>NC_071499.1:65000000-66250000 GCF_028408465.1 Anastrepha ludens
GAATTGTCTGTCAAAAATTTAATGGACCGAATTAACATCTGCGATTCTTCGCTGAAACGAAATGAAATCGAACAATTTCTGAAGCGAATGGTAACAGGAGACGAAAAGTGGATCAAATACGACAACAACTGATGAGATTGAATCAAGCAATCGGCCAGAACTGATCAGCAGAAAGGGCGTCGTCTTCCATCAGGACAACGCTAGGCCGCACACATCTTTGATGACTCGGCAAAAACTGACTGGGAAGTCTTGATGCATCCACCATATAGCCCTGACCTTGCACCATCGGACTACTATTTGTTTTGGTCAATGCAGAACTCCCTTAATGGAGTAAAGTTGGCTTCAAGAGAGGCTTGTGAAAATTACTTGTCACAGTTGTTCGCCGAGAAGCCACAAAAGTTTTACACTGATGGAAAAATGTCTCTAGAAAAAAATGGCTAAAGGTGGTCGACCAAAATGGTATATTACATATTTGGTTTAATAAAGTTCATTATAAATATAAAAAAAATGAGTTGAAGTTTGATTAGAAATACGAAAAGACTTTTTCGACTACTCAATATTATTGTGTATTAGCAGCATACGTTTTCAATACGATGAAGTACTTATTCGAATTAACTGTAAAATTTGTTTAAGAATATTTTAAATTTAAACGGGAAAGAAAATAGTTCAAAGGCTAAAGAATTTGAGAAGGAGTGTAGTTCTCTCAAAGCTCCATAAACTGGAGCTTGAAAGCATAACTAATTCTAACAAATTTGTATAAAAAAAAATCTTTATTCCAATATAGACAATATATGAGCAGTGAAAAAGCATTCATTGTACAATAATTGAAATTGGCAATCAATTTTTTTTTTTCTTATTCACTCCGCTCGGGAGTATATACATAGTCTCTATCGTACACAGTTCCGGGCTGTTGTTTTTGCGCCGTCCCATGTGAAGCTGGCATCTGCTGGCTCGCGCAACATCGAACTTCTCTAACTATTCTTTGGCCGACCGCGATCCCTGCTCCTTTGCAAGTTCCAACCCAGTGCCATTCTTCTGATGCTCTCTGGTGGTTTTCTAAACATCAATCAATTAGTTCATTAATAATAATAAACTCGGCCGGTTTCAAGCGGAACATTATCCACTCACAGTCCATCAAGGGAGGAGTGGGTGGAGTATAGCATTTGGTGATACGGCCAAGTGAACCTATTCACGGATGGATCAAAGTTGGACTGAAGGATTGTCAGGTATATTCGGGTTAGGGTTATTGGTATTATACATTATTGGTGTTCTATTGTTAGTGGTGCTCTGGTTACCCCGTGTTTTAAGCTAAGGAGTAGCTGATTGGCTGCTCACTTGGATAATAACTATTTACTCCAACAGCTCATTGGCAATTAGGGCCCCGAACTCGTTGAAGATGCACTCGAAATTGGTCAGTGAATGCCTGACTTCACTTTCGAACACATCCGAATTCTTTGATTTAGGATTTATCTGGACGGGTCACAGCGACATTTGCGGGAAACTGCGGGATGGATGAGCTGGCTAGAGACATCGGAAATAGTTTCGTTACGAAAGAATAGAATTAACATCTGCTTGACCACACGCGACTTACTCCTGCACAAACTGGTAGGGCAACAAAATCTCTCTAGCCACGTGCAGAGGGATCTTCTGAGTATAAAAAAATTTCATCTTTCGAATTTCGTGGGTGCATTGGCATTTTTTTAGTAGAAAATAGTAGAATCAAGCGCACATTTTTTTCATTTATGAACATTTTTCATAAACATATGTGTAGAAAATATTGTATTATATACATATAATTGGTGCGTACACCGTTCTAGGTGTTTGGCCGAGCTTCTCCTCCTATTTGTGGCGTGCGTCTTGATGTTGTTTCACAAATGGAGGGACCTACAGTTTTAAGCCGACTCCAAACGGCAGATATTTTTTATGAAGGGCTTTTCATGCCAGAAATACCCTCGGAAGTTTGCCATTGCCGAGGGGAGACCGCTATTAGAAAAACCTTCTGTTTTTCTTCATTTTGGTGTTTCACCGAGATTCGAGGCTACGTTCTCTCTGAACCCCGAATGGTAGTCATGCAACCCATTCGGTTACGGCAACCACTTGAATACTCCTACATAAATATTTTGCTTTTGTTTTCAAATATTAAGCCAAATCTACTCCTACGTCCTTGAGCGCCTAACAATGCACAGCACATAAACAAATAAAGGCGTATACGGGCACTTGTGTTTTTTGGCAGTTTCAGAAACAGTCATTCATTGTAATCTGCTTTAAAATTCAACTGACAACATCAGTCAGCGCATGCTAATAAATCATAACCGAATATTTTTTTAGCCTGCTGAGCGTTTAAGCAAACTCCCAAAAACAAAACAAAAAACATCAAAAAAAAAAAAAGAAAAAGGTCATCAAATAAGTTTGCAAATGTAGATATCAACGTAGCAATGTGGCTTTTTTGAGGACACAGAGCTGGCTACTCATACATACATGCATACGTAAATAGATATTAACAGCAGCATATGAATCTAGAGAAATACCACTCAACCATGTCATGCATATGGGATTTCTAGCTCAAATGCTCACAAGTTCAAAATACACAAACAAAAACCGGTATGTGCTTCTATGTGCGTAAGTATATGAGGCTGTGTGCGGACAGCCATTAGCAAATTCGTGTATGACTCGCTTCCCAAGCGCTTCAAATGCGCACAGGGTAACTGCTTTGAGTCGCTCTTTCACTTGTCTCGTATCCTGTGATAAATTACACAAAAACTGGGGTGACAAAAACAGAAATATCTGCTATGAGTTGAGGATAAAATGCAACTACTCTTACGTTTCTAAAAATTTGAAAGTAAAAAAGGGCATTACAGTTTGCTTTTAAACCAGAGCCTTTTTTTTCGTTTAGTGTCTAGGGCTGAGAATAGTTGCTATTGCCGCTTTGCCATGCCATAGAGCTGGAATATGGGTACACTCGTTTGACATGGACGCAACCCCACCTAAAGGTTGATACATACACATGTGTGGAACTTCTATGTATGGGGTGTGTAAATATACACGAAATGTGTCCGTAAACGAGCTCTTTGAAAATACAAATACAGTAACGAGTTTGTGTAAACAGATTTGGCAAAATACCTATGCTTTTCAGTGACAAAGGCAGCCGGAGTAACAGTATTTTTTTTTTTAATTTTCAAATGCTTACATGAACTCTCGCTGACATCCATGCCATGCAGTTGCAGCTAAGAAACGTTCTTTGCATAACTGTCTTACCCAACTAAAATTTGGTTTTTGCTTCTAGTTTTTGTAGTAAATAGGAGTTTTGAGCGTTGCTCAAGAAACCGTGGCGCTATTTGAGGCGCGAAACTGGCGCTTTATTTGTAGTTGTAGCTTGCACACGAGAGAGCGAGATAAGCGAACACATGCAGTTTTGCCCGTTTGACAAAAGTATACAATGCATATATTTGGTTATTAATGGTCCTCTATTTAGCTCATAATTCATCAACCTTTTTGTGACTTCATGAGACTGTGCTGTGTATTTTGAGAGAGTTTTCTGGCACTTTCATATAAAAATTGAGCTTATACGTATGCAATGAGCAAACCAATATACATATAATAATTGGAGCTTAATGGTATTTGGCCGAGTTCCTCCTGAAATTTGTGATGTGCGTCTTGATGTTTTTGCATAAATGGCGAGACCTACGGTTTTACGCCGACTCCGAGCGGGTAATGGCTTTTATGAGGAGCTTTTTCATGGCAGAAATACCCTCGGAGGTTTGCTGTTGCCTGCTGAGGGGCGACCGATCCGATTCATAGGCACACACCAACGGCGGCCGCTGCATAGGATATAGGTGTATGAAATTTTAAATGGTTGAAAGCATTTCATTAAATCTTTAATGCCACTTGTAAGTGAGTGACGATGGTGGTATTTTTCAAGAACGGCTTTTGTTAGGAGTGCGCTCATAGCTTTAGACAACCCTCCAACCACTTCAAGGGTAGTCGAGTCTTGTAAATCCAGGCTGAACTATGTCGGTAGACATAGAAGTCTGATGCTAACATCGGTCCCGGGCCATGTGTGTATCGTGGGTAACGAGACCACTAACTCCTTAATTAAGATGGGTTCTAAGGGCCACTTCTTTGGCCTGGAACCCGTTCCGCCACTCTCTTCTGAGGTAACATCATGTCCGATCGACTGCCGCAGTTCCTCCTGTTGCTAAGTAAAGGGGACTGTAGGCGGCTGGTTACTGGATGGTGGGCCACTTTCAATGGACAAAGCACATAGGAAAGGTGGGCATCTCAGACAATGCACTCTGCCGAGCATGTGGAGAGGAGGATGACACGGCGGACCACCTCCTGCACATCTGCCCGGCCTTCGCTCGAATCAGGCTTAAAGTGTTTGGCAAGAGGCGACCACCTTTTCTCCCTCCACAAGATCTACTAAGATTTCTTCTTAGGTCGAGTAGATTTAAAGAAAAATAAAGAGGGAATCCGACTTTTTATTTTAAACACAAGCAACGGGATGTCTTACGGCCACACAATTCGCCACCGAGATCTTTGGATTTAACACCTTGTGACTTTTTTCTTTGGGACCACGTGAAAGAGAAGGTCTACACCAACAGCTCAGGGTCGATTCAAGACCTCAAAGATGGAATTCGTGAGACTATCGAGGACATAGTGCAGCCACTTTGCAATTCGGTTATGGAAAATTTCATGCGACAGATATTGTCCTGTAAGCGTGGACGTGGTGGTCATTTGCCTGATGTTATTTTCCACTATTAACGGCATACCTTCCTCTTCATAATGAAATAAAAATGCAATCATTTATATTAAAAATTGCATTTTTCTTTGAATATCAAAATAACTGCAAAACTTTATATATTAAAAAAAAATTAATATATTAAAAGTAAAAAAAAAAAAATCGACGAGTCTACCATTCCGATGACAATCGCTTCGGTATTTTTGCATGCCGCTTTCTTGAGATTTCCATGAGCTGGTGCAAAGTGCACTCTCTTTTTTTTATAATTAGCGCGTACCCCCTTTTTGGGTGTTTGGCCGAGCTGCTCCTCGTATTTGAGGTGTGCGACTTGATGTTGTTCCACAAATGGAGGGACCTACAGTTTCAAGCCTACTCCGGCAGATTTTTTTATGAGGGGCTTTTTCCTGGCAGAAATTCACTCGGAGGTTGGCCATTGCCTGTCGATGGGCGACCGCAATTAGAAAAATGGTTTTCTTAATTTTGGTGTTTTCATCGATGTTCGAACCAACGTTCTCTCTGTGAATTACGAATGGTAGTCGCGCACCAACCCATTCGGCTACGGCGGCCGCCGTGCGCCCTCTTTATTTGATAAAATTTCATCCTTGGGTGCTCATGTCATCCATACCGACACGAGTTTGCGAACAATTTTACACATTCCAGCGCTTGACGAATTCCACCAAAATTAACTTAAATTTGTATGCTTTCAAACGATTATGTATTGCATTCATAAAAAAAGGTTTTAGAGGGGTCTAAAGTGTGCAGTTTCTGTCATCACCCGTGTTGGTGCCTTAACATTCCTCCATATGCGTGTTTTACTTGCTTAGACTACTGCTAAAGAATTTCAAACATTAGAGACATTTGCACCAATACACCATTTTTTTTTGTAAAACCTAGAGAATTTCCAAAGTACTTAAGAATCTTATTAGCACAGCTTTTTAAGTCATTTAAACAAAATGAAGTATGAAGAAGTTGCATTTTTACTCACGCCTTCGATGGCATTTTGCTCTTCTGCTTTCAGGTGCGACCACGAATTAAGTATCAACAGTATAATACGAATTAATTGTCACTCAAAGACTCTTGTCCACAAGCGCCATAATAACAACAACAACAACATTAACAATTACAAATATTCTTAAAGCAATAAAGAGACAGAGTTAAGGAAGAAGAAGTAAAAAGGGGAGTCGTTCCTGATTAAAATTAAAACGGCATCGACAACGTGCAACAAGCTCACGTCGAAGTTAATGCTGTTGAACTGTAGCTACGAACAACAGTCCGCTGACATGTAAGTCAACCCTTTCAGCCATGCGAGATAATTGACAGCAACAAAAGGATAATCGTTAAAGGATAAGAGAAACGACATCAGGCGCATAATAACTTCGTAAAGTGAAACCAATTAAACGGGCGCGTGATTCCAGTAGAGCAGCCACCTAGCAACCAGCTGCAGGCGCAAGACAGGCAGCCAGAAGCAAGCGTGCAATTTAAAAATAAAAATTATATAAATAATAAAAGTAAATACAAAACCTGAGCGAAACAGAGTAAAACAGGCGAAAACAACGTTAAAATAAGGCCTGTGCTCGATAACAGTGGCGGCAACTCTGCCATCGGTAGCGCAGACAACATTGCCGATTGTGTTGAAAAATTCTATAAATAACGCATGCAAGACTTCTTTTTACAGTAGCCAGTTTCAGTAAAAAAAATATACAAAAAACACAAACACAAACAAAGTGCTGATAAAAATAATCGACTAACGAACGCCAAAAGCGAAAGTCCTTGCAACGTCAGTTTTAAGCGTGAAAACGTCAGTTGCGGAAGTGAGAGACGGAAACGGAAACGACAATGATTTCGTTTTGATTTATTTTTTTTCTTTTTCTTGGAATTTATTTGTGTGCGACGCCCCGTTGGCATTAAATAAAATACAAAAAACGTTCGAAAAAGAAGAAGTAAATAAATAAATGATACGCAAGAGCGGATGGCCGTTTTATTAACGCCAATTCAATGCGATAAGAATTACTCCACTTACCAATAATCACAATAACAATAGCAGTAACAATAGCAGTTATATTCAACACGTAACAAATTACAGCGTAGCGTGACTCCTCTGCTTACTCGCTTAACTGACAAGCTGACAAAGTGATTACTCGCCTTATTTATTATTTGTATGAAAGCATTAATTTCAAGTATTTTCCGAGCCATTTTCTGCGCACCCAAATACATGCATAAATACATACATAGACTTAACGTATACGCCAGTCCACAGTTCGGACGCGGGAAATTCATTTATACTACGGCTGAGGCCAAGTGCAATTAATCGACTATTTTTTTTCGTGCTTGGCTGTTCTAACGAATAAATTCTCGTTAAGTTTTCATTAATTTAAATATAACTGTGAAATAATTTCCCATTAACTTTGTTATTTATGAAAATATTTAATCAGTTATTTTGTGCTTATGAAAAAATTTACATATAAACAGAGTAATTATTTAGAATCCTTTTGATTTCGGAACTAACGCACATATCGATAAAACGTACAATAATATGGTGCACACATACACATGTGCACGCATACATACAAACTATGTAGTGTAATAACAAAGGACGTAATTAAATACAAACAAAGGCGCGCCGCGTGAATTGTCGATAATTTGTCGACTTGTTTTTATAAAATTAACGCCAAAATCAGCGCTGAAAGGCAATTTAAACAGGAAGAACAACAAAATGACGCATTGGCTGTTAATACTGTTGGCATTGTTGATGTATGCAGGTAAGTCGAAACATTTTTTTTTTAATTTGTAATTAATTGGTAGTTCTTTTATAAAAATTTAACGCTTAAAATATTATTTTAAGAGTTTAATCATCCCAATTTATAAAAAAACAAAAACAAATAGGAAAACAAGTGCGCGTAGCGTAGTACACATAACAGAAGTGAAACTTTAAAGGCAGACAACGAATGAGGGAGAGACCCGAGAGAGATTGAGAGAGAGAATGAGAGAAAGAAAGAATATATACCTTCTGCTCAAATATGAACGAGACGTTATCAATAAAACGGTCCGCGGATGACATATGGCAAAAATACATTTTTTGTTTTTTTGGTAGGACTGTTATAAGCTTACATGGCAAATTTCAGCGTGATATGTCACATAGTTTGTTTTCTGTGCTACTGTAAACAAGTCAAGCTCAAGTTTCTTCTTCGAATTCTCTTTTATGACTTCAACTGTCTCAAAATGTTTTCCACGGAGCGGCAACTTGAGCTTGGGAAACAGGAAAAAGTCGCTTGGAGCCATGTCAGACGAATACGGTGCTTGCGGAACGATATTAACTTTATTTTTGTTCAAATAATCGCGAACAAGACGTGATGTGTGAGCTGGTGCATTATCGTCATGCAAGAACTATGACTTGTTGTCCCACAATTCCTTCCTTTTAAGACGAATGCTCTCGCGCAAACGCTTTAAAACGTCTAAATAATATTTAGCGTTAACCGATTTTGCGATTTGTGCGATTTTCAAGCACAATTTCCTTTACTTTTCCGATGTTTTCGTCGTTTACTGATGTTGCTGGACTACGTTCATGAGGCAAGTTTTCAACCGATGTACGGCCCTCTTTGAACGATTTGTACCACTGGAAAACACGTGCACGCGATAGAGCAGAATCCCCATAGGTTGTCTGCAACATTTTTAAGTCATCTGAAGCCGAAATTTTGTTGGAATAACAAAATTTCAAACAAATTCTTTGTTCAACTTGAATTTCCATCGTTAAATTCGAAGAACACACTCGAGCTTGACTTGTTTACAGTAGCACAGAAAACAAACTATGTGACATATCACGCTGAAATTTGCCATGTAAGCTTACAACAGTCCTACCAAAAAAACAAAAAATATATTTTTGCCATATGTCATCCGCGGACCGTTTTATTGATAACGTCTCGTCCATATTTGAGCAGAAGTTATCTAAATAAATTCACAACATTTGCAGATAATACAAATAGATGAAATACACAAAGAAACGGAGAAGAGTCGACCGGTGTAGGTAAACGCCGGACACAAACCGTGGCAACAACGCGCACTACTCCGAGCGTTTATCACTCGCACAAACGCAGCGATTCCATGACCGCAGCAACGGCACAAATTACCGCAAGGCAATTCCAATAAATCCGACACCGGAATGGATAGCACTTTATAGTACGCACAAACACTAGCCAGGTAACGGAAATTAGCGCCAAAAAGTGGGCACCAAAAAACACCACCAAAAAAGGGGACCAAAATCGCCCCAAACAGTAGGCACCAGGGAAACATAAAGCCAAAAAGTAGGTACCAAAAATATTGTTTCCTACAAGTTTGCACCAATAAACAAGCGCCAAATGTAGGCAGTGTTATTTCTTACTAGAAATTAGCAACCACAATGAAAAACTCAGGAAAAATAGCTTAAAGTGTATCTAAAATATATATAAGGTATAGCTCTCTCTCTCCTTTTCCTCTGTGTTATATCTTTTTTCTCACTCGCGGAACGAAAATCCCCAAAACGTTGCATGGCCTTCAAATTTTACTCTCCATTCTCGCTCGTCCATCGACGCCTAAGAAGTTTCCCTTCAAAAATTTAAGGAAAGTTCTAAGTTTAGCTTCGATTTTTAATAGTAAACGTCATCCAAAGTAACACAGCAACTGCCGTAAAATTTCTATTAAATTTTTTTTTATTAAAATTTGTCTATTGTTTACGAGTAAAAATGCCCTATCCTGAAATTATTATGCAGGCAGTATATAATAGGACTATGAATAAGTTCGTTACGGTTTTACAACAGATGGCGTAACTTGATTATTATTCCATCGATCCACATTTCCAAACATTCATTGGAGAGCTACTGTCGTAAGGCACAAACGTCAGTATAAGTTTTTTATTTGAAGCGTAAACAACAATATTTTTACCACACTTGAAAATGTCGAATTTCGTGCCAAATAATGTGTTTTTGCGGGGAATTCTTCTTCATTATTTTAATATGAAGAAAAAAGCAGCCGAAAGTCATCGTATCTTGGTGGAAGTTTATGGTGAGCATGCTCTATCTGAGCGAACGTGCCAGAAGTGGTTTGCACGCTTTAAAAGTGGTGATTTTGGCTTGGAAGACGAAGAACGCGAGGGTGCGCCGCCAAAGTTCATGGATACCGAATTGGAGGAATTGCTCGATCAAGATCCGGCTCAAACGCAAGAAGAGGTTGCAAAAACTTTGGGAGTTGATCAATCAACCATTTCCAAACGTTTAAAAGCCATGGGAATGATCCGAAAGGTAGGCCATTGGGTGCCGTATGAATTGAAGCCAAGAGACGTTGAACGCCGTTTTATGGCATGCGAACAACTGCTTCAACGGCACAAAAGAAAGGGTTTTTTGCATCGAATTGTGACTGGCGATGAAAAGTGGGTCCATTACGACAATCCAAAACGTCGGGCAACGTATGGATACCCTGGCCATGCTTCAACATCGACGTCGGCGCAGAATATTCATGGCCTGAAGGTTATGCTGTGTATCTGGTGGGACCAGCTGGGTGTTGTGTATTATGAGCTACTGAAACCGAATGAAACGATTACGGGGGATGTCTACCGACGACAATTGATGCGTTTGAGCTGAGCACTGCGAGAAAAACGGCCGCAATACGCCGATAGACACGACAAAGTTATTTTGCAACATGACAATGCTCGGCCACATGTTGCACAAGTGGTCAAAACATACTTAGAAACGCTCAAATGGGATGTCCTACCCCACCCGCCGTATAGTCCAGACCTTGCGCCATCCGATTACTATCTCTTCCGATCGATGCAACATGGCCTGGCTGACCAGCACTTCCGTAATTACGATGAAGTCAAAAAATGGATCGATTCGTGGATTGCGGCAAAACCGACCGAATTTTTCACAAAGGGAATCCGTGAATTGCCAGAAAGATGGGAAAAAGTAGTAGTAAGCGATGGACAATATTCTGAATATTAAATTTGTAACCATTTTACGTCAATAAAGTTTCAAATTTCGAAAAAAACCCGCACGAACTTATTCATAGTCCTATTAGGTTAACTTATTTATTTCTTAAACTGAATTATTTTCGTTTTTATAAAACATAGTTTATTCTATAATAAATACCATAATAACCCAATTTTCGCACTTTGTACCGGACTTGTGAAAATTCGACGAACTTAAGGAAATTAAAAACTTTTAATCAAAATTAAAAAAAAGGTAATTGGGTACGCAATTCTATAGCTCCTTAAATTTTAATATGACGAAGTGTGAATTTGAATTCGTTCCAAATTTTCGCTGAATTTTTATAATTTTTTCCCTTAACACTGTTGCGTTTTTTTTTTTTAAAAAAATGTCGTGATTTTGTTACATAAAGAAACTACACAACACAATTAAGGGGAAAAAAAGTAATACAAAATTCACGGGGCATTTTAGCAACTTCAAATTTACACTTTATTATTTGCTGTAGCTGAATGGGTTGAGGCATGACTACGATTCGATAGTGGATGGGTTCCGAATCCGTACGTGAGACACCAAATGAAACACCAATTTTTTCTAATAGTGGCAGGCAATAATAAACCTCTGAATGTAAAGGGTCTTTCAAATGACGCGCCTTGTTTTAAAGTGAAACATATAATAATCCAGAGTCTTTCAGGTTTCACTATATTACTGAAAAATACCGCTCTTAACAATATTAAGTCAGATATTACAACATTTATATATCCACCATGAGCACGTGTACAGGCAAAATCCGTCAAATACTCGACTCATGAATGCTTCTTCTTCTCTTCTTAATTGGCGCGATAACCGCTTACGTGATTTTGGCCGAGTTTAACAAAGCGCGCCAGTCGTTTCTTTCTCGTGCTAACCGGCGCCAATTGGACACACCAAGTGAAGCCAAGTCCTTCTCCACCTGATCTTTCCAACGCAGAGGAGGCCTTCCTCTTCCTCTACTACCACCAGCTGGTACCGCATCGAATACTTTCAAAGCCGGAGCGTTTGTATCCATTCGGACGACATGACCCAGCCAACGAAGCCGCTGGATCTTTATTCGCTGCGCTATGTCTATGTCGTCGTAAAGCTCATACAGCTCATCGTTCCATCGTCTGCGATATTCGCCGTTGCCAACGTGCAAAGGTCCAAAAATCTTACGCAGAATCTTTCTCTCGAACACTCCAAGCGTCGCTTCATCGGACGTTGTCATCGTCCAAGCTTCTGCGCCATACGTTAGGACGGGCATGATGAGAGTCTTGTAGAGTGTTAGTTTTGTTCGTCGAGAGAGGACTTTACTGCTCAGTTGCCTACTTAGTCCAAAGTAGCACTTGTTGGCAAGAGAGATTCTACGTTGGATTTCAAGGCTGCCATTGTTATCGGTGTTAATGCTGGTTCCTAAATACACGAAGTCTTTTACAACCTCAAAATTATAACTGTCAACAGTGACGTGAGGGCCGATACGCGAGTGCGCCGACTGTTTGTTTGAAGACAGGAGGTACTTCGTTTTGTCCTCGTTCACCACCAAACCCATTCGCTTTGCCTCTTTATCCAGTTTGGAGAAGGCAGAACTCATAACGCGGTTGTTAAGGCCGATGATGTCAATATCATCGGCATACACCAACAATTGTACGCTCTTATAAAATATTGTGCCTGAGCGATTAAGTTCTGCGGCTCGTACGATGCTCTCCAACATCAGGTTAAAGAAGTCACACGACAGCGAGTCACCCTGTCTGAAACCTCGTTTGGTATCAAACGGCTCGGAGAGGTCCTTCCCAATTCTGACGGTGCTGCTGGTGTTGAGCAACGTCATCTTACACAGCCGTATTAGTTTTGCGCGGATACCAAATTCAGACATCTCGGCATACAGGTAACTCCTTTCCGTACTGTCGAATGCAGCTTTGAAGTCGACGAAAAGATGGTGTGTGTCGATTCTCCTTTCATGGGTCTTTTCCAAGATTTGGCGTATTGAGAATATTTGGTCGATGGTAGACTTTCCAGGTCTGAAGCCACACTGATAAGGTCCAATCAGTTGGTTGACGGTGGGCTTCAGCCTTTCACACAATACGCTCGCTAGGACCTTATAGGCGATATTTAGAAGACTAATCCCGCGGTAATTGGCACAAATTGCAGGATCGCCCTTCTTATGGATTGGGCAGAGCACACTTAAATTCCAATCGGCAGGCATGCTTTCATCCGACCATATTTTGCATAGGAGTTGATGCACGCACCTTACCAGCTCCTCGCCGCCATGTTTGAATAGCTCAGCCGGCAGTCCGTCGGCGCCCGCGGCTTTGTTGTTCTTTAGCCGTGATATTGCTTTTCTCACCTCGTCATGGTCGGGTAACGGAACGACAATTCCGTCGTCAACGATTGGGGTATCGGGATCTTCACATTCTCTATGACATGCGCAGCTGTCCCCGTTTAACAGGTTCGAGAAGTGTTCCCTCCATAATTTAAGATTGCTCTGTACGTCAGTCACCAGATCGCCGTCTTTGTTCTTACAGGAAAACGCCCCGGTCTTAAAACCTTCTGTAAGCCGCCGAACTTTCTGGTAGAATTTTCGGGCGTTGTTCCTATTGGCCAGCATCTCAAGCTCCTCGCACTCACGTATTTCGGCCTCTCGTTTCTTCTGTCGGATAATACGTCTCTCTTCCTTTTTCAGCTCTCTGTAGCGATCCCACATGGCTCGCGTTGCGCCCGATCGCAGCGTGGCTCTATAGGCAGCATCCTTTCTTTCTGCGGCAGCATGACATTCCTCGTCGTACCAATTGTTTTTTCGGGCTCGCCGGAATCCGATTTCTTCTTCGGCGGCGGTACGTAGGGAGCGAGAAATGTTGCTCCATTGCTCGCGCATGCCGGTTTGTTGGGCAGTACTCTCCGAGAGCAGGAGTGAGAGTCGAGTGGCGAATCTTCTGGCTGTCTGTTGTGATTGCAGCTTTTCGATGTCGAACATTCTTTGCGCAGGTAGATGTACGTTTTTTGCTGCACAGAGGCGGGTGCGCAGTTTGGCTGCAACAAGGTAATGATCCGAGTCGATGTTGGGTCCTCGGATCGTACGTATATCTAATACACTAGAAGCGTGTCTTCCATCTATCACAACATGATCGATCTGGTTTCGCGTTTTTCGATCAGGAGACAGCCAGGTAGCTTGGTGGATTTTTTTATGCTGGAATCTGGTGCTGCAGACTACCATGTTTCGGGCCCCGGCGAAGTCGATCAGCCTCTGTCCGTTACCGGATGTTTCGTTGTGCAGGCTGAATTTTCCGACTGTGGGACCAAAAATTCCCTCCTTGCCCACCCTGGCGTTGAAGTCGCCAAGCACGATTTTTATGTCGTGGCGGGGGCAGCGCTCATAGGAACGTTCCAAGCGCTCATAGAAGGAATCTTTGGTCGCATCGTCCTTCTCTTCCGTCGGGGCGTGGGCGCAAATTAGCGATATGTTAAAAAAACGCGCTTTGATGCGGATTGTTGCGAGACGCTCGTCCACCGGAGTGAACGACAGTACTTGGTGACGAAGTCTCTCTCCCACTACAAATCCGACACCGAATTTGCGCTCCTTTACATGGCAGCTGTAGTAGACGTCGCAAGGTCCTATGTTTTTCTTACCTTGCCCCGTCCATCGCATCTCTTGGATGGCAGTGATGTCAGCCTTTACTCTCACGAGGACATTAACCAGCCGGGCAGAGGCACCTTCCCCATTAAGGGACCGGACATTCCAGGTGCATGCCCTCAAATCATATTCCTTATTTCGTTTGCAGGGGTCGTCATCAGTAAAGGCAGTTCTCATCCGAGGCTTTGCAGTTCTTTTCATTGGGGGGGATTTTTAAGTGGCGGGTCCCAAACCCAGCGCACAACCAGCTATCCTGGAATGTTTCGCCTTCTCACGTTAGCTCACTCCCGAACGGGTGTTCGGAAGCTACCCAGAGGATACGTGGGCTAATCCCGGCCGTTGTGAGCTGCTTGAACCATATGTAGAAGAATCGTCCTGGCCACTCCCAAGTGAATGGCGATCAGTAACTTTCCCCACTTGCGTGGACTTCTACACATGGAACCAAACTCAGCTGAATGGCTTTAAAATAATGCGTTATCAGTTTGGATGTGAGAATTCTCTAAGTCTTGAAAGCAGCTAGGCTATCTGCTTTTATTTATCGTATAGGTTTTAAAAAAACTGTTGCTAAACAAAACTGCTAAAAATCAATTCACCTTATGAGCTACGTTACACTTTGTTAGACTAGAATTGAATGGGCTATAAAACTGCATACACGCATTTTTCTAAAAATTCTGATTAAAAAATTTGCATGTTTGAAGAAAACGTTTCTGAAAAATTTTTCAATTTGCACAAATTTAAAACTTGTATTGACATGGTTATTTATATTAGTAGAATTAAATATATTTTCATAAAAAAATATAAAAATGAAATAAAACGGGACAAGCATCTGGATTAACATATTTTACTGGAGGAGGCACTAAAACTGGAATAGTACTAAAATTTATTGTTGAAGTTGGGCTCAGAAAAAAATTCAAATCAATGAAAGGAACACGATATATGTATATCTGCTCTAATTACTTGAATACGTTTGGGTGCAATTATTTTATAATTTTCCAACAAATAATAATAGTATAATAATAATAATAAAAATAACAATTATTAAAGGCAGTGTATACAAAGATGTGAAACGAAGTCAAACCCGAAAGAGACTCCTTTGCTGTAGTGAGATGATGAGGAATTAAAAAAATTATATAACTTTTTAAACTTCTTGTTGCCATTTGGTTTTGCTTAAATGTTTACCGCGCGATATTAGATGTGTTAGAAAAACTATGAAAATAGTAATCAAGAGGGATTACCGAAAAATTCTAGTATTAACGAAAATATTTAATTATCATAGGTATATTCAACATGTCCTCCAAAAACTTAACGTGCGCTTTTTTACTTCGCTACCCGCTAATATTGTTCCGTCCCCCCAATTTACGCCTTTCTGTATTCGTACGTAAGCGACTCATGGACGTTCCTATTTGTGAAAAGAAAAACAAATACTTTTCTGTTGAAACAATTTGTCTTCATAGTGCAATTTTTATAATGGCATCCATTGAATTTTAGCAACCACACTTCGAGCAGCAGCGCACTTTTTGGTAGCATAGTAAAATTTTCAACATAAATTCTGTATGCGCTTGGTATGTAGGACTAACTTTTGCTTTTCGAAATCAATTACTTTCCACCCAACATTCCGAGTTTGCAGAAATCCGAATGAAATGCCACAAAAGCAAAAACAAGCCAAAAGCAACCAATGCTGCTCTCAATCTTCTTGAGTATTAACCTGTGGAATTTTCAGTAAAGCAACTTTTTGTTGTTGGGTGCACCCACATTGTTGTATAGAAAAAAGAATACAAAACCCTAAAATTACGGCAAATTAATGCAGTCTTTTGCCGCGTTGACGTTTACTCGCAGTACAAAAACTTTGTAAATTCCGCGGTTCTTTGGCTGGTTTTTACCTCGCTTATTTAGTTTGTAAGTATGGATGTGCAATTATATAGTTCGTGTGTATGTATGTGCACATACAACCTGCAAGAAAAACATGGACTTGTAGTTCACAATTTTTTCGTTCACTATAGCTGTCTATTTGGAGAATGAGAAAATTTTTTTCTTAAATGCAGCAATGATTTTTTTTTTAACTCAAAGATACTAGTTTTTTTCCACATTTCACTGTTATTCCTATTGGGACAGTTGATCTAAACCCTACCTATACCGATTAATCTACCAGTTGTCGACTTTGATGCCATCTTACGGTAAGCCTAGTAAACGAACTGCTTCGACTGAGTTGGAATAAAGGCAAAGCGCTAAAGGATAACTTTGGAAAATTAAGAAATATTAGGTTGGGAAATAAACCTTTTTACCGAAGACCTTTATTTAAACAAATAATAAAAATTATATTAATAAGTTAATCAATTATATATTCGTCGTTGCTGTTTACAACCTGTTCCCACCTCTCGACCAATTTGTTGATGCCGTTCCGCCAAAAATCGCCTGGTCTGGTGTAAAAGAAGTTGTTGAGCCAGTTTTTATTATCGAAAGTAACGCCCTTCATATGGCTTGACAGGGAGCGAAAAAGATGGTAGTCGGACGATGCCATGTTCCGAGAATACGGTGGATGCTGAAGGATGTCCCATTCGAGCTCTCCGAGTGCAGCATTGACGACTTGTGCAGCATGGAGCCTGACGTTGTCGTGAAGCAGTACGGTTTGACCATGTCGATCAGTTCTTTTCAGTCGATTTGCCTGATGCATGCGGTGAAGCTCGGCAGTGTAGAGCTTCTTGTTGACCGTCGCATTCTTTTCGAGCATTTCCCAGTGCACGATGCCCCCCTCCCGGCCACACCAAACACATATTAAGATCTTCTTTGGATCAAGATCCGGCTTGACTCTCGGCTTTGGCGTATCTCCAGGAGCCACCCACTCCTTTCTTAGCTTCACATTAATTTATAGGCACCATATCTCATCTCCCGTGACGATTCGGTACAAAAAGCGTTGTTTATGACTCAATGCTCAATGGCGGGCGAGATGCTGAGAAGCAATTTGAAGGTGACTTTGTTTTTGTTCTTTTTTTCGTTGAGCTTTCGATAAGATACCCAGGCTCCCAATTTTTCGGTAAATTCCATTGAATGAGAATCGTTTTATGATCGCAGTTCATTTTGTCCGCCAATTCACAACTGGTTTGCCGACCGTTCTTCTTCAATAGTGATTTGAGACGTTCTTCATCGAAATCAGAAAGCCATCCGATAAACGTCGTTTAAGGTAGTAGTTCGGTGTAAAGACCGAAATTTCGACGTTTTTCATGAATCTTTTTTAAAAAGAAAATAAAATGCGATCGTTTTAAAGTTTTTACATCTTTTTATTGGTGGTGAAGAAAAAAATTGTTAAAGTTAATTTTATATTAATTTGTTTAAAATTTTTTACGTCGAAGTGGAGGCTTTAAGAAAAGATGAGTTGGTTTGGGGAGCACACAGCCTTCCAAGGTCATCTGAAATAAAAAAATGCGAAGAGATTATTATTCTATAGACTTTATTTTAGGTCCCGAATCTAAAATATACAAAAAACAAAAAAAAAAAAAATGGCGGGCTTGTGAAAAAAGTTCTCATAATCTTATTAATATAAGATATATAAATTGTTTAAATTAGTTTATTATTAAAAAATTAAATCTTTTAAAGGTCCGGGATCTAGATATGTGTGTCTAGAATAACGGGTTAAATTTTTAGCCAAATCGGTTGAATAGTTTTGAGTCAGTGTCACACGCTTTCATACACACTACGGCGCGCTCTCTTATTTTAGCTATAATTTTAAAAATAATTAAAAATTTCTGTCTGAAATTTGTATAGTATATTTTTAAGATGTTTTTCTTCCGAAAAATGTAAAAAAAAAATTAGATTTTTTGAATCCGTCACACCGGGCTACTCCTTAAGACATATCGGTACACTGCCTTGCACTGTCGGTGTTGTATGAAGTTCATTCCTAACTTTGTTTCTACGTAAGTTCATGTAATTATGTAACGTTCAAGTAAAATATGTAAAAATTTAGATTGTTTCAGGTTTCACTATTTTTATGCAAACTATGGCGCCGCAAAAATGATACCATCTAAATGTCCACCTTGGACACGTCTACAGGTTAAATCTGCCAAGCAGATATAAAATAGGGCGCCGTCTGGAATTATTCACTGCCGACTTCTAGATGTCACTTTTGAAATACCCTTTATTTTAAAAATAAACAAATCAGTGCAGTATTTATATGAAAATTGTTGATGGTCGCGCATAATTAATCACTTATCGGAGTATTTACAATTTTTGCAAATGGCTTTGTATATCAGTCGTATTTGACACTTGTGAACTAGACAGCTGCGTTATACAAACAGACAATCAGTGGATCGCGTGAAGATCAAAATAAAGATTCCCATCACTTAAAAACATTTTTTTTTAATCACTAAAAAGTGAAGCCTTGTTTTCCTGTTCTGGAGTTATATTTACATATACCTTTTCTTTCAGTTTCAAAACCTCAAACAAAACCGAACGCCATCCAGAAACATGAACTAAATTGTGATTAAAATCCGCAATTTAATGTAGGCTTAGATTATTATCACTCCCTGCAGGGTATCTACAGAAATAGTACGCATTTTTTGTGTTTTTTTTTTTTGATACCTTAGTAAGTTGCAACAAAGTGCACAGATGCCACTGCTGCAAAACCCGACAAATAAACTTTGTAAATTCGTTTAAGCTCAAGCAAAGGCGTGTACACTACAAAAGGATGTGGGACACACATACATACACATGCCATTATATACGAGTATGCAGTGGATGCAAGTCGTAAAATTTATTCACTGCAAGCACCACAAGCGTAGCAAAAACATTCAGACGAAGCGGCAAATGCCACAAAATTATGTGCTGGTGCAGGCCAAACGCAGCGCTTACTGTTGCTATTTCTGCATTTTCTATTGCCACAGTGAAAACTAGGACCTCCATCTACTTGTACAATAACCAAAACTACCATAACTCGTCTTGCCAAATACACACAAAGAAAATGCTGTCGAAATAGTTCTTACGATTAATGCGTGGAGGCGCGAACAAAGTGTAACTGTAAGCATGCGTGTGTGAGTGTGTGTATGTATGTGTGGGGTGTGGGGGTGTGTGTTTGCCTTTTGCAGCGTACTCTGTACAGATTTAATAGCGTTCGCATGCGGAAATGGCAATTCTTATTGCCACCACCTCAATTTGCTTTACATCTTCGAATAACTACTGTTTTTTTTTTTTTTTGATTGGGTTTTGCTACTCATTCGCTTCTTCTGGCTGCTTCTAGCAGGCGGCATTCCTCCATTTTGCGGTCCGGCAATTGTTAGACTACATTGAAGATTTAAGCCGACCAAATTGACGCAGCAGCTTGTTGAAATTGTCCGCATACATACCTACACACTCATGTAAATACTGCAAATACTACTAGGTGTGTTCAAAAAGTATCGCGAATTTTGAATTATCGCAGGTTACGTATATTCGAATTTCGATTGTTTTGTGGCGATATGTTGGTACTCATGTCTCTCACTCATGCCGACGAGTTCGGCCATTTGAAATGTTCAGTGAATTGTTGACAGCGGCTTTGCTTGCACGTGTTTCGGCTCGTCTTCGATGGATCAAAGAACCTGTATCAAATTTTGTGTGAAAAACGAAATTAAGTGCGCGGATGCATTCCGAAAGTTGACTGTGTCATACGGAGAAGCTACTTTGGACCAAAGCAACGTTTATCGGTGGTACAAAATGTTCTCAGAAGGCCGAGAAGATGTGAGCGATGAAAAACGTGCCGGCGTGCCGGACGCCCGAGCATTTCAACAACAAACGAAAAAATTGATGAAGTGAAGAAAATGGTGTTGGCCAATCGTCGAATCACCGTTAGAGAAGTTGCTGAGGACCTAGACATATCAATTGGCTCGTGCCATTCGATTTTTTTCAATGATTTGGGCGTGAGACGGGTCGCCGCAAAATTCGTACCAAAACTGCTCAATTTCGACCAAAAGCAGCATCGCATGAACATTGCTCATGAGTTTGGACTCTGTCCGCGACGACCCAAATTTGCTCCAGAGGATCGTAACTGGTGACGAATCGTGAGTTTATGGTTATGACGTGGAAACCAAAGTTCAATAATCTCAATGGAAGCTGCCGCACGAACCAAGACCGAAAAAAGCGCGCCAAGTTCGGTCGAATGTAAAAGTTTTGCTTACCGTTTTTTTCAATTACAGGGGCGTTGTGCATCACGAGTTCTTGCCACTGGGTAAAACGGTCAATAAGGAATATTACCTGCAAGTTTTGCGCAATTTGCGCTAAGCATACCGCCAGAAATGCCGGATTTGTGGAAGAACAAAAATTGGCTCTTGCATCACGATAACGCCCCTGCTCACACATCGTTGCTTGTGCGCGACTTTTTGGCCAAAAACAACACACTAATAATGCCACAGCCACCGTATTCCCCAGATCTGGCCTCTGTAACCTTTTCTTGTTCCCGAAAGTGAAGAGGCCCATGAAAGGACGACGCTACGTTACGATTGACGAGATAAAGACGATATCAAGATAAAAAAAAAATGATTTGTTGAAGTGCTTCGAAGATTAGAAAAAACGTTGGCACAAGTGCATAATATTTCGTGGGGATTACTTTGAAGGGGACAAAATAGATATTAATGAAAAAATAAATAATTTTTGAAAAAACACCAAGTTTGCAATACTTTTTGAACACACCTGGTATGCAGCCATAATAGGATACGCATTTTGGAATTTTCCAATATTAGTAGCAACTGTTGTTGAAGATGCTAACAACTATCACACTGCCGGCTGCTGTAAGAGCAATCAAATAAATGCTCGTGCATTTTAATTGCATACAACTAGGCCCTCTGGGAATGCACAATGACACAATGGTGCAGTTAAGCCTTTTACATTTTTAATTACGACATTATATTGGCATGTTGGTTGACACTTACACATACTTACGCAGTGAGTGCAAATACACACATGCACCTGTGCATAAATAAATCTCACTAAAGTTATTCAATTTGTGATTATATAATAGTGTATAAATATGTGTATGTGTACGCGTATGTATAAAATTTTTAAGTGTGAAAGTATGCCAGCTTATTGAATAGGTCACTATTAACACGATTGTGGAAGTTTGTTATTAATGAAGTGCATTTGCCCTTTAATTACAATAATACTGTGCGTGTTGTATAAAATTTCAACTGAAAATAAATCTGCGAACGCTGCGGTAAAAAACTCAATGAACAATTTTCACATTAATGATTATTTCAAGTGCAATTAAATTAAAACAGCTTTTGTTTGGTTTTTTTTTGCTTTGCGTAGCCGAATGAGAATAATACAAAAACATTTTACATTTCGTTGAAATATTAGAAAATTTATTGAAGTCAGCGATCCCATATCAGGTGATAAAGTATTTTGGACATTGTTGCAAATTTTCCTGAAAACTCATATTATGTAAATATAATAAAACGTAAACTGAAAAAATTACAAAAAAACAATAAAATTCTGTTCAACATTTTAGAATTTTTTTTTTTCTTAATTTTGTATGATAAATTAAGTATCAACTCACGAACAACGAATTTAAGGACTTACATACGTCCAGAATTTTCAAACAATCGATTTATTTTTCGATATTTCGAAATAATAGTATCTTAAGAATAAACTGTGAAATTTTCATGCCGAAATTCCCAATATTATAGCTTCTTATAGCTCATTAACTATGTAGAGAGCGGTCCGCGTGCTCCTGCAACTCAAATTTTAAACTCGTTTTACTCGAAACTACTTTTTCCGGCACGATCTGCACGATAACTCGTACAGTTTTTAATATTTTTTGATGCAGTTTATTTGAAAGTGTTTCCTCTGCAGATTTAATTTTTGATATTTTTATTAAGAAACTAGCTGTACCAAGCACGCGTTGCTACGCCAACAACTAAAATAAATTTAAGAAAAATAGCTTTAAAGAAAAATCAGTACACAAATATTTAATTCATTTTTTGATTGATTTTTTATTGATTTTGATTATTTCGAAAAAATTGTGACATTACAAAGTTTAGTTTCAATTCGAATTCGATTGAAGTGCTGTGGGATACACAATATTTCTTGTTTTTCCACCTGGTGCGTAGTCGAATAAATCAGAAGGTTTTCCAACACGTGAACAAGCCCCATAGAGCTGTCCATGTGAGAAGCATGGATTCTCCAAATTGAATCCACACACTTGTAACGATTGTCCTTGTGCTTTGTTAAAAGTCATTGCGAAAGCGAGTCGCACCGGGCACTGTAAACGTTTGCATTCGAATGACATCATTGGGATAAGTGGCAACAGTATTTCTTCACTTTTGAATTTTCCAGTCAAAATTGTTGCCTCGATAACATTGCTCATCATTTTCTTGACTGAGAGTCTGGTTCCGTTGCAAAGTCGTGGTGGATTTATGATTCGAAAAAGAATGATGGGTATGCCAATTTTCAATGTGAAAACGTGGGACGGCAGGCCTGGCAAATCAAGCGAATTCAAGAATTCAGTAGGATAGTTGACAACCATGTCTTGATTCTCCACAGTATCGATGGACTTATATGTTGTCGTCTCACTGGGTATTCCATGCTGAATGGTGAGGTTGATGGTATTGAAATCTATGTTTTTGGCTGCTAATATATCACGCGTACTGAGCCACTGATGGTTATTCTGGTTTCGTGCAATGTTTGGGAAAACTTTTTGCACCAATTTGTCGATGCTTTCAGGAATCTTACCGAAGTTTGCTGGCAGGGTGATACATTGTGTAGATTCATCCATTTCCATTCGCACATTTCCAATATCCAATAATTGTTTTGCAAAATTTCCAGCCGATGCAACCCGTTGTAGTTGTACACGCATGTTTGTTGTCAAAGTCAATTTCTGTAAATGACGCCATAGGACTGATGATTTAAGACATGCATTAAGTTCATTAGCGGGTGTTGAACGTGGTATAATGGGCAGTGTTTGTCGAGAATCACCAGAAAATAAAATGAGCGCACCACCGGAGATCCCTCTGTTTCCTCTCAAATCGCGCAGTGTACGATCAAGCGCTTCCAATGCTTTCTTGTGAGACATTGTACATTCGTTCCATATGATAATTTGACACGTTTGGAGTACTTTTCCCATCCCAGAGTTTTTGCTGATGTTGCATGTTGGTGCCTCAGTGTTCTGCAAATTCAACGGCAGTTTCAATGCTGAATGCAGATGGTTGCCAAAATTAGTGAAAGAAGAAAAGTCTTGCCTGTACCACCGGGCGCACTATGAAAAACAGTCCACCGCTTTGTTTTGTGATTGCACGCATAGTTCTGTCAAACGCAATGCGTTGTTCTGGAATCAACGGCGGAAGATTTGATCTAACGAATGTCCCCGGTTCGTCAGAATCATAGTTTGTTTCTCGTTGCAAATCACGATCAAAAAGGTTGTTCGCAGGTCGATTTGAAGCAGGCATTTCTGGTTGCACCAGTGCCTTGTTATCGATTGTCAAACATATGACTTCAATCAACTTCAATCAACTTCGCCATATTCGTTTTTTCTGTGTAAAAATACATGGTCATACTGATTTTCATGACAATCGGTTGAACGGGGCAGAAATTGTTACTCTGCAGCGCCACCTGGTGGCGAGTGGCATCAATGAGCATATCCTACAAACCTTCTCCGTGGAAAAACACATATGTATATAGTATATACCAATTTTTATAATAATTATATTATTATAATCGGTCTAGTAGTTTTTGAGTTCATCGAGGACATACAGACAAACATTCATTTTTGTATATAAGAAGAAGAAGATTTTATAAACATAATTAAAGTGTGACATTTATGACGTAAAATGCATACTTTTTTTAAATGTCGGAAATTACAACAAGACTACTCGTATAACTACAATTTTATTTTACAATAATGATGCGGACCGCGGGAGCGCTAATTTTTTTCATTACACTTTGGGTTACGTGATTTTTTATGTACTAATTTTTATAAAGGAAAATTAAAGTAAATTTTTATTATAAAGTTGTATACCTATGAAATGAGACATTTTTCAATCATACGTTTATTAACAAAAAATGGTTACAAATTTAATCTTCAAAATAATAGCCATTACTTGCAACACATTTTTCCCATCTCTCAGGCAATTTGTGGATGCCGCGCAAAAAAAAATTGACCGTCGTTGGCCGCAAACCAACCATCGAGTCATTTTTTGGCTTCTTCGTGAGAATTGAAGCGATGCTCGGAAAGTGCGTGGCCCATCGATGCAAACAACTGATAATCGGAAGGCGCCAAGTCCGGTGAGTAAGCCGCATGCACCAGCGGTTCCCAATCGCACGTTTCCACCAATTTCCGGGTCGCTCTTGTTCGATGTGGCGGTGCATTGTCAACAAGAAAAATTACTTTGTGACACCGATCGACATATTCTGGGCATTTTCGGTGTATAGTGCTGTTCAAGTCGGTCAATTGTCGTTGGTAGCGTGCACCGTCAACTGTTTCACCTGGTTTTAATAGCTCGTATCAAATCATACCACGCTGATCCGATTTGGCTTGGCCGTTGATTTGGGCTTGTGGCCGGGTGAACCATACGATCGTTTACGCTTGGGATTGGAGAAATACACCCATTTTTCATCACCCGTAACAATTCGATGCAAAAAGGACTTCCTTTTGAACAGGGATAGCAGCATTTCACAAGTGGTTTTTCGATGTCCGCAAATCGTAGTTTGAAGGCACGAAATTCGATATTTTTAAGGGCGACACAAATGCATTGCTGTGTGAACCGTAACAAACAATGAACTGAATATTGTTGGCAGATGACAGACGAAAAAAACAAGACATTTTGGAAGGTTTAAAAATACTCCTAGCGACATCTATGGACTAATAGCTGAACGTCCCACTTCATAGTTGTACCTGGTAAACAATGCACACAATTATTTTTATATTTATTTCTATTGTTATTCCTTCTAAAACAGTTTTTCTTTCAGCGCATTTTTGGCGCTGCTGGACGTATGCAACCCCTTAACGCCACAGTTTTTGTAGGCTATTAGTCTCGCTTAGAATCCTTTTTTGGGCATTTAGCGTGCACTTATGCTTCATGCAATTCTGTAAGATCTTGTCAAACTGCACAAAAAAAATTATAATTGCTGTCAGATAATTTCATCAAATCAAGAGAGCTTCACTAATACCATAAAATTTTCTCACCCATTTATTTCCGGTTCCGTGTGCTGCACGCAAATTGCATTGCGATTTTTTTTGTTGGAGACAAACTCCTGAGCTACTTTGCAGCTTTTGCAACTGTAACCAAGTGACAACTAAGCATTCGTTCATAATACGGTTTGGTGACTACTAAAAAAGCAAAATGGCGCCAATATATTTAAACAGTTGAAGCAAAAAGGTAGTAAAGATGAAAAATTTGATTTTTTGACATGTTCGCTGCCACAGAACGACGAGGAGTAGCGAAAATTTACCGAAATAGCAAATTGTGCAACGAAGCAAAAGGTGCATGAGATGCAAAGGTATTAGCACGTGCCACCAGCGTTGAGTCTAGGTGACACGAATATACGAGTACTTACATATACATACACAAGTGGGAAACGCAGCGAGCGTGCGATCAATTTCAGCAAGCAATGCGATAAGAATAATTGGAATGTCAGTTTGGTGGACAGCCATGAAGCGTAAAAATGGTAGGTGGCAACATAATGACATTAAATGTCAGAAAGCATAAAAAAATCCTTCTGAGTTAGTTGATGATACTGATAGTAAACGGAGTGGTTATGGGGGCAATGTTGATAATTGTAATGTGGCGCATCATTAATATGATTACGTTGCACAGTTGTACAGTTATAACTTTAGTATGCGAAATGTGCACCCAATGAGGTCACTGATGAAAAAGATACCGAAGAAAAAAAGCTGAAGTAGGGTATAAAATGCTTACATGCCTTATTATGCAAATGTACATACACACCCACACAAGCATATAAATTTATTTGCACAGCACTAATGGCAGCCACGTTTGTCAACGGTCAACCTAATATTCATTACAATAGCCACAAGAATAGGGAAAGTAATAGAGAAAAGTGGCAGAAAGACCTGAATTTATATTTGTAGGTAAGTAAGCCAAATGAAAAGCAGTTGTGCCCGCCCGAGTTGCAGCCAATCAGCAACCAAGTGCCGGTCGGTCAACTATCAACGTCAACAGGATTGGTTGCGTAATGAGGACGAAAACGATAGCTATTCACAAATATCTCGGCTGTCTGCCTCTGCTCCTTTGAAATTTTGTTAAAAGGTATAAGAAACAAGAATAGAAAATGAAGCTTTGCCATTCAAGCCTGACTGCACTTTAGTGCTGATTTGCAAGCATTGCCATTTTTATTGTAGTCTGGCTGAATGCGTTGTTATTACGATCGTTGCTTATTTGAGATTTATTATTATTAGTATTTTCATCTTTTTTTTTCTTCAAAGTAAAAATACCAGTATACGTAATTGGGCAAATTTTTCAAAGTGCATAGAACTGAGGTGCGCACAAATTGCAGGACTGATGGACACAATTGTCCTTTGAACTCTTGCGTTGGTGCACAGAAGCATTTAAAATGCTAGAGTATGCACGTCTATATGTATGCATGTAGGTTAAGTTACAGTGGCTACCATGTCTCCATGAGGATGTAGTGAGACCCACTTAAGCCTACAGGTCCATTGTGCTAAACGTGCAAATGTATGTAGGTACAATTACTAGTTGAAAATATAGTCAAAGCCAAAATATGAAATATAATTTCAATTAAAATCTGTGCTAACTGCCTATATCTGCACTCTCTAAAGCTTACAGAAAATTAGTTAGATAGCTTGAAAGAATTATCGAATGAATAAATGAACGAAAAGAAGGTTTGCACTTCGATCAAAGCACTTCAACTAAGCCCAGTTTCCTCAATAACCTTAGAATAGAGCTGGATTGGGCTGAACGTATGTGATTTTTTGTGTCTCTACTAAGTCGGGAGTTTATTCCCTCTTCCCGCTATGACTTCACATTCAAGCAGCAGATGTATTTGAGTTTCCGAATCTTAGAATTGTTAAACTATATCTCGCGCCTATGCAAGCGACCGCCTAATCTGCAGTGACCTGAGAGAACGCAAATGAGCATTCACAGTTTGACTTCAGGAAGGCTTATGAGGTACTTAAATCTTTTTTGGTTACAACTTCTCAATGCAGTCCTTCAGACTCCACGCCAGTTTCCAAACTTGTAGGTTATCGGTAATTGAACGATAGACCCTCACGCAGAAAAGCTGGGTTTATCATTTAATGCCCATTGCAGAAGTGGTGGGGGCCTTGCAGAGAAGAAGACTATTGGATTTGGCAGCTAAAACGATTAAGGTCACTGATTGATCCCTTCCCCAAAACTCTGGGGCAGTGCTCCCACCTAAATCCCATCAACTTTTTGCGTTACATCAACAGCTCTGTCTGGCTGTAGATATCTGCCCATTGGAGGTCTCATAATGGCATCAAAATGGTGCCTTACTGATACTTGGGGAGTGCCAGTTTGCTATTTAAACCATTTCGCCTACGAACACCTCTCAATAAGAACTTAACGTAGCCAGTTTGATGCTAGCTAATACTTCGCTTCTAAGCTCTTCCTGGATGGTAAGTTGTCTCTTGGCAAGGATAGGCTTGACGCCGCAGCCTCTCTAGCCAGTGCACCCGCTATTTCATTTTCTTCTATGGCCCAGTGTTCTGGAACTCAAATGAGCCGGAGGAGTTTGTTTGTTTCTAGAAGATTTAATTTCACAACGTATTCACGGACTAATGAAAACTTAGCCGCAAAGGATGGCAGAGCCTTGAGTGTAGCTTGGCTGTTATTTAGAACGGTAATTCGGTCATTTCGGAGGTATTTTCCTAAATCGATATCTGCAGATAGATCGATGGTATATACTTCCAAGAAAAACTACCCATCAGCACAGACAGTTTCGGTTTTCGGTCTTAGACTTTCCTTTCAAGGGCAGATGCCCTGCAGTTAGCCTTATTGCCGATTTCAATCTCGAACCTGTTTTAATATATTATATTACGACTTAAGTGATATCATGATATCTAGGGAAGGCAAGAAGAAGTTGTTGGCTCAACGATTACATATTCTTGGATAAAATCACTTTTTCTTTGCAAAAACCTTCCATAGTCATATTAAGTAAGGTACACTTGCCTGATTGCTGATAAATTAGATAAAGCGTTGGCAGATTGAGCACTCCCTCTATCGCAGCTGCAAAGCAGGCATCGATTTTGCGCTCCTTTACATGGCAGCTGTAGTAGACGTCGCAAGGTCCTTTTCTTTTCTTGCCCCGTCCATCGCATCTCTTGAATGGCAGTGATGTCAGCCTTTTCTCTCGCGAGGACATCAACCCGCCGGGCAGAGGCACTTTCCCCATTGAGGGGCCGGACATTCCAGGTGCATGAACTCAAATCATAGTCCTTAGTTCGTTTGCAGGAGTCGTCATCAATATAGGAAGGTCTCATCCGAGGCTTTGGCGGGTCCCGAAACCCAGCGCATAACCAGCTATCCTAGGATGCTTTGCCTTCTGACGTTGGCTCACTCCGGAACGGGTGTTCGGAAGCTACCCAGAGGATACTTGGGAGTGAGCTGCTTGAATCATATGTAGAAGAATCGTGCAGGCCACTCCCAAGTAAATGGAAGTTCCCCAATTGCGTGGACTTCTACATATGGAACCATCCTCCGATACTAAGATCCTTGCAATACCAAAATTTGGAGTTATTTGTTATCCCTCGTTCCGTAAGTTGACATGCTCACCTGAATTAGGGCAGCCTTGAAAGGTGACCTCAGACACCGCAGCCCTCTTTTGCACTGAGCAGAATAGTTGCATGTGCTAAACAATCCTTTGTCCAGTGACTGCCACTTTAACCGAACCCAAATAATCGTTTTCGGATTTTTTACAGTTTCTAAAGCATTTCCGGTTGGACACGACTGACACTTTCCTTGAGGCTCTGGTCGGTTGACTGTAGCTCTTCACAAGTTTCTTTCTAGAAAGATATCAATGTTCCTATACTCTATTACTCTTATAATCCAGTTAATGTTGAAGTTCTCAAATCTATTTACCTTAATTTCACCCCTCTTACAAGAGAACTTGAGAAACCTAATCGGCTTCTTAGAAGCATTAATCTTGATTTTGCTATGACAAGGCCTGTCTTTAAGTCAACCATTCTGTCTTAAGTCAATTATATGTCAAGTATACCATCTTTTTAATTTGGTTCTTAAGTTTTTCTTATATAATCCTCTTAATGTAGTCAGTAAGGTTATTACCATTGACTTAACTAAAGAAATAATAAAGGCTTTAGGACCTGGAGATGTAGTTTTGTTTCATTTATCTTGAAAAATGTTACTGGACACCGCAAATCCAACATTGCATAAAAAAAATATGAAATTTTCCTTAAATTTCCTCTACAGCCACTGAAATTTGAGTGGCCTATTCCTTACTTCACATCTCCCCTACAAGACAGTGCTGAGCACTTTTGACAAAAATTCCAACACATTTACAAGTATTCTATTAGTCTCTAATACATGCTCATTATCAGAATAGCATAGACAACATTTTTTAATGGGAAAATCAAATATTTCATTTGATATTCTTTTCCCCTGTTGGGTGTGACTTCTATCTCTCTTTTACCAATAGCAATTTTATATAAATGAAAAATATATCTACTGTACTTTAAACGCCAAGGCATCAGTGTTAATTAATTTTAACGAAATAATGTGGCTGCTCTGAAAACAGTTCTAGTGTGAGATTTAGCTGTCTTTGCTTCATAGTTGTTATAGCCGAGCGAATAGATGCTTGGCTAAGACTTGAGAATTTGTGAGTTCGAATCTCTGTGGACGAAACACCGAATTGGTGTGAAACATTTTTTTTTAATGAAAACAAAAAAATATTGAAAATTCGTGAGTTCGAATCTCAATGAAAAATATTGTATAAATTTTATAATTTCTAAATAAAACAATTTAACGAAACTCATCAGCCTGATTACTTTTTAATGAGGAGTTATTGAGGAGTTTGTGCTGATTACTTTTTGATGACGAAAATGAGTAGTTTAGAGCATAGCAGATATATTTTTCAGTTATAAGAAATTTCTATTGGTAAAAGAGAGATAGAATATCACACCGACAAGGGGAAACTATCAGAACTTTCCCATGGCTAGAACAAAAATGTGTAGTTGGATGATGATAGTGATGATGATAATATGAGTGCTAATATGATAGTCAGCTGTCTTGTAGGGTCGTTTCACGCTGATTAGCTTACAATTAGCTTTAGGACACGTCGATTTATGTATCTTTTCTATAAAATTTAATTTTAATGCTATTCAAGGTGTTTCAATGCTTCCGAGCGAAATCTTTTAAGTACCTCATCCACTTTATTTAGCAAAAGTCAGAAATCATTTTTCTGGAAATCCTCACCAGGTGAGTTCTAAGAGCGCATTTATTAATATATTTTATCCGAAAATATAATCATAAATACCTCTATGTACTCGCCAGGCAGCTTAATACCGAGTCTCTCTACTTCATCTGCCCTACAATTCACCTCGATGTCGCATTGACCAGGAATCCACGTTATATTTGGGCGAAATGTCATATGTTGCGTGATCTTTAATCCTTCCGAAATATGAAATAACTAAAAAAAAACACCTAAACGCTGCTTAAAGGGCCTCCCTGAAACAGCCCCCATTCAAATTTTAAGTCATTCCGTTCATTGCAGAAACGGGCAGATGAAGATGTCCAATTTTTTCATATAAATTTTATACCACAAAATGTGTAAAATAAAGCGTGAGAGAGTGAGTGCATGAGTGTTTTTCCATCGCTCCTACAACTGACCTGAAACAAGCTGCCTCAATCTCAACCAGTGGCTGGCATCACTGTATACATGCATGCACGCAATCAAGACTTTCTACCCACAAAGTGAAGGCCATTGCATTCAATTTTTTTCATATCTTTATTTTTAGCCATAAATCAGCTTTTCATCTCTTGTTCCAAACAGCGTTCCAAACAGCGCACAAAGCGAAATTTAGGTTATGTAATCGTGTTGGCGGCTCGACAAGTTAACTAGCCAAAAATCGTACAACACGTATAGGCACGTTGTTACTGTTGTTTTTGTTTTAGTAAACCTGCTATACCTACGTGTGCACAATTTTCGTATTACTCTGAAATTGGCATCATCTTCTGAAGCTTGGTTGCAACAACGACTGTCGCACCGTTTATCTTACGCTAGCACTTGCGCACAAATTCATATACGTACACAGTATTATCTGTGTCGGAAGCAACCCTGTAAAGGTATTTTTAAAGGGAAAAAGTGTGCCATAAATTGCACTACCATTTGGCGTCTGCGGCTTTGACTACAGCGATGTTTGTGTGTGTGTTGCTTCTATTTTTGTAGGGAAAGTCAAAAGTAATTTATGCTTTTTGTGCTTGTCAGAGCACAGCTAATCCTTCGTGTTGGAGGTGTAAAATTTATTTTTATATGGCAAAAATCCAAACCGGGCAAGTAATTTTTTAATCACTACGGTGAGCTTGAATAAATTTGTTTAGTTGAAAAGTGTTATTTTAAGGCGAAATACTCTACATAAAACCTAGATTTGCTTAGAAAGGCTTGCATATGCATGGGCATAGAGTCATCATCATCATGCATAGCACTACAGCTCGGTGTGACCCTAGCCTCGTCCATAATTTTTCTCCATGTATCTCGGTCCATAGCTATACTACGCTACTTCGTCGCTCCTATGCTTCTTAGATCGTCCTCAAGGTCGTCTAAACATCTTTTCTGCGGTTGCTTTCTTCACTTTCCACTAAACAGGCGTGCATCCAAAACTTTGCGAGGCGTTGTTTCATCTGGCATCCTGCAAACTTGTCCGAGCCATCGGATGCGCTGCGATTTAGCAAAACACACGACGTTTTTGCCTTGTAGGAATTCCTCTATCTCCTTATTATATTTAATACGATAGAGAATATTTTTTTCGGAATATGGGCACAGAAAGAAAATCCGAACCCACAAACCTCTAGTCCTTAGATAAACAAATGGCCACGTTGCTTCCTAGTCTCTAAGCGGTGTACTAAGTGAAAAGATTAGGCTAGGTTACGGTGGTTAAAACTCTCCATGAGGCGCCTATTTAAACCACTTTTATGGGCTCGATTCTCCTGCACTAATTCTCAATGTGGTGAAAACACTTTGTCTCTCGGATAAATAGGAAAATGAAGTGGATGGCTGCCAATTCCAAGCCTGCGCGATGATCAAAATGATCAAAGAAGTAAGCGTTTAGTCAGCGATATCGCGTTCTGACAAGAGCAAAGCAGTAGCAGCGGAAGTGTTCAGTGTTCTCCATCTCCTCCTCGTTCCTGCAGCTACGACATAAATTATTATACATTTCCCATGCATTCCCATCAGGCAGCACTCGATGATGATATCAATCCCTGCACTGATAGAAAGTCGGTCTAGATTGATAACAGACCTAGTTTTATAATCATTCCAGACCTGTCTAGTTACCTCACAGGTGGGCTCCATTTTCTAACTATTGTTGGACTGCGTGATGTATACCGAGAGTTTGCAGAGTTGACTCACTTAAGCTTAGATTTCCGTCCTCGTCAGTTCCCTCGCGTTGTAATTTGCAAGAATATCTCTGTGTTCAAGGACCAGACAACATTCTGGGTATACAACCTAGACAACTCTACGCTCAGAAAGTATTATTGCACTATGTAAATTTTATAACAGATTGACTATAAGTCTAGATGGTAACCAGTTGTGCTACTCCAGGTAATTTTTTCAATATCTGAAATTGGGAATCGTAAGAAAAAGGCAATGGCTCTGAAAAGTTCGGCGAGCGCAAGACAAATTTAAAAAAAAAATTGTTATGCGCTCAATCCCTTTTATGTAAGAGACTTGGAAGGGCCGCCCGATAAAAGCAAGTCCTGACAACTACTATGCATAACTTTCTGAGAGTATAAGGATCTGAGATCTGATCTGAGGCAATCTCTCAAGGAACATGGTAGCGTTTCTGGGCAGTTAACACCGTATTTCTCTGAACTTCGAGCAGATATCTCTATCCACAAACTAGAATTTAGGGGTCGTGCCACAGAAAAATCTACACAAAAGCTGATACTTTTGTCTTGACAGACAGCTCCAAGATGGAATCGATAGTGGGATCAAACCAATTTATCTACTTCCTTAAAATTTCTGAATACTGCTAGTGTTTTTCGGGCAGAAGTTTTTACGATCCTGTAGGCATACAGAATGCTTAGGTGCTTAGGGAACGTAAGAGTTAAGGAGATATTAAATTTTTTGCCAATAATTAAACCCCGATCAAGGCTCTGACGACCCCATTTTTTTTCTTTTTATTTTTATTTTTTTGTGGTGGGTGAGAAGGGTTTAAAATGCCTTCGCACTTACAGCAACCGTCGTCAACTGCATCGAATGGTGTAGCCACTAAAACAATCCCTCCTCCTCTTATGGGGAGACTCCCTTCCCGGAACTACCTTGCATTACGACGGGAAGGCCCAGAACGGTGTCCATTAAATAGACCAATACTATTGACCCACGTCTGGGTTCACCATATTTGTAGCCAGCTTCACGCTATAGGCTCGTCTTCTAATGTCTCAGTGCCGTCATACCAGTGGTATGTATGGCATGCTCTCAGGTTCCTCTCACATGGGCGTATGGATGTTATACGCTATCGAGGTTTCTTTTGCATCTCCAGCAAAGAAGATGTTGCGGTAATATTATACCGTCTTATGGCGTCGTAAGCACGTGACTCGACCGTCTGTTATTTGTCGTCAGTTCGTAGACAGTCCACCTCCTATCGAGGACTGATTTGTTTTTCCCTGCGTTTTGCGCCTCCACTCCGCGCGTTGCAGGTGCAGCATTATCCTCTTTGTAAAACTTTTAGCTGTGTTCCAACAGTCATGTGATGCACAGATGTTATTGATTAAGCTGTCTGGGCTCAGCTGTTCGCCCAAGACTAACTCAAGCGTTCGACGTTCTTCGTTGAAACGATCGCAGTAGAAGAACACAAGCTCCGCGCTTTCTATTGCATTGTTGCAGCTTCAAGCTGAGAACGAAGTATCCTCCATGTGAAAGCGATGGAGGTACTCCAAGAAACGTCCGTAACCACTAAATATTTGGGTTAAATAGTAATCTATGTCACCGTGCCTTCTGGTCACCCATTGGCTAATTTTGGGGATAAATCTAAAGGTCCAACGTCCGTTAACAGACGAGTCCCATCTGCTTTGCCATTTTTCTAACGAATGCAGACGCTCTGCAGCTTTCACCTCGGTTGTCGACTTTACTCCTTGTCTGTCATAAAGTTGTCCCATTTCCTGCACAAGTATACCTATGGCGAGCTTTCCAGCGATGAAGCAAACCGCGTCGTCTGATACGGTCCTATATGCGCACGCGACTCTTGGTGCATTTCGCCGGTGCACTTGAACTACTGGTCTAACATTCGATGGCTTAGCTCCTGCCCATATAAGAGCAGCATATAAGATGACTGAGTCCCCCACTTTTGCCAGGAGGTGCCTTCTGTCGCCTTGCGGTCCGCCTATGTTTGGAAGACGCCATGGTGTAGCTCCAAACTGGACAACTTCTGTAAGGAGGAGATGAAATCTCTAGGGTATGGTAGCATTTCTCTAATCTGGGTTGAAATTGTTATCAAAGTTGCCTCAATTGGTCTCAGAGGCCTCCCACTTAGTCATTGGCATCCCCTGGCTCAGGAAAGTGCCCCAGTACAATAGACAGACGACTAAGAATTTCTTGTGGACTCTACGTCATACAATTTCCAAACTTGTAGCTGTGTTTACGGATCATTTAACGATCGGTAGATACGCGGAAAGGCTGGGTTTACCATTTAACCCCCCTTGGAGGAGTTGTGGGGATCTTTCAGAGAAGGAAACTGTTGAGTACTTTCTCCGTAAATGTTCTTGTTTGGCAGCTAGACGATTGAAGTCACTGCGTGCTCCTTTCTTCAACAGCCTGGGGCAGTGCGCCAACCTAAAGTCCATCAATCTTCTCCATTACTTCAAAAGCTATGGCTTGTTGAAGATATCTGCCTGTTAGCGGTTTCATAATGGTATCAAAACGGCGCTTTAGTGCTACTTGGAGAGTGCGAGAGTTGTGCTTCAACCATTTCACCTACCTGCCTTCCTAGGCATCTGAAAAAATTTCCACACGTCAATAAACGCAAATACAAATAATCTTTAGAAAATCATGAAAAATATTTTAAGCAAGTATTTTATAGGTAGCCATTGTCTACGCTTAGTTGAATTCGTTTTAAATTCTAGGGACTGTGCGACTCATAAAAATAGAGGTCGAAGCAAAAAATATTAACCTAAAGTCTCAATTTAAAGCTATATTTTTATGAATTCAAAAAAATATTTATTCACCACATTTGTTATTTATATGTACACAGTATGTTCAATAAATAACATAACTTTTCAGATGTAGAATAAAACACGTATCGTACTATGTTTTAAAGTTATTTTTTACTCAAAATAGTATCCATTTAACTCGATGCAACGTTCAGAACGATCAACCAATTTCTGCATGGACTTTTTTATGTCATCTAAGGGAATGTACTTTAACACCAGTGTCACGGCTGCTTGAATGGCTGGAATATCATCATAAAACGCACCGTTCATGGCAGTTTTCAATTTAGGAAACAGAAAATAGTCGCATGGTGATAGATCAGGAGAATACGGAGGGTGGTCGATGACACAAATGTGTTTTTGCATCAAAAATTCACTAACATTTTTTGGTTTTTTTAGGTGGTGCATTATCATGCAATAAAAACAGCTGTTTCCCCTCTGGATATTCAGGTCGTACACGAACAATTTTTGACCACAAACGATGTAAAACTTGTAAATAGTATTCTCCATTAATAGTTTGACCTTCTGCAACAAATTCCTTGTGTACAATACCCTTGGAATCGTAGAACGTGATCAACATTGTTTTGATTCTTGACTTCTGAAAACGCAATTTCTTTGCTTTTGGCTCCCCTTTCGTCATCCATTCTGCAGATTGACGCTTAGTTTCAGGGTCATATTTAAAGCACCATGTTTCGTCATCAGTTATGTTCGAATCAAGAAAATCTTGATCGTTTTCAGCTGTTGAAATGATGTCTTTACAAAACTCTACACGAGCGATTTTTTGATCTTTATTTAATTGGTGTGGAACAAAGCGTGCACAAACCTTTCTTTTACCCAAATCGTCAGTTAAAATTTTCCAAATAGTACCAGTAGATGAATTTAATTCTTCAGCCAACATTCTTACAGTGAAATTTCCGTCAACAGCAATGATTTCGCAGACTTTTTCCACCAATTCAGCACGATTACTTGCTTCTGGACGGCCAGATCTTTCATCATCATTCAAATCTTCACGAACATTTTTAAATTGTTTAAGCCAATTATATACATTTGAGCGAGCTAAACAATCATCACCATAAACTTTTTGCATCAATTCGTACGTCTCACAAAATGTTTATCCCAGTTTAACACAGAATTTAATATTTGCTCTTTGCTCCATTGTATTTTTACGACACGATACACTCTTTCAATAAAAGGCGCGTAACTTTTTAACCTGTCAAACGATTTACATGAAGTTGGTTGCGGTTGAAAGCTGACGCTTTTCAATAAGATCAAAGTTTAATAGATAGCTCTACGTGTTCCATGATTTAAATAAAAAGTTCTGTTATTTATTGAACATATTGTGTATACAATAATTACTTGCAACTGGAATACGTAAACAATTTGTAAAAAAATTAGCAAAAAATATTTGGCCTTTTGCTGTGGCTGTAAATGTACCGAAAGTTGCTGCACATTCAATTGCAATGTCAAAAACAGATATTAAATTGAAGCAAAATTTAAACTCAGTGCATACATGCATATGTATATATGCAATTAGAAATGCACACGCATGCACACATATACGAGGTGTAGTCAAAAAGTAATTTTTAAATTTTCGCAATTTTTTTTTTTTTTATTTATTCATCAACTACTAACATTTTGTCCACTTTAAATTAATCCCCGCAGATATAGAACGCGTGTGCCAATGCTTTTTCCAACATCGAGCCTGCTCTGACCAAAAAGCGTTTTGTTACGGCCTGAGCTCTTCCAACGAATCGCACTTTATCTCCACAATTGAGACAAATGGCCATCTTTTCATGAGTATTACCTGTTTTGAAAGCAAGAAAAAGTCACATGGGGCTTAGTCTAGTGAGTACGGTGGTTGGAGCAAGATTACAATGTTGTTTTTGGACAACACATTCAAATTTTTCTATCAACTTTTTTCGATAGCGGAAAATCGCCGAGCGTAACAAAACATGTCCAACCTGTGTGTCTGTGAAACGCAAACTAAATACGGCATATCGAGGAACTTATTTTTGATTGTAAATTACTCACGAAATTTCAAAGTCACCGTACTTTTCGTGCACACCTCGCATGCACATATGCTGTGTATGAACATTTTAAGGAAATGCCAGAAATATGTAATTGCCACAATCAAAAGCAAACGCAAAAGCAACGCACACTACCATTAAGCAGCAATTCTTTTTCCAGCTGCACAATGCTGGTATTTGTGTTGCATGTCGGCACATCCTTTGTCATGTCCTTGCACTATGAAAACAGACGCCGTGAACTCTATGCATGCACCCATACATATATACATAGTTTTCATAAGCAACAACGTCAGTTATCAGTAGACGCCTCATCATCCTATCTACAGATGGGATGTGAGGCATGTGTGCGTGTGTGGAACGCTACTGTCGTTGCATCAAATGTTCGATGTCAAATGGTGCAGAGCTAATGTCAATGGTATGGCATTCAATGTGTGCAATGTAGTGGCAAAGTTGATGTATGTGACAGCACACTAGTTTAGTTGCAATTATATGGTTACTTGATGTGGCACACACGCACACACAAGAGCTGCCCACATACATATATGTATATATATAAACTGCATACTGCCATTGCGGGCATGCAACACAGAGTTGCAAGCAAGAAATACACACAAGTGCAACAAATCTCAACCCCTCGTCTTGCACTTCCTCTGCAATAACTTCCCTCTCCGCTACTTTTCGCCTGTTTCAGCGTGCTGAGTATAAATGTATATGTGAGCTAGAAATATGTATGTGTAGGTCATATGTACTATAGTGGTATTGTATAGTAATACCGTATAAGCAATTTGTGCAACACAAACAGATACACTCACACATATGTCGTACAAGGTTGAGATTGCAGCTCTTAGTTATCGAAGGCAAAGCATTTTTCTTTAAATTTTTTCTAGGGCAAGTATTTAGTAGCTTCTTTTGTGTTGATTGGAAATCGCCGGAAATTTTACAGAAATATTTCTCTTCTCCATTTAGAGCTTCTGCTCAGTTGAAAAAGTTGCTTGAAATTTTGATAATTGGATTTTTTTGTTTCAATTACGAAATGCATGGTTCTTTTGTATCCTTGTGGATATGAGAAAATATTTCTAAAAATCTGGGTTTAGCCGCCACTACACAGCTGCCCTACAATTTCGTTAAAGGTAGAATTTCCAAAAACAAAAAAAAAAGTTAAAAACAAAACAAGAAACAATAAATCGGCAATCGGCAATGCATACGCACCAAAATTCTTTTCAGCTAATTTACAAGTTTTATGCTCTGTTAGAGAAATAAATTTAAAGATTATCAGTTTGTTAAATCCTAAAGCTTTAGAAATACAATTTTACTGTAAAATTTGGCTATTTAAAATTGACTGGTGAAATTGGGTATTTTATTTCACTCGCTTGCCCAAGGAAGTTTGATCTTTTTTTTAATATCAGTTAGAAAAACAATAATGCCTACGAGTCGTGTTCTTTGAAAGTGGTGTAAGTCGATTTTCACAAAAAATGAGGTATTGATAAGAATTAATACAATTTATTTAATTAATTAATTTAATTAATTTATTTAATTAATTAATAGTCTAAAAAATACAGTATTTCTTACAGACTATGAAAACAGATTAATGCTGAATAAATTAATCAAAGTAAAATTAAACTTATAATTAACTAGTTTCAATTGTAATAAGTGAAAGAAAAAGAATACATTTTTTATAATTTACAGAAGAAGATTAGATTAAAACTAAGAATTTAGTTCAACAATTCATTTAGAACCAATTTGAAGTGATTCTTTGTGGAACAGAAATCCAGGCCAGTATGATTTGAAAGCGAATTAAGATCACCCAGAGTTCTAGAAATCGGAGCATTGGAAGCATAATTAGTTCTTGCCATCCCTAACCAGAAAAAATCATGATTCCGTAAACTTCGCTGAGGAATATTGAAATTGATTTTCTCGAGTAGCGATGGGGAGTCAATAACCCCATTTATCAAATCGAAGAGGAAAGTAATGGAGAGAATTGTCCTTCTAATATCTAGTGATTTTAGATTTATAAGCAAGCACCGACTTTTATAGGATGGAATTGGATCAGTGAAATTTAAAGAACGCAATGCATAACGCACAAAAGCTTTCTGGACACGTTCAAGCCTACTAATATGACAAGCGTAATATGGTCTCCAAATAAAGACGGCATATTCTTGGAACGCACCAGAGACGTATACAACAACTTTAGAGTATATGGATCAACAAAGTCTGAACTAAAACGTCGAATAAACGCAAGTACGGAATAAGACTTTGAAATAGTGTGATTTAAATGTTTTTGAAAAGAGAATTTAGAATCAAATACCACACCAAGATCAGTAATTTCACTTCGATGAGATAAGCTAGAACCACAAATGTGGTAGGAAGTGGGTATAAGAGAACAAGATTTAGAATAAGAAATATAAAAACACTTGCTTATATTTAAATCTAACTTATTTCTTTTACACCAAGAATCAACGTTATCTAAATCAGATTGAAGGTTTAAAGAGTCCACTGTACTTCCAATCCTCGAGTATATCTTTAAATCATCGGCATACAAGAGAAAATTTGCGTTATTAAAACAACTAGAAATGTCATTAATAAAAAGTATAAAAAGTAAGGGACCCAGTATATAATTTACTACGAACTTTTTATTTATACACTTTTTCCAACACAATCGTTTAAAATTTGCATTGTTTTTATCATTAAAAATTTTCGTAGCTCATGAAGTTACAAATATAATTATCAGGTCAGTCCACAAGTTCGTGCGTTTTTTGAAGGTGGTTTTAAAATTAATAAAAAAGATGTTTAAAGTATTTATTAATCAATAATATATTTTCCTTCATTATTTACAATGTCTTCCCAACGTTTCAGCAAATTTTTAATTCCCTGCTCAAAAACTCGTTTGTCCTTGGAGCCAAAATACGCTTCAATATCCCTTTTTATAGCTTCTTTTGAGGGGTAGTTCTTGTTACCCATATGGGATTGAAGTCCACGCAAAAAGTGATAATCACAAGGTGCAATATCCGGAGAGTATGGTGCATGCGGCATTAGCTCACATCCGAGCTCGTTCAGCTCAGTTTCAGCTTCATGTTTGCCTTGCGGTATGACGTCTTGCGTTGTCGCGGTGAAACAAAACTTTGCGTCTATTCACTAAAGATGGTCGATTTTTGTTAAGTGCCTCATTCAGGTTTGATGGCTGATGGGAATAATAATCAACAGTTGTCGTCTGGTTTGTTTCTAGAAGTTTATAATAAACAATACCGGCCATATCCCACCAAATAGACAGAAGAATCTTCTTGAGGTGAATGCCATCTCTAGGGGTCGGTTCTGGTGTTTCATCTTTATCTAACCATTGGCGTTTGCTAACAGGATTATTGTAAAGGACCCATTTTTCATTATCAGTAACGATACGGTTCAAAAAACTTTCATTTTCAAGCCGTTGCAACAGCTGCGAACACACATTCACTCTCTGCTGACGGTTGGCAACGGAAAGTCTATGCGGAACCCATATTCCCAGCTTTGAAACCTTTCCCAACTGAACCAGGTCGCTGTGAACTATTCCATGCGATGAATTTAACCACTGAGCTATCATATCGACTGTCAAATTTGGCTCAGCTTCCACGAGTTCGAGCAAGGCGTCGGAGTTAAAGACTTCAGGACGACCAGCGCGCGGGGCATCCTCCACGTCACAGTTACCACTTCGGAATTTTGAAAACCACTTTTGCGCAGTCCTTACACTCACGGTGAACAGTGTTTATTTCTGCAATACCAGTTGTTGCATTTTTACCACTTTTATAAAAAAATTCAAAATATGCCTCTTATACGCGTTCGAAGATTCCATTTTATTTTTTAACAAAATGTGCATCTATTCGCGACTAAAATCACTTGCTGAATGCACAATATATCAGAGAAAATATAAATAGTTCCGTTATATTCCACGAATAATTTTTTATATGCAAAAATCGTACAAAAGTGAAATTATGGGTAAAATATGCACGAACTTATGGACTGACCGGATACTTTGAAAATGCTGTAACTCCACTTTCTTCAATGAAGAAAGTTCAAAATTATACTACATAATTTCTTTAGTGCATTTTTATTTTGTGACAACATTTTAAATTAATACATTTTTTTATATAATAGTTTCCCGCATTTTCGGTTTTCCTCCATTTATTATAAAGAATGTAAAAGTCACCCAGGGGTGCCGAAGGAATTGCTTCTTGTTGCTTGAAACATTTGGAAACCGCAATCAGGCAACAACATCTAATAGCCTACAGCGATATGTGCAATTGACGAAATAGAAATTTGAAGTTGCCTTTAATGTGACTTAAAATTGTTCAGTCTCTCAAGAAGGGCGTAGAAATTATTCACTACAAATTTGTATATTTCAGGCACTCTACGAAAGGATACCGATTGTAGAACTATCGAGAGCACTATTATTATTATTATTAGAAGGCCCTTACGCACTGGGACCAGAGCTGATCTATTGTGAAAGGCCTATTTTTTGTAACCCTAGAGTTTTAGGCTTTTTAAAAATTTTAGCACAGTTTTAGGTTTGTTGTTCCAAAGATTGCATGGAGATACTACGATACCACCAAGGTGATGAAGTCTCTCTCTGCCCAACGCAGGACATTCACAAAGCACATGTTCTGAGCTTTTGATGTCCATTCCGCAAAAGCGGCAGTCATTGATCTCAGATAGACCAATATTATTTAGATGATACCTCAGGCTGCAGTGACCTGTTAGATATCCTGTTAAAAGACGCAGATCTACTCTGCTTAGTGAGAGAAGCTTGTAAGATATTCCTTTGTTGGGACTTGGGAATAGTTTGGCTTGACGCTGACCGGCACAGTTTAGCCAGTGCGCAGCAAGTTTTCTTTCTTCCCATTTCCTAAGGAATTCATTAATGTGGCCTTTTGTGGAGCCCACAGAAAGGCTCAGGACCAGTAAGTTGCATATTTGCTTCTTGTTTTGCAAGGTCATCAGCCGTTTCATTTCCCTCATGTCCTTCATGGCCCGGAATCCAGCCTAGATTTACTATGTTGAGGTTCCCTAACATGTTGAGAAGGTTTAGGCAATCATTTACCAATTTAGAGGTGATAGTTGCTGATAGAAGTGCTTTTAGAGCCGCTTGGCTATCTGAAAGTATGTAGATGTAAGTAGCTCTCATTTTCCTGCTAAGGCATTCTCTCACACATATTTCTATGGCATGTATTTCTGCTTGAAATATTGTTGGGTAGAATCCCATCGGAATCGATTTTTTGAATTTAGGCCCATTGATTCCATCGAGAGCACTATAACGCCCCTTAAGACTCTTATGCTATCATAAAACCATACCAAAAATATAAAAAGTCTATTTTGCATAAAATGAAACAAGCTAATTTTGTTTCTACAAAACCCTTAGAAGATGCAAATCTTAGAAGGAGCAAAAATATCAATGGCGAAGAAGAAAATTTGTGAAAAAAATGGTGTTGGATAAGGGTTTCAAAAAACAAACCAAATACAATGTTCTGTGAGAATTAGGATTTAAATTTATTGCTCTCACGCGGAAGGCCACCGAACTTTAGAAATATATTTAGTACCAACACGTTTGTATTATCCAAACTTTCCCATACTTCATGACTATTTTTCAAAATTTCTAAATTAGAAAGTAATTGCACTTAAATATTTTCTGAGGGATACAAGAACTTTTAATGGTTCGTAAATGATACAAAAATTGTAGCAGCGTTGTCAAATTGGTTATAATAAAATATAAAATGTGGTATTTCCGCGTATTACCGGTAACCAGATTGCGAACTACAAAATACACACACTTTTATTTGAGCTACCTGTTTAATTTGACTCGAGTTTTGGTCTTTTTAATTAAAAGTACCTAAATATTTATACCCATAGTTGGGTTTAAAAATTTTGTGGCAACTAATTTTTTTTTTAATATTTTATTCAAAGTCTGCCTTTTTTTGTTTAAATTTTATTTAAACTCTATTTGAGCTGGTAGATTGGTTGTGATGGAAGTTTCATAATGCCAGTAAAAATCAACGCGACCCAAATCGATGAGTGGAAGTAGCTTCTTTTTTCTCATGTTTCGTCTGAAGTAGGTCACGCAAGTATTTCCAACATCCGATTTCAAAAATGGGGCTCGCAATATATACTTGCAGGCATCAGATAGAAAATGAATACTGAAAGTTACTTTTAACTGGCTATGTCTTTTCTATATATTTCTTATATGGTACGCAGGTAAAATGGCAAGAGTGCCACAGGCACACATTTTTTTATTCCTTATATAGTTTTTAGACATTTCAGCAATAATGCAATCCACCACACCCCTTTCTAATTTTTATGTTAAGCGATGATAAAAACGGATCTCTGATTCACGCCGTTTGGTTCAGGTTCGTATGGCATAGTACGCAAATGAGTGATCCAGATTGAAGTTATAACTGCGCTTTGATGACGATTTCGACGGTCATTCCTGGTATGGAGACTAATTTCATGCATCGAGTGAAACGACTGATAATCGTTAGGCGGTATCGCTGTCGTGGAAAAGGGCCAGTGATATGCTAATGTTAATGTGTGAAAAACATCCTTAAGGCGATGGGCACCTAAAAAGGGTAGATTTGGCATAACCATAAGCTTTTCACTATGGCAGCCTGCGCATTTTTATGCCTGTCCTATATCGTTACTATTTTACTATCTACTGGCATTTTCATAGACCGTTCGAATTTGGCGTTTATCATTCTAAAACTGGTAAGAAGAATGAAGTAACAAATTGTAAGCCTATATCTAAATTATCGACCTCTGCCAAACTTATTGAGAAAGTGGTCAAGGGCATGTAAGTATTTGCTATCAAAAGATTAGCTGATCATTGAATTTGTTAGTGGTTAGGTTAGGTTAGGTAGTAATGGTTGCCCAGAGAGTGGGCCCACTTGGACGAAAAAGTTTGGTTCATCCTTTGTGATACCATTGCAAGAGAGGGGAAAAAGAGGTGAACTAAAAGGACGATAGGGCCAAAGGGAAAGGGATGGGGAGGGTTGAATGTTTGTGGACTATGAACGGTGACTGGTCTGCGGTGGTGTTAGCCTCTTTATGCTGCTGATGCAGTTCATCAGATTTTTGTTATCAAGACCTGCTATATCAGCAAGGGCAGAAAAGAAGTGAGAACCAAGATGCTTAAATCTTAGTCCTGCGACAGCTGGGCAGCTAAGGAACAGGTGCTGAGATGATTCGACCTCATCCTCCATACATATATATAATTGGCGCGTACACCCTTTTTGGGTGTTTGGCAGAGCTACTCCTCCTATTTGTGGTGTGCGTATTGATGTTGTTCCACAAATGGAGGGACCTGCAGTTAGAAAAATGTTAATATTGTCTATCGAATACAACGTTATTACTGGAAGTCTTGAATGGTCTGAGTGATTGGGCTCTGCAAAACAAAATATGTCTTAATACTAGTGGGTGTAATTACATGACGTTTTCCCCAAGTCCATGAATCCCCATTTCTCAACTTATTATGTTTGAAATGTCATTCTTGTCTCAGTCAGTCAAATTTGAATTTTGGTTTTTATTTTGAATAATTTTTTTATTCCGAAGGCATATACCAACTTAGCTTTTCTGCGATGCTATGCTAGTGATTTTAAAGACACATACCCTAGTAAAACCTTACATAATACTTTAGTCCGTTCAAACTTGGAGTATGCCTCTGACATCTGGAATCCGATGTATTCTTTACAATCTCTTAGAATTGAAAGAGTTCGAGTTCAAGGCAAGTTTATACGTTTTGATCTTCAATCTCTTCACTTTAATAGTCCCTCGACATCCTTCAGTGCCAGGTGTATGCTTATCAATGTTTTATCACTTGAGATCCGACGACTTGTTCAAAGCTTAAGCATTAAAAAAGATAGAATCTTCGGCACCGTTGACTTTTCAGACCTACTCGGCCAATTATGTTTCAATATATTTAATAGGGTAGTTCGCTCTTATATAGTAATCCATTTTATGGTGAAGTGCTCAGTTCTAATTACCTTAATTTTGTCCCTCTTACAAGAGGGCTTGAAGAAGTCTAGTTCCTGAGTTTTTCACAAATAAATTTGTTTAGATATTTGACATATCTGGCGCGACAGCCAGACAAAATTAAAAACATCACTCGTGGCTAAAGATTTAAATTCCTTCAATAGTAAATGAGTTCCTTAAAAACTTCTTGCAAGTTTTTCTTGTTTGTCTTGAGTTATTTCACGCTTTTCTACTCACAAATAGTTTCATGGGTACATGCCGCTTATGGTCGATTTATATACACATTTTACTTGAATTCAGATTGATGGAATTTTATTTTCAGTTATTTTTTTATTAGGTACTAGCGTACGCTCGCCCGCTTCGCTAGGCGATAAATTCAATGATTTGCTGAAAGAGAATAAAATTAATACGAAACAAAGCAAATTTTTTGATACAATTTCATCCGAACTTTATTGTAACACTTTTTGGTAGACAACGTTTTTGGTTTTTCCATCTTTCGCGTAAATGAATAATGACGATGGTTTGCCTACTCGTGAGCAAGCTACATACAATTGTCCATGAGAAAAAATTGGGTATTCTAAATTAATACCGCACATTTGTAGAGACTGTCCTTGCGCCTTATTAAGTGTCATAGCGAAGGCAAGGCGAATAGGGAACTGCAAACGTTTGAAATCGAATGGTAAATCCGTCGGAATCAGTGGAATTCTGGGTATCAAACCGTCTTCTACTTTGTACTTCTCTTTCAAAATTGTTGCTTCGATAACGTTACCCATTAGCTTCTTCACAGCGAGTCTGGTACCGTTGCAAAGTCGTGCCACATTAATGTTGCGCAGCATAATAATCAATGCTCCAATTTTTAAACGTAAATTATGAGGTGGTAGGCCTGGCAAATCGAGTGAGTTTAAGAATTTACGACATCATCTTGATCAGTAATAGTGTCCATTGACTTACTTATACGCAACTATGTCACCAGGTATTTTATCTAAAATAGCTACATTTATATCATTGACGTCCTTATTTTTCCCAGCTAAAATTGCTCTTTCGCTGAGCCAATCATAGTTTTTGTAATGTTGAACTATGTTTGGAAATACACTCTGTACCAATGCCTCTTTAGACTGTGAAGACAGACATTTGGCCATTTCCGATTTTCAGTAATTGGTGTGAAAATTCAGCTGCTGACGGATCGTTCTGTAGTTGAACACGTACGTTTGTAGCAAGTGTAAGCGTGTTTACATGTATCCATAAATACGATGATTTTAAGCATGCATTGATTTCATCTGCAGGCGTAGATTTTGGGATCACAGGTAATGTTTGCCTGAAGTCTCCAGCCAATAAAATCATGGCACCTCCAAAGACTGTTTGGCTTCCTCGTAGATCTTTCAAAGTTCTATCAAGTGCTTCCGATGGTTTCTTGTGTACACTCGTCCCATACGATGAACTTACATACTTTAAAAACTTTTGCCATTCCAGATGTTTTCGAAATATTACATGTTGGTGTTTCATTTACCTGCATATTCAAAGGCAACTTTAATGCAGAATGTGCTGTGCGACCGCCTTCCAGTAATGTAGCCGCAATTCCGGAAGAAGCGAGTGCCAATGCAACGTTATTATCTGATCGAATTGTTGCTAATATCAATGAAATCAAAAAGATCTTTCCTGTTCCCCCAGGAGCATCCAAGAAAAACAATCCACCAGTTCCATGGCTAACATTATTCATGATTGTATCTTAAAAATGTTGATGTTGGTCATTCAATTTTGTTAAATTTGATGTTACAAATGTGTTTAGTTCATTACAATCATAATGGTATTCACGCTCCAGTTCTCGATTGAGAACTTCGGATTGTGTTTTCGTTTCGTGATGAACAATTTCCGTCTTTGACTCGTTGTTCGTTGAATTTTCGTCTGAAACAACAATTACATTGTCCTCATCGATCTGAATTCCCATGTCTTCAAACACGCTCATATCGTTGGAGTTATCTGAACTTTGTGTACTCATGTGTTCATCCTCTTCGGTAAATAAATCCACAAATTTATTTAAATCTGCCATTCCGAAAATGTAATGCTATTTCAATTCGTATCAATCCGGGAACAATGTATTCTATTGTAATCTTATCGATGCGAATACCCAACGAAAACTGAAAAAACAAGAAAAAACAAATTTTTTCTGCCACATCACATGGGGAAAGGTATAAAGTGGTGTGCGGTATTCGTAAACAAACCGTTTGAACATTTCCTTTGTTAACCCAAAAACAACTTCTGTCAAATCTCTGAGAGGCGAATAACTGTTTTCTTGTCTGGCAAACCTTGGTAAATCTATTATCCTTGGTCAACACACTTGTTGCTCTCACAAATGAACTGCACACAAAACACAAATCAGTAGTTCGGCGTTCGTGGATGTGTACTGAAGCATTTCTCTTCATAAAGAGCGTGCAAACCTCTGTGTTTCTGTTTACTCTCCGTCGAAAAAAATTTGCAACTTAGCAACACGACACAAAACGTTTCACAATAACGAAAAATTCTTTTATTTATTCAAAAAAAATTGTACACAGAAAATGATTTTTCACTTAAAACACAATTTGTACAATATTTTGATTTTTTATTTTTTTTATATGAAGAAAATATAAAAAAAAATTTTTTTTGCTAAAAACCTTCCCCTAGTGGATCCCTATAATATGAAAAAAGAACGAATAAAATTGGCCTCGTATCGGCCCAAAAAAATGCATACAAACGAACATCATTTCATTTTTATATATATAGAAGAGATTAGAAGGTCTCGTAGGGAAGCAAAGTGCAGTACTAATTTATACCTGAACATATTTCAGATGAATTTGAACACCACTTAAGACACTGTGCTATAAATTTGAATATCAACGCTCGGCGACTGATTAAATAACATTAACCTCCGCACTTAAAACTCAAAAATTCGTTCAAGTGTACAAAAGTACCGGCGAATAGGGCAAATATGCGCAAACAACGAGCAACAGTAGGCATGAAGGCGGTAAAAAGGGTATTGAATTACAGTACCCAGCAGATTCTGGTGAATTGCAGTATTGAATAACAATAAAAGGAGTTCAAACCGAATACAGGGAATAAATGTATTGATGTTTTTGCAAAATTTTGGAAAAATAAAAAATAAAAATATAAATTATAATTTAATAAGAGCATTGAGTATTTTTACATTAATTACCATTTTCAATATACCTTCTCAACGGCACGCCCTTTATTCTCTAAGAGAATTCATGTTTTCTGAATTGCGCGACGCAGCCAGTTGACAAACCCTAATAAGCGTTGGTGTGGGTAATGAATTAAAATTGTTTGCACCACAACAAAGTCTAATGCCATTGAGGAGGGTTATTTAGGAGCAACACCACAACCAGGAGCAAACATTTGGGGAAGGAAAAAACATACAAGTACAAGCAAAAAAATGCGACGGCCCCAGGCAGAAAAAAATATTAAAAAATAGCACTTGAGTACTCAATTCAGTGAAAAAGCGGAAGAAAAGCGGATGCCAGTCGCATAAGCACAAAGGTTATAGAGGAAGGAGTCAGTGGGCTGGCTGTTGTGGATGATGGAATATGAATGGCGGCACGAAGGGATCATAAATGTGTTTCTGACAACTTAAGCGTTCTGTGAGTTCAAACATCTTTTATGTATGCAAGGTAAGAGAAAAAAAAGAAGAAAAAACAGCAACAACAACGAATAACAATAGCGATAAAGTGTCAACCGAACACACCGGCATCAAACAAATTTTGTTGACATTCAAGCGAACAAATCAACAAACAAGAATTCACAACAGATCTTCAACTCAAGTGCCCAAAGGGTCTGTAGCAACAGCAACAGCCACAACAACTCCAACAACTACAACTACACAATGCAGCTAAGACTGAAGCAAACGAGTACCAGAAGGAGCGGGAGGATATTTAAGCAGAAAGGAGGCGATTGTCATTGCGACGCTTGTAAAAAAGTCAGCTCAGCCCAAGCGATAAGCGTTTCATATCAGATGAGGAGCAGAAAGGTGCGCCGGTAGACAAGTACACACTTGAGTTTAAATGGAATTTTAATATCGTCTGCAAAGAAAAACAAGCGATTAGCAAGCATGTACGCTTTAAGTACACGCCCACCCACATACATGTGCACCAAATTAATTATCTGTAGGTATGTGTGTATGTGTCTATGTACTATTTTATGACTTGTCGCTAATGCAAATTACTTGCCATTGCGTATTTCCATTTTCCACTTAGCCTATTTGCCGGCAAATGTCAGCTACATCGCCGCCGACAAACGTGCTTTGTTTTCGCATAGGTAAGTGCCAAGCAACTTTCTTTTGTTTCAGGTTGAGCTCATACGAGCGCATACAAAAGCCACCGGGCAAAGCAGACAAAGGCGCCAGACCGTGAAGGTGTTGTGTGTTTTGCAATTTTAATGATTTTGATGGGCCAGCTGGGTTTATCGGCCGAAGGTTTTAACTTCACTGCGTTAAGCTGATACTTCTGCTGAGTTTTAGCAAAATGAAGGGAAGTTTCTTAAAGAAGAAATTCTTTAAATTAGTTTTGTTTTCTTATTCTTTGCTACATTTTTGGTTGGTTGAAAATTTGCAGCGGCGACTATTCAAGTTTTGAGGAATGAGTTAAGTACAAAAATGTAGGTAAGAATAACTTCTGTCGCTGCTCTTAGCGAGAAGGAAAAAGTAGCGAGCGTTGAACATTTTCTTAGCTACGATTTCATTCTTGCCTGAATGTGACGTCGCTGTGGTTAGCTGTGCAGCCGGTTATTATCATAGATGGCACAAAATAATACCCTCATAACCGTAACTGTCGTGCAATCCAAACCAAAGAATTCTATGAAGAAACAAAGAGATTTGAGAAGCGCTTCTTGATTCAGCCTGACGCTTGGGATGCTGTTCTTGCCGCTATTTTTATCACTGACATTAAATTGTGATTTTTTGAACCTCTTTTAGAAACAGCAACAGCGCAAACAGAAGATGAAGTCAAAAAATGTTCGACACTTATGTGGTGAAGTATGGAAAGATAGCCGATTCCCAACTCGTGTTCTACCTCAAACGCCTCAAAAAACATTCTTTGATTGCTGGGATGAAAGTGGTCGTAAAATTTTTACACTTGATTTTCAATTAAATAGAATACGTTTGAATATGTCGAATACAGTGTTGTTCAACGGACTCGGGAAATTATTCTCAGGCAACACTTTTATACCTGGCCAAACGAGGTGAAACAAAAAGTTTACTAAACATACTACATTAGGCTCTTAAAAACGATTTTCTTAACCCATCTTCTACCGGTAATAGTTTCCTTGTAGATAATTGCGTGAAATTTTGTATGGTTGGTACTAAAGGACTCCTGATCACCTTTACAAATTTTCAGACCGATAGGTCTTCCGGATGCACCAGGACAGACGCAACGCTGGTTGAAACGCTGTGATCTTATTCATAGAAATAATATAACTTACGCAGAGTTGTAGTTGGGTATTTCTTTGAATTCTCTTTATTAATATAGTTGTATTTTGTTAAGTTTACAATGTAATAGCTTTGCAATATTTAAAAAAAAACATTATTTTTTCTTATTTCCTAAATCTGTATGGTATTCATCAAAACATTTTGGATGTAATCTCAAATTACATTTTTTACATTCATAAACAGTTTGTGAGTGACACATAGCACATCTTTTACGTTTGTTGCCTGGAGGTTTCCATACGACATGATCACGAACATTTATGCGAGGTAAATGGACTGGTCTCTCTGCTTCATCGATGTCTGATGAATCACTTATTTCATCAGAAACTTCTTCACAATATAAAAGTAAAGATTCCGCAATTTCAGTTTTAAAAGAAATTTGAGACATATGGCGAGTTCCTTCTCCTTACAAATCAAGCAATGAATTTTCCATGCGTTAACAGTGGTACTATTGACTGAATTAGTCCATAACGGCCACCACCATTTTTTTCCACGAATACCAACGCGATAGTTAGCTACGACATTATCATGTAGGTCCACCCCTCCCATGTGTTGATTGTAGTCATGAATAAGTCCAGGTTGTTCAACAGATACTTTTTTCTTCTCGGCTTTGCACCAACGTTGTGAGACAGCTAGTGGGTCGGCAGGCTTGAAATTAGAAATGACTGTTACTTGTGCATTATCTTTTGCCAACGAGCAACAAATAACACTGTGCTACAAAAAAAAAAACGAAATACACCTGACAAATTACACACTGTAGGTTGTTTATATGGTCGAATAATGCATAAAAATATTTTTGTTATATTTTTTGCACCCTCCAATTATTATTTATTTATAAAAAACCGTTTTTTCAGACTTTGCGCGGTAATCTACGGATATCTCTGTCATTTTTTCACCGATTTTCAATATTTTATATGTTTTGAAAAGGATATTGTCAGACCTTTCAAATGATGTACAACAAGTAATTATTCAAACTAGTTAGTTGTGATTTTTATTTGATTAAACCTGGAAAAAGTGCTTTTTTATCATTTTTTTAACTTTAACAATTTTGGATTGCATAATTTTACAACAAAATTAAAGATATTTGTTAATATTCTTTGAGTGCATTTATTAACGAAGAAATTAATGTATTACTTTCAATAATAGGAGAAAAATTGCGTAAACTACGCTAGTTTTTCGTTAATAGAAAAAAATGCCTTGAATATCTATCCATTTGTGGAACCATAATTTTTGTCGTTAATGATTATTTACTTGGAAAAATCATTGCATTCTTTATGTATTGACTATAAATGTTTGACAATGACAATTTATCATAAATTACAAATGAAAGGTTTACGTGTTTCTACATAATTTTGCGACATAATTTTCGCGCGATTTCTGAGGCGCAGAGACCCTCCTCCACCCACGCAGTAATTTTACCTCTTTCTAATTCGGTAAGTTTTGAACCGCGTGGCATATTGATATTTATTGACTTAAAAAACGAGCTGCAGTTTTTTTCCAGTGTTTAGCAATTTCTCTGCACGATTTGATCTTACAGTTCCTGTTGCTCTGAAACGTTTTTCACTCAACAAACAAAACAAATAGTATGACGAAAAAAAAAATTTTCAAAATATATGGTTATCTGCATTTCGAACGTTTTCTAACAATGATAGAACAACAGAAGCGCCTAAGCCTACATTCTTGTCATAAGGTACACTCGATCCTCCATATGGTGCTACTGCATATAAATAACCGCTGTCTGAACAAAGAGCCCAATACTTGAAACCAAATCGAATTATTTTGTTACGAATAAACATTTTGCACGAATGTCGACCAAAATATGGTATCATTTGTTCATCAATTGACAGAAACGTTTCGAAAACTCCAAACTGCATGTACTTACGATTCAGTGCATCAATAAGTGGTCGAACTTTAGCAAATCTGCCTGTGGCATCAATGCCATAATTGTCCATTAGATGAAATATTCTTTTGATCAACTGGAAGTTATTACGTGATAAAGCTTGCTTTACTATAGGTATACCAAGTGTTTGCTTTGTACTCCAATAATGTTCAACGTGGGGTACTTTATGATAATCACTTAGTATCAAAATTCCGATGAAACGATATATCTGTTGTTTGCTAATATCCACTACGATATTATTTTGGTGAGCATTCATATTTGTATTCACGACCAGCATTTCCATTATTTCTTCGTCGAAGAACTGCAGAAACAATTCAAATGGTGTTTTGCCACCTGAAAGAAAAATTGTATGAGCCAAAAATTAGCATAGGAATAAAATATTCAGACTCACTCATAGAATCAACAATATTGCTTTTTAAATATTCCACACCTGATTCGTCAGGGGGCCCAAATTTAAAGTCAATGCGATGGTTTTTTTTTTTCAGTTTGGTGTACCGAAATCTTTTTCTGCTGTGTACCTAGTTGTTTTTGCAGAACAGGATGGTCCATCATCAGGTATTCCAATTTCGCAACACCTGTTTTTAAGAGTCTGTTTTTGCAAGAAAACTTCAGCTGCATTATTTTTAAGAAACTAGTAGAAAACGTAAAAAAAAACTATTTTTAGTTCTCAAACAGTTTTATGAAAAAGTTATTATTTTGCACACTTTTTTCTACACTTGTCCTGATTTGGAACAAATATGCACACAAAAAATCTTAGAGCATAATTATAAAGTCAAAAGTCCAAATTACAATATAAAATATAACATTTTAGAGATATCTTTTTTTTTACTGTAGCCACAAAGTTTCAAAGTTGCTGTTGCGAAAACGCAACGGCGGTAGAAAATGGGTTAAATTTGGGGTATTATCAGCTGCAGCGTAGAATGGGTATTTAATTCGTTGGGATTGTAAATCGATCCAGAAGGAAAAAACTCAGTGATGGAAATTTTGAAATGCCCGTTTTAAGAAAAGCTAATAACCAATGACAAGAATAAAATACCTTTAAAAAAATCACATTTTCTTAAATAATCCAATGAATTCAGTTTTTTTTTTATGTAATTTTTTTTTTTGCGGTGAGGTTGAGTTAAAAATGCCTTCGCACCATTGGAAAGTTTTTCAAAGACACACACGTACAATTCAGAAAAATGCATAACATTTTCATTTAAATCGATAGTACAGTCCATATAATTTAATGTTTGAAGATTCTTTCATGCTAATGTTGACCGCGACTGCGCTTCAAATGGTCCATGCGCTTAGTCCAATTTTGGCATACTGTTTCCAATGTAGCCCCACAAAAAATAATCTAAAGGCGTTATATCGCACGATCTGGGTGGCCAATTGACAGGTCCCGAACATGAGATAAAATGTTCACCGAACTCGCTTCTCGACAAGTCCATTGTTACTCGTGCTGTGTGGCATGTGGCACCGTCTTGCTGAAACCACATGCCATGCACGTCAAGTTCTTGCATTTTGGGCAAAAAAAAGTTGGATATCAGTTCACGGTAGCGCTCACCATTCACAGTTACGTTATGATTCGCAGCATCTTTGAAGAAGAACGGTCCAATGATACCTCCAGCCCATAAACCACACCAAACTGTGACCTTTTCTGGATACATTGGTAGTTCTTACAATTCTTCTGGCTGATCTTCACTCCAAAATCGACAATTCTGCTTATTTACGTACCCATTGATCCAAAAATGAACTTCGTCGCTGAACACAATTTTTCGATAAAAAAGTGGATCTTCGGGCAACTTTAACTTTCTTAACAGAACACGCATTTTTATAAATTTTCTTGCCATAATCAGAACACTGATTTTGGTGATAAATTTTTGCAATTCAAACACATTCATTAAGGAGGTATACGCCAGCAAGAACTATAGTTTGTACACTGTACACTGTTTGTTTGGCGTACACCTATTGAGAAACCCGGTCGAATATCGCTTTCCCTTTAAGCGCCAGCTATTATTGTCCACAAACAAAAAAAAAAAAAATCTGTAGTACATTATTTATGAGTTCACGATGGCAATTATTAAAAGGATATTCCGTGTGTAACAGCAGTGGAAAAAATCGAAAAAAACACACAGTCGAAGCTTAACAAGAATGACAACACTGATATCTGCAGCCGGTTGACGGTGATGGCGACGTGAACGTGCTTTAGTCACCGTCTTATGGCAATTACTGAGACAGTGTGCGCTGCATGATTGCCTTCAAATTGTATTCACCGCGAATGCTATGGAAAATTCTCCCTTCTCTCGGATTGCAACGATGCTATTGCCAGCTGCCACAAGTTGATGAGCGTAGTCAGGCACAATTTACTATTCATAATGATTGCTAATCAGTAGGCGACACAGCCACTGCACTTCTTTTGTTCCACCAGAATTACGATAACAGCACCACGGCATGAGCAGCACGAATAAAATGGTCGGTGCATGGCGTTACGTTGTTTTTTAGCGACATTCAGGCATTGTTGTTGTCTGTTTTATTATCGCCTTTATTGTTGCTGACAGTATTTTTATTTTTTTGTTTTGTTTTTTTTTTGCCCTTCGCGCATCCACCTAATTTCTTTTGAATATTCGCTTGCTTTAGCAAGGCAAATGGCCTTCATACTAATACTCTCGCGCGAGTACAACATTTCAAATTCTTCCAACAGGCCACACTCACACAGTCGGCGTTTTTACATGCATACATTTAGGCGCAATTTTATAGCGGCAACAGCGATTCTGTACACTCCACTGAGCTAACAACTTTATTATAAATGCCTGGCACATTCTGCCGTCCATCGTCCTTTCAGCACCCATCCTCACGTCTATGTGTTGTAAGCGGCGTTCGTTGCTTGTCTTAATAGACATAATGAATATTGATGTTGCCACTGCCGCAACAACTATTAATGCTTTCTCGTCGTGCTTTGCTTTGCTGCTTTTGTTTTTGTTTACTTTCAACTTACATTAATATTTAAAGTTTCTTCTCTTCTGTTTATATTTGGTGTGTACATTCGCTGGAAAATGTTGTTTACCGCTGCTTAATGGTTGTTTAAACTTTTTCATTTGAGGCAAAAATTGTATCATAGTTTAGTGGTCGAAGGAAGAAATGCAAATGTGGGGCAAAAAAATTTGACAAGTTTTAAAGTTTTAAGCAAATCAAAAGGTAGATTGGAAACTATTTTTGGTAGCGTAAATGTTTTTACTTAAAACGACTTTCTTTGTTGGTGTGAAATTGAGTGTGAAAAATAATGGTTTCTTATCGACGTGAATACAAATTCAAAAAAAATTTCATAAATTTACAAAAATGTATTGAAAAAAGTAAATAGTTTTGAAATATTTGTTGTCTTTTTTGATATTGAGTTAAGGAGAAAAATTCACAGCATAAACAATTTGGAAAGCGCATAACGCAAAACTAAAAGCTCGAAACATTTTTCCATAAACCGCTACACCATTCAACAGTGAGTTCAAATTTATTATCAAAATCAGTGTTGCATGATGGCAGTAAAATGGATTGTGGTGTTGGTGCTGGTATATATTTTCATAGACTTGGAATTGAAAAATCTGTGCGTCTCCCTAATACCAGCAGGGTCTTCCAGGCGGTATTACTACACTTGGACTCCCTTTTACAATAATTTTGTTTAAATCTACCCGATCTCCGAAGAATTCTGAGTAGATCTTGTGGTGCCAAGGGGCCAAGGTGGTCGCTTCTTAACACATCAGTGCCAAAGACCTCAAACCTGATTCGAGCGAAGGCGGGGTAAACGCACAGGAAGTTGTCCGCCGTCTCGGCTACAACAACCTCTAAAGTGGTGGAGCAAAGTAGGAATAGCCTCACCACCTTGAGTGAAAACCATAAAAAGACCTTAATTTGGGTCCCGGGACACCGGAACACAGGAGATAACGAAAAAGCAGATGAATTGGTAAGAGGGGGATCTGCCATGAATAACTCTCTTGCAGTACCGGTATTCACACCATTAGGTGCAGTCAAGAATGCAATTTCCCTAAAATATCTTCGAATCGCGAATTGTAGATAGAGAGACCAGACGAAATGCAAAATCAGCAAGACGTTATGTCCCACCTACAACCTCAAGCAATCGTCGCCATTGATAAACATAAAGCGACGGGACGCCTGTAGACTAACGGCAGTCATAATTGGCTTCTGGTCTGTCGCAGAAAAGCTGCCAAAATGATCATCCCTCACAACACATACAGTCATAGTTGTAAACAACCGGAAAAAAAGGAAACCATCTTCCATTTCCTCTGTGAATGTCCTGCCCTATGGAAGGACAGAATGTTAACCCTGGGAAACCGCTGCTCGAGAATCTCGAACAACTGTGTGGTTTAGACGTCAACAACCTAAGGTTCTTAAACCGCACAGACTGGATATAGTCCTGCTGTAAATAACTGTTAAACAAGTTGGTAACAAGGATGTTGAAACAAAATGGTGCGGAAGGGCTAGTTGGATTCTGGAAGAATCACCACTTTAACCAACCAACCAACCAGTGTTGCGTGTGCCAAACGCTCTGTGCGCACGGGAAGCTTTGAATTAATTTTATAAGAATTTCGGGGAGTTCACTGTCTCACATTTTGGCAACATTCATTGGCCAAGGAGGTCGTGTGTCTTACCGCCGCCCGGCTATTTTCGGTTTTGCTACGTGAATTGTCTGGTATACCCAGATGCAAATAAATCACAGATAGTTGCCACCCAGTGCCAACATAACACGTTTTCTTTATTAAATTGGGCCACCCTAAGCAAAGATGTCATCTAGCGGGTAATGGCAGCTATTTGCTTGAATCATGCGCTGAATGTCATTGAAAGCCATTGAATACATATGAACAACAAAAAAAATATTCTGTGAATATCACTTAAACTTAAAGAATATTTGTGCGCTACTAGTGTGCTACGTAGCTTTGCCATACCAATTCAAAAGAAATTAAACTGAGCACCAGCAGTTGGTAGAGAAATAGAGATTATTCGAGAAATAATTGGGTTGAAGAATAAGTTCATTTTGAGTCGCACAAAAATCGGATTGTAGCTAAACATTTTTGTAAAGCTCACACCGCACTATCCTTTTTACGAATACAGAACCTAAGTACAAGGTCCGGCACTCGAAGTGTAACCAATTAAAAAAGCCATAAATTTAGTTTGGAAAATTACATTTTTTGAATTCAAAGTGAAAAATGTGTGAAAATAATAGAAAATTAAGAATCAATTTACTTTTGCTCGATATGACCACCTTTTGCTTTGCCTATGGCCTTGAGACGGTCCAGAAACGAATCGCAAGCTGCTTGAATGTAATTTGCAGGTATTTTGGCCCACTCGCGGACAATGGCACCTCGAGACTGGTGAATCTTTTAGTTCACACCTTGCTCTCCACAATGGCCTAAAGAGAATAATCCATCCGATTCGCATCTGGTGAATTTGAGAGTCGCGGGAGCATTGCTCGTTCTTCAGTGACACGTCTGCAGTGGAAGGCCACATGTTCTGCGCTCTCGACTGTATTCGAGCAACTCGGGCAAAAAGGGTCATCGGCCAGCTGGAAATGGTGTAGATTTTCAAGGAAGCAGCCGTGTCCGGTGAGTATCTGAGTTAGGTAGCAATCAATATCGTCATGCTTCCTATTCATCCACCCTTCAAGGTTCGGTATGAGTTTGAAAGTCCACCGGCCTTTGGTTGACTCATCCCATCTTCTTTGCCATTCGGCCATCGATCGCGTTCTTTCTACCGTCTTTTCTGCTATCGTCAGTTTCACTTCTTTTACTCCATAGAGACGATACAGCTCCATCGCATGAATATCCACTGGTATCTTTCTAGCAATAACGCATATTGCGTCGTCTGATATTGTTCTATAAGCGCATGCAGTACGTAGTGCGCTGCATCTGTGGGTGCGAACTACCTCGCGCATATGGCTAAATTGAGCCTCAGCCCATATCGGCGCCGCATATAATACAATAGAGTCCATCATAGTCGATATGAGTCGCCTCCTCTCTCTTTGCGGGCCACCTATGTTAGGCAGGATTCCCGCTAGTGCACCATTGACAGCCGCTGCTACACAATTAACTGCTGCCAGATGATGCTTGAAGTTAAGCCTCGTGTCGAGCGGGACTCCGAAATACTTAATCGCCTCCTGTGAGAATATTTCGTGTCCCCCAACCGTGATCCTCATAATTCTTTTTCGCTTCCGCGCGCTTATACCTAAGTGCGGCTTCTGTTTTCTGGGCTACCAGCTCCAATCCCGCATTACCGAGCTGCTGCATCGTTACATGTTGCTTCCAGCTGATCTAACCGCTTGTCTACAGCTAACCGCGCAATATTATCATCACATCCAGTCAGATATATCTAACCTAACCTTTTATGGTGTATGTAATATTTAACTTAAATAAATCGGCATATTGAAAAAATGCAAGGAGTGATGTTTATGATTCGCGTGAATTTTAGACAGTCATTCATTAATTTTTTCGATATTTTTCCCGCCATTTTTATTTCCGACATTTTATTTTTCAGCTTTTTATTTTGTGAAATGTAAAAGGTAAACAAACCAAAATATTGCATTCAGGAAAATACGGTAAATAAAAAGTATACTGTTATGAAATAAATTGATTTATTTGATAAGTACCTTAGAATTGGGTATTTTATTGTTGTTTGCTTATTTCTGTTGAAACCAATGTCAACCTTTTCGAAACTCAATAAAGTCCAACTCTACCACAGACCTGCTAAATATTGATTGGTAAACAAGAGCGCAGAGTGAATTATGTATCCATTGAAGTAATTGATTATTACAATAATACATTTTTAGTCATGATATGCCGAAGGGGGTTTTCACACACCCGCACATCCCAGAAAGCGTGAACCCACATGTGTTTACATTCCAGCGACTGCAGCTAAGTAAATACGCTTAGCTTATTTATTTATTTGTGCACACATGCATTTGTAAATACGTTCATTTCAGTGCTTATTACTTTTTTGGCATTACCTGCGTATGTGTGTGTGCACACAGCGTTTTGTTATCTTATTTACTCATACGCCTCAGCAGGCAGGCAAGACAAGGCAATGTAAGGTTGGAGCTTGGCTTAACTTGTGACGACAACTTTTATTTGCACAGAACACAAGAATACTGCTTTTGACTTTCATAAACACTTTGTATTTATTTTATTTTTTTTTGGCTTGCATGCGAGTGCGTGCGTCTCTGTGTCTATCTGGCATTATTTGCTTAGCATGAAAATGCAAATAAAAGTTGGCAAAGGTGAAGAAAGTCAAAGAATATGGTACCGCACAGAAATTACATTTCCAGGCGCTGTGAAGTGTGAAGGTTGTGCGGTTGGCTGGTAAACCTCACATAAGTGAATATCCTTGTGTGGGTATGTGTGTGTGTAAATTTACTATTTACACGGTACAGTGCCATACCTATGGTAGTTATTTGCGGTATTCGCACCCAAGTGAGGCTGTAGATAGCAGCGTAAAGGGCTTAGTGTTGAAGAAGTGTCCTTCACGCACCAAAAAATCGATGTGCAAATAAAGGCTTATGGGCTGATACGCAGGACTATGTGGGAAACTAAATATCTGAGTGCCTTTGGAAATATAGACTTGTTTATTTGCTAATGTACGTCTGCATCCGCATGTGTACATTAGGGTTGTTACAGAAGAATGTGAAATTTTTTTCCATCGCAATTATATTATAAAACTTAACGTTTTCGCAAAAATATTTCGTATATACAGCCATGGACTGAGAAATAGCACAGAAGACTAACTTCCCCTCTAACTTCATTTTCTTCATTATACTCGTAGAATATATAAATAACATTTTATTCTTTGCAAAAGCAATCAATTTATTTATAACATAAAATTTAATTTCAAAAAACAAATGTTTGTCCGTCCGCTTATTCCTTTCTAATCATTATTGTTGCAATGCCACTATATCAGCTGGACACCGAAATAGTACACGCTGTAATTATATTGAAATTTTATTGTAATTAAAAAGTTTATAGAATCGCATCAGATTCAGAAGTTACCTCAATATTTAGTTGATTGGCCAGAACTTTTTATAGTTGCATCACATCTTCGGAACAAACTCTCCACTAATGTTCTGCATCTGCTCCCCGGTGTCTAATTCCACTCCTTTTTGATTCCTTCCCATAATTCATCGGCATTTTTGAAATTTTTTCCGCCGATCTTAACCTTTACATCATCCCAAGGATTTTCTGTAGGATTAAAATCGGAGCTTTGAGCCGGCCAACTCAAAACTTCTACACGTTCCCTATTGAACCACTCTTTCACCACCTTTGATGAATGTTTAGGATGTGTAAGGTCGCGAAATCCTTCTGGCCACGTGTGGACCGGAGGCGCTCGGGCGAGCTTCTGAGGCTGACAAAATATCAGCTCTCCAATCTAGTGGGTTCTCTCACAGCTCACTATGCGCGAGGAATCCATGCTGTGAGACTTGGAATTACCTCGAGCCCTTTTTGCGTTGGTTGTATGGAGGATGAGGTGGAATCATCTCAGCATCTTCTCGTTAGCTGCCCTGCTCTGGTGGAGCTAAGATCCAGGCATCTTGGCTCTTACTTCTTTGCTGCGCCTGCTGATATAGCTGGCGTTGACATTAAAAATATGATGAATTTCATCAGCAGCACAAAACGGTTGCCGCAAACGCAGTCATCGTTCGTAATCCGCACGCTCCTAACCGTCCCATCACCACCTCTCCCCGCCCTCTCTCTGCATCCCATCGGTATTTTCCTTTCACCTCACCTCCTTCACAATGGTATCACAAAGGACGAATCTTTCTTCGTCCAAGTGTGCTCACTCCCTGGGCAACCATACCAACCTCACCTAACCTTAGGATCATTATTCTGCATGAATATCCAATTTACAGGCATATTTTCAAGAACAAATGGCTCCATTGTACTTTTAAGTATATCTAAATAAATATTTTTGTCCATTTTGCCATTAATTCGCACCAATGGACCAACGCCATACCACGAAAACGCACCCCAAGCCATAACACTTCCTCCACCATGCTTAACTGTTTTCTTAGTGTACCTTGAGTTGTACGCTTGGTTTTTTGGGCTATAAACGAATGATTTTCCATCAGGTCCGATCCTATTAATCTTACTTTCATCGCTCCATAGTACTCTTTTCCGAAAATTTACATCCTTACTTTGATGCAGCTTTGCAAATGCCAACCGCGCTTTGATATTTTTGTTTTGTAAGAAGTGGTTTCTTCCTGCTAGTTCTTCCATATGAATTGGCTTCCTCCAAACGTCTTCTAACCAGTCTACTGGATACATCAAGGTTATGCTCTTCAATAATTTCTGTCATTATGGCATTTGAGTACTTAAAAGGATCGGCCTTACATTTCCGTACAATAATTTTATCTAATCTTGGCGTGGTTTTACGTGGTGGAGGCTTGGATCAATTCAATAGCACTATGCACCATTTTTCTAGAACAATCTAGTAATTCGGCAATTTTCGATTTGTTGGTGCCTTTTTCAAAAAGATTCCAAATAAGTTTTCTTTTTTCAAGCGTGCAATGTACTCCTCGACCCATATTAAAAAAAAAATTGTTTTATTTTATGACTTGCTCAAAATACACAAAATACTTCAACAAATTGACTGATTAATAATAGATTTAAGAATGAATGCAGAAACAAAACTGAAAATGTGCTATTTCTTTGTCCAAGGTGAATGTGCAATATACCAACAAAAACGTGATTGAAAAAAAGAGACGAATCGTTAACGGTAAATTTCAAACGGGATCAAGAGAGTATTGATATGACTAACAACACATGACCAAATAATTGATATACACCTGTGTATAAAAACATTACAGTAATAAACATTTTAAAATTAGAAGTGTGCTATTTCTCTGTCCATGGCTGTACATATATGAATACTGATAAGAAGATATCTGCTTCCAAAATTATTAATAAAACTAGTCTACAAATTTTGTCTCTAAAATTCGGCTAAAAAGACGGAAGAATTGAAGTTAAAAACGTCTGCATAAAAATTTTAAAAATTGTATACAGAATAAAAACAATGAGATTTTGGCAGGTACATTTTATTTGGCCCAGCTCAAGTAAATCGTAATATTATACCTACGGAAAGATACTTTTTTTTCAATTTCAAACGTTTATTAACAAAAAATGGTTACAAATTTAACCTTCAAAATAATAGCCAGCGCTAGCGACACATTATTCCCATCTCTCAGGCAATTTGTGGATGCTGCGCCAAAAAAATTGGTCGTCTTTGACCGCAAACCAATCATCGATCTATTTTTTGGCTTCTTCGTGAGAATTGAAGCGCTGCTCGGAAAGTGCGTGACCCATCGGTGCAAACAAATGATAATCGGAAGCCGCCAAGTGTGGTGAGTAAGCCGCATGCACCAGCCAATTCCCGGGGCGCTATTGTTCGATGTGGCGGTGCATCGTCACATTGTCAGTTCATGCAGCACCCATCTGCCGGCCTTAAAACTATCTTTCAAACGTTTCGAAATGGTTTCTTGGGTCACTCCCAACTGCTCTGCCATCTGCCATCATTTCTTGCGTCTGGCCATCATCTTCATCCAACAATGCTTGCAATTCGGCGTCCTCAAACTTTTTCGGTGGCCGGCCACGGTCCTAGTTCTCCACGCTAAAATCACCACTTCGGAATTTTTCAAACCACCTGAAGCACTGTGCTCTACTTAGAGCATTCCCACCATAAGCTTCATAAGCATTTGATGAGATTGAGAAGCGTGTTTCTTCAATTGATAACAGAGAATCAACGATGTCCGCCAATTGTAGTTTGAAGGCACCAAATTCAACATTTTTAAGAGCGACAAAAATGCATTTTTGTATGAAACGTAACAACCAATGAACTGAATACTGTTGACAGATGACAGTCGAAAAAACCAGACATTTGGGAAGGTTTAAAAATACTCCTAGCGACATCTATGGACTAATAGCTGAAAGTCTCATTTCATAGGTATATACTGTATTTAGATCAAGTCGGGAAATATAATACATTTTTTTACTCGAATGGAAAAAAGTACCAATTTTTTATAAATAAAATTTGTTTTCCAAAAATCACCTTAGGAGCTTCAGCTAAAGGGGTCATTCTAATAATTTTATAAATGAGCAAGTCCTGCTCACGTGAATCTTAATATTTTTACGAATTATTTTAGCTAAAGTCGCTAAATATAATAAATTTTGTTTACTTGAATGAAAAAAGGTACTAAATTTTTATAAATACAATTTCGTTTCCAAAAATAACCAAAGATGACAAAGAAGTTTAGGCTAAAAGGGTCATTCTTATGATTTTATAATTGGAAAAGTCCTGCGCACCTAAATCTTTTTCCGGAACGTTTTGGATGAAGCTTTAAGCTACTTTAGGTTTCATAACTTCGATGGAAGAAAGTGTAGATTTTTTATAAATAAAATTAATTTTTAAAGATGATAGAGAAGTTTAGGCTAAAAAAGTCAATGAAAAATTCCGATGGAAAAAATGTTAAATTTTTAATAAATAAAATTAATTTCTAAAGATGATAGAGGAGTTTATGCTCAAAAAGGCGGTATAAAAATAATGATAGGAGGCAAGTACAGCGCACGTAAATCTTGATATTTTTTCATATTTTCGTTAAAATATAATAAAGCTTTTTACTCCGATATAAAAAGTACCGATTTTTTATAAATAAAATTAGTTTGCTTTAATATTTTTTCGGGAATGACCATATATGATTTTTTTTTGTAAATTTGTACACCAGTTTTTTAAGATTAAATACCTCTAAATTGAAAAAAAATGGTGTACAAATATCTAAAAAAAAATTTAACTAAATCCAAACAATGAGAGATTGTTTCAATCTACTTCGGGCAAATCTTAATATTTTTACGACATATATTTAGATAGGATCTTAAAAAATAATGCATTTTATAGTTATGAAAAAAAAAGCTATCGATTTGTTTGTATGGAAAATTATGCACCCTAATGTACATACGTATATACGCAGGTATATTTTCTCTGAAACATTTCATTTACCTGACAAGCATTTGTACGTAGTATTTATATGTAGTATTTATCCCTTCCGTAGTCTCTGCCTGTTCCTCGCGCTCACTGCTAGCCTTGATGCGACCTCTGCTGCTTTACATCGCTTGTCATGTTCATAAATTCTTAATACATTACATAAGTTTGATCCGCTCACAACTGCATGTCACTTAACGCCAGACAAAGTACGTAATAAGTCGTATTACTTAGCTGCAGTTATCGCATTTCAGATATTTTCTGAATTTTTCCTAGGCACTGGTATTTGCAGCTGGTTAATAGGCCCACCATTGTGGCTTTCGAAGTTAGTGTAGGTCTATAGTAAGTATATTTGTAAATTAAATGCTGTGTATCATTTTTCATATTATGACTGACTTTTCCAGAAACTAGCATGCGTGCAGTGTAAACTAGGTCTTGTTAAATAATCGCTATCAAAATCCGTTTTTTAGCTTATATCAATAAAACTGATTATTGCGATATTCATTCGAGTTCTATCTACACTCACTCTTTACCTTCCAGTAAAGTTTAGTGCTTGAGTTCCATTAATGCATGAGTGTGCTAGTGTAGATAACAGGATCTCACCTTAGCCTTAGTATTACATGTTATGGCTCAGGAGAGTAATCACTCTTGGAAATTAAAAATGAGTAGGTCCAGACAAGGAGCACCCAGAGATTTGGTGGTTCCTAAAACACTCAGACTAAAAATTTCATTGTATTTAGACCTCTGGAAAGATGGTAGATAGTCAAGGAGGAAAGGAGAAAAATATCAGAGAGAGAGATAGGTAGCTACTGTCTGAGAAGGTAGCTACTCTTGCACCAACTTCCTTCTAGAGTTTTAGTGATTTGCATGCTTCTCTGATCGCTAAAAGTTCTGCCTGGAACACGCAGCCATAGTCAAGAAGACGAACTGACTGAGATAGGTTGAGCGGCTCCGAACGGAAGCCAGCTCCCACACCACAGTTCATCTTAGAACCGTCGGTATAGACTTCGATGGAGGCCTTACTGGAAGAGTTCTTCCAAGCTTTAATGCGGTGGCTTAATATCTGTTAAAGTGCTCAGTAAATAAAGACTAGCATCAACCGACTAATACAGACTGTGTCAGAAACAAGGCACAGCGATTATTCATGAATTAAAAAAGATATATATTTAAAATTTTTTAAATCAAAGTCAATAAACCGTGTAGTCTACATCGTTGTCGAGTATAGTCTGGCATTTTCATCATGCTCTGAACCAGCTTTCTGCGTAGCTCGTCGACAAACAGAACCAGATTTTACGAATTTGACGCACGCTTTAAATCATGGACTGATCCTCCTGCAAGATGCGTTTTCATAGTTCCCCACACATTTTTAATGAAGTTGGCACCTGGGGACTGGGAAGGTTAGTCCCATACTGTGACCCCATTTTCTTGTTTTATTGTTTCTCAATGTGGTTTTCTGATAGCACTGCTTTTGATTTTGTGCGACGGTAGGAAGTGTTCGCCTCCTTCAGTCGACGTTCGATGGTGTTGATACTCACATCAATTCCCTTTTTAGTAAGAATTGTGTGCACTTGGCGTATTCACAAAGAAGAGTTCCGCTTAAAAAGTTGGACGATAATTTTATCCTGCTTTTTTGTCGTCACTCGCTTCAAGCCGTGCTCGGAAAAGTCATCAACATCCGATTCGACCACCGATTCCACATCACAAGAAACTTTTTTGATTTTTTAATTACTTTCACAGCCGCGGCATAAGATAATTTTGGCGCTATCGAATGCGTCCATAAAAATGCCGCCTCAAAACGCTTCGCGTACTGCTCACTCATTTTTGTTTGGTTGCATTTACGGAAAAGTTTCGAACGACACTAACCTGAATTAGCACTGGCGTTGTAGCCTTTGAATGGGACTATTATGCAGCAAAAAGCAGAATGAAATATATCTTGAAGTTGCAGGAAAAAAACTGGTTCTTTTCTTTTGACACAAACTGTATAATTCATACACTCGTTTCCATACACTCAACAAACGAAACCCATTATCACGAACTTAAACACCCACTTACAACTGTTTGCTTCCTCAAAAAATAAATAATCAAATCCACATGTAACATTTGTTCTTTGTTGTTTTCTGAAACAAAGGAATTATATCTATCTAAAATCATATTAATGAATCCCAGAGAAGAGTCCGACTGGTACCGTACCTATATTAGTACAATTCTCTTGTGCTCTTGAGCTGCTAAATCCGTACAAATCCGAGATCAGAATGCAGCGAAGCGAAAATAGTAGCTGAATTTTTAAATAAGCAAGCAATTCCCGCTGCTTTTTTGTCACAGCCCAGCATTTTTTTTATCCAAGGCATGTAATAGTGGTAAAGCTTTCTTCTTGTCCACATTTTATACATTCACATACATATACATACATACATATATGTATTTTTTTAACTTCGGCTTCGTTTGCTTTCTTTTCGGTCAGTTGGTGGAATGCAAATAAATACGCAAATGGCCGGACATTCCATGGATAGGCTTGCGGCCTAGAATGCGACACAGCGGCAAAAATTTGTGCACATACCTTTGCATGGATATTAATAAATTATTTTATTTCCGCTTAAATCCGTTAGTAAATTGTGAATGAAAGAAACAGAAACTGTACAGAAATAACAAAAAAAAATGATTGTTTGTGTATGTATGAGTATTTGCAGCAGCCTAAAGTGACTGCGCAGTGAAAGTGAGTGCAAGGGTGGAGTTCAGTGAGTGGAAAAGAATGAAAAAAAAAAACATGAAATAAAAATGTTCACAAAGCTCATGTAGACAAAGAATTAAAACGGGGAATTAAGCCAGCAGCATTTTCAAGCTTAAAAAATGCTGGACAATGGGAATAAATGTAAAAATAACACAAAGCAAGTAAGAAAGCGCAGTAGAAGAAGTGGGCAGAAAAAATTATGTAAAGGATAAAAATAAATAGCATTATGGGCAAGATTCTTATTTTAACTCATGTATTTCCATACATGCATACGTGTATACGCATACTTATGTATGTATATCAGTATATACAGCCCGCGACAACTGATAGTACCTCAATTTTTCTACCAGTTTTGGCTATTCTCCTATTTCGTTTCTTTTTTTTTTGTTTTCTTTGAATTTTCATGATTTTTGTGAGGAAACAGAGTTAATTTTCTAACATAAACCATGCAAGTCAAATTATAAAATTTTACGCAAAAATTAAAAAAATGCGCACACAACTTTTCATCTCGATTCCTCGCTTTTTAAATAGAACTTCTAGAAAAACGAATGCCTGAAACTTTGTTTATATGACGAAAATGGGCAAAAAAACAAATTTTGCAGAATCGACCAGATTTTTTAGGAACTTGAAGCTTTAAAATTTCATAAGCCATAAAACTACTTAACAAAAATTTTTCCAGAAATTCTATAAATAATTAAAAACTGTGAAATTGGGTTAAGAAATTTGCAGAACTAAAAAAAATTTGTTTTTTATTACTTTAATGCTAAACTGACCTTTGGTAGACTATGAAAAATCGTGGAATTGATTAAAAAATATTTGGATTTTTTTTTTATTTTTTTAATGAAATTTGATAATTGGTTTTTATGGTCTTTCTTAGATATCGAACCGTACTTGTACACAAAAATAATAGACATTCAAAAAAAAAAACAACAAACAGTAGTAAAAACTGATTGGTGAGCTATCAATTTGCCGCGAAGTGTTATGCTTGGCATATATTCATATTTACATATGCAATTGTGCAACAGCCCGGAAATCTGTGCAAATTATAAAATTATTAATAAAGCATGAAACATACTTCGGAAATGGTTAATAAAACGAATTTAGGTATTTGCAGTATAAAAGTCCTTATAAAGGGTGGTTACGTTTCAAGGGCAGGTGTTGAATGTGAACCACACCTAAACGTCAAGCTTTTTTCTGCATTTCATTTGACATTTTTCGATTTCAGACTAACTCAATTTGAACCATGGAAAGATAGATAATCAAGCAACTCGTTAAAGTTATTCAGGCTTATTATGAAAACGGGCGTTCAAATCAAAATGCATATCGCGCACTTCGTGAAGAAAATCATCTTCAGAGATGAGGCACATTTTCACTTCAGTGGATTCGTCAATAAGCAGAATTGCCACATTTGGGCGAATGATAATCCAAAAGTGATTGCCGAAAAACCAATGCACCCGCAAAGAGTGACTGTTTGGTGCAGTTTATGGGCCGGCGGGATCATTGGGCTGCATTATGGATGTCGACGATATGTGGTTTCAACAGGACGGTGCCACTTGTCACACAGCTAACGAACAATCTCACGTCGCGGTGATGTCAATTGGCTGCCAAAATCATGTGATTTGACACCGTTGGACTTATTCCTTTGCGGTTATTTTAAAGAAAAGTTGTACTTCGATAAGCCAGCAACAATTCAGGAGATAAAAGATGAGATATTTCGGCACATTAACGGCATAGAACCTCAATTATGCCTCAGCGTCGTCGAAAGTTTGGACCATCAGATGGAAGTGTGCCGCCGAGGCCACGGCGGTCATTTGGCCGATATTTTGTTTCATGCGTACTTGGGCCATACCAGTATTATCATAATAAAGAGAAGTGACAATACGGCCAAAACGTCAATGCGATTTTCTATCTTGGTGTTTTGAAGCGTTTGTTGCATCGCATTCGTTGTTGCGTCGAATTCGCCGTGAATACCGCGAGGGAGGAAACTGGCGCTTATTGCATGATAGTGCACCATCATCTTCTGACTGATTTTTTGACTAGAAATCGCATTTTAACCATCAATCACTCTCCGTATTCGCTTGATGTGGCTCCCTGTGACTTCTACCTATTCGGAAAATTGCATTTGGCTATCCAAATGGCTTGTAGCAACTCTTTCGAAGAGCTTTTAGATAGCGCAAAACAGTGCATCGAAGCCAGAGGGGACTATTTTGAATAAATAAACTCGAAGTTATCAGAACAAAGCTCCTGTCGTTTCTATTTTAGCTCAGTCCTGTTTATTTTGGTTTTCACCTTGTATTTGCGTATATTTTTGAGTGCTGTCCCTTAAAAAAAAATTTATGTAAATCAATAAAGGGGGTAAATTTTGAAAGCACAGGAGGATTAAATAATGTTGCAGATCTTTGGCATAAATTATTTGTGATACGTAATTTTTTTTAAATATTTTTTTCAGAAAACTGGTATCACAGGCTTTGGCAAACTTAGTCAGGTGCCCCAGTAGTGCGCTCACTTCTAGAACTCGCAGAGACTTCGAATTCCATTTTACTTTATTTTTCCTTACCTGATTAAATTTAATTTTATTTTAGTGCTTTCCCTACTTATGGGAGTTCTAAGTTATCATTTTGGTTGATAAGAACCTTTGTAGTTGATTGAATTTTTGAAACCAAAACAATAAAAATAAAACAAGAAACAATAAGCGAAAAAAACAGCGATTGATTTTTTCGATCAACATAATAGGCCAAATTTTTACTTAATTACTTATACACACTTCTCTAAGGTGTTTGGCCGAGCTCTTCCGCCATAAACTCCAAAATTACTTGTGTACTCTAAATACCATACAATTTGCAAGTTAATAACGATAAAATAATCGTTCCTCAATTCGTTTGTGAGGATCCAAAAACTCTAACAGAAAGTAAGGATTATTGGTCTTTTATACTGTTAAATCGCTCGATTTATACACACCTAACGATAATCATTCCTTTATTCAAAGCGTTATCAAGGTGCTTCTTCTTTATAACTGCATGGTTGCATTTTTAGTACTTAAAGTGAGGATAGCCTAGCATTTAAAGTGTATTACTAAACTTAGTAAACTTTATAACTAAATTTAGGTTAGGTTAGGTTGAAGCAGTTGTCCTGTGGGCCACACTCAGGCTGATAGCCCATTGTGATGCCGCGTGGGGAGCTTTCCCTATTTCTCCTAAAACCAGTGTGTGCTTTTCAAAAATTTTAGAATACCTCCTATTTCTGCGGAACTGAGACCTTCCAATTCGTTAAAAAATTGCCTGCCTAGAATAGCAAATCTCCGTCTGGATAGAGCAGGACAATGGCACAGAAGGTGTAAGATTGTCTCTTACTCTTCCTCATCAAGACAAGTTCTACAGAAGTCTTGTACTGGCACACCCATCCTTTGGGCGTGCCTACCTATTGGACAATATCCCGTTATGACTGAAATCAGTGTGCTTAGACTGCGCTTATTTTGGTTTAGCAAAGATTTTGTGCGTTTAGCACTAAGGGTCGGTCACAGTTGATGGGCGATTTTGTAGGTGGCTTCATTAAGCCATCTTTCGTTTGCTTTGCTTTCCGTCTATGTCATTGTCTATGTACTCATCGGTCAACTTGTTGCCTCGCTAGTTCATCGGCTCTACAGTTACCCTCAAGGTCGCGATGGCCAGGAACCCATGCTATCCTTAGGCGAAATGACTCAGCCATCTCGTTAAGAGATATGCGGCATTTCATGGCGACCTTGGATATTGTCGACTGTTTTGTGAGCGATTTTATCGCCGCCTGGCTGTCAGTGAAAATGTAGATGTCATTTCCGGATATCGCATCACACGGTACCAGTATCGCGGCTTTCGTTATTGCCATCAGTTCCGCCTGAAAGACACTACAGTAGTCGGGGAGCCGAAAACTGAAGGAGATCCCCAGATGTTCGGACTACACTACTCCGCCCACCCTGCCCTCGAGCTTTGAGCCATCTGTGTATACATGGATAGAGTCGCCCTGTCTTACATCATTCCGTTCCCACTCTTTCCTTGAGGGTAGCAGGGTCGTGAACGTTGTAATGGCAAGTGCGGGCGGGAGTGCATAGTCCACCAATCCGGGAGTGTCCGAAGTGCCAGCCAGGATTTTGCTGTGAACGTAGCTCTTATTTGACCACTTACTTAGAGTGTTCAGCCTTATTGCCGTTCTACGCGCGATATATTTTGCCTGCAGATCTACTTGTTTAATATCGCATATTATGCTTTCGATGGTGTGGTTGACATCGCGCCAGTTATGAGAGCAGAAGCTAGTCTCTGAACCTTGTTAAGTTTTTTGATGTTCGCCCCCTTCTCAAGGGCATTCCCCCACATTACAATACCATAGTAGAGAATAGGCCTAACCACTGCTGTGTACAGCCAGTGTATCATTCTGGGTTCCAATTCCCATTTCTTTCCAATTAGCCTTCCGCAGGAGTACAACGCCATCATAGATTTGCGTACTCAATCTGCGACTGTGAGCTCCCAATTTAGCTTCCTATCCCGTACAAGTCCTAGATATTTCGCCTTTTCTGTTACTCTAAGTGGTTTCCCTCCTAGGAATATTTTTTGAAGAGCAGGTGTTTTATGTTTTCTGCTAAATAGTATCAGACCCGTGTTTTCCAGACTTACTTCAAGTCCTCGACTTTTACACCAAAGTGATAGTCTGTTGAGGGATCTTTGTTGAAGATCGCATAATGTTGGAAGGTGTTTCCCCGAGATTGCTATAACAATATCATCGGCATATAAGATTATTTTCCCTCCCATTTTTCAAGTTCTTGAAGAAGATTATTGACAGTTAAGTTCCACAGAAGTGGAGAAGTGGATTACCCCACATCGGAAATTTCTTGGTGGGTGTGTCACCCAGATTTACGCTTATCATTCGCCCAGTTAGCATTCGTTCTATAAACGAGACTAGTACCCTGTTTACACCCATTTCCGTTGTAATAGACTCGAGGGTGTATTCCTTATAGTGCAGTGACTTCTCAACCGCGTCAACTAGCGCGTGGAACGCTGTTTCCACTGAATTTCCTTTGCTGTATGCGTGTTGGGACGGTGATAGCTTATTGCAAATTTCTCCTTTGATATGCATATCTAGTAAACGTTCTAGGGCTTTTAACAGAAAGGATGATAGGCTAATCGGCCTGAAGTCCTTCGGTTTCGTAGATATGTGTGGTTTTCCCTCCCTTGGGAATGAATACCACTTTTACTTCCGCCCATTTTTTGGGGATATAATTGAGCCATATCGCCGCCTTCAAGATTAAGGCGAGTATAGATGCGATCATATCTCTTGTATGTTGCAGATCAGCGGGGATGAAGCTGCTAATGACAAATTTTATGCTATCCTCCGTTATGACATCTGTTGGGGATTCCCGTTGTGAACTACAGGTTGAGTTCTACTGTCTTCGTTGCAGCGATAACCTGGAAAGTGTGTCTGCATTAGTAATTCTAGTGTTTCTGCACTGCTAGTTGTCCAGTTGCCGTTCTCTTTTATGAGGTAGCTAAGGTTGCTTGGGCTCGTTGATAGGACTTTCCGGAGCCTACTAGTCTCCGAAACACTTTCTATCTTTTGACAGAAAATTAATTTAACAACTTTAAATATTCTTAAAGCATTTTTCAAAATAAACTAATAATTAAATTAAAAAATAAAATACATGACATCAAATAATCCTGTAAATCTTTGTCCCATAACATATAATCCATCTGAAATAAAATGTTTGTGCTAGATGTAGAGCGCGTTTTCATGCATGCAGGAACACCATTGTGCCTGAATGAAGTCCCGAGTATAAATGAATATGACGCACACTTACCATACACTAATAAAATACGTACATAAATAATACCGCTCTAATCCGCCAAGTGGCCAGCGAGCCGTTGCAGGGATAACATTTAATATCACTTTACAGCAGCGACGGCAGACCGAAGGGTCATAACTTAAGCAGCTATGAGCACCTGCTAAGCTTCAAACGCCCACAAATAGAGCTTATTATGTGGTGAATACACGCAAGGAATATGAATGTGAATGTGAATGCGGATGTGACGTGAATATTCACAGTGGAGAAGGGATAATAATAAGCTTGCAGATGTTGTAAATAGGCGATGTTAGGAATGTTGTGCGAGCAATGGAAAAATTGAATAGCAAGCGGAATTTCATTTCAAAAAGCTTCTAAAATAATTTTTCTTTTACTACTTATGGCTTCTAACTGACAGTGGGGGGAGCCTAAGTCAACTTAAATGGAATGGAAAATAAACAAAATTTTTGGTAGGCTTTTCTCCAAATCAATTTTGAAAGTTATTTTGCTTTTGCGCTTATTTCATTTATCCGAAAATACAGGGTTACAAAAAGGCTGCTCACCATGGATAGAGAAAGCGATGAAGGAGCCAGGGCTGAGGTTAAGAAGGGTTATCCACAAGGCGGGGTACTCTCTCCCCTACTTGGTGCTTCGTGGTGGACTCTCTTCTTAATGATCTGCAGGAAATTGGACACATCCAAGCCTACGCAGACTATGTGTGCGTATTAATCTCAGGACGATCACTTGAGGTTATATGCAATAAAATGCAGGTAGCTCTAAATAAGATTGAGTATTGGTGCGAAGATCGAGAAACCGATGGATAGACGCAGTAGGAAGCGATCTCACAGCAATGGAAATTCGCAACTACGAAGGAAAAGCAAGCGATAGAAAACTTTGGAGGAGTTTTGTGAAGAAAGCTTTGATGCACCCCGCGTTGTAATGCTGTGAATGATGATTGGTGCAAGTTGCATGGTCTTTTGGTGAACCCTACAAAAAGTACCTTAGTGCTTTTCACTAGGAAACGCAATATAGAAGGCCTGCTACTACCCACATTGAAAGGGATGACACTGCAACCGTCTTCTGAGGCTAAATACTTAGTAGTAATCCTAGATAGTAAACTTACCTGGAAGAAGCACGTCAAGCAGAAGGTCTCTCGGACACTAAACGTCTTCTGGCAGTGTTAGAAAACCTTTGGCAAGACATGGGGTCTAAGGGCGGCGATAGTACAGTGGTTGTACATCACCCTGATTAGACCTATTATTACATACGCCTCTGTAGTATGGTGGAAAGACAGAATGGTTAATTCCAGAGGTAAACCCCTAACCAGGTTACAGAGAAGTGTGCGCTGGGGTATTACAGGTGCTATGAGGACGACATTTGGTAATGCCCTTAATGCCATTCTGAACTTGCACCGTCTAGATCTTCAAATTCGGACGGAAGCGAGGAAGGCGGCGTACAGGCTCAAGTTAAACGGAGTCTTGGGAAATGAAGTAAGCACTGGCCACGGTCAGATATATCACCAGTTGTCAGAGCGGTGCACACTGTTCTCGATGCCGGTGGCCAATCGGGTGGCTTTCGTTGGCTTCCGTAGGAAGTATGCTGTTTTCATCCCAGATAGAGATCAATGGTTAAGTCCAGAGAACTTATTAACGGGATATCAACAGCTTTCTACACCCATGGATCCAAAACCAGTTATGGTGGCTGATCTGGATGGTACTTAGATGAAGACACTAAGTACTCCTATGTCACAGGACAGATAGCCACAGTATTCCTTACGGAAGTTTATGCCATCTTGAAGGTGGCATACTGGCTTATTGAGAAAAAGTGGCGGGGTAGCAGTTTTAGAATTTGTAGTGACAGTCAAGTTGCACTCAAGGCACTTGCTAACCCACGCTGCTCTTCGTAGTTAGTCGGTGAATGTAAGACAAAACTGAACAGTGTTGCAAAACAGAACAAAGTTAATCGTATTTGGGTGCCTGGACATTGTGGTATTGCAGGGAATGAGTTAGCTGATGAACTGACTAGTGAAGCTCTGCAAGTATGTCACTAGGCCCTGAACCCTTTTTAGGTGTCAAGTCGGCATCGACTCAACTATGGATTGACGACTTCATGAGGAGTACCCATAGAGGGCTTTGGTCTGGGTTAAACTCGTGCAGAGTAGCCAAGTGCTTTGTGAAAGAACCAAGCAGGAAAACAGCGACCTTTCTCCTAAAACTCAGCAGAAAGGACCCGAGAGTACTGGAAGGAGCTCTGGTATTACTCAGCAATTGGGCCACGGACTGTGGTTTAAGTGTAAACCCGAGAAAAACTGAACTGATGCTATTCACCAGGAAAACCAAGGTGCCAAACTTTAATCTCCCAAAACTAAACGGCGTCAGCCTCACGCTAACCAAACAGGCCAAATACCTAGGGGTTATCCTGGACCCCAAACTCAGCTGGAAGTCCAACGTAGAGTACAGGGTAAAGAAAGCGAACATAGCACTTTACACATGTAAGAGAATGTTGGGAAAAAAATGGGGTATCCAACCAAAATTATCCAACTGGTCCTACACAGCCATTATAAGGCCAATACTAACATATGCGGCACTAGTTTGGTGGCCTGCAACAGAAAGGAAATACAACAAAACTAAGCTGAACAAGATACAAAGAACAGCGTGTATCCTAACTACAGGAGCGCTTAGCACCAGTCCTACTGAAGCGCTCAATGTACTAACACATCTATTGCCATTAGATTTACACATTAAAACAATAGCTACTTGCAGCGCGGTGAGACTCAGAGACATAGGAAGCTGGAGAACAAGGCCGTACGGTCACAGCAAGATCCTCCTACAGGGACCCCCGCTGCTCAAAAACGGATCAGACTACACAGTCCCCGACCTCAACTTCAAGAAAGGCTTTACGGTACGCTTTACACCGAGAGCCGAGTGGAGCAAAGGAGAGGTGATTGGAAGACACGATATCGAAATTTATACCGATGGTTCTAAGATGAACTGTGGTGTGGGAGCTGGCTTCCATTCGGAGCCACTCAACCTATCTCAATCAATTCGTCTTCCTGATTATGCCACCGTGTTCCAGGCAGAACTTTTAGCGATCAGAGAAGCATGCAAATCCCTAGAACTCTACAAGGTAGTTGGTGCAAGATTAGCTATCTTCTCAGACAGTCAAGCAGCTATTAAGGCCTTAGACTCCAACTACATTTCATCCAAACTACAGTGTAGAGAGGAGCTGAAACTGCTCAGCCATTGGCTTGAAATTACCCTGATATGGGTTCCCGGTCATAGGAACATACGAGGCAATGAGATAGCGGATGAGCTAGCAAGAAAGGGCTCAACACTAGACATAGCAGAGGCGGTGGCAGTTTCCACCCCACTGAACACACTAAAAGCATCTATTGCTTCACACTATCATGCTTTAGCCGAAAGAAGATGGAAGCAAATACCTACATGTATCACAACAAAAAACACATGGCCGTCACATAAAATCCAAAGGACGAATAACCTGTTAGGATGTTCTCGGCCAAACATTTCACGGATCACTGCAACCCTTACAGGACATTGGAAAGTAGGGGATCATGCAGCTAGACTCAATCTACCCTTCAATCCTATCTGTAGAAGCTGTCAAGCGGAAGGGGCGAAGGAAAGTCTGTTCCACTATTTATGTAAATGTCCGGGACTAGCCAGGGCACGACTCCGATCCTTCGGTAAGCCTTTCCTACAGCAAATTAAGGAGATCTCAGTCATCGAGATAAAGGATTTGCTCCTATACTTGGACCTCACTAAATGGATCTGACTTGTAAACAACAAAAAAAAAAAAAAAAAAACAACTCATCATTTCACGAGATAGTGGTATTAAAACGGTGCTGGTCACTAATTAGGAGCATTTCAGCTAAGAAATGTTCAACCACCCCAACAACAACAACAACTGGTGGGTTGCAGGGCACAACGTCTGTGGTCAGCATATAAAGGGTGATTTTTTAACAGCTTTAGGAAAGTTTTTCGAAAAAACACACGTAAAATTCAGAAAAATGCAAGCACTTTTTATTTAACTCGATAGTACAGTCCATATAATCTAATGTTAAAGATTATTTCATGCAAATGTTGACTGCGTCTGCGCTTCAAATGGTCCATCCGCTTAGTCCAATTTTGGCATACTCTTTCCAATGTTTCGGCCGATATCTCACATATAAATGCTTTTGTGTTGTCTTCCAATGCGTTAATTGAAGCGCTTTAACATAGCCCCACAAAAAATAATCTAAAGGCGTTATATCGCACGATCTGGGTGGCCAATTGACAGGTCCCGAACGTGAAATAAAATCTTCACCGAACTCGCCTCTCAACACGTCCATTGTTACGCGTGCTGTGTGTGGCACCGTCTTGCTGAAACCACATGTCATGCAAATCAAGCTCTTGCATTTTGGGCAAAAACAAGTTGGATATCATATCACGGTAGCGCTCACCATTCACAGTTACGTTACGATTCGCAGCATCTTTGAAGAAGCACAGTCCAATGATACCTCCAGCCCATAAACCGCACCAAACTGTTACCGTTTCTAGATACATTGATAGCTCTGGCAATTCTTCTGACTGATCTTCTTTACGTTCCCATTGATCCAAAAATGAGCTTCGGCGCTGATCACAATTTTTCGATAACAAAGTGGATCTTCGGCCAACTTTCCAAGAGCCCATTCACCAAAAATTCTGCTTTGCGGTAGATCGTTCGGCTTATATTCTTGCACCAGCTGTATTTTGAAAGGCTTCAACCTAAATTCTTTGGCATAATTTTCCACGTTGTTGAGTAACAGAGGCCCAATTGCTGCGAGCGGCGACGAATCTATAATTGATGGTCATCATTAACACTGGCCGATACAGCTGCGATATTTTCTTCAGTTCGCACTCTACGTCAGCGTGTTGGTGGTTTGATGTCCAATGATGTAAATTTGGTTCTAAATTTAGTCACAACAGCTCGAATAGCCACTTCAGTGGGTCGATTAAACTGACCATGAAATGGAAGAAGCGCGCGATAAACTTTCTTAACAGAACACACGTTTTTATACAATAATAAAATTCAATGATTTGCAAGCGTTGTTCGTTTATAAGACGATTCATGGTTAAATTATAGACCAAATTGAAGATGTTTGACAGTGAAACAAAACACGAAACGTGCGTCAGCTGTTTAAACCAACTGTTTAAAAAGATAAAAGCTAAAAAATCACCCGTTATATTTTTATGTCGATGCAATGGTTTATAACTTAACAAAAGTTCACATATTTATAAAAGTAAAGCAAATTATCATCGCACTTTTTACAGCCCGTGTAATTTTAGTATAAAATAATGCAAGTTTCAAATGGAGTGTTTTATAGAAGAAAAAGCGCAAAACCTCAGCGAAAAAAAATTTCAAAAATCAACGCATTTTATATACCTGAAAGTTGCACTTTGTTGCCCTTGAAATTTGTATTTGCACTAAAATTGTATGGGTTATAAAACTGTTTTATTTGATTTTTTCTGAAAACCTGCTTAAAATGCTTGAATCTTTATATATAAAAATAAATGTTTGTCTGTGAATCCTCGATGAACTCATAAACTGCGGGACCGATTATTATAAAAATTGGTATATGTATGTATTTTTCCACGGAGAAGGTTTGTGGAATATGCTCATTGCTGATACTCGCTACCAGGGGGCGCTGCAGAGTGGCAACTTCTGCCCGTTCAACCGATTTTTTCGAATTAAACAAAATCAATAAAATCGTTTAGAATGAATGCAATATTTGTGTACTGATTTTTTTTTAAAGTTATTTTTTTTAATTTATTTTAGTTGTTGGCGTAGCAATGCGCGCCGGGTACAGCTAGTTATATATAAAAAATTGGAAAATTAAAAAAATTTGAAAAAAAATGTTGAAAAATGTTTATGGTATACAAAATTATTTATTAAATAAAAAATTTTTGTAATATAAATTTGGAAAAAGTTAACGACTTTGCGTTACATATTTTTTGCTGCATTTTTTAATGAAACATTTTGAAAAAATAAGTATTATAAGTAAATGTTCCAAACTTGTCAATGTGCACACTGATAGTATATTTTGTAGGGAAACTAATACAGTTGCTGCTATGTTGTTGTTGTTGAGGTGGTTGAACATTTCTTAGCTGAAATGCTCCTAATTAGTGACCAGCACCGTTTTAATACCACTATCTCGTGAAATGATGCTGAAGTTTTTTTTTTTTTTTTTTTTTTGTTTCCAAGTCAGATCCATTTAGTGAGGTCCAAGAATAGGAGCAAATCCTTTATCTCGATGACTGAGATCTCCTTAATTTGCTGTAGGAAAGGCTTACCGAAGGATCGGAGTCGTGCCCTGGCTAGTCCCGGACATTCACATAAATCGTGGAACACACTTTCCTTCGCCCCTTCCGCTTGACAGCTTCTACAGATAGGATTGAAGGGTAGATTGAGTCTAGCTGCATGATCCCCTACTTTCCAATGTCCTGTAAGGGTTGCAGTGATCCGTGAAATGTTTGGCCGAGAGCATCCTAACAGGTTATTCGTCCTTTGGATTTTATATGACGGCCATGTGTTTTTTGTTGTGATACATGTAGGTATTTGCTTCCATCTTCTTTCGGCTAAAGCATGATAGTGTGAAGCAATGGATGCTTTTAGTGTGTTCAGTGGGGTGGAAACTGCCACCGCCTCTGCTATGTCTAGTGTTGAACCCTTTCTTGCTAGCTCATCCGCTATCTCATTGCCTCGTATGTTCCTATGACCGGGAACCCATATCAGGGTAATTTCAAGCCAATGGCTGAGCAGTTTCAGCTCCTCTCTACACTGTAGTTTGGATGAAATGTAGTTGGAGTCTAAGGCCTTAATAGCTGCTTGACTGTCTGAGAAGATAGCTAATCTTGCACCAACTACCTTGTAGAGTTCTAGGGATTTGCATGCTTCTCTGATCGCTAAAAGTTCTGCCTGGAACACGGTTGCTGCTATAACTCAAAAAGTTTTTTTCAAGTTTTAAGTTTTAAATCTCAGCAACCAAAGATTTTGAATCACTAATTCACAAAAAAGCAACAATCAAAAAACTGATAATCTAACTTTTATTGCATACAAAAATTTTGTTAAATATATATATATATAAAAGATAACTTGATCATGTTAAAACATTTCGCCTCTTTTCATAAGGTAAGAATTTTATACTTTTCTTTCCCATAATTTAGCAACTCTCTTCATGTGCGCTCAAATCCCCAAACAAATTCAAGTCAATACAATAACTCGTCGCTGCCACTGCTGGCGCATCCTGTAATGCTTTCACTTACATAATTTCATCCGAACATTATTCGCCCATGCGCCCACACACTGCCATCAGACACTTACTTACTAGGGACACTAGTTAATTGCCAATGCCGCGTCTGCAGTTGGCAGCCACCAAATGTGCAATGCGATTTGATAAAGTTGCCATTAGAGTCACGGCTGCAGATAAGGACACTAAATGTGCATTTCTATGTATACTATATACAATTGTATATATATATGTGTGTGTGTGGGTGTTCAAGTTGTTACCAATGGCTGCCAGAAGCCTTGTTACATTCCCAAATACATACAGACATTAACACATACACAAATACAAATGTACATAGTTGCAGCTCTGCAGTTGGCCATTAACGAAGCCATTCACAAGTGATTCGCCTGTTGGCTCAATTATGGCAATTGCGCTAATACGACTCGAGTGCTGCTATTGTTGTTCTTGCAACTTACTGACGTATTTGTGCGCATATAAGTATGTAAGTACCCTGTAGGAAAAATTGTATCTATATATGTTCAAGAGATGTGTTCAAAAAATAAGGCGAAGTTTTAAAATTTCGAGGGCACATTCGACTTTCAGTTATTTTTTTCCCACCTTATACATAGCACCGTCAAGATGCGATGAAGAAAACCCTTCTTTTTTGCCGCTGGATCGGTTGTTCACAGGCAAAAAAACGACGCTCAAAATCAATTGGTTTTAACTCATAAGAAACCCAAGCCCCCTGTTTCTGAATCATTCCCAAAGCGTGCAATCGCTTTGAAATGGATTGGTGGGTAACTCCTAATACTGAAGCAAGCTCTTCTTGCGTTTGACATGGATCCTCACTGAGCAATGCCTCCAATTCAGCATCTTCGAAAGTTTTTGGGTTCCTTAACGCGAACGGTCATCAACATTAAAATCACCGCCTTTGAAGGGACGCAACCAATCTCAGCACGTTGTTTCACTTAAAGCAGCATCTCCATTAACTGTTTGTAGCTCTCGATGCGCTTCAGCCGCCGTTTTTTTCGAATGAAAGAGGAAAATCAAAACTTCCCGCAAATGACGATTATTCGGCACAAAATCCGGCATTTTCATAAAACCAAAAGTACTTGATACTAAAACAAAATCACTAATGTGTCGAAGCAGTTTGTTTACCATATGTCTAAGCTTGGTTTATGACGTTTAGGTTATGTTAGAATCGACTAGCGCACACTGCTGGCGGTATCTATTGACGAACAGCGAGAACTTAGTTGCGCTGAATTTAATGAATCCTTCAATTATTAACGTTTTATTTTAGCCTATGTTTATACTATTGTATATTACATATATTATGTATATTATATTTACGTTCTTGTGTGAATTGTTATTTATTTAAAAAATACAATATTTAAATTTTTTAGTTTATATTTAAGTAGAGATGGATTAGCATAAAATGATTTAAATGAATTTAAAGAAGAATTTTTTTAAGGGAATTTGACAGTAGAGATATCTCGACCACAGTGCCACCTATCGAAAAATCCTGCTATTTTATGGTAAATAGAAATTTATTCTGCTAAACAGCTAAATTTTGTGTGATTTATTCAGGTCTTGAATGGATTGATTTTTCTAATATATTTTATTAGAGTTTTCATTTTTAGAATTTGTACAGAATTTAGTAGAAATGATATGAACCCCTGGAAGTCATATGCGACACAAAATTAATCACCCTGCCGGAAGATTTATAATTCTTGCAAATGACGTCGTACCTCGGTCATATTTGATACTTGTGAATTAGACAGCTGCAGGAACAACAGATTAGTAATGGATCTTGTAAAGACCTAAATAAAGAACTACAAAATCGTTATAAAGTACATAGATATATGACCGCGCCCAAGATTAATCTACTGGGCCCAAATAAAACACGCAGCAGAAAAAATCGCCAAGATGGCATCCCTACTCAGTAGAATGGCAAATATGAGGCGACCAACCCAAAAGAAACGGGAAATATTGATGGCTACTACGCTCCCCGTTCTCTTAAATGGAGCTGAACTGTGCGCGAATGCACTAAAGGCAAATCACCGGTGTAATCTCCTAGCATCGGTGCAACGAATAGCAACTCTGAGAGTTGTGTCTGACTACCGCACAGTATCACAGCCAGGTATTGGCGCCGACAAGCGGGCCAGTGATAAGTGGTTCAATATCGATAGATTTACTAGCCTTTAAGGGAAACAAGTTTTGGGTATTAAAGAACAAGAAGATGGAAGAAGGAATTACCAAACTTACAGCGCTCAAAATAAAGGAAGAAATGTTGAGGCTATGGCAAGACCGTTGGAAACGCATGGCAGATGAACGGTCAGGTCAATAAAGGACGTTACTTACATGGTACAGCAGGAACTTCGGTGAAGTAAATTTTTATTCAACCCAAATGTTTTCGGGAAATAGGTATTTCCAGAAATACCTGTTCAAAATAGGGAAATGTGAATACCGCACATGCATATACGGGATGCCGGCGAAGATGCACGCATTGGGAACAAGAACTTCGAACGTTCGAAAGTGCAGTCGGTCAAATGACCACCGGAAATGTAATCCGCAAGTTGCTAAGTTTTAAGAAAACGTGGAAAATCATCAAAAATAAAAAAACAAATCATCGAATGAAAACGCGAAACCTGAACGCAGGCACACAAGCATAGACCTTGTAATGAGGAAGATAGAACGCCACTCTGAAGTAATGTTCCAAGGTGGGAGATGGTTCCTAACGATGGGAGTTTTTTAAACACCCCATTCGCAAACCAGAAATCAAAGAAAAACAATATATAAGGATTTCCTTCACTCAAAATGATTTGTTTTTATTTAGTTAAAAATGTATTAAAAAACTAGATTAGATGATTAATTTTGCGTCACCTTGTATTTTAATTTAAGTTGAAATACATTTATTTATATTATATTAGATATATAAAAATCCAATCAAACGATAAAGACATTTTCGTGGATAATAATTTCTTGCTCTGCCCACTCTTACATTGTTACTGTTTAAGTAACCAAATAAAATTTGACAAATTTAGTGCAACTTTCGAAAAGCCAACACTCATTAGTACATCACGTCAAATTCACTACAGGTATTTCTGCTCATTTAAAATCAGTTCATTTCTTGCAGGGCATATCCAAGGGTATGTCTGCTCTTGTATGAGTGTGTAAGTGCCTCTCCCACTCTCCTTTAGTAGACATACATACATGCGTATATATTCACTTGGCACTTGGCCTTAGTAAAGTGTAATGTTTTTTTTTTAAGTCGAATTACAAATAATACTTAGCCTTGGCAGTGCATCCAAGTGCTCCACATTACCGAATAACTTTGACTGTAAATTTAGGTCGACGCATTGGACCGATTGTTGTGGAATTTCTGAGAAATCTCCAGCTACTGCCATTTAAATAGTTACTGAAGCATTCCATAATTAAATGAAAGAGCTGCATTTACAGCTTGAATGAAGTCAAGGCAAATACTCTAGTTTGGAATTTTATTACATTTGTAGCCAATTGGGGCTGAATTGCAGTAGTTTGTGTGTGTGTGACATCTACGGATGGTAAGATGCTGAATTGAATTGTTCTTGGGGTAAAAGTTATTTTATTGGTCGGTTTAATTCCGTTTACTTACTCTAACAAAGCTATGCTTTATTTGAGTGATGCTAACAATCGAATAAGAAATTTAAATTTTAAGAACAAATTACAGTAGAATAAAGGGGCGTACTTTCAGATTGATTTGTGATGTGCATACTGAAATTATCTCATAAAGGAAGGGTGCCTCTTCTATTTTATGTCCTTATTTTTTATTCCACATTTTAAGGTCAGATAAGTTTTCTGAGAAGCTTTTTTCTGACAGAAATACATTCGGAAGTTTGCCAAGGGATGACGGCTACTTTCAACAGCTAATTTTTCCCTACAGTGGCCACTAAATAGCAGACCTACCAAATTATAGTCATACACAACCCAACAGATCATACGTGCCGCATCATTCAGTTCGAATCCCTTGAAATGGTCAAATCAGATTGAGTTGGATCGATTTGACGCTAGTATAAAAACGATGACGTTTGGCTCGGAAGAAAGTTATTTTTCATTAAGACAACACCTCCGCGCATATGCCCACAATAGCCACATTACAACCGCTGAATTAGAAAATGCATCCCCATCCTTTGAATTTTTAAGATATAGTCCTCCTTCGTCTATCAACTGTTTTAAAAGAGGTCTTAAAGGCAGTATATTTAGGATGCCTGGACAGGTGGTCGACGAAACAAATGTTAATTTTGGGAGCCGCGATAAATCTTATTATTTGAAAGACGTCAAAAAATTGGAAAAACGTTGGACAAATTGTATTGAGCCATAAGGAGATTATATGAAAACAATAACTGTTTTGCCAATTGGGAGTTTCTCACTTAAATTTTTAAGCACTTTTTGAGCCACCCTCTTACGTATGTGCGGTATTCTTTGAAAAAAAGGCACACAGAAATTAATTTTGTCCCATAGCAGCCTTGCAACCCAATGTTGCCACATTATCAAGATATTAATAGCTCCTGTATTTTCCAATATCGATAATTTTTGAAAAATATAAAAGTTCGGAGTGTTTTTTATAAAATATTTTCTGGTTTTTCAAATAGTAACTATTAACTATTAGGTGCGCAACTAAGTTCTCGCTGTTTTTTTATGAAAATACAACTTTATTCTGAAAAAATGGTCAGAAGTGAATCATTGAAAGTATTGCCCATCGTTGGCTACTACTTTTTCGCATCTTTCTGGCAGATCTTGTATGCCGTCGCGGTAAAACTGTTCATCTTTTGAGACTATCCACGGTCCAAGCCATTTTTTGATGCTTTCGTATGAATGGAACTGCTGGTCAGCTAGACCATGTGTCATCGATCGGGGAAGGTGATAATCGGACGACGCAATATTTGGTGAATATGGTGGGTGGGGTAGGATTTCTCATTTCAGTGTTTCCAATTAGGTTTTGACGGGCTTGGCAACATGAGGCCGAGCATTGTCATGCTGTAGAATCACTTTTACACGCGTATTGCAGCCGCTTCTCGCGTAATGCTCGGCTCAATTGCATCAGTTGAAGCCGATACCGATCCCGAGTGATGGTTTCGGTTAGTTTTAACAGTTCATAAAAAATAACATCAACTTGGTCCCACCAATTATAAAGCATAACCTTCGCAGCGTGAATATTCGGCCGAGGCGACGACTTAGAAGCATGACTGGGCAAACCCATGACTTTCTTTTCTTTGGATTGCTGTAATGAATCTATTGTTCACCACCCATCGCCATGCGATGAAGAAATCCCTTCCTTTTTTGCCGCTGGAGCGAAAAAATGACTACAAAGTCCAATAGATCCGAAATACTCAATAAAAGACTTAGTTAAAATTGCCTTCTTGAAAATACTCCCAGTAAAGTCACGTAGTCCACGAAAACCTGCAAAGGACTTTATGGTCGTGCGTGGCATCTGAGTTGAAAAATAATACAGTGGCTCGGCGATATGATCGGTCACTTGATAGGCATTATAATTATGTCGCCATTGTTTGGTGACCGAGAATATTAAAAATTGCTACTACTGTACGACTGAACAAACTACGAAAGTTTAGTCTGTCTTTCGAACACAGGATCAATGAGAACTGAATCCCTTCTCGAATAGATTCTACTACTACTGTATTTTTACACAAGCAGCCTGGAAAGTGCTACTACTTATCCAGTGGGACTTGCTTAAATAACAAGCCCGGAATAGGAATTTTGTTAAGTTCGCTGGGTGAAAAGCAGTATAATTTTTGATTCCTCGGCAGAAAACTCAGAGAAATCCCGTTCGAGATTAAGCGAACGGGTACTCACATCTTTACTCCTAATATAAAAATAAGATAGAAACGGGTGAAGGATGGGCGATAGAAGGAGAGCAATTTTATATGGCATATAATCTGGCTCCCCATCTCCGTGGACAGAAAGGCTCACCGTGCTTCAGATGGATATGTTAGTAATATCAAGCCTCTGATTAATAGTGAAATAGTGTTTTTTCAGATATATTTTATATAGCCAAGCGGAAAAGCGTATTAAGAAGTGTTTACATTCAGTTTTTGCCACATAAAAATGCTGTATTGCTGTTTTGTGTATCCGGCCATAACGGGTTCAAAACCAACGAGGTCGCTGACGAGCTGGTAGGATAGGCAAACATATTCTTGGAGCTGGACCAATTCTACGGCTTGAGTTGATCACTTTTCATGCTATTAGTTACTGAGTCTGCAAACTTAGAGCCTAGAAAGTAGTTTGGGACAACAAAGAGCCTTAAACAGATGATATTTATTATAATATTAACTATTAAACTAATTATAATTTTAATATTTATTATTGTATTATAATATTAAGATATTCGATTGTTCAATGACTACGTAAATGGTATCGATTACAGGTTTCACAAACACCGGTTAGGGTTGTCTACTGATACATGTAGCGGTCTCGGTATCGGTCTGTCTTTGTCTCTGTCTCTGTCTCTGTCTCTGTCTCTGTCTCTGTCTCTGTCTCTGTCTCTGTCTCTGTCTCTGTCTCTGTCTCTGTCTCTGTCTCTGTCTCTGTCCTTGTTCTTGTCCTTGTCCTTGTCCTTGTCCTTGTCTCTGTCACTGTCTCTGCCCCTGTTTTTGTACCTTTATCTGCCACTCTGTCACATCTGTGTCTTCTATCCTCTATCCACTGTCTTCTGTTATCTGCCATCTGTCATCTGCCATCTGTCATCTATCATATATCACCTATCACCTATCACCTATCACCTATCATCTATCATCTATCATCTATCATCTATCATCTATCAACTATCATCTATCGTCTATCATCTATCATCTATCATCTGCCATCTCTCTCTGTCACCTGTCATCTGTCTCTGTCATTTGTCATCTGTCATCTGTCTCTGCCTCTGCCTCTGTTTTTGAGTATGATGAGACGTTCGATTTTGTTTAAATGTCAAGCCTTGGCCAGAGAAAGATTGAAACTTTACAGCTTTTGTTATAGACTCTTAGCATTTATAAAGAAGTTGAAGATCTTTGACTAACAGGGGATACTGGCATCCAAAATATCCTTAATGTCGCAGTGTTCTTGTTGGTAAGCAGAAGTTTGTTTGCACAAAGTGATATGAAGATATGATGATTTGTATTATTTTAGTAATTTAGTAATTTGAAAACGCCCAGCATATAAGAAAATTACAATATATTCCGGGTAGGATTTGTAAATAATCAGACATTAAAATTAAATACGCAAATCAGTTGAAGGACACAAATTTTAAATTAGTAAAACTGTGCTGGCAAATAAAATGCAAAACTGCATAGCTGGCTCTTAACAATCAAAAACCGCGAGTAAGTATAAGTACACATTAATTATCTTTTGAGTGTGAAAAATAAATTTAAAAACTACTCTACAGAATCACGCGTGTGGTTAATTACTTATTCATGCTTGGTGAGATGCACAAATACATATGTAGATACGTACGTGTATTCGAGTATTCACTGCTCCGCACCACATTGATCCATAATTAAAATGACTTTTATTTTCCGTAATTTAAACTGCCTCTCATTTATATTTAATGACTGAGTTCGTACATGCAAATGAGCAGATATGCATATAAAAATCTTATCACTTAACCGTTATAATTGTTCACTGTACAATTTCAATGCGCTCGTAAGCACTTCGAAGTCAATTTGTTGCGTGATTGTGAAAAACGCACCACGTATGTACACCAACAAAGAAAATTTGTAAAAGGGCATGTGCACTTTAGGGTAGTCCACCCAGAGTAGCCGAATCTACGAAAAGTGTGTCTACAATGAAATAAGTGAGTAAAAGTACGATAAAATGTTTGAAATTTTTACTAAAACTTTTTCGAATTTTTATAAATTTTGGGCAAAGTTTGATATTTTGATTTATAAAATATTTGTTGCGAACTGAATTATGTTTTTGTAAAAAATTTATCAGAATTAAAAAACCAAAAATGGAGTAAAATCAGACTAAAAGTTGGTACTATAGTTTTTTCGTGGGCTGCTTATGGCCTGGCTTATGGAAAACTTAGTTGTGTAAATCGCCCGATATTTTCAAAGCGAAGACATTCAGCTATATTCGGCTATGAAAAACGTGAAGAGACATATTATCAGACAGAAAAAACGGAAGACGGAAATACGTAAGTGCAAAGAGCTTGAAGAGCCGGAAAAGGAACAACGGTCGAAAACTTCACCAGAAAGTTTTTCGGTTTACAGAAGGTTTCGAGACCGCAGAATTTTCCTGTAAGAGCAAAGACGACGTTCTGGTGACTGACATCCAGAAAATACCTAAGTTAAGAGGGAACACTTCTCAAACTTACTGATTAACGATAACTTTGGATGACACATGAAATGTGAAGATCCAAATGCAACTGTAGTAGCGCTACCTAACCATAACTAGGTGATACCTCTATCGTGGCTAAAGAACAACAAATCCGCGAGAGTCGACAGTCTTCCGGCGGTGCTATTGAAACTTGGCACCGATAAGTTGCATGCATCAGCTGCTATGCAACATAAAGTCGGACGAAAGCATGCCCATCGACAGGAATTTAAGTCTGCTCTACCCAATCCCTAAGAAGTGTGGTCCTGTTGTTAACTATCGCGGAATTCTTTTTCTTGATTGGCGCGATAGTCGCCCACGCGATTTTGACCGAGTAGAACCGACCAAGTTGAGCATTTCATTTCTTTATCGTGCTAACCAGCCCCAGCTGGACTCACCAAGTGAAGCCAAGTCCTTCTCCACCTGATCTTTCCAATGCAAATGAGGCCTTTCTCTTCCTCTACTATTCGTTTCCTCGACTCTAACAAACTCGCGCTCTGTTAAATTCGGCCAAAATCACTTAAGCGGTTATTCTGCCAATCAAGACGAAGAAGAAGAAGACATTCAACTAATTATGTGAGGCGATGGTGAGCAGAATGCAAGATTAATAATTTCGAAGTTCTGAAATGGGAGACTCGCTTTATGTACATATGTATGAGCACAGAAGAATTTCCGTAGTTTAGGTATCATACGAATACTAAAGGCCCGCTCGTCGGGAAGACTAATGGGCATTCTCTGTACAGAGAGAATATTCGCTGCACGCTGGATGCATGCGTAGGTGGCAGTCCCAAGCTTACTCGGCTACTGTGGCCGCAAAGACTATGTAGGAGAAGAAAATTTTTGAAAATTTGTTCTGGCTTTTGTGATTTACTTTCACTCTTAAAAAAAATCGATTTAGTATACACAGCCACATATCGCAACTCCGTAAGAGAATTGGAGCAGATTCAAGCAATTTTAGTAAAAGCGTAGTGAGAGTAAGGAAAGTGTGGCTACGGAATGCTTCAACTGGAGGACTTAAGCTTACTGTGCATAACACTTAAAGCCTTACACACATTAATTCTCAATCGCATTGCCTTCGCGACTTTAGACCGAACAGGTTCTGTGTTTATCATATCGGGACAAGCCAGAATAGCCGCTGGATATGATATTCAGTGATTTCGAAAAAGCATTTGACAAAGGCGTCACAACAATATTTGGGACGCTTGACGTCCTAAAGGCGTACGCAAAGCTGCATCCCTTAGCCATGCCTGTTTCTCAACGTTATTGACAAGAAACTTGTGCTACAACAACAGCCGAGAAGCCTATTTTTTGACATCCAATACTCAACATACATGCAACAACTAGAATATCTAGCCTATATGGACGACAAAGTGCTTCTCTTCAGCCAAAAAAAACATATGCAGTGAAAGCTGGACACTTTAGCATCCCATGCAACAAACGTTGATCTAAAAATAAATGCTGATAAAACGAGAATTGTAAACATCAACACTTTCTCTGCATATTGCAAGGCTTACGACAAACGAGTTGAAAAAGTTGAAAACATCATGAATTTGAGCAGCCTGATAACACTTGCAGGAGGAGCAATGAATGACATCCACGTAAGAATATACCCTTTAATATTTTCTGGCCTAAAACTATTTTTTTTTTTTGTCGGCACAACTAGCAAGTGCAGCACTCAGATATTAATTAAGTCTCTTCTACTACACTTGGATTCCCTTTTAATTTGCTTTAAATCTACTCGATCTGCGAAGAAATCTGAGTAGATCTTGCAGTGCCAAGGAGCCAAGGTGGTCGCTTCTTAACACATCACATTCACACAGCACCAAGTGTCAATCATATCCAGTGTTTTCTGTACTTTTCTACAGATGTTCATAAGCGAAGGGCCCGTTATCAAAGAGGCAACGTCGTCCGCATATGCTTGTGTGTAGACTCCAGCACCATTTAAAGTGGTGAGTAGAGGATCGATCACCATGCACCAGAGGAATGGAGACAGCACACCACCTTGGGGGCAGCTTCTATTAACACAGGACGACACCAGCAGATCCTCCTCCGCCCTCACCGTGACGATTCTTTGGGTTAGCATTAACGAATCCAATTCACCAGCACCCGGTCTACACCATGTCTGCTGGCAGAGCTGCACATACTGTCGAAAGTGGCATTATCAAAAAGCCCCCTCTATATTCAAAAATATGCCCATAGCATTATCCCTTCTGCCGATGGCCTGCTCTAACTCTATCTAAAACTCATTTGGTATTAGAAAGAATTGAGCACAAAAACCAAATTACGATTGTTCAACTCTTATGTTACATCTGTGGTGCTCTACAGCTGAGAAACATGGTTGGCACCCAAAGACCCATCGGACAAACAGCAGATCCGTACAATCTTGCGAATCTGGTGACCGAAAAATTGGAAGTAAAGAACTTATGAAGCGGAGTAAGTAAAAACCCATCAGTATGGAAATTAGAGAAAGTAAGTGGAGATGAGTGGGATGCACCATTTGGAAACCGGAATATTCTCTTAGTACGATGGCACCGGAGTGGAAGCCTCAAGGCTCACGCGAATGTGGAAAACCCTTGGCACAGATCTACTCAATTTAAATTCCAAGCAATTGGAAGCGTACATGGAACCGGCTGAAGACTTTAGCGGGCGACAGGCAACAGTGGAAATCTTTTACTGAAGCACTTTGCGTCCTTGATTCGGCGTAAAAGCAATAAATAATAATAATAAAATGTCTGAATAAGAACCAGAGCTTCCAATCAAAGCTGTGCCAATCTAGTGTGAATAAGTGTTTTGCTAAATATATATGCCTCCATCCTGACTACAACAATGCATTTGCCTTTTTTGCATTTTGTAGGTATTTACTTTTCTTATGGGATCAGGTTGCATGCTGCATCACATTAAAATACATTGCGCTTGCTGCCATTGCCACCTGCGGCGTTAATTTCATTTTCTTGCCTGTGCCAATGAAGAGACTAGCACACATCTACATATGCACACATGTGACCGTTAACCTGCAATTTACTGCAGTTGTTTTGTTGCATAGGAGTATGTATGTGCATAGGTAGAGGCAACAAAGTGCTGCAAATGTTATTATTACATGCAATTAATTAAACTTTGAACTTTGAGCCAAAGGAATACGCACAAGCAATAAAGCGCAGCAACTTTGTCTGAGTTTACTTGAAAAAAGAAGCTTAAAATGAAACGCACATGGAAATGTGTAGATGTCTAAAAAGTTATTTGCATAACATGCAGCTAGGAAGACATGTTTTGCTCATGCACTTTACCCCCCCGCCCTCTCTCTCTCCCTACCTCTGTCCTTGAGCTGTATGTGTCTGTGTATATGTAAGTTGGTTGCCAATAATTACTCACAATAAAACCTCTGTCAGTTTGCGTTCTTGAGTTACTACAAAATTAAATGTTACGTGCACATTCTTGCAACCTCTCCTGCCGCTTATTCTTCCTTTGCTTACGCTGCACAGCAAATATTTGTTCATGTGTTTTATTTGCTCAAGCAATCATAGGCATTGATTTGCACCATAAATTTTCTCAATCACTTACGAGCACGCAATTTAGTACTAAACAGAGAACAACAACTAATTTAACAACAACAATTAATAATTACAATATTTTTTACTGGGTTTTATTTTCGGAATAAATTAAAAACAAAATACCTGTTAAAGGGTAGAGAAAAAGTTAAAGGATACCTTTGAGTATTAAACGTCGTTCGTTTGCTGGAAGATCGAAATAAATCAGAAATGAAATTAGTCGATGAAAATAGCTTTGAAGTTCTCAATTGACGTACTATACCTACATAAGTAAAAGTAAAGAAACATTGTCTTCTTCTTAATTGGCGCGATAACCGCTTACGCGATTTTAGCCGAGCCAAAGCGCGTCAGTCGTTTCTTTCTCGTGTTAACCAGCGCCAATTGGACACACCTCTTCCTCTGCTACCACCAGCTGGTACCTCATCGAATACCTTCAAAGCCGGAGCGTTTGTATCCATTCGGACGACATGACCCAGCCAACGTAGCCGCTGTATCTTTATTCGCTGCGCTATGTCTATGTAGGCGTAAAACTCATACAGCTCATCGTTCCATAGCCTGCGATATTCGCCGTCGCCAACGTGCAAAGGCCCAAAAATCATGCGCGGAATCTTTCTGTCAAAACCTCCAAGCGTCGCTTCATCGGATGTTAACAAGACAGATTCTTTCGGTGTTAATGCTGGTTCCTAAATAAACGATGCCCTTTTTTTTTGTTTTTTTTCTCGTTCACTCCTTTTGAAAGCATAGGGCCTCGACAAGACTAGGCTAGCGTTGGTTTCATTAATCTATTTGATTTTTGGCAGGGTAGGTGATTGTGGTTAGCCTATCGCTATCAGTCCTAAGTTGTGGAAATGTCCATCTCTCTTTGCTTAGGAGCAACGTCTTCTTTACTGCTTGGAGCGCCATCTGTGTTTCACATTTTTCTGGCAGAAGGATCGCACAGATGGTTGAGGACTTCGCTATTTGGCGTGGCTGCGCTCTTGCCGCGGTTGCCCGCTTCTCTTGCTGGCGCCACTGATGCAATGTGTAACTGTTTGTTTTTTGCTTGGTCTAGCAGCCACAAAGCAAATAATGCGCAGACTATTGTGCGGGAGTAAGGATGGAATAGATAAGGTTTTGGGTTTGAGGAATGAGATTTTTTTTTTGTAGGATTAGCCTGCCATCCCAGAGGTTATGGGTTCGAATCCCCCGTAAAGCACGGTCATCGCACTTTTCCAAACTTACACTATTGCCAGACTACCGAGGCAGATGCGTTTTACGAAATCCTAACTTTCAACAATGACGTGGGGGTCGATATACGAGTGCGCTAACTGTTTGTTTTATGATAGGAGGTACTTCGCTTTTCTTTTTTATCCAGTTTGGAAAAGGTATAACTAACAGCGCGGCAGAACCAATAATTGTACGCTCCTATAAAAAATTGTGTCTAAGCGATTAATTCTGCGGCTCGCACTATCTTTTCTAGTATCAAGTTAAAGAAGTCACACGGCAGCGAGTCACTCCGTCTGAAACCTCTACTATACCTATGTTATATACCTAATTAAACATTCTAATGCTGTGAATAAAAATAAGATGACTACCCTGTGCTCAGAACTGTCCCCAAATTTCAATTGCCGTTTATTTCCGTGACATTTTACTACACCTCCTTTAGCATAGGGACGTGCATGCTTTCCTCTAATGAGATATTAATAAATGAATATTTTGCGCAGCATAGAAGAGGAGCTTTTATGCGGATTGGTCTAAAAATAAATGTATATTTTTTGATCATGGCTTTTTTGAAACGATATGTAGAAAAAAAGAAGAATAAAAATAAATAAAAACAACTACTAACTGTAAGCCTATACTATCAAATTTCCGCATAAAATAACCGAAAGCTATTTAAAAATCAGTTATTACAATACAATTATTTTTCAAAGTGCTAAATATTTATCATAAAAATCTTAATTTTTCACACCATGAAATGCCTGCTCTCATAATAGTTTAAATTCCAATAAAATTGTGGCAAACCATTCACCAATGTTGCGAACGAAACGGAAGCGGCTGGTTGCAATAAAAATTTCAACATAAATGCCACAAAAACATACCAACACGGAATAACGTGGTTATTTGGACAGTCGATAAAAAGTACCGCGCGTAAGTATGTGGCATGATTGGTGACAACTTCACATGCATACACGTACATACAAAAGGAGGGGAAATAAAATAAAAGAGAATTACTCGAATATAAAATATGCATAGAAAGTACATACATATATATATATATAATATAGCTATATTGTATATGTGAGTATATGTTTGTACACAAAAAATCAGATAAAATACCGGCTACCAACAAACAGTCACATACGAAATTCCTTTATTTAATATAAATAATATTTGCATATGTTGTTTGAAATAAAAAGTGGATAAAATAACTCTACAGAATTGTGCTGACAGTAAGCTAAATATTTATTGAATCCCAGTAGCTCTGGACTATATAGACACTTTTGTTATTATTTGAGATTAATACAAATTTATGCACTTGCATAATCACAAATATATTGCGTGTGTCCAGCATATTTGCGCAAAATCACTAAACAGTAAATACAGGGTGGGCCATATAGCGTTTGCTTTTTGAACCATCTATTTTTTTGAGAAGGGTTACACAAATGACATGTTAAATGTGTTCATAATTTACTTAAAGGTTTGACATTTACGAAATGGGACGCTATACGCTTGAACAAAATTGGGAAATATTGAAAACCTATTTCCAAAGTGGTAAGTCTTCTTCTTCTTTTCTGATTTTCACATTGGTGGCTACGTCAGTAAGCAAAATTGTCGGATTTGGGGCTCAGAAAATCCACACGTTACTGTAGAGAAGCAAATGCATCCACAACGAGTCACTGTTTGGTGCGGTTTTTGATCTGGTCTTTTTTTCGAAAATGAGCGAGAAGCCGCGGTTACAGTAAATGGCGAGCGTTACCGTGACATGCTCAGCGAGTTTTTGTTTCCAAAAATTAAAGAGGATGATATGGACGACATTTGGTTTCAACAGGACAGGCAACTTGTCACACTGCCAAAGTTACACTCGAACTTTTGGCTACCGTTTTTGAATTTCGATATCAATTGGCCGCCTCGGAGCTGTGATCTAAGCCCGTTGGAATATTTTTTGTGGGGAGCCGTTAAGGACAAATGCTATGCGAACCATCCAGAGACGATTGATGCTTTAAAATTGGAGCCCAAACAATCGAAAATGTGCTTAAAAATTGGGTTGATCGAATGGCCTACTGTAAAGCCAGTCGTTGCAGTCATTTGAACGATATCATATTTTATTTATAAACGACAATGTTCAATCTTCAAAATAAAAAAAAAAAGTTTGAAAAAATATTAATTAGTTTTTTTTATAGCCGATTCAAAACGCAAACTTTACATGGCCCACCCTGTATAATATTTCTGTTAAGTGCAATACTTGCATGTGTAAATAATCCGAACATCCGGGAACGAGCGGAAGCGATAATGGAATAAATATTGTAATAAAAAGTGTACTTGAGAATATACTTAGTCCTGCCATAAGTTATGTTACAAGTTAAGTCCGTTATAAATGTGAAATTATAATACCTTTTTTTTAATGAAGTAAGTTTGGTTTAATCATGTGAGCTCTGAGGAAAAAATGAAACTATGAAATGGTTATCACAGGCCTCCAAACGATTAGGCTATTCAGCTCTTGCAGCACGCACGGTTTCCATGGGTATTGACATCGCAGCTCGAACCAAAGATTGTTTCTGGCTCTACAAATTTCTGCAAGGTCTTCGACAGGCTATGTTTCCCAATTCTGATCACAAACTGTAGTTCAATGGATTCAGATCTGGACTTCCAGACGGCCAATCTTCTGCGACTATGAACGCACGAAAATATATTTTAACCACTGCCGGGGGGTGTTTGCCTTATGGGTTGGAGCGGAGTCGTGCTGGAAAATTCAAAGCTCTCCATTGAACAGAGTACTGCTCAACTGCCTTCTAAGACATCCTCCTGGTGCACTCAACCACGCCTTCTAAGACATCCTCCTGGTGCACTTTTGCCACGATCTTAACTCATTTTCCAAAATAAATATATACGTTGACAGCCAAGCTGCGATAAAAGCAATAAACTCATATGAAATTTCATCTAAAAATGTTCTAAAAAGCAGGGAAGCCATAGAGAGACTAGCCGCAGACAAACGGCTGTTTACATACAATTCGAACAAGAAAACGACATACCGAAACCTTTAAATACGGTATATAGTACAATGACATCGCTGCGGACATGAAAATACGGATAGATAGGAGGTGGAATAATCTAGCCACTTGCAAAACCGTGAAAATCATGTGTACACCAAGTGCTGATAGATATGTCGGACTCGTACTAGCTCTGTCTAGAAAAGAGAGCAGAACAATCGTAGGTATGCTAGCGGCGTACGTATATAAGATGGGAATTGCAAAAAATTATAGCTGCAGATTTTGCAATGAACTAAAAGAGAGGGAAATGCTAGAACACCTTCTATGTTCTTGCCCTGCATTAGCTAGAGCCCGATTAAAATGTTTACGAGCTCCACAATATGAGAGGCTAGAATGTCTCTCGGGGTTAGAGCTTGACAGGTTACTTAGATTCGCAAAAGACGCAGGTTTATTACAAGAAGCCTACTACAGGAAACGTAATGGTCTAGCTCCATCTGGTAACACTAAGGATCAATAGGTCTATGTGATGGCTTTCAGCCAGCCAGGTCAACCTAATCTAACCGAACTCCTAACTCCTTTTTCGCAGAAATGAAGAGATGTAACGCCTTTACAAGACACTCCGCATCAAACCATTGCGGAGACGGGATGGTACCCACGCTGAACAATTGGAGCAACAATTTTTTTAATTTTAAAAAATTTTTTTTTTGTTTTTTTTTTTTTAATTTTATTATAAACATTTAAATATTTATAGGTAAACAATATTTGTTGCCACCACAACTAGAAAACTAACTAGAGGAAACTAACAAGCAGTATGATTTTAACAATTTTGTGCGGTTTTTATGAAGAGGGTTTTTAAAATCTCTTCTTTACATTAACTACGAATAAGGTCATATGGTTTTTTTTCACTGAAGTCGTCGGGTTAGGCATGCGGTGTTCAAAAGTTTGCTGGCTTCCTCGCTTACGTGCCTCTGGAGCCTCTTAGAGTGAGCTTCTGCTTGTATTTTAATAACTTCCGCGACCGTGGGAATGTTGAGATCACGATGAATATCTTTTGCGAATGGTGCCTTCACAATGTTATTAAGAATTTTAATTTGAAATCGTTGGATTATGTTAATATTATTTTAATATTAATGTTAGATGTCACATATTTTGTGTCTTTAGAAGTTTTAGCATAGATTTTGTCGTTTTGCCTATTGAAAACTTCTTCAACAGTGAAAATTGTGTCATCTGTGAAAAGAATATTTTCATGATCGTTGACAGCGTGTCACAGAGTATAATTTTCTTCAAACGCGTTTTCCAAAGAAGACCAATTGGGCGACAGAAGGCTTTCGTGTGGATATCATCTCTAATTAGGCTTGACATAGATCTGGTCGATACATTCATTTTCCTGGACATGAGTTTCTGCTTTCTGAGAGGATTTCTGCGAATTCTTTCTCGAACGGTTTTTATAGCTGCACTGCCTTTGCCTTTCGACTATGTAGAAAATTTTACGCAAGGGTTTTGGCTTTTGTGCCCCCCAAATAAATCGTAGCTGCGGCGGACAAATGCCGAATAAAATTTTCAAAAAATAAATGCCAAGAAATTATCTACCAGATTCTAGTGAAAAAAACTAATATACTTTCAACAATTTTTTTTTTTTTTGTATAGGGTTTTTCAGTAAGAGCGCTTCAACTTTTGAACTTTTTTGAATAAAACACAAACGGTTTGACCCTTTTAACTAATTTTTTTTTATTATCGAGTTTGAACATATACATTTAAGTATGAAATTCGATTTCTTTTCGACCACTCTTTTGCATAAATCGGCCGAAATTCCAGCAATTTCGCGTTCAATATTGGCTGTGAGCTCACAAATCGTCGCCGGCTTGTTACTGTAGACCAATGACTTCACATAACCCCAAAACGGGACGGCTTGTTAAATGGACCGTAAAATGGCCGTCATGCTCTTAAGATAGCAGCAACAGAACGATTATTTTCATAAAAAATTTGCACGATTTGCAATCGTTGCTCAAGTGTGTAGCGTTCCGTGATGAAATGTATACTAATGAAGTTTACAAATGACAAGCGAAAAATAAAAAATATTGCGTCGTTCGTCCTCCCTATCGGAAAAAAGTTGAAGCGCACCTATTGAAAAACCCTATATTTATTTTAAGGGGTTACATACGTCCAGCAGCGCCAAAAATGCGCTAAAAGAAAAACTGTTTTTAGAAGGGATAACAATAGAAATAAATATATAAAAATGTTATACATTGTATAGTAGTACTTAAACCTTATAAAAAATTATTTGAATTTTTCTTTAAAAAAATTAGTATATAAAAAGGCACGTGATCCAAAGTGTAATGGACAAATTAGCTCCACGGTTTGCATCATTTCTCCTTGAAATGTTGATTTATCTGTAAAAAGTGCATTTGAAATAAAATTGTAGTTACAACTTTTACGACATTTTGAAAAAAAGTATGCGTTTTACGTCATAAATGTCACACTTTAACCCTTTCGCGATATTGTTGCCATATGGCAACAGTAAACATTAAAAGGCCGTCAACACTCTCTTGTACAAAATATCAACTTTTTTGTTACATATTTTCAAAAATTGAAGTTTAATGGTTAAACAGAAATAAAATAAATAATAACCGCCCATTTTATATCGGTAATACAACATTTTTAAAGAAAGCCTTCTGGCATATAGCACTTCACTCTGAAATTTGTATTTTGCATTTTTAGATTTTTGAGGCATTTTGGGCAAATTTTTTCAACAATTTTTGAATAAAGTATATAGAAAAATGTTCAATCTATCATTTGGCATATAAATATTTTTTCGCTCGCAGCTTTAAAAGCTGTGCTAATTTTTAAAACTAAGCTTGTTGCCATATGGCAACAAATTTCTCGTAAGGTGTAAACTTGCATTAGGTTGCAGAAGGAGTTTATTTGCGATTGAAACCAATACAAAACATTTGTTGCCATATGGCAACATTAAAAAAAAAGCACTTAACAAAAAAAAAATAAAAATAAAAATTTATTTGTATTGTTATTGGTCCTAAAATAAATACTCAGACAAAAATTTGGATTTTTTTGACGGCACAATAAAAAGATGTAGCGAAAGGGTTAATTATGTTTATAAAATTTTTTAATAAAAATATCAAAAATCCGGCTTGACAGACTATAGACAAAACTCTTTCGAATATTCAAAAAACGGACGGAACTGCATCAAAAAATATTTAAAACTGTATGAGTTATCTTGCAGACCGAGCCGGAAAAAGTAGTTTCCAGAAAAATGAGTTTAAAGTTTGAGGTATAGGAGCGCGCGGATCGCTCTCTACCTAGTTAATGGGCTGTAGAAGCTATAATATTAAGAATTTCCGGATGAAAATTTCACAGTATATTCTTAAGATTCTATACTTTCGAAATTTGGACGCATGTAACCCCTTAAGTTCTAAAACTCTTAAAAGAGCACAAGGTGGGTGCTATAACTCATAAAAAACGTATTAAAGTTAAGGGGTTATATACCTTGTGAGCCCGAAAAATTCACGATTGTCATAAATTTTTTTAAATATGTTTAAGAACTTTTATTCAAATGAGGCATATATCATACGTTTTATTTAAAAAGATGTTATTATTTATTGTGTATATCGCCCCTCCCCCAAAACGCCGTTTTTTAGAAGAGGCTTGCGGTGATCAGGGTAGCGCATGAGCAGTTCAACTTGTAGAAAAATGTTTTTAGTGAATCTGAATGCTTTATTTACCCTATAAAATTCGTTTCGATATGAAAACCGCTTTGCACCAAAAAAACGATTTTTGAGGGGTTGAAAAATTAAAAGAAAATTAATTTCAGCAAACTATGCAAATATTTATAAAAAGTGAACCGTTCAGATTTACGAGGTTGTAACTTCGAATAATTAGTAAATAAGTTTTTGCAAATCGGGCAAATAGTTTTTGATAAATTATGATCAACGCGACGGTAATTTTGAAAAAACACGACCTCGAGATAATCGCGTCTAAAGTTTTGCGTGCACTTCATTCATGGATAAGGTCGCGCGTCATCATGCCCTTTATTTTTGAACGACTTTGACGTGCTCTTTTCGGTCTGGCCTCGCCTTTAGCACGATATTCGCTTGATTGGTCGGTGGTTTCAGGGTTGTAAGCATAAATCCAAGTCTCATCTCCCGTAATGATGCATTTGAGCTTGTCCTGATAGTCTGAAAGCATTGTTTCACACACATCAACGCGACGACTTTTTTCCAAGAAATTGAGAGTTTTCGGTACCAAACGAGATTTGATTTTTCGTAGGCCCAAATGGTCTTTCAAAATGGTTTTCACAGATCCTTCTGATATTCCGATCATATCAGTAAGGTCTTTAATAGTCAACCGACGATTTTTTAGCACTAACTCCTTCACTTTATTGACGTGTTGGTCATCTGTTGACGTCGATGGTCGTCCGGAGCGCTCCAAGTCATCAACACGTTCTCGACCCTCTTTGAAGTCTTTGTACCACTTATAAACATTTTTCTGCGACATGGTCAAATCACCAAATGCCTTCTGCATGCTAAACGTTTCCGCAGCCAAAATTTAATTCCGCAAACAAAATTTGATGGCACTACTCTACTCAATGCCTATGAATAAATGTTTTGGCTTTATTTGCAAAAGATTACTGAATTCTCTCGAGATACTTCCATATCATTCGACATACATATCTCATATCAAAACCTTCTGTAAATTGAATAAAAAACTATCTGTATAAAATATGGTGGAAGAATCTCGCTCTCAACAGAGTTTAGTCTTGGCAAAGTGCGACAACTTTGAAAAAAACTGAAAAAATGCTACCTCGAGAATTACATTTTTAAATTTTTGTCAGCGTAAATTTAATTTTGCACCTAAAAAACTTCATTATTTATTACCTTATAATAACATTTATCTGTGCTTATTTGCAGAGGCCAACGTGTGAGCTTTCGCTTCACACCGAACAAAAACTATTATCACATATTTGCTTTAATATCGCTTGGCTTTGTTTTGCAGCGCAGCACTTAGTGATATTTGTTTTATTTTATTTTATTTTGTTCTATATTTGGTTTATTTACAACTCATCCCAAAGGGACCGCACACATACACACACAGTTGTTGTAAAAGCAATTTTTTGTTCGCTTCATTTATAATCACAGTGCTCAGCGTTGCATTTATGTAATTGTGGCATGCCACAAGTCCATTTAACGCTTGCTTACAACGCATTTTGTTCTTGCTATTGTTAATCTCATTGTGTGTTTGCCAGTCCCAGCAGTCACTTCCCGGGCGTTTAGGTCGCCTGTTGTTTGTGTTAGCCCCCACTAATATCCTTTTTTCCAAGCGCCTGCTGTTGTTTGTAGGAAACAACGTGCTTTGCATACCGACCAACTATTGTTTAGCTAAGCCTTTACTGTTGTATTTTGACCTCAGATAGTCCCATTCGGCCTCGCTATACCCCATTTGCTGTTGTCATTAGTTTTTATTAGTTTTTATTAGTGAATCGTCGTCGTGTGGGCGCATTGCTGTCATTTGCGTGCTTCTATGTATTATGGCCCCACAGACACACACACACACGCAGCCTCAGCAACACATAAGCACAGTAATGGGTGCGGCTATTCTCCCTGAAACCATATTATTTGTTGCTGCTTTAATATCCCTTGTTTAACACCGCTCGTGTTGACAACACTTAGTCATTATACAACAACTGACATTAGCACTTTATAATTCATAATTGCTAAAGTTTTGCAAATAATAACGTGCACGCACGCACGCACACACACACATACACAAGGAAACTATGGAAACTATGCATGTGGATGCGGTTGTTCGAGCATAAAAAATGTGAGCCTCTCAGTGCATTGTTGTTTTTATTCATAAAATTTCACAAACGACAGCGTCATTTGGTCTTTGTTAGCCACAAGCGGGTGATTTGCTTTTCAAATTATAGGCATTGGTGGTAGAATAAAAATGGCTATACTTTCAAAATGATAAGTTTATATCACTTGAATAAAAAAAAATGTGGCAATTTAAAAAAGGAAGGAAAAGGAAGAAACTCCTTTGCTTATTCGCAGCTTAACCATCTAATAAAGGAATGAAACCCGCTGGGAGTTTGCGATTCAGTCTTTTTATGGGTAATTTTTGTACTGGAAGCTGAGTCCTAGATCGCTTTTGCGATAACTGTTACAGTTTATATTGTGCCCTAATTATGAATTGAGGGCATTTACCCCTAAATGTTGCTCTAAATGTAAAGAATGAACTATCAGTTGGTATCTTTTGAGAAATGTCACAAAAAGCACTGCTCAACGCACTTTGAATGCCTTTTTAGTTTATCAGAAGTACATAGTAAGTTTGATCCGGTTAAGTGTGGAATAAAGCTCTATTCAAACGGTTGCCTTTACTCGTCCAGGGTATCACGTTCTCATTTTTACTACACATTTCCCATGACTTCGAAGCAAAGAAATCATTCTAAAGTAAGCGAAAACTATGGCTATACTAGCTTGTTTTCAGAAGCGAGGGGCGCAGCATTAGCGCAAACGGAGGCTTCTCGCTAAGAAATTGGCCCCCGCTGGAGTTTGGCGTATACGAATTATATATGTACTTTTAATGTATTAATAAAAATAGATTTTTTATTCGTATCAAAAGTATACATTGAGTTATATTCTACACAGCGGTTGTATCCCGACTGTCGATTTCTTAGAGAATAGATCTATTTATAATGACTTCAAAACAACGAATGTGATAAGTTATCAAGGATTAATTTATCGCCTCATAGTTATTTCTGATTACTACTTAATTTTTATGCAATGTGATACATTATCATGGATACGTGACATGTAAGCTGTAGCGCTTAATGTGCGGCATTTGGATTTTTTCGATTCCAGCTGATTTCTTCTTTCCATAGATGAAAAAAGTTTAAGATCCTATATATAAAAGTACCTTTAAAATATTAGAATTTTAATATCGTATGAAGTTTTTTTTTTGTTTTCGAGGAATAAGTGCAATAGTTTACATTAAGACCTTTTAACTAGGATCTATTATGTTGAAGAAATTCAGCCTTAACAGGTATCGAATCTTAGATTCAGCCATTAGAGACGGAGGCAAAACAGTAATCGACAGTATGGGTGCTCCAAGACGAGCTTAAGGGGTTACATACGTCCAGCAACGTCAAAAATGCGCTAAAAGAAAAACTGTTTTTAGAAGAGATAACAATAGAAATAAATATAAAAAATTTTATACATTGTTTATTAATACTTAAACTTTATGAAAATAATTATTTTAATTTTTCTTTACAAAAATTAGTATATAAAAAATAACTTGACCCAAAATACAATTAAAAAAAATTGTTCCACGGTCTGCATTATTTCTTTTGAAATGTTGATGGATCTGTAAAAAGTTAAAAAAATTTTGTAAAATAAAGTTGTAGTTATAGTCTGTCGAGCTGGATTTAAAAAAAAAATTATGAGGTTTACATCATAAATACCACCCTTTAATTATGTTTGTAAATATAAGAAATATACTTTCGAATATTTAAAAAAAGCCGCATCAAAAAATATTAAAAACTGTATGAGTTATGATGCAGACTGTGCCGGAAAAAGTAGTTTCGAGAAAAACGAGCTTTAAACTTTCAATTTCACTCGAGGTCGCGCGCACTTAAAGCAAGAACTTAAAATGAATTTTCATGAACCTTAGCATATCAACCCTACACATACTCTCATAATGTTTTATAGATGTCCCTATACATACTTTAGAACAGCAAAAGAACCGACAGGCGGAAAGGTTCCAAAAGTAACGGCCAGCTGCCTCAAATGAATGACAGCTACCTGTGCGCATCAAACTTCTATCGGGTAGTTACATTTTCTACCAGAACTTTGTATCCATGTTCATTATTATGTTACTGTGTTTTCATTATTGGGTATGAAATATAAGGAACAACCCTCGCATACATTCTACATAGCTTTTGATCTTAACCACCCAAGCGTAAGTCAAGGACAGTCGGTTCTACGTTAGCAGAACGACCCCAATTTATTTATATCCTGCCAAGGAATGTCACTCCAGCAGATTTTCCTCGATTGACTGATATATGTATGGGGAATATTTGTGCTGCTATAACAACTGCCAGCTAGGATGCACCCTTCAACTGCTGCGGACATCCAATATTCTGTCTGTGGTCATGGTCCTCATCCGCACGGTCGGATGCTCTGGCAGCAATAAAACGCTTTAATCACTTTCCTTCTACGCTCTTCAATATTCCTTTTATTGAAACATGTGGAGTAAAAGAGTAATTCTTCGAAATTTCGTTTCCTTCATCCATTATTAATTTGCACCATAGTTAGAGGTTTTTGAAACTGGTAGTTTTATACCGTCTCCTGGGAAGCACTAGTTTTGTTTTAGAGAGATTAACTCCAATATAATTAACTTGAGGTTACAGATCCTTAAATTTAGTTTGATGAAACTCACTGTGTGTCGAGGAGAATCTCCTTGGACAATCTGCAACGCAATCTTACTCACCTTTCGAGGAAATGCGAAGAAAAAAAATGTTCAAAATGAAGTTCTAGCTCACTAAATGAAACAGGTCATTACGTATATTTGTATTCCTTTGTTGGGTGATTGACCGAACTCCGCTTAATATTTGCGGTGTGCGTCTTGATGCTTTTCCCCAAATGTAGTGACTTACACTAAATTTACCAGCATCTGAGAGGCAGATGATTTTGATGAGGAGCTTATTCTTAGACGAAATATATTTGAAGATTTGTTTTTATGTTCATATAGGCTTGCTGGTTTCAAATGATTTGGAATATATCCGTCAATTACTACATATGTTGTTCAAAAGTTTTGCGGTTCTATAAGAAAAACACAATTTTATGGTATGATATACTCTTCATTAATCTGTATAGTCTCCCTGAAGATCAATACACTTGTACCCACGAGATTCCACTTTATGACATCCATCCCTGATGTGGGAATCTGGAACGGCTGCAAAATATGCTTCCACAGCTGTCAAATGTCCTAATCATTTGACGAAGAACGCTTTCCATGCATGAATTTGTTTAGGTCTGCAAACAGATTGAAGTCTCTACAGGCAAATCTAATTCCCGGCGCACTGAATGCTTTGTGTGTAAACGGAATTAGGTTAAAAAACCTAAAACAATTTCTTATAAAAACCTTTGAAATTTTCGAGCAAATCATTATAATAAAGAGGAATTCCGAACAAAACCAAAAAAGAAAAAAAAAAACCAAAAAAACAATAAAAACAAAATAATTTGTTCGCATGGAATTCTATATAGCTTAAATTATTATTTTAATTCTAAGTAGGTTTATAAAATTTTAAAAATATATATAGGTATAGCGTTTTTCAATAAGTGCGCTTCAACTTTTTTCCGATAGGGAGGGCGAACGGCGCAATATTTTTTATTTTTCGCTTGTCATTTGTAAACTTCATTAGTATACATTTCATCATGGAACGCTACACACTTGAGCAACGATTGCAAATCATTGAATTTTATTATAAAAATGCGTGTTCTGTTAAGAAAGTTTAAAGTCGAAAAATCATCTTCAGTGATGAAGCTCACTTTTGGCTCAATGGCTTTGTCAACAAGCAAAATATGCGTTACTGGGCAGAAAGCAGTCCACACGTGATTCATGAGGCACCGTTGCATCCCGAAAAAATCACTGTTTGGTGCGGTTTACATGCCGGCGGCGTAATTGGCCCATATTTTTTCGTTGACGAGAACGATCGCCACGTTACTGTGAATGGAAATCGATACCGCGACATGATAAACGATTATTTTTGGCCGCAATTGAATGGTATGGACTTAGGCGACATGTGGTTTCAACAGGACGGGGCCACAAGCCACACAGCACACGCTACAATTGATTTGTTGAAGAGTAAGTTCGATGAGCGCATTATTTCCAGAAATGGACCGGTCGAATGGCCGCCGCGCTCGTGTGATTTGACGCCTCTAGACTATTTTCTTTGGGGTTATGTGAAGTCATTCGTCTCCAGTAACAAGCCGGCGACGATTTGTGAGCTCAGAGCCAATATTGAACGCGAAATTGCTGGAATTTCGGCCGATTTATGCAAAAGAGTGGTCGAAAATTGGGTTCAACGATTGGACTTCGTAAAACGTGCACGAGATGGTCGTGCAAAAGAAATCGAATTTCATACTTAAATGAATATGTTCAAACTCGATAATAAAAAAAAATTAGTTAAAAAAGTCAAACCGTTTGTGTTTTATTCAAAAAAAAAGTTGAAGCGCTCTTACTGAAAAACGCTTTATATTTATCAAGTAAATTCGATTATCAAAAAAAAATGTATATATTTAAAATTTATTTATTAAAATTTTTAAATATTACAAATTACAGGTTCTACATATTTGTTAATTTAATTTTTTTCTAGGTTCACTTGAGGGTGCCTCGAAACGTTTCTTCACCGATTTTCTACAAGATTTGCCTACACCGGGCACCGGTGGCCCCACATTCGATACAACTGTGCCTACGAATATTACCGGTTTGGTAGGCAAGACAGTGAAGCTCACTTGCCGAGTGAAGAATTTAGGCAATCGAACAGTAAGTAGTACAAAAAAATATAATCATTAGTTAAATAAGTAATAAATTTTAAAAATCCTACCTTTATCATTAACCAATTTTGTAAAGAGAAATATCCTTCCATGGAGCAAATAAAAAGAAAGACGGAATATTACACATTTTGTACACCAGAAATAAAATAAGAGAATCATCGATTAACCAAATTTCGACGATTGATCAGAACATTCAAAATACAAATATTTTCCTCAAAAGTGACATTCTCGCCTTAAAAGTACTCCAGACCAACTACAACGTATTTATGACAGCATTTGATTCAACTCTCGAAACCTTTTTGGAACTCTATTTTCTGTATAGCCATCAGAGCCGTCATAGATTTTACCATTACTTTGTTTCGGCTGTTAAAATACGACGCGTTCCCCGTAGTGGTTTTTTGACTCAATAAAACCGCGAAAATTACAAGGAGCCATATTAGGTGAACTCGATGGCTGTTGGATAATATTCGTTTCGTGCTTGGTCAAATAGTCACGGACATTGGTGGCACTGTGCGACGGTGCGTTGTTATGATGCAAAATCTGCGTGTTGTAATTTTGTTTGGCGAATTGTTTCGTGTATACGTCTCGTAATTCCAAAATAATATTCCTTATTAACTATCTGACCTTCTGACCTTTGTAATCCATAAAAACGGTGAGCATAGCTTTCTTTTTTTACTGAAAATCACGTGGTCTTTTGGTATTTATTCAGTCGGAGCTCTCCACTGATTTCTGGATTGCGTGTCCTACTCATAAACCCACGTCTCGTTCTCGGTTTGCAGCAGCACGGCACAAACCCCAATCATTAGTTAAAATATCCTGAATGAATCCATAGGCAATATTAAAGTTCTCTGTCAGCTCCTTGATGGTTTAATTTCAGTTATCGATGAAGTTTTCTTTCACTTTATTGATGTTTTCTTTAAGTTTTGATGTCGACGGTCTACCACTACGTTCGTCATCCTCGATGGACTTCTGAAGCGTTCATGCCACTCCTAAACTCGTTCTTGTAAACTCAAATTTAAATTAAATAAATTTTTAAAAATAAACTTTAAAAAATCGATAATACGTGCAGATGTAGATTTTTTCAAGACGGCATAATTTTTACAAATGCCAATCAATGCAGATACAAATTTGGTAGGCATGTTAATCACAGATACGGAAACCTAATAAAAAAAAACAGAACTCAAGTCAGTTGACTTAGAGCGTTACCTGGCGCTTGTTCCGGGATTTGATCAAGATGGTACTGAGCTCGAAATTATTTGTACTCGTTTTACGAACGTATTTCTTTCTTAGATATACAGCTGAGATAAAAATAAAAAATAAATAAAAATAATTGACGCGTGCACTTCCGTTAGGTGATTAGCTGAGTTTCTCGGTGGCCTAGAGTTTTAAGCCGACTCCGAAGCGCCATTGCTTTACCATTGCTACCCGAGGAGTGACCGCTATTAGATAAAAACTTGTTTAATTATTTGATATTCATGCACGAAGATTCGAACCTCTAGCGATACCTGAAATTTTTCTTTTTACGAAAATATTATTATTAGTATTTATTTAAATTGGTAATATGTAAAAATTGGGATAGACAAATAGATGATACGTAACGAGTCTTACGCTGGAAAATATTTTATTCTGATTGCATACACATTTACTTATTATCAATTGTATTATATATCTCTCTCGTACTCACGCTCCATATGAATCTTCGATTTTTCGTTTCGCGCTTTAATGTTTCTCCTACCAGCCCCTCATGGGATCTACACAAATAATTTACATCTTCCCAAGCACCAAGCAACCGGTATGCACTCATATGCATCTCAACTTGTTTTTAGCTAGACTAAGTAAACCCATTATGGGAGCGCGCCTGTGAGAGCTGCGTTCTCCTCGCTTCCGCTCGAATGCGCTGCCTTGCCGATGAAAAGCGAAAACTTACTTAATTACTTAATTGCCAAACACAACAGCAACAAGCAAAAATTTACAAAGTGCGAAACAACAACTACCCCGAATACTCTTGACTCAGAAATAATAAAGTAGAAAATAATGATAACAACAACAAAATGCAGCAACGAAGCCGTGAAAAGCCAGAATTCTGAAATTTCGCAAAATTTTTAAAGAAGGGTAAAAGTGAGTGAGGTGGTGGACACGGGCGCTGAGTTGAAGCGATCGCATTGCTTATTATGGAAGAGTTTTTTTCCATCTAACTTAAGTGCAGGCGTAATAGGAAATGATTTAGCAAGTACTTGGCAGCCACACAAAAGAATATCCTTGAGAATTTATCCGAAAGCTCAGCATGAGCACTGCGGACATCGAGTTGGTGCGAAGCGGTAGAGAAGTGCTGCACAGCTTTTGTAACGGATATACAGAAACAATAAAAGCGACGCCACTACGCAGCGGGATTTATTATTATCCGCAGTTTGGCTGCAGTGCTGGCCTGATTTTACTAACACAGAACCCCTACAGTGTAATACACATCTATGACTAAATATTTGCCAACTCACCCGCCCAACGCTCGCCGGCGAAGTTTTTCTTCTGCAGTGCATTTTGCTATTTAAAGTGTTGACAGGCGAAAACACTTTGGTAAAAGTTTTAATTTCATGCGTAAATTGTTTGCGCTTTTCACTGCTGTTCTGCTGATGACACAGACAATCTAATAGTTAAATATGCTTTTTTTGTTGTTGTACAAAAAGGCCGTTTTGTTGCTATTGTCAACGATAGTGCAAAAACTGTCAAATTGTCGACGGAGCTTTGCAGTAATAACTTTTAGTTAACAAATTTAGGTTTAAATGCGATTGTGTGTGTGTGTGTGTATGTGTATGTGCGTAAGTGTAGCTTAAAGTATGCTGTGCGTTATATCTGCGTTTATTGTTGCAATTTGCTTAATTTTAATGAAAATGCCGAACGCACAAATATTTTTGGTGAATTTTTTCTTTGCGCCTTCCGCTTTCACTAACTCACCAGCTGGTTTTTCAGTTTCGAAAATATTTTTCTCCTTTTTTTTTACATTATTTTGTGCTTTGTTGTCTTTGTTGCTTTGCATTTTGAAACGGCATTCGAAATTAATTAACTGTAGGAATTTTTTGGCGCACAACTCGATGTACCCTGAAATGGGCCGAGTTTTTCGCTTCACTCTCATGGAGTATACAATTTTCCAAAAATGCAAAACAGAAACAAAACTGGAAGTAGGTAGGTAAAGCAAGAGGAGGAAGTTATGTGCCGCGATTAACTATTAAAGTTGTGGGACGTACACAATGCGCGAGTTGTGCAAAGTAGTTATTTGGGTCGCTCTTATTTTTCGCCCTATGCCACTGTGTCTGTTGATGTGCGCGCGTGTGTGTGTATATACGTGAGCGTGTGTATGTTTTTGCGCTTGTGCACGCAATTATGTGAAAGTGAATTAAAGTTGAATGAGCACGAATAGTTGGCCAGCAGGGCGTTGAATGATGGGCGGATGGGCGCTCTTAAACGTTTTGGCTTGCTGTTGCCTGGCAAACTGGGTTGGCATAATTGAAAATTGTACTTTGCATTACATCCGGTATAAGAAGCAGAGTATGGAAATTGTGAAAATTTGCTTTTTTACGCTCATATTAAAAGAACGCTCCACTTTTTTAATGTTCTTTTGGAAATTAGAAATTGGGTTATGTTTTGTTTTTGTTTTTGCTTTGATGTTTCTTCGAGTGGAAAGCCCAAATGAAAACGTCAATTGACTTCGAGCATTCATAAGCTCCAAATTAATTTTTTGAAGTACTTTTTCAGGCGGTGCCGTATCTGCGTACACTTTTCATTCGACTTACATAATTAGAGAGTTTTTTACGTATCGAATATATTGTTTTCGTCGTTGAGTTATATGCCGAGGATACAAATTGATTTGTACAACATCGGGAGCGAACTACTATAATCACATTAATCGCAGAATTTAGATATACAGGGTGGGCCATATAGCGTTTGCTTTTTGAACCACCTATTTTTTTGAAAATGTTAACACAAATGACATGCCAAATGTTACTTATAGGTTTGACATTTACGAAATGGGACGCTATACGCTTGAAAAAAATTGGGAAATATTGAAAACCAATTTCCAAAGTGGTGAGTCTTCTTCTTCTTTTCTGATTTTCACATCGGTGGCTACGTCAATAAGCAAAATCGTCGGATTTGGGGCTCAGAAAATCCACACGCTACTGTAGAGAAGCAAATACATCCACAACGAGTCACTGTTTCGTGCGGTTTTTGGTCTGGCGGCATCATCGGGCCATTTTTTTGACTACTGTTTTTGAATTCCGATGTCAATTGGCCGCCTCGGAGCTGTGATTTAAGCCCGTTGAACTATTTTTTGTGGGGAGCCGTTAAGAACAAATGCTATGCGAAACATTCAGAGACGATTGATGCTTTAAAACACGAAATCGAAGTTGCCATTCATGAAATTGGAGCCCAAACAATCGAAAATGTGCTTAAAAATTGAGTTGATCGAATGGCCTACTGTAAGGCCAGTCGTGGCAGTCATTTTATCGATATTATTTTTTATTCATAAATGACAATGTTCAATCTTCAAAATAAAAAAAAATAGTTTGAAAAAATATTGATTAGTTTTTTTTTATAGCCGATTCAAAAAGCAAATTTTACATGGCCAAAAATAACATGGCATAAAAATAAAATTTTTGAAAAAAAAGAAAATTAAGTAAATATATACTTGACGCTTGTACCTTTTTGGTTGATTGGCCGAGCACCTCTTCCCATTAGGAGCGCTCGTCTTAATGTTGTTCCACAAATGGATGAGCCTACAGTTTAAAGATGACTCAGAGAAGCTTTTGAGAATTTTTTTCTATCATTTGGAGTTTCATGCCCGATGTTTCAAACCTGTGTACTACCGAAAGTAATTACATACGAACCCATTCGGCTATGGTGGCCGCCGTCTAGGAACTATGCATTACTCACAACTAGGCGTCGCTCTTGACAGACACTTTAGATCTAGTTGCACATCGAGTGTACCGTGTAAAACAACAGCTCTTGGCCTCTTCACAGTAAAACTTATTCCAAGTCACAATCGAATGCCCAACAGACTTGGCCTCTCTATTCAAATGTGGAAGAGTTAAAAATTCATATTAATTTAAAGCCTGAAGGATTTTTCATTAAGCGTGATATGATGTATTTTGACGTGGGGGGTCATTTTTCCCAAAATCACTTTCCCAAAAAAATTTTTTCCCAAATTTTTTTTTCCCAAAAAATAATTTTCCCAATATTTTTTTTCCCAAAAATATTTTTTCCCGCTTTATTGTTTTTTCCCGAATGCATGTTTTCCCAAAATAACTTTTTTCCAATAGATAGCTTTCCCGAACAAATACTACTGAAATTAATTTTTATTATTCTACTATTTGACATTTTTCGACGATTCCGACAATATGAGTGTATATAATAATCAAAAATCTTATACTTAAGTAATCGAAAAAGATTCGAAAAAGTTTTTCAATATACATTTTTCAATTCGGATAAAAAGACAAGGTAACGAATGTATCCAACTTCACTCATATAAACAAGTTTTTTCACGTCATTCTTTTCGTGTCAAAATTTCATGAGCTAAAATTTGCTTCCTAAAGTCAAAATTTCTAATTATGGCGGAATTAATTGAATGCAAAAAATCATTTCTTTTGCACATTAACGGATATTTGTACTACAAACACTCAGGTAGAATAGGAGAAACTGCGTATTGGAATTGCCGAAGAAAACCTGAGTGTAATGCTAGAGTGACAACATACGGAGGACCACACAATATCAGAGTTCTGAAGGGACTTGATGAATCGAAACACATCCTTCATGCACCAAACCCCGAAGAAGTCGAAGCGTTAAGAGTCATGAATAGGATCAAACGTAAAGCTACAGAAAATCCTGAAGCTCCTCCAGCTCAAATATTACGAACTGAATTGCGAAACGTTTCACCAGGTAAAAACAAAAAAATTAAAATGTCGAAGACTCAGAATTTGGGAGAATACTCGTGTTCGCGACGCCTGAAAATTTAAGGCAATTATTCAGGAGCATATTGTGGTTTGCCGACGGAACATTTAAAACTGCGCCAAGTATATTTTTCCAAGTTTTCGCAATTCTCGGAGCAGTTACACAACCGGATTCAAGAGGAAAACCACAAACTATTGGTTTACCTTTTGTCTACGCATTATTAGAAAACAAAGAGCAGAAAGTATACGAAAAAGTATTCTCGGTTGTTTTGCAAGAGGCAGAACGTCTAGGTATCGATATTTCTCTTCCGATTAAAGTGATGACAGATTTTGAGTTGGCTATCATCAATGCTGTAAAAATCGTAATGGGCGAAGACAAGGCACGCTGCTGTTTTTTCCACCTCTGTCAAAACATGTACCGCCATATCCAAAGTGAAGGACTTCAGAAAATGTATTGCGATCCTGAAGATCGATCGGTCAAAGTAGCCACTCATATGATATGTGCCCTTGCTTTCGTCCCACATCAAAACATCGCCCGAGAATTCGAAACCTTAAAAAATGAAATACCGGAGGAAATGCGACCAATTTCAAAATACTTTGACGCTACGTACGTCCGAGGAAAACCTGCAAAAGGCCGACGTAAACAGGTGCATCCTCGCTATGCTCCAGATTTGTGGTGTCAATATGATGCAGTCATTCAACAAACTGCGAGAACGAATAATATATCCGAAGGATGGCACAACAGGCTTCAAGTTGTTATAGGGAAAGATCACCCCAGCTTCTACATTTTTCTTTCCGAGTTGCAGAAAGAGCAATCGGACACAGAAATAATGATGCGACAATTGCAATCAGGACAGCAAGTTAAGAAAAATAAATATTCCAAGAGGTTGAAACATGAACAGAGAATATTTAACATTGTTTCGAAATATCACGAATATGTTGATAACAATGATATTGTCACATACTTGAAAACTCTAGGATACTATATTCGCATGTGATTGTATACATACAAATTCATAAATAAACTGAAATCTTGTTTCAAATAATAAAAAATGTACTCGCCCATTCATTGCAAATGTATATGCGATATTTTACAGACGAACGATATTTTGGGAAAAATATTTTATTGGAAAATTTATTGGGAAATTTTTAGTTTGGGAAAAATGGCATTGGGAAAATTATTTTTTGGGAAAAAAAAATTTGGGAAAAAATATTTTATGGGAAAATTTATTGGGAAATTTTTATTTTGGGAAAAATGGCATTGGGAAAATTATTTTTTGGGAAAAAAAAATTTGGGAAAAAATTTTTTTGGGAAAGTGATTTTGGGAAAATTGTACCCCAACCGTATTTTGAAAATTGTTGAGGAAATTCGAACATCTTGCATTAATTGTGAAGTATAATCGACTTTAAAAAGGCGTTTCACACTCTCAACTATGATGCGATCTGAAGAGCCCTCGTCTGCAAAGGAGTACCTGAAAAAATGATCAACTTCATAAAATAACTGTCCACAGATGCATCTTGCAGAGTGACATTTGAAGACAGAAATAAGACAGGATTGTGTGCTTTCCCCGCTCCTAGTCAACCTGGTGCTGGATTAGTAACGCGGTAAGCATCTTTGGCTGACAGAGTTATATCGTGGAGTATGGGCGGCCATTTAGAAGATCTTGAATATGAACGCCGACGACATATGTATGTCTGCTGTCGCACAAATACTCACATATACGGTCAATGATCGCAGCGGTAAGCGAATCTGCATCGAATATGGGTCGCGTAATAGTGCGGGCGTGAAATTTGAAATTTGAAAAGGTCGAGCCAAGGAGCACCAGAAGATTTGGTGGCTCCATTGTATTTAAAGCTCTGGAAAGGGGGTTTGTAGTCAAGGAAGGAAGGAGAAAAGTATCAGAGAAAGAGAAAGGAAAGAATAGAGACAGAGATAGTTAGTCCTGCGAGAATTTTTCAGATTGTTTGACAAATCTGTAAATATTTTCCAGTTTTAGAGAACGAATATTACCCATTCTCATGACATCGGAACCCAAAACTCGAAGTGTCTGGTTAAAATTATATCAACTTGGCTTAAGACATCTAAATGTTGTTATATAATATAAATGTTATACAAAATTTTGAGCTTGAATTTACGGCATACCAGCATCCGCGGCAGAAGATTGGCTATAGCTCTCGGTGATTAATGCGGAAGCTGTAAGGATAAACATGAAGAGCAGGCAGTGAAGTACTAATGTAGAAGCGTTCGAGTAGAATGTTTAATGTAGAACTACAGGCTTCGCACTATTCTCAATTTTAGTAAATGCGATGGTTGATTTTAATACAGTCGATCGTGGACTACTGCATCAAAATGTCAATTAGTTGCTACTTTGGCGCTGAGACGTCTCGTCGCCCTTTGAACTGACTAGGCAAGTATAAGCCAACTGATTAAAGCCATCATTCTCATTGTTCTAGCATTGCACTAAAGCAAAGTAAGAGCTTTTACGGTTATGTGGCGAATGAATAACCCCTCGAGTTAACAACTGTGACAGCAACAAAGTCACAAGTACATATACATATGAAGCATACGTTGATTGATGCCACTTGTGAAACACTTTTGATCTTGTGCAGCAGCCTTAGAAATTTGAAGCATTGCAACTAATAATAGTTAGTTGTTTTGAGCCGCCACTTCGACGCTTCACTAGTGGTGCATGCCACTTATCTGTTAAATGGACAATGGTTCAATGGTGTATTCATTTATCGTTTTGCGAATGCATTGCACCTGAATTGTATGACTAATTCCCAGCCGTCAAAGGTTGTGCACGCCTCAATTTAGCTCACTGAAGTGTGCTTAGGGACACAATATTGACGATAGACGGATGCATGTATGTGTGTATATGTCTGTGTATGCTTCTCCCTATTACGTTCACACTGAACCTATCGCACCACTTTGCCCGATAAATCAGAAATACGGTGAATGTGAACATCAATTGATGGTCGGTCGCATCTTGATTCAACTACTTTAGTTTAATTCCATTGAGAGACTGAGTGGCAAATGCCGAAACCACAGAGCAGCGGTTTGGTTTAATATTTAAGCATTTAGTGCGCATTTGGTACTTGAAAATTGGTAACAAATTTATGTAAAACTAAAAATTTTTTCACATTCACCCCGATTTTGCTAATTATTTGTACACATGCTACTTTTTTTATCGGTGGGATAAAAAAAAAATTGTTTCTCCCAGGTTGTACCTAATAAACTACAAGCGGCATTAGTACCAGGTGGCTCAAAATTAGTCACCCTATCGTAAGAGTTATAATTTTTGCAAATCGATACTTATACTTATACTTATACTTATACTTATACTTATACTTATACTTATACTTATACTTATACTTATACTTATACTTATACTTATACTTATACTTATACTTATAATAGGACTATGAATAAGTTCGTGCGGTTTTACAACAGATGGCGTAACTTGATTATTATTCCATCGATCCACATTTCCAAACATTCATTGGAGAGCTACTGTCGTAAGGCACAAACGTCAGTATAAGTTTTTTATTTGAAGCGTAAACAACAATATTTTTACCACACTTGAAAATGTTGAATTTCGTGCCAAATAATGTGTTTTTGCGGGGAATTCTTCTTCATTATTTTAATATGAAGAAAAAAGCAGCCGAAAGTCATCGTATCTTGGTGGAAGTTTATGGTGAGCATGCTCTATCTGAGCGAACGTGCCAGAAGTGGTTTGCACGCTTTAAAAGTGGTGATTTTGGCTTGGAAGACGAAGACCGCGAGGGTGCGCCGCCAAAGTTCATGGATACCGAATTGGAGGAATTGCTCGATCAAGATCCGGCTCAAACGCAAGAAGAGGTTGCAAAAACTTTGGGAGTTGATCAATCAACCATTTCCAAACGTTTAAAAGCCATGGGAATGATCCGAAAGGTAGGCCATTGGGTGCCGTATGAATTGAAGCCAAGAGACGTTGAACGCCGTTTTATGGCATGCGAACAACTGCTTCAACGGCACAAAAGAAAGGGTTTTTTGCATCGAATTGTGACTGGCGATGAAAAGTGGGTCCATTACGACAATCCAAAACGTCGGGCAACGTATGGATACCCTGGCCATGCTTCAACATCGACGTCGGCGCAGAATACTCATGGCCTGAAGGTTATGCTGTGTATCTGGTGGGACCAGCTGGGTGTTGTGTATTATGAGCTACTGAAACCGAATGAAACGATTACGGGGGATGTCTACCGACGACAATTGATGCGTTTGAGCCGAGCACTGCGAGAAAAACGGCCGCAATACGCCGATAGACACGACAAAGTTATTTTGCAACATGACAATGCTCGGCCACATGTTGCACAAGTGGTCAAAACATACTTAGAAACGCTCAAATGGGATGTCCTACCCCACCCGCCGTATAGTCCAGACCTTGCGCCATCCGATTACTATCTCTTCCGATCGATGCAACATGGCCTGGCTGACCAGCACTTCCGTAATTACGATGAAGTCAAAAAATGGATCGATTCGTGGATTGCGGCAAAACCGACCGAATTTTTCACAAAGGGAATCCGTGAATTGCCAGAAAGATGGGAAAAAGTAGTAGTAAGCGATGGACAATATTTTGAATATTAAATTTGTAACCATTTTACGTCAATAAAGTTTCAAATTTCGAAAAAAAACCGCACGAACTTATTGATAGTCCTATTACTTATACTTATACTTATACTTATACTTATACTTATACTTATACTTATACTTATACTTATACTTATACTTATACTTATACTTATACTTATACTTATACTTATACTTATACTTATACTTATACTTATACTTATACTTATACTTATACTTATACTTATACTTATACTTATACTTATACTTATACTTATACTTATACTTATACTTATACTTATACTTATACTTATACTTATACTTATACTTATACTTATACTTATACTTATACTTATACTTATACTTATACTTATACTTATACTTATACTTATACTTATACTTATACTTATACTTATACTTATACTTATACTTATACTTATACTTATACTTATACTTATACTTATACTTATACTTATACTTATACTTATACTTATACTTATACTTATACTTATACTTATACTTATACTTATACTTATACTTATACTTATACTTATACTTATACTTATACTTATACTTATACTTATACTTATACTTATACTTATACTTATACTTATACTTATACTTATACTTATACTTATACTTATACTTATACTTATACTTATACTTATACTTATACTTATACTTATACTTATACTTATACTTATACTTATACTTATACTTATACTTATACTTATACTTATACTTATACTTATACTTATACTTATAATAGGACTATGAATAAGTTCGTGCGGTTTTACAACAGATGGCGTAACTTGATTATTATTCCATCGATCCACATTTCCAAACATTCATTGGAGAGCTACTGTCGTAAGGCACAAACGTCAGTATAAGTTTTTTATTTGAAGCGTAAACAACAATATTTTTACCACACTTGAAAATGTCGAATTTCGTGCCAAGTAATGTGTTTTTGCGGGGAATTCTTCTTCATTATTTTAATATGAAGAAAAAAGCAGCCGAAAGTCATCGTATCTTGGTGGAAGTTTATGGTGAGCATGCTCTATCTGAGCGAACGTGCCAGAAGTGGTTTGCACGCTTTAAAAGTGGTGATTTTGGCTTGGAAGACGAAGACCGCGAGGGTGCGCCGCCAAAGTTCATGGATACCGAATTGGAGGAATTGCTCGATCAAGATCCGGCTCAAATGCAAGAAGAGGTTGCAAAAACTTTGGGAGTTGATCAATCAACCATTTCCAAACGTTTAAAAGCCATGGGAATGATCCGAAAGGTAGGCCATTGGGTGCCGTATGAATTGAAGCCAAGAGACGTTGAACGCCGTTTTATGGCATGCGAACAACTGCTTCAACGGCACAAAAGAAAGGGTTTTTTGCATCGAATTGTGACTGGCGATGAAAAGTGGGTCCATTACGACAATCCAAAACGTCGGGCAACGTATGGATACCCTGGCCATGCTTCAACATCGACGTCGGCGCAGAATATTCATGGCCTGAAGGTTATGCTGTGTATCTGGTGGGACCAGCTGGGTGTTGTGTATTATGAGCTACTGAAACCGAATGAAACGATTACGGGGGATGTCTACCGACGACAATTGATGCGTTTGAGCCGAGCACTGCGAGAAAAACGGCCGCAATACGCCGATAGACACGACAAAGTTATTTTGCAACATGACAATGCTCGGCCACATGTTGCACAAGTGGTCAAAACATACTTAGAAACGCTCAAATGGGATGTCCTACCCCACCCGCCGTATAGTCCAGACCTTGCGCCATCCGATTACTATCTCTTCCGATCGATGCAACATGGCCTGGCTGACCAGCACTTCCGTAATTACGATGAAGTCAAAAAATGGATCGATTCGTGGATTGCGGCAAAACCGACCGAATTTTTCACAAAGGGAATCCGTGAATTGCCAGAAAGATGGGAAAAAGTAGTAGTAAGCGATGGACAATATTTTGAATATTAAATTTGTAACCATTTTACGTCAATAAAGTTTCAAATTTCGAAAAAAAACCGCACGAACTTATTGATAGTCCTATTACTTATACTTATACTTATACTTATACTTATACTTATACTTATACTTATACTTATACTTATACTTATACTTATACTTATACTTATACTTATACTTATACTTATACTTATACTTATACTTATACTTATACTTATACTTATACTTATACTTATACTTATACTTATACTTATACTTATACTTATACTTATACTTATACTTATACTTATACTTATACTTATACTTATACTTATACTTATACTTATACTTATACTTATACTTATACTTATACTTATACTTATACTTATACTTATACTTATACTTATACTTATACTTATACTTATACTTATACTTATACTTATACTTATACTTATACTTATACTTATACTTATACTTATACTTATACTTATACTTATACTTATACTTATACTTATACTTATACTTATACTTATACTTATACTTATACTTATACTTATACTTATACTTATACTTATACTTATACTTATACTTATACTTATACTTATACTTATACTTATACTTATACTTATACTTATACTTATACTTATACTTATACTTATACTTATACTTATACTTATACTTATACTTATACTTATACTTATACTTATACTTATACTTATACTTATACTTATACTTATACTTATACTTATACTTATACTTATACTTATACTTATACTTATACTTATACTTATACTTATACTTATACTTATACTTATACTTATACTTATACTTATACTTATACTTATACTTATACTTATACTTATACTTATACTTATACTTATACTTATACTTATACTTATACTTATACTTATACTTATACTTATACTTATACTTATACTTATACTTATACTTATACTTATACTTATACTTATACTTATACTTATACTTATACTTATACTTATACTTATACTTATACTTATACTTATACTTATACTTATACTTATACTTATACTTATACTTATACTTATACTTATACTTATACTTATACTTATACTTATACTTATACTTATACTTATACTTATACTTATACTTATGCTTCCAAAACTAGTTTAAGATGCAATGGGGTTGTGAATATATTGTAAATTTCACCCTCTTTTTCGTGCCGAAGTAAGGCAAATTTCAACATTTTTTCCCAAATCTTAATTTAAATTTTATGTAAATGTAACAAAAAATATATGTAAATGAGTTTATAACCAGGCAAAAGTTCACCTTTCTTCTTCTTCTTTGTAGTTTCCGCTTTTCACTGAAATATCTGTTTAATTAAAAATTCTGTTCAACCACAAAATAGTAGTTCCTGACAATGTGGCTCTGTTATTACCATCACTTGCATTTGCTATATTAACTCAGCGCAGTCATAGTGAATGCGTAACAGCTGAGCAAAAAATTGTGGTCAACTGCTCGTATACTCGAGTATCCACAGCAACAGCTGCCATTCTCATGCACACATCCATTTGTAGGCACCGCAAACCTTTTTCACTTCTACTGAGAAAGCAGAGAGTACAGCGAGTTACATAGCAAAATGTCATAATTGTGAAATAAACTGATCTAAAATTATGTCTTAGAATAAGAGCATGCAACTAATAATAATATTTATTGGGTGTACATTGAAGTTTTGAAAATGTTTCAATGAAAATCGTAAGCGCTATTCAGTCTTCTCTCCGCTTTAAATAAATTAAGTCGGTTAGCCGTATTCTCTTGTTTTCAAAAGGGATTTTACTTTCTTCCATCTTTTATGTATTCTTTTTTCTCCTGGAGATGAAACAGAATATATTGACTACTCTCTGCCCTAGTCAGCCAGCAAAATCTACTCCGAAGCCAAATATACGTAATTGTGGGGATATAAATTGTTGCCCTTTGGCTTACAAAATCTCTCTTTTTAGGCGCTGTGTTCCACTTTATGGCAGTGCCAAAACGGAGCGGATTCTAACGTTTATTTTAATTCCCTAGTTTTGGTTCTAGTCATCGTTGTTTGCTGGTGTTGGGGCTGTTGTTGTTCTTGCCAATTGCTACAGTTGTGGCTGCATTGAGAATAAGTGCCAAATGTCACATGAGGTATCAGTTAGGAATTTGAGAATGAGAGCAAATGAGGTGAGAGCGTTTGTATCCATTCGGACAACATGACCCAGCCTACGTAGCCGCTGAATCTCCAAGAATCTTGCGCAGAATCTTTCTCTCAAACACTCCAAGCGTCGCTTCAGCGGAAGTTGTTATCGTCCAAGCTTCTGCGCCATACGTTAGGACGGGCATGATGAGAGTCTTGTAGAGTGTTAGTTTTGTTCGTCGAGAGAGAACTTTACTACTCAATTGCCTACTTAGTCCAAAGTAGCACTTGTTGGCAAGAGAGATTCTACGTTGGATTTCAAGGCTGACATTGTTATCGGTGGTAATGTTGGTTCCTAAATAAACGAAGTCCTTGAAATCATAGCTGTCAACAGTGACGCGGGTGCCGATTCGCGAGTGCGCCGATTGTTTGTTTGAAGACAGGACTTACTTCATTTTGACCTCGTTCACCACCAGACCCAATCGCTTTGCCTCTTTATCCAGCTTGGAGAAGGCAGAACTAACAACGCGGTTTTTAAGGCCGATAATGTCAATGCCGATGATACGCCAACAATTGTTCTGCGGCTCGTACGATGCTCTCGAACATCAGGTTAAAGAAGTCATTCGACAGCGAGTCACCCTGTCTGAAACCTCGTTTAGTATCAAACGGCTCGGAGAGGTCCTTCCCAATTCTGACGGCGCTGCTCGTGTTGAGCAATGTCATCTTGCATAGCCGTATTAGTTTTGTGGGGATACCAAATTCAGACATCGCGGCATACAGGAAACTCCTTTTCGTAGTGTCGAATGCAGTTTTGAAGTCGTCGAAAAGATAGTGTGTGGAGATTATCCTTTCATGGGTCTTTTCCAAGACTTGGCGTATTGTGAATATTTGGTCGATGGTAGACTTTCCAGGTCTGAAGCCACGCTGATAAGATCCAATCAGTTGGTTGATGGTGGGATTCAGCCTTTCACACAATACGCTCGCTAGAACCTTATAGGCGATATTTAGAAGACTAATCCCGCGGTAATTCGCACAGATTGCAGGATCGCCCTTCTTATGGATTGGGCAGAGCACACTTAAATTCCAATCGGCAGGCATGCTTTCATCTGACCACATTTTGCATAGAAGCTGATGCATGCACCTTACCAGCTCCTCGCCTCGCCTTTAATAGGTTCGAGAAGTGTTCCCTCCATAATTTAAGAATGCCGTGGATGTCAGTCACCAGATCAGCTGTCTTTGTTCTTACAGGAAAACGCCCCGGTCTTGAAACCTTCTGTAAGTGGCCGAACTTTCTGGTAGAATTTTCGGGCGTTGCTCCTATTGGCCAGCATCTCAAGCTTTTCGCACTCACGTATTTCGGCCTCTCGTTTCTTCTGTCGGATAATACGCCTCTCTTCCTTTCTTAGCTCCCTATAGCGATCCTACATGGAGAATGCTTCCATATGTAGAAGTCCACGCAAGTGGGGAAAGTTACTGATAGCCATTCACTTGTGGGATATCGAATTAATAATCGTACAAAATGCAATGCCGTTAAAATATTATACAAAAGTGGCTGATCAGTCTTTAGTGGCTAATCCTTTGCCTTTATTTCTGCCCTAAACGTCCAGACATTTTTTACCAAGATTTTGCATATGTCTGGTCAAATATTGTACCCATCGGTTTTGAAAGCCTTCTTTTTTATTTTTCTGGACAATTTCTCCTCGATATATTAACATCAGATGACTGAGCGGGAGTTTGGCGTGGTTTTAGGGCAGTTGTAGATAAACCAGTTCTTGGTGCGCTTCCATATCGAAAAAAACTTTTTCACTTTCATTTGATGTTTTATGCTCATGGCTTCAAATTCGGCCACTAACTAGTCAATGCTTACCTATTAGGCTACCGCGGTCGTTACTGCAGCTGATACAAAAGAATTTTTTTAATTTCGTTTAAAACCATGGTCTCTTTGCGTTTGTTAAAAAGTTTCCTCTCCTGGCCTTGGTGGCTTTTATTGGCAAATCAAGACTCACTTTTGTATCTTCAAATTACGTATTGCACTGTAGAATGAGTTCTGTTCATTAAACTGACGAATTCTCTAAAGGTCTTTTTCACTTTCATTTGATGTTTTATGCTCATGGCTTCAAATTCGGCCACTAACTAGTCAATGCTTACCTATTAGGCTACCGCGGTCGTTACTGCAGCTGATACAAAAGAATTTTTTTAATTTCGTTTAAAACCATGGTCTCTTTGCGTTTGTTAAAAAGTTTCCTCTCCTGGCCTTGGTGGCTTTTATTGGCAAATCAAGACTCACTTTTGTATCTTCAAATTACGTATTGCACTGTAGAATGAGTTCTGTTCATTAAACTGACGAATTCTCTAAAGGTCTTTCCGTTTTCACGTAATTTAGCAATCAGCCGGCGTGACGGAGCCATTGTGCAAGAACTATGTTTATCATTTCAGAACTTGTAGCAAACTGAAAATTGTAGCGCTTTGATGAGTATATTAACCTGAAATATATTGTAGGTTGTCAAAAAAGTCTTGCGGTATGTCCGCAAGCTTGTCTTTGCAAGCGCGTAGTTCTAGTTGTATTCGTCGCATCGGTTCACGCTGGAGTTTTTTGGAAAGCTCTTTTCACGTGCTTACACGTGTGTGATTAATTGTTTTTTGCTTTTAGTCGTTCGTGAGTTATAGCGTCGCAAACATGGAGCAAAATAAAGAGAAAATACGGCATATTTTACAGTACTACTACGATAAAGGCAAAAATGCATCTCATGCTGCCAATAAAATTTGTGCAGTTTATGGACCCGATACAGTTTCCATTTCCACCGCACAACGATGGTTTCAACGTTTTCGTTCTGGTGCAGAGGTGATCGAAGATGCGTCACGGTCCGGAAGGCCTGTCGTCGAAAATTGCGATAAAATCGCTGAATTGATCGAAAGAGACCGGCATAGTAGCAGCCGTAGCATCGGCCAAGAGCTGGGCATGAGTCATCAAACCGTTATAAACCATTTGAAGAAGCTTGAATTCAAAAAGAAGCTCGATGTATGGGTGCCACACGACTTGACGCAAAAAAACATTTTTGCCCGTATGGATGCATGCGAATCGCTTCTGATTCGCAACAAAATCGACCCGTTTATGAAGCGGATGGTGATTGGCGATGAAAAGTGGGTCACTTACGACAACGTGAAGCGCAAACGGTCGTGGTCGAAAAGCGGTGAAGCTGCCCAGATGGTGGCCAAGCCTGGATTGACGGCCAGGAAGGTTCTTCTGTGTGTTTGGTGGGATTGGCAGGGAATCATCCACTATGAGCTGCTCCCCTATGGCCAAACGCTCAATTCGGACCTGTACTGCCAACAACTGGACCGCTTGAATGCAGCACTCATGCAGAAGAGGCCATCTTTGATCAACAGAGGCCGAATTGTCTTCCATCAGGACAACGCCAGGTCACACACATCTTTGGTGGCGCGCCAGAAGCTCCGGGAGCTCGGATGGGAGGTTCTTTTGCATCCACCGTATAGTCTGGATCTCGCACCAAGTGAGTACCACCTATTTCTGTCCATGGCAAACGAGCTTGGTAGTCGGAAGTTGCCCACAAGAGAGTCCAGTGAAAATTGGCTCTCCGAGTTTTTTGACAATAGGGAAGCGAGCTTCTATAAGAGGGGCATTATGAAGTTGGCATCTCGTTGGGAACTCGTCATCGAACAAAACGGCGCATATTTGACTTAAATCGCATTATTATAACCAATTTTATGAACAATTGAAAATTCAATAAAAATACCGGGAGACTTTTTTGACAACCTTTATAACATACTACATATACGATAATTCATTTATTTTTTTATTGAACGCTGAGCTTGTGCGATTAAGCGTTTGAGCCACAGTTTGTTCGCGACCAGTACTTAAAAGTTAGATTATTTTAGATGAGTTGCTATTAAAATAATGTGTCCATCTGTCTCAAAGCACTATCGTGGTGCCCAAAGCCGAGAGTTAAGCCGGATCTTCTTCCAAAGAAGATGGATGTATGTGGTAGAACTGGGAGGGACAGGGTACACTGGGAAATGCTCGAAAAGAATGCCACGAATGAGACTATTCGACTGAAAAGACCTGATCGACATGGTCAACCATATTCCTTCATGACAAAGCCAGGCCCCATCTTGCACAAGTTATCAAAGCCCTTCTCCAAGAGCTTGAATAGGAGGTCCTTCAGCATACGCCTTTTCCGCTCCCTGTCAAACCATATAAAGGGCATTACCTTCGACAACAAAGAGGTGCTTAAAAACTGGCTCAACAATTTCTTTGACATCAGACTTGGCAATTTTTGGCGGAATGGCATCAACAAATTAGTCGAGAGGTGGGAAGAGGTTGTACACAGGGGAATATAATAGGACTATGAATAAGTTCGTTTCGGTTTTACAACAGATGGCGTAACTTGATTATTATTCCATCGATCCACATTTCCAAACATTCATTGGAGAGCTACTGTCGTAAGGCACAAACGTCAGTATAAGTTTTTTATTTGAAGCGTAAACAACAATATTTTTACCACACTTGAAAATGTCGAATTTCGTGCCAAATAATGTGTTTTTGCGGGGAATTCTTCTTCATTATTTTAATATGAAGAAAAAAGCAGCCGAAAGTCATCGTATCTTGGTGGAAGTTTATGGTGAGCATGCTCTATCTGAGCGAACGTGCCAGAAGTGGTTTGCACGCTTTAAAAGTGGTGATTTTGGCTTGGAAGACGAAGAACGCGAGGGTGCGCCGCCAAAGTTCATGGATACCGAATTGGAGGAATTGCTCGATCAAGATCCGGCTCAAACGCAAGAAGAGGTTGCAAAAACTTTGGGAGTTGATCAATCAACCATTTCCAAACGTTTAAAAGCCATGGGAATGATCCGAAAGGTAGGCCATTGGGTGCCGTATGAATTGAAGCCAAGAGACGTTGAACGCCGTTTTATGGCATGCGAACAACTGCTTCAACGGCACAAAAGAAAGGGTTTTTTGCATCGAATTGTGACTGGCGATGAAAAGTGGGTCCATTACGACAATCCAAAACGTCGGGCAACGTATGGATACCCTGGCCATGCTTCAACATCGACGTCGGCGCAGAATATTCATGGCCTGAAGGTTATGCTGTGTATCTGGTGGGACCAGCTGGGTGTTGTGTATTATGAGCTACTGAAACCGAATGAAACGATTACGGGGGATGTCTACCGACGACAATTGATGCGTTTGAGCCGAGCACTGCGAGAAAAACGGCCGCAATACGCCGATAGACACGACAAAGTTATTTTGCAACATGACAATGCTCGGCCACATGTTGCACAAGTGGTCAAAACATACTTAGAAACGCTCAAATGGGATGTCCTACCCCACCCGCCGTATAGTCCAGACCTTGCGCCATCCGATTACTATCTCTTCCGATCGATGCAACATGGCCTGGCTGACCAGCACTTCCGTAATTACGATGAAGTCAAAAAATGGATCGATTCGTGGATTGCGGCAAAACCGACCGAATTTTTCACAAAGGGAATCCGTGAATTGCCAGAAAGATGGGAAAAAGTAGTAGTAAGCGATGGACAATATTTTGAATATTAAATTTGTAACCATTTTACGTCAATAAAGTTTCAAATTTCGAAAAAAAACCGCACGAACTTATTCATAGTCCTATTATAATTCTTTAACGTATTCTTTTTTGTTTAAATAAAAGTGTTCAGTAAAAAGGCTACGAACTTATTCTCTACCAAATACTTTGCCTTAACAGGTATTTGCCAGTAAAGAAATAAAATTAAGTTGAAATAATTACTAATATTACATTATATCATTGTTTCAGAACCATTTCCGATAAAAAATTTAATTTATTATATAATTTTTTTTTTTGCTTCGTCCACAACCAATTTCGTCGACCACACTGGATGGCCACTTGCATGGAATTACCGACCGCAATGATTTGAATTGAAATTCACATTGCCATTTTCCATCAGGTCGCACGAGAAGGACATATACAATGCATACACAATGGCACACATACATACATACATGTGTGTATAAGTGCGGAGCGCTTGTCTCGGCCTGCAGGGCGACCTGATGAAAATCCTGTCGCATTTCGTGTTGCAGCTGCTGCACCATTTACTGCTTGCGTGTTGCGTATGCATGTATGTGTCTGGTTCACGCTACGATTGTGTGGCTCAAATGTGCGCAGGTGTCAAGCGCGTGTGGATCTGCTATCTACACAACCACACACACACACGCATACTCACATGAATGCCACCTATGTGTTTGCTCCTTTGAATATGCAAATGCTAATGTTGCAGCGCTGATGCTCTCAGCCACTCTCAACTGACCACAATCGACATTACCATGCCACATTGGCGGCGGCAACAGCAATGCCAACTACAACACCTCAATGCATAGTTCGAGAATTGCAGAATTGCAAATGCTTTCATGAATGTGTCTGTGTGTATGCGTGTGTGGAAAGCCACTGCAGTGTTGATTGTTGTTGCAACGTAGTCGCGCTGTTGTTGCTTTTTGTTATTACAACCAGTAGGGCATAGTAAAAATGTTCACTTGCAAATAATATGTAAAGTTTTGTTGTTGCTGAAAGGCACGCAACCACTGGCAAATCGCTATTCTGCGGTTTTCCTATAACATCAGAATCAACAACAAGTAGTAAGTCTCGGTAAGAGGCTACTCTTTTGTGCGAGTGTGCGTGTATGTAAGCTGATATATTAAATTTGAGTGAGTCATACAGCACTTACAGCAACGCGACAGCACATTCTGTGCCTTCGCTCGTTCGTTTGGTTGATTTGCGATTGGCTGGTTGCTTGGTTGGCTGTTAAGAAGCTTTGCGGCATTTCGGATTAGATCGAAATGTAACATTGGCTGCAGACTACTTTCATGATTCGTAGTTAACATATCACATAAATGTAAAGCCGTACTCGAAAGTTCTTATGCGGTTAACCCTTTACTTTAGATTATTATTTAGTAAGCATAAAGCAGCCCACCAGTTAGTTATTATTGTGCATTGCAAGTTTATGTGGTAAATTGAAAATTTTGCACCAATTTTATGTATGCTTGGAAGCCTTTTAAGCATTTATACTTGCAGCTACTGAACAACATTTATTGAAAATTAGGAAATAACATAATATTGGGTAGTCGAAAAAGTCTTTTCGTATTTTGTCAATAGATGCCGTTAGAGTCATCTATCTCCAGTGCTACCACATTGTGTCTTATCATATGGTGTTAGAAAGGTGACATTTTAAGCTTCATTTTACCCAAAAGAATTAAATTCGGAGAAGTTGAAAAAAGTTATAAAAAAAAAAATAAAATAAATAATTGGCGCGTACACTTCTGTTAGGTGTTTGGCCGAGCTCCTCCTCCTATTTGTGGTGTGCGTCTTGATGTTGTTCCACAAATGGAGGGACCTACAGTTTCAAGCCGACTCCGAACGGCAGATATTTTTTGAGGAGCTTTTTCATGGCAGAAATACACTCGGAGGTTTGCCATTGCCTGCCGAGGGGCGACCGCTATTAGAAAAATGTTTTTATTAATTTTGCCTTCACCGAGATTCGAACTAACGACCTCTCGGTGAATTCCGAATGGTAATCACGCACCAACCCATTCGGCTACGGCGGCCGCCGTAAAAAAGTTATAGCTGTTCAAAAATGAGTGAAAATAATGAAGAAATTCGCTATATTTTGAAATTTTTGTATAAAAAAAGGAAGAATGCCACACAAGCCACCAATGAAATTTGTGAAGTTTACGGAGACGATGCTGTATCAGTTCGTGTAGCACAACAATGGTTCGCTCGCTTCCGTTCTGGAAATTTCGATGTGAAAGATGCACCTCGCTCCGGTCGACCTATCGTTGAAAAATGCGATGAAATTATGGAAAAGATTGACCAGGACCGTGACATAAGCTGCCAGACATCGCCAAGGCACTAAACATTCATCATCAAATGGTTTTGAACCATTTAAAAAAGGCTGGTTACAAAAAGATGCTCGATGTTTGGGTACCACATGAATTGTCTGTGAAAAATTTAATGGACCGAATTAACATCTGCGATTCTTTGCTGAAACGAAATGAAATCGAACCATTTTTGAAGCGAATGGTAATAGGAGACGAAAAGTGGATCAAATACGACAATAATGTGGTGGTGAAGCTCAACAAATGGTCGCAAAACCAGGATGGACGCCTCGAAAGGTTATGCTGTGTGTTTGGTGAGATTGGAAGGGAATCATCCACTATGAGCTGCTCCAGCCTGCCCGAACGATTGATTGTACACTTTACTTACAACAACTGATGAGATTGAAGCAAGCAATCGAAAAAAAACGGCCAGAACTGATCAGCAGAAGGGGCGTCGTCTTCCATCAGGACAACGCTAGGCCACACACATCTTTGATGACTCGGCAAAAACTGGGAGAGCTTGGCTGAGAAGTTTTAATGCATCCACCATATAGCCCTGACCTTGCACCATCGGACTACCATTTGTTTCGGTCAATGCAGAACCCCCTAAATAGAGTAAAGTTGGCTTCAAGAGAAGTCTGTGAAAATTACTTGTCGCATTTTTTCGCCGAGAAACCACAAAAGTTTTACACTGATGGAATAATGTCTCTAGAAGCAAAATGGCAAAAGGTGGTCGACCAAAATGGTACATATTTGGTTTAATAAAATTCATTATAAATATAAAAGAAAATTAATTGAAGTTTGATTAGAAATAGGAAAAGACTTTTTCGACTACCCAATATAAAGACCGCCGTAGCGGAATGGGTTGGTTCGTAACTACAATACCATTCTGGACTTGGTAAGTTCGAGTCTCCGTGCATGAAACAGTAATTGATACAAACATTTTCTTCTTATAGCGGTGGCCTCTCCGCAGGCAATGTCAAAACTCCGAGTGTATTTCTGCCTTGAAAAAGGCTCCTCGTAAGACCATTGCCATTCGAAGTCTGCTTAGAACTGTAGGTCCCTCCATGATTACGCACACCACAATTAGAAGGAGGAGCTCTACCAAACACCCCACAGAAATGCACGATTGTCGTAAAGCAGTGGTGATTGTATTAGTTTTTATTTAAGAAATGGCTAAAAAGCCACTAACAGAGGCTGAAATTCGACGTAGTTTTGATGAAAATGATGACGAAATACAGTGAATAACAGCGTGAGCTGTAAAGTGATAATGAAAATTGTGCTGTTGTCAGTTGTTCTGAGAGTAAAAGTGACGAGACAGAACTAGCAGCTGAAAACGATGATGAGCAGTTATGGAATGAGGGTGATATTGTTCTACTACAAGAATATGTGAAAGTCCGAATTCGTCAGACAAAGTCGAATGCCTGGGCACAACATAATTCCCGATAGTATTTATAAGGTGGTTCTTCTTCCAGGGCAATTTATTATTAATCCGATAGACAGTTTCTACCTTTTTCTCGACAATCAGGTTTTGGAATTTCGGAATACGATATTTCCAGCTACGATAGGAAAAAATAGATTTGTTTCCTTAACCCATTCGATCCTATTGTACTCGCTTGAGTACAGAAAAAGCATCTTTTTCGAAACGACGTCAAAAGCCAACGCTTACAAATTTTTAAATGTACTCGCCACTTTATAATACAGAGCAATGTCGAAAAGGAATAATTCTTTTCCGGGTTTAGTTTGCAATAAGCTCTCTGTTTGACAAAATCTAAGTTATCACGGAAAAAGTTCAGTGTTGTAATATTCATAATACATATAATTTGTATACTTTATACCAAAAAAACGAAAAAAGTTGTGGAAAAGTGCATTTCGGTAGGTTTAAATTCTAGTGTACTCGCATGGGTACAGTGGGAACATTCATATATATTTTGTGTGCATATTTCATGTAGATTTGGTAATGGATGTAAAAAAAATTTACGGAAAGAGGTTTCATAACCTTTCTGCGGCCACCGACTATATTGAATCAAGCGACCGTAGTCACTTCGACTTCGCTATTATACCGCCAAATACCCACTGTGACACAGATGAGGAGGACATTGAAGAGGATAATATATTGCGTGATGATATTCCAACCTTGGAATCGTATTTTTCGATTCTTCTTTACGTCATATGACCTTCTTAGAATTTTGAAAGAACAAGGATTTAAGGCTACTGGGACTGTTCGTGAACGGCGGATCAAAAAATGTCCTCTGAAATCGAACAAAGAACTACAAAAGAAGCAACGGTCTCCCCGTTTGATTTTATGTAAGTTTATCATAATGATTTATTTGAATAGTTGTTTTGTATCAAATTTTGTGGGTTTTCTGACTCAGGAATACTTTTTGTGACGTGGAATGACAATAGCGTTGTGACAGTGGGAACAAACTTTGATAGAATTGCACCTTTACATACCGTCAAACGATGGTCAAGACAAGAGAGGCGCAAGGTGAATGCCCAGCAGCCGAAGTTGATAGCGGAATACAACTCAGGAATGGGAGGAGTTGACCTCCACGACCAAGCTTTGAATACTTACAATATAAAGTTTAGAGGAAAGAAATGGTGGTGGCCTCTTTTCTCCACAATGATAAGCTCGTGCGTAGTAAACGCATGGAAGCTTTATAAAATGGCAAGTAAGAGTCAATGTGACTTGTTGCAATACCAACGTGAAATTGTGCGATTTTATTTACGCAATTATAATATCCGGGACATATCTTGAAAACGATCGACAACGGCATCAATAGCTGGTTCCTCATATAACCATTTTCCCAAAAGGATATCGAATCAGCTGAGGTGCAGGGAGTGTCACCAAAGAATTCGATGGATTTGCGAGTTATGCAATGTAGCTCTTTGCGTGGAGAGAGAATGTTTCAAAACCTTCCATACTGTTAACCGAACTAATAACCAAGGAAGTCTTTGAAAGTGTCTTTTTATTTAATACTCCATGTTTTCATATACAGGCAATGTATATACATACCCATTGTACTCGATTGGGTACATCCCAAAAAATGCATTTCTTTGATTTTGTTTCGTGTTTTTCTTTTTTAAGGAACTTAATTACACTATTTCAATAAACGTTTTATAAACGAATTTAAAAAAAAATTGTTTTATATAAGGTTGGGATTTAATGGGTTAATGCGATTCTTAAGATTCGACGATAGAAATACTAGATCTTTGAGGAAGTCAAAGCATAAACTTGTACCTGTTAGAGAGTTATGAGAGTACATAAATCAAAATTAAAAGAAGTTGTATTTACCTGGAGAAAATCTCACTTTTGATGAACAGATTTTACCTTTTCGAGGACGAGTATCATTCAAACAAAATCTACCCAGCAATCCTGATAAATACGGCATACAAATTTTGTGGATCTGTGACAGTAAAACTAGATACCCTTTATACAATATAATATACCATATTTTGGGAAAGGTCGAAACAGAGCTGAAAGTTTAGAACATGATCATTATAATGGACTATGAATAAGTTCGTGCGGTTTTTTTCGAAATTTGAAACTTTATTGACGTAAAATGGTTACAAATTTAATATTCAAAATATTGTCCATCGCTTACTACTACTTTTTCCCATCTTTCTGGCAATTCACGGATTCCCTTTGTGAAAAATTCGGTCGGTTTTGCCGCAATCCACGAATCGATCCATTTTTTGACTTCATCGTAATTACGGAAGTGCTGGTCAGCCAGGCCATGTTGCATCGATCGGAAGAGATAGTAATCGGATGGCGCAAGGTCTGGACTATACGGCGGGTGGGGTAGGACATCCCATTTGAGCGTTTCTAAGTATGTTTTGACCACTTGTGCAACATGTGGCCGAGCATTGTCATGTTGCAAAATAACTTTGTCGTGTCTATCGGCGTATTGCGGCCGTTTTTCTCGCAGTGCTCGGCTCAAACGCATCAATTGTCGTCGGTAGACATCCCCCGTAATCGTTTCATTCGGTTTCAGTAGCTCATAATACACAACACCCAGCTGGTCCCACCAGATACACAGCATAACCTTCAGGCCATGAATATTCTGCGCCGACGTCGATGTTGAAGCATGGCCAGGGTATCCATACGTTGCCCGACGTTTTGGATTGTCGTAATGGACCCACTTTTCATCGCCAGTCACAATTCGATGCAAAAAACCCTTTCTTTTGTGCCGTTGAAGCAGTTGTTCGCATGCCATAAAACGGCGTTCAACGTCTCTTGGCTTCAATTCATACGGCACCCAATGGCCTACCTTTCGGATCATTCCCATGGCTTTTAAACGTTTGGAAATGGTTGATTGATCAACTCCCAAAGTTTTTGCAACCTCTTCTTGCATTTGAGCCGGATCTTGATCGAGCAATTCCTCCAATTCGGTATCCATGAACTTTGGCGGCGCACCCTCGCGGTCTTCGTCTTCCAAGCCAAAATCACCACTTTTAAAGCGTGCAAACCACTTCTGGCACGTTCGCTCAGATAGAGCATGCTCACCATAAACTTCCACCAAGATACGATGACTTTCGGCTGCTTTTTTCTTCATATTAAAATAATGAAGAAGAATTCCCCGCAAAAACACATTACTTGGCACGAAATTCGACATTTTCAAGTGTGGTAAAAATATTGTTGTTTACGCTTCAAATAAAAAACTTATACTGACGTTTGTGCCTTACGACAGTAGCTCTCCAATGAATGTTTGGAAATGTGGATCGATGGAATAATAATCAAGTTACGCCATCTGTTGTAAAACCGCACGAACTTATTCATAGTCCTATTAAATTTATAAACTTTTCTTTATATATAAATTTAGTACATAGTCAACCAGTAATATGAGCCAAACTTCCGAAGTAACAGAAATATTACGTTTAATAATTATTTTATATTACTAGACTTGAAGTTGCAAAATCTTTGCCACAAAATGGACTCATAGTTGTTTGAACTTTGAGGAAAAATAAAGCTTGTATACCCACAAATTTGGAACCCAACAGAAATCGAATCTAACGTCTAGGGATTTCATTAAAATACGGCATTGGTTTCATATGGAAAAAAATCGTGTAGAAATTCTCTTGTCTACTATGCATCATTCAAAAAAAACAGATGTGAAAAGTAAATCTGATACCCTCATAGCTGATGGTTGATGAATATTCAGTTCGACGAAAAACAAATTGATCACCAATGGCATTTGTTCAAAATATTATAAATGTTGTTGGCTTTGCATCGCTCATTTTATTGAAAAATTTAATTCCTAATTGGAACCAACGGAAAAAATATCACAGGGAAAACTTTTTCTACGAGAAATTGCAACCGAATTGGTAACACCTCGGATACCAAACAAGAAAGGGCTATTGAAATATCACTTAGCAGCGATGGAAAATGTAATAGGGTCAAATCAGGAAGCTACTCAATCATCTGAAACTGTGGCAAAAAGAAAGAAACATTTGTCCTTCAAAAATACCCAAAGCATGTCAACAGGTTGTTCGGTTATGATAAATGCAATCGAAACAGCACACGAACATTCTGAAAAACAAATTATCTGTAATATCTGCAAGAAAATAATAATTAATAAACGTAATTACTGAAAAACATGTAATAAAAATTCAATTCAAGTTATTGAAACTTATTGCAAAATTCGTGACTTTTTTGGTAGAAACAATGGGCCGAATGGGTTACTGTCGAATGAAACTTTTTCTGTTGAAGATAGAAAATGGCAGATAGACTGGCAGACCAAAAACTGGACTTTTGTTGAGAATATTGCAGGTGTAGCGGAAAGCGTTTTTAAACAACCATCATCATCCTCGATATTTTGACGTTCTCAACAATAATTTGTAGCCGATATTATAGTGAACTTTTAAATGATTTCATTTTCACACATAATTGTTATAAGAGCCGTATTTGCTATAAAAATAGTGAAACCTGAAAGAATGTAAATTCGTACATTTTTTATTTGTAAACACAATTTGTGGGCGCATCTATCGAAATATCCTTTAGTTGAAGTGCTTCAATCTCTGCCTGGCCAACGCTGTACATCTAAATTTCATTCTCAAGGCAAAGCTAGCAATCTGTCGCAGTAGACTGACCTAAAGACGGCAGGTGAAAGCATAGTCTATTGTGACCGATTAGGTAATTAGTAGGCAAGCGATTGTTAGTCCTATGCTGAGACTTTGTGTCATTCCTATCGATGGGGTACGCAAAAAGCTTACACTGTCTGAGGCTACTACTAATTTTCTAAGTTTCGCCGCATTCTGGAAATAATTTTTGACTCACAATTTATGTTCGCCAAACATATAATTTTTATTATTACAAAGTCGTTTTTCATGCATTGTTTTTTAAGGCGACACAGTTTGGAAGTTACCGACTCGTAAACCCTGAAACTTATATACGAGCTGTGCTCAAAAAATAAGGTGAATTTTGAAATTTCGCGGACTACGTGCATTCGACTTGCGATTATTACTTTTTGTATTGGTGCACTCGTCTCGAAGCTCAGGGTTTTAGCAATATAACAGGTTTAGTTTGTTTGTGAGAGGCATAAATAAGACATGTGTATGCTTGTTCGGCTATATTTTGCTATCGAAAAAATGGATCAAAGAAGTTGCATTAAATTTTGAGTCAAAATGGAATTAAGTCCTTAAAAAAACATAATAACAGTGGCATACGGTGATGGTACTTTCAGTCAAAAAAATGTTTACAAGTAAAAAATGTTTACAAAAAATGGTACAAGCTTTTCACAGACGGTCGAGAAGATGCGAATGACGACGCTCGCTCTGGACGCCCCAGCACATGAACAGCCGATGAAAATGTTGAGAAAGTGAAAAAAATTGTTATGGAGAGTCGTCGAATTATAATTAGAGAAGTTGCTGAGGATGTCGGCAAATCGGTATATCGGTTGGCTCATGCCATGCAATCTTTTCAGATATTTTGGGTATGAAGCGTGTGGCAGCGAAGTTCTTCGACCAAAAGAATTAAGAATTTTGACCAAAAACTACGTCGCATGAGCATCGCTCAGGAATTGTTAAATGACGTCAACGATGATACAGATTTGCTTAAAAGTAGGGGTGTGCGAATCCCATTCGATTCGATATTCGAGTCGAATATCGAATAGTTCGAAATATTCGAATAATTCGAAATATTCGAATAGTTCGGAATTTCCGAATAATTTGAAATATTCGAATAATTCGAGCGATTTGAATTATCCGAAGAAATAAAATCCTAAACAGGTTATTCTATTATAGTAATTCTACATAATAAAAATAAAATAAATTTTCTATCATTTAATTATCGTTGAATATAACATTTATCAATAACATTTTGAACAATATAAATAATTATAAGCTAATAAACTTTTCTAATTAAAAATTTCTTTCTAAGAATACGTTTGCTCGCGTGTCTAAATAGAATAGCGTTATTTTATTTAAAATTTCGATATAATATTCAATCAAACATAACGAGTTATATTTTTATTTAAAAATAACAACCGAGCAACATTATCAGGTGATAATGAATTGCGCTTTTCAGTCACAATGTCTCCAGCAGTAGAAAACAGCCTCTCACTCTCAACAGACGTAGATGGAATTAGCAAATAACGTCGAGCCAGCATTGATAAGAGAGGATATTTAACTGATTCTTTTTTCCACCAATGAATAGGATCATCCCAAGGATCAATATCTGCTGAATACAAATATTGAATAAGTTCTTGATCAATGTCTTTCTCAAGGCGCAAGGTTACTGTTTCTTCTCTATTAGCTCGTCGCTGTTTCATGAAGTCCCAAAACTTGGGACTAGGATTCGATTCGCTTCGAATAGTTCGAAATTTCGAATATTCGCACACCCCTACTTAAAAGGCTCATAACTGGTGATGAATCATAGGTGTATGGTTATGACATCGATACCAAAACCCAATAGTCCCAATGGAAGAGTCCAGGAGAGTCAAGACCAAACAAAGCGCGCCAAGTTCGATCAAATGTCAAGGCTGTGCTCACTGTTTTCTTCGATTATAATGACGTAGAGATTTACTTTGAAGTTTTGAGCCGTTTGCGTGAAGCAATACGAAAAAAAAGCCCGGAATTTTGGAAAAAATGAGTGGCTTTTGCTCACTCGCCTTTGCTTTTGAGAGATTATTTGGCCAAAGCAGCACCGTTATCATGCCTCAGTCACCGTATTCACCAGATTTGGCCCCTGCGCCATTTTCCTGTTCCCAAGATTGAAGAGACCAATGAAAGGAAGGAAGACCAACGAAAGGAAGGAAGACCGATGAAAGGAAGGAGGAGATAAAAGCCGAATCACTGAGAGGGCTCAAGGTCATACCAAAAAGTGCATATCAGAACTGCTTCGATGATTGGAAAAAACGCTGAGGGGGACTACTTTGAAGAAGAGCAAATAGAAATTGATAAATAAATAAATATTTCTTCAGAAAATGAAAATTCTCTTTATATTGTGATGCGTGCCATATTTCCACAAGGTGTTCTTGTGGTATACACTACGAAACTTACGCTGCTCGGATCTTGTACCCGCCTACGAAATTTATTTTAATCATTTTTAATGGCGTTTTTACAAACCATTTTTCTCAAAACAAAAATAAAGAAAAAAATTACTATGAAAAAAAAGTGCTGTGGAATCTAAATACGTCGAGGGAAGTGGCAAGCCGGAATTATTTTTAGAAATTATGATGTAGAGAAAGCCGCACAGCACAGACACTTGCATTTCAGCTTCTTTCAAAAGGATAAAATCTCAGAGTAGGTTAAAATATGCACTGATTCCATATAAATAATTCATTAAAGAATTATGAAAGAGCTTTTACTCGACTTTTGAACCGCTTAAGTTAACTAACTTAATTCTGATTTGATAAAAATTCCACTAGGCTCGGCTTACATATGAAGAAATACCGAATTTTTTTTATAAAAATTACAGGCAAATTTATTGCACGGCATTGGAAAAGTATGCAAATTTTGTGTGCTTTCAATCCATTTTTCTTGGCCAATTGTAACCAAATAATCAACATTTCAATAAAAAATAAAGATGGCCATTTCTTCCTTGACGATTTCACGAGTACCAAAAATGCCAAAAAATGCAAATTTTCCAATACAAATATCGTAAGAAATTTACAAGTGCTCGTATTTGTGTAATCTACGTAAAGAACACAATCGTTCGGCAGTAACTACCGCTACTTATGCTAATTTATGCAGACCACCGCCAACTAATGTATAGATTAGTGAAAAAGGAATGCAAATGTACTATTTTCATATATCTGTGCACGTGTGTGTGCAGCTGTAGTTACGTAAATATATAGCAAGGCAAATATATGTGTATGCTTGTATACTTGTGTGTGTGCGACAACTTTTACTAAGATAAAGGATTTTACATTCTGTTATTTACAACGCTTGCACACGACGTCTACCGCACATTCACGTCCTTGAAAAATGCCAATGGGATTCTTATGTAAATTAGAAAACCATAATCTAAAACCGAAGTCGGTAGAGTAGACATTGATTCGTCGTTGCTGCTTTCAAACTCAAATATGCAAAATAATTTAGCAAGCAGAAAATCTCAAATTCTGAATTAATTATTTCCATTGTATGTTATTGTACGAGTATTTGTTGTGCCTAATTTATTTTGACATGCGAATCATTTCCCTTTCTGGCGCTGAGCCAAAGCGGACATCTAAAACTGTCCAGCTATACAAAAAATTCATTAGCTGTACAAAAGCCACAGATACTCGTATGCCATTGGCAATCATTTATTGAGAGCGGCTAGTAGGATTTTGTAATGAATAACGAATAGAAAGCGAGCCCGGTATGCAAGAATGCTGGAATTAATGCACAAATCTTTTAATGTGGATCGAGATGTTTCATTAATTTTGTAATTCCTTTTACATTATTTTAAAACAAAAAGCAGGCCAAACAAAGAGAAGTCTAAAGTGTCTTAATACTTGAGAAGAAATTTTAAGGTTCATATTAAATAAAACGAAATAATTGGCGCGTCCACTTCTGTTGGGTGTTTGGTCAAGAGGCTACTCCTATTTGTGGTGTGCGTCTGTTGTCGTTTTACTATTGGAGGAACCTACAGTTTTAAGCCAACTTCGAACGGCAAATGGTTTTTACGGGGATATTTGGGGATTAATATGGCAGAAATATACACGCAGGTTTGCCATTGCTTTTCGAGAAGCGACCGCTATTAGAAAAAACGTTTTCCATCTATTGCAATAAGTTTCTGCCATCGTAAAAGGGATGTCGCTGCTCATATTAGTATTTTTGTGTTCGCTCTAGTAATAACTGGGACTTGAAGGTGACTTTGTGAGGCCTCGGTCGCAGTAGTTGACATTCGTTTGAAGCGTAAAGATTCTTTTTTATCTGATGTCAAATATTCCCGCGTTCGTCCTGAAAGAAAACAGCATTTGCGTGAAGAAATGCTTCATTATTACCTTTTAAAGAAAAATGCAGCTGAAACGTGTCATATATTGATGAATATTTACGGTAATCCCACTCCATTAAATACAACTTGGAAAGAGTGATTTCTACACTTCCAAAGTGGCAATTTCGACGTGAGCGATAAAGATTGCGAAGAGATATCGAAAATATTCGAAGGTACTCAACTACAACCATTAATGGGTGAAGACGCATGTCGAAGCCTTGACGATAGGTCTAAAGAGTTTGATATTGACAGATCAACCATCGGTAAACGTTTGCACGGTCCAGAAAGCAGGTAACTGAGTGCCACATCAATTGAAGGAGCGGAATATCGAGAGACGTTTGCTGACGCGTGAGATGCCTTTTGAATGGCAGAAAAGAAAAGGTTTTCTGCATCACATAGACACTGGCGATGAAAAATGGATTTATTATGATAACCCTTAGCGTAGAAAAAGTTGGAGTCGGACCTGGCAGACAGCGAAAAAAAAATATTCATGCTTCAAAGGTTATGTTATGCATCTGGTGGGATCAGAAGGGTGTCATCTATTATGAACTCCATAAACCATCTGAAACCATCGCAGGCGACAGTTACCGACCACAGCTAATGCGTTGAAATCGAGCTCTCAAAGAAAAGCGGCCGAAATGGGAGGGTAGATATGACAAACTGATTTTTCTGCATGACAACGCCAGGCCATACGTTGCTAAATCTGCTCAGAAATATTTAGAGGGACTGAATTTGGAAATCTTGCACCACCCGCCATATTCCACCGACATTGCACCTTCTGTTCCGATCAATGCAGTCGACCCTTGTTGGAGAGCTGGAACTTCTTACGAGAGCATCGCAAACTGGTTCAATGAATGGATCAAATCAAAAGAGGAATCCTCATGCTGCCTGAAGGAAGGAGTAGTTCAGATAATATCATATTTTTTAATTGTTTAAATAATTCATAACTTTGGCAAGAAAGCACGGAAATTTGTTCCCATACCAAATATGAATGCTTAAGGTGCTTCCAAGCATACATAAAATTGCAAAAAGTATAAAAGTGCAAGTAAGTATAAAAATAAACAGTAAATTAAAAAAAGTTAACTTAATGAATTTTGATTAAATTTTGTTATAGACTAAGTTACTCAAGGTGCACAAACAAGGGGAAATGGAAAATTAAAAAAAAAAATATTATTTGAAAAAAAGGAATGTTGCCTATACTTAGGGGAGGCATGCGTGGCATGTATAAGTTCATATATTATATAATATTATATTTCATATTTTCTCAATTGTTTTTGAATAATATGTAACAGTTATTTCGGTCTTCTTCGCAGTATCAACAAAATGCAGCGAGTGAAAAACTAATCAAAATACATTTCCGAAAACAGAAATAGAAGTGAAATATTCATTTATTTATTTATTTATTTAAGTCTATAAATTACACTCCTTACAGATATAAAAGTTGCTTACACTAAACTACAGATATACAAATAATTAAAAACAACTATATTATAAAATTCAGGAGATTTAAAAATGCTACTCTTGAAAGCGAAAAATCGAGATTAATATCATTGAGAACGAAATTTAATTCCCGTTAAGCACGAGAAATGGGAGCATTACTGGCATTCTTAATTTTAAAGTTTCCCCCATAAGAAGGTTAGAAGTTTCTAAGAGATCGTTTGGGAACATTAAATCGAATCCTTTTAAGCAAGTAGGGACAATCAATTATTCCAGTAATAATATTATGAGTGAAAGACAGACACAGTATAGACCTACGAATTTCTAAGGACTTGAGACTTAAAAGCATGAGATGAGCAGAATATGACGGCATGGGATCAATAAAATACAGAGACCGAAGGGCATATTTGAGAAATATATTTTGCACACGTTCGATTCTATTGATAGCCTGCTGACTACACATGTTGAAATACTGTACTTAGTGCACAAAATGTTAGATGTTCTCGAATAAGATATTTGAAAGCACTTAGATAAGTTTAGCGAAAGTCGTGAATTCTGGCACCACAAGTAAAGCCTATTCAAATCGGATTGAAGCTTAGCGGCATCCTCTTTAGTGGCAACCTAAACACAGCCAGATTAGATACTGTAGATCTGTTAGCAATAAATCCATTAAAGATTTAACCGCAAAGCTCAGTTTTGCATATACCACGTGCTCAAAAATTTTGGAAATAGTTGACAGCTTTGAAATAGGCCTCTAATGTCATTTTTATTGCCACTCTTAAAGAAGGGCGTAATGAAAGAGAGCTTCCATGCGTCAATGAAACACCCCGACGATAAAGATTTGTTGAAAATAATTTTCAGGGCATAGACCAAGGCCGGACAACTTTTTATCAAAACTGCTGAAAGTCCATCAGCATCAGTTTGAGAGGATGAATTTAACTTAATTAAAGCTTTACTAATATCCTCATGAGAGGAAAATACCTCCAAAATTCAGGGCATAAACTAAGTTACAGGAAAAGTCGGACGGAGGGTTAAGTTCTTCCTCAACAAAATTGGATTTAAAAAACTCAGCAAATAAGTTTGCCGCTTCACTTCGGCTTCGCGCTTGACTATTATCGAAAAACATACAAGTGGGAACACTGGCACTACTCCTTCTAGATTTTATGTGTTTCCAGAAGATTTTAGGATTTACTTTAATGTTTAACTCCATGTTGTTAATATAGCTATTATAGAGAAATTTATTTAAATCGTTGAACTCCTTTAACGTTCGCTTATATTTAGCGAAATACAAATGATTCTTCGTAGATTTAAACTTCTTGAAATAATTATTTTTACGATTTTTAAACATTTTCAAAGTCTTAGAATACCAGTGTAATTTATAAGGCTTTTCCTCTCTGAGCGGACAAGATGGACGTGAAGACAGAAAAACTACTAGATGTGTTAAGCTCAGCAAATAAATCGCATAATGAATAATTGAGTGATAACCTGGCATCAGACGGAATAGTATATTAGCTAAACAGTAAAAGTCGAGTTTGACAACTAAGGGTAAATGATGCTTATATAATATTTTGGATTTATGGGATTCAAACATTCATTGATCTTGTAGTTTATGTTATCACTTACAAATATGAGGTCCAAGATTCTATTCAGAGAATTAACAAAATTATTAATTTGAAATAAATTAAGACTAAGAATATTATCAATAAAATATAATTTATGATTTGCAGTGACATTATTTGGTGTGAGAATAGAGTTAGAGGCTCTAGTACACCAGCTTATCTTACTTAAGTTGAAATCACCTAATACATATAAATGATTGTCATTTAAATTATTTAAAGCTAGATATACAATGTTGTTAACATGCGCTTTATACAGCTCGTATGAACTTTCAGGTGGCAAATACGAGGCAAGTAGATATAAAGAGCCTTGTAAATTGGGACTACTTATGCAGATGCAGATCTGCTAGCATATTAAATCACGTCCGTTCAGCGCAACACCTCACAATAGTATAAGCCAATCTTTAGTTATAAGAAAAAAGTTGCTTAATCTATGCCCTATACTGTACAGGCGTATATTAAATTTTGTACACCTAAACACCCTCGGTCATATAAACAGTATACATAGAGATAGGATGAGCACAACAGGCAAAAGTCACTCACGTGTGCGACTGCCTTTTCGCTAGGTTGTCTTGCGCCTGTCTATTGCACATTCACCATTCGCCTGCTCTCCGGTTCGCATGATTGACTTCTTGTCACAACCTGCTTAAGCAGTTGTTTAATCAACTGTATATTGGCTATGCATCCATGTGTTTTGACGGGCTACAGCGCAATTTCAGGTAGTGTAGGTATTTGATCCAGGCGTATCGTACATGTCACACGCTCCGAAAAGCAGAAAAGGGAATGAAAAAAGGCAACGGGGATAAATAAAGTTCGTGAGAGTATATTATAAAGCTGTAATTGCTTACACGCATGTACATACTCAACTATATGTGGATATGACTGTAGCTGAATGAACTGCTTTTGCAGTGAGTATTAAATAACATGGGATTTCAGGTTTTGTTTTTGCCCTACCGGGTCTACGACTTTATGGCGGTCCGGTTGCCATGTAAACCATCTGATTTACTGCCTCGTCATCGATTGAACTCTGTTACAAACGTTGAACTGATCTCCTTTGTGACGCGATTTACCTACACACTCACATACTTACGTAATTCTACCCTACACAAACCTACTATTTAAAAAGGTCTACACCAACGGTGCTTATGCTTTGATTCAAAATCGATGATGCGCATGGTTGTGCTTGCACATGATACACATGTGTGTGTGTGTGTTTGTCGAAACATGTAAGCTCCATTGATTATTGACTGTCAAAGTGCACTGAAGTGTATGACATTGTTTTTTGTTTTTGTTTTTTTTTCTTTGTTCATGATTACTCGCAGCAGTTTAGTGCTGAATTGTAGTGCCGACAAGCTCACCACCTCAAATAATATGACGTATTCGCTGCTTGTGTATTTGTAGACACAAAAATTTTGATTTGGAGATACATTTAGGCGTGGCGGCGTCAAACTTTTCAATGAAGTCTGTTCAAGCTTATTATGCGATTAAGTAAGTCAATTGGTATTTTGTTTTGGCGTTTATCAGACATCTGTTCGATTAATTGGTTTTGCTGTTTTGTGCAATGTTGCGTATACGCCATGGGCTATCATCAACGCAGGATATGGTGCGCTTTTTTGTTGAGAAAGGGAATACGATATTTTTTAATTTTACTTTTTGTACAGTTTTGCACTTGTATTTAGTTTTTAAACCGCTCAATACTTTAAATACTACAATGTAATAAAATCTTGTTTCGCAGACTTTTAATAGAAGACTGCGCAGTCACCACATTTTTTTCTAGCTCAGGATTTACCAAATATTAATTACTGCAGCATGATTGAGTTCTGAGCTTAAAAAATTAAAAACTGTAGTCCGCTCGGCTAAAGGAAAACACTTTATAATTTCAACATAAGTAGCAGCTTGAAGATGAAGGTTTTAGCTGTCGAAATTGTATAGACAAGACTGCAAATTGACGCTACTTTGTTTGTCGCGCAGAGGAAATTTGATACGGAATTTCGTAGAAGGTGAAGATTTTCAAATCTTTAAAAGAAAAAAAAGACACAAATAAAAAAAAACAAAGAAATAATTAATTTTCACTGTCACAACTGAACTCTGAATTTAAGGGGTCCCGGTGATCTAGAATTCGAAAATTTAGGGTATATTCAGGAATTCTTTTTTACAACTAAAAAAAATGGAAAACGATATCTAAATTTGTCAGGCTTTTATTTCACTTCCTCTACATACAAATTTTTATTATTTAATTTAATAATTTAAAAAATGGCGCTAATTTGACACTTCAGGAAAATTGGACCTGAACGGTGTTATCCATTTTGACTCTTCTGAAACACAAAAACCAACAAAATTATTAATCAGTATGACTGTATGACAAAATGGTGCGGTTTTGAATTTCACACTCCAAAAATCGGAATTTTTTTTCAGTGTTTTAATCAAAAAAACAAAATAATTGAAATCATAATATGATTTTAGTACGGAAAATAGCCATTGATGATGTGAAAAACATATTAAAATTTCAGATAATTTGGTTGAATAGATTGTTTTTTTGACAACACCAGGCCAAAAAAGCAGTTTTGAGATAATTCAGTTTAAAATTTTGAGTGCGGATAATGCGACCATTAATTCCGCCGCGTGATGAATCTGACTCTACCTGCTAAAACGGCTGTATAATCGAAAGCACTAGGAATATACTTTCAAAACTTTGACAGTATATTCTCAAAAGCGTATACTTCCGAATTATCAAAAAACGAAAAATCGATTTTTTGAAAATTCTAGACCACTTAAGTAATTTGTTAGTTATCGACATATTTTACATACCATCCAATCCAGTAACTGTTGAAAGAATTATATATATATATATAGGTATATACATATAATTGGCGTGTATACCCTTCCCTTGTTTGGCCTGGCCCCTCTTCCTATTAGTGGCGCTCGTCTTGATGTTGTTCCACAAATGGAGAGACCTACAGTTTCAAACCGACTCCGAGCGGCAGATATTTTTTTATGAGGAGCTTTTCCATGGCAGAAATACACTCGGAGGTTTGCCATTGCCTGCCGAGCGGCGACCTTTATTAGAAAAATGTTTTTCTTCATTTTGGGGTTTCGGCGAGATTCGCACCTACGTTTGCTCTGAATTCCGACACCAACGCAATCGGCTACGGTGGCCGCCTGGCAAAAAAATGCAGCTTGTAATTCAAGCTCTCCTTTACGATGCTAGCGCTGAAGAGTGTTATAAGTTTATAAGTTTTCCATGTCCAGAAGTTAAAAAAAAAATTATGAAGAAAAAAATAAATTATTTTTTCATATTTTGTTTTTAAGTGTAACTTTTTTTTTAAATTAAAAAAATATATAGAAATATTGTCACAAACCGATGATATTTCACTTTCACCCTTATATCAAAGTTTTGAGCATTGAGTATATCACAGAATTACTAAATTTTTGCAACTTACAAATACACCAACTTATGGAAAAAATAACTACGAATACGGTGAGCGATTGATGGTTAAAATGCGATTTCTAGTCAAAAAATCGGTCACAAGAGGGGGTCGGTTAGATGGTGCATTACCATGCAATAAGCGCCAGCTTCCTCCTTCGCTGTATTCAGGGCGAATTCGAGGAATGCGATGCAACAAACGCTTGAAAACGCCAACATAGAAAATTGCATTGACGGTTTGGCCCATTGGCACGAATTGCTTGTGGACAATTCTCTTGGAATCGTAAAAACAAATGAGCATTTACTTGATTTTCTACTTCTCCAAAGGTGAGTTTTTGGGTGGTGGCACGTCTGGGGCCTTCGGTTCGGCACTTTGACGCTTTGTTTCAGGTTCATGTTGGAAACACCACGTTTCATCACCCGTTACAGTGTTGTAAAGGAAGTTTTCGTCTTTTATCGCCTCTTAATGAAGTTTTTCGAATGTTGAATTCTGAAAAAGTTTTGGTTCTTAGTTAACTTGTGTGGAATGAAACGTGCACATATCTTTCGTAAGCTCAAATGATCAGTTAGAGATAGTCAACTCCGATTCCATGAATTTCAATGATGATTTCGGTTAATTTTTAATAAATTTACGAACAATTTCGATCACGTTTTCTGTGATTATTGATTCTGTTCTGGGCGGCCCGTTTGTTCATTGTGATTTATGTTTTCACAACCATCTCTGAAACGTGTAAACCACTCATGAACTTTGGCACGGGATAAACAATCTTCACTATAAACTTTTTTCATCACCTCAAATGTTTCGGTAAACGTTTTACCGATTTTAAAACCAAATTTGATATTAGCTCTGCGTTTCAAACTCATTTTTGTACAGATGACACAAACATACTGACACTTTAAACGCAATAACTTCGTTTCCCGTGAACCGAATGCCTCCAAGTTTCCAGTGGAAGTCAGCTAAGGATGTAAGTTTCAACGACCTAACTCATTAAACTTGGACTCCACCTTGTATTTGAATATAGAACCAGAACATTGTTTAACAACGAAATTGACTGCTTTGGGTTGATTGCTCCCTCATTGGAACGTACTAACCCAGATATTTCATTCAGATATTTCATTGGAAATAGAAGTTGGTGTTTCATTATTAGATGCACGTGCATATATTCTCCTCAATTCACTTTTTATATTGCTTTCTATGACCTCGTTAATCGAGGGTATTTTAAGATGGAAAGGATATTAGCCGACCGCGTTCGAGTCTGGTTGCGCGGTTGCCGGCTTTGCCTCTAGGCTTTCAGGTGGGCGAAGCATTTTGTACACGCAGATGGAAAGGTTATACTGCATTTTACTCGATCGACAGAGCCTCGTTGGCAAATGAAATAGCTGATACCAAGTTGGCACGGTTTGCTTCTAATAGGTAAAATTTTATTGTTTTTGCAATTAAAACTGGCCTCTATGACTTAAGACCTCTTAACGCTCTTTACGCGTTGCTCAGGGACTGTATTTAGGAGCAATGAAAATTCTGAAAATTTTGAAAATATCTGACGTTGAATGCTATTAAATTTTATCTTGTCAAACGGCGCGTTAAAGTCCTCTTTGCATTTGAAGGACGTCAAAAAAAGTGTGCTGTTTATTAGCCCATTATAGGTAGGATGCAACATAGATGTCGAAGAAAATAGTTTTCCACCGCAGAAGAAAGTAAAACAAATAAAATATTTACGATGCCATACAGGGTCCGGTACTTGAAGTGCAACCAACTTCAGACCACTCGCGCAGTTAATGCACGGGCATCAGCTGTCTGTTAGTTGACTAAATGGCAGTCCAGAGTATTGTTTATAAGCATTTGGAAGCATTTTGCTGAGAGTAAACGCGGAAAAGAAAATCAGTGATGGATTTCAAACATAGCAGTGTGAGTACATTATGGAGAATCACAACCAGCGAAGTAAGTAAAGCTTTTGTTTATCGCAAATTCAAAATATATGAGCGTAATATACGCCCATTACTGAGAAATGATCTCAAACTCAAGCCTTACAAGATCCAAAAGGTGCATGATCTCACACCAAAGCAGCAACAATCAGACTTGAGAGGGCGAAGGAGTTGCTTCGCTTGGCCGAAAGCGGTCAATTTCGGAACATTCTGTGTTTTCTGGCCAGAACATTTTTCACATTGAGCAATTCGTAAACTCCCAAAACGATAGTATTTATTTGACCGACCGAGAATTTGAGTCATCGATTGGCCACCAGGAGGCAGCACGCGCCACATGTAATGATTTAGGCTGCTGTAACCGCAGATGCGCGCTCTCTAGTCATTTTTATCGAGCCTGGCGTCAAGATAAATGTGAAATATTATCGGAAAAGTATTCTGGAGATTGCGTTGAAGCCATGGGCAGACAAAAATTTCGGTGGCATACCATGGACGTTTCAACAGGACTCAACTTCAACACCGCCTCACAAAGCTCGAGTGAATGAAGAATGGCTAAAAAACCACGTTCAGACTTGAATGTGATAGATTATTCTCTTCGAGCCATTTTAGAGGACAAGCTCCGAACTAAAAGATTTTCCACTCCCGAGGCGCTGAATAAAGTGATTGTCCGCGAGTGGGACAAAATACCTGCATGTGACATTCGGGCAGCTTGGGATTCGTTCCTGGCCCATCTCAAGGCCATAGTCACAGCAAAAGGCCACAGTTGAGCAAAAGTAAATTGATTATTAATTTTGTAATAGGACTATCAATAAGTTCGTGCGGTTTTTTTTCGAAATTTGAAACTTTATTGACGTAAAATGGTTACAAATTTAATATTCAAAATATTGTCCATCGCTTACTACTACTTTTTCCCATCTTTCTGGCAATTCACGGATTCCCTTTGTGAAAAATTCGGTCGGTTTTGCCGCAATCCACGAATCGATCCATTTTTTGACTTCATCGTAATTACGGAAGTGCTGGTCAGCCAGGCCATGTTGCATCGATCGGAAGAGATAGTAATCGGATGGCGCAAGGTCTGGACTATACGGCGGGTGGGGTAGGACATCCCATTTGAGCGTTTCTAAGTATGTTTTGACCACTTGTGCAACATGTGGCCGAGCATTGTCATGTTGCAAAATAACTTTGTCGTGTCTATCGGCGTATTGCGGCCGTTTTTCTCGCAGTGCTCGGCTCAAACGCATCAATTGTCGTCGGTAGACATCCCCTGTAATCGTTTCATTCGGTTTCAGTAGCTCTTAATACACAACACCCAGCTGGTCCCACCAGATACACAGCATAACCTTCAGGCCATGAATATTCTGCGCCGACGTCGATGTTGAAGCATGGCCAGGGTATCCATACGTTGCCCGACGTTTTGGATTGTCGTAATGGACCCACTTTTCATCGCCAGTCACAATTCGATGCAAAAAACCCTTTCTTTTGTGCCGTTGAAGCAGTTGTTCGCATGCCATAAAACGGCGTTCAACGTCTCTTGGCTTCAATTCATACGGCACCCAATGGCCTACCTTTCGGATCATTCCCATGGCTTTTAAACGTTTGGAAATGGTTGATTCATCAACTCCCAAAGTTTTTGCAACCTCTTCTTGCGTTTGAGCCGGATCTTGATCGAGCAATTCCTCCAATTCGGTATCCATGAACTTTGGCGGCGCACTCTCGCGTTCTTCGTCTTCCAAGCCAAAATCACCACTTTTAAAGCGTGCAAACCACTTCTGGCACGTTCGCTCAGATAGAGCATGCTCACCATAAACTTCCACCAAGATACGATGACTTTCGGCTGCTTTTTTCTTCATATTAAAATAATGAAGAAGAATTCCCCGCAAAAACACATTATTTGGCACGAAATTCGACATTTTCAAGTGTGGTAAAAATATTGTTGTTTACGCTTCAAATAAAAAACTTATACTGACGTTTGTGCCTTACGACAGTAGCTCTCCAATGAATGTTTGGAAATGTGGATCGATGGAATAATAATCAAGTTACGCCATCTGTTGTAAAACCGCACGAACTTATTGATAGTCCTATTATTATTTTCACACATTTTTTTCTTTGAATTGAATAAAAGTAATTTTTCAAACTAAATTTATGGCCTTTTTAATTGGGTACACCTCGAGTACCGGACCCTGTAATTGCACACACTTCTGACGCGTATGTAAAAAAATATATTATAGTTGAGATGAAAAAGTAAATTTTCAAAAATTATCACTCTTATCATTGAATAAAATGATGCGACCAAATTTTTTCGTAATAATTATTCCTCTGATTTCGATGGTGATGGAGATATTCCACTTGTGTATTTTGAATAGTTGAAATAGTGCAAATTTGATATTTCATTAGTGATAAATATAGCGCGATCTAGACAAAATTGGACTTTAACAGCATTGAACAAAATATGTTAATAGAAAATAGGTCATTCCCATGACAGTCGGTTCTACATTACCGGAACGACCCGGATTTATATCCGCCCAAGGACTGTCACTCCAGCAGCAATCTCCATGCATGTATTTATGGGGAATATTTATGTTATTACAAAAACAACAAAAATCACATAAAATCCTCCATGTGCTCTAAAAAATGTTTCAATATCATCTTCAGTAAATTTTCATTCAATACATTCATGACTATTTGCTTCCATAGATGCGAAATGTACAGGAATGCGGTAGAGCCAAACTAAAATATACTCGTTTCTAATGCAATGTATTCCGCTACTATAGTACAAGGGGGCGCAGAATTCATCATCATATTCGGTTTTTAATAACTTTCCTACAAAATAAGAACAAAAAGTGATTTTGAGGTATGGGAATCGTTATTTTGACCTTGACGCGCTCCACTACTTCCCTGTTTGTATAGGTACTGCAGCTGTCTTTGCAAAAATTATAAATCCTCCGATAGAGTCATTAATTTTGCTTCATCTTATGCAAAACAATCTGTGAAAACTGCAGCTTTTGTTCTACCAGCCCAACCCTCGGATAAAATTAGTATGTTTATGCAACACTGCCAATTTGAACAAAACTCAATATATGCCTTTTATGAACTCAATTCAAATGTAATAACCAAAATAATCTGGAATTACATTAAAGATATCTCGAAGGCCTGACATTCACTACTGCAGCAATAATGAAACCCTTTTAATTTAAAAATTAAAAAATCATCAATAGGTAAACCTGTTTTCATCTGTCAACAAGTTGGTAATACAAAATTCAGTTGACCTTTGTATGTCAATTTCCTTTCTGCATCCTAAATTAATGCTCAACTTTATTTAACAACTAATTTACGCCCTAACAAACTTTGACCGAAATCAAGTTCAAAGACACGGTCTCATCCCTTTCTCGAAGCCTGTTCCACATACAATTGCCTACGCAACCTTTATTGCTTTGTCATTAATCAAACCATTTGAAATGAACTTTGCCGCCAACACAAACTCTATAGAATTTTATCAGCATCATCGTCCAGCACAATAACATTTTATCGAGGCCACTTTTCTTCTCCTCCACTCCCATGGCCAGTCAGCGAATACTTTTCTTTTGTTCCCTCACTGCCTATCTTCGCATTATTATCATTGCTTCTGTGCGGAAAATGCGCAAAAGAATTCACCTCACGGCGCACGCTGTGTGTCTATTGACGAAGTCAGAACAAATTGAGTGAAGTTCCTGAACATCCGCTGCTAATACGCTTTACGCTCTGTGCTTTACACTAAAGCAATCCTGTCTTTCATTTCTATTCGCAATGCTTCACTTCGAAAGTTCTACTCCGTAGTTTTCCTATGTCAGCAGCCTTTTACCTACTTCTATTTGCCATAATTTTGCGCCTGCTACTTCATCCGACAATGTCTTTTATTCCACTCCGCTGACACAGTTATATTTTAATACATCTTTTATTCACTTATTACCACAATCGCCGCCTCAGACGTCACCATTGCCGTTCCAATCAACGCCCTTGTCATTGTAACATTATTGTTGTCATTCGATGTTGGCTCTTGGCTGCATTGAGACTTCCAGACAGGAAATTGAAGCATCGCAGTGGTGGAGAAAGGCAATAAATCTAATGTTGGGATATAAAGCGAGTAAAGGAGAAAAAATTGGTGGTTTAAATTTTTATAAAAAAATTCAATAGAAAATATATAAGGAAAAATGCGAATTGGCGATTATGAGTTGTGTCATAGTTGAGCTGGGTTAGGTAAAAATAGATAAAAAATGTTTCGCTATTTAGGATAAGACACAAAGTTTGCGACTATTAAACGAAATACTTACCAAAAAATTTTAAAATTCTATACTGCATCCTTGTATCACATTTTGTCCAAATTACTCAGTTTTTTAACATGCATTGCATACCTTTTTTAAAAAGTTTGTACTCAGGCAAACTTATTCATGTAATACGAATAATCTAGAGGACACCATTTACGCGTATAAAAACTTTAACTGACTTAGAATTCTTGTTAATTATTGTAAAGTAATGGTCCGTGTGTCTATTAACAAAAAATGGTTACAAATTTAATCTTCAAAATAATAGCCATCGCTAGCGACACATTTTTCTCATCTCTCAGGCAATTTGAGGATGCCGCAAACCAATCATCGAGTCATTTTTTGGCTTCTTCGTGAGAATTGAAGCGCTGCTCGGAAAGTGCGTGGACCATCGATGCAAACAACTAATAATCGGAAGGCGCTAAGTCTGGTGAGTAAGCCGCATGCACCAGCGGTTCCCAATCGTACGTCTCCACCAATTCCCGGATCGCTCTTGTGCGATATAGCGGTACATTGTCATCAAGAAAAATTACTTTGTGACGCCGATCGGCACATTCTGGGCGTTTTGGATGTATAGCGCTGTTCAAATCGGTCAATTGTCGTTGGTAGTGTTCACCGTCAACTGTTTCATCTGGTTTTAATAGCTCGCACCAAATCGTACCACGCTGATCCCAGAAAACACACAGCATTGCCTTGCGGACGAAGCGATTTGGCTTGGCCGTTGATTTGGGCTTGTGACCGGGCGGACCATACGATCGCTTACGCTTGGTATTGGAGAAATACACCCATTTTTCATCACCCGTAACGATTCGATGCGAAAAAGACTTGCTTTTGAACCGGGAGAGCAGCATTTCACAAGTGGTTTTTCGATGTCCGCAAATCGTAGTTTGAAGGCACGAAATTCGACATTTTTAAGAGCTAGAATGCATTGTTGTAAGAAACGTAACAAACAATGAACTGAATATTGTTGGCAGATGACAGACGAAAAAAACAAGACATTTGGGAGGTTTCAAAATATCTCTGGAACGTGTAAGATGCTTTCCATTTCAATTCAACCGAGCTATTCGGGACATGTTCTTCGATTTCGATGTAACTCAAATATGTTGCTCTCAGGTCAAAATAATGAGACACGTATTTTTTTGTTCACCTGAAAAAAATTTTTTTTAAGGTTTATCGGCGCTTTTGTTTTTCGGTTCAAAATCGATTTTTTTCATTATATAAGAATTTTTTTTTTAAATGCTCATAACTTGGTCAAAAAGTATTATGAATGTGTAAATCTTTATTTCAACCTTTACGTGCTAAATTGATTGTTTGTTTGCATAGTGCAGGGTGTATAGGGTGATTGGTTTTGTACCACTTTGTTTTTGGATTTCTTACTCGGGTGATGTATAACTGACTGTTAAAATACATTTTTCTATTATGCTTAGTTTTCATAAAAAACAAAAGCATTAAAAAACATTCTCCGAGAAATTTCTCTCATCTGTAAAAGAACCTACCGTTTGCCAATGTTGTTAATTGAGATTTCAAAATCGTACCAAAAAAGTTATATTTTTATATATTTAATATATTTTTTTTAAGCTGTACAATTTTGACTAAAGCGAATGCTATAATCACAAAGTCATCATATAATGTTAAATTCTGACTTAATTTTCTCAACTTTTGAAGTTCTTAGGCGTCGATGGACGAGCGGGAATGGAAAGTAAAATTTCAAGGCCATGCAACGTTTTGGGCATTTTCGTTCCGCGAGAGAGAAAAAAAAATTTTACGTAGAGGAAAAGGAGAGAGAGAGCTATACCTTATGTATATCTGTGTCTAGGTTATTTTTTCTGAGTTTTTCCTTGTGGTTTCTAATTTCTAGTGAGAAGTAACACTGCCTACATTTTGGCGTTTGTTTGTTGGTGCAAACTTGTAGGAAATATATTTTTGGTGGCAACTTTTTGATGTTATATTTCCTTGGTGCCTACTGCTTGTTGCGTTTTTTGATCCCAATTTTTTTGGCGTTTTTTTGGTGCCTACTTATTGGTGCGCTCATTTCCATTTCCTGCCTAGTGCTTGTGCATACTATAAAGTGCTATCCATTCGGCGTCGGATTTATTGGTATTGCCTTGCCTTGGAATCACTGCGTTTGTGCGAGTGATAAACGCTCGGAGTAGTACGCGTTGTTGCCACGGTTTGTGTCCGGCGTTTACCTACACTGGTCGACCCTTCTCCGTTTTTTGTAAATTTTGTCTATTTGTATTCTCTGCAAATGTTATGAATTTATTTAGATATATATTCTTTCTCTCGCTCTCTCATTCTCTCTCGGGTCTCTCCCTCTTTCTTTGTCTGCCTTGAAAGTTTCACTTCTGCTACTCACTACGCTACACGCACTTTTTTTATCAAGATTTGTTGAGGTGATTTTTGTATTTGAGTTGAATTCGTTCACAAACACTACAAAAATTCAAATTTCCAACTTTTTGCAAAATTTTTAAATAATCATGGAATTTACAGCTAAACATCAAAATTTTTAGTTTTTAATATTTTTTTTAAGCTTAAATTTAATAAATCAAAAACAACCATATATATTTTAGAATTTTTTGATTCTTTTCCGAGTTTTGAGAACATTTTTGTGTTGCAACTTAATTCTATTGTGACTTAGAAGTGAGTGAAACATCTCGTTGATTTTTGATAAATTTTTTCCTTTGACGAAGTTGCGCATTTTCTCCGAAATAACAGATACACGGCATTTTTGTATATGAAAAAAAATAAGTATTACCGTCGGGCGAAAAAATTGTCAAAATTTATAAAGAATTGCGAGTTATTTGCAACTCACTCTACGATATACTAAAATTTAGTAGGCTGTAAAACTTAAGAACGCTTTTTTTAATTCTGACTAGAAATTTTCATGAAAATGTGTGAAATTTTTAAAATCATGCAAAAGTTTTGAAACTTACGTTTTTGTAAAAAAAAAATTAAAAAATAAATAAGTAAATAGTCAAAACTTTACTTGTGCATTTACGCAAAAATCAAAATTCTTTGAAAATATTGCAAACCCAAAACAAAAAGTGTACGGTTTTCCGCGGTTGCTCTATGTATAGAGAAAAAATGTAGTGCTAATAACTAATATATAACTATTATTTTTTCTCTCAAGCACTTGAATTTTTGTTTCGCTTTTGCTTTTCCTTTCACTTTTACTTTCATTTTGCATTCTAGTTAAAGCTTTTTCATTTTTCAGTCTTCTAAAACTCAAATAAAATATGCGGAAATTTAACTTTCCAGCTGAACAACCAAAGCGAATGGGCATAAAAGCCAAAGTGGCAGCAAAACGAAAAGCGCGTTGAAGCACACATACAAGCACATATGCCTAGCACAGTGACAAAGAAACATCCGACCGCCCCGTCACACCGCCGTCACCCCCGACCTCGCTGATGGGTAATTGTTTATGCGCCTATGGCAAAAATTGCCGACAGAAGTGCTCATCGAAGAAAGCAAACAAAGGTGTGGCCATTCATTGAACTGCAGCAAAAAGAAAAAATACAACCAACGGAAAATTGGAGGCAAAGTTGTAAACAAAGCGAAACGGAAGTACCGTTTGCACACCAGCCAACTGTCAGCGTCAACAGGTGAAGGAGAAGCCAGCGCTCCCTCAAGCAAGGGTTCAGTGCGACTTAACCGACTGTATGACTTTTCGCCTCTGCTGGTATGCCAAATAGCGAGAAAAGTTTCCATTGACGCGATGGTTAGTGCTTTTTCATTAGTGAATCCCTCGCTCCCACCCCCTCGCTCAACTCTCCGTCCAAACAGACTACACAAATGCGCACACAAACACATAGCCAAATTCGCATTTCCTCCGCAGGTATGCTATCGGTGCAATCAGCGGCAACATAAATCAACCATTCGCATCAAGCCAACGAATCGACGAAGATATATGAGTTGAGTGGTTTTCTTTATGTTAACATATGTCATGGCATACCATTATTTTCCTGCCTTTCGGCGTTTTTCATTTCGTCAATTCTTTCTTGGCTTTTACAATTTTGTGTTGTTGTTACTCGGCTATTTTTTGTAGGCATGTGAAAGAAAAAAATTTATTGAGTACATATGCCTGTGTGTGTTTGTACACAGTTGTGGAAATTAAGGTTAAATAAATGTCAAAAATTGCTCGTGAACCACGAAATTCCAGAAAATTTCCCAACATTTATCGTCGTCTTGTATGCGTTACGGCGCTTGAGGGCGGAGTGCAGGCAATGCGGTAGAAGGAGCTGAAGCGTGCTCTACTGGTGTGGGTAAAAGCTATTGGCAATTTGTAAATGCTGTTTGCTCTGGGCGCGAAAAAATTATTGCCTGTAAAAATTTATTCAACCCACCTGTGGTGAGCGTGATTAAATCACACATTTTTCGGCTGATTGCGTGCTGTAATTGAAGAGGAAGGTGAAGGAGGCGATCATTTGTGCCTACACTGAAAAACAAATACAAATTAAAATGGAAGTTAAGAGAAGAAGCATTGACTGCGTCACAATACCGAATAATGGGTGGGGTTCACAAAAGTCGTCAGTTTTTGCCTGGCAGCAAGGATGCAGGAAAATCGGCGAAGAATTTGACAACGAAAGCGATTCAAAGTGAGATTGGGGTAACCGCCAGGCAAAAATAAATAATGAAATGCTTAAAGCAAAAATTTTTAATGAAGCATATCGTTTACAATATATCATATATCATCTAGAAGACTTATATTAGCACATTATAGCCTCGAGTACTTAGTTAACCTCTTGACTACGAGGATTGCTCTTTATATTTCTTGCCTTACAATGGAAAATCAAACTTTAATGGCTGAAATGGTTTTAGGTTTCTCTACTCTCTATGTTGATGACTACACATTTCTATCCGTTTGAGCCAATTTTCGAAGCACTTTGTTCAATAACGTTTTTAGGGCTCTGTTGGTTGCAACGCGAACACATCTCTTCACCACAAAGTTATTGTACAAACAGGCTGGCAGCGTCATCACCGAGAGGGTTGCACCGCGACAAAGAAAAGTTAACTTGAGTTGTTAGCTGATTGGTTATTGAAAAAGGATATTCAACAAAGAGGAGAATTTCATCAACTGTAGGCTTGTATGCATTTTCATAAACGAAAGCCGCAAAATTGATTCGGAAGAAACGTCTGAAACGAGTAGCAGAAAAACTAAGAACTTTTTGACCTATGGAAAGATTAGTTGTAGAATGAAGTTATACCTTAAAAAATTCAATACCTACTTGTTTTATTCAAGCCGAGTTCAAAAAACTTAGTTTATTGCTAACAGTGATTACGCAAAATATTATCTCAAATCTCGTCAGCCTAATGCCAAAAAACGCCTCAACCTCACGGCAGCTTTCATGATGACTAATTAACGATCGGCACAGCAACGATTGATTTAGGATGATCTTCTCGGGACTCGACGTTGAGTTAACAGAGACTACTTGGAAATTCATGGTACCAATTTGTTAGGGTGCTTAAAGATGGTGCTTGCTTGCCGTAAAATGATTTTAGTTAACGGAGCAAAATATCGGTCAAGTGGCCGCCGTGGCCTCGGCGGCACACCTCCAAAGACCACCAAATGCAAATAGTTCCTCATCTAAAGGGTGGTTAAGTTTCAAGAGCCGGTGTTGATTTTGAATAAAATACGATTTTTTAAGAAATTATTGTCATTTCTCCTTATTATGATAATATTGGTATGGTTCATTACGTATGGGATAAAATATCGGCCAAGTGGCACACCTCCATCCGATGTTCGAAATTTTCAATTACGCTGAGGCATAATTGAGGTTCTATGCTGTTAATGTGCCGAATTATCTCCTCCTTTAGCTCTTGAATTGTTGCTGGCTTATCGACGTTCACCTTTTCTTTCAAATAACCCCAAAGAAAGAAGTGCAACGGTGCCGTTGACGTTTAGGTGTGGTTCATATTCAACATCGGCCCTTGAAATTTAACCACCCTTTGTAATTGGCGCGTACACCGAATTCCAGCTAGATGTGAGTGGGTTTACAATATACCTGGTCGAAAAAACTGCCTACCGTGCTTACTGATGGCTCAAAGCTTAACGATAAAGTTGTCTTTGATGTCTACTGTAAGAAGGCAAAGGTAAGCATTTTGGCTCGTCTTTCTAATCTAGCGTATTTTAGGCTGAAATTCTAACCAGTAATGAGGTAGTCAGCCAAAATCGCGTAAACGGTTATCGCGCCAATTAAGAAAAAGAGTGGGGTAGCTGTCTGTTTAGGCAAAATTGTGACTACCTTCATCTACTCCGGTAATCAATCGGCGATTAAATCTCTTGTTGGGGTTGTTACTAATTCCATCATTGCTCGTAAATGCCGGGCATCTCTTAAGCAAATGGCGAAATATTTGCGCATCCATTTGATATGGTTTCCACTATCTGTTACTCTATCACTCGCCACCTCTTGATATGGATATTGTAGGTATACCCCTTTCAACCTACAAACTGCGTGACACAAGTAGCATTTTCACTTCAGCCAACACGAGATGGGTTGAAAGTCTGACTTTTAATGCTACAAAAAGAATTTGACCAAAATGGAACGCTAGGAGCTCAAAGGCGATACTTAATTGTGCAAGATTAAGCGACTCTTCGATCACAGGCCACAGTCTCATAGGTCGACATGCCTAAAGATTGCATGTACCTCATTTCGACTAGAATGAGGAAGAGGAAGAATCTGTTAGACATCTTCTATGTTACTCTCCCTCTTGGCAAGCCACTAGGTTTGGATACTTTGGGTCATCGTTTCTAAATGATACTGATGATTTTAGGGATATAAGTGGCAGCCAGATCAATGGGTTTGCACATAAAACAAAATGGTTTATCGAGGAGTAGCAGATAAACTGCTACTGTGGTGTCACAAGGGATCGGCAACGGTCGAAGTGAGTTGGTTTAGAGACCAACTGCCGCTTCTGTCTACCAACCTATTGTGAAAAGTAATCGCACGAAAATGGTTGCGGTATAAGCCCATTTTTTGCGGTTTAAGCCCATTTTTTTCGCGATACATTTTTAAAGCCATTACAAACAACACTGATGTGGATCCTTTTATGCATATTAGGGTGGATTAAATTGTATGAAGCGATCTGTACTCGTGCCGAGCGGAAAATGTTAATCAAATAACAGTTATTTTATATAAGAAAAATTCAACTTAACAAGCTTCTGCTAAACGGTTGTTGTTCGTGTTGTAACAGCATAAATATTCTCCATAAATGTCTGTGGAATGCTGCTGAAGCGGCAGGTCTTGGCCGAATTTAAATATAAATTCGAGTATTTCCGGTAACGTACAACGTCTGCAAAATAGTACTCGATTTCGCTAAAATTATTATGTAAATGATTATATGGATTTCATGCTCAAATGGACTGGTATGGACTTAAAAAATATAAAAATTTTTCATTAAAAGTTATGGAGGTGGCGAAAATTAAAAAAAATTCTTAAAAGTCCTAAAAATCCAAAACGTAAAAATGAGCTATAAAACTGCATACATAGAATTTTGATTACAAAATTTTAAGTTTACAGACCATTTTTTGAATTATGTAAAATTTGTGTGTATTTTACGCAAAGTTTGAAACTTTCGCTTATAACCTTTTTTTTATACATTGGACTGTATTTTTATAAAACATTAACGAAAAAAATTGAGCATGAAAAATATTGAGAATATTGTAAAAGGTTAACTGTGTGAGCACAAGTGTAGCTTCGCTTAAATTTTGAGGGGTTCGAAATTAACTTTAAAGCTATGCTCTAATGAACTATTCTTCTTATAATTTATTATAGAATCAGATTATACTACGACCATTGTCGAAAAAAATAACTCCATACAAAGTGACCCATCCTAATGTACATCTTTATATTAAAATTTAAGTTTCATTGCTTCAGTTGCTATGAATATTTAACAGAAAGGGCACAGTATTTTGAAAAAGAAAAATTCAATAATATAAAGATATAAAAAAACTGGCTACTTAGAGAGAAAACTGAAAGCTTCAACTTCAAACTTCAGCAGTGCGAATGGAATTATATTCAATAATTCAATAATGCATATTTACGGTAGATACCTATGAAATGAAACCTTCAGCTATTAGTCCATAGATGTCGCTAGGAGTATTTTAAAGCCATCCCAAAATTGTTGTTTCTTTCGTCTGTCATCTGTCAACAATATGCAGTTCATTGTTTGTTACGTTTCATTCAGCAATGCGTTTTTGTCGCTCTTAAAAATGTCGAATTTCGTGCCTTCAGACTACAATTTGCGGACATCGTTGATTTTCTGTTATCAATTGAAGAAACACGCTTCTCAAGCTCATCAAATGCTTATGAAGCTTATGGTGGGAATGCTCTAAGTAGAGCACAGTGCTTCAGGTGGTTTGAAAAATTCCGAAGTGGTGATTTTAGCGTGGAGAACGAGGACCGTCGCCGGCCACCGAAAAAGTTTGAGGACGCCGAATTGCAAGCATTGTTGGATGGAGATGATGGTCAAACGCAATAAATGATGGCAGAGCAGTTGAGAGTGACCCAAAAAACCAGTTCAAACGTTTGAAAGACATGGGAATGATTTTCAGCCGATATAAAATGAGTTGGTAGAAATTTTTTTTCGACACGTTTCGTACCGTTCCACAATCAAACCCACCGCGGGTGCGCCAGCTGACGTTCACTTTCGTTATTCATGAAAGCTAAGTCACAAGTATAGTCAAGAATTTAACGGTATAAAAACGCAGTCCAAAATCGACCCCTGGCTCCCGGAATATTATATTTTTATTTTACAAGCTCGCCTGTTCAGCTGACTTGTTTTCCCCCCTCTATAGCGCAGTTGACTACTTTTTTTTATAATAATATAAAACAATAGGCAAAAAAAATGTCAGCCGGTATTAAATGAGTTGTTAAAAATTTTTTTTCGAGACGTTTCGCAGCATCCCACGCACGTACCCACCGCTACTGGACCAGCTGACGGTTGGTTTCATCATCCATTGATTGGCGTCTGCCTTCAGTATTAAAATCAGTCGGCATGAAACGATGAGGTCAAAATAACCCCTGGCTCCCGGACTAGAAATGGCTCGATGATTGGTTTGTGGCCAAAGACGGCCAAGTTTTTTTCCGCGGCATCCACAAATTGCTTGGCAGATGGGAAAAATGTATCGGTAGCGATGGCTATTATTTTGAAGATTAACCCTAGAAAACTAAACCTTTTTTTTAAACGCTTAGAACTAAAGCTCGCCTATCAGGCTACTTTTTAATTTTCGTTAACTTTCTCTAATTTTCGTTTAAGTTTTTGTTTTGAAAAACATTTTATTTTTTGAGAGTTGGAGTATTTAACTATAATATAAAAAAAATATTTCATCAAATTGTTTTTATAAGCCAATTATGTACTTACTAAATTATATTAACACTTAATTTTTTTTTTTTTGCAAGGATATCATTTAGAAAAAATTTTATAATTTTTTTTCTTTAAAACAAAAACATAAAATTCATATTTTTCTTATAGCTGTTTGTACTAAGTTTCATAAAAATAAAGAATTTCAAATATATTATTAACATTTTGTTTTGTAAAATTAATTCAGACCTTTTTTCTTATATCACATGTATAGCAATTTGGGGATCTATGTTCCAGGCAGTATGTTCTATTGCATTTTGCACAATAATAAACACTCATATGTTTCTTGCTTGATGGACAGTAATTGCACATTGATCTTTTCCCTTTCTTTCGGTTTTGCATAGATGGTCTTTCTTGAAGTCTCATTCAGAGCCAGTCACAGCACAAATCCTTACTAAGATCCTTCATGAAATCCCTTCTGCTCATTGGCTTTATTTGTTTTTGGTCACAGTTTGAAACATAGAGAATATAACTATTCAATACTGCCATATTTATCATACCGTAAAACATACATAATGGCCAACGCCTGGTTTAGCGGCTGCAGCTGGCATGACAACACATCTGATCAAAAGTGTCAACAGCACCTTTTGTTGCATTATATATTAGGATTCAATAATTACAGGTTTTTTTGATAGTGAGTTAAGTGTGGGTTCGTCGTGCATAGTTGATATTAAAAAAACAGTTTTATGAGGCTTTGCTTTATAGCTAACAAGACTTAACTTATCATGGAAACCGAACATGGTCGTCTGAATCGAATCCTTTTCTAAATTGTCCTCTATTTCGCCTCCATTTAGCGACAGCTCCTCCAACCATTTTTCTATTTGGGAGTCAGAAGTACACATCTCTAAACGAAAAAGCCATTAAAATTATAGCTACTGTCGAAAAAAAAGGAAATATTTACAAATAATATGTAGTCAGAAAAATACCTTTAATACTAAACCTCGCCTCTCAGGCAACACGATTTAATATATCTCCGTAACAAAAAAACTTTGCGCAACGAACGTTCGCCCACAAACTCACACAAGAGACTACTATAATGGTTTGAAAGCTCGTGCTGCCACTTGCATTCAATCATAATGAAATACGTAGAAATGACAATCTTTGCGCCTCAGAGGCGGGGTTTAGTTTTCTAGGGTTAACCGTTTTGATGATGATGTAGCCATTTTTTGTTAATAAACGTTTGAAATTGAAAAAAAATATCATTTTATAGGTATATTGTGCATATTATTATCAGTTCTAGAGAGAACAAATGATTTGCTTGCATGCCGGTTTCCAAAAAAAGTATGTAAGCGATGGTAACTTTAGAATTCGCTTTACAAAATACTTATATCAACTTCTTCAAACCTCCCAAAATCCCATACCTGTGCTGGGTATGATTGTATTGAACGGCAAACTGCATGGAAAAGTTTCCATTTACCTTTAATTGAAATAATTTCTTTCTTTTTCAAAAGACAAGTCGACGAAGCATTAATACCATTTTTTGCTGCAGCTGTTCTGTTTTCAACATGTTTTTTAAAACTCATCTAGGATGTTATTTCAACTCCTAAGTAAGTATATCGAGACACAGCCTGTATTTCTTCCTTACCATAATGCCATTTCTCCTCTTTACTAAGTTTCCCATCTTTTCTGAACACCATTATTTCTGACTTTGAGCGGTTTACTTCAAGATTCCATAGGTTGCAGTAGCTTTCAAGGTTTTTATTCATCTCTTGTAGTTTGCCTGGGCGATCCGCTAACAAAATGATATCATCCGCATACATTAGAAGTCAAAAAAGCACTACGGGAAACGCGTCGCATTTCAATAACGAAAAGAAGTAATGGAAAAATCAAAGAAATATTTCGAGAGCTGAATTGAACGCTGGCATAAGTGCGTTACAGTTAGTTGATTACAGTTGAGGAATAAAATTGTATATTAAATTTTTTGAATATGTTCAGCGATATTTTTGGTCTAGTCGGTATACGTACGTTTGTGCATAAGCACTGACAGAAGACATTTTTTTCTTTTAATTTTCAAATATTTTGTCGGTAACAAAATGTGAGGCACTTAGCAGTTTTTCATCATTTCAGCACTTTTATTTACAAACGACGCAAACAGATACACTTGACACTCCAGAAATTCTGCTGCCTTGTCACACAATGTAATTTACACATAAGCTTTAGCGTTTTTTTATTTCGTTTAGCAAATAACTCATAACTATTTGCATTACCGAGATCACATTTTGAGTTTACTTCTCTCAAGCTTAAATGAAAAAAAAATGAATATATACACATATATAAACATATAATAGAAACAGAAGTGTTGAGACTGCATTCTGCCAAAAACAGATCAGGTCATTGCCAAAATTGTGACCATTTTTTGGTCTTTTTTCTTAAAAATAAAACATATTTGCAAGCATTTGTATGAACACGAGCGTATTTTGCTTTAGTTTTCATTATCTCTTTGGCCTCTGTCAAGCACTGAGTTGCCGCTGCGATTGCTTTTGACATTTTTGTCGCTTGTACGTTTTATCAGACAAACTGTCAACTGACAGAGAAATTTTAGGGATTTTTTTTTACTAACTGTTTTCATTATTAATAGACCGCACGTGCTCGGTGCCTTTTCAATCTACATACAACTCCTACTACAGATATAAGTATTAGATTCATACATTCATACTTTCTTACATTTATACATTCATAGATTAATATGGGCACATTATTTATTTAAATGACTTTTCAACCTTGATCCACTCGTGACAGACGCTGTACTTGAATGTTTGCCGCTACTTATTTTGTGAAATCAAAACCATACAAATTATTCCCTCCAAATGACAGCTTACAACAAAATAAGGAAACCGAAAGTTTCTGACAACGGTTAATATAGGATCTCAGTTTTCCCCTTCTTCGGCAATACAAAATCACAAAATTTTTACATTTGAGGGATAAAACAAGGGTAACACTTTGATGAGGAATACTGCAAGGCTACATTTTTTGACGTTTTAACTCTCTGCATTCATCAAACGTTCGGGTTGGAGACGAAAAACTAAAAATGATGATGAAGTGTTTTTTCTGATAGCGTTCGCCCCTGAGCAGGTGATAACAAATAGAGGTAATACCATAAAACATCAAAAAATCCACAAAATCGTTTTGGATGAGCGAAAAGTGAAGTTGCGTGCGTTAGTTGACATCGCAAAAATATCGAAAGAATGGTTGTATTGTATAAGCATTTGACTTTGAGAAAGCTCTGACCAAAATGGGTGCCGCGTTTGCGCACTGTTGACCAAAAACAAGAACATGTTGATGATTCAAATAATCGCCAAACTACTAGAAATTGAACTTCGAATTGCACCCACATCCACTATATCCGCCAGATTTTGCTCCCCGCCACCGCTGTCTGGTCGCAAAATGAAGAGGCTTATTTTGAGGCAAAAGATAAATCGTTCTACAAAAGTGATATTGAAATGTTACAGTGGCGCTGGAATGATTGGGTTGTTCTTGATGGAAATTACGTTGATGAATAAAGCTTACTTTTTAAGAAAGAAAGTGTTTACTTTGTTAGGCTCGGAATTTTTCAGCCCATGTGTTATAATACGAATAGAATTAAATATCCAAGAACTGAGCTCTCATAGCAAACTTCTTACTTAAAGAACTACTTTAAAGAACTTTTATAAATTAATATTTTTAATCAAAATTTCCTTTCGCAGGCGATTAAGTTTAAAATTTGTGGGTGTATAAATAGAAAATCGAGATTTCGCTCTAGCAGTAAGTGTCTCCTCAACCTATAAGACCGGCTATGCTACACTCAGTTATATGTCACAACTTATTATCAAGATACTTGTAAATTTTTATTGGTATCAAATATTTTTTTGTGCTTGAATAAGTCATAATTTGAAACAAATCCGCGTCATTTGTGTACTGATTTTTGTTTTAAATTCCAAGAAAAGTGGCGAAACGCATCAAATGTTATTTCCACGACTGCCAGTTCTATGTTACCGGAACGACCCAAATTTAAATCCAGCCAAGTGGGGGACGTTAATGCTGCTACAACAACAACAATGGTGCTTTCAAAGAGCGATTCCATATAAAGGGAACCAAGTATTTTAGACATTTTGTCAATTTTACGGCGAATTATTTATTTTACGGCGAATTCATTAAAGGTGGTATCACTAGGCCAACAACAAATTATGATCTCACGTCAAAAAGGAAAAAAATTAAGTAATTTATTGCGAAGGCAAAATAGAAAGAAATGAATTTATTTGCTATGTGGAAATCTTTTCATTTCATTAAAAAATTTCAATTTTCATATTACAAATTTCCAAGGCGCATTCATTAAAAGTGGTGGCCCAAGACCAGCAACAATTTTTTTGTAGGTTTGTTTGTCCAAGAAAAGTATTGGCAAACTAGAAAACCAAGAATGAATTCGCCTTGTTTCACTCTGGGCTAACAGCCACATGGACACGGCGAAAAAAAAACAAATTAGCTAAATTACCGATACCAATTTAATAAAGGGCTTTCCAATAAAAGGTGTTACAGGTGAAAGGATTGTGCTATTGAGAAATGACTAATGGTTTTTTGTGGCCGGAATTGGGTGGTATTGATCCGGTCAACGTTTATTTTCAGCAAGACGACGCTACGTGCCACACAAGCAACGAAACCATTGATCGGGAAAAGTTTTCGGACCGAGTTATCTCTCGAAGAGGTGATCACAATTGCCCACCAAGATCATGTGATTTAACACCTTGTAACTTTTTTTCTTTGAGGCCACGTGAAAGAGAAGGTCTACGCCAACAGCTCAGGATCGATTTAAGACCTCAAAGATGGAATTCGTGAGGCTATCGAGGCCATAGGGCAGCCACTTTGCAATTCGGTTATGGAAAATTTCATGCGACGGATATTGTCCTGTAAGCGTGGACGTGGTGGTCATTTGCCTGATGTTATTTTCCACAATTAACGGCATACCTTCCTCTCCATAATAAAGTAAACATCTGATCATTTATATTAAAAAATAGCATTTTTCTTTGAATATCAAAATAAGACCTCTTATGAAAAACCCTTTAGATTCGCCGACCAAATTTCGTAATTCAATTCTGTGCTGATATCAAAAAAATTCAAATTATCTGGCCTAATATTAGAAGACTCGACGAGGCTTATGAAAATTTTTATATACAGCTTTTTAAAGTAAAATTCATACATATATTCGGATCTTTTTAACGTTTTATAATTTTTGTTTAGGATGAAATGTGGTTAAAATTAAAAAAAAAAAAAAGTTATACAATATTACTCATTAGAAAACTCCGTAATTTTTTCTCCTAAAAAGTTTTTTGAAAATGTGTAGTTTATTTAACCCTTCATTAGGCACGTGGTCTACAATCGTAGACCACTTCTTTTCAAAGTCGTGCAACTCCTTAGATTTGTCTCTTAAATTACCTAAGCTTTTTAATAGCTGTTTATAATTAATCTCTTTATCCAATTAGTGCATTCAGTGCGGGTTTGACGTGCAGTTGTAAATTTTATCAAGGTCTGAACAGTGCTAGTCTACATATGTAGACCACGTGACTAACGACGTTACTTTTTCTTGCGGCAATATTACTTGATATATTAAATATTTGAACTAAGTTCAGGTAAGTTTTGCTTATATTTTTTTTACAAAAGTGTGCTAATTTAATTAGTTTCAGATAATATTATGTCTGATTCCGAAAAAAGACGATTGGAAAGCAGCAAAAATCCTGAACTATGGGAAAGATGGCTCTCCGAACTATCAAGTAGTCAAGAAAGTGCTATGGATGAAGAAAACGAGACGGAGGTTGACGAAGACACATGATATCAATGTGAATGCTGCAGAAGAGAGTGACCACGAGACCGAATCGGAACTAGAAGGATCAAGCGATGATGAAATTCTTTCAGACGATTCTGGTGCATCTCATCCCCAAAATTTCTATTTAGGAAAAGACAATGTCACTAAGTGGAAGAAAACCAGACCCAATTTGCAAGTTCGCATTCGTTCGCACAATATAATCAAACTTTTGCCGGGTACAAAAGGTAATGCGCGCAATGTTGAAACAGTAATTGAGTGCCTAAATTTATTTGTGAATGATTCGGTTATAAGAATAATAACCGTTTCCACAAATTTGTATATTCAAAAAGTACGGGTTTACTTTGAAGAAGATAGAATGAATCAAGATGCAAGAGAAACCGATGACACCGAAATTCGCGCTTTCATTGGCTTTTTGTTTTTGATTGGCGCTCTTAGAAGCTCGAGAAAAAATCTTCATAAAATTTGGGACAATTCCCAAGGAAACGGGATTGAATCGTGCTGCCTAGCGATGAGCGAGAAACGGTTACGATTTATGATAAGATGCCTGCGATTTGATGACATCAATACAAGACAGCAGAGAAGAGCAATTGATAAATTGGCGTCTTTAAGAGAACTTTTTCAAGTATTCCTGGTCAACTTTCAAAGTGCTTTTATTGGTAGTGAGTTTCTTACTGTGGATGAACAACTATTAGCATTTAGAGGACGCTGCGCGTTTAAGCAATACATTCCTAGTAAGCCGGCCAAGTTTGGCATTAAAACTTTCGCGATGGTGGATGCAAAAACGTCTTAGACTTTTAATTTGGAAACTTATGTGGGAACTCAGACGGACGGACCATACAAACTTAGCAATAGTGCGGAAGAGATAACTCTTCGATTGGTAGAGCCAGTCGCAGGAACTAATCGCAATATTACTGGTGACAATTGGTTCAACAGCTTATCGTTGGTTAATAATTTGCTAAAGAAATAGTTTACATATTTGGGAATTGTGAGAAAAAATAAACGCGAAGTTCCCAAAGAATTCCTTCCCAGAAAGCATCGTAAAGAAAAGTCAAGTATTTTTGGTTTCCAAGAAAATTGTACACTAGTGTCGTACTGCCCGAAAAAAAACCGGTCAGTGATCCTGATATCATCTATGCACCATGATAACGCAATAGATGAGCAAACAAATGATGAAAAAAAACCAATTATGATAACCGATTATAATCACACAAAAATTGGTGTAGATCTTGTGGACCAATTATGTCAGAAATATAATGTTGCAAGGAATACGTGTCGTTGGCCAATGGTAATATTTTACAATTTACTAAATATCTCTGGTGTAAACGCTCTTTGTGTATATAAAGTAAATAATCCCCAAAATAATATAAAGCGGAGTGATTTTCTTGAAAAATGCGCTTGGGAGCTCATTCGACCACAAATTGAAGTTAGATCACAGAATCCTCGACTACCCAGGGAAATGAGGCAGCGAGCCCATAACCTTCTTGGCATCCCAAGCATTGCACCACAACAACCCACTCAATCACCAAGTACCTATGTCGGACGTTGTCATATTTGCCCTCGCAATATGAACAAATCATCCCGAAAGTCGTGTATTAAATGCGGTAGATTTGCTTGCAAAAATCATATGAGGGAAAGCTGCACGGAATGTCTCAGTAAGGAAATATAAGCAGTTTTCAGAAACCATAACATATAAGTTTTGTACTGAACTTTTATTTTTTTATTCAAAGAAGTGAATTTTACATATTTTTGTTTTAAGTTTTACGAATAATAAAAACTCTTTTGTAAATCGTCCATTAGTTTTGAGAAAAAACTTTTATAAATTGCAATAAATGTTAAAAAACACATACATTCATGTTTTTATTGAATTTACAGAAGATACACAAATATTTTAGTGAAAATATTAGCTTATATTCCTCACATTAAATCACAGAATATACTTATGAAGTATTATTAAAAAACACAAATGAATAACACTTTTAGTCATAATATTAATATGGTCTACGATTGTAGACCACGTGCCTAACCACGTTACAAAAATCCACGTGCCTAACGAAGGGTTAAAAAAAAATTTTTTTAATTTATAAAAATGTTGGAAAGAAGCGAAGATATTTGACCTTGTAAATCTCCATTCCAAAGTTTTCAGCATTTATGGAATCTAAAAGTTATTAAATTTTTTCGAAAGTTTTTAAATTTTTGGCATTATTCAATTTACCTCTTATTGTGCCCAAGCCCACAAACAAAAAAACGATTTATTCTATTTTCCGTTAACTGAAAGCCTTGGAAATTACGCAAAAACCAAGAAATTCTGTGTAGGGTGAATTAAGACCGAGGTATCGCTCATTTACTGCAGAATGTTGTTGACTGGAGAAGGAAGACGGCAGTCAGCTTCCACTTTTATAGCTTTGTAGAATTTCGTGCTAAAAATATTTCACATAATTTAAATTAATCATACATTTACAGCACATAATTTAATGATATATTCACTTGCATTTGCTTGCGCTCGTAGGGTTATGCGACCTTCCCCGTCAGCAGTCAAGGTGAAGAGCAATTGCATGGAATTGCACCTAACCGCAAAGGCGAATGCCGTTTACCCGAGACAAAGGCCACAAGTTGTGGTCTATAACAGTGCGTGCACAAACAATTAGTAACAACAAATTAATTCACAATTAGTAATTTATAATTAAGGTTAGCCTCATTCGCCAACAAGTGTCACAATTTACAAACCAAAATGTTGAAAAAAAAAACGGTTGCAAAGTTCTCAGTTTACTATGCCGCGCTCATTAAAATAAAGACATGTTTCCACCTAATGACCTATGCAGCTTGTGGCCACTTTTGCATACATATCTAATTTTTTTGTTGTGGATTGTAAGGTTATTGAAGTAAATGAGCGATATTCATAATACACGAACTTAACCACAAAAAAAATCTCGACTGTAACAACTGCCAAAGCGGCAAAGGCCAAAGTGTCTTCTGCATAAAATTCATAATATAACAGGTGGCGCTAAATTAATCCTCCTATCAGAAAATGCTATAAATTTTGCGATTGGCCCCTAATGTCAGTTCTGTTTCGACATTTGTGTAGTAAACACATGCGAAATACACGTGAATAAACAATGTTACGCTACACTGTCCAGAACGCGGAATATTGCTGACTATTTATTTGACCAATAATCGGTCGGTGACTTTGGCACAACGTGAATTTCGTCGCAGATTTCCTCGCCGTCCAACGCCTACTGCTAAAACACTGTGACGTTTAGCCGCTCGCCTCGAAGAGACTGGCACAACACGAGATGATGCCAGGCGTGGCAGACCCCGGAGTAGCCGTTCTGCAGAGAATATTGCTGCTGTAGCCGAGGATGTCATGGAAGCGTCGTCGACATCGACCAGACGACGTGCCACACAAATGGGTATCAGTCGACGGTCTCTACAGCGAATTTTGGTACAAAATTTGAAGAAGTTTCCATACAAAGTCCAGACGGTGCATCAGCTTTTAGCGGCTGACCGCCAATCGCGTCTAACATACGCTCAAGCCATCCTTAATCACCACCAAGAGGAAGATGATTTTTCATCAAAAATTATGATTGAGGCCCATTTCCATCTTAGCGGGTACGTAAATAAGCAAAATTTACGCTTCTGGGGCACTGAAAATCCGCGTGTAACCCACGAAGAGCCATTACACCCGCTCAAAGTCACTGTATGGTGTGCTGTTTTCGCTGGAGGAGTCATCGGACCTTTTTTCTTCGAAGACCTCGCGGGCCAAACAGTTACTGTGAATGGTGAGCGCTAGAGAGCAATGATCAACGAGTTCTTTTTGCCGCAACTTGATGAATTGGGATTGGAAAACATGTGGTTCCAACAGGACGGTGCAACGGCACACACTGCACGTGCCACAACCTAATCTCCCGTTTTGGCGGTTTGTACTGGCCAGCAAGATCGCCTGATTTGACCGCTCCAGACTTCTTTTTGTGGGGCTTTTTGAAGTCGCGGGTTTATGTCAACAAGCCTCAGACTCTTGCAGCTCTTAAAGACAATATCCGTCAAGAATGTGAGGACCTATCGCCGGAAGTTTTGGCCAAAGTGATGGAAAATGCCACAAAAAGGGCTCAAATGGCAATCAAATGTGGAGGCGGCCATTTACATGACATCATATTCTCGACTTGATGTAAAAAAAATTAAAAGACCAAATAAAAATTATCCACAAGAAGAATCAAAGTTTTTCATTTTTTTTTAAATTACAGCCAAAAAACATCGCATGGTTACTTTTGCGCCACCTTGTACCTTCAGACATCCAGCAGCATCGACAGGCAAAACAGGCGTTCATTCATTGTTGTGGGAAAAGCTCGACTTGGATCTCATGAGCTTTGGAATGTAGTGAAACTATCAAAAAGTAAATTCTTATCGCCAAATAGGACGAATGCGCATGAGACGCAAATTAAAGCTACAATGACCATAATACTAGGAGAGACACAACAAAACAGCACAGCAAAAGTTCATCACATGCTATTCAAGACATGAAAATCGTCCTGACAACACTTAAATAGTAGTTGCTTTTCCAACACGGCCTGGTACCGCAGAGTAGCACTTCTGTTCTTAAGAAGAGGCCAACATTTGATCGCTTCATTGGTCGCTTCGATAGCGCAATCCACCTGTTATTGGAAAACCCTATAGTTTCCTACAACTGAAATAATAAAAAAAAAAATAAACAATAGTAAATAGTAAAAGTTTGAGCTATTAAACAGACAGTACTTTAAAGAACAAATATTTACAATAAAACTTCAAAATTTAAATTTAAAACAACTTCTCTCACTTTTAGACCCTCTAATTACTTTATATACACTCATAAATTTTATTTCATACACTTCCACAGTAGTGTGCTTAAGTTGTTTTTGGGTTATTTTGTTCACTTCAAGTCACTTGTTTTCTTTGCCCAACTGAATATAAGTTAGCCGTCTAGACGCGCAAATTGATACCGAAAATTTGGTTTCACGAAGAATTATCAAATTCCAATTCTATGTTATAAAGAAGTAAGAGCGAAATAAATGGGTTGAAGGAAGAAATGACAAAATTGAATAAAAAATTTGCATGCATAAAATTCTCACAAAGACTTATTCCGTCTCTTTTGAATTTTGTCGCCATTGCTTATTACCTCCTTCATTCCACTGCTTCACTTTGCTAGAAAAACATCAGTTACGTACGGCCACTTTCCGATACTGAATTACTAAAATGTCATTATTATGGGTTATTTGAAAATTTGCATATCAAATCGAGTTCTATTGATTTTTCATTTCGTTTAAGTTGAATAAAAGTTTTCGCATATACTTAGTTGTATTTTCTGAAGGAGCTGTAAGTAAGGGTCATGCCGAGAATATTTCAAGCCAATGAAGGAGTTGTTGGTTTTCAGTGCTTAAAGTGGTCTTAAGGTTTGCTATTCATTTGAAAGCACAATTGTAGTAGATTTAAGGTTTCTATTTGGTATTTAGTTGAATAAAGAACCATGAACAACTCGGAATCAGTGCACAATTACTTTTGATCAGATTTGAGAAGACTGTTCCTTAGAAAATTTGACCCTAAGTTCACTCAAATAAAGAAAAGTTATGCATGAACATGCAGAGAAATAAGAGTAAGGAATTGAAAGGTGTGGCAATTAAGTTAGGTCAAAAATAAGTGAAAATTAGGAAGGGCTATTTAATTGTATACAAGGATATTTTTCTTTCTCGAAATATTCTCTATTTTAGTCCAAATCCTTCTTAGCCATTTCTTAAAGCTTATTCCTATCATCAAAAAAAGTTAAGGCCTTCCAAAAGCACAACTCGCCTCATATCAGCGGTATTTATGATTTATCGATGCTCTTTTTCTCATTTTTGTTAATAAAATCAAATAAGCCAAATCTGTACTGAAAATGGGTTATTTAAGAGTTCCTATTAGATATACTATTTGTGTAACTCAGGCACCAAGCATGAAGGGTGAATAGTGTTGCAAAGGAAGCACACCTCGACTCTATTTTCTCCACCTTAAGAGTGGGGTTTTATATGTAGAAGTCCACGCAAGTGGGGAAAGTTACTGATCGCCACTCACTTGGGAGTGGCCAGAATGATTCTTCTGCAGATGGTTCAAGCAGTTCACAACTTCCGGAATTAGCCCAAGTATCCTCTGGGTAGCTTCCGAACACCCACTCGGGAGTGAGCTAATGTGAGAAGGTGAACCATTCCATAATAGCTGGTTGTGCGCTGGGTTTGGGAAGCGCCACTTAAAAATCCCTCCAATGAAAATATACAAAAAGCTTCGGATGAGAACTCCCTATACTGATGACGACCACTGCAAACGAACTAAGGAAAACGATTTGGGGACATGCACCTAGAGTGTCCGGTCCCTAAATGAGGAAGGAGCCTCTGCCCGGCTGGTTGATGCCCTCGTGAGAGTAAAGGCTGACATCACTGCCATCCAAGAGATGCGATGGACGGAACAAGACAAGAAAACCATAGGACCTTCCGACGTCTACTACAGCTGTCATATAAAGGAGTGCGAATTCGGTGTCGGATATGTTGTGGGAGAGAGACTTCGTAGCTAAGTACTGTCATTCACTCCGGTGAACGAGCGCCTCGCAGTAATCCGCATTAAAGCGCCATTTTTTAACATCTCGCTTCTTTGCGCCCACGCCCCGCTAGAAGAAATGGACGATACGACCAAAGATTCCTTCTATGAGCGCCTGGAACGTTCTTATAAGTGAGGCTCCCGCGACGACATAAAAATCGTACTTGGTGACTTCAACGCCAGGGTGGGCAAAGGGGAAATTTTTGGTTCCACAGTCGGAAAATTCAGCCTGCACAACGAAACATACAGTAACGCACAGAGGCTGATCGACTTCGCCGGGGCCCAAAACATGGTAGTCTGCAGCACCAGATTCCAGCATAAAAAAATTCACCAAGCGACGTGGCTGTCTCCAGATCGGAAAATGCGAAACCAGATCGATTATGTTGTGATAAATGGAAGACACGCTTCTAGTGTTTTAGATGTACGTACGACCTGAGGACCCAACATCGACTCGTTGACCGACGTGTAAGTAATCATAGCATCGCCCAGGAGCTAAAGACCATACAACAGCTTTAAACCATTTGCGCAAAAATTTTACGCAAAAATAATGGATTTATTTTTCTCCAAACTAATATTGACACTTTTTTCATTTATTGACCACTACAAGATGCCTGACAGCCTTAACTTCCTTGGCTGAACTTCCAAGACCAAAAATCGTAAAATAAGTTACAGGACATTGTATTGGAAAATCGTCAAATGAATGAAGGAGATTTAGTAGAATCCCTAAGCATCTTTTTGGGCAGTTTAAGGAATATTTTGACTGAATTGTTGTGTGCACAATGGGTGTCGCATTCGCCAACAGTGAAACAAGAACACAGTCGAATGTGACTTTCTCAACAATATTTTGAGCGTTGTTGAACAGATTAAGTGGGTTTTGTGTGTCGAGTCATCACTATGGATGAGACTTTGGTAAATCACAACGATCCTAAATCAAGACAAGAGGTGGAGTAGTGGTATAAACCGGGTTCTTCGATCTTAGCATCAGTTTTTTTTTTTTGGATGTGAAAGAAATTTCATCCATGGATTACTTACAAACTGGTGAACCATTAAATTCTGAATATTATTCTAAACGTTTAGACCAACTGATGGAAAAATTCGTAAAAAATTACCCAGTTTGCAAAACATAAAAAATTGTTTTGCATCTGGGCAATGCACCGTGTCACAAGAACATTTTCACAATGGCTAAAATCAGTGAATTAAAGTTCAGAATGTTGGAGCATCCACTGCATTTACCAGACTTAACCCCACGCGACTTCCATCTGCTTGCAGGCCTAAACAAATTCATACAGGGAAAGCGTTTCTCATCAAATGATAAGGCAAGCTGTGGAAGCAAAACTTATTGAACAACCTAGTATAATCAAAATCCTAAACTTCATTCATGATGTACGCACGTTAGGTCTACCAAAGATTTGTTCAATGCTAATCAACCGATTCCTTATTTCGGTAATTCTGATATATCGGTGGCCCTTTGGCTAAATCGTTTTGGCATAACAGCCAAACGCAATTTCTTTCTTGGTACAAATTTGTCTCTTGTTTTTATTTTTTTTTCAATTCTTAAGATACTTTTTAGTTGGTGAGACGAAATTTTGCCTCAGAAGACCCATACTAAAGTTTTTCGAAAAATAATTTTCTAGAACATTTGAATCCTCCAGAGAGGTTTTCGATTGGTTTTGTAAAGATTGTTTTGAAATAAGGTTCATAATGACCCCTTTGGGTGAGATTTAATGGTTTAAAATGTTCCAGGATAGTATTTACTGTGAAATTTTACAGCATATATCTTAACCTCTCATCCCACTATGGCATATATTTTAACCATTTTTCCCACTTCTTTGAAACTAACTTCGGCCGGAAATGAAAACTTTAGTAGACCTTACAAAAAAAATCAAGCTAACCTTTCCAAATCCATCGCATTTTATTACTGCCCTGTATAGCCGCAAAATTGTGCTCCTGTGTTATCATGCCAACTACAGTCCACATACATACACTGATGTGCGAAATAATATTAAATTCAGTCACTTAAATGTTTCCGAACATAAATAAGTGAGTCTAAGCTGCCAGAATTACCGCAGGCTTGCAATATAAGAGGCAAAAATGTTTAATAAAAAAATGCAAAACGAGATCGTAAACGTAAATCACACTAAAGTCATATATTTAAATTCCAACTTCAATGCGCTATCAAAGTAGCCACCAAAGTATAAACAAATCGGCAACAACAACTTAAATTATTGACGGGTCAGCTCCCTCTTTGTCAGTCAATCAAAACACGAAAGTCAGTGAAATAAACGGAAACATAAAAAATATGTAAATACGTAAAAAACAATATAATTTTTTCATTCACCGCGTCCATGAGCCACTAAGCTTAAGCAACGAGAGAAACCAGAAAATTCAAAATGCTAAAAAATGTAGCAACATCAGAACTCATTAAAACTGCAAATCTCCTGTGTCTGGTCATGCTGTGTGACAGTCGACATGAACCACATTCTGGTCCGGAAGTAGTTTGAATAACTAATTTTACTCACACATACATACCTATACACAGATACCAACGCAAAAGCAAAACAGCCAGTGGTGCAATGCCTACCACTTACAATAATGCCAACTGACAATCAGTGTCACCATGACCTCTTCCATGGCTCTTCTTATGCGGCGCATGTTTTTACATTTGTTCATTTTGTTTTTATTTAAAAGGAGAACAAGAAAAAAAAACAGAAGAAAAAATTATTGCGACAAACTTCTTGCAAATTTGCACGCAACTGAGAAGTTACCAGCGAGTAAACTACCGCCTGGCTGTGAAGGAATTATTGTTGTACAAGGTGTGATGGAGGAACTTGTATGCTAGCGAAGTGAAATCAGATAAGGCAGATATCCGTCCAGAATATAACGAATAATTTTCAGAAAGAGAATTTTTAAGGAATAATATCAACTAAATGTAACTATAGGGGCATGATTTATACTAAATAATAGCTGCAGTTTCTAAGGTGCTGAAAGTCTGCAAAGAAAGTATTGAAAGACTTGGCTGATACGATGGGTTTTAATTTATGAGACAGGATTTCCTGCCAATAATTCATTATTAATTTTTTTTAATCCCATATTTTTTTCCAGCAAAAATTCTTGAGCAAAAAGCTTGACAACCCACCAAGTCTTAATGAAAAAATATAACCAAAACTAAATAAAAAAGTAACTTATAAGAAAATTTTAAGAATTCATTACACACTTAATCCCACCATAGCCGAATAGGTTGGTGCGTGTCTACCATTCGAAACTACACAGAATTTTTATTCTTAAGGGGGAACGCAAAAGGTTTACCCTTTAGTCGATTTTTCCGAATTTATTTTGTAAGTAGGAATGATTATTCGAGAATCGGACAAAAAGCAATTTATTATATATGTATTAAACTATGTTGATGTAAATTTTTATTCAAAAATATTGAAAATTGACAAATTTATGAAAATAAACGTAACGAGTTAAAAAAAATGACGTCATCTGGTGGCAGCGATACTGCAATGAATAATCATCTGAAATCAGAAACCTAAAAATTGTATTAATCTACACGACAGTGGCTATCGTTGTACGTAGCCTTTTTTTTGTTTAACAAAATGGTGGTGATTTCAATTTCGATGTGTGTTTTTCACCATTTTTTTGATTTTCAACAGGCCTAAATAGTTATTTTCCAAATTTTGAAAATCGGCTACGTACAACGATAGCCAATGCGATAACAAAAATTTTGAAAAAATGAAAATTAAAATCGGGTAATTAGACTTCGGGAAATCGTTGCCACCGTATCTAAAAAAGGCGTTTCGAGAAAAACGCGTTTGAAATAAAGCATCGTATCGTAAGCGCTACGGGGCACTTAAGTGCACATACAATTTGGAATAAAGGGAATTTCGCTTTAAAATTTTTACCACATTTTTTTGACTAGTTATACAGTAGGTTCTGTTTTTATGCGGTAGATACGTTCCGCAAGAAACAGCATAAAAAAAAACAGCATAAAAAAAGCTACCAGTTCTATAGTAAAACTATAGATACGTTTCAAAAGTGCTAAGAACCGCATAAATCTGAAATAATGTAATAAAATCGCATAAAAAAGGGCACTAGTCCCATATTATAACTATAGATACGTTCCATAGACCGCATGAATCTGAAATAATTAAATAAAATCGCATAAACAAAATGTTGTATTTTTGAAAATTATATCTTTATTTAAGAAACGTCAGAATCGAAAAATATATTTACATCAGAAATAGAATCAGACAATGCCCGCATGTTGCGCATTCGTTTAGGATTTGGCATAAAATCACTTTCGTCACTTGAGGAAATGTACACGTCTGATCTAGATGGTTATGCAGGCGGTTCCATACTTGTAGAGTAGGCATTTCTGATGTAATCTGTAATGAGTTTTTGCTTAACTGGTTTAGAATCTTGTTTATATGTACAATTCCCGATAGGTCGACATGCATTTTTTAATTAAAAAAAAAACCGCATAAAAAAAAGCCGAATAAAAACAGAACCTACTGTACTAACAATTCATGCAAAAAAAAATCGATTTTTTTGAACTTTCACAGTGGCGTTCCCCCTTAAACCTTGCATATAGCAACAAATGATAAAAAAGTTTTTTTCTGATGTCGGTCGTGCCTCGGCTGGCAATGACAAACCTTCAATTCTATTTTTGGCATGGAAAAGAATTATGTTGAGCCTCCGCTCCACCCTTCTCTGCTGTTTGCGTCTTCCGCTTATTACAGTGTTGCGATTCTTGCCCTATTGGTCGCGCCTTTCTGAAGCCAAACTGCGTCGCTGAGAGGATTCTACTTTCCAGTATTGATGCTAAAAATCTATTACCGACTATGTGTTTGAACAGCTTTTCCGACGTATTTAAGATGTATATAAGGCAGGATGCTGAGAAGTCTCCCGATGGCTTTCCACTTTTTAGCAGAAGAAGTAATCGCTGTTGTTTCCATAGATTGGGAAACGCACCTTCCGCAAGAAATTTAATTAAACGTATGACACTTCAGAATTTGTGCTTAAAGCAACACTGAAGACACGATTTGGAATTGCATCCGGCGCCGGTGATTTTTTTTCACGGCGGTTGAGGACTGGTTTTGTGCTGATCATGGGGGTGTTGCATTCCATAGCCAGAAATTATGATTGTCGCATATATTTTTTAGTAGGGCATCCGTTCAAATTTGTGGTGTACGATTTGATGTTGCTCTACAAATTGATTCCTCAATAGTCTAAAAAAGGTCAGTCTTGAATTTAAAGCTTACGCTTAGAAGATTTCAGTGCTATTGAAAATTTGTTAATTCTTAAAAATTTTCAAGTTTTGAAAGTGCAAATCTAATTTTTTGTACCTTTCGAGGTTATGCAAGAATATTTAGTCTTCTTCTCTGAACTCTTCTTAACATTTAAAACTTTTTATACCTTTTGAAAAACCTTTGAATTTACTCAATACGAATTATGGGGTCCCGGTGGCCTAGAGCTCGAAAGTTTAGAGTATTTTCAGGATTTTTTTAACGACAAAAAAAGTGAAAAACGATATTTAAATTTGTTAGGCTTTTTATTTAACTTCCTTTACATACAAAAATAATAGAACAAAAAATTTTAATAATTTTAAAAATGGCGCTGAAGTTGACGCTCCCGAAAAATTGGATCTAACGGTGTTGTCTAATTTGGCTTTCTATTTATCTCAAACACAAAACCAAAAAAATTTCATAATCAGTATGACTGTAGCCATGTCCCGTACTAGAATACAAAAATGTGACGAAATGGCGCGGTTTGAACACACACTCTAAGAACCGGGTTTTTGTTTTCAGTTTTTTTATAAAATAAAATTATGTGATTCTACATAGTACGGGCGATAGCCATTGATGTTGTGAATAATATTTTAAAATTTCAGTCGATTCGGTTAAATAGTTTTTTTTTGACAACACCAGGCCGAAAAAGTCGTTTCGAGATAAATGAGTTTAAAGCTTGAGGTACAGGAGCAGCGGTTCGCGCGCCTACCTAGCTAATGGGCTGTAAAAGCTATAATATTGGGAATTTCCGCATAATAATTTCTCAGTATATTCTTAAGATGGTGTACTTTCGAAATCTCGAAAAAACAAAAAATCGATTTTTTGAAATTTCTAGACCAGGTCCTCTTAAAGCCATAGCAGTATATTCATTGTAAAAACCAAAAAAAAACAAAAAAAAAAACAAAAAAACAAAAAAAAAAAAACAAACAAACAAAAAATTCATATATTATTGAAAAACAATCTTTTTGAAAAGGATTAGCTTTTTACATAACTTCAAATAAAGCAAAGAGTATTTTTCGGCCTTTTTTAAAGAAATTTTCTGAGCATAAGTTTCAAATACAAGAATGGATTTTTGAAACTTTGTTTTTTCAATGCGCTCCATTGTATATAACTATAACCACGCTTTGAGTAATTCAATAAAAACAAATGATTTTCTTTTCAACTGGATTTTTATATCCGAAAGTAGGCAACACTGCAATTGCGCGAGTGAGCTTTGACTGCTCGAAGCAGAAGAAGGACAAGAAATTTGCCAAAAAAAAAATTTAAATAAAGCAAAGAAATGTCCCACCCAAATAATCACCAACAATAATCGCAATCGCTGGATATGTGACCAGATGATAAAAAAAAGAAAGCTAAATAGGACTGCATGAATTATTGAACTAATTAAAAAAAATTATTATATTTTATATGAGATTTATTTAAAAGGAGCTACAAATAAATCAGAAAAAAGAATACAAAACTCCAAAGCTAGAGAAAAAAAAGCCGCTGACTCAAGTTACAAAAATCTGGCCACACTGGTCACCGATTGCACCAGTGTGACGCACGAATTCAGCTGATATTGTTAAATTCGCTGAGAGCAAAGTAACGCTACCCATAATGGAAATAATAATGAGATGGCGCCTATCGTGGTACCGTTGCTTTGCTCTCTGCGAGTTTGACAATGAGTTACGTGGTTTTAGCACCTGGCAGAATGGCCAGATTACCATTTTCGTAATTTGATTTAGCTTCTCTTTTTTTGTTAATATATTTAGTTGGTGTTTTAGTTCTTTCTTCATGACATTTTTCTGGTCTGTTCTAATTAAAAATAATGTTTATAATTTTGTATAATATACACTTTTTAAAAATTAGTTCAATAATTCACTCAGTTTTATTTAGGTTTACTTTTTTTTACATCTGGTAGCATTGCCCGCGATTGCAGTTGTTGGTGGTGTTCTTCTGCTTTCAGCAGTCGAATCTCTCTCTCGATTCTGCGGTGTTGCCTAGCTTTGGATATAAAAACGCACTAAAATGCCCATTTAAAGAATATGAAACACCAAATTTTTATCGAATCACTTAAAGAACTTTGTATGCGTGACAAAGTGTTTTTAGAATGTCCGTTTGTTTTAAATAAATGTCTTATGCTTATGTACAATTTAATTAATGAGTTTTTGTTAAGGGAACAACTTATATTTGAGGTTATGTAACTAGATAAGGTACTCTTTTTGTAAAAATGTCATTATGGTTTTTTAAATTTTTTCTAGTATTTTGTGGCTTATTTTTACAATGAATACACCTCTTGATTCCCTAAGGATTGATGGCTGGAAGAAACGATTACATCTCTTTGGTTCTAATTCACATTCAGTAAATTCAAACGTTTTTTTAAATGTGTAAAAAGGTTTTCAATCTTAAGAAGAGTTGAGAGAAGAACATTTAATATTCTTGCATTAACTTAAAAGGAGCAAAAAAATAAATTTGCACTTTGAAAATATCAAACTTTATAAGAATCAACAAAATTGCATTAGCACTAAAATCTTCTCAGCGTGACCTTTTTTAACATTATTTTATTTAATAACACATTTCTTTAAACTTACAGTTTCGATAACTTTAAATTAAAAACAAAAAGAAACAAACACCAAACTTAAATATTTTCGCATTTTGGGTATAAAAAGCACTAAATTTATTGTGACGAGCAAATGGTTGGCAACACTGCACAACTTGGCAAACGTGACGACACGCACTCTCTGATGGGCGCAATCTTGTTTCTACCATTCTTGACGCTACCTAAATTCTCAGCAACCGCACTATTCTCTCCATCGTGATTAAAGAGTCATATCTCAGCCACTATATTTACCAGTCTTCGCCTCTTGCAACTTTTTTCTATATCCAACACTGATAAGACGCATGAAATGAGGGACACCTGCCACGATTGAGAAAAGCGGACCACCGCACTCAATCCTATAAATAAACGCATATCAGAAGTGCTTTGAGGATTGCAAAAGTAATGACCCTCGTATGTTATATCTGCATGGATTATTGCTTTGAAAATTACAAAATAGATATTAATGAAAAAATATCTGGGAATTAAAAAAGAAAAATAAAAAATAAAAAATAGTCAGGAACTCAGTAATAGCTGCTGCTTCGCTTATGCGGGACCATATTTTCTAAAATGACCAGTGCTGTTTTGATTTCTTTTTGTTGCTTGAGAACTGGCACTTTTAAACCCGGCTTATAAATTTACACGCACCCTGTGAGGAACGTAATATCTACAGCAACAATACTATCATATATTCATATATTCTACTCTCTGCATTCATTATACTATACAGGCTGCTGATAGGTTTGAGTTTTGCGTGTAGGTGGTGCGTAGCTGAAATATATATTTTTTTTACTTTTCGAAGTACCCTGTATCTCCTGCGGGAGATTTCAATCAAATTTGAGTATGGAAAACTTTCTCTTCATTATTTTCAGTTGAGAGGCGCATGCAAATAAGTTCATCACTGTCGTTGTGATTATATTTTTTGTTTGTCTTTTGTATATTTCTTGTTGCTACGTTGCTGAGTGGCATACTCGGTAAAATGTTTGCGTAATGGTAACGGAACTGCGGTGTTGTATTTTTTTATCTCTTGTGAATGATGGAAAATTGAACTGAAGAGGCGCTGATGATATTGTACTTGTATAAGTAGATGGTGGGCATGTTAAAATGTTGGCCCCTCCTGTTGTTTTGCAGTAGTGCGTGTTGCTTTATCCGATAAGTAGGGCAAATTTGTTTAAGTCTGTGCTGATGACGAACGAAAGCAATAATATTCTGCTGGCTATTTTGGAATTGTATAGAAATATTAAATGTAGTGATATTCAATTTTTGTCCAATCTTTACAAATAGACAAAACCAGTTTATATTTTGGAAAATACATGGTTTTTAAGAATCTTTATACCCGCCTTCTGCTTCGATACACAGTTTTCTAAAAGATGGTGTAAGCAACTCTTTCTAAACATAAAAAGTTCGTTTTCAGCTTCTGTTTGAACCAGTGCTGTGTATTGCCATTAATTTTATCAATAAACGAAAAAACCTCGATTTTATTTTTTAATTCAATAATTGGTTTCGTTGATTATCAAAACAATAAAATCATTCAGACAAATTTTTCTTTCGTTTCTAATCACAAAAATTTGTCAACAAAAATTTGTTTTGCTGATTATCAAAAAAAAAAAAATGTCTTCTAGTTTTTTCTAGGTTAGGTTGGGCGGTAGCGGTTGTCCACTATGCGGCACACTCAGGCTTTTAAGCCATTGTGATGTCATATGGAGGCATTGTCCTCATCTTCCTAAAATCAATTTGCACTTTTCAAAAGTTTTAAAAGATCCTGGATTTCTACAATGTTGAGATCTTCCAGTCTACAAAAAAATTGTCAATCAAAAGTGGTGAATATTCGTCTGAAGAAATCAAGACAATGGCGCAAAAGGTGTAGGATCGTTTCTTTCTATTCTTCATTTAGACAGAAAATTAGTTTTCTAAGGCTTTGCTTATTTTGGCTTAGCAGAGATTCCGCGCGTTCAGTACTGAGAGTCGGCCAGAATTGTCGAGCGATTCTGCAAATGGTTTCATTACACCATCTTTCAATTGCTGCTCTTACAATTTCCTCAAAGATAAGTAGCTTACACGTTTGCAAAGGTATGCCTATGTCACTGTCTGTGCACTCATCAGTCAACTTGGTGCCAAGTCTCTCTAGTTCAATGACCTTAAAGACTCCCTCGATATCACAATGGTCAGGAACCCACGTTAAATTTGGGCGATATAACTCAGGCATTTTGTTAAAAGTTGTGCTACATTTCATGGCTACTTTAGAGGTTGTCGACTGTTTTGTGAGGGATTTTAACGCTGCTGAGCTGTTAGTTAAACTGTAGATATCATTTCCCGATATTGCATCACACTGTACCAGTATCACGGCCTTCATTATTGCCATCTGTTCAGCCTAAAAAACCCTACTACTTTGGGGAGCCGAAAACTAAAGGAGATCCAGATGTTCCGAATATACGCCTCCATTCACCCTGTTGTTGGACGGACTGGCTCTGTTTGTTATCTTAAGAAATATTTAAAACAATCGCAAGCAATCGCAATAGGTCGCAGAAGAGAAGGCTAAGTGGTATGATCTTGATTTTGAGTTGAAGAGGAACAATTTTTTGCCAAATTTTCTGAAGCGGAGTTTGCAAATGATTACTTATTCTTCTCGATGTGTAATCTCACAGTATCAAAAAGTAAGTGTGATGATGTTTTAGGGACACGTTGCAGTATTGACAGCAGTCTTAAAATCTTATTCCGACCCAGTGTAGTCTGCAATGGCCAGCAAGAATGCCTAGAAACGTTCTCCGTTTGACCTTCGAGAGGTTAATGGGACGTTAAATCTTTTGAGTGGAAAAATGGGTTATATATGTCTGATATGTATTTGCACCTCTTTGTTAATTTCCAGCTTGGGTACTGATGTTTTGCCCTTAAATAGTAACAGCCAGTAGCAGATACGCCTTATGAGAAACAGTGAACCATGCGTAGGCCTCTAAAAGACATTTTTATATCAACTCCAGCGCCTATTACCAGTATAACGTGGTTATACTACTCAGCTTAGCACGGCTTTAGAATACTGTAATTAGTTGTTGAAGTCATAACCCAACTTGACGCGGGTTTTTCTTCTGTGTGACATCCCATAAGCCGTCTAATAAAACCAAAGATATCATCCGATGGATTACCAAACTATAGACCTGTGATTGAGAAAAGTAAGAGACTGGAATGCAATACGAAGTCTTGCTTGTTTTCACAAAAAGAAAAATATCCCACAGCTCCGAATCGCTTAACAGGCTCGCTCTGCAATGCTTGAGTTGGTACACAGATGTGATAAATTAGAGAACTTTTACCCCTTACCCTATCAGTCTATAAATTATAAATCAGCAAGATCAGCGCTAAGTTTAGATACATTTTTCTGGGTACATATTGGGCAGAGAAATGTTGTACTTCTGTAAGAGAAAGTGAAAAAATATGCTTCTATATTACATTGAAACATTTTTGTTCTGTTTTTTTTTTATTGCAAATTTCCAATTTTTTTTTTCAAAATGAAGCAGGTTTTTTACTTGTATTATACTGCTGGAATGTAATGAAAAAAGAGGAGGCATATCTATGGTAACGATAACTTTTAACTTATTTAAAGTAAGCTGTGTTCAATTGAGCTGTGATGTAAGTAAGCTTTTCTGCATGTCAAACGTCTCGTGTTGATTTGTTTGGCCTTGAAGACTTGCCGTTCTTTCTTTTTTTGCAGCATAGCAAACTGTGAATCGTTTTCTTATCTATTTTTCATCTCCTATCGTGAACCCATTGGGTTTTTGTCAAGGACGGTCTATTCTTTTGTTCTTGGCCCATACAGTTCTTCAATTTCCGCTTTAAAATCCTTAAACTTCTCATCACTTTCTTCTTAAAAACCTTCTTATTTGCGAAATAGTTACTTCCACTAATTTTTATGATACAAACAGCTATAAAGAATAACAAAAAAGTTCGCTTCAAGAAAACCAATTTCTGATAAGTATGACCTCGAAATATCAATGCACGCAGACATTCACCGAATAGTAAGGGCAACATAAAAAAAGAAACAACAAAAGAAAATAATAGAGTTTAAACAGTGGGTATTTACATTTCAAAGGTAAACAGTTCTTGATTGCATATGATTTATGGGACGTTCCTTTTAGAACATTATTTCTACCGCTTATTCACCATCCCTATTATCAAAAAGTCCCGGGAAGGTGATGTTGACTGTGTTCTTCGATTGCCAAGGCGTAGTGGAAGGTACTCATCCATCGGGCCAGACAGTCAATGAAGAATATTATTTATCCGTTTCGAAGCGTTTGAGATATGCTGTACGTCGAAAACGACCGGAAGTGTGGGCAAACAATTCTTGGATTTTGCATGAAGATAACGCGCCATCCCACCGAGCACAAATTGTGCTGGATTATTTATCCAAACACCAAGTAAATACCAACATGCAAGCACCGTATTCACCTATGGTCTCGTGCGACTCCTTTTTGTTTTCCTAAGTTGAGGTTGCCACTTCGTGGAAGGAGATTTCAGTCGATAGAGGAGATCTCAAAGAGAATGCGACGAAGGAGTTGAAGACCATCCCTTCGTCGGTCTACCAGGGGTGCATGGAGGACTGGGTTAAACGTTGGCACATGTGTGTTACTTCAGACGGGTCATATTTTGAAGGAGATAAAATAAATTTGCCAAAAATTTAATTATGTTTTGTTTTATTTAAACATTCCCGGTACTGTCTGATCATAGGGTAAGGAGACGCTTTTCTTTTCGTTTTGTTTTTTTTTTTGTTATTTTTATAAAGAAATCAAATCAGAGATGGAAATCAGAAAAAACGTGGCATATGGCACGGAAAAAAATATTCTTGTATAGTGGCAAGGAATCCCTTAATACAGGGTAAAAAAAAGTTTAAGTCTTATTTAAGCTGTAAACACAGTTTAATTAGTTTTTCAGTTAGTTTTGCCTTCTCCTTTGGCAGGTAATGATTAGAAAATATATAATTTTCTAGAATTAGTTTCAAAAATAAAAGCAATTAAAATGCACTAGCCAAAAAGTCGTATCAGTAAACCTACTTTTCCCACGAAATCTTAAAGTAAAGGAAGTTTCTTTTAACAAGCACTTCTCACCTGAATCAAAAGGGATAATTATGAACAAAATAATAACTTTGTAAAAGTTTTTTTCCACTCTATTTTCATTTGAAACCCGCTTCTGCATATTATATACTTTCATAGATTTATGGATATTGAACAATTTTTCGAATACTGGATCTGAAGTGAATCTTTCAAGCTCTTTTAAAACCAGAATTATGAAAAGCTGCTGAGAACCCAAAAACTTAGATTTACTACCGTGGGCTTTCCCGAATATATATCGATTATTTCTTTAGCGGCAAGAGAACTGTCGATATCGGTAATTATGGTGTTACATCTGAGAATGGGAAACTGTGTTCACATTTTTGTTCAGTAAGGTTTGACAAGTTCAAATTGTAGAAATTTACTTTGAAAAAAAAAATCTGTTTGCGAAGTTCAAACAGCAAGGCATCAACGATCCTTATTTATTTCGAAATCGAAATCAGCAAAAGCTTATAAGTCTTGCTTTATTTTGATTGGTTCTCATAACCTTAGTCTTTGCGATGTTGACATCCAATCCGACAATGCGTGCCAGCGTGACTAGTATTTCCGCTTTGGTTTGCATGCCAGTGAGTTTGTAAGAGAGAAGGAGATTTCATCGGCAACTCCATACAACGCCTCTTTTGTGTAGGATCAATCGGCTCATAACATCCTATAGGACGATAGCGAAGAGAAGGGGCGGTGTTAGTATGACGATATGACAACCTTGCCTCACCCATGCGTTGGTGGTGAATGGATCGCTGATGTTGCCAGTTCGGAGTACTACTCAATGCCAGGCATACTGCGTCTCGTTTGATTTTGTCGAATGCCTTCTTAAAGTCAGCGCACAGCATGTGAGGCGGGGAGCCCCACTCAACTGATTATTCTACTATGATACGAAGAGTGTTGGTTTGGTCAGTATAGCTGCGGTGAGGGCGAAGTCCAGCTTGTTGATCCTTTAAGTAGCGGTCGATACTTTTACTTTTCTCTGTATACACTTAGTTCTACCTTTTTTTATTTATTCCACAACTGATGCAGTTCTAAAAATTCAGCGAAAGCTTTTTTTGATGTAATAAATTTTGATTTGCACAAAAACTTTCCATTTATGAAATATTGCAAATTTATTGAAATTTTTCCCAATTTAGAAGCGAATTTTTTCATAATTTTTTTTAGCTTCTTTAACACATTTATAATGCCATGTCTGAATTCAGTGATAAAGAATCGTTCTTTTGCTTTTTTATTAGCATCTCCTTCCTCTCTATACTTTTATTATCTAATACAAAGTTCCAAATTTCGTTTGCTTCATACAACGTTTGCTTTTTTTATAATTTTTCTTTCTTTTTTTTGCTCTTGCAAATAATTTCAAATTTTGATTTTCTTCATTTATATACGGCACATTAACGGCAAGCACTCCCTCCACCTGCTGTCTTTTATACCAACTCCGCCTCCTGTTTATTGATGCTGCCTGCCCTGGCAATCAAATTCTCTTGTGCTAATATCGATTATTTCGAAGACAATCGAGCTCGCATCTTCACTCTTACTTTCGATATTATTTTCTTATTATTTCCTTCATAGCCACACAATATTTGATATTATTGCATTTTCCATTACTTCACAAAACTTTACAGAAAGAATAGCAACGATTTTATCGCTTTATCTCCTTTTTGGTAAATTCTTTTATGTGCTTTGTGATGTTTTCGTTTTGTAGTTTTCTCTTCAATATTTATTTGTTTACTTTTCGGCGTTTTTTTACTGCTTATGGCTTATTATTAATATTATTACTTTGCTGGGTTTGTGTTGTGGCGAGAAAGTGTGAAAGTTTAAGCGGTCAACCACAAAGCAACTGCTGCGGACACGGGCTGATCCGCTTGCCGAGCGTTGGAATTGGATTGCGTTGAAGACAAGCTGTTGCCAACCGTTGATTTTATTTTCTTACAAACACATGCACGTGCACGTACACATACATCCTGAACCTAAGTTGGTTTTTATAAATTCTGTTTCAACACTGTAATTTGTATTCCTTTACCAAGGCTTCCTCGCTCGCTTCCTCAGCATCCGTCTTTTTTTCTTTGATTGCACTTAAGCCATAATGCAAACCGATTGTTAGTTTTAATGAAATTTACTTCGCAAATATTTGGTGTGCGTCATAAAATTGCTTTTTTTCTGATTTTTATGTATTCTGTTTTATCTTAAGTTCGTTTAAAGCATCGAGATTTGCTTCAAAAGCGAAATATTTTAGTCTGAATTAATGTGAATTTTTTAGTCAAGAAATAGTTACGCTTCTCAGTAGATCAGTGAAAGAGTGAATTTTCTTAAAACGCATATATTTATATAAGTTTCTTCCTGTTAGTACGAGTAGTGCTCACAATAACTACTTAACGTTCATATTAAGACAAAAATGCTACTGGCCTAACTTTCGAATCATTAGAATGACCCTCTATGACCTCTAAATTATGAACATTAAATAAATGATAAAATGATTAGAGCAAAATGAAAAGGGTTTGGATACTGCGAAAATCAAAAGCAAAAGTAGTGATGCAGGACTGCTTGTTAACAATGGAACGTGGAGAGAGACCATCAATATTGGATCATATTTTGCTAGCGGTACATAAAGTCAAGATGGCAATCACCATTGGGGGCAAATATGCGACTCCATGTCTCCGTGCGACCTGCCAATTTTTTTCACAATCGGTTTATTTGTAGGCCTGAGTATAAAAGTAAACTGAAAAAGAAAAGAAATTATATTTTTCAATGTTGAAAATGTTGATATAGAGATAATTAAAGTGAAATATCTATGGCTCTTTCTAACATCACAAAAAATAAAAAATTTTTAGAGAAAAATACGCTTATTAAAAAAAATTTTTGATTTTGAAAAAAAAAAAAACAAAAAAATTAAGTGAACCATTAAATTAAAAAAAAATTAATAAAGTAAAATATCTTTGGCTCTTTTTAACATCAAACAAAAAAAATTGTTTTGGGAATAATGTACCTATTTAAAAAAGGTTTGATTTCGAAAAAAAAATTAAGTGAATCATAAAATTAAAAAAAAAAATTCTTTAGGGAAAAATGTACTTATTAAAATACAATATTTGATTTGAAAAAAAAAAATTAGGTGAAACATTAAAAAAAACTTATTAAGTGAAATGTTTTTGGCTCTTTTTAACATCAAACAAAAAATATTGTTTAGGGAAAAATTCACTTATTAAAAAAAAAATATTTGATTTGGAAAAAAAAAATTAAGTAAATCATTAAATTAAAAAAATTATTAAATTGAAATATCTTTGGCTCTTTTCAACATCAAACAAAAGAAATTGTTTAGGGAAAAATGTACTTATTAAAAAAAGGTTTGATTTCGAAAAAAAATTAAGTGAATCATACAATTTAAAAAAAAATTATTAAGTGAAATATCTTCGGCTCTTTTTAACATGAAACAAAAAAAAATTGATCAGGGAAAAATACACTTTATTAATTAATTAATAAATTTATATTCGATTGATTAAATTAAAAAAAATATATTCGATTTGAAAAAAAAAAAATGAAGTGAATCATTAAAAAAAAAATTATTAAGTGAAATATCTTAGACTCTTTTTAGCATTTAACAAGATTGTTAGGGTAAAAAATAATTTTTTAATAATATTTTTTTTATGGTATGAACTTTTTTTGAAATTTCTCTTACAAATTTTGGGCACAAATATTTTTTGTCAGTTTCGGAAAACACCATTTTTTAAAGCTATGTGATACTTATTCAATGTTGAAAATTGATAGTGAACGCTTTAAAAACAGACGTTTTATTCTGAAAAAAAAAATTTTTTTTAATTCTTAAATAAAAAAATTACTAAAGTAAATAACCTTGAATAGGAGAACAAAATTTTAGGGAATTATTTAAAAAGAAGAAGAAGATTTTAGGAAAAAATTTACTTATTAAAACTTATACACTTTTTTTGAATTTTATTAAAATTATTAATTTTTTAATTATTAATATTTTTTTTAATTATTATAATTTTTTTTTTTTTGGGACCAAATTTTTTTTTTGTCAATTTTGGAAAACACCAACCTTCAGACCTTTTTATTCTTTTTATCATTAATAGCTAAAACTATATTTAGTTATATACTACTGGATTCTAGTAACTTTTCGCGCAATGTTCAAGTGCATGCAGCGAACCATGAAAAATCAGTGCAAAATACTGATCCAGCAAAGCGCTGGCATACGTACTCGTGTATTAGGTCCTTAAATCGACTGAAGCGTCGCTGTTTATGTATATTAGTAAGCTGATACACGATGAATTAAATAACGAAAAGGAAAGTATGCGAGATTTGAAGAAAAATAAAGGAAAAAAAAAGGAGGAGTAAAGTCAATAACCCTCACAACCCCTTATCACGTATATCGATTTGTATGTAGAACAGCATTAAATAGAAGCTAACCTAACAATGGATGTGTGTATCAATTATAGTATACATCTATATATTTTTTCACTATATGTGCAGTTCCTATGTATCCTACAATGTATTTGCATTAATATTATTTAATTACTTAGTAAAAAGTTGCTCCACTAAATGCTCCTCAGCAGCAGATCTAAACTGGGACAATCAACTCAAACGCATTCTACCCTCCAACATTTAACTTCGACAAGGCACCAATCGTGAAACAATTTGTAGTTGTATTAGTCAACACTGAAAAAGCGCAATAGTATCCCTGTAGTCAAATGTGCTAGAATTCGTCGCAGACCCAACAATTTAAGCAACTATCGCTTTTTCATAAAAGCAAGTGGTATATTTAACATGGCAATGCCCAAAGAAATTTCAATTGTCAGATTTCGATTAGGAATATACCATTCTCATACAAGTTAGGTTAGGTTATGTATATCTGGCTGATCTGAATAGATCTCACATGGACCACAAGGGTCCGTAGTGTTATTAGTGTTGTTGGAGTGATACATGTTTTGCCAAGTTTTAACAAAAAGTTCAAACTTTTGTTAGCTATATTCTTCAGAGATTGGTCAATTGTAACGATCCCAGGCAATTGTAACGAGTTCTACTTAAAGCCCAGTAGTGGCAAAGGTAGTGTTCTAACGTACCACTTTCTTCTTCGCATAAGTTCCACGCGTCGATCTGGACCAATTCCATTTTAACTGCGTGATATGGAATGAGACAATTTCGTGTCAGTACTTAAACAAATATTTTACATTCCATTGGTTGTTTTCGTGTTGTAAGTTCGTAACATTATTTTGGCAATCACATGGGCTGTCGAGGCTTCCCATACTGTGCTTCCTGAGTTAGTTCCTCTTCTAGTTCCATCTTGAAAACGGAGAGTCAGGGAACGGATGCCTGCTTTAGCAACCTCGTCAATTCTCTCATTTCTTTCTATTCTCATCCTAGACAAGCGGATGCCGGCTCGTCAATTCTCTCATTTCCCTATATTCCCTTGTTCCCAGGCATCCAATAAATTGTGACCTGTGTATTCCCGCGGATCATGTTTATTTTAGATCTACAGTGTTTTACGTATTACGTCTTGGCCATCACAGCAATTATTGCATTAATAGCTGCTTGACGCTCGATGAGAATGTTTGTGCGAGTGTCGAGCGGAGTAAATTCCTACGCGAGTTCAGCTGCTTTGGTTGCAGCATAGATCTCAACTTGAAATATGCTACAGTGATTAGGAGGCCTCAAAGGCTTTTGGAGATCAAACTGCGGACAGAAACTGTCGCTCCTACTCCTTCCATCACTTTGAACACATCTGCAAAGAAATTGTATGCCTGGAAGTCGGATTCTAAACCCTTCTGCCAGCCATTCTATTCTGTTACAAAACCAAGTCTCTTGCCAAAGATCACTTTTGCAACAACATAGTTTTATTTTACGTTTATGTGCTGTATGTTTGTCTAGTCATACATAGTCTTTGTCCAAATATTTGTGATGAGTTTCTTCCCGTTAATTTGATTGGATGTCAATCGAGATATTAGTTCAAATCAGACGAAACAAATTCTAGTCCAATCAAGGGCCAAAACGACCAATTTGAGATTAAAATGGATAATTAAAAAATAAAATAAATTCTTGAATACACAATAAGAGGCTCCTTATTAAGAATAATTTAATAAAAGGTTTTCCAATAACAGGTGTTAGGTGTAAACAGGAGAGATGATTAATAATTTTTTATGGCCAGAATTGGATGGTATTGATCTGGGCAACGTTTATTTTCAACAAGACGGCGCTACGTGCCACACAAGCAACGAAACCGTTGATCTTTTACGGGAAAAGTTTCCGGACCGGGTTATCTCTCGAAGAGGTGATCACAATTGGCCACCAAGATCTTGTAATTTAACACCTTGTGACTTTTTTCTTTGGGGCCACGTGAATGAGAAGGTATACGTTAACAGCCCAGGGCCGATTCAAGACCTCAAAAATTGAATTCGTGAGGCTATTGAGGCCATAGGGCAGCCACTTTGCAATTCGGTTATGGAAAATTTCATGAAAAGGATATTGTCCTGTAAGCGTGGTCGAGGTGGTCATTTGCCTGATGTTATTTTCCACTATTAATGGCATACCTTCCTCTTTATAATGAAATGAACATCCGATCATTTATATTAAAAAATAGCATTTTTCTATTGGAAAGCCTTTTATACTAAGCAGTTTCTCTAGCAGTCTCAGATTTGCTAATAGTACTAGACTTATATTTTCTAATTTGGGAGAAAAATAAGTACATAAATATTTGAAAATTGGTATCATTTCAAATTTTAAAAGTTTTTTCATTTCATGTTATCAAAAATAAACAGTATTTAGTACAATAAAAACGTTTTTTTTTAATATTATTAGAAATGTTTTTGTTGGTGAAGCAACTATAAATTTGCATACGAATTTACAACCAAATAAAAGTTAAATTAGGGTCATCATCTGGAGAATATTCTGGCCAAACACCATCAGTAACGACGCACTGTGGAGGTTAACGAACGAGGAGCCCATCCTTAGGCAAATCAAACGCAGAAAGTGGCGATGGATAGGTCACACATTGAAAAAATCACCGCAAAAGAGCAAAGGTCGTGGTCGACCAGAAAACATTTGGAGAAGGTCGATGTTGGCCGAACTAGCAGATGCAACAGAACCGTGCACGATGGAAGAATATTGTCGAGGTCCTATGCTCCCGAGAGGAGTGATCAAGAAAAAAATGGTCAAATACAATAAAACGGGCATACACAAAACGTTTTTTAATCGGCACAAATCTGGTATTTTTCAGACTAGTTCGAGTTCAGCCCAGTAGCAAACTGATATTTTTCCAAACTAATTTGGATTTTCACTACAGCGATGTAGCAAGAATGTGCACATATACACACGCGTTTAATTACAGCAATTACTGTGCATTTACATTATTGATGAATGATTTGGCGCATGTTTGCTTCCAATTTGTGATAATTGTTGTTTACAACATGCAAAGTTGCTGGCATGCAAGCGAGCTAATTTTTGTTGTTTCACTACAAATTTTTTAATTGTGGACAATTTTCAGCTAAATAACAAACCACTAATTAATTAGAAACTTGAAGCCTAAATAGGCGAAATGCTATAAATGTGGGAAGTATTTAGTACTCAAACGTTAGACTGATTGAAGACTAATAATAAATTGAAAATATTATTTGTGGAAAGCAGTAATAATAAATATTTAAAGGATTAACTCCGACGCCTTGCTCGAACTCGTGGAAGCTGAGCCAAATTTGACAGTCGTATGATAGCTCAGCTTCATCGCATGGAACAGTTCGCAGGCACCTGGTTCAGTTGGGAAAGGTTTCAAAGCTGGGAAAATGGGTTCCGCATAGACATTCCGTCGCCAACCTTCAGCAGAGAGTTAATGTGTGTTCTCAGCTGCTGCAACGACTTGAAAATGAAAAATTTTTGAACCGTATCGTTACTGGTGATGAAAAATGGGTCCTTTACAATAATCCTGTTCGCAAACGCCAATGGTTAGATAAAGCTGAAACGCCAGAACCGACCCCTAGAGCTGGCCTTCACCCCAAGAAGATTCTCCTGTCTATTTGGTGAGATATGGCGGGTATTGTTTATTAGGAACCTCTAGAACCAAACCAGACAATAACTGCTGATTATTATCCCCTTCAGCTATCAAACCTGAATGAGGTACTTAACAAAAATCGACCGTCTTTAGTGAATAAACGCAAAGTTTTGTTTCACCACGACAATGCAAGACCCCATACCGCAAGGCAAACATGAGGCAAGCTGAACGAGTTCGGATGTGAGCTAATGTCGCATCCCCCATCTCTACGGATATTGCACCTTGTGATAGTCATCTTTTCCGTGGCCTTCAATCCCATATAAGTAACAAGAACTACTCCTCAAAATAAGCTATGAAAATGGATATCAAAGCGTATTATGGCTCCAAGAACAAAGAATTTTTTGAACAGGGAATTAAAAATTTGCCTAAACGTTTGGAAGACATTGTTAATAATAAAGAAAAATATATTATTGATTAATAAATACTTTAAACAACAGGAGCTCCTCCTTCTATTTGTGGTGTGCGTCTTCATGTTGTTCCACAAATGGAGGGACCTACAGTTTCAAGCCGACTCCGAACGGCAGATATTTTTATAAGGAGCTTTTTCATGGCAGAAATACACTCGGAATGTGTGGAATGAATTAAGTTTTCCTTTGGATAGACTTCCATCAGTAACCTTCTTTATTGCTGGCGAGAAGGTGGGCTTTATATCACGGGCAGTCTCTGTGGCATGCACAAATACCTGGTTAATTTCAACTATTCAAGTATAAATAATTAATGAAAGGATTTCGTTACTAAATCGTTTATTCCTGCCGCCAAATTCATAACTTTTGCTACTGCAAAGTTGTTACCGAACAATTTCAAACTAATTTAACCTGTTATTTAATATTCATAGTGCACATCCTGTTAACACACGTACCCTAACATATATACCTGTATGAACATTCGTAAGTACATATTTAGCTGTTTGCCAGTTGTGCCAAGTCACGACCAAATGACGATTATTGAAATTGCCAAAACATTGTATCACTTGCAAGGAAAACACTAAACACTCTCGCTTGCAAATGGTTGCCAATTTTTTGCCCTCTTCCTTTTTTCGCTCTAGAATTGGCCAATTTGAGTGTACAATGAACGCGAGCGGTGATTACAACAGTTATTGCCAGCAATTGCGCAATTAAGCATAATTACGATCATCAGTAGTGATTAGGTAGTGGAAATAGCAGCTCTACAGCAGGGGAATGGGGAGAGCCAAAGAGCAGCCAGTTAAAAAAAAGAACCAAACACCAAAATCAGACAACTGAACTGACGGAAGTGATAGAAAAAAACAAAAATAGCTGCGATATGAAGAGGAAGACTCGAACTGACGCCAAATAAATGGCAACATGTGTGATTTTAGGCGCTACAACGGCGGCACGAAAATCTTGGCCAGACGCCAAATGACAAAAATAACTGTAGCTCACTGCAAGCGGATGAGAGGAAGAAAGTAGGTAATATTTTCTCAACATCATTTCCGGCTACTTAAATAAAACAGTTTTTACTTAAAATTAAGCAAACGAAATGGATACTTAGAAATTCACCAGAGCAGAAATTATTTGAAAGGAAAAAAAAAAATTCTAACAATAATAGCGCTAAGTCATTGTATCTAAATTAAATTTGAAAAAGCCAATATGTATCTGATTGAGCTCGAAAATCTGTCCCAATACCACAAATGAAATATTAACTGGCGATGAAATTTTTGAAGTGGGGCGAGGGCGTTGCCCAACCATAACTAAAATTCATTATACAATACTCAATTTACCCTGGTGTTGCACGTTGGTGGGTATGTATGTAAGTATGTGTGTGTGCGTATGTATGTATGCATATCTTCGCATGCCTATGTATTTTGCTCCTCCAATGATATTTTTCATTTTGCCGCAGGACTTAAAATTCAATTACGGCAAATAAAATAAATTGTGTTTATGTGGAGCAAAGGAAATGTAGAGCAGAAACATCGGCAAAATTCTGCAGACGATAAGCATTTGTCGTTGATAAATTTATATATTTAACCGTTAAGCTGTCTCCCTTTCTTTTCATTTTTTAATGCTCTTACGGTTTATTTGATTTTTTCAAAAAAGTAATAAAAAATGGAGCCGAAATTTTATTGAGAGAAAATTCTGATTTCATAATAAGTCTGGAAGAAAGAAGGAAGACAGACAAAAAGCATTATATTTAAATGAAAATATGTTACCTTAATATCGGTGAGTTTTTTTTTTTTGTCGGGACAACTAGCAAGTGCAGCACTCAGACATTAATTAAGTCCATTGTACTACAGTTGGATTCCCTTTTAATTGTCTTTAAATCTACTCGATCTCCGAAGAAGTGTGAGTAGATCTTGTGGTGCCAAGGAGCCAAGATGGTCGGTTCTTAACACATCAAAGCCAAAGACCGTAAACCTGATTCGAGCGAAGGCAAGGTAGGCGCACAGGGACTGGTCCGGCGTCTCTTCCTCCTCTTCACAAGCTGGGCAGAGTACTCTGCCTGAGATGCCCAACCTTTCCATGTGCTTTACCAATGGAAAGTGGCCCGTCATCAGTCCAACCAACCGTCTACACTCCCCTCTGGTTAATGACAGAAGGGTTTGCGACAGTCACTCGGACATGACAGGTAATATCAGTTTTGTCCATCTGCACCCTCTCTCAGCCCGCCAAACTTGTTTGTGGGTGGTAGTTACCCATTTGCTAACCGTGGCTTTGATGTCGCAGAAGGGAGTGGCAATACGGCCTCTGGGCCAGAAAAGTTGGCCTCAGAGCCCATCTTAGCTAACGAGTCAGAGGTTTCGTTACGCACAATACCCCCTTGTCCGGGGACCCATGTTAGCATTAGGCTGTTATGTGTACCGACATAGTTCAGCCTAGATTTACAGGATTCGACTAACCCTGATGTGATTGGGGGGCTGTCTAACGTCATGAGCGCAGCTTGGCTGATACCTATAGATCTGCCTCTCCATCGATTTTCAAAACAAAGTTCATCGCTTCTTGAACTGCATACACCTCCGCTTGAGACACATATGCATGCATTCCAATAGCAAAGTGCAGTTTTGTCCCGCTGGATTCCAGGTTGACCCTAGAGCCGGAGCCATGCTCGGTCCTGGAGCCATCCGTGAAAATGCGAAAACAGTGCTTGCCGGGCTCATTTTCAGAGTTTGACCACAACTGAGCCTCTGGCAGTACTACACTGTATCTCTTGATGGCATGGAGCCAAGGGGCATGGAGAGAATCGTTGGATCGAAATCCATGCCTTCTCCGTTTTCCAATGCCGCACTGGGGCCGTACCAGTTCCTATTGTGTTTCAGCCTGCAGATGGCTTTCAAGGCCTCTCCTTGGATGAAAGCAATAAGTGGTGGCAAACCAATCAGAGCATCTAATGCACAAACACAGAAGTTAAAAAATGTATACGTTTTCCCACATACAGCAGGAAAGGTTGTTACTTTTCAAACCAACTGAACTTTGCAAAACAGAAGCAAAATAAACCTTTCTACCTGTGAGCTACACAAAATATTTCATTGTCATAAACGCTACTATACTCCTGCAGTTTGATAAGGAAAGCATCTTGGCGACGATCAAATTCATAAAATTCTTCACTGTTGTGCATAGCATTACACCTTCTACAGAGCCAATATACTTTACTTCTGTCTACCTCTCGGATGAAATGGCAACCCAAATACTGGGCCGTAAAGCAGTTAAAACTATTTGATAAGCCTCTCAATGATCAAATAGTGCCAACTAATAGACTTTCGTCGCATAAAAAAAGATGCTACCTATAGAGCCACGCTGCGATCGGGCGCAACGCGAACCGTGTGGGAAAGCTACAGAGAGCTAAGAAAGGAAGAGAGATGTATTATCCAAAAGAAGAAGTGAGAGGCCGAAATACGTGAGCGCGAGGAGCGTGAGATGCTGGCCAATAGGAACAACGCTCGAAAATTCTACCAGAAAGTTCGGCGGCTCATGAAAGCATGCCTGCCGTGCGCTCTGCCCAATCCATAAGAAGGGTGATCTGTGCCAATTATCGAGGGATTATATATATATATATATATATTCCCGAGACTCCTAGATGGAGCATAGGGTTTCAATAAACAAATTATAATTAATTTTATCTAAGGCTAAACATATAATTTCGTTTCACGCACGGCCTGCTTTTCTTGGTTCTGTGTCGACCTGACGCCTCCACGTATTGGCTGGTCTCCCACGTCTGCGGCTGCCCTGGGGGTTCCAATCCAGTGCTGTTCTTGTTATGTCATCGTGGGGCTTTCTCAATGTGTGACCGATCTTTTTCACTTACGCCCTTGAATTTCTATGTGGACTGGTAACCTGGGGCCAATATATGCGCATAATCTTGCATAGGCAACGATTAGGAAAGGCTTGCAGCGACTGTAGTACACATGCCGATATGTTTCAAGTTTCACACCCATACAACACTGCGGATTTCACGTTGGCATTGAAAATCTTGAGTTTGGTATGCCTGGAGATGTGAGACGCTCTCCACACCTTATCCAGCATGCCAAATGCAGCGCATCCCTTGGATATACGGTTACGTATGTCAGGTGCTGACCCGCCGGTTTTGGAGATAATGCTCCCCAGGTAGTAGAATTCCTATACATCTTCCAGGGGTGTTCCGGCAATCTGAAGAGCTTGCGATTCGCTGGTGTTGATGCGCATAACTTTAGTCTCCGCGATATTGATTTTTAGTCCAGTTTGTATTGCGGCCTCGCTCACGGCATGAAGTTTTTCTGATATGTGCGAGTACTCGTATTACCCCAGGATATGCCTCTGTTAGTCTCACAGGCTTGCCGCATTACTAAGTCCAGAACTAAATTGAAAAGCAGCGGAGATAGTACGCAGCTCTGCCTAACACCGCTTTGCACCTCGACCCCATTACTTAGAACGTTTTCGTATTTGACGCGACAGCAAGCGCCCGCGTACAGCTCTTTGATGATATTGATTATTTTTTCAGGCACTCCTTTGCAGGCGAGCGCTTTCCAGATAGCTTCGTGCTTAAGAGTATCGAAAGCTGTCTCGAAGTCGATGAAGCGTAAATAAAGTGGCGTCTGCCACTCTACTGACTGCTACGCGATTACTCGCAAGGTGTTAACATGATCAACGCACGCGCAATGTGGGCGAAAGCCGGTTTTGCTCCTTGCGTAATCCCTGCATCAATGAGTTAGATAGCCTTTTGTGAATTATGTGAGCTATAACTTTATTTATCATACTTAAGAGTGTGATCCCTCTCCAATTTTTGCACTCGGATAAGTTACTCTTCTTCGAGAGAAGAGTGACGATTCCTTTTTTCAACACGGATGGTATCTTTTCTGAGCTCTAAATCCTATTGAGTACGGGCCTTATTCTTCTAAATATCGCCTATAAGGTTCTAGCAAGCGTTGTTGGAAACTCATTAAATATCACTGCCTACGTCATTAGCTTTAGATATATTTATTCATTTATTTATATATATATATCATTTTTAACGAGTTGCTCAAGACAGCTACTTTCTTCATGACTCTTAACTAAATTGCCAAAAGCGCACGGAAGGGCTTAAGAGGCGAATGTCACCTACGGTACACAATTTGTCACAAGGCCGCACGAGAGCTAAATACAACACGTATAGCATTCCCATATATGCGGATGATACGTGTGTGTATGTGTGTTTGGGTATAACTTTGAGTGCTCATGTAAAACCGAGTAGAATTGGCAGCTGAAAATGAAAAAAAGAGCAATGTAGAAAATTAACATGGAACGCACACCAGCAATTGAACACACACGGAGAAACATACTTGACACAGTCACACGCACGCACACACACAACTAACATGCCTTTAATCGTGACGATGGTCGCTAGCAGTCAATTCCATTACAAATGCTTTTAATCTTTTCTCACTACAAGCATCCACAAACACACACACACACAGCCCAAGCAGTATTTTCCTATTCTCTTCCCGCCTCTTGCAATTATTGTTGTTTTTGTAAACTGTACCACTCGTTTTACCTATCTCGTTTTTCTTTTTTCCAGGTCTCTTGGGTACGCCATCGTGACATTCACCTGCTGACAGTCGGTCGTTACACCTACACATCGGATCAACGTTTCGAAGCAATGCATTCGCCGCATGCTGAGGATTGGACGTTACGTATACGCTACGCACAACGCAAAGATTCGGGCATCTATGAGTGTCAGATATCAACAACACCACCGATTGGACATTCCGTCTATCTCAATATAGTGGGTAAGTGCGCTGAAATGTTGCTGCAATATGTTTGTGTATTCTTTTTGCGTTTTGTTGTTGTTGTTACGGGTGCTGGTCTACTGCTCAAGTGATAAATTACTAGCCGGTTTATTAGGGTAGCTGCCAAAGGTGTTTTTTGTTTAAGTGGAGCTGATAGTTAGTGTGAGAGGGCGAATAGGAACATAAGTATGAATGTTCAATTCGCTTGCGCTTCATTCAAAAACCTTGTTAACGTGTGCACGTCCAGTCACTCCTTGGTCTTTGCAGTAGATGGTTGAGTGAGTGAGTGATGGACTTTGAGAAATGTATCCTCAAATGCCTTTTAGTGTGCCAGTCGCAGCCATTTCATAAAGAGTATTCATGTGCATAGTGACGGCTGAATAGTGAAATTTTGAGCGTAGAAAAAATATAAACACAAGTTTAGCATTACCTGAATTTGATTGGGTTTTGGGAAGAACTCTTGAACAAGTTATAAAATTTTGTATGCTTCACTCGAAAAAGAGTACTGGGAATTGGTCAAAAACACAATTATTCGTTCAAACTTATGGTATTAGGCCTTCTTAATACTATTATATTTCGTATAAGGCAACTATCATCAAAGTTCTGAAATTATATCTGGAGGTAATATCCACTCAAAACAGTGCCAATAAGTAGTTGATCTCTTAGTGAGATGGCTGAGGCACTTCGCATAAAAATTAAACGTCAAGCTAATATGACATAAAAGACAATTGCAATGATGATAATTTTGCAAGACTTGGCACAAAGCGTTGCGATAGTAACTGAGCTTATCGGCTCATAGACAATCATAGAAATTTGTGAGACGATACACTTCTTTTTCTTTTTTATTTGCTATTCCTATTCGAATGTAAGCGATTATGCAATTTAAAAATAATATATTATTAAATTTTTTATTTTTTGGGTTTTTTTATTCTATACAAATTTAAACTATATTTGAAACCAATTCGCGGTCTTCCATCTGCTTACAAGAAATTACCCATATATTGTATATCGGTCCGCTGTCATGTTCCTTTACCAAGACAACTGCTTATGCAAAATACTTCTTCTTCCTTCCATCTTGTTTTGCAGTATGAGTTATAGCAGTTCATATTTCGGATTACGATGTTTTTCTGTTGCGAGTTACAGGGTGTTCACAATGGATGTCAGCAATGAGAAAATTCAGAACACTTTACAATTTTTCTTTGATAAAGGAGAAAATGCAAGCCAGGCCGCTGTACTGTAACAGTTAGTTACGTGCAATTTTGGTATCACTGATTCCGTTCAGGTATTTCTGATATTAAAGAAAATGTCGATAATGTCATAATCACAGATATAATCGAAATTGAGCGGTCAAAAAACAGTTTCACCATCTCCCCCAACGGTTTTTTTCTTTTTGTCATGTAGCTTTCTATATTGTTATAGAGGATGGTTAAATTTTAAAGGCCGATGTTCGATGTAAACCACACCTAAACGTCAAATTTTTTTTTGCATTTTATTTCATATTTTGCAATTCAAGACCAACTCATTTTGAACCATGGAAAGATACACAATCGAGAAACGTGTTAAAGTTATTCAGGCTTATTATGAAAACGGGCGTTCAAATCAAAATGCATATCGCGCACTTCATCTTCAGTGATGAGGCACATTTTCACCTCCGTGGATTCGTGAATAAACAGAATTGCCGCATTTGGGTGAATGATAATCCAAGAGTGATTGCCGAAAAACCAATGCACCCACAAAGAGTGACTGTTTGGTGCTGTTTATGGGCCGACGGCATCATTAGGGCGTATTTTTTCCAAAATGAGGCCGATCAGGTAGCTACTGTGAATAGTGTTCGCTATCGTGAGATGATAACGAATTTTGTATGGCCCGAATTGAAAGATATGGATGTGGACGATATGTGGCTTCAACAGGAAGGTGCCACTTGTCACACAGCTAACGAAACAATGGCTCTTTTGCGCGAAAATTTTGATGCCCGAATAGTCTCACGTCGCGGCGATGTCAATTGGCCGCCAAGATCATGTGGTTATTTGAAAGAAAAGATGTACATCGGTAAGCCAGCAACAATTCAAGATCTAAAGGATGAGATAATTCGGCACATTAACGGCATAGAACCTCAATTATACCTCAGCGTCATCGAAAATTTGGACCATCGGATGGAGGTGTGCCGCCGAGGCCGCGGCGGTCATTTGGCCAATATTTTGTCTCATGCGTAATTGAACTATACGGGTATTATCATAATAAAGAGAAATGGTAATAATTTCTTAAAGTAATTGTATTTTATTCAAAATCAATACCGGCCCTTAAAACTTAACCACCCTTTGTATTATTTGCCTGCAGTGTGCAATCTGTCCAACAAGCGGCGCCTATTTAAGTGGAAAATAAAGAGTATTTTCGGGCTTTCCACGGCCTTTAACATAGCTTTTGTGACAAAGCAGATTTGTGATAAAAGCTAACGGATTATGCACCACAACAACACCCCATATGATACAGTTTGTAATGAGGGCAAACCTCTGACCAAGAACTGAGCAAATACCACCCATTTTTGGGTCGAACCCCTCCTCTTATTTTGTGGCATGCGTCTTGATGTTGTTCCACAAATGGAGGGACCTACAGTGTTAAGCCGACTCCGAATGTTAGATATTATTTTTATGAGGAGCTTTTTCATGGCAGAAATACAATCAGAGGTTTGCCATTGCCTGCCGAATAATAAGCAACTATAACTTTTAACAACTTTTGATTATTTTATTTTTTATTCGATGAATATTTTTTATTTCCTTTTCATTGTCAAAAGTACATTTTACTGTTTAAAAAAATCATGTTAATCCAATATTCATTACAATTTTTAACCATAATTCAACTAAACTTACAAATTACTCAGTTTCTGTAAAATTTATTTACTTTATATGTGATGAATATTTTAAATTGCTAGAATAAAGCTTTTCAATAGCGGTGGTGGTAATCCGAATGCAAAGAGTTAACTAAATCTACACATAAAGTAATTGTCAATACTTTGATGTAAGCTCATTCAACGCGGTGGTTACAGCTTCCTAGGCATTCCAAAGCTACGTGGTAAGCATTTTTAGTTGGCCTATTTTCGCTAAAAACAGCTGGACAATCAACGAGGAATACGCTAGAGCGTTGTTGCGTCGCAAAATCCAATCGTATTCGACCAACTCGAATTGCAGTGAGCCAAAATAAGAATTCGGAGTCACTATTTATCGGTAGGAATATACTCAAAATGGATGATTCCTCTGATGTCGAAAAAAACTATCAATAGTGCCTTAAGTCGTTACGAAGACGGAACTTCGGGACACAGAGAAATCTTTAGGTCGCTATCTGAGCAGTATCCTCTGTTTTTGGCACCTAAAGACGACCTGATACCCACAGCTTCATTTGGAAGGACATTTGAAGTCAGATTTCTATTGCGTGAGCAATGGAGCAATCTAGAATATATGCAGGGAGGTTTGAAGGATATTTTCTTTACCAATGGGTCCAAGAATGAAATAGGGTCTGGAGCTGGATGGTACTTAAACGATAGTAATAAGTATCACTATGCTGTGACAGAAATGGCAACTGTTTTCCAAACAGAAGTTTTTGAAAGCCTGAAAATAGCCAACTTTCTACTAACTTTCTACTAAAACTTAGAAGGAAAGACATTCGGTTGATGGTCGGCATCATTACAGGACACAACCCATGGGGTCAGCATATGACCACCATTGGAATCATCGAGGGCCCGGTATGCCTGTCATGCTTGGAGGAGGCGGAGAGCACTTTCTCTGTGAGTGTCCTGCCTTTGCTAGAGCACGGCTACGAGGTTTGGGTTCCGATGTCATGAGAATGAGTAATATTCGTTCTCTAAAACTGGAGGATATTTACAGATTTGCCAAAGAATCTGGAAAATTCTCACAGGACTAACTATCTCTATCTCTGTTTCTATTCTTTCCTATCTCTTTCTCTGATACTTTTCTCCTTCCCTCCTTGACTATCTACCCCCTTTCCAGAGCTTTAAATTCAATGAGCTCTTTCGCCTGAGTGTTTTGGGAGCCACCAAATCTCCTGGTGCTCCTTGGCTCGACCTTTTCAAATTTCAGTATTAAAGATATCCAACATCTGTCGTCGCTATAAATGCGAGACAACAAAACCTTGCAAATCTATTTACACTAAACTACAAAAAAACAATTCGCCAAGTTACTTTCAAAAAACCATTGCCCTCTTTACATTTGTACATTTACAATTATATTTATTTTACGTTTATATTTATATTACAAAATGTTGTTGTTGTATACCCAGTTTCCAAACTGTGTCTTTACCTAAAGTTAAAGTGTAACACTTTGAAATTTTTTAAGGAAGCTCACTTACTTTCTATCTTATCTCTTAAACGAGAGAACTCAAATATTCGAGCTATACTCTTTATGAGGCCCTACGAACTGGCGGCTCACGCCCGTAAATTTGGTTTGCAAGGTACTTTATAAGAAATTTGAGTTACTAGAGGAGATTACAGAATACGTAAGCTGAACATGCACGTCATTAGGCAAGCTACTATTATATATCTGAGGCTACTTTGTGAAATACAAGAAAATAGTCTAAATTCGATAATCGCGAGAATTCCAAAAGCTTTACTCCTTCTCGCCAATGAGCCAGCACTATTTCTTAGTATTATTCCTGGCATATGAATTTAATATTGAATGGTCGCAAATCGTTCTGGTAAAGTTACAAATATATTCGGTCTTTGCGTGTTAAGGTAAAGTCAGGTCTGTCAACTATAGCTGACCTAACTTGGTGTTATTCCGATAGTTTTAGCTATTACCCATACACGTAAAATTGGCGTATGATATCGAAATACAAATTGCTGATGTAAACTACTCGCCTTCTCAACTCACAAAGGAAAAAGCAAATTCTCAGCCATTTGTGTGAATAACGGCACATAAATCCAATACCAATAAACGCGAGCCGAGTATGAGTTGAAATGCAAAACAGACAAAGTAGCAACTAACTAACTAACTAAGTCAAATAGTTACTGCGACAACTTGTTGGTTTTGCAGCGTAGCCAGTTAGACTAGGAAAAGTCATTTGTGAAACGCACCAACTGTGACCCTAACTGCCTCACCAGCACAGCTGCAGAGTACTTGACGAGTGGCAGTTAGTCCAACAGTTTATTGGCCAAATTGCTCAGACGCTGTTTGTGCAGCTGTTGACCACTTGATGGCATACTGCTTGTATATATTTTTCTACCAAAATCCGTGCCGCTCAAACTGATGAATGTGGCGGGTGGGTCATCGGTTGGTCGGGACAGTGATAGTCACAAGTGCTGCAGTAACTTTTCAGCAATACATCTGAACTTTTTCCCATCCCTCCAAATATTCTGTTCATGCTTCACCTCTTCACCTGCATTTTGTTAGAAAGTTATTTTTCTGTGTTTGCTTTTGGTGTTCTACTATTTCGCTTATTTTCGTGCTTTTAGTATCTGTGCGATGTTTTTTGTTTCTTTTTTTCAATTTTTTTTTGTTTTTCCCTTTTTTTTTTCTTTTTATACGCTTGTTGTGTATTTTGATGATTCCCTTGAGCGCCATTTGCAGTTTATAGCTGAACATAAGTTTTCTCTATGGATAGATGTTGTTGTTACAAACACACAAGCGCACATGGATGCTCGGAAAAAAAATGAAACAGCTCCACAACCTTATTGCATAAATCACTTCATGTAATGGCAAAGAGTGAGACTTTCGAGATATCATGTCTGCGCTCATGCAAATATACAAACATACATACATACATACAAACATACAAACATATATACATACATAGGTGTGTTTATCACGGCAAGTAATGCCCTTTTTCACTTTCGATATCCATTCCACTTTTAATTTCCTCTGCGGCCTTGTCTTGCCAGCCTTGGCCATCAGCTGCACATTTTATTAAGTTGCAAACAATTTTCGCATAATTTAAGATTTTGGCGCATTTTTAACAGACTTTGTGTCCCCGCATTTTCATGATTTTTATGATGCTTTCACAATTTCTTACAATCTATGCGCGCAAGTAACGCAACTGAGCCCACATTGACACCTGTTCCGTTGGTTTGCGTGTACGCTTTAGCAGCACTTCTCTGCACTACCCCACTTGCCCCATGCATTTAATTTCTTTATGAATGTCGAGTGGTGAGGTCATGAAATTTTATGCGTCTGTGTCAACTTGTAAATGCTTGCGTGAATTGACATCACAAGCGCACTTGATATGCGTGCGGCATCGTAAAATCTTAAATTTGTGACCTTCTATGGGTACCTACCTACCTCTGGTGCACATCAGCTAGGAGTGAGGACTTAAACTTCGCAATATTTGTTAAAGTTTGACGTGTGAATTTTACAACCACCAAATTTATTTAAATTTAAGTTACCATTTGCGATTTGTGCTATTGTTGGTGTTGCAAAAATAAGTTTTTCAGTATTCCCCACCCCCTGTGTGGAAAAATTTCCTAACAAAAATTCTAAAAATCCTACTTCTGAAAATCGCTTTGGTTAAGTGCGCTCAATAAACTTTTGGAAAATTGTATTTAAGAAATAAAAACGAGCTCACATTTCCACTGAGCTATAATTCCCGTGAAATAGTTAGTAAATAAAAGCAGCCACCGCGCAGCGCTTAGACTATAAGAGGTTAGGCGGAAAAAAGTCCTATGGCAGTTGCTAGAAAAATAAGCCAAGCTAAACAGTAGAATAGGAAAAGTAAAAGTCGGAAATATAAAATTTTACACCATGTACTCATCCTCTCTCTCAACAAATGATACATTTTCAAAAAGGAATAATGGAATCGACGAGATAAGAGGTTAGAGTTGCATTTCGTTGTTCAATAAAAAAAATAAAAAAAAATTGGCTCGTACACTTCTGTTAGCTGTTTGGCCTAGGTCCTCCTACTATTTGTCACGCGCGTCCTGCTTTTCTTTCACAAATGGAGGAACCTGCAGTTTTAAGCCGACTCCGAACGGCAGATGATTTATTTTTAAGGAGCTTTTCCATGGCAAAAACGCACCCGGTATTGTAGTATGTATACCACACTGCCTATTACTTGCTTTGGTGTTTAGTTCAAGCGTCATACGTATGCATGTTTGTAAGTATGCTAGTACGTATGTGTGCGCGCCTGCGTGTTACGGAGCCACGGTGAGCGAGAAGGCATTATGTATACCTATACTACACTACCTAATACTTGCTTAGACCAAGCGTCCTACGAATGTTTGTGTGTATGTTAGTACGTCTGTGTAATATACGCGTTACGACGCTCATAATAGCAACCGCGGATGCTGTATTGCGTCCGTATTTTTATATTCGTAAATATTTTCATTTTTAAATATTTACCGCAATTATGCCGAAAAAGAATGCAGAAAAGTGTCGTGAATATCGACAGAAAAAAAAAAACAAAAAGAAAATAAAGCTAAAAAACCAGATTGAGCAATGGAAAAACAGTTTTAATTGTGGCAATTTATATTTCACCGAATCAATCAATAAATAGCATCATAGCAATATTATAATGAACCTATAGTTATCCCGCTCCTAATGCTGCTTTCGTCTCATTCTCTCTCAGTTTGTTTTACGGAAGGTTTCACTTCTATGGCGTCTAACCATTAGACTGGTATTTTTTTTTTTAATAAAAGCTATGTATGACAAGCTTAATGCTAAATATTATAAGTAAAAGGTCAAAGGTAAAGGACAAGGGTAAATAGTAAAGTAAAGGAAAGGGTTTGAAATGAGATCCCTGCTTTAGCAAATTTCACTTAGTCTCAGAATATAATTTGATATTTTCGATCGGCTTTGCAAATAAATAGTCTTTCACAAATGACGCTTCGATATCAGTTGTGAATAATCGTTCAACAATACCTTTTTCTATATTATCTTTGACACTTATCAAGTAGACAGATATATAATTATAAAATACACTATGAAACAACGCTTTAAAATTGTTGAAACTTATTACGAAAACGATCGAAATCTAGGGACAACATTTCGCAAAATTCTTATTTTTTTGGTGGAAATAATCGTCCAAAGAGGCATTAGGGGGAACGAAATAGTAGATGAGATAGCAAAAAGTGCTGTTAGACTACCTTTCGGACAAGAGAACGACAAACCAAAACCTATAAACACAATATACAACGAAATGGACGACTACATGAAAAGGCGAGTGGAAGCTAAGTGGACTAATCTAACCACATGCAAAACGGCAAAAGTCATGTGGAGAACTAACGACAAAAAACTGACTCAATTCGTACTTACGCTCTCTCGAAAGGACTGCAGAGCTATCATAGGTAGATATGCTAACAGGTCATAATCTATTGGTTGCACATGCGTAGAAGATAGGGATTGCTAACACGGACAAATGCAGGAAATGCAGAGAGGATGTTGAGGAAACTTTAGAACACCTTCTGTGCGTTTGTCTGGCATTATTAAAAACGCGTTTAAAATACATGGGAGCCCCATTGTTTGATGGTCTGAAGGACGTCTCAAAAGCGGATCTCCCAGCGCTGCTTAGATTCGTCAAAAGCGCTGACATCCTACGTGATGTCTACTTTCAGTATTCATAGAGGTCGGTCTCCATCTGATATCGGTAGGAAATAAAAGTTCTAAGAGTGGCTTGTTGCCAACCAGGCTAACCTAAGCTAACCAATCGTGCAAAGAGCAGACAATTCAAAGATTGGTAACAAAGTTAAAAAAACTGATTCTTTCGAGGGTAGACAACAGGCAGATAGAATGGCGGATCAAAATCTTGGCGTTCTGTTGAGAACTTTGCTGTCGTAGCGCAAAGAGCTTTTGAGGTTCTCAGCAACAAAGCATTCATGAATCGACTGTTTGGCGGATTTTATCTGTAGGCGTGGACGTGGTGTACATTTAAGTGAAAGAACATCACATCTAATTATTAAGAGTCTTGATTTGAGTAAAAATTGTGAAACTTGAAAGAATGTAAAGTTTTATTCTACAACCACAATTGGGCGCATATTTTAAAATACCCTTTAAAGTACTTGTTTAATTTAAAAGTCTGGTTTAGTAGTGTCACGACACCATTTGAAAAAAAGTTAAATTTTCCGATAGGGTGATTAAATTTGTGCCACCTTGCATATGTTCGTATTGTGTTACATTTTTTTGTGTTCAACTGAGCCGTTGTAAGAGCGAGTTTTCAGCTTGTTGCATATAAGCAAGAATGCTTACCGTAGGATTAAAACATACTCCCGAATTTTGAAAGAGGAAAACCATAATTTATTCCTTCAAAAATATATTAAAAAAGTGTGTATAAAAAACAAAATTTCTCGATCAAGTCCTTTCGCTTTCGATATTTTATATAATTTTTCTTTCAATCCATCGAGTGGTCCTTGAATTTCAGAGGCATTTTGGTAGAAGCAGAATGGGTAATTGAGAGAAGATGGGATGGGAAATTGATTGGAGACTTTTGGTATCAGTCAGGCTGCACTAAAGGCCCTGAAGAAAGCAGAGCAAACCTCGAAGATTCCTCAGAAAAGAAAGCTTATTTCTGTTCCCAGACTGAATAAGCTTAAACTTAACACATTGGCTGAAAAGTCCCGGGCCTACAAAAAAAAAAACAAAAAATAGGATTTTTGTTTTCATTTCAATAGCACTTTTGCAGCACGATTTATCTTTTGCCTCAAGTTTCAATTTTACCTCTCATTCAAGTGAAATTTCTTACCAGCGAAAATTTTAGCGCTATGATTGGCCAGTAGTCTCTAGGAGCCACATCTGGTGAATGCCGTGGATGTGCGAGCAATTCAAGGAGCCATTTTGTCTTGTTTTTGGTCAACAGTGAGCAAACGTGGGACCCACTTTCAAAAAAACATTCTTATGGTCATGAAATATATAGGTTGTGAAAAAAGTCTTGCGGTATTTTTATTGAATTTTCAATAGTTCATAAAATTGGTTATAACAATGCGATTTAAGTCAAATATGCGCCGTTTTGTTCGATGACGAGTTCCCAACGAGATGCCAACTTCATAATGCCCCTCTTATAGAAGCTCGCTTCCCTATTGTCAAAAAACTCGGAGAGCCAATTTTCACAGGACTCTCTTGTGGACAACTTCCGACTACCAAGCTCGTTCGCCATGGACAGAAATAGATGGTAATCACTTGGTGCGAAATCCGTACTATACGGTGGATGCAAAAGAACCTCCCATCCGAGCTCCCGGAGCTTCTGGCGCGTCACCAAAGATGTGTGTGGCCTGGCGTTGTCCTGATGGAAGACAATTCGGCCTCTGTTGATCAAAGATGGCCTCTTCTGCATGAGTGCTGCATTCAAGCGGTCCAGTTGTTGGCAGTACAGGTCCGAATTGAGCGTTTGGCCATAGGGGAGCAGCTCATAGTGGATGATTCCCTGCCAATCCCACCAAACACACAGAAGAACCTTCCTGGCCGTCAATCCAGGCTTGGCCACCGTCTGGGCAGCTTCACCGCTTTTCGACCACGACCGTTTGCGCTTCACGTTGTCGTAAGTGACCCACTTTTCATCGCCAGTCACCTTCCGCTTCAAAAACGGGTCGATTTTGTTGCGATTCAGAAGCGATTCGCATGCATCCATACGGGCAAAAATGTTTTTTTGCGTCAAGTCGTGTGGCACCCATACATCGAGCTTCTTTTTGAATCCAAGCTTCTTCAAATGGTTTATAACGGTTTGATGACTAATGCCCAGCTCTTGGCCGATGCTACGGCTGCTACTATGCCGGTCTCTTTCGATCAATTCAGCGATTTTATCGCAATTTTCGACGACAGGCCTTCCGGACCGTGGCGCATCTTCGATCACCTCTGCACCAGAACGAAAACGTTGAAACCATCGTTGTGCGTTGGAAATGGAAACTGTATCGGGTCCATAAGCTGCACAAATTTTATTGGCAGCATGAGATGCATTTTTGCCTTTATCGTAGTAGTACTGTAAAATATGCCGTATTTTCTCTTTATTTTGCTCCATGTTTGCGACGCTATAACTCACGAACGACTAAAAGCAAACAACAATTAATCAAACACGTGTAAGCACATGAAAAGAGCTTTCCAAAAAGCTCTAGCGTGAACCGATGCGACGAATACAACTAGAACTACGCCCTTGCAAAGACAAGCTTGCGGACATACCGCAAGACTTTTTTGACAACCTCATATAAAGCCAACACGTCTTTTGATATCTTTACGACTTCAGCTAACTCACGCAATTTCACATTTCGATCATTCAAAACTATTTTGTGAATTTTTTTATGTTTTCTGGTGTTCTCTTGTTTTTCTGTTGCATGCAGTGGACGTCGACTGCGTTGCACATCATCGGTGTCTCTACGACCACATTTGAAGTCAGCAAACCATCGTTTTATTACTGTTTCTGTTGGAGCGGAGTCCCTTTAATACTTTCCCAGCCAGTGCTTCGCTTGAGCAGTATTTTTTCTTATCGAGAAGCAGTGTGAAGTTAAAACACAAAATTTTTTTTTTATCCATTGCTTTGAGAACAAAAGTAACATGAGTTACACAAGTAACTCTGAGCACAATAACTCACGAACTAATGAATAGAATAACATGAAATTTTAACAGCTGCCTGTCTAAGGTTATTGCAAATTGAAAAAGGGGTGAATAGAGTACAACTCGTGTCATCTATGTGCTAGGTTCGGGACTTCTTTCCATGAGTTATATGGGTTCCAGGGCACTCCGGTGTTCAATAAAATGAAATTGTCGATGAATTGGCCAACTGCGGATCAGCGACAGGACCAGAGCCAATAATCGGAATTAGTTTTGCAGGACTCATGAATTGGATCAGCGATTATGTATGCAGCAGATAAGAGCAATGGTCTGGTCTAGAACGCTGCGGAACTGCAAATTGTTTTGTCACAAGTCCGAACAGAAAACTTGCAAGCGTTCCTCTAAAACTTGGTAGAAAAGACGCTTGGTTGCTGGTCGGTTTTATTACAGGGAACATTCCATGGGGTCAGCATATGACCACCCAATTGGAATCATTGAGGACCCGATTTGCGTATCTTCCTCAAAGGAGCCGAATAGTACTGAGCATTTTTGCTGTGAGTGTTCTGGTTTTGCTAGAGAAGCGTGCAAATGTTGCGTTCCAATGTCATGAGAATGAGTAAAGTTCGTTAACTCAAACTGGAGGATATTTTCAGTTTTGCCAAAGTAACTGAAAAATTCTCTCAGGACTAGCTATCTCTGTTTGTGTCTCTATCTGAAAAATTCGCACAGGACTAGCTATCTCTGTCTGTGTCTCTATTCTCTCTTACCCTTTAACTTTCCAGAGCTTCGAATAGAATGGAAGGTTTAGTTGAAAAATATAGCTACCACCGGCGCCTTAATCATCTTTAATCTGGGCTATAAGAAGTTGTCTGCTTTTATTTGGCAATTCGAAGGAATGTGATGATCTAGGAAAAAGTATTTTTGAATCTCAAATTTTCTTATTTTCATGTAAACAACTTTTTTCAATCTAAACTTATTGAAAGAAAAATAGCCTTACCCTTTTACCATCCAGAGCTTCGAATAGAATAGGATTTTCAGCCTGAGTGCCATAAAAATTAAAGTGCTTTGTTACACCTATAAATACAGTTAAGAGCTAAGATATTGCCAAAAATGAAAATGACATATATTGATAATATATTTATATACCCTTCTTTGCTCTAAGCATAACTGGAAGTGCTTGCTGTGCTAGCAGTAAGTGGCGTCGGATAACCACTGTAAGTGGTATGAAAAATTGATGACATTGGTAAAGGATATACACCATCTATAGTCGCCCACAAGTCAATTTCCCTAATGGCCACAAATGATGTCTATCGACAGATAAATAAACACGTATTCAAATGTACCAATAAACACATATTTATAGCTGCAGACAAATGGAAGCATATAAAATTATATATGGGTCAGCCTACAAACACAGCACTCATTCCGTAGCAAGGACGATGTGCAGACCGTTGTCAGCATATGTCTGTATGTACAGCTACGTGCATGCTGCTCTCATGGACAAGGAGAACTACCAACGAGAATGCAAACGATGTATACAGTCTGCGAGCAGCAGATGTTATCGAAATGTTGTGACTGGGTAAAAATATTACCAAGCAAATGGTCACGGCACAAATACTCGTTTCACATATACGAGTATAAATATGTACGTACTTGGCGTTATTTAAACAAACACAAGCAATATTTTTTCCAAATGCACACATTTGAATTTCCCAGAGAAGAGCTTGTCCGCTTATTATTTGACGAATATTTTGTTTTTCTGTGTGAAATGCGGGCAGCAAGGAAAGTGTGGTCCACGGCGTATGAGTAACACGACTTTCTGTGTTTCGGCATTTTTTTCATTTCTCTCACATAAAGCATATTTATCTTGGCTGACGTTGTTGTTGCGAAAAATTGTTTGCATCATCAAATTGCATACATCGCATGAGAAGGGATCGTCTTGTCTGATACCCCGCTTCATATCAAATAGCACAGAAAGATCTTTGCAAATTCTCACTGCGCTGGCGGTGTTTGTTTGGGTCATCCGGTTGAGCTTTGCGGCAATGCCAAATTCAGACATGGCGGCATGCAGGTGCTCTTTGATCATTTATCGTTCAGTCGAATTCAAGTTTGTAGTCGACGAAGAGGTGATGGGTGTCAGTCTGGTGGTGGGTGTTCGGGTGTATTTCTCCTCATAAAAAACATCTGCAGTTCGGAGGCACTATAAAACCGTAGGTCCCTCCAACTGCTAAAAAACAGTCAGACGCGCACCACAAATACGAGGAATAGTTCGACCAAAAACCGAATAAAAGCTGTAAGTGCCAATTATATATTCATATGGGAATATCTATGTAAATGGTGGTTAAATTTCAAGGGCCAATGTTGAATGTGAACCACACCTAAACGTCAACGCCACCGTTGGACTTCTTTATTTGGGGTTATTTGAAAGAAATGGTGTACGTCGATAAGCCAGCAACCATTCAAGAGCTAAAGGATGAGATAATTCGGCACATTAACGGCATAGAACCTCAATTATGCCTCAGCGTCATCGAAAATTTGGACCATCGGATGGAGGTGGGGCGGCTATTTGGCCGATATTTTTTTCTATATGTAATTGAGTCATACCAAAATTATCATAATGAAGAGAAATGATAACAATTTCCTAAAAAAATTGTATTCTATTCAAAATCAACACCGGCCCGCAAAACTTAACCACCCTTTACAGGGTTTGATTGAAAAGTAATGAGCCTTATTTTTTTTAAGCAGTTTTATTAAACCTTTTGGTTTATATAGTACAAATAATATTCTTAAAAAAAGTCCCTTGAGCGTCAATACACCGCTGGTAGCGGTCCTTCCACTGCAGGAAACATTTTTTAAACCCATCCGCCGGAATCGCGTTCAATTCAACTGTCACAGTTTTTTGGATCGCCTCGATGGAGTCGAAACGCCTCCCCTTCAGCTTTCTTTTCAGGCGCGCGGGAGGGGACAGGTCTGGGCTGTAGGGAGGGTGGGGAAGCACCGGAAGACGGTGTGCCGAACCCGGGCGATGCGGCTTTTCAGCCGAAGGAGCACTTCTTTGTAAAATGCCGCGTTTACAGTGCTTCCTGGAGGTACAAACTCCTTGTAGGCGTGACCTCGAGAGTCCAGAGCTTCCAGAGCGCTGTTCGCAGCTTTCACGCGCGGAGCGATGTTGACTGCTCCGCTGTTGCCAGCGAACTGGGACCGGTTTTTAGTGGAATGGGAAGGTCCAACGATCATTTTTCCCCACCAGCCGATTCGGTTGATCGCTTGGCAGAAGCTCCGCGCGGGAAGGCCCATTACTTTTCAATCAAACCCTGTATATGTATATATTCCAAACCTTACCACGAAAAACAGTTTCAAATTGATTAATTTCATAAAAATGTATTGTATAAAATAAAGGCGATAATTTTTTCAAACGCAGTCCTCAAAATACTCTCTACAAGCACCCTTTAAACCTCTATAAAAATCCTTGACTTCAAGTGTTTTTTTTTGCGTCCTTAACTAAAAGAGTGAATGCGTAAACATCTCCATTCAAAAAGCAAATGCTCCACAACATCTGAACTCACTTTGTGCAAATAAAAGGAAATACACAACTCCTTGCGGTTATGCATCTCTTCACTTCTATAAATGCGGATAACGACTGCCTCCGAAATTGATGCAGCTGCTCATCTGTCACTTAGCCGCATACAGTTTGTGTTGATAATACACATGCACACACACACACATGCGAGTAAATCGAAATTGTGACACTTCCCACCGCTTAAGCTATTACTTACCAAAACACTCAAACGTGCAGATCCTTCCGCATACACACACACAGTTGTACATAGCCGTAGCTGCCTCTCGCCGTTAATATCAGCAAGCTGTCTATTAGAGTGTCAATCAGTTAAAGTGTCGTTGTGTCAGTAAATTTGTTTGTGCTTTATTTCTATTTTCTATTTTAGGATTTCTCTGCATACATATTTGCACAATTTTCATGACACTCGTGAACTAACCTTTATTTATTTATTTTATTTTTCACTGCACGCGCTTGTATATGTGCATACATACATATTTACCCGCTCCGCTTATTTCATTTCATGTCACACGCGTATACCCGGCCATATGCATTTGTATGTGTGCGCGTGCACAACTTTTCCCAGTTTACATATTGTGTGACATTTGTCTGTGTTGCGGCAATTTTAGCTCCAATATTGCATTTAAATAAATTGCTTAGCGTGCGTGTGTAGTGGAGTGCTCACTATCCTTTCGCTTGGCGAGTGATCTCATTTATCTAATTGACAATCAGTCAACCGAACAGTAACGGAAATTGTTGTATTTTTCGGTTTGTCAGCCACTCGGAATCGTCATCATTTATTGGTGTTGTATGTTTTAGTTTTCCGTCGAACTTTTAAATGGGAAGCCATTAATTTTTCATATTACTATTACAGTTTATCCGTCCGTATTCGATGTGGCAATATGCATTTCTAGTGGAAAGGTTTAACTTCGCGTGATACGAATCGTATATTAATACCCATTATTTTCGCGAAAACTAAATTGATTTGAATTTTAATTCATCATAAATTTTTATTAACAAATATTACATTACCACCCATCGTTCGATATGACATGTCCAATTTTCTGGCTCCAAATTAAAACGCTGTAGTTATATTTATGAGGGAAAAATAAATACTATTCGCTTTGGTGGTTATTTTTCATTGGTTTTATTAGCAAGTTATGCTTTTCCGTAGTGCGTCCTTGATTTAGTTACTTTACACAAATATGATACATTATACGATTTATTGATATCCTTGAAAGTTCGGATGCAATAATCAAAAGTGGTTCCGCCGAAAACTCAAAACGGATAATCTTTTAATGAAAAGTGCGAGAAATAGAATATGCTGTAGAAAATACGCCTGAAAATTATATTAGTAAAAGGAATATTCCCTTCAACGCAAAACATTTCTTTTTTTGTCTAATATAATCTAACTTTGGCCTAAGTTTAAACCCGCGTAAAACAGAACTTATGCTTTTTACCACCAGATACAAGATACTTTCATCCTACCAAATATTAACGGACAAACTCTTTCATTTTCACCCAGTGGAAAGTACTTAGGGGTAATTCTGGACTCCAAATTTAGCTGGAAATTAAACGTTGAAGAACGGATAAGGAAGGCGGAAATTGTTTTATTTGCCTGTAAACGTATTCTTGGAAGAAGATGGGGTCCTCAACCGAAGTATACATTATGGCTGTATGCCCAATTTTATCGTATGGTTCGGTAGTTTAGTGGAAAGCTCTAGGAAGAGAGTACAATACCAAAAGACTTTGCATAATACAAAGATCAGCCTGTGAAATAGCGGTCGATGCAATCAGATCAAGTTCTATAGAGGCTCTCAATGTACTGGCACACGTTATTTCAATAGACCTACACATGAAGAAGATGGCAACCATGAGTGCATTTAGGTTAAATGAAGCGGGTCGCTGGAAAGGAAAAACTTATGGTCATGCCAGTCTATTATTGCGACAAACTCAGTTAACCTCGGTGAGGACTTACTACGTCTTTCCGACGGTAAGTTTTATCAGGAATTTTGCCACTCCCTTTCCATCTAACGAGGAATGAAATAAGGAATTTTCACTAAACAACTTCGATACTAAAGTCTTTTCAGATGGCAGTAAAATGGACTGTGGTGTTGGGGCTTATGCACGCATGTTGGTAGCCAACAGGCCACAGCCGTGTTCCTGGATCGTCAGAATGAATGAAAATATTGGACTTCGTGGTACAAGTTTATCCTAAGACTTCCAGGTACTATTGTGCATGAAAAATTGAGGACATTCGACGTCAACCCTTCAAAATTCAAATCGCGCAAGCGCTTAAGCCTTACTTTTACAATTTGCGTAAAAAGTTCTGTGAGACATATTTTTTTTGAAAATCGTCGAGAGCAAGCTATTTCTGTGGGCAGTATACTTTATCGGCTCATACTGAACGACTATTTGCAGCCAATAATGAGAGAACATCTTTCCATCCATCCTTCAGCACACACATGGTTTGAGCAAGATCGCACCGCTCCGCTGACGAGCAGATAGGCCATGGTGATACTGCGTGATTTTTGCCTTAACAAACTGATAAACTATCTCGGTGGCATCTCCTGGCCATCTCGGGTGATCTTATTCCATTTGATTTTTTTCTGTGGGATTATCTCAAAGTAAAGCCTATGAAAAGAATCCAACGACCATCTCAGTACTAAAAGAAAATATCGTTCGCGAGATCAATAGCATCGAAACAGCACTTCTCCAACCAGTGACACGGAGTACAGAGGCTGGATTCCAAGAATTTATACGACGTAACGGCTAGCAGTAGGCAATTGTCAGACCAATCCTAACATACGGCATATTAATATGGTGGCCAGCTTTAGATAAATTGTACGTCAAAAGAACCATGGCACACGTACAAAGAATGGCCAGTCTTTGCATCTGCGGGGCCCTCAGAACCACACCCACAGATGCACTAAATATTATTCTTAACATTTTACCAATAGAGCAGTACGGTAAGCAAACAGCTGCCAAAGCAACTCTCAGACTAAGAGAAATCGGCCTACTCAGAACGTACCAAAGAGGGTACTCCTCAATTTTAGAACAATTCCTCTGGATTCCCAGCACAACGGATTTCTGTAGGACCAAGGACATCAATTTCGATAAATCCTTTGTCACAGTATTTCCTTCCAAAGAGGAATGGGATAACGGGCTCATTGTCAAGATAAATGACTTAAACATCTACACAGATGGCTCAAAACTAGACAACCAAGTAGGCGGAGGGGTCTACTCCGACAAACTCGGAGTATGCCAATCATTTCGCTTGCCTGATCATTGCAGTGTATTTCAGGCGGAAGTCACTGCCATAAAAGAGGGACTTAAAGAGATAAAAACGAGAGTATTATCCGTAAATGAAGTCTTCATTTACTCGGACAGTCAAGCAGCAATAAAAGCGCTGGAATCAAAAACACACTCGTCAAAAACAGTTCTAGAATGTTTTAAACTACTAGGTGACGTATCTAAGTGCTACAAGGTGCACCTTATCTGGGTACCAGGACACAGAAACATTGCAGGAAATTGTAAGGCGGATGAACTTGCAAGAACCGGTACAACGCTCGGTCTCGAACCGGATAAGGCGCTGATACCCATGCCCATAGCCACTTGTAAATTACTTATAGACAGGGAAACCATCAAAAAGGTAAATACAATCTGGCAAAACCTCACAACATGCGAACTAAGCAGACAGACATGGCCGAACTGGAACAGCGGTCGATCGAAGATCTTGCTACGATTCAACAGAGAATCTATAAGAAAAATGATAGGTGTATTAACAGGTCATTGTTTAATAGGCAGCCACGCTAGAAGGTTAGGACTCCCTTACTTCGATTTCTGTAGAAGCTGTCTTAATACAGAAGAAGAGGAAACAGTCAGACACCTTTTATGTGAGTGTGAAAGCCTAGCTATGAGAAGGCTGCGCACTCTCGAGACAGCATTTCTAACCGATGTAGCGGACATAGCCCATCTAAAACTAACGAAGCTCTGCTCGTTTATTAAAGCAACCGGATGGTTTGAAAAGGAACACGTAGAGTAAGGATAAGCTCCAGTGGTATCACAATGGACCTGCTGAAGGTCTAAGTGTGTCTTGCGACAACCACCCTACCTACCTACCTACCTACGGCTAGCAGTTAGAGAAAATAATTAAAAAAGAAAAATTCGCACTAGGCTTCTTTGTGGTAGTAATTTGTATTTGTATTACCCCCGATACCTTGTAGATGAAAATATAGCTTTTGTTTACTATTTTCTAAACTCCGATTGCAAGGAACCCATCACATTTTTTTCTTAATTTTGCTGCGAAACATAAAATTAGGTCATGTTCGATTGATAAAATTTGAATTGAAGAGGAAAAATATGCTTTTGCGATGGAGAAGATTTCGGAGTGAAGGAGAAACAGTGTAAAACTAAAAGTGAATTTTATTTTCCTTATAAAAGAGTCAATTAGCGAAAAAGGGAAAATAAATAATAAAAAAAAGATGGCAAGGAAAATGGATTTTGAATATCTTCTTCTTTTTATACTTTTAGGTTTTCACATTCAAAATGACGAAATGTTATTGCCCAGGCTCGCGCTTTCCATATGGTATATAGTCCCTCGCTATGCGGATAATTCTGTCGTCACTAGCTCTAGAAACGTGATCATTCCAAGCTCGTCTTCTTGTTCTTATAAACTTCACTACGTCATTAACGCCAGTTTCGTCACGAATGACCTCGTTTCTAATGCAGTCAAGACGTGTTTTTCCTACGATGGATCGTAGAACTTGCATTTCAGCTGTACGCAGTAGCTGTTTTGTTTTTGCATTTTCAGCTCGTGCTTCGCATCCATAGGTCAAAATTGGTCTTATTACAGTTTTGTATATACGTGTCTTGCTTTCAGTGGTCATATATTTGTTCCACCATACAACATCCCTAATGCAACCTGCAATACGTGCGCCCTGCCTACATCTCTCTCTGACTTCCTTAATAATGCCGCCGTTACTGGATATTTCTATCCCCAGGTATTTAAATTTCATAACTCGAATATATTTAAAAATTTTGATTGCACAATCAATTAATTTTTCCAAAAATTCATGGTTTCATGAGTTTGGCCAAAATTGAAAGAGAAACCTCTGCTTTGATATCCGTTTAGTGATGTGGCTCTTCTGTATCTGCGCTAACGGCGAGTGCAGGAAACCTGGGCACAACAAACCTACTGGAATTAGATTACACTTACAATACCTATAAAATTTCATTAAAAACAGAATTTCTCTTCATCTTTTCAAGTCTAAAAAAATGAAGTTTTCACAAACCAAGTCAAACAATTTCAGGTGAGAAATACAAATTGCGTGTGTGTTGACGGCAAAGTTCTATTTTAAATTGTATTACCTCAATTAAGGGAGCTTCCATAATATTTTACGAACGTAGCTCTTTATATTTCTTTCCTAACGAATGTGAACATTGGTGTCTGAAAACCGTTTTATTGCCGTTCAAAATTTTCTTCATGCCGATCAATTCACTTTTTCATTCGTTTGCACTAATTTTCCAAGCACTTTGTCTCGACGCCCTATGCCCCAATAGGAGTTAAGACAAAAACATATAATGTATTCGGAGGATATTCGACTTCACCCCTCCAAAACTCAAATCATACAAGTGGCTAAGCTGAAGAGCTTACGATTGCAAATGGCATACAAATTTCGTACTACTTGTATACTTGTCGAAACGCGTTTCCCTGACCCTTTTGAGATTGTGCGGGATGCAACGCACACACGTAATTTTCAGTACAAAATGATTATGCAAAATCTTATTGATGCCCATCAGACCAATTTCATGAATGGCAACTTCGATTTCGTGTTTTAAAGCATCAATCGTCTCTGGATGGCTCGCATAGCAATTGTCCTTAACGGCTCCCCACAAAAAATAGTCCAACGGGTTTAAATCACAGCTCCGAGGAGGCCAATTGATATCGGAATTTCGGCTGATTATTCGGTCATCTTCGATCGAACGATTTTCTGCCCATTGAGCGAACCGAAAACGCATTGGATGGTCATTAGCCTTCAGTTCTTGCACCAATTCAACTTTGTAAGCCTTCATACCCAGGTCCTTATGCAAAATTCTTCTCAAAGAAGTGCGTGAAATGTTCGATTCTTGAGAACGATGACGAGTTGAGGTTGTTGGATGTTCACGCACGTTTTCGGCAAAGCAATGTTTTCGGGTGTACGCACTGTAGAAGTACGTTCACGTGTTGTTTTATCCATTAACGATCCACTTTCACGAACACGAATAACAAATTGATCCACAAACTGTCTTGTTGGCAAATCTTTTTTTTTGAATCTTTTTTCAAATTTCTCACAGTTTGAGTAGAAGACTCACCACTTTGGAAATAGGTTTTCAATATTTTCCAATTTCGTTCAAGCGTATAACGTCCCATTTCGTAAATGTCAAACCTTTAAGTGAATTATGAACACATTTGACATGTCATTTGTGTTACCATTCTCAAAAAATAGGTGGTTCAAAAAGCAAACGCTATATGGCCCACTCTGTATAAGTAAACGTAAAGGTCTAGCTCCATCTGGTACCACTAAGGACCAATAGGTCTATGTGATGGCTTTCAGCCAACCAGGTCAACCTAACCTAACCAACCGTCCAAAAAGCCACCCCGAAAAACTTTATTGTAAAAGCTTTTTATGTTCTTAAAGAATGCTACTTGCTCGCCGTTTAATGATTTTAGGGCATTGCTGCATTCTTGTCTTGTCCATTCACGTTGGATAAAAATCGCATGACAATTTTCACGGTTTAATTGCATTCTTTTGTTGAGATTAATTAGACACTCGGTTCTGGCCTTTATTCGTCCTCTTCAAGGATTCTTTTTATTTAAACATCCCTAAATCAATAGAAAATTTAATTTCAGGAAGCTTCTTGGAAGCTCAAGTCGTTTAGCTATAATAAAAATATGTTGACTTGACGTTCAAAGTCGAAAAAGTCTGGCAGACTCGACTGCCCAACGGCGAGTAAACAATACTAAAATGGCTCACGCAGCAAAATGTACGGAGTCCATTTATGCTAAAATATGTCAAACTTTCCAATGAAATCACCAGATGGCGTCTGACAACAACAAAAATAGCATATAAGTGTTCTTGTATTTTTTTTTAAACTTTGAATAGCTTGCGAAATGTACTTTGTCTGACCGCACTTCTATTTAACCCTAGGACTTATACCCAAGTACAGGTGTGGACAGTAGCTACTTTGGAGAGATATAGCTCCTAAATCGCTAAAGATATTGACTTGAAATTCTTGATATAGGAAAACGAAGTAAATATACGTCGATAGGTGTCTTATTTGTCATGCTAGGTCTATGCATTGATGAGATATAAGCTTTCAAAGTTGACACCTACGACTTCTTATACCCGGGTACAGGTGTGGACAGTAGCTTTTTTTCTCGTTTTTTCTCATTTTTTGAAGGAAAAACATTTTTATTTATTATTTTCTTTATAAAATATTATTTTATTGATTATTTCTTATAACTAAATATGCAAACAAATTTAAATTATTCAATTGTCTTCATTATTTTCACAATTATTACATGTAAATGTATTTGAAGAATGCTGTATGCATATTGGGCGCTGACATATTCTGCACATGTTACGCGTACGTCTTCTGTGTTGGTCATGGATGTAGCAGAGCATGCAGCTTCCAACCTGCTGTTTCTTTGATTTTGCACCAGCAGCTGCAGACGTTGATGGCCTATTGTCAGCACTTCCTTGCAAGGCCGTACTTATGAAACTCGCGACTGCAATTTTTGTGTTGAAGTTCCGCATCACTTGCTGATTCACCGACCGCTCTTCAATTATGGGCATAGACAGTTCCTTGGCGAGCTGGCGAAGAAATCTCTTACGCTTCGATTGGTGGATTATTCTCATAATATATGATGTACGCTGCCAATACCGTCAAATCAATCATATTGAAGAATAGGGACAACGGCCAACGCTTTGTCATCCTTTGGCAAGTATATTCTCCAAGCAATTGGTCCATCACGTCCACTCCTCCTTTTGTCTTGTTATAAAACTCGATCATTTCTAGCTTGCCGCTTACGCCAATGTGATCATCGTCATGCATTGATGATAGTAATATAACTGTTTTGTTTTTTTTCGGCACATAGGAGCATATGGATATGTTGGGCCTAAAACCGAATGTACTTGACCTCTCTGCACGATCTTTGTGTGCCAACATCTCCTTTGGTATGTAGGGCTTATTTTTCCGCAGACTTCCAACTGCCGTCAAATTCATGGATGACAAGCTTTCCAGTAGATTTAGGGATGTAAAAAAATTGTCCATCGTTATATTTCGGCCGGTTCCATGAAAGCGGCTTACTAAATCCTTCACCACGCGTTCACCCTGGTTAGTTTCCCGTCCCGTAGGTGCTTGATCAGTATATATTTATCCATATAGTGGATATGCGTTTTTGGCATCAAATACCCACCACACTTTGATGCCATATTTTGCCGGTTTCGATGGGGTGTATTGCGTGAAACGGGTGCGGCCACGATATGGAAAGAGCTGCTCGTCTACCGTTAGATATTCACTTGGCTTATATGACTGCTCGAAGTTGTAGTTCATCATGGTTCACAGCTCGGATATTGGTTCAGCTTTGTCAGTTACCAAACGTTGTGCCCGTGTGTTGCCATCGTCAAACCTTATAAACCGCAGTATGGCCTGAAAGCGGTTAATGCCCATTGACGCACGATATAATGGACAATTTTCCACCGCCTACAAGTCCGGCGCACATTCGGCATTGCTGCGGTGAGCGCCAGTCATAATAAGACTCCAAAGAACGCATACATTTCGCTCAAAGTCACCTTCTTCCATGTTTTTGGTTCCGCCTCTGGATGTTTTGCGTTTAATTCCGCATATGTAGCTTCTGCTTTTTTGTTGGTGCAGCGTACTATAATATCCACCATTTCCGGAGTCATAAAACATTTATATGTATTGACCATTGACATCATAGTAGTTGATCTTGCGGACCCACTTCGCTGTCGCAAAATATTTTGTTGCCTAGTTTGGCGTGCAAGTCGTGGCTGTGAGCTCCATATGGTACCATCACGTGCTACGAATTCAGCTGCACGCAAATTAATCTCCTCAGAATCATCTGCAGCATCGGATTCATTGTCAGATTCTTCGTAATCAGCCTCATCTACCTGGGCATTGTCAATTGCGTAATCAGGGTCTTCTACATCCAATTCAACCACGCCATCTGCTACTGCTACTTGTTCGCTTTCATCCCCTTCAGGGTCGGGAAATTCAAATAATTCATCATCTGAGATTTCGTCAAACAGGTTTTGTATGTACTGCTCTTTTTCAGCGTCAGATAATCCATATAAAAATAATTAATTTTTATTCCATTTATGAAATTATATTTGAGCTATTTGTATTTACCTCATACATAGATTCGAAGACAAATATTCCATGTTCCTTCTGCTATCCATGTTGTAATATTTTACATTTTTTTCCGACTTGTTATTTTCACAAATATAAATCAAGTTCACACTTCAAAAGAACGCTTTACAATGAATATAAACTCGCAAAACTGCCGTTTATATAGCTGCAACCCTTAAGTTTCTGGAAGCTCTTACCTGGCAGGTAGTTGGATTAGGTATATCAAATATTGTTTGTCAGCAAATTCTAGCAAGGGTACAATATAATGTCTTCTTCTAAATAATTAAGAGTGCGCGAAAAAAGTTGTATTCTAAAAATTCTAACAACAATAGAAATTATTGACTTCTTAGAAATAACTTAGAATGCGCGCAATTCTTATATGTTTATAACTACTAAAAATGTCCGTAAGACATTCAGTTACAACATTGCATTAAAAAAAATAACTTGTTTCTCAGAAAATATTAGAAAAACCGGGTAAAACAGGCTACTGGCCACAGAAGTATAAGAAGTCGTAGTAAAAGTTGGGTATAAGTGCTAGGGCTAAGCGGAATCCTACCTGATGACATTTATGTTATTGTTGGTTTTATTTGTTGAATTCCAAGATAAAAGATCGCTTGCTCTTAAGGCGGGAATCACGTTTTATATCTTCACACTTGTTAAAATAAATATTTATTGTATTTGCTATAATCCATTCATTGCTTTAATCTCACACATACAATACATACACACCTAAACGCATACGTGCCTACATACATTCAAAGCTACTTAACAATCACTTAACGATCGAAGTAACCTCTACAAGCGATTCAATTAAGGATATCCCATTGTCATAAAGCGTCAGGAAACACAAGAGGAAAAACGAAAGAATAAAGTAAAAAACAAAAATAAAGAGAAAAAGGATAAAATTATGACAGACTATAATACGAAACCCCAAATGCCACATTTGCCAAGTAGAACGAAGATATGCGCAACAGATAATAAAACTGAAGACCGAAAAGCAGCCAGCGGCAAAAAATGAAAATAAATAAAGTGAGAGATAGGAATGGGATAACCGGTGCTTTTCATAATCGAATACTTAAAGGGTTCAATGGCAACCAAAAACAGCCTACACGGCGGCGTGCGACTATAACAATGGAAAAAACGAAATAACAACAACCACACAATGTCAATACAATCAACAAAAGTGCTGGTGAGTGAAATCGAACAACAAAGAGAGAGGAGTGGCAGTCAAAAGTGTTTGAGTTGATATGCATTCATGGTTAAATGTTTTTATTGTTATTATTGTTGCATCAATGAGCGTGTTTGTGGGCGCGCCAAGTTCAGAATACATAAAAGTATATTAAAAACAAATTGTGCAAACAAAAGATGCCCACTTCTGGTATAATTTTTTCATGTGTGTATGCGTGTATGTATGCGTATAGGCATAAAATTTTCCCACAAAAGTAATAAAAATAAGAATTTTTGCAAATTACAATTCAAAAAATATATCAAAGCTGAAAAACCGTTGCACTCGCATTGGCACCGAATGGCTATACAATTTTACGGCTTCCTTGTAAAAGCAACTGCGTTAACAAAGGGCTGGGTTAAGTGCGTGTGTGAGTGCGTGTATGCTTACACGTGCGCACACATTGCACAGACAGTGCAAGCGATGACGGCATTAAGCACTTTTGAAAAGTTTATTGCTGTTTTGTTTTATTAAACAAATTTTATTGAAAAGTATTTCGCTAGAAGTAAAAGTATTTTAATGTAATAGGACTATGAATAAGTTCGTGCGGTTTTTTTCGAAATTTGAAACTTTATTGACGTAAAATGGTTACAAATTTAATATTCAAAATATTGTCCATCGCTTACTACTACTTTTTCCCATCTTTCTGGCAATTCACGGATTCCCTTTGTGAAAAATTCGGTCGGTTTTGCCGCAATCCACGAATCGATCCATTTTTTGACTTCATCGTAATTACGGAAGTGCTGGTCAGCCAGGCCATGTTGCATCGATCGGAAGAGATAGTAATCGGATGGCGCAAGGTCTGGACTATACAGCGGGTGGGGTAGGATGGAATAATAATCAAGTTACGCCATCTGTTGTAAAACCGCACGAACTTATAAATAGACCTATTACTTGAAAAATGAAAAAAATGTGCATTTACCTTTTATTCAATTAAAGGCCCTTGACGCAAAATAACTTTTAAGACAACTTCTAACTAAGTGACAACTTCACAAAAAAACGAAAAAGAAGGAGAGATCTATAATTGTCAAGAGAAATTTTCAAATTCAAGATCTTTTTCCCTACTCCTGTGGAGTAAAAGGATGGTAAAGTGATTGGCTACGACGATGATTTCGCAATAGTAGGTAGGGGGAGGAATTCTTTATTTACCTGTGGGCAAAAAGTAAGGTGAATTTGATTGTAAAATGAAAAATCTTTATTTATTCTTATAAATCAATTCATCCCCTTCAAAATAATCCCCTCTCGATAAAATACACTTATGCCAACGATTTTTCCAATCCCCGAAACATGCCAAATAGTCCATTTCCGGTATAGCCATCAGCACCTTCGTCGATTCAGCTTTTATCTCCTCAATCGACTCGAAACGCGTTCCCCGGAGTGGTCTCTTGAGTTTTGGGAATAGCCAGAAGTCACACAGATCCAAATCAGGTGAATACGGTGGTTGCGGAACGATATGCGTGGAATTTTTTGGCGATACGGTCACGAAGAACGAGTGCAGTGTGAGACGGTTCATTATCGTGATGCAATAACCAAAAGTTGTTGGCCCATCATTCTGAATTTTTTAGACGAATTGCTTCACTTAAACGACGCATAACGCTCAAATAATATTCCTTAATATCCCTAACAGTTTGGCCAGGTGGAAGGAATTCATAGTGCACCACACCACGAAAATCGAAAAAAACTGTCAGCATGACTTTTATTTTTGAACGACTTTGACGTGCTCTTTTCGGTCTGGCCTCGCCTTTAGCACGATATTCGCTTGACTGGTCGATTGTTTCAGGGTCGTAAGCATAAATCCAAGTCTCATCTCCCGTAATGATGCATTTGAGCTTGTCCTGATAGTCTGAAAGCATTGTTTCACACACATCAACGCGACGACTTTTTTCCAAGAAATTGAGAGTTTTCGGTACCAAACGAGATTTGACTTTTCGTAGGCCCAAATGGTCTTTCAAAATTGTTTTCACAGATCCTTCTGAAATTCCGATCGTATCAGTAAGGTCTTTAACAGTCAACCGACGATTTTTGAGCACTAACTCCTTCACTTTATTGACGTGTTGGTCATCTGTTGACGTCGATGGTCGTCCAGAGCGCTCCAAGTGCTGCCAACTCATGAAAAAAATAACTAGAGCGAAATTTTAATCCCGCGAAGTTTGACAAACAAATTCACCTTACTTTTTGCCCACAGTAGTATGTCGTCGTAAAGTATTTGAACTGATTCCATAGTAATTTGGCTTTCCCCTGCAGGGAACGAAACGCTAGTACATGTGGAACTATATTTGCATACGTACTTGTTGTGGTGCTTGCAAAATATGTTGAAATGAATAAATGAAAAAAAAAACATTGAAATTGCTTTAAAATTTTCACACCGGTGCTGGTGATTAATATAACTTTCAACCCTTTTAAACTGACCTGTTGCTTGGGACTTGGGATTAAAATTCGGACAATAACCCAAAGATTTTCGATATGTGCTTACTTGGTAATAGAACACTCCGTCAGAGTACTAAAAAAATTATTTAGCTTATCAAAATAATCGGCTAGCAAGCAAGCTTGAGGTGGGTCATATCATTCCACGAGTGATTGCTGACTCATAAATGCTAAAGGGTTTTCTACTCTAAACTCAATAAAATTATATGTGACATATACATATATTAGATAAATGTGACAAAATATAATATAAATCTTAGAAACAAATACATATAATAACAACAAAAACATCTCTACTTACTTTTTACTCGCACCCAACTAAAGAATGTTTGCTATATTAGAGTAACCCTTCGTCTGAAAACTTTTGTGTGACTTAATTTTTATTTTGCTTATTTTCTGTTTTATGATGCTTTGCTGCTGCAACAGCAATAGCGTATACAGATATTTGATATATTTTATTAGCCTTTTATTGAAATTTATTATTCGATTTGTGTATTCGAGCACCCATTCGCCAGCGCACACACGCTCACACACACCATCAATACAGTGCAGCTTGCGTTTTTCTTTTTTGTGATAGAAGATTATATATTGTAAAATATAAATAAATGCCATGCTGTGCTAGTCGCCCGCCAAGGAAATTGCTGAGATAATACAGAAAACGAAGATAAATAGGCGCTTACCCTTTCCGTTTGGTTGAATTTTGGGTACTTGAAGTTGAATAAACTTAAGCAGAAATCGTTTTTATTCAATTTTATGCAACTCCTCTCAGTTTACCTCATGTGCGCTTAGTTCAAATCGATTAATGATTCACTGCAAGTTTCTAGTTTTTAACTTTCCTAAACATATTTTTACAATTTTCAGTATTTTTAGAATGGCTTAATAACACTAATTCGTTTCATTTCTGGCATAACCCATCAGAAATACTCATATTTTACCATATGCATAGATACTACAAATGGCATATATAGAAATATATACATATATATAAAATATAAATATAAGTAAATGCACATATATGACAACATATGTGTGTATATGTATATACAGGGTGGCTGATGAATTTTGCTACATTAAGAAACTCAAATAACTTTGTTTTTAGTGTATGGAATTCATTTATTTTTTTTTTCAAGTTGAAGGTCATGAAATTTTATTAAATGTAGCTTAACTAGTTTTAAAAATAATTGAATTTAAATGCCCCCCATGCTCGTTGACACAAGTGCGGCATCTTAGTAAAAAGTTGTTCATTGCTGCTTTGAGAGTGGCGACAGGAATAGTCGCAATTGTTGCCCGAATGGATTGTTTTAGTTCATCCAAATTTGTTGGCTTTGTTTTATAAACTTCTTGTTTACATAAACCCCACAAGAAAAAGTCAGGTGCAGTAAGGTCAGGCGACCTGGGGGGCCAACGAAATTCGGAGTTTCTTGAAATCAGTTTATTGGGAAATTTTCGTCGCAACTCTGTCATAACAGTCTGGGCTATGTGAGACGTTGCCCCATCTTGTTGAAACCACACAGAGTTGAAAGGAATTCTCTTTCGGTGTAGTTCTGGATAGAAAAATTCTTTCAGCATTTTCAAATAACGGTCTCCAGTAACCGTAACGGTGTGACCATTTTCTTCAAAAAAATAAGGCCCGACAATACAGCGTGATGAAACCGCACACCACACTGTCACGCGAAGAGGATGCAATTCCGTCTCGTGGAGTATCTGTGGGTTAGAAGTACTCCATATTCGACAATTTTGTTTGTTCACATTGCCGTTTAAATCGAAATGGGCCTCATCAGACATGAAAAGGCAGTTTAACATGTTTTGGTCTTCTTCCACCATTTGCAGGATCTTCTGGCAAAATTCCAAGCGAATCGGCAAGTCTGCTGCATTCAGTTTGTTAACCATTTGAATTTTGTAGGGAAATAAGTCTAAATCTTTGTGCATTATTGTTTGCAAAGACTGCCGGCTGACACCAAGTTGAGCAGATAAGCTTCTTGTTGAAACCCTTGGATTGCTTTGTATAGCTGCAGCTACAGCAGCGATCGTTTCCTCCGTCCGAACTGGTGGGTTTCGATGATAAGGCCTTCTTGCGACTGTTCCTTGCTCAGCAAAATTATTCACCAGTCTCATTATGGTCCATCTGCTCGGGGGATCGCCGCCAAACATCCGCCTGTACTCTTTCTGTACCAAAACTACGGACTCCAGTGCGTGATAGCGGCGGACTATCCAAATTCTTGTTTGCGTGTCCCTGTTATCCATTTTAATAAATTTTAAAGATCAATCTGAAAATTAAAACAAAAATGGAACAGATAACTTAAAAAGAAAAAAAGTTATTCAATTTTTTTTTGGTAGCGGCTTTCATCAGCCACCCTGTATTAGGGTGAACCATTAAAATTCAAAGTAGAAATTTTTTTTTTAAACGTCCTTCAAAATTGTTCTGTATTAAAAAAGAAAATAGATGCATTTTTTATTCCTAAATAGGTTGATATTTACTGGCGCCCCTAAAACTCATAAAGATTCCTAATCAGTTTGTATGGAGGAAAATAATTATTTCGAAAATCTATCTATCTATATGTATAAATGCGAATGTCTGTACTGTGTTACTCGATACCGCCGCCTAAACTTCACAACGGAGTTATACAAAAATGCGCATGGTTATGTAGTTTTCCCCGCGGAAGTCAATGGGCATATTTTCATTCACAAATTCATTATTAAATTTGCAATAACAATTGTAATTTGTCTCTCGTGCAATATCAGTATCTGCAATATTAATGTCATCTATTCGGGGTGATGTGAGACCCAATTGTGCGAGCGGTTTGTTAATAATCACCAAACATGTATCTTCGATGTCTATTAGAGTTTTGTTGTAAACAGAATATAATATGGGATGAATGTACGTTGGCACATAAAAGGGCTTTGGAGGCTTTCAACAGGACTTTACAGAATCTAAGAGGTAAAGAAACAACATGGCAGGAGCGCTTTTGCTGCTGGCTGGAGATTTTCGTCAAACTCTTCCTGTCATTCAAAGTGGTACAGCAGCGGACGAACTGAATGCGTGTCTAAAGTCTTCATATTTGTGGAGGCACGTTAAAAAATTGACACTTTCAACTAATATGCGCGTTCGACTACACGGTGATGAGGCCTCACGAGAATTCTCAAACCAGCTTTTGCAAATTGGAGAAGGTAGATCCATGAATACACCCGGCAATTACTCAGTGACATTTCCGGACAACTTTTGTCGGTTAGCTACATCTGCAGCAGATATCGTTAACACTGTCTTCCATGACATTGAGGTCAATTTCAAAAATCATCAGTGGCCTCGAGAAAGAACGATCCTAGCGCCACGAAACGATCAAGTAACTAACCTTAATATAACGATTCAAAACAAGTTACCGGGAGCTGTAACAACCTACAAGTCTATTGACACGGTTGTTGATGAAGATCAAGCTGTTAATTACCCAGTTGAGTTTCTGAATTCGCTGGAATCATCGGGAATGCCATCTCATCAATTACATTTAAAAATAGGATATCCAATAATGATGCTGCGTAACTTAAGATCCCCGAAGTTATGCAATGGGACTCGATTTATTGTCAAAAATTTACACCCAAATATCATGGAGGCAACGTCTTTGTCTGGATAATCGGCAGGTGAAAATGTCTGCATTCCTCGCATCCCGTTGATCCCTTCAGATACGCCTTTCGAGTTTAAACGACTTCAGTTTTCAGTTTGTCTTGCTTTTGCAATAACCATTAATAAGGCACAAGGACAATCATTGAACGTCGCAGGAGTCCCTCATGTTTTTCACACGGCCAATTATATGTTGCTTGGTCAAGAGTCGGTAACCCAAGAAATCTATATCTCTATGACCCCAATAATACGACGAACAACGTTGTTTACCCAAATGCCCTCAAATGAATTAAAAAGTGAAATTTTTTGCTCCAAAAATGTACTTACAGTATTATAGAGATGTTGTGTGCTACTGCTTATATTTTACTGTAGGAAATTTGTTAATTTTGAGCAGTATGAATGTCAATAAAACCTTTATCACGGATTACACATTTTGTTATCGTTATTAAATGAAAAACTACAATATTCTTCATTAATATACATACAAGTTGAGCTACTACAATTCTTAACTTGGTCTATCCGCCTCACTTTACTACAACGCGAGCGGGTTTAGGCTAGTTGTAAATATATTAATTGATTAAAATTTAGCACATTTCAAGGAGCAAACGTGTTTTGTTGAGAAACTGTAAAAGCAATTTTTATTAATAACTATTAAAAACTTTGCTTCATTTTCTTTAATTTTTGCATGCAGTGGTTTTCCCTTTTCTTTCAACATTAGAGCACTTACTGGCCAGTTTTTATCTCGCATTCGGATAAACCAACGATAAAGAGCTCTTTCTACTTTGGGCAACTCTGAAGAACGCAGTTTTTTCTATTTCCAGGTCCACAATACGTCTTGTTTACGCATTATAAAATCACTTGCTTTTTCGCTTTAATGTTACAAATTATTGATTTAGCAACATTATATTTCTTTGCTAAAATCGTCACAGATGAGCCTTTTTTTAAAAAAGCCGAGAGTTGTAGCCTTTTATTTTGATGTTAAGCGCAGGGGTTTTTTAGAACTCATTTTCACCAGAAAACATAAGACGGAACACTCTTTGCAAAACCAAAACCGCGACAGAAACATTTTACTCTACCTAATTAAGGAAATTAAAGCTGGCGTCCCACAGGGCAGCGTGCTGGGGCCCATTCTTTATATTATTTTTACGTGTGATCTACCTATTGACATAAATTGCTCCACAGCAACTTTTGCTGACGACACAGCCATCTTATCGGTAGGAGAAACTCAGATTGACTCAATCAAAAACCTTCAAATTTATTTAAATAAAATCTCCGAGTGGACCATTAAATGGCGCATAAAACTAAACGAAACAAAATCGGTTCATTTAGACTTCACACAGAAGAAAATCAAATATCTGTCACTACATATAAACGGCGTACAAATCCCGCATCACAACACCGCCAAATACTTAGGTATGACACTAGATACCAAGCTTAGATGGAATGCTCACGTTAAAAAGAAAAGAGAAGAGTTAGATATCAGATTTAGAAATATGTACTGGCTTATGGGCAACCAATCAGCCTTATCCCTATACAATAAAATTCTTTTATATAAGCAGGTGCTTAAACCAATTTGGACATATGGGATCCAGCTATGGGGCTGCTCAAGCTCAACCAACATAAAATCCATACAAAGATTCCAAAATAAGGTACTACGATGCGCTGTTAATGCACCTTGGTACGTCCGTAACACCGATATCGAACGCGACCTTGGCATCGAATCAGTTGCCACTTCGATCAACATCAACGCTAAGTCTCATATGGAAAGACTACGCCACCATGTAAATAGCGAAGCCTCAGCCCTAATTGACCCCGTTAAATGGAAAGAAAGGCTGAAACGAAAAAAACCGCACCAACTCACGCAGTAGCCCATTTCCCTGCAAGCCTGATGCAGAGTATTTTTAAATTTAGTTGTATTGTACAAAATTAAATCCAAATTGTTCGTTAGTTTATAATTTATTAACTAGTTACAATGTAAATAATAATAAAACAAAAAAAAAAAAAAAAAAAAAAAAACTTATTTCAGAATTATTCAGGGGAATTTCCTTCTTAGTACCATCATAATATCCGCCGCATAGGCTATAATGTGTTACCCTCTCTCCTCTAGGCTCTTTAGCAAGAAGTTTATTAGCAGCACTCAGAGGACAGGGGACAGCACTCCGCCTTAAGATGTTCCGTTTTAGTAACTCTTTTTCTGATATGCCCCCATAAGTAAGTTTATGTTGTTGTTGTTTTTTTTTTTCAAAATAGAACTTTTCCAAGGCTGCCCTAGTAAATATTCACTCCTTCAACTCTTTATGAACCACCCCAATGTGTATATACGTACATGCACTTCTGCTTATGTGAAGAGCTTCATGCCTAAATTTCGCTTACACATCGTAATTTCCAATAAATAAATATTAAAACCAATAGACGAAAAAGAGATTTTTGTACATCGTCAGTCATATTACCAGCAAAAGTGACTCGCCTGATACGTAATGCGCATAATTGACTGGTTTACGATTCCATGGCATTGTGTTACCATCACTTGAATGCCAATAAAACAGCTTTATGCAGCAACTTGGAAAATCATGAATGCTCACACACACGCACACATCCATATGTGTATTCCCTTGCTTGTACTTGTACTTTTTTGGAGATAAACTTAGGTAGGATACCTGAGTAGTAACATAAATATTATGCCATTTAGTTTGTTGATATTTGTATGCCTTTACTTGTTTGCTGAGGGAGCACAGCACGCAGGGAATATGCATATACTCGTATTTATATAGAGAGCAACAAGCGGAAAAATGGAAAGCTTGAAATTATTTAAATAATATACGAAAACGAATTTTTCTTTCGCGTCTTACTCAGTGCAATGACTAAATAATAAAAGAAATTAGAAAATGTAAAAAAAAATTTGCGATTTGAAAATAAATTCTTCTTTGCAAGAAAACGCATAGTCACACGTAGTATTAGGTTATTAAATAAAAAATCCGTTTTTTGCTTTACATTATTTGTAATTTACACAAATTTCAGATTTGTCGCCATTTCTATGACTAAGACTTTGTGCTCGATAAAATGAGTTTATTTTTCTTTTTTCTTATCTTTTCATTCTTCTTTTACAAACTCTGCTTACTTTGCAAGAAAAACTTTAATTTCAATATTTTTATTTTCACACCAGTTGGCAGGAGTCTGAAGTTTAAAAGCAGAAGCATAGAAAATTTGATGCGTGAATGGATTTGTCCTTCTCTGCAAATGGTTTTGTCAAACTTTTTCTATTTATCATTGAAACTCGTAAAAATTTTATGGCTCATTTAAGCGCGAGTACAAATATATGAAGAAGGCATTCAATTCTTACACAAACCTATGTATGTATGTATGTACTCACATAGGAAAATCTTGGTCATGTTGCAAAAATGAAAACGAATCGCTTACTAACGCCTGCGCGCAACTTTTTACTGTTATTTCTTCTAATACAAACTTTATCTACCATAGCGCGTTAAATTATGCTTATCACAATTTGTTAGTGTAAATTTGTACTTACACACTTGCGCACATAAGTAGTTAAAAGGAATGTAAATACTAGTTGCCCATAATTTACGTAGTATTAGAAATAATTGACAAAGCAAATTATCGGAATTCACATCTTTATTGTGCCTAACTACTCTATCGCTTCTAAAGAATTAGTTTCTTGTTTTTTTTCTTTCTTCTGTGTAGTTACTATCATTTCTTTTTCCTCATAATTTACTCCTCGGTAGCCAATTATGCTTATTGGCGTAAGCAAACAGACGACAAATGGCCATGCAAGGGAAGAAACTAAGGCTTCTCAGTGCTGATGACGCAGCCTTTCGCTGTCTCCTCTGGGTTCTCTGCCAATGCTACCGACAGTTTTGAACGTACAGGCCGCGGAAATACCGCAACATTTCGACCAGTTTCGATTATTTTTCCTTTTTTTTCTAAATCCAATTATTTTTTTTATGAAAATGTAAAGGGTGGTTAAGTTTTAAGGGCCGGTGTTGATGTTGAATAAAATACAATTTTTTTAGGAAATTTTTGTCATTTCTCTTTATTATGATAGTACTGGTATGACTCAATTACGTATAAAATAAAATATTGGCCAAACGGCGACACACCTCCATCCGATGGTCCAAATTTTCGATGACGCTGTGGCATAATTGTGGTTCTATGCCGTTAATTTGCCGAATTATCTCATCCGTTAGCTCTTGAATTATCGCTGGATTATCGACGTACACATTTTCTTTCAAATAAACTCAAAGAAAGAAGTCCAACGGTGTCAAGTCACAATTGACATCGCCGCGACGTGAGATTATTCGGCCATCAAATTTTTCTGCTCAAAAGAGTCATTGTTTCTTTAGCTGTGTGACAAGTGGCACCGTCCTGTTGAAACCACTTATCGCCCACATCTATATCTTCCAATTCGGCCCATAAAAAGTTCGTTATCATCTCACGATAACGAACACTATTCACAGTAACTGCCTGACCAGCCTCATTTTGGAAAAAATACGGCCCAATGATGCCGCCGGCCCATAAACCGCACCAAACAGTCACTCTTTGTGGGTGCATTGGTTTTTCGGAAATCACTCTTGGATTATCATTCGCCCAAATGCGGCAATTCTGCTTATTGACGAATCCACTGAGGTGAAAATGTGCCTCATCACTGAAGATGAAGTGTGCGATATGCATTTTGATTTGAACGCCCGTTTTCATAATAAGCCTGAATAACTGTAACGCGTTGCTTGATTGTGTATCTTTCTGTAATTCAAATTGAATTAGTCTGAAATTGAAAAATGTCAAATGAAATGTAGAAAACAACATGACGTTTAGGTGAGGTTCATATTCAATATCGGCCCTTGAAATTTAACCACCCTTTATAATACTTTACTTCGGATTTTATTGGCGGAATTGGAATTCAAAAATTAATGCCATGAAAAATCTACCAGACTGTAATAAAAAAATAAATTTCAATAATATTTCTGTAATAAGGAAATATTTGTACTATAATTTTAAGTTTTCAAACCTTTAAAAAACACCCAATATAATTTTGAAATTAATTAGTTATAAAAAAGTTATCTAAAAATGTATAAAGGTTACTGCACTGTCTAATATTTTATTGCAATCAATTCGTCAAGCTTTCGTCTTTAATATAATCTACGAATATAATTCCTTGAATTTATTAAATAACAACCATAAGCACCATGAACAACAATAAAAAGCGCATATAAATGCTACTAATAAATTTTCGTAATTAAAAATTTAGCTAATTATGCCCAGCTGTCAGCGATGTCAAGAACTCTGACGCAACCAAAGTTGTCTAACTGACCGCATGACACCGTAGGAAGATAGCAAAGATAGCCAAATACCATAAAGTGAAAGCAAGTGGAGGGCGAAATTATATTTGCCTATTTAAAGCACCTGCTGCCACAAGCTACGTGCACATCCACACCAAGTCGACTCACATACACAAATGCAAATACTGAAAACAATTTGAGTGGCTACTAATTTCAGCGGTTTTATCTAAAATTAACTTGATTAATGAGACCTTGGCGTTGTTGTTGTATACTAACTAATGCAACGCATTCTTGAGGCTTTCGCACTCGAAGGACATGCAAGTGGAATATGTCTTAGGAAAAAACAAACTTTTTTCCACTGCTTATGAATATGCTATTTGTTTTACTTAAGGCTACTTGTAATTTTTTTTTAAATCGTGTGTTATTTTTCTTTTGCTGCTGAATAAGCAGTACAGCCTCAAATGTCTCTAGACGACAAGCAGACCATTTAGCAACCGCGCTTCTAAGAGAATCATAGCAAGAAAATGTGGATAAATCCCATTATGTGCCACAGGATCTGTGTACCAGTCTTAACACCGGCTTTTGTGTGATCAAATTTCAAGGACTTATCTTGATTTGGGGCGCTGATCGTATGCCCGTCATTTTGAAACGCCTGTCTCTAAACCTTGCAGTAGATCACATAGCAGCCTGGCATATATCACTGGGCTGTGCTTAAAAAAGGCATACCATTTATGATGCCAAGCTTTCTTCCGAGCAAAGCGGTAGTATCTTTGTGCAAACGCCGACCTAAAACCTCCCTTTTCTGTTGCAGAGCACTACATAATTTAGTTTGGGGAACCAGCGATCACGGCAAGCATAGAGCAACTCAAAATACAATCCATACCAGACGATGTAGTCGCATTTAGGAAAAGCCAGGCTGTGATGAGCTCTCAGAGTTCATTTTAGTTCAATTCACAGCATATATCTCCACAGAAGATGATTAAAAGAAAGGAAGAAAAGAATCCACCCCAATCTGATAGGTACCGAGTATACAACTGCGGGCCAAATGAACTTGTAGGACTAGGTACAACTATGCAGATACTTGGGCAAAGTACTCTTCGGAATTCACAGAGAGAACGTCGGTTCGAATCTCGATGAAACACCAAAATTAAGAAAAACATTTTTCTAATAGCGGTCGCCCCTCAGCAGGCAATGGCAAATCTCCGAGTATATTTCTGCCATGAAAATGCTCCTCATAAAAATATCTGCCGTTCGGAGTCGGCTTGAAACTGTAAGTTCCTCCATTTATGGAACAACGTCAAGATGCACGCCACAAATAAGAGGAGGAGCTCGACCAAACATTCAAAAATGGTGCACGCGTCAATTATATATATATATACCTATACATATTTAAGAGAAAATGTATAATTTTTGTAAATGGCGTCGTACGTGAATGAATTTGCCACTTGTGAATTAGATAGCTAATGCGCGTATTATTATTATTAGAAGGCCATTACGCACTGCGATCAGAGCTGATCTATTGTGAAAGGCCTATTTTGTAACCCTAGAGTTTTAGGCTTTTTAGAAATTTTAGCACAGTTTTGGGTTTGTTGTTCCAAAGATTGCATGGAGATACTACGATACCACCAAGGTGATGAAGTCTCTGTCTGCCCAACGCAGGACATTCACAAAGCACATGTTCTGAGCTTTCTATGTCCATTTCACAAAAGCGGCAGACATTGGTCTCGGATAGACCAATATTATTTAGATGGTACCTCAGGCTGCAGTGACCTGTAAGGTATCCGGTTAAAAGACGCAGATCTACTCTGTTTAGTGATAGAAGTTTGTCAGATATTCCTTTGTTGGGACTTAGGAATAGTTTGGCTTGACGCTGACCGGCACAGTTTAGCCAGTGTGCGGCAAGTTTTCTTTATCCCCATTTCCTAAGGAATTCATTAATGTGGCCTTTTGTTAGTCCACAGAAAGGCTCAGGGCCAGTAAGTTGCATATTTGCTCCTTGTTTTGCAAGGTCATCAGTCATTTCATTTCCCTCATGTCCTTCATGTCCCGGAATCCAACATAGTGTTACTATGTTGAGGTTTCCTAACGTGTTTAGCAGGTTTAGGCAATCATTTACCAATTTGGAGGTGATAGTTGCTGATAGAAGGGCTTTTAGAGCCGCTTGGCTATCTGAAAGTATGTAGATGTGAGTACCTCTCATTTTCCTTCTAAGGCATTCTCTCACACATATTTCAATGGTATGTATTTCTGCCTGGAATATTGTTGGGTAGGATCCCATCGGAATCGATTTTTTGAATTTGGGACCATTGATTCCTGCCCCTGTTCTACCATTTTCCAATTTGGACCCATCGGTAAACCACAGATGAGAGCCAGGTTTGAAAGTGATAGAGTTAGTTCCCCAGTCTGTTCGTTCATTAATTATAACTTCGAAGTTCCTGAAGAGTATTGGTTTGGGTGATAGTATATCATCCCTATGAAGAATGGGACTATGTAGGAAGTCTTCTAAGATCTTTAAATGTCCTTTCATATCCCCACTTTTAAGTTCAGTTATACCTTTTAGTATTAAGGCACTCGAGCGAGCTTCCCTTTCAATTAGAATTCGAAGCGGTCGTATGTTCAGGAGCACATCCAATGCATCCGTGGGACATGTTTTCATAGCCCCTGCAATGCCAACACATACCAGGCGATGCAGTTTGCTTAATTCGTTTGCCGCCTTTCTTTGCTTGACCTTGGGCCACCATGCTAAGGATGCATAAGTGGCTATGGGTTTTACAACTGTGGTGAATGTCCAGAAGGTCATTCTAGGGTTTAGTCCCCATGTCTTACCAAAAAGCCTTGTACAGGCAAAGAATGCCCTTGTGGCTTTTGAAGTAACTCTCTCAATATGGGAATTCCACGTAAGCGTTTTGTCAAGACTAACGCCAAGATAGTTCGCTTCTGTCGAGAGTTCAAGTGTTGTTCCATTAAGGGTCGGACATTTGAGATTTATGTTCCTTCTCCTAGTAAACGGTACAAGTGTTGTTTTGGATGGGTTGATGGAGAGCCCTTTTTCCGTGCACTATTTGTTTATTATTGTAAGGGCTTGCTGCATGCGATCCGAAATGGTTTCCTCATGCCAGCCTAACACATAAACTACTAGGTCATCAGCGTAACCCTGAGTGTGAAATCCTAGGTTATTCAGTTCGTGGAGATGTTCATCTATGACTAGAGTCCACAAAAGAGGAGAAAGTACGCCACCTTGAGGGCAACCTCTTGTGGCTTTAATAGATTTGATTGTTCCTCCTAGTTCGGTGCTGATCGCCCTAGATTTCAGGATGAATATTATCCATCTAGTGATGGGTTCAGGTACCACCTTTAGATACAGGGCATTATAGATTGCCTCATAGGAGATGTTATCAAAAGCTCCTGGTATGTCAATAAATGCATAGAGCTATCTGTTTGGACTCAATGGCCTTTTCAATAACTGTTACCAGGCTGTGTATTGCAGTCTCAGTGGATTTTCCCTGTTGATAGGCAAATTGAAGTGGATGCAGTGGGAATTTAGCTAGATTGTTTTCCCTAATATACTGATCAACTATCTTTTCCATTGTTTTGAGGAAAAATGAGCTGAGACTAATTGGTCTGTATGATTTAGGCAATTGTTCGGGTTTTTCCCCTACCTTTGGAATAAATACGACCTTAACCTCAGCCGATTTTGTAGGCAAATATCCTAGCAGTAAGCTTGCTTTGTGTAGTCTGGTCAAATTAGGGATAATATGGTGTGCACCCTGCTGTAAAAGACAGGGAAATATCCCATCAGGACCAGGAGAATTGTATGGGCTGAATGTTGATATCGCCCATTGTACCCGCTTTTCATGGAATAGCATGTTTGCTAGTTTTAAGTTCTCAACACCTGCTAATGCGTGTAAAGGTAGAAATAAAAATTTGAATCACTTCAGTTTTAAGTTAGTGTGATTTTTGTTTTTGTCAAAAAAAGAAAATTGCGCCACGTTATATGGCCAGAAATGTGTAAGCCATATCACTCATACGCCCGCGCCTACCCTAACACTACCAAGCAGTACCTTTTAATCATTCATTCAGCCAAAGAAGTCGGTATTTCTGATGATGGCATAATTATGCGCTTTTGAGAAAGTAATCCTTCGTTATTTTTCATAAGCAGCTTTAACTGCAAGAAAAAAATTGCATTACTTCTACCTAAGCATATCCCAGTGGCCTATCGGATAAATTAGAAACCAAATAGCAACAAAAGAGAAAATAAAAACTAAAAGGCGCATACAAAAACCATTTATTAAAATATTCAACCCTTTATGAATTCCCTTCATTTATAGTTTTATACATATTTTTGAAAGGCATTTTTGTTTGCTTGAAGCAACCACGCAATCAACCATCACCTCATATTTGCCTTGTCATAAATTTTGCTAAATCCCATATTTATACCTAAGAGCTACGTACATACATAAATACTTGTAGGTATTATTTCATATTACCAGTAAATATAAATACTCCATATTGATGTACAAAAATAGTAAAAGAAAATTCACTATTCCCTCAGCATATTTGCAATGCCCAGAACCGCGACCCCATCCACAGCAGAGCTTAAATATTTATATACGAGTACACAGTAGTCACAGTGACCCTAACTTAACCCAAACATTTTGCACATTCATAGATATGTAAATGTGCATGTGTAAAAATGGAAATTGTATGAGTACCGCATATTAACGCAGCAAATTAAAAGCAAAAGGTCATAATTTCCGCTGAGATCATAACCCCAGCCAATAGTAAACCATCTGGAACCATAAATACCGCCAACGCAGCGCACCCGCTCTGAACAGATATTCGTGTAGCAGAGACTGACGGAGCAAAAATCCACACAAAAGAATACCGAAAAATGGAAATACGATAGATATGAGAAAAAATAAAAGCAATCAGACGTACGTGAGTAGTGGAAAATGAATGAAGTGGAATAAAACAAGGAAAAGCACTGAAATGAGACAGCAAATCTTGGCGAGGGGAGTTGGCAGCTGCAGATGAACACACGGAGTGCAAGAAATCCTTTAATTTCAAAACAAGAAAGGATTTTCCGGATAAATTTTTGTGCGTGGTCCATTTTTTGTTTTATTTTTGTTTTGTTGGTTTTTTTCGGCTTTTCTTTAGTAGTTTCTTTTTATGCGTTTAACGTGAAAATCTCTTTTGTGTGCGCGTTTTGCACTGCAAAATTAAGTACTTTATCATGTTATGCCTCTGGGAGGCTAAGCTTTTGATAATCTTCTAAGAAATACAAGACGATGGTTGAATGACTGTTTATACAAAACAAAAAGACAAAAGAAAGCAAAAATAACAAAAAATTATTTCATCTTGAGACTGCTTATTTTCTCACAGTGTTATCTCTTGTTAACTAAGCGCAAAATTAATTACTAAGCGGATTAAATAAAGACACTGATAAAGCGTATTGAAGATGGATATATAAAGCATTTCGATTGGTAACTCTCCATGTGAGGAATAATATTAAAATAATAATGTGACCTATGCACAGACCTCTTTAGTCCAAAAAGCTTAAAACTATGGCATACCAACTTGATCAAAATAGTTGCTGGAATATATTCAAAAAATTCAATACAGAAAACTATTTCTCAAACGTGATATTGTTGCTTTCAAAGCACTCCCGATCAACTGCAAACCACTTATGCCAGCGTTTAGTTCAGCTCTCGAAACATTTCTTGAACTTTTTTTCGCCATTTCTATTAGGGCTGTCTAACGCGAGTACTCGTTTCGTTTTTGAACAAAAAAACATGGATAATGTGGTGCATTGTCTTTAGCGAATACTGCATTGACACACTTTTATCAAAGCTCCAAGTAAACTGCATATGCTAAAGGATCCGACAAAGTACCCAGCTACATGTTATTGCGCAAGCTAGCCATGTTTGGACTCCACTTTATATTTCTGAAGTGGCTGAATTCCTATTTAAGTATTTTTTTATTTTATTTAATACTAGCAAACCCGGCCCCCGACCTGGGCAAACTAAAATAGAATAGATATGGTTTAGAACAGAAAATATATGGTTTTCATATTATTTATTTCTTTATTCTGTATTCAAGCGCTTTGGCATAAACAATATTTTTTGTTTTTCTATTTGTTTTTGAGTAAATATATTATAAAATATAAATTGAAAAGCAGGAAAAAAGAAGATTGTTTTTAAATTTCAAATCAACGCATATGAATAAACAATCGTCTTTTTTCCTGATCATCCATGAATTTTTCGTTTCAATTTATATGTTTGATTAAGCATTGGAGCTTTTTTAACCATTATCCATTTATATTTTTCAAAAAAAAAAAAAACGAAAAAAATTGTTTTTTCCACGAACGCATAATTTCATTCGGATTTCACATTAAATTCTCAAATTTCGTAAGAAATTATTCACTGTTCGAAAATCCACTCCAAAAAAATTCACAAACAATTTTTACATGTTGCACTTACGTTTTTTCCTTATGGCATCCAAATCAGAAAGAAATATTGACGCATTGTAACTCTCACTGTCAATTTGACAGTTCAGTTCCGCCCCAAGCGTTAAAAAAGTAAGCGACATTATGGCTGGTTCAAAAGAACGCTGTACCCGTTGCCACTGCTCCGAATTACAACCAAACTTTACGAAACCCATTTTCAATACTTACTTAACAATGTGCATAAGTTCGGTTTAATTCGGTGCAAAGACACGGCGGGTCCGCGTTTTGGCATATATTTCCAGACCCTAGTCATCAATAGATATGAAAATTACCCCGTATTAAAGCACTTATCAACAGCTTTCATTTGATACCCATATTGTACATACACAACCAAAGGTTACCCGGGTCCACGTTTTGACCTATATCTCGAGACCCCAGTCACGGAGCGGCATGAAAAATACTCTGTACTAAAGCATTCACCAATAGCTTCAATTTGATATCCATATTGTACAAACACATTCTAGGGTCCACGTTTTGGTCTCTATCTCGAGACCCTAGTCACGGAGCGGCATGAAAAATACTCTGGACTAAAGCATTCACCAACAGCTTCCATTTGATACCCATATTGTACATACACATCCGAAGGTTACCCGGGTCCACGTTTTGACCTATATCTCGAGCCCTATCCACCAATAGGTATCCAAACTATACGGAAACCATCTTCAATACCTTCTTAACAATGTGTGTAAGTTTGGTTTCATTCGGTGCAGACACGGCCGGTTAGCGAACACACACAAAAAGTTGACTTTATTTTATATATAAGATTTTTTTCAGTTTGTGTCGGAAAAATCCAAATATCTTACGGAACCCTATTTTTTTCCAAAATAAAATGTAATCCATGTTACTCTTGGATAATGTAGTTTTCGAATGGTGAAAGAATTTTTAAAATCGGTCCCGTAGTTTTTGAGCCTATTCGTTACAAACAAACAAACAAACAAACAAACAAACAAACAAAGTTTTCCTCTTTATAATATTAGTATAGATAATGATATATATATATATACGTATTAGGACAGGTCGATTTAAAAATCGCTCATTGCTCTGTGAAAATCGTATTCCAGGGATCAAAATAAGAAACTTTGCCGAAGGAACCATATCTCTAAAACGAATTCTGATGTCCCCCAATTTGGGTCGAACTTTTGGGTAGGGGCAAATTTTGAAAAATCCCACTTTGACCCATTTAGAGTGCTCCAATCGAGTCCAAATATATGACCGACCCCCACTAACTTTACACGGCCGATCCACCCATGCCAGTGGCACACCCCCTGGAACTCCCCTGGGGGGTTCCCCATACAATCATTTCAAAATATGACCATTTTTGGCCTTTACATGAAAAAGTCAGTTAAATGGCTATGTTTTTTCTTTATTTTTATTTATTTATAACAATATTTATTATCTATTTATAATAATATCTATTTTTTCTCTTAAGAAATGTATTTAGTCAGAATATATGTAAATGAAAAAATTAATTTAAGTGAGTTATAGAAAAGAAACTAAAAAGTTCGACCCAAATTGGGGGACATCAGAACTCGTTTTAGAGGTATGGTTCCTTCGGCAAAGTTTCTTATTTTGATCCCTAGAATATGATTTTCACAGAGCAATGGGCGATTTTTTTGCCCTCCACAAATCGACCCAAAAGTTTGACCCAAATTGGGAGACATCAGAACTCGTTTTAGAGGTATGCTTCCTTCGGCAAAGTTTCTTATTTTGATCCCTAGAATATGATTTTCACAGAGCAATGGGCGATTTTTTTGCCTCCCCACAAATCGACCCGGCCTAATATATATATATGTATATATAATTGGCGCGTACACCCTTTTTGGGTGTTTGGCCGAGCTCCTCCTCCTATTTGTGGCATGCGTCTTGATGTTGTTCCACAAATGGAGGGACCTACAGTTTCAAGCCGACTCCAAACGGCAGATATTTTTATGAGGAGCTTTTTCATGGCTGATAATGAAATATACTTATAAATAAATATATTACATATTTGTGGCAGCACTAGCAACAATGCCTTCAGCTGCGTAGTATACATAATAAATACATGCTACTATATTGGTATTGGTATAGATAGTTATACTTTGTATATCCCAAATTAAAGTTGATAGTTTAAGTTCATTAAATGTTGGTACTTAATTTAGCTTTGGTGATATATTTGAATATTCTTGAAATATTTTCTGCAGTAGGGGCTTTTAAAAGCTCTGATGGCGTGCTCGATGAAAATATGTCGCCCCTGATCTTGTTGAGTGCTGCGCATGTATCCAGGATGTGTAGCGTAGAAGTTGATGTGATGTTAAAATAGACGCAACCTGGGTCGTAACTTCTATTGAGAGGATGTTGGTGTGAAAGTGCAAAATGCTCGAGGCGAAGTCTTGAGAAAACTTTGAGCGCTGGAATACTGTTGTAGGGTAGGTTGTTTTAGTTTTGTTAGGATTAATAAGGCGGTACCGGTTATTGTAAGTGCTCCATAACTCTTTCTGTTGATTTTCTTTCAATTTGTAAATATAGCGTAATATATCATTTTTCTCGTTTGTCTCTAAACTTGCAAGAAATCCCCATTTTCAAAGGTGTTAGGCAAGAATGTATATTATCTTTTCTCTCTTCTATCTCCTATCCTCTCCTTTTCAACATCTATTGTGAAAAAATCTTTCAAGAAGCTCTTTGGAATTCATGTGAAGGCATAAAAGTTAACGGAGTGGTTAGAAATAACATTTGATACGCCGATGATGCCACTCTTCACTCTTTTAGAAGATAACTTCAATGATTTGCAAACGATACTAGTAAATTAAGTTGCTCAGCAGAGCGAAAATTACGGTCTGAAAATTGACATAAATAAAACGGAATTCATGCATGTCATTAGAAGTAACACAGGTGTAGGCGTTAATCACACACTGGTGGTTCACAACGTACAGATAGAAAAAGTGTCAAAATTCAAATACCGTAAATGCTGACTTAATGAAAATTAAGATGCATCAGCCGAAATAAGAGCTACATCAGCCGAAATATAACTATATGTTACATAGCATGCACGATTCATACTGATCGCTGGTGCACCTCATGCGGAACCACGCACAGTCAGTACTCGTATTAACCTACTAAACTGCACTTGAAAAACATTACACCTACGTACTAAACCCTAACTCCGACCTCAGTAGCTTTAGTTTGCCCTGCGGTACCGCCGTTTAAGCATTGCATTGCAATGGCAAAGCTGGCCATTATGGCTCTTCAAATATGTTCCTGTCTCTACCTACCCTTCCTTACTTGTTTGTCTTTTTTCTTTACTGCGGTTCCATTATTTTTTCCACAGTTCCTGTAACGCATTCGTGGGCCATTCTCTCATCTTGGCCCACACCAACTTCGATTGCAGCATGTGATTTACAGTGTTGCCTGGAGTTATATATATTATATATATAATTGGCGCTTACACCCTTTTTAGGTGTTTGGCCGAGCTCCTCCTCCTATTTGTGGTGCGCGTCTTGATGTTGTTCCACAAATGCAGGGACCTACAGTTTCAAGCCGACTCCGAACGGCAGATATTCTTATGAGGAGCTTTTTTCATGGCGGAAATACACTAGGAGCTTTGCCATTGCCTGCCAAGGGGCGCCCGCAATTAGAAAAACGTTTTTCTTAATTTTGGTGTTTTCACCAAGATTCGAACCGACGTTCTCTCTGTGAATTCCGAATGGTAGTCACGCACCAACCCATTGGGCTACGGCGGCCGCCGTTGCCTGGAGTTACTCTTTCTTTTATTATTTCTTCGATCGACGTTCTTTCAAATGCGTATCTTGGACAGGGGAAGAAGATATCTTCTGCGTGCTCACTGCCGTTGCCGCAAAACGAGCAGTCTACTGCGTCCTCGTGGCCGAGTCTGTGAAGATACTCTCTGTAGCATTCACGTCCCGTCAGGAACTCTGTCAGGTAGTAATTCGTGTCTTCATGTCTTCTCTCAACCCATGCCTGTACGCTTCTGATGAGTTTATGCGTCCCCTCGATTTTGTCACTCATTTATGCTCCTCTGTCTTCCTTCCTTACGCTCTTCTGCCGTTAGTCGCCTGCTTAGGCTTTTGGCTTTGTTATAGACTCTACCCAGTTCAGAGGCCATTACATCTGGTGACATGATACCCGATATGATACACACTGCTTCATACGACACTGTCCTGAATGCACAGGCAACTCTAAGGGTACATAGTCTAAATACTCTTTCCGTCTTATTCGCATATGTTTTTTGTATCAGAGTTTTCCCCCATGTGGGTGCTGACTTTGATATGAATCTTACAGTTTGTTTTGTGAAATTTCATGTGTGGTATGTGCTCTTATATGGCATTGAATCTTGGATACTCAAAGACACTGACATGAACAGCCTTCGAAATGTGGATTTTTAGGGAAATTTTTAGAATTCCTTGGACCGATCTGGTTTCTAACATGGAGATTCTACAACGAGTTAATCGAACCGCGAACTTCTACAAACAATAAAACGTCGCAAGACAGCTTATCTTGGGTACATAATGAGAAACACAAAATACCACATGTTACAATTAATACGGAAGAGAAACGATGCGTTGGCCGGACGCAGTTACCATGGATACGAAATAAAGGACATTGGATGGACATATGAAATGTGGCAGAATTATGGAGTGCAGCTAAATATAGAGACATTTATAAAGAAATTGGAAATAATATAAATGAATATGTTTTATGCAATGTCGTTAAGGAAAAAAAAGACATCAAATATTGTGTGATATCTATACGTTCGTAAATGAATAAGCAAATAAAGAAGGAGAAGAACAATATTTCAACAATAGTCACTTTTTCGGTGAAACAATATAAATCTCTCTCCCTCCGAGTGTATTTCCGCCATGAAAAAGCTACTCATAAAAACCATTTGCCGTTCAGAGTCTGCTTAAATTTGTAGGTCCCTTCATTTGTGGAACAACATCAAGACGCACACCACTAGATAGTAAGCTTACCTGGAAGAAGCACTTCGAGCAGAAGGTCTCTCGAACACTAAAAGTCTTCTGGCAGTGTAAGAGAAACCCAGGCAAGACATGGAGTCTAAGACCGGCGATAGCACGCTGGTTGTACATTGCCCTAATTATACCCATTATTACATACGCCTCTGTAGTATGGTGGATGGCTACAATGGTTAATTCCAGAGTAAAACCCCTAAACAGGCTACAGAGAAGTGTGCGCTGGGGTATCACAGGTGCCATGAGTACGACATCTAGTGGTGTCCTTAATGCCATTTTGAACTTGCAACCTCTAGATCTTCAAATTCGAAAGGAAGCGATGAAGGCGTAAAGGCTCAAGTTAAACGGAGCCTGGGAAATGAAGAAAGCACTGGCCACTGTCAGATACCCCACCAGTTGTCCAGTTGTCGGAGCGGTGTACACTGTTCTCGATGCCAGTGGACAATCGAGTGCCTGTCGTTGGTTTCGGTAGGAAGTATGATGTTCTGATCCCAGGTAGTGATCAATGGTTAAGTTCAGAGAACCTATTAACGGGATATCAACAATTTTCTACACCCACGTACCCAAAACCCGTGATGGTAGCGGATTTGGATGGTACTTAGATGAAGACACTAAGTACTCCTTTGTCACAGGACAGATAGCCACGGTATTCCTTACGGAAGTCTATGCCATCTTGAATATGGCGTACTGGCTAATTGAGAAAAAGTTGCAGGGTAGCAGTTTTTGAATTTGTAGTGACGGTCAAGCTGCACTGCAAACCCTTTCTAACCTACGCTGATCTTCGTAGTTTGTCTGTGAATGAAAGACAAAACTGAATTGTGTTGCAAAACACTACAAAGTTAGTCTTATTTGGGCGCCTAGACATTGTGGTATTACAGGGAACGAGTTAGTTGATAAATTGACAAATGAAGCTCTGCAAGTATGTCACTAGGTCCTGAACCCTTTCTAGGTGTCAATTCTGCATCGATTCAACAATGGATTGCCGACCTCGAGGGGTCTGCCCATAGGGGACGTTGGTCTGGGTTGAACTCGTGCAGAGTAGCTTTATGAAAAAACCAAACAGGAAAATAGCGACCTTTCTCCTAAGATTCAGCAGAAAGGACTTGAGAGTACTGGTGGGTGTAATCACAGGGAACAACGTCTGTGGTCAGCATATGGCTGCCATGTGGATCGTCGACAGCCCGATCTAAATGAGCCTTTGTACATATGTATGTAGTCAACATAAAATGCCTATTTTTTTTTTTTTTCTTGTATGAATAACCTTAAAACTGATTACACTTAATGCAAGATAACCATATTAACCATCTAATAGCAGTTATAATGTTATAATGTTATAACAATTTATTCAACAAATATTTTTATTCTTTATTTGCAGAACCCATCACTGAAGTAATTGGTGGTCCAGAGCTACATATAAATAGAGGTTCAACAATCAATTTGACTTGTATTGTAAAATTTGCTCCCGAGCCGCCGCCAACAGTCATTTGGTCACATAATCGAGAGGTAAGCGGAAACCAAAGTTGGCTTAAGGTGACTTAGGAAGTTGTCCGACCTTCCTAAAGTTTATTCTGCAAAAAAATCTTTAATTTTTGTTTTCTGGCAATACAATGAAACTTACTGTCAAGAATTTAGAGAATTTTCATTATAATGATTTTTTACTAGCGCACACATGTGAGTATTCAAGCACACGATGGCGGGGGGGCTTGTCTATGTCATAAAAATATGACATTTACTTGGCAAATAAATGTGAATTCATTTGACGAGGGTACGCCAGAAAGGCCGGCATGAACACTAAAGAGCTGAAATATAAAAGAAAAATTTTAACGGAAGACTAACACACATAGAATTACTTACAAATGACAAAGCAACTAAGCGAAAAAAAATTATGTCAAAAATGTCAAAGCAAATAAAGGTAGAGAGAGAGTTGTAGCGGAAGGGAAGCGCCAATGACTAATAGCCATAATAAGCGAAGGGATATTAAATCCCTGTACGGTACAATAACTGACATAAATGCATTTGCTAGCTTGTATTGGTGCGCATATCAGCCTGATTTATAGTTTTTATGGTATTCTTTTTCCTATATAGTTTATTTGCTCTGTTCGTCATGACAGATTTAAACAAACTTCTTTTATAATTTTAAGCATGGGTGCGTTTATTGTTAGCCTGTTTGGCTAATCTTCGGTTATTACGTGGTATTAGGCAGCCATTAAAAAATGTAAAAAAAAATAGTGGGTGTGTCAAGACATATCAAAAGTGACTTCTCGTATTTGTGTGATCTGTGTGAAACACGAATTTTTTAAGGGGGTAGTATGGTTAATTCGGTGTAAAACAAGCATATTTTTCGAATTTTTTTTTGTCGACACAGTTGATTTATTCAAAATTTTAAAATTACTTCATTATAAAGTCATATTTAAAGAATATTGTGTGAAATTTTCATTGATTTTTATGAAGAAATGAGTTGGTGGCAGCGAATCTTCGCGGACGTCTCATAAAAAAGTTTTATTGCGGTGTCCCTCAGAACTCATTGACAGAACTGTCGACACAGTTGATTTATTCAAAATTTTAAAATTATTTCATTATAAAGTCATATTTAAAGAATATTGTGTGAAATTTTCATTGATTTTTATGAAGAAATGAGTTGGTGGCAGCGAATCTTCGCGGACGTCTCATAAAAAAGTTTTATTGCGGTGTCCCTCAGAACTCATTACTGGATCAACTAAAATCAAAAAACCAAATTGATTTCATCAGCTAATAAAGTTTCGCAGGCAACAACGTCGAATTTTTTTTTTTTTTAATTTTTTAAAGCGCTTTGAAGTCAAAACACCGATTCTTCATAAAAAAAACTTAAAAACTTTGTTGTTCTAAAATATGACAAAATTAAAAAAAAAAAAAACTCGACGTCATTACCTCGTGAATAAAGTAAAGAAACAAAAAAACCAAATTTGAAAAGAATCGGTGCAGTAGATATGAATCTACAGTGGACACCGACCGTAAAAAAGGCAAGTGTGAGAAAAACGCGTTTAAAGATTTGTGAAGATTTTTACAGCGTGAAACCCGGTTGGAGAGGTAGATACTTAATCCTTTGTGTCTTTGTCAATTTTACTCTAATGCACTTCAAACTTTCACACAATAATCTTAAGATGTTATAGAATAATTTAAAAAAAAAAAAAAAAAAAAATGAAAAAAAAAAAAAATACCATACTACCCCCTTAAAGCACTGCCTGCCATGAGTAACTGCGATTTCCAGAGAAAAATTTTGTAGGGATAAACCCGCTTTTAGGAGTATTTCTAGACATTAATGGTACATTCAACAATGTTTCGAGGGAAGCCATTCGTAGATACAACAAATACAGAACCCGCTGTTTATTCATGGATAAAGAACCTTTTAGGTTGTAGAGTAATACGTGCGGAGTGGAACGAAGCTAAGCTCACTAAACTAGCATGTGACGGTATGCCAGAAGGTGGCGTTCTATCTCCACTTCTCTGGTTTTTTTTGTCTGGTTACACGCAGCTAATGAGCAATTAACGAAATTTGACGGCACGGCATCTAAACTAGTATCATATGCATATGACATAGCCTTAGTATGATAGTAACAGGCAAATACCTAGATACTGTGAGCGACATAATGAATAATACACTAGCAATATTGTATCAATGGGCAACTTAGACAGACTTGGGGACTAACGCCGATAAAACAGATTTGATAATTTTTACTAGAAACTGAAACTAAATGGCGTAGAACTGACTCTTAAGGACAACACAAAGTGCCTTGGAGTAATTTTGGATAGCAAACTATCACGAAAGTACAATATACAGGGTTGCCCATATTCGACGGACCCGACGGATTTCGATGACTCTTTGGGCCCATTCCAATCGACGAGGCTTGTCCGCAGGCAACAATCTTTTGCGTCAATTCAATCTTATATGGGAATAAATGCAAATCAATGCGGATACTTCGTTGTAAAGTGGACTGAGCAATGCCCAATTGCTGAGTTTTACGGATGTCCTTGGCGACGTCTCAACACTGGCCCGCAGAAGAGCAATATTCTCATCCGATCGCCTTGGCCGGTTTTGATTTGGCCTCTTTGGATTAGAAAGAGCATCTCCAGTCGAAAACCTTTCGTACAAACGTTTAATGGTGTTCTTCGAAGGCGCACTTTTCACACTGTTTAGTTTTTTATACGCACGTTGAGTTTTCACAATTGACTTCTTTTGTTGAATGTAAATTTCAACAATTTGGGAGCGCTTACGTGGCATGTACTGTTCCATGGTAAAAATCTGCTTGGACTGACGCTTCCAAGGCGGTATGTCATTAAGCGATCTGACGTCTCTGTCAAAAGATACAGGGCTGCCAGATGGGTCCGTTGAATATTGGCAATCTTGGAAGAAAACTGTAACGCACTATATGCATGTAAAAGAAGAATGGGAGTTACATGGAGTCTATCTCCTTCAATAATGTGTTGGTGCTACTCAGCTATACTAAAGCCAATATTACTCTATGGTGCTCTGGTGTGGTGGACTGCATTGGCAAAAACAACACACAAAACTCCTATTCAACAGTATTCAACGTCTTGGTGCACTGTGCACTACAGGGGAAATTAAAGCTACTCCAACGGCATCACTTGAAAGAGTACTTTACCACCGATTGACATTGCGGCAGAAGGTCTAGCAGCTAGATCTGCCGCAAGATTTAACGTAATGGGTGAATTTACCACTAAAATATTCGGACATAGCGCAATACGACGTACAATTGGGTGAAGAGATTCCGAACAACAATAGAAGAAGAGGGATGGAAAAGAGGTATGAAACCTAGCCCCAATACGCTTAATATATATTTACTGAAGGCTCACAAATGATGGACGGAGTAGGTGCAAGGATTTATTGTGCTGAGCTGGACATCAGGCGGCCGATTAAGCTTCCTGATGATTGCAGTATTTTTCAAGCAGTAGTTTTTGCGGTAGGAAAGGCTGCAGAAATAGTACTAGCAAGGACATCGAGCAACATTTTGCAATGAGCTAGAAGAGAGGGAACCGCTATAACTTTTTCTATGTTCTTGCTCTGCGTTAGCTAGGACCAAACCGCTTAAGAGCTCTACAATATGAGAGGTTAGAATGCCTTGCGGGGTTAGAGCTTCAGAATTTACTTAGATGAGCAAAAGACGCAGGCATATTACAAGAAGCCTACTACAAGGAAACGTAAAGGTCAAGCTCCATCTGGTACCACTAAGGACCAATAGGTCTATCTGATGGCTTTCAGCCAGCCAGGTCAGTCTAACCTTAACCCACTTTCGAAAGGAAGTTTTTCCAAATTTTGATTTAATTCATTATCCCGGTTTTCGCGTGTGAATTTTAAAAATAATCTATTTTATACCAGCTAATTAATAACTAAACGAAACCACACGTGCGGTCATGCATTTTTTTTTTATTCCTTTACTATTCCACTTTGGCACATACGGTTTCAAAAACATTTACATCTTCGTCTGTGTCCTTGTAGGTTCCATTACAACACTGTTCTGCTAATGCTTTCCTTGTCCTTTTGAGAGTGTCCATCGCCATTTACAGCCACTTATCGCCTTTTGGATTGGATCTTCCTCGGTGATCTGCTACGTATTTCGGATAGTGTTCGGCCAAAGAACTTTACTTTTATCCGAAGGCATTTATTTGTGAAGCATTGTAGTTTCTGCGTAATGCTTCTCTGCGCCAGCTACGTTTCACTGCCATATAATAGTGTGGATTTTTCGCATGAGTTGAATACTCTTCTTTTAGTTTTCTGCGAGATTTGTCGATTTTTCCAAATTGGCTGTAACCATCCAAAGGCGGACCTAGATTTACGCAGGCAGTTTTCTGCGTCATCTTCGTCGTGCATTAGCGTGTTGCAAAATAATATTTTTTTCCTATTGCTGTTGTTATTTCAACTGCTGGAGCGACTATTGGCCGGATATGAATCCGGGTCGTTCCGGTTAAGTAGAACCAACTGTCGTAGGAACGAACGCCTTTTCTATTGAAAATCGCTGGATATATTTCAATGAACGATTGATTTACTCGATTTAATTGTTCACAATAAAGGTCTGCAGTTTCTTCTGGTTCAAGCAGCTCAAAATGGACGACTCCACGTGTACACCACCAAAAGCACAAAAGCGCCTTTTTCGGATGTAAGCCTGGCTTAGCAGTCCTTCGTGACAGTTCACGTGGAGAGAGCCACTGCCTTTTGCGTTTTGAATTATCACGCACGACCCATTTTTTATCTGCACTGATCAAGCAATCAAAAACCGGTTCTGTATTGTACTGTTTAAGCAATTAGTTGCTTGTTATGGATCGGTTAGTTCTCTTTGCTTCAGACAGATTATCCGGCACACCTGCTTTGTTTTTTTTTTAACAATTTGTTGCCAAAGTTCTTGGCTAGTCGACCAAGGCTAGTTAAGAACATTTGGCAGTTCCTTGAATGTCTGACACGGTTTTGCTCCCTTTTCCGCCTTTAATGCGCCATTGTCTAAAGTTGCTGGTTTTCCTGATCGATGTGACTCGAAAAGATCAAATGTGTTGGTCGCAACTGCTGCTTTACTTGCCTTGTGAATGCATGCAATGGCGAATATGAATGTCTTCTGGTATTTGGCTAGACATTTCACTTCAAAATAGCGAAAGAAAATTTAAAATTTAAGTTTTCGCTAGTAAACGAGCCACTTTAACTTTGAAATATCTCTGGCAGGACTTCCAACTATGCAATGAACTCATAAACGATAAAGCAGCGCCAAAACGACTTTACTTTTCATTTCCCCTAATATATTGTGGGGAAAAGTAACTATGATGAGCTCACTGTTGCTTACTTCTACTACCTAAGCAAACTTTATGTACAAATACGAGTATATCACTTTGTTTCTATTGAATGACAGAGTTGATGTGCTTTGACTTATATTAGAAATGCTATTTTTCCTGCTCTTCCTGAACTAAAATGTAATCCTAAATACCAAGTTTTATTCTTACGCTCATATTGAATCATTTTAGCCGTAAGAAATTTCACATTTTTCGACAACTTTTAATATTGATTTTCGTTTTTCACATTTTGTTTCCTTCGATTCCAGGTCATAAATTTTGATTCACCACGTGGCGGCATATCACTGGTAACTGAGAAAGGTGTAGTCACCACCAGTCGACTATTGGTGCAGAAGGCCATACAGCAGGACTCAGGACTCTACACATGTACGCCATCGAATGCAAATCCTACATCGGTGCGCGTGCACATCGTTGATGGTGAGTAAGCAGACAGGCAAAATACCTACATATACATACGCAAAAACTAAATGCGATAGATCAACTGAGTGAAAGTTGAGCAAACTAAAACAATTTGGTTGTTTGGAAACACGAGTAACTCCATGCTTTTCAATGAGTTCTGATACCCATCGCATGTTTGCTGATACGAGTGTGGATGTGTGTGTATGATGAATTTGCTGTTCTGATATACTTCGATTGCATGATTTATTGTTATGTGGATGAAACTCAGTAGGAGTTTGTGTATGAGACTCTTCGTTATCCAAATTCAGCAGTTTAACTTCAATAATACGGACAACTTTTATTTTATTGCCAATGGACGTGGGTTGAGTTTAATTCGTGTAAATGTACTTTTATAAATCAAACTTTCATATTTGAACTTTTGTGTTGAACTACTGGTTTTTGATAATTGCGATTTATGAGAAAAGTATTTGGAACTAGCATACAGTGGGTTGTCAAATTACTAAGGACAGTCATGGAAAAATGTTTTTGTGAAGGATTAACATTAAATTAATTAAAACACACAATTCGTTGCAAAATAAAGCTTTAATTTAATCTTTTAATTCATTTCTTCTGTTTTTTAAATATCATTTAAAAGAAGAAAAAAACTTTTATGGAGCATACCCAGTGGTGCAACTATTTACCAATTTTATGATAAGTAATGATATAAAAGAATTGATTATGAAATTAGGTTTGTTGTAGACTTTCTCTTGAGTCTGGTGAAGGTTAAGGGATTTGCAATTATTTTTGTGACAAAAGGGCTTGAGTGCGATTAAAGTCGTGTGTTGTGTGATGTGGCATATTTTCGTATTTCTTCAGTTATTGTGGGACTTTTACTTACATAATTGGCCATAACAACCCTCCTTGGAGTTACAGCTGACCGAATAATGTCTCGCCAACCATCTTTGTTTTCCGCACACCTTTTCCAGTTTTTTAAGACAAGAGAAGCAAGGTCATCTTGAATTTGGTCCTTCCACTGGACACGTGACCGTTCTCTATGCCGCCAACCGCCAATTAATTTTTGAAACACCTTCTTCGCCGGAGCAGTTCCTTCCGTAAGGATAACATGACCCAGCCACCGTAGTCGATGCAGGGTGACTCGTTTGACTATGTCAATATCTCCGTAAAGCTCATACAGCTCGTGCTTCATTCATATGCGGTAACTGTCATCTGCGTGAGGAGGGCAAGACTTGTGCGAAGTAGTCTTGTGCAGACTATTGATTCCACTACACTGGCTTTACTACTATAGACAAAACTAAATCGTCTTATTATATGTATGACCCCATGAGCTGTATGATATGAGCTGTGATATGTCTCACAAAAAACATTTAGGTGGAAAATGGCCCGAACTTTTAACATCACATGATATTGTTCAAAAGGGCATACGTCATGGTTCGCTAGACACCTAGCTCCAAGCACCTCTCATTATTGGCATCTCCCATGCCAGAAAAGTTTTCTTTGGCGTTAATAGTTTATGAGAATTAAATCAGACAGTTGTGGCTAGGAAAACCAAGGATAAGAAATATGTTTTTCAAATCCCCCAAGCGAAAAAAACACAAATACAAGTAAGTACAAAAATAGTTGTGTAATATCTATCTACATAAATAAATAGAAAAAATTGTGTTATGCCTTTGATCTACGTTTCGTCTTGAGAAAAACTAAAAACGAGCAAAATAGCAAAAAATTAGTAAAGCACCCAAGAGCTTAGTCAGTTCAAAATAACTACATAAACTTTTGTAATTAACGCAAGTTGTTTGGCAAGTAATTGAGCTTATGTATGTATGTATATAAATAAGTGCAAGTGTGTACTTAAGCATCGCTAACAATATAATTGTTCAGCCCCTCCTTCGGCCCATTAAGCGCTTAACATTTCCGAATTAGTTTCAGCACTCTAAATGGTAAGGGGATATTATTATTAGGGGAGTACACACCAACTTGTTGTATACTCGCATTACCGCTTTCACAGCACAACCTACATCGCATACAAACGCGCATACGAACACACAAACACATCGGGTGGCGGCTATTCGTGCAAATAGCGCACTGCGTCACTTTTACGCGCCAGATGAATTGGGGAAACGATTGCTCTTAGAGTGAGAGTAAATGGGTGAAGACGTTTGGAGAAGGAGCGCATGAAAGTTATACTCATGTATGCTACTCTCGCACCGATGCATTTATGTTATGCCCACACAAACACATACTCTCTATAACCGTGAGCACTAAAATCACTTCAGAAAAGTCATGCATAAATCGTCTAAATGGTCATGTAATTCCAGTGAAATGACACGCTTCATTCTCCCTTCCTACATTGAGGTCAACTCAATGACTGCCAAGCTGTCTAACAAACCTGACTTGCATAAAAGTCGATTAATTAGCCAATAGTAAATTAAATTGAGTAAAAGAATGTCTCAAAGGAACGGTTGGCTGTGAAGTTTTGTTTTTACGCTGCGCAGAAATTTCACTGCGGTTAGTACGAATGCCGCAAATGTGAGACAGGAATTTGATTAGAAATAAAGCGCACTACGAGTGGAGCCAAAGCTAATGCTTGATTAGCTAATGCTTTTCTATTTAAGGGAGATAAGAAATTAGAAAAAAAGGGCAAGCGAAGTAGTGTTCGAGTCTGGAGGAACCAAATTTATATACGCAGCGAATATGGGCAGGAATATAAAAATTATGCCTATACATTTTAGTTTCTTGTAGGATAGCCTCAATTGCAAAGAAAGCTACATTTTTACAAATAGAAAAAGCTGGCGGATATTTTGCAGAAAATACTTTTTATCAATCATTATGTTGGTCTTCTAGGTAGGTAGGTTAGATGGCAAGAGTACCACTGGAACACTTCAAGTAGCACTTACGTACCGTTTTGATACCATAATGTGGACCACCACCTGCGAAAAAATTTAGGGAAAAGAAAACCGTCTACAGCCATCCAGTACTGTGTAGTGGAGGAGAGAAAAAGAGGGCTGGAGAATTTCCTCAAGCCATCCGCAAAGGGCACACTAAGGAATTTCAAGCGCCTAGCCGCCAGAGCCGGACATTTGCAGAGAAAGTGTTCAACAGTCTCTTTCTCTGCAGGATCCCCACAGCTTCTGCAATAGAGATTCTACGAAATTCCAAAACGCTCCACATGAGTGCCGATGTTGGTCTTCTATTTCAATATACAATTTTTTCACGATTTCTCGAGTCATTCAACGAGCTGTCTATGCTCTTTTTACGAATTCTGCTTAAGTTGGTGCTCGCAGCGGTGTTAATAGCTTGATGATACAGAGCTCACGATACTTTCGTTTCCTCACCAAATGCAGTTTAGGGAAGAAACAAAAGTCACAAGGTGCTACTATAAATCAAGTGAATTCGATCCATTGAGCAACGAAACAATTTGACTTTTTGTCAGAAATTCACTCCCAACTATTGATCGATGAAGCGGTGCATTATCTTGTAAAATTTGACAGCCATATTTATCTATATTCAATCTGAAGACGCCGCAAGGCTTGCTCAAAATGCAATACCAAGTTGTATGAAGATATAAAAAATCTACCTCAAAAATTTTCACAGAGAATTTCTTATAGTTTGTAATGAAATCCGGCACTTTTATCAATGTTCTCTAAGAGTAATTCGAATCTGTAATCAATCAAAGTTCTAGAAGTGGGGGAAAATGCTTTCTTTTTCCTTCCTTATTCCGTAAAATAATCAAACTGGGGAACTTTTATGGAATAAAGTAAAAAAAAAATCGAGAAGAGTCGGAAAAATTAATTATATTACAAGTAATCCTACGTTTTGCTATAGATAATATATTTTTGAATTTATATTTAAAAACCCATATAATGAATCGACTGAAAGTTACTTGAGTTATGTATACGATTAATGAAATTATTTTTAAAGAAACCCGCTGCGCACCGGGCGGTGATGCATGAAAACTTACAAATCAAGTACTTAGAATTTCTTTTTGGGCATATTACTTTTGAGGCCTGAAGGAACTATTTCAAAAACCGATTGTTTTATTTTTGAAAAACTATAAACACCAATCACTAAAATTTTAGATAATTGTTTTCAATAGTCATTGAAACAAAGCCTGATTTGCATTTTGAACGATATCGTTACATGAAAAGTGGGTGAAATTATTGGCCGATCTTCGGTGCCAACTTAGCCTAGGCTAAAAGTAAAATGCTTCTCAAGTTTTTTTTTCGAAATATCTTAGTTTTTACTGAAGCTACCAAGTGCATGCTGGAACGCACAAACGGATGGGGTGGATGGTTAAACCAGTATAGATTACAGTAACTGCGGGTATTGTGGTATACCCATTTTATTTTCGTCTAGAAAATCGTTAAATTTTATTTGATTTGAATGAAAATTTATCAATAATATGCTACCGTTATTAAGTTCAAATAAACCTAGCTTCAAAAGCCTTAGAGCCGCGAGTTTCAGAAATATTTAAGAAAGTACTGCAAAAGACGGAAACAAGCCCTTGAAGAAATTGGCGGGTAATGTGGTATACCTTATTCTGGTAATGTGGTATAGTATACCACATTACCCGCATATGATGCCTTTAATAATAAGTAAGTTACTTTTGATTGATAACTAAAATTTTATTGCGAACCATTTAAAAAAGGATTATGAACTGAATTAAAACATATTGAATAAAAATATTTTAAGCTTCAATTGACAAAATACGCAACAATAAAATTCATAACACTTGTAAGAGTATTACTTAAAAGAATCGCAAAGAAAAATAGCACTTCGATTGGGAATACACTTTTCGTGGGCCCAAATTTGTTCGCATTGCAGACAAGAGGTCCAAGGCTTCATTATTATATCCTGCCCATAAATTTTGCCACAGTAGTTGCAAGAGGATTCTTTTGTTGATGGAACATCTGGAAACTCCTCTTCACTGTCACTTGAATGCGAGTCAACAAACGATTTGGTAGAAATATTTTTTTTATTAGAGGGTTTTGGGGATGGATTAACCGGAGCATTGCGTTTTCTGTTAATGCTTTCAATGCTCTGTAACAAATTACACTTATAAGGCGAAGTTGTTAAAACAGTTGCCTTTGTTTTCCGGCCTTTCCGATTAGGTGGAGGATCTCGTAGCTTTGGTGGTGGAGATATTTCCCAGGGAGTAACGAGTCCTCGGCTTGTGCTTGCTTCTATAAACAAATTAAATAGCGTTCCTAAAATTTCCATAGATTTTATTGCGAAACTTACGAATTTCGGGTTTCAATTTCCATGGTTTATGCCCTTGGGGTTTCTTCTGTCGTTGAATTTATAGTTTCAACTGGATCCTCTGAGAAGACAATATATCTAGCAAGATTTTTTATATTTACAACTGAATTGTACCTGATGATGATGAGTTCCCAGCTATAAAATCTGCATCTGTGAAAATATCATTTATTGCGATTTGTCCAGTTTGAACCCTCAAATAAGCCTTAGTAAATAGTCCTGCGATATCAAAATGTGTAACTTTTCTGCCCTGTTCACGCATAAATCGTCTTATTTCGTCATTATAGTACTTCTTAAAAGGTCCCATAAAAGCCTTATCCAACGGTTGAAATTTGTGTGTTGAATGGGGTGGCAAAGAAAGTATAGTCACATTGTGTTCGCGAGCTAGATCAATAACTTCTATATTGCGTGTGTGGCTATAATGCCCATCTAATATAAGAAGCAGAGGTTCAGACGGAGATGATTTCGTTACGCTTAAAAAATGCCTGAACCATTTCGTGAAGATGGGAATCTGAACCCATCCAGACAAATGGCACGCCGAGTTTGAGCCAGGGGGAGCGTCTTTCATTAGAAGAGAGTTATGGTTTTTTCGTGGAAAGATGAAAAATGGTGGTACGAAACCACCTCCTGCGCTCATGCAAGTGATGACTGTAACAAGAGATCCTCGCTCAGCTGAAGTCATTGTTCCAATCTGTTTCTTCCTTTCTGAGCGATTATTTGTGCCTGCTGCGAAGGAACTACTGATATTCCGGTTTCGTCAACGTTCCAGATACGAGTAGGTGGAAAATTATGTTTTGCGTTTTCTTCTTCCAGCAATTTGAAAAATATATCAACATTTTCTTGAGAAAAACCACGTGCACGGTCAACGCTTGTTCCAGTTGTCTTTCGAAAACTCAGAACATTTCGGTGTCGGTTACAAAATCCTTTTAGCCAATCCTTGCCAGCGCACTCTTTAATAACGGAGAACTTATTGGGAATGTTGTTTTTTGTGGCAATTTGATAACACAATGACCGCACGTCCGCGCGTGTTAGTCCCCAGTACCTTGACTCCATTTCTAGTAAATATTTAACTAAGTCATTTTCAATTTCCGCTGTTAAAATCGGAGCCCGGCCAAGTTTAGTTGTCAACAGCTCCTCGATGGATTTCTCGCTTCTTGACATGCGCTGCAGAGTGGTATGGGGGACACTAAATGTCTTGGAAGCCCAGAGAATACCCATTTCACCTTTTCTAACCGCTTTGATAGCTTTTTTCATATCCTCTGCTTAACATTTTCGTATTTCACCTTTCTTCGGCATTTTTTTGATCGAGAGGGTAATATGGTACACTATACCACTTTAGCCGCCTTTACCTATACCACAATAGCCGCATTAGAGTTTGAACAAATTAATTTTGCATAATTAAATAACGATCAAATATACAAAAATATTGCTTATATGCTTCACTAGTATTAAACTCACTTATTACTTCCCGATGAATAAATGCAGTTTAAAGCACAGGATTTTAATTTGCCAGAAATTTTCCACTGAGCACAAAAAAATGCCAACCACACGACCACGCGATTTTTTTACAACTGACTCACTGTATGCCTTGCAAAATACAAATCAAATCACGCTTTCTTAAGATTCTTAGAATGCCGAAATATCTAACTTGGTCCCGTTATTTCCACGACTTTAGTTTTCGAATAAAGCTGGTATACCACATTACCCGCCTATACCACAATACCCGCAGTTACTCTAATATATAGTTTCTTTAAAACATTTTTGCATATAAAGTGAGTGTCAGAGCTGTGAAATAAATCAAGCAATGGAAATTTAAGTCGCCTATACATACAGATGTGTATAATTTTTTTCTAGAATTTCATTATTTAATTGTAAATATGAAAGCCACTTATTGAAAAGATCGCAAAATTTCATTGCAAAAACTTATAGGGTCTGACTGAATGACAGAAAAGCATTCAACAGAAAAAAGTGTATGCCACAAAAATATTCCCAATGGTGCATGAATGTGACTTTGGGTGAATGCAAACATTCTGTATAAATAATACTTTGTACTACTAAGACTTTGTGTATAAATTAAGACATTGTGTCCTGTATTGATTGATGAAATTCAGTTTTGTGTAGGTTTTATGAAACTCTGCATATTTTTGTACAATTTTTGAATGTCTTTAAATTATTTACAACGAATGATTGGAACTAAATGACTGAGTCAGCATGCAGCAAAAGCTGCACTCGCGTTAAATACTCATTCAGTTTTACAATTATTTATTTCACATCTTCTTTTTTCATACTTTTATTGAAAACTTGGATGTGCGGATTCATAATTTCATTCCCATTTCAATCCCAAATGTGGCTATTTGATTGCGCACAGCTCTGTATGTCATAAACCTAACATTTTATCGCTAGCAGGTATTGCGATTCAGAATTTTGCGACAGGTCTTTCTAATAATTATTAATTTCCTTATATTACTAATAAATAAGCCCCATATTTTTCTTTACTAACATCTATGAACTATTAGAAATATTTCATAAAATCATCATTACTTTCAAACTCTTTGTGAACTTTTCCCTTAGGTGAACATCCAGCTGCAATGCATCATGGACACGCCACATCACAAGTCCAACCACCGCCCGCTACATTCCTATTATTTTTAGTATTCCTAGCAGTATTGCTATTGCAAGAGCACCCACAGTCATCGCGAAAACGGAAACTACAACAACAACAACAACAGCGACCACAACAGCACAAGCTGCGGCAACGCATTCGATGGAAGTGGTGGCAGAGCAGTCAATGGAGTGCAAAATTCGTGGTCTGCCAACGAACAGAGTCATTTACTACGGTGCTTTCAGAAGAAGGGGTAGAACGTGAAGCGTATGAGAGGGAGGGCCATAAAAGTCATCATGTACAAGAGAAACTATTGCTGGCACTGCCGAATGAACAAAGACGTTGGGAGACCAACATATTAAGACCAACAACATAGCCATCAAATGGCGCTAGCAGAGTGAGTAAAATGGTACTCGAGTTGATGTAAATTAAGTTCCCCTCCAATCCTAATAAACGAACAAAATAGTAAAGTACTTTTATAGGCGCTTTAACTGGAATATTAAATAATGAGAAAATATAAAACTATGAACTATGTGTGTAAAGTTTGTGTGCAAGTATACGTGTAGGTGTATGTGATTATGAGAGTACATATTTATAACATGAATGTTAAGTTAAAGACAAGAACAACAAACGCACCAGCAGCAGCAGTCAGTTATTATCACTAGTAATGTAAGAAAGATTTTTTTTTGTAAAAAAAAAACAAAAGAAAACACAAAAAAAGGCAAATGTATTTATATTGTATTTATGTATAAAAATAAAAATAAGGGTTAAATTAATGAATGCTTAGCAAAACAAAAGAGAGAAAAAACAAAAATTAAGTAAATTAATATGTGCAGTAAGGTAAAAAAACGTTGGCAACGCTTGTATGGTGACAAATGTCTCAGAGCAACTGCTGCAAAAGAAAATTGGCAAGCCATTGACTTTATTGACCCATAAGAAATATTTGCAAAGCACTAAAAAAAAGATGTGTAATTTACACTCATTAAAAACAAAATGCGCAGAACTAAAAGTAGAACAAATTTCAAATTCTGCAGCCACAAACACTTGACGCCGAAAGTATCAACAACCATTTTAAACTTAAAATTAGCCAACTTTCTGAAGTGTGAAAATTTTCAACCTTCTAATACCTTTTTGGCTGCTTAAATGCATGCTTTTACGAGCTGCATTTTTTACAAAGCAAATTTTAATCTACACTCTACCCACGCCACTAATAATCCTACGCTTTTTTATATTGCAAAAAAAATTAAATTGGATTACATTTGTTTTCGAAAACACAATGCAATGCAATACTTATCACCTCCGCATTTCTCCAACATTCTCACACTCAAATCACTCACTCTCCACCTTTAAAAGTAAAACTTCACATGTCAATATTATATGGAAAAATTGCAAGAAAACATAAAAACAAGTTCAAAATTATATAGATATGTATACTTCAATCTCTTTAGATAGTGAAATACACCTATGGAATACTTCTCAATGTACATCTAATTCAAAGGCATTTAACTAGAATACTTACATATGTAGTTCGAACTAGTCAGAAAAAAAATTAAATAAAATAATAAAATAAAAAACCAATAAAAAATATTAATTGTTTAAATTTGCAATAAAAACTATGAGGAAATGATCGAGTAAATTTCAAAAAGAAAAACAAAAAAAAAAAAATTAAAAAAAAAAAACACACACAAAACCTTAAAAAAGTTTAAGCAAAACGAAAAGAGGAACTTCTAGACATAAGAACGTTATATAAACATTTTTATTAAAATTTTATTATAAATACATTTTTTAAAGAATTTAGTCTTGTAAATAGTTAAAGAATGATATTTGAAGAGCTGGTGAAACAAATTATATAAATAATTACAGAAATTTCTTCAAGCATCAATTGTTACAAAAACTACAGTTATTATGTTTATTAATTTTTTGTTGTAAAAGTATAATCAGCCCTATTATGGTTTATGAATGAACTCTCGTCACCAACGCGGAGAAAATGCTATTGGTAATTCCGACCATTTCGAGTTTTGGCGTTGCCAACCACTTGAATTAACACGAATTAAGCGAGGACCGTGCTTTAGAGGCTTCAAAAAATCGATGTTTGCGTGGCTTTTTTTTTGGGAAAAAAAGAGGTTGTCTGTAAAGTCGGTTTACTGACGATAGTTTAACGTGACAACGTCATAAGAAAATATTGATGGAATGGTTGCAATTTTCAAAACAAAAATTTAATTTTATTTGTTTGATAGATATTTTGTATGGATATAGAGGAGGAGGTAAATGGAATTGCAATGGAATAGGTCAAGTTACATTTACACAAACGTGAAAAATGACGAAACATTTATCAAATTCATGAAAGATATCTTCAATTTCGAGTGTGCATCAGACGTTAATAAGTCAACAACACTAAGAGGCACCATCATCGATTTGCCTTTTTCAAGACACTTTACACTCGAAACACTCCCTTTCATTTCCTACTTTTTCTATCATCGTCCTATTCTCAACAGAGAAATGGTTCATTACCATGCTCACAGGAAGAAGGCATATGCAAATAAAAGTATGTGAATTTATGTACAAATGCGCATATACATACATTTACATACATATATATGCTCACTCAAGTAGGACAGAGCCAGATGTCGAACGTTGCCGAACGCGGGGGCTCTTTGTCGTTCGTTTCGCGCTCTCGCTTGCAGTTCAAGCACATTAGGGGTATATTCAGAAACGCATTATAAATGCGCAGTAATTGCTGCGCTGGCAGCACTGCCAATGTGACAAGTGATGCAATTGATAGATTTGTTAACGATTTGCAAAAAGATTTGTTGCATTTATGAACGCGTTTTACACTAAAATGGAAGTATTATTGAGTTTAGTTGTTGACGATATATTTGAAGTAAAAAGTGATAGTTTTTTGCTAAATTTAAGAAAAAAAGACGTGTAAAGCTAAAAAGAAGATCACATATAGTAAAATGTTCATTAAAACGAAAAATTCCCAAAAATAAATCTTTTTTTCCTAGTCGCTAATGCTTTTTAATTTATTGTGATTGTAATTCATTACTTTTCCAATTTTCAAAAAAAAAAACAAAAAAAAAAAACTTTTTTTTTAAACAATTAGAAAATTTTTGCTGCGCGATTTGCCCGTCTATTTTCAAATCTTTATTCACTTTTTTTATTTCTTCCGCCACCTTATTCCACAAAACACTCTATTTCCTCCTCCCTGAAGCAAATTAACTTTCCATGCTCAGTCGGACTCTGTGAAGCAACTTTACTTCCGATGTACTTAGATAATCGCTAAAATCAAGAAAAATGTAATAAAATATTGTTTTAATAACGTATATTTAATATATCTTTGCATTAGAAGCTAAAAAAATTAGTTTTATACTCAGTTTTCATCAGACATCATATTAGCGTAATCAGCGGCAGTATTAAAATTTTTCCTGCAAATAATGCGTGACGTTTGATACAAAAATGGCGTTTTGGAACGCGATGCATTTGCAGTACTGCCATATTTGCATTTCTGAACGCATTGCCAACACTGCAAAAGTACGTTGCACATTATAATGCGTTTCTGAATATACCCTAGCTTACATTTGCTTGCATACGGAATAGATTCGTATATTTGATATGTCCATATGATTTGTATGCATCTTTACATATAGATTTGTTCTTTTTGAAAATTGCGCGAAATTGTATATGTATATACATATATTAGTATACAACATATCTTATAAGGTATATGGTAAATATTCATATGTAATAAAAAAATTAATAATAATAACATTAAAACAACAGGTATTATTAACAAACTTGGTTTTATTTTAAATTCTTCAAGTGAATCAAATTAATAATAATCAATAAGAAGGCATATGCAAATACAAATACGTGAATTTATATATGTACATATGCGCATATACATACATATATACGCTCACTTAAGTAGGAGAGAGCAAGATGTCGAACGTTGCCGTTCGTTTGCTTTGTTTGCTTTGTCGTTCGTTCCGCGCTTTCGCTTGCAGTTCATTCAATGCAATGAGCAAGGTAACGGCAATGAGCAAGGTAACGACATATGAGCAAGGCAACACTAATGAGCAAGGTAACGACACATTTTTTCGTGCGTGCAGCCTGTTAAATCGAATTATAAGACGTTATCACGTCAAAAAGAAATACTCGATTGAAACAAAACTTTCAGGTTTTATTGCTATATATTTCAATAGTCTTCTCAAATTTTTTCATTAAAATATATGTCATATTATGCCTGGTACAAGCATTTTGCTGAGGTGCATCGAGTCTGCATGTGTCGTGCGGCGGGGAAGATGCAAGTCGCAATTTTCATCTGAAACCAAAAACCCAAAAAAACTTTTATTTTAGTATACTATAGCTTCTAGTTAAACCAAGAAAATTTAACAAAAAGTGAGAAATTCAACCATTTTTCGCTAATTAAAAAAAAATCGTAATTTAAAAAAAAAACAAATTCACTTTAGATTGTTTAAAAAGTGGGTTAATCATAACTTTCTTAAAGTTTTTTAGGTTCAACTAGAAGATAATTTAATTCCAAATACAATCAATGTTATCTCGTTTCGATAGGACGTTTAACTTTTTCCCTATCTTTCCCACCAATTAGGAAAAATCGTAAAACTAAAAAACCGAGAAATCGCACTTCGAGCGATCCGGCCGCTCGTATACCTGCTCGACGCTTGCTCACAATTTCTTCTGTAACTCCGAAAATATTTTGAATTTGCTTCTGAAATTTTGAGGGCACATTCTTGGATAGTTTGAGAAGACATTTATGCAAAAATAAAAAAATTGATTTTTTGAAGCCCCTAAAGCAGGCTCCCCCTTAACACTACCGATTTTTTTAAGGAAATTCAGATGATTTTTGCTTATATCGTTGATAAATATTGACATAAAAAGCATTAGTTTAGATAATTACAAAAAAAAAAAGCACGAAAAATAAAATTGACCCCATTGCTGCAGCAGAGGTGATAAGACAAAACTGGTGCTTACGAGTAGAGCGTAAAATGTTAAGGGACGCTTGTAGTCCCTTTTATTTGGACGATCAAGGGTAAATCGTTGAAAAAAATAGCAGAAAAGAAATCACATTTTTTAAGATTCCGTTAAGGACTTCCGATTGAACAAATGTGCGTTTAAATACGTGATTGATGGGGTAGAAGATGCACGTGATTCAAGCCATAAATGTGAAGTGGCCGCACTAGGCCTCGTAGCCGGCGGCAACAACGAACTACTTCTCAAAGACTATGCGAGGTACCTCGGAGTAATACTGGACAGCAAATTGCTGTGGGAGCACAACGTTGAGGAGAGGGTGAAAAAGGCCAGTAATGCGTTGTACGCATGTAAAAGAATGCTGGGCGTTACTTGGGGTTTAGCACCCTATCTGATGCATTGGTACTTAGTATGGTGGACTGCGACAAGAAAACTGACATACTTAAAGCCACTGGAAAGGATTCAACGACTCGCTGCTCTGTGCATAACAGGAGCGATGAAAACCACTCCACCGGCGGCGCTGGAAATGATACTCAGCATGCCTATTGACCTTATGGCGGAAAACCTGGCAGCGAAATCCGCGAGGAGGCTAGTGACTGCGGGGGTATTCATCTGCAGAACATTCGGTAACAGCTTAATAGGAAAGTAGAGCTCAGGTTGCACGGACTACATGACTCCGTCCTTTAGAGAGAAGGTTTCGCACTACAATTGAAGAGGAGGGATGGCACAAAGGCATGAAGCCTGACCATAGAACTTTTCACATTTATACAGACGGCTCTAAAACTTTAGACGGAGAGGGAGCGGATATTTACTGCTCAAAACTAGGGATAGGCTGCCTTAGCTGCCTGACCACAGTAGTATTTTCCAAGCGGAAGTTTTTACTGTGGGGAAAGCCGCGGAGCTAACCTACACTAGAACAAGAAAGAACTCAACAATTAATATATACGTGGACAGTCAAGCAGCAATAAAAGCAATAAGCTCATATTCTATTAAGTCCAAAAATGTTCGACGGAGCAGGGAGGCCATAGAAAGGCTAGCCGGAAACAGTAGGCTGCATATCTACTGGGTACCTGGTCACAAAGGCATTATGGGGAACGAAATAGTAGAATGAGCAAGAGAATGACATACCAAAACCGCTAAACACAATATACAATGAAATGGACGACTACATGAAAAGGCGAGTGGAAGCTGGCCAAATGCAAAACAGCAAAAGGCATGTGTAGAACTAACAACAAAAAACTGACTCAACTCGAACTTACGTTCTCGCGAAAGGACTGCAGAACTATCATATCGTATTCTAACAGGTTACAATTTATTGGCCGCACATGCGTATAAGATAGGGATTACTAACACGGACAAATGGACAAACAGGAAATGCAGAGAGGATGTTGAGGAAACTTTAGAACACCTTCTGTGCGTTTGTCCGGCATTATCAAACACGCGACTAAGATGCCTGGGAGCCCCACTGTTTGAGGGTCTGGAAGACGCCTCAAAAGCGGAGCTCCCAGCCCTACTTAGATTCGCCAAAAGCGCTGACATCCTACCATCATGATATCTAGTTTCGGTATTCATAGAGGTCGGTCTCCATCTGGTATCGCTAGGGACCAAAAGGTCTTTGAGTGGCTTATTGCCAACCAGGCTAACCTAACCTACTGAAAGAAAAGCTCAAAAATGATGCACTATTTACCAATAAATCATTTTCCTTACATTTATGTTCTTTTTAATAAGAAACTAATAACACGTTTGAATTATTTTTATTAAGTTTGCCTTTTCCCCCGTAAAATTACAACATTCGCATGAACTTGGCACGAAAAACTTTGCTTCATTCGAAATTAATAATACAGTTTTCTGGAATTTCGAAAGGGCAGAATTTCGTTATCACATCGGAATTGATAATAGCATTTTGCCGCGTCGGGATCTCCGACGCATATAAAAATAGGTCTGAATATTTATGCCGTGTATTGATATGGCAAACCACAATTGTAAATATGAAGAGTTTACTTTAGAAAAAAACAACAAATAAATAACTAAATCTAATTACTAAAAATAGACAATTTTACGAAGTAAAAAATAAATACTTAAAGTTTAAAAAGCAAAATTGATTCAGCCCACACTAGCGAAAAAAAAATGTGGTGAAAATGTAATTAGACAAAACGTCACTACAGTCAAAGGCTACCAAGCAAAAGTCATATACTACAGGGTGGTTCGTTTACAGTGATCAGTGACTCAGTTGGAAGCGTCGAACGTTTTTTTTTTTGGCTACTTTAATAATAACACTATTATTACAAATACAGATTGTGAAAAAATCAGCCATCTTTTTTTCGAACAAAATTGGAAAATAATAAAAATATTCGAAATGCCTCGACAATCGAATAACCAGCCGAAACATTAATGTCAATTGGGCGCTAGAAGGTGCGACTTAACTCCAGTTGGCATTTTGCTGTAGGTTCCCATTAAGGATAAATGTTAGGCCAACTACTCAGTGACAAGTCAAGAGCTAAATTATAAAGTAAAAGTTGCCAGTATTAAAATTAAAAAAATTGCGTTAACAGAATTGAATAATGCAAAGCCAGAGGCCAGGCATAGAAGTTATTTGTATGAAATCCTATTCCACATTTACTGGCAAAAGTTGAGCTCCACGTTGTCCTATTCTGTTTAATGGCAAGATTTAAGTTTTGGGTGAATAAAAAAAATTACCTCAAAATATTCGTGCATCTTTTGTTTAAAGCCAATGTACATTAATTTTCACCTGAATAGTCCACCCTGTTTGTACAAGCTAATTGATACATAATAGTGAAAACAATGGAGGTATTCATCAGCAACAATGAATAACTAACGACCAAATACCAAAGGTCTAAGATTTCAAATTTTTCATAAATTGTACGAGCTTTATTTATTCTTAAAAACCTTTTTCGTTCACTTCAAAGTAAAGCCCCTACAAAAAATTACAATTCTCGTAACAGCTGTTAATTTAGGTTTCCTAAAGGGCGTCATGGAAAAAACTTTTCCTGCTCATTTCTGTTTTTATTTTATACTCTGTTCTGAAGTTCATGCCGTCTTATGATGAACAGAATATTAGTTTCATGACCCCTCTTCAAATTTTTCTTGAGTTATGAATCAAGATTAAAGTAATACATTTTTCGTTATGTGGAGAAAGCGTTGATTATTTTATACAAGCTGCCTTCCTTCCGCTGGGCTTGCTTTTAAGAAATTGTAAATCGATTATCAATTGATGAGTTATCGGCGACTCATTATTTTCGATTTCAAGTTCGATAGATCAGCGAGAATTGGCTTTATCGAGGTCTACAAACAAACAAAAATATTGGTGGCTGATAAAACGGCTATACGGCAAATATAGTAGTAAGGTTAGGTTAGTTTAGCCAGGTTGCTTGTGTGAGACGAGACACTCGGTGGCCCTAAAGCCCATTGTGATGGCCGCATTTGATTTTCATCCGCTAACTAAGTTGCTTATACCACTTAGATCTTTTTAAGATGGTAACTATATAGTCCACCTAGTGAGTTATCTTGAATATTCCTCAGGTCTTCAAAAAAATAATAGTTAAGATATTTGGCACGGCTTCTTTGAAGTGCAGAATATTCACAGAGGAGGTGTTGTACCGACTCAATTTCTTCTTTATCTCCTAGAGTGCCTATAGTACAGCGCTCTGTTCTAACACCTGTCAGAACATTGATAGTTGATCTGTTGAATCCAAGAAGATATTTTGTCCTTTTAAGATTCAGTTTTGGCCAGAGCGTTCTGGAGACCCTGTAGTTAGTAGTCAGAGACCACCTCCTATTGGTTTCCGCGATTGTTCTCAAGCCAATCGCAGTGCACAGTTCGTTTAGAGGAAATCTTACACCCTTCTACCACACGCTGAAGGTCAAGCTCAGTCCTTATCCTTGCACACTTATCCGTTCCTTCATTTCTCTCCACTCCAGCGCGGCCGGAAACCCAACAAAGTGTGGTTTCTTGAATTGATGCGAGCCAGTGCCTGTGTCGCTGCTCGATTATCGATAAAACTGGTAAGATTTGCCCGAGGTAACTCCAATAGTCTTATCGTCTCTACTGCTTTGTATATAGCGTATATCTCAGCTTGACAGACGCTACACCGCACAAAGGGGATTTTTCGACAAATTTTGTTCATAGAACTTAAAGAAAGCAATTATTGACCGATTGAAATAATATTTTTCTTAAAATCCTCGTTAAAGATTTTGGAAGAGATTGTGTTGGCATGAATTTAGTTTTGACTTTTTATTTTATAAAAATTCTTTGTCAAGAATTCGGGAAAACTTTAGAAATAAAGAAATATATGCATTCAAATTCAAATTGGCTTTTTCGTATTGTAGTAATACATCCCCGCAAGTACTCGAGTTTCCCCAACTACTTAAAGACTTAGAACCAAATTTGTTTCATAGACAAATCTAGAATATTCACAGGAAAAATTTGAATAAATTCAATTTCCACAAAAGCGTGTGGTTGCTGAACCCAAATTTGTACCCAATTGCCCATTTAGATATTATTAGAAGTGGTCAAAAATTGTATCCTGTACTAATTTTTGAACAAAATTTGTCAAAAAATTCCCACTGTGCACCTGTATGGGTGTTGTTCCGAGTATTGTCCCCAGTGCACTCCCGATTCAGTGCCATTGTCCATCTTTGACCCGTCAGTATAAATACCGTGACTACTATCTTCTGATATGACTCTGGCGTGGCAATTTTTTCTGTTAGGTTTTCGTATTTTCTTGTCTCTGTTCAGATCTATCTTGGGAATCAGATAGTTATTTTCGATGCGCCTTTCAAATTTTATATATTTTATCAAGCTATTTCATAAGATTGCATGATGCCTGCTGATTTAAATTTTTCCGTCAGAAGATCTGAAACTACAAAAAATTTCCCAAGTAAGCATTTTTAACAGAAAATTCTTATGGAAAAATTGGCGAACAAAGCGAAACACATATCCAGATCTGATTTCAGTTAAAAAAAATTCATAAGTTACTCAAATCCCGAAAATTTATAATATGTACATTAAAAAATTTCATCTTAAAATAATATGGAATCAATAGATTAATGAGGTTATTACTGGAAACACTTTAACATTTTTTACACAGCCGAAATTTAGAAGAAAAAAGCATGAAGGAACCATAAATAAAAAATAAATAATAAAAGCAAAATATGAAATTAAATAAAATAAAAAATAATGGAATTAAAAATAAAAAATATGTAATAAAACATATAGAAAATATAAAAAATTAAGAAAATTAAAGAGAAAAAAAATAAAAAATAAACACAAAACTAAATCGTTAGCTATACTTAAAATAAAATATAAAAAACAAACGCAGCGTGGTCGAAAATAAATTTAAAAAAATAAATAAATGAGCCTCTGCTGGACGAACTATCAGAAGAAGAAATAATTATACATAAATTTATATTAAAATAAAAACTTAGTATTAATAAATAAATAGCGACAAAACCAATAAGCGAAGATTTACATTTGTTTTTAATTAATATTTGTAACTAAGAAAAACAGAACAACAACTATAGTAAGAAATGTTTTATAATTTAAGTAAGTCGCAAATACTAGTAAAATGATTAAGTGACTAAAATTGAAAATACACAAAAACAGTAAATAGAAAATTGTCATTTGAAAAATGAAGTTAATTTTAAAATAAAAATCTGTAATGAATGAAATTAGAATAAAAATGCCAATGTATAAATGATTACAAGTTGTTTAAATTATCTATTTATTTTGAACAACAAATCGCAAAAAATGCAAACTGGTAAGTAGTTTTGGAGTAGGCCTCTTCTTTCCGCCAAGAGTTAGCAAGTGGCGATGAAGCAACTGGTACAAATGAACATAAATAAAGTTCGGGCGTCTTCGGCTAGGGCATACAAAGACTACACATGGGAATTTCATGACCAACACCAACCCAACTACGTGCACGTGCAACCCAGACGTTATACATATGTACCATGCTTCATATTCTCCTTCATTGCACACTATACACCGCCCGCAGAAGCCAAATTTTCAGCAACTCAAATCCAATGACGCATCTATCTTCCTCAACCTCTGATTCAATATCTTTAATAACCAAATTCCTTAAAATAACCAACCAATACCATAGAATTTAAGACACAGTACAAAAGTACTCCATATACACAGTTTAAGCGTAAGGCCTCGACACTATCGCTTTATGTTACAATTAGCTTATAAGATTTACTCTTTAAGCCAATTTTTAAAATAAATAAATAAACGTATGTTGGCAACGCGGGAAGAGAGCTGCCTTATATTACACGTGTTGGTAAGGCAGTGCGCCATACCAGTCTAATGAGCTATAGCCATACTCGCTAGTGACGAATCTTATTCGATAACTTTGTTGTTGCTTTCGCATGCAAATTTTTTCGTCATAGAGATAGCGAGCGGGGAAATAGCGAATAGAGGAGGATATTAGGCCTCTTAAGTCAATCAACAAAAATATTTCGAAAAATAGCCAAGGTGAGACGCGAGTTAAATATAAGCATTCATAGTACTGAAAAAAGCATGTGTCCATTACTCTGGCTTATTATTAAATATAATAATGAATTTTGCATGCGTATTGCTGCCATAATTAGTTCCAGCTTCGTTTATGGATTTTCTCCAACTCTATTATAATAATAATTGGACAAACCCAAAATACTAAAATATGCCACCAAACCAATTTCTATGAAGAAAAATCTCTCAAAACACTCTTGACAGCTGGTTGGCAATTGCGTGGCTAAGCTGCCCTAGGTGAACGTGCAGATTAATTTTTGTGAGTTTAGTGTTAATCACTGCATATGGGAGCGTACTTTTAATATCGTTAAACCTCTCCAAAGAGCGTTTATTCCCTCGCATTCGTTCCTATTTGCATCTATGAATATATCCAATGGCTATTTGAATAAAATACTTTTTCCGGAAAAATTTCATATGCACGTGAAATCATGAATTTTATGTAGTAATGCTGCATACACAGTTTTCCATTTATTCATGAATTCAGTTCTTTTAAACGTCTTTTAAGTTTCAAAGGGGAAACGTCACCTGGGGTATCCACTGCGTATACTTGATTTCATAGGAGCAAAGTTCAACCATTTTTTACGTTTTAATACAACAGCAAGTGGAATAGAGTTGAGGTATGTATTACTACAAATATATACTTTTAATATATTCTATTTTTTTTTTTTTTTGTATTTTTTTTTTATTTTTTTTTTTTTTGTTTTTCAAAATAACTCAGTAGGAAATTTCCTGGATTTTTAAGAATTAATTTTTCAAAGGACTTTTTGCGCAAAAGTGGTTCTAAGAAAAAGTCTAATCATATTTTATGCAATAACTAGATATCTTGTCTTTAATTTCAATATGATAGAGTAAGCAGAATTTTTTAAAGCCATTTTTTTTAATCATATTAATGAGAAAATGAAAAACAGAGCATGCCGCATTTCTATATAAAATATACATATAGTTTCACGTGCTTATGCAAAACTTCACGGTTAACTTTTACCCTGACACGATGCAATATTTACAATATAAAGAATATACATTTTTATAACTACAAGCGCGATAATTTATCTAACGAGTAATGGATAATTTTTCGCAATAATAATTACCAAAAGCCACCTTCGATATGTTGGCGATGCTGCATTTTAAAGCTGATATTACTGCAGCATGTAATATGACATATTAATTCAAATTTAATTACACCATTATGCGCCAAATTTCTTTTTATTCCACAGCCTATTACAAAATTATAATAGCCATTGTTTTTGTAATCACAAATTATTCAGTTTGCCTTTGTGTGGATTTACATAATTTAGTGTGAAATGGTATTGAATAACGATGCAGGGGTATTGTCGATAGGTAACAGTGTAGCAAAGACGTTTTAAAAGCCAACAAATTTTGAAAAAAAAAAATTAGGTTCTTTTTTCTCTTTTATTTACAACTGTCTCGTAAAGGGCGGAGTTTTTTGAACTCAATTTATATTTCAAGTTGGGTGTGCAACTAAGTTTTAAAGGTTTTTTTTTTCGATTTCAAAAATTTATTGTTAAAAATTGGTACAACCTATTTTATCCAAAATACTGTCCATCACTAGCTATAACTTTTTCCCACTTCTCTGGTAATGCATGGATTCCGTCCCAATAAAACTGATCGCTTTTGGAGGCGAAGAACTCATCAACCCAATTTTGGATACCTTCAACCGAAGTGAAACGCACTCCCGTAAGGGCATGCTGCATCGACCGGAACAAATGGTAATCTGATGGTGCAAGATCTGGGCTATTAGGCGCGTGGGGTAGAACTTCCCATCCGCTACCATCGAGATAGGTTTTGACCACTTGTGCGACATGCCGCCGAGCATTGTCATGATGAAAGATCAATGTCTCATGTCTGGTTTCCCATTCCGGACGTTTTTCCGCAATTGTTCGCTTCAATCGCATAAGTTGTTGTCTGTAGAGTGCTCCGTTTATCATCTGACCACTTTTCAGTAGTTCGTGGTAAACGATTCCCTTCTGGTCCCACCAAACGCAGAGCATTACCTTGCTGCCATGGATATTTGGCTTTGGCAACGATGGTCCGGGTTCGCCACGCTTAACATACGCTGCCTTGCGCTTCGGATTGTCGTAGTGAATCCATTTCTCATCGCCAGTAATAATGCGATGCAAAAACGACTTCGCTTTGTATCGTTGAAGCAGCATTTCGGAAGCAGTGACACGGCGTTCGATATCCCTTGGTTTGAGTTCGTAAGGCACCCAGTTTCCGACTTTCTGGACCATTCCAATGGCTTTCAGCCGCTTTGAAATGGCTTGATGAGTCACGCCTAACGTTGTCGCAAGTTCTTCTTGGGCTTGACACGGGTCTTCGTCCAAAATTGTCTCCAATTCGGCGTCTTCAAAAGTTGGTGGCCTTCCTTCGCGCTCCTTGTCGACTGTGTCAAAGTCACCACTTTTGAATCGTCGGAACCAGTACTCGCAGGTTGAAATTGATGGAGCATTCTCACCGTAAGCCTCACACAGCATCCGATAACTTTCCGTTGCACTTTTCTTCAGATGGAAGCAAAATAGCAATGCTTCCCGCGAATGAAGTTTTGTAGGCACAAAAGCTGACATAGTCTTTGTATAAAAAAATTTTTTGTTTACACTTCGACGAAATTACACAAACTAAGAAACGACACTTAATGATGACGCTTTCACACGAAACTCGTTACACAAATACTCAGTACAATTTGACACTAGTATTACTACTATTTTACATGTATCCTAAGGCTCCAAGTTGGGACCAGGAGCCACAACAAGATTTATGCATTCGGATCGCTTGTGCGTCAAAGTTTTCACTTTACTTCGGTTTAGGCTAATGGAGTGGATTTTCAGCTCTAAAAGTTGTCTCCAGGTATTTGCTGATTTCCCTCGTCTACGGCTACCACAAAGGTTCCAGTCAATGGCAGTTCTTGTTAAGTCCCCGCTTGTTCTGTGCAATACACAGGCAATCCAGCCCTATTTCCCTTCTCGTATCTATATTTGCTGAGTTAAGCTCCGCTCCGTTCTCCGTAGCCAACGATTTATAAAGTCTTGCGGTGAATTATTGTCAGCTGTTGACACATTCCGGGTTTCGCATTCATACAGCAGGTTAGGTTTCACAGATTTTCAATTTCATCTGTTTCGAAATATGTGAAGCTTTGCAAACTGACTGAAGTGAACCAAACGCCGCTGATGCTTTATTTATACGATTTTTGAGGACTTCACTTGAACCGCCTGATGCCGAAATAATGCTGCTCAGATAGCAAAAAGATGGCCCATCTTTCCGTTTGCTACCTTCAATTCAAAAATTTGCGCGCATTTCGCATATTAGTGCGCATAGCTTTCGTTTTTGAGGTGCTAGGCTTCAAACTGGCTTTCGCTGCTGCACCTTGCACTGCTTACAGTTCTAATGTCATATCCAAGTACTCAATGACTAAGCAAGCAGATACCATTCGCACAGTCAAGGTCCGTTAATTTAGATATTGCACTGACTTAAGTTTGTATAGCAGTCCCCTTAGATAGACCCCTTCTTATCTCTTTGATTAAACACAGCGAGATAATTTAGTTTCAAATTTAATCGACGATTTTTCGGAGCTTCCTTGGGCCCTTTTTTTCTTGCTTTTTGTTTAAGACTACTAGTAGTCAGGGAATCTCTTACTACCTAAAATTTATTGCATCATGAGTCCGTCCGCGCCTCGTTTCTATCGGCATTGTGCCGAATTAAATTTAAACTCAAACTACGACATTGGCTGTGAAAGTTTGAAACCATAATACTCGTAAAATTTTAATTATATTAGATCTCACACAAATGCTTATTAAATGACACAGATGTCAAATAGGTTACCCATCTATTGAAAATATTATAATACGAAGCCACTCAGACATTTATTTTTGATGAAACCATTGAACCCGGCATCTGAGACGTGAAGTGCTGTAAACCACAGCGTCAGAGTTTCGTTAAGTCAGCATTAAACTCTGACTGTTATCGCTGTCAGCGGCTCAGTGCCTTTCTAAGATTCTCTATTCTCCATGTATCGCCCCTAATAGCAGTACAACGGTAATTCTTTTTCATATAGAAGTGTTTAAGGTCGTCTGGGGGTTGTCACAGCTCAACTGCAAGCGTTTGAGAGTTTTATTATCAATACTTTTTATTTATTTTTCAGCCCTTTTTCTAAGATAAATACGGTCTTATTTTGAGTAGTTTTTATTCCCGTTTCACTAAGGTTTTCAATCTTTTATATCCAATTAAAAAATATCTGCGAGTGCGAAGAAGAACATCAACGCTTTTGCTCTTTCGAAAGACACAATTGGTGAGAATTAAGTTGTTGATCGCGAAATTTCTGGAGAAGAAGAAATAAAGCCTTAAGCAAAAAGTTCCCGGAATATATTCCAAAAATCCAAAACGCAAGTGTATGCCTTAAAAGCGATATTATCTTCTTCAAAATACTCCCCAGCAACTGTGAAGCACTTACGCCAGCGTTTAATCCAGCTCTCGAAACATTTCTGGAACTCTATTTTCGGAATAGCAACCAGAGTCGTCTTCTATTTTTTTATTACTTCCTCTCGGTTGCTAAAATGCTTTTGCTGTAGTAGAATCTGTTTCGATGATGGGCAAAAATACACAGATAATTATGGCACTGTGCGGCACTGCGAGGACTAAGTACAAGTGTACTTACAAAAATGGTACAAAATACGCCAGCTGTTTTGCCACAAAACCTTTCTTGTTTGACGAACTGTTTCACGTAAACGTATCATATAGTCCTTATTGACTGTCTGGCCTTGTGGCGAAAATTCGTATTGTGCGTTACCGCTGTAATACATATAAACCGTAAACATCTCTTTCTTTTTTAACTAAAAACGAAGTGATTTTTTTGGCACACTGCATTATAAATTTACTGCATTACAAATAGCAGTAAGCAGTAAAATTTTACTGATTACTGAAAAAGATTGCAGTAAAAATATTTTTTTACTGATTACTGAAAAAAAAATGCAGTAAAAATATTTTTTTACTGATTACTGAAAAAAATTTCAGTAAAAATATTTTTTGACTGATTACTGAAAAAGAATTGCAGTAAAAATATTTTTTTACTGATTACTGAAAAAAATTACAGTAAAAATATTTTTTTACTCATTACTGAAAAAAATTGCAGTAAAAATATTTTTTTACTGATTACTGAAAAAAAATTTCAGTAAAAATATTTTTTTACTGATTACTGAAAAAAATTTCAGTAAAAATATTTTTTTACTGATTACTGAAAAAAAATTGCAGTAAAAATATTTTTTTACTGATTACTGAAAAAAATTGCAGTAAAAATATTTTTTTACTGATTACTGAAAAAAATTTCAGTAAAAATATTTTTTTACTGATTACTGAAAAAAAATTGCAGTAAAAATATTTTTTTACTGATTACTGAAAAAAATTGCAGTAAAAATATTTTTTTACTGATTACTGAAAAAAATGCAGTAAAAATACTGTTGATTTGCTATTAGCTATTAGCCTTTCTTAACACAAGCATTTCAAAATTTGCATCGCTGAGTTTTTGCCTTCTAGACTGATTTACAATTCCAGCGAATGAAAACAACCGTTCTACAGGTGCAGATGACGGTAACGGGGTATTATATTTTAAAAATACGTTTTTAATATCCTGATATTTATTTAGGCAACTTGTTGTTTCTTCTCGTTCGGCCAGGTATAAGAGCGTTTCTTGAAGATAATTTTCCGAGTCAGTGGAACCACATTGTATGCTTATATCTATTTAAGTAAATATATACATAAAACAAATATTTAATTGAAAACCAAGTGTAAAAATTTACCATTACTTTCATCCCCGAAGTCAAAAAATGTTTTTTGAGGGCGTTGAGGTAGAATACGAGTTTTGGCACAGGCTACTTTTCCATACTTGACCACATACATGTTGAACATTTTTTTAACTTCCTCTCCTGTTTGCGTTTTAGCTGTTTCTAAAAGAGCTTTCACAAATCGCAACTTAATATCAGGGACAGAAATAGCGGCAATAACAGCATCCCAAGCGTCAGGCTGAATCAGGAAGTACTTTTCAAATCTTTTAAGCAAAACTTCATGCATTTTTTTGCTACTTTCGGTTAAATACTTAAAACTTTTAGGCTCCAAACGACGCATTTTTATTCTTAAGGACACTATAGTGGGTATGAAATAACCAAAATACATGGTCTTTTCACCCTGAAGGAAGTCGATTGCTTCTGCAATAGGTCTCATAAGCTTTACGTATTCCTCTAAGTGCTCAAGCTCACCACTGAGAATGGTAGGAATTTTTAAACGGAAACACAATTCCGCTAAATTGGTTTTGTGCTCCAATAACTTATTTACGGAATCATAAAGCGAGTTCCACCTTGTTATGCATGGAGTTATTAAATTCGCATTCATCACTCCATTAACTATTTCTGCAGATTTCGGTCTATTGCATTTATTCCAAAGTTGTGTGCATCTGTGCAGTAAGAAAATATGTAAATATAAAAAATTTCAATTAAATTGAAGGATTTTTTGCCTTTGGAAAGATCTTTTGTGAATATCTTTTATATCCTGACTTGAAGAATTCATAATTTTGTTGAAATCGGTTGAAGCCAAAAGATTTAGAGTGTGGCTCGCACAAGGAAAATGTTTCGACAGACGTGGAGTTACAGATCGAAATTGAGGACCTGAAACAATTGTCGAGGCATCTGAATCGGAGTCAGTGTAAGTTTCCTCATCACTGTCATGTTCATTTATAGATCCTAAATCATTGTAAATCATCAATTCAATATATTGACTGGGAATCAATACGTGTATCTGATATATATATTTTACATAAATTATTGAATTTCGTGATGAGAGTGTATTACATTTTGACTTCCCATAAACAGTAAATATTATACTGATAATGCAAATCAAATTATATTATCAGTAATTTTACTGCAATTTTTTCAGTAATCAGTAAAAAAATATTTTTACTGCAATTTTTTTCAGTAATGAGTAAAAAAATATTGTTACTGTAATTTTTTTCAGTAATCAGTAAAAAAATATTTTTACTGCAATTTTTTTTCAGTAATGAGTAAAAAAATATTTTTACTGAAATTTTTTTCAGTAATCAGTAAAAAAATATTTTTACTGAAATTTTTTTCAGTAATCAGTAAAAGTGTACTGGTAATGCAAATTTTTTTCAGTAATCAGTAAAAGTTTACTGGTAATGAAAATTAAATTGCAATATCAGTAAAATATTATATTTACTGCATTCTTACTGTTACTGCAAAGTGCCCACCTATGGTAAATGGCTATTTTTTATAGCATCATTGCCTTATCGCCGAAACAACTTCCCACATTTCAAAGGTTTTCGCGCCATTGAATTCATAATTAATCATTAACGCAAAATTTAATAGAAACTCGATGTAGCAAATTCAATTCCATTTTTAAAATTGTAGAAAATCGAAAACATGTGCAGAGCTACATTTACTTCAGGCGACATAACTTTTGCGAATGACTAGCAATGGCGATGAAATTTTGGAAGGAATGTTAACCACAGACGTGACAACCTAACACAGAAAAAAAAGAAAAAGAAAAAATACCGAACTCAAAACAGTTGACTCAGAGCTTCATCTGGCAGTTGTTCCGCGAATTTGTGAGGAAAATGGCAGACAGTCTTTGAAACAAATACTCATGTGATACAAATGTCGTTTGTACCTATAAGTGACTACAACAAAAGTAACAAATAAAATATCAAGTATTTAAGAAAAAAAAGTGCACTAACAAATCAAATTTATTTAGCAATGCGGTTTGTGGCACCCCATCACTCGGATGTTGTCACAAAATCCACCCGCTGGATGCAGATTAAATCATTCGAACATTGCTCGAGTTCAAACGAGACTAGCGCACCCCGATAACAATGTCAGCCTTGAAATCCAACGTAGAATCTCTCTTGCCAACAAGTACTACTCTGGACTAAGTAGGCAAATGAGTAATAAAGTCCTCTCTCGACGAACAAAACTAACACTCTACAAGGCTCTCATCATACCCGTCTTAACGTATAGCGCAGAAGTTTGGACGATGACAACATCCGATGAAGCGACGCTTGGAGTGTTTGAGAGAAAGATTCTGCGTAAGATTTTTGGACCTTTGCACGTTGGCAACGGCGAATATCGCAGACGATGGAACGATGAGCTGTATGAGCTTTACGATGACATAGACATAGCGCAGCGAATAAAGATCGAGCGGCTACGTTGGCTGGGTCATGTCGTCCGAATGGATACAAATGCTCCGGCTTTGAAAGTATTCGATGCGGTACCAGCTGGTGTTAGCAGAGGAAGAGGAAGCCTCCTCTGCGTTGGAAAAATCAGGTGGAGAGGGACTTTGCTTCACTTGGTTTGTCCAACTGGCGCCGGTTAGCACGAGAAAGAAACGACTGGCGCGCTTTGTTGAACTCGGCCAAAATCGCGCCAATTAAGAAGAAGACGAGCGCAATTGATGCATATTTTGGATTACTGACTTTTTCATATTTCCTTTTTTTCTTTAGCTGCCCACAATGAGGACGAAAAGAACAGAAAAATGAAACATCCAAATTGGAAAACTGGTTTTAGATATTTGCGATAAAATACAAAACATTTTGGCTATTGAAAAAAATTTAGATGTTTTCGATGTCCCCGTTTTTCCTCTTTGAAAAGAATGGCTTCATTTTAGAAAACTTTACTCCCTATTTGAGACACTGTATTTTATGCCTTTGAATGAAAAGTAATTTTGTATCTTAATTAAGGGGATCCACTTTCAGTAAAATGTACTTATATTTAATGCATTTCTTTATTATATTATTGAAGCTTCTACATTATTCAGAAAGTAAGGGGCAGCTTTCAAATTTCTGTGTATCAGCATTTACTTAGTTATTTATTTAATATGCCACAGAGCTCCGCGGCTGCACTAATATTTTATACATTTAAATCGGACCTTGGAAAAATATGTAGACAGTTTAGTTCAATACTTATTTATATCGGTTGTTTTTTTAAGCAGCATGAGAACTGTCGATATCGATAACTGTGGTTAGACAGCTGAGAATTGCAAACAGTGTTGCCATTTCTCTTCAGTAAAGTTTGGCAAGTCATAATGAATCATTTAACGCCATAACGACGCTCCGAAATTATAGAAATTTACTCTGAAAAAAACAATATTAAAATCGGTACGCGAAGTTAATAGCTTTCGAAATGCGGAGGAAGCTGCCGTTACAGTGAATGGCGAGCGCTATAAAGCCATACTGACTGAGTTTCTGTCTCCAAAATTCAATCAACTAAACATAGACGACATTGGCCATTGGAAAAGTAGTCAAAAATTGGACTAATCAAATGGATTATATAACTAGAGCCACGGCGGGCAATCATAATATTATAATAAAAAACGTTCATTCCAAGCATATGTCTGTTTCGCATTATCATTATGAATTCACAAGCTCTTAAAATACACCAATTACTTAATATTTGATTTTATTTTAGTTGATCAGCGTTCCGAATGCAAGCATTCTAGTATTCTCGGTGCCAGTTGATAGTGTGGAATGGATACACCCGCCATCTTTGTTGTAGTTTGGCGAAAGATGGGACTTGTGTCAAGTCAGCGAGCGCTAAGCTAGTGCGCACACCTGCAAAGTCACGAAGTACTTCTGGCAGTGGGTACATGAGAGCGCTCGAGAGAACTTCTAAGGCTAACAAAGCTAGAGCTATCGAATTTGGTATGCATCCTCTCCGGATACTGTCCATTAGGTGTCCATGCGGTGTGGCTTGGCATTGCGTCAAACCCTTTCTGCAGAAGCTGTCTAGAGGATGAGGGCGAATCATCTCAGCATCTTCTTCTCAGCTACCCTGCTCTCGCCAGGCCAAGGTTTAAACATCTGGGCTCTCACTTTTTCGCAACACCAGCGGATATTGCGGACTTACCATAAATATCACACTTTTGGTGAAATTCATCTGGAGCTTGAAGTGGTTAACTCAAACGTAAATCACCACTCGTTGGTCGTCATCTTCAAATCCTCTTATCAAAGCCCTAGATTCTGTCTGATTCCTCCCCCTCTCCTGTTCCTCTCCCCGCCCCCTGTATGGCACCACAGTGTACAAGTTTTAATTTTTGTCCAAGTGGGCTACTAGCAAGGGCCATGACCTAACCTAACCTATCTTTTGAATAAGAGAACGACTTAGAAAACCGCTAAATATAATATACAACGAAATGATGCAGTTTTTCATGATGAAAGCAAGCAAATGATGAAGAAACAAGCGGAAGGTAGATAGACTAATCAGACCACATGCGAAACTATAAAAATGATGTTTAGAACTAATGACAAAAAACTGACTCAGTTCGTACTTACGCAGAACTATCATAGGTATGCTGAGAGGTCATGATCTATTGCCTGCACATGCGTGCAAGACAAAGATTCCTTGCAACGGCAAATGCCGGAAGTGCAGCGAGTATATCGAGGAAACTTTAAATCATCTTCGATGGCTTTTCCCGGCATTAGCAAAAATGCGCTCGAAATACCTGGGATTCTGACAGTTTGAGGGTCTGGAGGATATCTCCAAAATAGATCCTCCTGCGCAGCTTAAGTTTGCTAAATCCTTTTAATTGAGGTCAGGTTTTATCTAGTATCGCTAGAGACCAAAAGGTCTATGCGGGGCTTATCGAGACTGGTTAATCTAATCTATACCTCCACAAATACGTTCCTCAGTTGGTTGAAGAGCAAAATTGCATTAATACATGCACATAGTAGAAAAAGTCTGCGTTCACCTATGCAAATATTCTTTGCATTAGAAAAAGTTCAAAACAATAAATATTTCAGAAATATTTTTTAATGAGTTTTATTTATTTCACTTAAACGTGACTATCACACATATTTCGCTACCAATAACAAAATCAAATTTAAAATGAGATCACATAAAATTAAAAAGGCCATTCAAACTAAACGGAAAAAGTTTGCTAAAAATAAAAGGCTTAAGATCATAGAAATGTTTTAAAATTAATAGCTAGTTGGATATCCACGTCTTTTTATGACTTCTAGAAGACGTATTTTCATTGATCCAACTAGTTTGGCATTTATTTCTTGACTTATGGCTTCCCATTCCTCTTTAAGCGCGTTCTTAAGCATTTCCTTGCTAGTTATTGTACGCTCTAGATTTTTTTTTCTAGAACGTCCCATAAGTGCTCAATGGGGTTAAGGTCAGGGGATTGTGGGGGTGTGCGAAGTTGTTCTGGAACATTATACAACAACCACAACCTAACAATCTCTGCTGTGTGTTTCGGGTCGTTGTCCTTTTGGAAAACAAATCTTTCACCGAGTCCCAGTTTGATTGCACTTTCTCTCAAATTCGTTATTAAAATATCGAGATAATCATGTCTGTTCATTATCGACTCAATAAACTGTATATTTCGAGCGCCCGAACTAGCCATACACCCCCATATCATGGCACCTCCTTCCCCATGCTTTACCGTAGGTACCAGATTTTGCTTTCCAAGTGCCGTTCCGTTTTTCCTCCAAATAATTTTACGACCTTTTATCCCGAAAATGCAAAACTTGCTCTCATCTGAAAAAATCACACTATTCCAAAACTCAGGTGGCTTGTTTACGTATTCGTTGGCGAAAGCCATCCGCTTAAGTCGATTTACTCGCGATATGAAGGGTTTTTTTCGGGCCACTCTGCCGTGGATGTACTTTCTTTTGATATTTTACTTATATGTCTTTTGAAATTTGGCTTGCTGTTAGTCGTGGATTAGACTTCACAAGAACAGTTATGTTGCGTTCTTCTCTTTCAGTCAGTTTTTTGGACGCCCAGAACGAGGCTTAGACTCCAAACAATTCGTTTGCTCACTATCACTCTTTAGACCGAGGAGTATTGCCTCCCAACAATTTTCGCGATTTCCCGATAGCTCTTACTATTTTGCCACAAGCTTCCAATGATTTTCCTTTCACCAATATCTATTTCTTTTCGCCTTTGGTCCATAGTAACAAAAAATGTATTTCTAATATCAATTTTTTCCTCTTTAGATTTGTTCTTAACCGCGTCAACTACATGAATGATTTAAAATTAAATTTAACGTAATTGCCATGCAAATAATCGTCACTATTCGAAATGAACGCACACTTTTTCTGCTCTGCCTATTTAAGTAACTGTACTACAATCCCGTTATCTGAACACGACGCAGCTCAAACTCCAAAAAATTTTGTTCATACCCTCTACGAATAATTTTCTTTGAAATAAGTGAAAAGAAATAACTGAGAGTTTTAAGATAAACACGTTAAATTATTTTAATACTTTATAACAGTGAGTGAACGCAGAATTTTTCTACCATGTGTAAGCCGCAGGCTCACTTTTACGCCTTTTTTTAAATATTCGCAATATTTTTCATTATACCTTTTTTCACTTTATTATTTCTTATAGTATAACAAGAGCCTTATAAACCAAAGTTACAATATAGGTATTTAAAAAATTCGCAAAAATTTTACAAATTAAAAATAAAAAAATGCGTCCTGTCATCAAAATTTTCAACATGCTCGGAAGCCTAAAATTTGTCAAAAACCAACGGGATTTTGGGCGAGTTCAAAATTGAATTTTATTGAACTAAAATTGAATGCGCTATGAAACTGCATCGTAAAAAAATGTTAAAGATTATTTAAAAAAAGTTGACACCAGTAGTTCAGGGAACTAGCTTAGCTTAGCTAGTGTAGCTTACACAACCTCTTTTTCCCATTTTTTAATATTTTATTTATTTCGCATAAATTTATAATCAACTAATATGAAAAAGCTTACCTTCAATAAGTCAATATTTTGGCAAAAATATTATGTAATTAACAAAACCAGCTAAAATCTACAAAAATAACCATTTTCATATACTGTTATTTTTGTTGCAATAACAATAGCATTTTTTCAACAGCAAGAAAATAAGAAGCAGTGAAATATTACATGGCTATTTTTTAACAATTCCATGAATCCATGAAAGCTAAAATATGAAATCTATTATCGGATTATTTTACCAAAAGAGTTTTGTTATTAAGCTATTGTTTATTGTATGGCAATCGCAAATTGCTTCATAAATAAAATAGAATTTTCAAGTCTTAATGAAAATATAATCACTGTTCGTTTGAGCCGCAAATCCCCGTTTCCATATTTACACTGAATTGTTAATTGTGTTTTGTTTTCTTTGCACACACACACACACACACATACACGCGCACGTGCTCCAGCCACGCTATTCTGCCAATTTATTTTTGTTATTTTTAGAACGGGTAATGCCACTGAATACAGCACCAATAACAACAAGTTATAAACAAATGTAGTCCACACACACTCAGACACACATATAGCAACAAAAACTGTAAAGTTGATACTCTTACAATAATAGGCGCGCTGTCATATCGGCATATTATCGTAATTTGCACAAAGCAAGGCAGCATAGTTTTAGGCGCACACAGCATACAGATCTATGCATGCAATTAAAATAATGCGCTTATTAGGCGAGCGAACGTGAGTGTTGTGATTTTGCCTTTTCGAATATAAATTCAATTTAAAATTACATGGAATTAACCTTTGGAGAGAAACTGAAAATGTGTTGTTGCCTTGCGTTCAAATTGAAGTTTGTTTTTTTGTTTTTGATATGCCAAGGCTTGATCGCTTATAGGCATCACAATCATGCACACACGCACACATAGACACACACACGCAGGTATGTGCTTTTGATATTGTCTGTGCTGTGCGATAAATTGTGTCTGATTATGCGGTCAAAGTATTTACGAAAACCAAACAGCAAAATTACATCCATGTACACATACAGTACCTGGTCATTGAATTATGACCGTTGGCTTTTTTTCTGAAAACTTCAAATATCAGGTAAAATTTTCAATCTAATTTGGGTTTTTCCAAATACAAAAAGGGTAAGGCGTTTTGACGTGATAACGTCTTATAATTCGATTTAACAGGCTGCACGCACGAAAAAATGTGTCGTTACCTTGCACATTAGTGTTACCTTGCTCATTAGTGTTACCTTGCTCTTTAGTGTTACCTTGCTCTTTAGTGTTACCTTGCTCTTTAGTGTTACCTTGTTACCTTGCTCATATGCATGGTGGAAAGAATAATGAGGTGGCGCCTATCGTGATCCCGTTACTTTGCGCTCAGCGAATTTGACAACTAGTTACGTGATTTTAGCTCCAGTATGGCCAGATTACCATTTTCGTAACTTGATTTAGCATTTTTTTTTTTGTTATTTTTATTATTTTGTGTCTCGGAGTTTTAGTTCTTTCTTCATGACATTTTTCTAGTTGTTCTAATTAAAATGTCATGTTTATAATTTTGTAAAATATACATTTTTTAATAATTATTTAAATAATTCTCTCAGTTTTATTTAGCTTTACTTTTTTTTAACATCTGGTGGCTTTGCCCGCGAGTGCAGGTATTGTTGGTGTTCTTCTGCTTTCGGCAGTCAAATCTCTCTCTCGCTACTGCAGTGTTGCCTAGCTTTGGATATAAAAACGCATTAAAATGCCCATTCAAAGAAAATAACCCAACAAATTTTTATTGAATCACTTAAATAACTTTGTATGCGTGACAAATTGTCTTTAAAGTGTGCGTTTTTTTTTAAATAAATGTGTCATGCTTATGTACAATTTAATTTATGAGGTTTTTTTAAGCGAGACTCTTTTGTTAAGGGAACGACTTTTTTGCTATATTTGAAGTTATGTAACTAGATAAGGTACTCTTTTTGTAAAAATGTCAGTATGGTTTCTTTAGTATTTTCTGGTATTTTGTTGTTTATTTTTACAATGAATATAACTCTTAATGCCCTATGTCTCACTAAGGATTGATGACCGGAAGAAACGATTACACCTCTATGGTTTTAATTCGCATTCAATAAATATTCAAAGGCTTTTTAAAATGTGTAAAAAGGTTTTCAATCTTAAGAAGAGTTGAGAGAGGTTTGTTTGTGATCACAAATATGTGCACGCATAAGTCTATTTGCATACATATGTTTACAATATTTAATTAAATTAAAGTTAAATGTTTTAAAATGTCTATAGGAATAGTCACTGAGCACCGATCCACGGACTGAGTACACTGCCTCCGCCATCCATCCAGTGGCACCATCCGTTCAAGGCACTTCTCCTGGCGCAACTCCATCAGCACTATTAAAATCCAAATTCACACATTGTTCAATCTTATCAGCGGCTGTGCAACAATATTAGACACTATAAAATGTGTAGATCCACGGCTTGGTTGAACAATTTAATATGATTTGCAAAATATTTAAGATTTTTCCCACCATTTTTTCAAAATACTAAATTTTATAAGAATCAACTAATTTTCATTAGCACTAAAATCTTCTCAGAGTGACCTAGTTTAACATTCTTTCTTTAATAATACAGTTTTTTTTAACTTACAGTTTCGGTAGCTTTAAATTAAACGCAAAAAGAAACAAACACGAAACTTCAAAATTTTCGCATTTTCGGTATAAAAAAGCACTAAATTTATTGCGAAGAGCAAATGGTTGGCAATACTGCACAACTCAGCAAACGTGACGTCACGTACACTCTGATGGGCGCAATCTTGTTTCTATCATTCTTGGCTCATATGTAGTTACCTTGCTCATTGCATTGAATGAACTGCAAGCGAAAGCACGGAACGAACGACAAAGCAAACAAAGCAAACGAACGGCAACGTTCGACATCTTGCTCTCTCCTACTTAAGTGAGCGTATATATGTATGTATATGCGCATATGTACATATATAAATTCACGTATTTGTATTTGCATATGCCTTCTTATTGATTATTATTAATTTGATTCACTTGAAGAATTTAAAATAAAACCAAGTTTGTTAATAATACCTGTTGTTTTAATGTTATTATTATTAATTTTTTTATTATATATGAAGGAAAAAATGTATGGTAATTAATATTTACCATATACCTTATAAGATATGTTGTCTATACTAATATTATAAAGAGGAAAACTTTGTTTGTTTGTAATGAAGAGGCTCAAAAACTACTGGACCGATTTTAAAAATTCTTTCACCATTCGAAAGCTACATCCTCCACGAGTAACATGGATTATATTTTATTTTGGAAATAGGGCTCGAGATATAGGTCAAAACGTGGACCCGGGTAACCTTCGGATGTGTATGTACAATATGGGTATCAAATGGAAGCTGTTGGTGAATGCTTTAGTCCAGAGTATTTTTCATGCCGCTCGTGACTAGGGTCTCGAGATAGAGACCAAAACGTGGACCCTAGAATGTGTTTGTACAATATGGATATCAAATTGAAGCTGTTGGTGAATGCTTTAGTACAGAGTATTTTTCATGCCGCTCCGTGACTGGGGTCTCGAGATATAGGTCAAAACGTGGACCCGGGTAACCTTTGGTTGTGTATGTACAATATGGGTATCAAATGAAAGCTGTTGGTGAATGCTTTATGTTATGTTATGTTATGTTATGTTATGTTATGTTATGTTATGTTATGTTATGTTATGTTATGTTATGTTATGTTATGTTATGTTATGTTATGTTATGTTATGTTATGTTAATGTTAACTCATTCTCTATATCCATACAAAATATCTATCAAACAAATAAAATTAAAATTTTCTTTTGAAAAATGCAACCATTCAATCAATATTTTCTTATGACGTTATCACGTTAAACTATCGTCAGTAAACCGACTTTACAGGCAACCTCTTTTTTTTTAACCTGTTCTTAGATGTTTTTAAGAATTTCCGGTCAATTGGCCTGCGACGATTAGAAACGGATTCGTTTTTTTGCTTATAAGTGAAAAGAGTGCCAGTGCGAATTAATTCGATCTTGTGTGAGGAGCACAAAAAAACTAATTGAGATCGTCTGAAAAGTGAAAGAATTGAATAGTGAATATTCATATACGAGGGGTGCCTTTTATGTGCCGGGATTTGGCAACCCTGGTGTTGCAATCTGGCTACTGACAGCTGTATCGCAAAGTTTGAAATTTTTTGGCTTTTACGTACTCAGAACGTGCAGAAATACCAGCGCTATTTGTATTGTTTATAGTAACTTAAAAGATTCATCTCGGTCCAAAAATGGAATTAAATCGTAAACATTTTCGTGCGATTATTTTTTACAACTTTCGACGTGGATCAACTCAGCAAAATTGCATGTATGAACTTAATTCATTTTTTGGCGATGAAGCTCCATCAAGGACCAGTGTTTATCGATGGTATGGTGAATAGAATCGTGGTCGTAGTTCACTCCAAGACGAATTTCGTGAAGGTCGTCCAAAATCAGTTGTTGTTCCGAAAACCATTGATGCTGTACGCGAACTGATATTGCAAGATCGTCATGTGACCTATCGTAAGATTGGGACAATCTTAGGCATACATTCAATATTGCATAAACATTTGACTGTCAAAGAATTTGTTCGCGTTGGATCCCACACAATTTGTCAATCGCTCAAAAAAAGGCTCGCGTCGATTGGTCGAAGGAAATGCTCAAAAAATACGATCGCGGGGCTTCGAAACACGTCTTTCACACCGTGACAACTGATGAATGATGAATTTACGCGTATGAGCCCGGAAGTAAACAGCAGTCGACTGTATGGGTGTTTCAAGATGAGCCAAATCCAACAAAAGTTGTTCGCGCGCGAAGCACTTCCAAGCAAATGGTCGCCTGTTTCTTCGGAAAATCTGGACATGTCACAACCGTATCACTAGAACAACGCAGAACAGTAAATTCTGAGTGGTGCACAACCATTTGTTTGCCAGTTGTCTTCCAAGAAATTAGGAAAACCAATCGCCAAAGACGGATCACTCTTCACCAGGACAATGTGAGCTCTCACACATCGGCTCAAACAACTGCATTTTTGAGCACCCAAAACATCGAATTAATGGGTCATCCGCCGTAAAGTCCTGACTTGGCACCGAATGACTTCTTTTTATTCCCGTACGTAAAAAACAAACTGAGAGGTCAACGTTTTTCGACACCTGAAAAAGCGGTTGCGGCATTCAGAATGCATGTTTTGGAGGTACCTCATTCAGAGTGACAAAAGTGCTTCGACAATTGGTTCAAACGCATGCAAAAGTGTATAGATCTTCATGGAGAATATTTTGATAAACAATAAAGTGATTTTCGATGATTAAAATTTGTTTTGTTCTCTAATCCCGACACATAAAAGGCACCCGTCGTATCTGAAATATAACAACAGCAAGTACAAAATATGCATATCTTTTGAATTTGTCATCCTTGATTTGATTATCCTTTTTTCAATTTAACCAGTTTTTTTTAGAAAATGGACCGAAAGTCGGATTTGACATCGGGACAAAAGCAACAAATTGCAGTTCTTTTGAAAGCCAAGAACCTGAGCTATGCAGACATAGCAAGAAACGTTGGAATATCCACGGTATCTGTGATAAATGTTGCCAAAAAGTTGAAAAATACCAACAACGTTTAAGCGGTAACTTCAAACAATCACCAAAATTGTCGCCTAGAACGCATCACCTCAACCAAACCTGTCCAAACAGTTCTCTGGAACAGAAATGCTTCAAGTCGGATGATATTATATTAAGAGAGGTTCAGGAATCTGGAGTAAATATTTCGGGAAGAAAGTTACGACGAGGCTTATACGAAAATGGACTTTTGTGCAGACGACCAGCAAAAAAGCCAAAACTGGCACCCTGTATGCGAAATCGGCGGAAACTTTAGGCCCAACTTCACAGGGGCTTAGACGCGGAATATTGGAAAAAAATAAGTTTAAAAAAAAACATGTTTTTCCTTTCTCAAATAGCAGTGGTAAGAAGATGTGAATATTCACATCTCACACTTTTTTGTGGATGTGTTTTTCTTCTTACAGATCAGCTTCAGCGATGAATGCCGATTGGAAGCGGTCACAGGTTAGGTTAGGTTAGGTTAGGTAGTGATGGTTGCCCAGAGAGTAGGGCCCACTTGGACGAAATAGTTTGGTTCATCCTTTGTGATACCATTGAAGGAAAAAAGGGGAGAAAGGGAAGGGATGGGGAGTGGTGAGTGTTTGTGGACTCCGAACGGTGACTCGTCTGCGGTTGTGTTAACCTCATTATGCAGCTGCTGAAGTTCATCAGATTTTTGTTATCAAGACCTGCTATATCAGCAGGCGCAGAAAAGAAGTGAGAACCAAGATACTTGAATCTTAGTCCCGCGAAGGCTGGGCAGCTAAGGAGAAGGTTCTGAGATGACTGCACCTCATCCTCCATACAGCTGACGCAAAAAGGACTCAAAGTAATTCCGAGTCTCACGGCATGTATACCCCGCGTATAGTGCCCCGTGAGGATGCCCACTAAATTTGAGATATGAGATTTTGTCATCCCCAGGATATCCCTCGAACGCCTCCTATCCAAACGTGGCCAGAAGGACTTCGCGACCCTACGCGTTCGTGTACTTGCCCAGCGTTCGCAGAGTTGGTGCAGAGCCCATCCTTCCAGGAGTAGAGCGGAGGTTGTCAAGGGGATCCCGATCCTCTCCTTCCGCGGGCACATTGCCTCACAGGTCCCTTGTCTGGCTAGCTCGTCCGTTTCGCAGTTTCCTGCAATGTCACTGTGACCAGGTACCCAAATTATCTTTATGTCGAAGAATTCTGATGCAATCGAAAGTGAGACCAGGCATTCCCTGACCAGCTTCGAATGCACCATAATAGAGCCTAGGGCCCTTATGGCCGCTTGGCTATCGGAGTAAATATTTACCTTCTTAAGAGTTATTACGCAAGTAAATAGCCAGACAGCTGCTTCTTTAATTGCGGCCACCAGCGCCAGAGTAGGAGTAGTTCGAAGCGCCCCACTGATTCCAATGAGTACAGACCTCTGGACTCTCTCTAGCTTTTTAACTGATGTCGTCCTCTCCAGTGAGTTCCACCAGACAGTGACTCCATATAACAAAATTGGCTTTATTATGGTGTTATAGAGCCAGAATACAACTCTGGGCGAGAGGCCCCACCTTTTGCCAATTGCGCCCTTGCACCCATACAAGGCGATTGTTGCCTTCCTTACTCTCTCCTCAATGTTGGGCTTCCACGTTAGCTTACTGTCAAGGATTAGACTTAGGTACTTCACCTTGTCAGAAAGCACCAGCGGAGCGCCCCCCATCGAGGGGAGTTGAGCTCTAGGTATTTTATATTTCCTCTTGAAAAGGACGAGCTCCGTCTTAAGAGGATTCACCGATAAGCCGCAGTCTGCTGCCCATCGAACAACTTCAGATATCCCTGCATTAAATCGTACAGGGTATCTATAAACTTTCTTCTAACAATTAATGCCACATCATCCGCGTAGGCAATCACCCTACAGCCACTCCTCACCAGCTCCTCCAGCAAGTCATTGATAACAATGATCCAGAGGAATGGTGAGAGAACCCCGCCTTGCGGCGTGTCTCTGCTCACCTGCCGGTGGGGAGAGACGCCGCCCCACTCTGCCACGACCGTTCTGTCGCTAAGCATTCTGTAGATAAACCTGGAAAGATCGGCTCCAACCCCAAGCATACCCAGAAATTTAGTGATTGCCTCCGGGAGAACGTTATTAAAAGCCCCCTCAATGTCGAGGAAGGCGCCAACTGCGAGTTCTTTCTGATATAGAGATTCCTCAATATCTTTAACAATTGTGTGCAGAGCAGATTCTACTGATCTGCGGTCACAAAAACAGCATATTTTGTTCGCAGAAGAGCCGGAGAACGATATTCTGAAGATTGTGTGATTCCAAGGGTCAAACACCCCCCCCCCCCCCCCCCCACTTTTGTGGTTTGTGGCTGTATAACCTCAGACCAACCAGGTCCACTACATTTTGTTGAGAGAACAATGCGCTCTGTCCAGTACGTGGAGGTGCTGGAAAACGTTTTGATGCCATACTTAGAAACCCAGAAGTGTGCGAGAGACGAATACACCTTTATGCAAGATGGAGCTCCATGTCACACATCCAGGATGAGCATGAATTGTCTGAATTCAATGGAAATGTTGGGCATACCTCAAATGGGCAGTGTACCAGCGGAATAATACCACAATACAACAGCTTAAGGAAAACATCGAAGATGTGTGGTATCATTAATCTTAAGACGAAGATAACACAGTGCGTAGCCAGTATGCCTCAACGAATTGCGGTCGTCTTAACAGCAAGGGGAGGAGCCACGAAATATTAGTTTAAAATAAATATTTTTAATGCAAAAATGTCAAGAAGCTTTTAATAAAAACAAATACGTAAATTTTTTTAAATGCTTTTAAAACCTTCGCTCTCAAAACCATAAATATGTAAAATATTTTTATCATCGGTCATAATTCAACGGCCAGGCACTGTAAATGCACACCTAAGTGGTCGGCTAGAGCACAATAGCGCAGATTGTTGTGCAATCAGTATTCAGTGCTTGTGCGGCATGTTGGCTTCAATTATTGAAATCGGTTTTTATTTTTTGTTTTGTATTATTTCGCAGATAACCGTTGACTATTCAGTGATTGCATATTTGCAAAATTTTTAAATTAAAAGAGTTTTCTCTATAAGTAAATGCTTAAATGAGTTGCGAGTTGCCAATGATTTCATTTGTGAAGCAAATTACTGCAGCTCTCAAATGGTTTAAGAGGTGGTAAACTGAAAGCGTGTTAAGGCCTATAATGATTACAACAAATTTATAAGAGCACCTCATATAAACAAATTTTAACTGCTTATTTATTTGTGGTTTCATTTCAATTATTTTGCTATAAAAATATAATCTATAGAAGGAATGCATGACAGTTTTTTAAATGGCGAAAGTGCGTAACACCGTCAAGGAAAAAATTATAAAAAATAAAAGGGGAATTTTAGCTACTTCAAACTTGCACTCATTTCTATCTGAAAGGTTGGTCATTTTGATGGAAATATGGCAAATTTTTAGAAATCTTATGCAAATTTTGCTGCCACATCGCCGCTACTGACAAGTAGCAGTATACGGTTATTTCTTCACGATTAAATCCAGCATGTACGATTGGGGAACTTGGTAAGGTGTTTGGTAAAATCTGGGGTCTGAAACCTGCTGTGGTCCTATGGATACAAACAGTACTTAGCAGATCAATCATGTGGTTAGAGGAGGCAGACTACGGTATTAAGCCCATAATTCGAGAACTATACAGGCTGCAAAGCAGTGTATGTTTATGCACCAGAGGTGCCATGAGTACAACCTCTGGTGATGCCCTAAATGCTATGCCTGATTTGCTCCCCCTGGATCTTAAGATACAACAGGAAGCAATAAAAGCAATGTGTAGACTCCATAAATATGGTTTCTGGCACGAAGATGGAACTTCGGGACACGGAGAAATCTCTAAGTTGCTGTCGGAGCAGTATCCACTGTTTATGGCACCTAAAGATGACCTGATACCCACAGTTTCGTTCGGAAGGAAATTTGATGTCAGATTTCCATTGCGTGAGCAATGGAGCAATCCAGGAGGCATGCAGGGAGGCTTGACGGATATTTTCTTTACCGATGGGTCCAAGAATGAAATAGGGTCTGGAGCCGGATGGTACTTAAACGATAGTAATAAGTATCACTATGCTATGGGGGAAATGGCAACTGTTTTCCAAACGGAAGTTTTTGCCATCCTGAAATTAGCCGAATCGATAATCGAGAGGAGATGGAGCGGGAAACGGATTGGAGTTTTCAGTGACAGACAGGCTGCACTGAAGGCCCTGGAGAGCGCGAAGCAAAGATTGTTCAGGAATGTAAGAAGAAGCTTAATTCTGTCGCAAGGCAGAACAGGCTTGTACTTATATGGGTTCCAGAACACTCCAGTGTTCAAGGAAACGAAATTGCCGACGAATTGGCCAACCGTGGATCAGCTGTGCCCCCGCAAGGGCCAGAGCCAATGATCGGAATCAATTCCGCAGGAATCATGAATTGGATCAGCGATTATGTAGGAAATCTACACAAAGAGCGATGGTCCGGTCTAGAACGCTGCAGAACTGCAAAGTGTTTTGTAAAAAGTCCGAACAGAAAACTGTGAAACTTTCTACTAAAACCTAGAAGAAAAGACGTTGGATTGATGGTCGGTATTATTACAGGACACAACCCATGGGGTCAGCATATGACTACCATTGGAATCATTGAGGACCCAATGTGTCTGCCGTGCTTGGAGGGGGTGGGTAGCACTGAGCGCTTTCTTGCTTTCTCTGTGAGTGTCCTGCCTTTGCTAGAGCGCGACTACGAGTATTGGGTTCCGATGACATGAGAATGAGTAATATGATTTTTCTAAAACTGGAGGATATTTACTGATTTGCCAAAGAATCTGGAAAATTCTCACAGAACTAACTATCTCTATCTCTGTCTCTATTCTTTCGCATCTCTTTTTTTCATACTTTTTTCTTTCCTCCTTGACTATCTACCATCTTTCCAGAGCTCTAACTACAATGGACTTTTTAACCTGAGTGTTTTAGGAGCCACCAAATCTTCTAGTGCTCCTTGGCTCGACCTTTTCAAATTTCAAGGTTATTTTCGCCTATTCCAGCCAGCTCTATGAGGTTCTCAAAAAGAAAGAGCTTCCTTTTTCTGCGCTTGATTATATATATGGTTTATGAATTGTAACGAATATCTTTTTGGCTGCCTGCTTGCAGACAACCTTTTGTTACCTGTTTGTCAATGCTGACATTTGTTTATCTTTGTAGGTGAGCCATAACGTTCTGCTAACTTTACATGTCATCTGATCCCTCCATCTATAATACAATCGGCGATTAGTAGGTATTTGAGAATATTGCATTCTGGGTGCAATCCAGTGGTGTGAATATCGGTTCTGCAAGAATGTTACTCATGACAGATCCCCTCTTGACATTTTGTCTGCTCTTGCATTTCTCTCAATGATGTCCTGGGATCCAGATTAAGGTAACGTTATGATTTCTGATAAAGTTGGTAAGTTTACTCTTACTTTGTTTCACCTTTTTAGAGGTTGTTGTAGCCGAATCCAGTGCCTCATAATCGAAAAGAATTTAGAGAAGATAAAAGAGAAGTCTGCGATTACTAGCCTACAAGCTTCACCTATTGCCAATACCTCCGTCGGGAAAATACCGCAAGTAGTAGAAAGACGCACCGATTTTTCAATTCTACCTACTCCAACACCACAATCATTTTGGAACCATCTGTATAGATTTCAGTGTCGAAGTTGTTTACTGAAACTTCCTTATTCCATTCCCCCTTATATGAAAAGAAAGTGGCAATATTCGTATTGAATGTCACCGTTGGGATGATATAATCAGTCCTCGCTGAGGTGTATTGAGTTCGTCGCAATAATAACTAGCATTTTTTTTTCGTGTTCACTCCTCTCGGGAACGTAGAGCTTCGACAAGACTTGTCTTGCGTTGCTTTCGTTAATCTATTTGATTTCTGGCAGGGTAGGTGATTAGCCTGCCGCTACCAGTCTTAAGTGGTGGAAATTCCTACTTGTTCGTGCTTAGGAACAACGCCTTCTTACTGATTGGAGCGCCATCTGTGTTTGAAGCTTTTCTGCAGAAGGATCGCAAAGATGGTTGGGGACTTCGCTAAATTTCGTGTGTCTGCGCTAGTACCGCGATCACCCGCTTCCTCTTGCTAGCGCCACTGATCCATTGAGCAGCTGTAGGTTTTTTCTTGTTTTAGCACCCACAATGCAAATAATGCGCAAACTATTGTGCGGGAGTAACTATAGAATGGATAAGGTTTTGGGTTTGAGGAATGACATTTTTTTTGTTTTTTTTTTTCGTTTTAGAAACAGGGAAAGTAGGTAAATTTGGAAAAGTGCGGGGACCGTGCTTTACGTGGGATTGGAACCCACACACTCTGGAATGGCAGGCTAGTGCACTTTCGCTAGACTACCTAGGTCGGAATAGACTGGAATTACTATAAGTTTTCTTTTGCCAGTGGCACACTTCATTTAATCTAATGCGCCATAATTTTATAAAAGGGTGAAAAATTATAATTTTCTTTTTGGAATGCCTCATACTTTAGAAAAACAAGTGCGTGTAGCGTAGTACTCATAACTGAAGTGAAACTTTCAAGGCAGACAAAGCAAGAGGGAGAGACCCGAGAGAGAGTGAGAGAGAGAGAGAGAGAGACAGAATATATATCTTAATAATTTCACAACATTTGCAAAAAATACAAATAGACAAAATTTATAAAAAACGGAGAATAGTCGACCAGTGTAGGTAAACGCCCGACACAAACCGTGGCAACAACGCGCACTACTCCGAGCGTTTATCACCTGCATAAACGCAGCGATTTCAAAACGGCAGCGACGGCACAAATTACCGCAAGACAATACCAATAAATCCGACGCCGGAACGGATGGCACTTTATAATAAGCACAAGCACTAGCCAGGAAACGGAGATGAGTAGGCAACAAAAAAAAAACGCCAAAAAGATTCGAACCAAAAAACGCCGCAAACAGTAGGCACCAAGGAAATATAACGTCAAAAAGTAGGCACCAAAAATATATTTCGCAAAAGTTTGCACTAACAAACAACGCTAAAAAGTAGGCAGTGTTATTTTTCACTAGAAATTAGCAGCCACAAGGAAAACTCAGGAAAAATAGCCTAAAGTGTGTCTAAGATATATTTAAGGTATAGCTCTATCTCTCCTTTTCCTCTACGTTATATTTTTTTCTCTCTCGCGGAACGAAAATGCCCAAAACGTTGCATGCCCTTGAAATTTTAGTCTGCATTCTCGCTCGTCTATCGACGTTCATATTGAACTTTCACTTCAAAAAATAAAAAAAGCTGAAACATTTTATATCAACCACAATTACTAATAAATAACGGTTTAAATTTAAGGTTACCTCCTCGTCTTTCCAGTTAAACATTTTGCAAATTTCCCAAATCTTCAAAGAAATAATCGCCAAAATATTTGGCACGGCTTCTTTGAAGTGCAGGAGATGCACAGAGGAGGTTTTATACCGACTCATTTTCTTCTTCATCTTCACAACTCCTGCAGAAGTCATTGTACGATACACTCATATTATCTGCCAATAGGGTGACAATAGTGCTGCGACCCGTTATAACACCTGTGAAGGAGCTGGTAGTTGATCTGTTGAGTCCAAGCAGACATTTTGTCCATTTATGATACAGTTTTATCCAGAACCCTTTGGAGATTCTGCAGTCAGTAGTCAAAGACCACCTTCTATTGGTTGCGCGATAACGCTCAAGTCAATCGCAGTGGGTAGTTCGTTATGTCCTCTGCACTCGCTGAAGCGCAAGCTCTAAGCCTTTTCTTGCACACTCACCGCTTTTTCATTTTCCTCCACTCCAAATTGGGGGCCCAACAAAGTGTGGAGTTGTGTAGTTGGATAAGCGAGCGCAACCTCCTGCATTCTTTAACACATCTTGAATTGGTACGCGCTGAGGCCAGTGCCTTGATCGCTACTTGACTATGAACAAAAATGGTAAGGTTTTCTGGATGCAGATCTCAACTTGGAAGACTCTAAACCAATCTGGGATCTAAAGGAGTAATTTAAGTATAGTTGCTCCGACTACACTACCGATCCAGTGTCATTGTCCATCTTTGCGCCGTCAGTATAAATATGGTGACCACTACCTTTTGGTTTGACTCTGGTATGCCAATCCTTCCTGTCAGGTATTCGTATTTCATAGTATTTGTTCGGATCAATCTTTGGAACCAGATAATCAGTTCTCGATGCGTCTTGTAGGTGCCCCACAGATAGTAGAACTAATGCATGAGAGCATTACGGAGTCCTAATATTCTTCCAAATCGTCGGCGTCTGGACTTTCGATTCGCAAATCAGAGTAGACCCTCTGACTTCACTACATTAGCATTCTCTGTATTCGATTAAACTTCGCCTTCTGTATTTACGCACGTAGCAGCCTGTCAGCCATAACGGGGGTAAATGTATTGGGATGCAGATGGGAGAGAACTAGAAAGCATTTATTTGTTCTAAATAATACCGTTATTATGCTTCCATTATTCACGTGAGCTGTGAGTGTATAGTAAATATGCCAAAAATCATAAATAGTGCAAAGTGAAACAGTAAAACAGTAAAATATGTACAAAGAAATGCTCTCTACTTAATGTACTGCGATTACGTGCAAATAAAAACTCCAACTTGTGTGCATGTGTGTGTGTTTGTTCATTGTAATTATATTTAAAGCGTCTCGCACGCCATGAAATGCAATAGTACACCACATTAAGAACAATAAAGTGCCATAAATGAACTATTAGCAAGTCGAAAGCCAAGGGTCAAGAGTGAAAAAATGCACGACAGGGAAAGAAGGTGAACCGTGTGGTCACTCATATATGTATGTACACACATACATATGCATAAAGTGCATAAATGATATAAATTTGTGTTGAAGTGAAATAAGTGAATGAGTGAAAACACGCAGATGTCATCAACCACAACCGATGACGGTAAATGACAGTGGAAGTAAAAAAAAAGAAAATCACATAAAATGCAGGACGCTGCGCCTGTTGACAATTGTAAGGTAGGGTGCACAAATAGTGATTGTAGGTATGTGCATATAACGGTATATTTGTAGCAAAGGAAACTACCTAAGGTGACATTAGCTTGTAGCCATTTAATTACAAATTCAAAGCATATGTGAAGTAGCACGCGCATGCATATATACGTCAGCATAAGTAAGATGAAAGTGTGTGCATGGGTGTGTGTGTGTGTGTGCGTAAACAGCATTGGACAGCAGCAAACTGTAATGTAGCATGGCTGGGTAATAACAATAATTTTAACAGGTTTTATTGCCAACTCGCAGCCAACTTTAGAACGTTGCCTCCGCAGGTGCTCACACATGAGCGCGACGGCTTCCCTTCGCTTCCATTCTCTGTTTCTCTTTCTCTCTCTCTCGCACTTTGTTCCTCATTGCAATTGCCCTCCTTGGCAGCCGTTACTAGCGTACACTTTCAACACTATTAGCTCAAGAGTCATTTGCAACCGACTGAAGAGTGTGCTCAAGCACACAACCATAGACGCAAACACACACACATACACTCACGTATACGTACAGCTATGTTGAAAATAATAGCAACGCGACACATGGGACAATTTCGACTATTTATTTATTTTTAACCCTTAACTGGTATCGTAAATTTGACTAACGAAACTAGTATCGTGGGAGCCGCGCGGCCCCCTATTAAAATTAGATTCTAGGATACAAATGTCTACAATTTTTTTCAAGAATTATTTTGATAGGACAAATAACAAGCTTGTTTTATGAAATTAATAAGTTTTATTCATATACTTCTTTTAACTTATTTACTACAAGAGATCACAAAATTTGGACAATTTTTTGGTATTTCTTTCTTACCACTATAAAAATAAAAAAAAATATTATTTCGAAAGTCTTTAGCTAACATATGTATGTTTTCTTATTTCTTATAAAATCAACTTTGAAAAAATAAACTAAAACATAAGTATTTCAACGTATAGTGGGGGTATAGTGGGGTCAGCACGGCCCCCGCAACGTACGTAGCTCCGCTCTGGTAAAAGCTTCAGCGCCGAACGTCCGACACCCGCCGCGTGTCGCGGCGTAATGAGATTACCCAAAATGGCAGCCGCGTACTATGCGTAGTTTTTAAGAAATTCAAAAAAATAAAACGCGTTGGGTCTGTGCGGCCCCCACGATACCAGTTAAGGGTTAAATATTTTTTTTTACATTTTTTATAAAGCTATATCGCATACTACAACAAAAACCATATAAGTCAGAGCTATAAACTTTCCACCAAACTTTAAAAATTAAGCAAAATTTAATGAGACCTGCAAACATTTTGTCAAAATTAAAAAAAAATATGGATATGCAGTTTTGTTGCCCACTCAATTTTAATAAAATACACTAACAATTTGCCGATTTAAGGTAGATTTTTTTCTTAACGGGGCTAAAAATTCGCATTCATTTTTGATCATTTTTTTAGTTGACGGTGCTATGCATTTTCTTCCATATAACAAGTGATCGCCTTTTTTTGTAAGGAGAAAATGCGCAAGACCTCCATCGAAAAAAAATGTCAAAAATCAAGGTGACTTGGGCGCCACCTCACACTTGCACTTTGATGTAACTTAACACAGTAAGCTAGAAAACTACATACTCTAAATATTTCTAAAAATTCTGCTTAAAAAGCTTGAAATTTTCGTGAAAATTTGTTGAATTTTTTTTTTTAATTTTTTACATAGGTTGGAACTTTGAGATATATAAACTTAAAAAATTATAATTAAAAAAATAGGTTAAGAAATAAATAGTCAAAACTCTGCAATACTTCGCGCTGCTCTTATTTTCAACACATATCTCTATTTACATATACACTCATACATGCATTAGAGTACAAGCGCTTAGGAGGCTGAATGTCCCATTGGGGCACTTTTGCTTACGCGCATGAATGCACAAATACATAGACGCATAATAACCGGCAAAGCAAAGCTCTTGCATACATACATACATTCAAGTCTTTACATTCATACATACGCACATAAATGCAGAAGCACATACATATACGCGCATATATGTTGATAAAACTGCAAATCAAGTAAGCATCGAGGCACAAACTCAAACGCTGAGGCGCTTACCTTAGTGGCGACAGAAGATTTATGCGCGACAGAGTTGAAATTAGAGCGCAACACACGCTAGCTAAGTGGCATGCAACACGACGAACGACAACAACAGCTCACACCAATAGACGACAGCTTTCACAAGATATGAATGCGGTTGGCGGCACTTAAATTTCAATCGTAAACAACAATACACTCAGCCTCGACGGTGAGTTATCTGTACACTTCCTCTAAGTCGCTGCTGTCATTTGAATGAATTACTAGTTGAATGAAGGCGAATGGGGGCGCATGAAGTGAGCCAAGTGGTCAACCTACCTGTTTTGCTTTTATTATTGCATTCACCGCCTTCCATTTTCCTTGAGCTCTATGGGATCGGTAGTGTGCGTATATGTTAGTCACTCATACGCCATGGAGTGTCGTGAATACTAAGTGTTCGTTTAGTCGTACATATTTTTAGCGTTGGCTCACTTTAATTCTATTCAAAATGGCAGTTATTTATAGCTTCGCAATATAAAAACAATAGTGAAAACAACAAAAAATATGCCTGAATGGCCTCATTAAAAGTGTATTAACATGACTTTTGCTGGATTTATTATTAGCTTTTCTTGTTTCTTAGGACTTCGATTCGATTTATTTTCGTCAATTTACTTATTATGTTTCCTTTTATGTAAATTTTAGGGCTTTAAATGAAATGTTTTCATCTTTAGTAAAAAGAATTCAGAGGAAAAAAGAACTTGTGTTGCTTCTTTTACCTGATCGCCTTAACACCTGTTTATCTCTGCAATGGAATAACACCAGGATTGAGACTTTATATCTAAATTTTTAGAATTTAGATAATCAAAGAGAAATCATTTTGACAAGAACACTATAAGTATGCATGATAAGTGCCCCAAGGCATGCGGAGTACTGGGATGCCCCAATTATTGATAGTGTGAGATAGTATGAAATTTAACAACATAATTTTTCGTATACAATTTTAAATGTTTTTCGAACTAATTTTTAACTCTCGTAAAATTTTCTATAATCAAAATAACCATGAAATTAAAGAATTAGAATTGTTAATATTTTTTTTTTTTTTTTTTTTTTGCATCAAAGATAGACTTCTATACCACAACATACGCATATATGAACGTTATTGCGCATAAAACTACCAACTTCACCATCAATGGATCTCTGGTCGAGGAAGCAAACTCCTATACTTTCGTTTTTTCGTAACGAAATACATTTAGTAGAAAACAGCTGTCAAGCAAGAAGTGGCGAAGCCATAATTTATTATGGAGGTATGTAAGAATGCATTTTTTAAATGTCGCCAATTAAATTTTTAAAAATTTTATTGGTAAGTCAACTTGATTTTCCACATTGGAGCTTGCCTTAAGAAAACTGGTTTCAACGTGAGCGCTATTCTCTAACTCTTTGTTAATCGCAGAATAGCATAGAACGCAAAAACCCTATACAAGAAAGGGCAAAACTGCGATAGAAACCTTTTGCCGAATTATAGCAACCGTAATCACCTTATCAGAAAATTATAACTTTTGGAAATGGCGTCATTCGTCAATCATATTTGATACTGGTGGACTAGACAGTTGATTAACAAACAGATAACACTGGCACACAAAAAAAAAGTTGTCTGTACACCGGGTGCCACCTATCTACGGGCATGTTTTTCGACCCAAAAAACCCCAAAAATAGCGAAAATTGGAATAAAATAGCAAACATAGCAAAAAACGGATAAAATAGCAGAAAATTGCTGCTGGAAAAATGGAAAAAATTCTTTTAAACACAATTAAATAAATTTATTATATTGTTTATTAACAAAATGCAAGATTAAAATCTGAAAATGCAAAAAAATTGTAAAATCTATGAAAATGACGTATAAAAAGAATTTGAAGAATAATTTTCCTAACTTTCAAACTTTTGTCCGGTGGTATCGAACTCTTTTATTTTCAAATGCCGTTACCTTTTTAGCTAACATGCTTTTATTTTTTGGTCTTGATGCCAGTAATTCAGCTCCATCCTTAGGCAAATTTAAATCTCGTATGAGATCATTTAGTTCTTCTCGAGTAAAAGTTTCAGGGTCTTTCGATTTCCCATCTGGCATGAAATCTTCGTCTTTGGGATTTTCATCTTCAGAAATTTCTTCTTCCTCTTCTTCCTCCATTAGCACTTCTACCTTTTCTACTTCTATCTCTTCAAGAGCATCGGATTCATCAACAATAACTGTTTTCTGTTGCTTAACAGCTGATGAAACATTGGCGTACTGTATTTTACTTCTATTCGATGAAGTAAAACCGGCAATTTCAGTCGTACAGAAGTAACAGTTACGCGAACTAGTTGGTGAAGTCCAGCTCATGGGAATTGTAAATTTCAAGTTTTCTCTGTTTTTGGTTTTTCCCCATCGTGTCAACATAATATTACATCGACCACAAACAAAGTGTGGGACCCAGGCTGAATCCATATTTGTAATTTGAATGCAAAAGCATCCTTCATAATTTCGTTTTAATTTATCTGAAAACGTTCAGCGGTTTTTTACCGGCTCAAACTCTCCACAAACGTAACAAAATAGATCAGGACTCTTGTTGCATAGATGGGAATTTGTTTCTTGTAATAGTATACTCTCCAGTAGCCAAGTTTTCCAGTACCGAAGAGCTGCAGTCGCTGGATGACGACGCCTGCGGGCCTGCTTTCTCACCCGCACCAGACGCCGATACTGAGTTTCCGAATCCCTGCATCGTAAAGTACTCATCACTTGTACCTGCCATGACGGCACACACGCCATTAACCCGGGCGCTTAACCCATTTTCGGCAGCTGGTCGATTTTTCGACCACCAACTTCGGACTCCAATATCTCAGAGACTAAATTTAAATTTATTGATCAGTTTTCCCATGTTTTAAATTTGGAATTTATTTAATTTCTAGAACATAATTTTTTAAGAAAAAAAGGTTCAGGGCAGATTTTTGTAAAAGAATGAAATTATCACTATTTTTACGTGTTTTTTGTGCAGATGAAAAATTAATGAAAAACCAAAAAACAAATAATTGTTACTAATTTATTGTGAAGAGAAAAGATGAAATTAAGAGAATCAAAAAAGTAACATATCGATATTGCAATAATTTTTACTGTTTCATGGACGTAAACTTTAGTGGTCGAGAAATCGACCACTGGCCAGGAAATGTCATGTAGGATAGAACAAAATGTAGCAATATTTTTTCCTTATTGAAAGAGATGGAAGTGAGTATCTTTGTGGTATAGGAAAGGTACTACCCCTGCAGGGAAAATCAATACTAGTGAACTAAAATTCTAGTTCAGCACTAGTACCTTACCTCCAAAATCGAACCTGTCCTATATTGGATGGTACGGGACTATTAGAAAATACCTACAATTCGAACTAGTTTTCATTCGTCTAATATCGAACTAGGGCGGAACTATCCTAAAAGGGATGCTGCGGTGGAATGTTGGCATTCCTCTAAGATTTTTAGTTTTAGAGTTTTTCGCTTGAATATGCTTTCTATCTGTGCTTCGCATATTCTTAAAAAAAAAAATTTTTGTAATATTGCATTTTTGTTGTTTATTTTTCAGTGAGAAGTAAAAATATTGTCTCACACGAAATAAGCTGTGAGTTACTGTATATATAATTGCACCATTTTGTAGGCTCAAAATCCCCCTATAATATCATCACAAATATTACCACTTTCACAAATGAGTATGCAAACCAACACAATGCTCCAATTAACATCACGCCAATCGAAATACGTAGGCATAATTGGAATATTGTACGTATCGGGGTACCATACTTTGCCACACATTGACCACTACTGGTCTGTTCGACCGGACATGGGGGTTCCAATTGTGAAGCAGACTATGAGTCGTAATCGGTTTAAAAAAATTAAGCAGTTTTTCCATCTCGCTGACAACACGAATCTAATCGCAGCAGACCGTTTTGCGAAGGTTCGTCCTATTACTGACGCTCTCAACAAAAAGTTTATGCAGTTTGGAGTCTTTAGCCATAATCTCTCTATAGACGAACAGATGATTCCATACTTTGGACGCCACTCCTGCAAAATGTTTATCAAAGGAAAGCCAATCCGGGTTGGGTTTAAAACATGGAGCTTATGCTCTGAAAGTGGGTACGGGGGAGCAGCAACCCCTCACGATAAAACTATTGGTCTAGGCGCACAAACAGTCTTAGACTTGCTTGCCAACGTATCTGACCCTGAGTGCCACATCATTTTCTTTGATCATTTTTTCTCTTCATACCATCTCATGTGCCTTCTGAACGAACGTCGATTTTTTGCAACAGGTACTATACGTGAAAATAGAATGGGCGATTCTCCTTTGAGAAATTTAAAAAAAGAAATACGAGGAACATTTGACCAACTACTTGACCGTCAGCAAGAAATATTGACTGTTCGGTGGAACGATAATGCTGTAGTCAATGTTATAACTAATAACTCCACAGTCAATCCAATTATTAGCACTAAAAAATATTGTCGGAAGAAAAAACAAACTATCACTATCCCGCAGCCAAAAGTTATTGAAGAGTATAATTATGGCATGGGTGGTGTGGATCTCCATGATAATGCGGTGGCAAATTATAGAATATGTATGAGAGGAAAAAATGGTGGTGGCCAATTGGCCATATGCTCTTGGTAATGCAATGGTCAATGCATGGAAACTTCATTGTACGATGGCAAAAATTGAAAAGATAAAACCACTGTCACAAATTGATTTTCGTTCCAAAGTCACAACAGAATTATTGAATTACGACAAGGACGAGGACGAGTATGAAAACGAACATGGAGATGAAGGTCCATCGAACCTTCCTCAGATCAATGAAAGGGTACACGTCGTCATGAGAAGCATTGAAAACAAATCTCGGCGGTGTCAATTTTCCAAGAAACATACTATTTTTACTTGCAAAAAATGCAATATTCATTTACATAGTAAATGTTGTGATGATTATCATAAAAATTTGTAAGCTGACTTTTCTATCAATAAAACAACAAAAAAATATTTGTATTTGAAATAAAATGAAATAAATTGACTTCGTGTGCTAAATTTTTTTCATAAATGTTGTATTTTTTTCTTAATATATTTGACGGTTTTTGGCCAGCGGTCGATTTTTCGACCAGTCCATATCTAAAACACCGATGGTCAGAATTTTTTTTTTGTTTAATTTTTCTTGATTATGGTCCTATAAGCACTGACTAAAAAGGAAATGGAAAAGTTATGTCGATTTCTTGTAGCGGCCAAAGATGGGTTAATCGCGGTTTTTTGCAGTTTTATGAATGTTTGAGGGGACTATGGGCCGAATTCATTGCATAATCAGATCGAGCAGATTAAACTATATTACATGAAAATCTTCGTCAATCCGGTTCCACAAAATTTTTTATAACCAAATAATCCCAATTTTCGCCGATTTTTACAATTTTTTTAGAATTAAAAAAGTTTATGATTGAAGTACGATCGAAATTAGTATGAAACGGATCAAAATACGTAAAAATTATGCTTTCCTTAGATCTGATTTTTTTTTGTTTTGCCAAAACATCGAATTTTCGCTATTTTTGTGTTTTTTTGCAATTTACTCGAAATTAAAGACTGGACGGCCCAAACTGACTTGAAATTCGTATTCAGCGGGTTGAAGAACATGCCCGTAGATAGGTGGCGCCCGGTGTACAGTCAATTTTTTTTTTTGTCTGCTGGTGTAATCAGATCAAAGATTTCCATCGCTAGTAAAAAAGTTATACCAAAACAAAATTGGATGACTAATTTTATGCCACCTTGTATTTGCGTCAAAAACAACACAGGAACTTACTTTTTTTCAACCAAATCAGTCTTCTTCCTTCCTTCATACCCTATCCACTCGTAATGCACTTGCTGACGCTGCGTTTGCTGAGCCGAAGTATAATATTAAAAAAAATACATATAAACATGGAAAAATGCATACTGAAATTTTTTGGAAAGGATAAAACATCTAAATTTACATATTTATTATTTTTAGATATGCATGTGTAAGCTAAAAATATTTATTTGATAAGTACATATATCCAGTTATTTGATTATTCATTATTTTGCATTGTAATGGAATTAAATAATTTTGACAAAAGCTTCTACAGAAAAAACAAAGAGATATTTATATCATTAAAATTTGATACTCCACTTTTACCGCACAAATTTTATAGTGAGTACTTCTTAATTAGAAATAGAAAATAATTTGTTTAGTTGCAAAATGAAAAAAATGTTGTGAAGGTAATCCAATTGCAGTAGATTTCAACAGTAATTAACCAAAAAATGCAGTATAGCGTAGCGATTTCTCACTTTTTTTGAATTGGGTAATTAACAAATGTGTTATGTGTCCTATTTCAGTTAAATTTTAATCCGGAAATACTATTTGTTGGCGCTTTTGGGTATCATGAATTCACACCATAGGTGGGCGGTATTCAGTAGCAGTAAAAATTAAGTACATAAATATAATTTTATTCTGATATTGAAATTTAGTTTGAAAATCAAATGATATTATCAGTATTTCTATCGCAATTTTTTTTTGGGAATAAGTAAAAAAATATCTTTAATGCAATTTCTCCAGTAATTAGTAAAAAAATATTTTTATTAAAATTTGTTTCCAGTAATTAGTAAACAAATACTTACGGCATTTTGTTTGCAGTAATCAGTAAAAGTTTACTGGAAATGCAAATTAAATTTCATTATCTGTAAAATTTTTAAACCAGTAAATTTATAATTCAGTGTGCCCATCTATGGCTCATACCATAAAAACAAAAGAATATTTATATATATAACTAGCAACCCGCCCAGCTTCGCACGGGTATAAAATATATACCATCGAAATATATATATCGATCCAGTAGTTTTGGCTTATTCATTATTGCCCGTGGCCCGCACGCGTTAAATTTGGAGTAAAACAATTCTCCTTTCTTTATAGCATGAAGATTTCCTGCTATCTTTGGGATATCTAAATTCATACCCTACATTTTTGCATATTAACTTTTTGCATTTTTACATATATATTTATTTTATTTTTACAACAATTACTATATTACAGAATGTCTTTATATACAACGTTCATAGCTTTCTTGTCATTAGACAATACAAACATGTTTTCTCTAGAGGTTACTCTTGAAAGAGCGACATACAGTTGGCCATGTGAAAAACAGTCAACACTCAAATCTAAGCCTGCAACGTTGAAGGTTTGACCCTGAGATTTATTAATGGTCATTGCAAAAGATGTCTTTACCGGAAATTGTAAGCGTTTAAATTGGAGTGGTAGATCCGATGGTATCAGAGGGATTCGGGGAATCAATACATCTTCTCCGGTACCACATCCTGTGAGTATTGTGCACTCTATTATGAAAGTTTTCAGTGATTTTACCAGCAAACGCGTGCCATTGCAAAGTTTAGGTGGACTTAGGTTTCTTAATAAAATAACAGGACAACCTATTTTCAGCTCCATTTTGTGAGGAGGGAGTCCAGACGGGTTCAAAGAATTTAGAAATTCTGTAGGAAATTGAACAGCTTCTTCCAAATCGAGAACAGTATCGACCGAGTAGTATATTTTCGTTGGCGCATCAATCTTTGAAATAATCAAGTTATTTACTTTATCTACTTGTTCGTTAGTTGGTGACAGAATAGCTCTTTCTTTAAACCAAGATATTGTCTTATAACTTATGTTATCAATGTCTGGATAGACATTGTTGACTAACTCTTGGATGTTGTCTATCAAAACACAATGGTTTTCTAGGTTAATCCTTCCCTCACTTTGTGTTAATTCTCCATTGCCAACTTTAGCAGCTTCTCTGGAAATAGCCTGTTCTCACGTGAAGATGACGAAATCCTCATATTAGTTTTAAGCTCTAATTTATTGACATACGACTAAAGGTGGGATCTTTTTAGCGAAGCATTTATTTCGTCAGCACGTGTTCCTCGAGTCACAACTGGTAGGATTTGATGGAAATCTCCTGAGAACAGAATTGTACATCCACCCATAGGTGCATTTTTGTTGCGCAAATCGCGCATTGTCCTATCCAGTGCTTCCACAGACGTCTTGTTTGACATGGTAGCTTCGTCCCAGACTATTAATGAGCAGTCACGCATCAATTTTCCTGTATTGCTCTGTCTAGAAACACTACAGACGCTGTTATCATCATCGGTGGCGATTTTCAGCGGGTGCTTCATTGTAGAGTGTGTGGTTCGGCCTCTTTGCAAAAGACTCTTTCCAAAAGAGTAGCGGCAATGCCGGATGACGCAACAGCTAACGCAATTTTTCCGGTAGATCTCAATTACTAATTACTGTTGTAATATCTTGAAAAATATTGTTTTTACTTATATGCTGTAAAGAGCCATATACATAGATCTAATATATATGAAAACAACAATGTATTTAAGGTATTTAATTGGATAAGGATTAATGTTGTACCCATTTGTTGAAATCGCTTCGAAAATAAGCTATTAGTTGTCGTAAAAAGTAAATGACAAAAAATGTTATTGTATGGAATTGATAGCAAACTAAACGCGCTCCGAATCAATAAAAACTATTCAAAAACTGTATTTTAATTATGTGCGATTTACTAATATAGAACCTGAAAATAGCGTTTTATTTCGCTGTAAAATTGTATGTACATATAATTACATGGAATTCAGTACATACATAGATACATATGTACATATGTCCGAAATGAAATAATGCGAGCGATTCGTAAATACATACATACATACGTCACCATACGATGTAATTCAACATTAATGAGGTGTGGTGAGATTATCGCTTAACGCCTATTGCTTCATTCGGTTGACAGCGAACACACACACAAACAGCTTTTTTTGGAAAAAGAGCTGCTTTTGTTTAAACAATTTTGGTTAAATAACAAATAAATCAATTATTTTTTTTAATGCAGAACGAAAGTAAATATTTCAAAGTTAAACTTCAAGAAAGTTTCATTTTAATTGGTTGATTCGTTTATGATTTATGGCCGTGAAAACAAAAAATTTATGTTTTTTTCCACATTTTGACCGATTGCCACGCCCCCTTTATATATTTCTTAACATTATATAGATATAAACCTTCCTCTTCAATCAATCTATCTTTAAAAAAAAACCGCATCAAAATCCGTTCCGTAGTTTTAAAGATTTAAGCGTATAAGGGGACATAGGGACAGAAAAAGCGACTTTGTTTTATAATATGTAGTGATATATAATAGGTATATACATAATTGGCGCGTACACCCTTTTTCCGTGTTTAGCCGAGCTCCTTTTTCTATTTGTGGTGTGCGTCTTGATGTTATTCCACAAATGGAGGGACCTACAGTTTCAAGCCGACTCCGAACGGCAGATATTTTTATGAGGAGCTTTTCCATGGCAGAAATACACTCGGAGGTTTGCCATTTCATGCCGAGAAGCGACCGCTATTAAAAAAAACTTTTTCTTCATTTTAGTATTTCACCAAGACTCGAACCAACGTCCTCTCTCTGAATTCCGATTGGTAGCCGCCAACAAAAAGCATTGCAAGGGCTACTATTTGGCCATCTGCGTGAGTGCAACTACAAGAAATTACAACCCAGATTACTCAATTAATTGTGTAAAGGAATTTCTCTAGCTGGGTGTGGGATTTTTATTTCCCTCGCAGTTCCGTTCTTCGCTTATCATTTACTTCGCCTAATAAACGAATGTATAACCAAAAGGGCTTATGAAATCGTTTAATAGTATAGTTATTAATATGCAGTAATCTTTCCTAAGACCGGAGCCCCTTTTCACGGAGTCTAATAAACTCAAAGCTCAGCATGCTTTTCATAGATGGCAATCGGAGTTTTTTGTAGGGAATTTCTATAAAATCATAAAAAAAAAAATGAAGGCAAACAAATTTCTTTTATGAAAACATATTAAATTTCAACCACAGTGGAACAAATAAAGACATTAAATCGCATGGAAAAAGTTATAATTTGATTTTGAATCATCGCTTACTTTCAGTAAATTTGTCAAATACTCAGCTAACCGTTTCTGTGGCGTCAAACTTTTTAGATACATTTTTTTCACTTAATTAAGGCCAAATATTTTACTTTCGTAAGTCAAGGGGTATCCAATCAGAGGTGTTACATTGATATTCAAAGAAAAATGCTAGTTTTTAATATAAATGATCGAATGTTTATTTCATTATAAAGAGGAAGGTATGCCGTTAATAGTGGAAAATAACATCAGGCAAATGACCACCACGACCACGCTTTCAGGACAGTATCCTTTACATGAAATTTTCCATAACCGAATTACAAAGTGGCTGCCCTATGTCCACGATAGCCTCACAAATTCCATCTTTGAGGTCTTGAATCGACCCCGGGCTGTTAGCGTAAACCTTCTCTTTCACGTGGCCCCAAAGAAAAAAGTCACACGATGTTAAATCCCAAGATCTCGGTGGCCAATTGTGATCACCTCTTGGAGAGATAACACGGTCCGGAAACTTTTCCTTTAAAATATCAATGGTTTCATTGCTTGTGTTGCACATAGCGCCGTCTTGTTGAAAATAAACGTTGCCCAGATCAATAGCATCCAATTCCGACCTTAAAAAATCGTTAATCATATCTTAATAGTGATAGATAACACCTGTTATTGGAAAACCCTATATAAAAACCAATTATCTTTTAGTAGTCATTGTTAACTTAATAGTGATGGTAATTGCGAAAGTTCCCATTATTATAGCTTTCACAGCCCATTAACTAAGTAGAGAGCGGACCGCGCGCTCCTCTGCCTCAAGCTTTAAACACATTTATCTCCCAACGACTTTTTTTCGGCGTGGTGTTGACAAAAAAAACAATATTCAACCGATTCGTCTGAAATTTTAAAATATTTTTCACAACATCGATGGTTATCGCCCGTACTAACATAGAATCATACTATTATTTCAAGTTTTTTTTTTATTAAAAATCTTAAAAAGCCCATATTTAGAGTGTTAAATTCAAAATCGCGCCATTTTGTAAAATTTTTGCTTTTTTTTATTCTAGTACAGGACGTAGCTACTGTCATACTGATTAATCGTTTTTTTTTGGTATTTGTGTTTCAGATAAATAGAAGTACCAAAATATACAAAACCGTCCAAGTCCAATTTTTCGCGAGGGTCAACTTCAGCGCCATTTTTAAAATTATTAATATACAATTTTTTTTAATTTTTGTATGTAAAAGTAGTTAAAAAAAAAGCCTAAAAATTCCTGAAAATACCATAAATTTTCGAGCTCTAGGCCGCCGGGACGCCTGAAATGTTAAATGTTATTCAATAGAACTGCAGCGAATAACTTTAAAAGGTATGGACATTTCACTGATTCATAAGGTATTCATGTAGTACTGCCATAATTTTACAATCTATATCCTTACCATTACAATGTAAGTCTTAACAAATCACAGAAAACTACTCTATTAAAGGAACTTACTTTAATTAAATCATACGGATATATTTTCATAATTTCCTTAACAAATCCTGAATAGGCTTGCAGTTAAATAACGCTTCCTTCATAGTCAATAAAATAGTAAACACTATGTAGAAGTAAACAAATAAAATACTGGACAACTTCAAAGCATCAGCAGCCAGGAACTGGCAAAGTGACCTGTCTGCTTTCCTTTTCCTGCTGCTCTTTTCCTTCCACCCCAAGCCAGTTTTATTCGATCAAGCCATTCATTGTTAATGTCCTATTACAAAACGTAGCCAGTACATTTGCTACGAAAACACATGTCAACAGACCATTTTATTAGCTTCTAATGGATACATTTTACTTATGACGTTCATGTATGTATGTGTGTAGAAAAATGCCGCTCAACTTTTACATTACATGTGTATATACATCTGTTTGTGCAAACAAATTACATATTCTTATCGTGCGAAACAACAATATTTCATATGAGTGGCACATTTGAGTAAATCAAGTACACAGACAAAGTTGCCTCTCATATCGCAGGCACAACTTTTAATCTACAACAATTTTCCCCTAGACATTGGCAAATTATGATGCTGTTGTCGCTGTTGTCACTCCTGTTATTATTATTGTTGTTATTATAGTATTTTGTGTACTCAGCTCTTGGCAAGCTGGCTTGCTTGTCTGATAGTTTGACTATCACTGCCTACACTAGGATATTTGAGAGGGAAGCTTACAGCTGAATGGAAGTTTTACCTTCGCAGAACAGACGACTTTTTATAGATATATTTACTTATATGTACTTGTATTTGTGTGAGAGTGATATAATTTCATGGAGTGTTGGTTTGATTTTGTGATTCTTTGAAAGCATTTTTCTGTTATACTTACTTTTACTAGATTACTTTTAGTTGTAATTATGTATACATAGAGGTGTATATATGTATGTATATATATGTGCCACAGAGGTCAGTAATGGGATGTTGGTACTATAAGTGTTGCATACGTGTCGAAAATCGTAGGATTAGTTGATGTGGATTCCGGAATGATTTGTAATTTTCTTCAAGTTTAAGTGTAGAACACTCTACTTTAATGCTTGAATATTCTGACAAACACATAAACACATTTCAAATTTATTCAACCATAAGTTTCTGATTTTTGAACATTTTAGTGAAGAGAGAAAAACTTTTCCATGTGAACGATATCACTGTGGAACAAATTCAGGTTAGCAAAAATTAGGTCCATTCTGAGAGTGGCGGTTGAAAATAGAGGCGAAATTAGAAGACCCGTATCGCGCCGTTTTTTTATGTTAGTTCGAATTTTTTTTAATCGGCCTTCGAAGTTTGCAGTCAAATGCCGATTGTTTCATAAGTACCACAAAAATTTTCGAAATCAATTTTTTCAAAAATTGTAATTGTTGAACAGGTCTCTAGCAATAATTTGGCTTTTACAGATTGAAAAAATATCAATTAGTCGACGAGTTATAGCCAAAAAACCATATAAACAATTTTGCTCCGATTTCGAACTTCGAAGGCCGATTAAAAAAATATTCGTGCTAACATAAAAAAACGGCGCGATACGCGTCTTCTAATTTCGCCTCTATTTTCACCCGCCACTCTCAGAATGGACCTAATTTTTGCTAACTTGAATTTGTTCCACAGTGTATTCCTAAAACTAAACCAAACATATTTTAACACATGAGCTCGTATCTGCCTTAAATATTGTTCATTTTTGTTGTTTTTGTAAACTTTGTTTTAAATAACATACCTAAAAAGTGCTGACAGCTCAGCTGTGCCAATTAATAGTTGTAGGTTATAGCTAATAAAAATAATAATTGGTGCTTCCTCAATTGGCCACCGAGATCTTGTGATTTAACACCTTGTGAATTTTTTCTTTGGGGCAACGTGGAAGAGAAGGTCTACACCAACAGCCCAGGGTCGTGAGGCTATCGAAGACATAGGGCAACCATTTTGCAATTCGTTTATGGAAAATTTCTTGAAAAGGATATTGTCCTGTAAACGTGGTCGTGGTGCTCATTTGCCTGATGTTATTTTCCAGTATTAACAGCATACCTTCCTATTTATAATGAAATAAACATCCGATGATTTATATTAAAAAACAAGAGGTTGTCTGTAAAGTCGGTTTACTGACGATAGTTTAAATTGAAAACGTCATAAGAAAATATTGATGGAATGGTTGCAATATTCAAAACAAAATTTTAATGTTATTTGTTTTATAGATATTTTGTATGGATATAGAGGAGGAGGTAAATGGAATTGCAATGGAATAGGTCAAGTTACATTTACACAAACGTGAAAAATGACGAAACATTTATCAAATTCATGAAAGATGTCTTCAATTTCGATTGTGCATCAGACGTTAATAAGTCAACAACACTAAGAGGCACCATCATCGATTTGCCTTTTTCAAGACACTTTACACTCGAAACACTCCCTTTCATTTCCTACTTTTTCTATCATCGTCCTATTCTCAACAGAGAAATGGTTCATTACCATGCACACAGGAAGAAGGCATATGCAAATACAAGTATGTGAATTTATACACCTACATATGCGCATATACATACATATATATGCTCACTCGAATAGGACAGAGCCAGATGTCGAACGTTGCCGAACGCGGGGGCCGATTGTGGTCTTTGTCGTTCGTTCCGCGCTCCCGCTTGCAGTTCAAGCACATTAGCTTGCGTACGGAATAGATTCGTATATTTGATATGTCCATATGACTTGTATGCATCTTTACATATAGATTTGTTCTTTTTGAAAATTGCGCGAAATTGTATATGTATATGCATGTTTATATACATGTATTAGTATACAACATATCTTATAAGGTATGTGGGAAATATTACCATACATTTTTCCCTTCATATACAAGTAATAAAAAAATTAATAAGAAGAACATTAAAACAACAGGTATTATTAACAAACTTGGTGTTATTTTAAATTCTTCAAGTAAATCAAATTAATAATAATCAATAAGAAGGCATATACAAATACAAATACGTGAATTTATATATGTACATATGCGCATATACATACATATATACGCTCACTTAAGTAAGAGAGAGCAAGATGTCGAACGTTGCCGTTCGTTTGCTTTGTTCGTTCCGCGCTTTCGCTTGCAGTTCATTCAAGGTACCGGCAATGAGCAAGCTAACGACAAATGAGCAAGGTAACGACAAATGAGCAAGGTAACACTAATGAACAAGGTAACGACACATTTTTTCGTGCGTGCAGCCGGCTAAATCGAATTATAAGACGTTATCACGTCAAAATAGCATTTTTCTTTGAATATCAAAATAACACCTCTGATTGGAAACCCCTTTACTAAAACTATATGGGCTAAAAATCTGCATACTAGAAAACTATTCAGAAATTCTGATTTAAAGGTTTGAAACTGTAACGAACATTTTTGTAATCCTTAATTTTGTACAACGTTTGAAGCTGTGATTTATGCGGGTTTTGTGATTTTATGAGCAGTATTTAAATAAGATATTAAGGAAAAATATTTGACATGAAAACATATGAAATACCAAATAAAAAACCCTGTCAAGAAAAGTAATATATTATATTTAATTTCATTTATTTATAGAAAGGAAATCTTCTCTGAGTTAGGAAAAACTTCATAACATAATCTTTTTTCTTGCATTTTAAAATTTCTCCCATTATTGCCTTATCAATTTCTTTTTACTTCTTTAAAAACTCCAAAACGTCTCCACTTTCCCTGTTTTCGTGGTAGATCACATCCACTTCTTCTCACCAGCTTCTTCTTAGTTACTAAGGCCTCATTTCCACTTGCATTTTCTTCTCTTCAAGCTTCAATGAGAGAACCAATTTACGAGTCAAGGCGATATTCCCTGACTGATATATCGGGAGTGGGGGCGATAAACTTCGTGAGAGATGTAAAAATACTCCCATGAGGTAGCCGCTTCTATCAACGTACGGTTCCTTTCCTTGGGAAGTTTATACAGCTCCATAAAGTCGAAAACTTTCTTGTGACATTATCCCGAGTAAAATGAAAAGTGAGATCGATGATGTTCATTTATCGCAGATTCTTTGCCGCAATAAAACTCGTTTTTTGCGCTTCAACCGCAAATATTACTCTTAACATTTGTCAAAGCGCCATATTAAAAATTAAATACAATTAAATACAGGATGTTGAAGTAGACGCCGAAATGTCGATTCGTCGTCATTTTCAACTTGTTGGCCTTTGTCCTTCGACTATGTGGAAGACTTTACGTAAGATTCTTGGCATACGTGCCTGCAAAATAAAGCTCGCGGAAAAATTGTAGCCGAATAACGTCAGACCCCAAATTGCACAAGTCGTCAAATCCGCACTCCAAGAACTCGAATGGGAAGTTCTTCAGCATTCGCCGTACTCTTTGAACATTGCACCGACCGATTACCATTTTCTCAGCTCCCTGTCAAACCATATGAAAGGTGTTACCTTCGATAACAAAGAGGTCCTTAAAAGCTGGCTCAACAACTTCTTTGACACCAGACCAGGCGATTTTTGACGGAACGGCATCAACAAATCGTTCCAGAGGTGGGAAGAGGTTGTAAGCAGTAACGGAAATATATAATTGATTAACTTTTACATATATTTATTGTTTTTTGTTTAAATAAATGTCTTCGGTAAAAACGCGACGAAATTCTGCCTCAACTTTACATCGAGGTGTACATGAAAAGAAAATCGTGGGGGTACGAATTAATAGCGGTTAGGGCAAGTGTTTTAACAGCCCATATGATTATTCATGCATATATAGATGCACACACATACATATACGCGAAATGTTACGAATACATAAAAGTTTCACTTGAAGCATCCATCGGCGCACTTTTCGAATAATCAGGACGATAAGTGACCGCTCAGTGTTTTTGAGTTCAACAAGTTGCACGATTGCGTTCGTTAAAATTGATACTTATATATACTTATGCACATACATACACACATATTAAACTCTTAAGTGGTAATACCGTTTTCAGCGCAATTCGGCAGCGGAGAAGCCGCACTTGGTTACTAACTTTCATTCAAGCATTATTGACATACCATTTCAGGCCATGCAACATTTGTTGCAACCACACAATTGGTAGGTTTTTGGTACACTCTGACAAATGAACTTTCAAGAGCATGCTACATACAAGTAAGTGGCAAACTGGCGTGTAGTATCATCAATTCAAACTATAATTTTTTACAATGCAATTACATGACATAATTGTTGCTATAAATTACTTTATGAGCATTCACACATTCAATTATATAATAAATATGTACATATATATGTATATATGTATAGGTAAATAACGCAGGTTGCATTGGAAGTGCAACGTACGCCTCAACAACGTTTACAACTCGTACAATTCTATTGCGCATCGCGCGGTCAGGTCAACTTATGGTGTTCAGGGATGAGTCTCATTTTTGGCTTAAAGGCCACGTTAATAAGCAAAATTGCCAAAGCAAGCAGGAACTTACTTCAAAGACGAGGCTAACGTTAATGTACCAATGTATAGCGAACGCTATGGCGCCCTGATAAACAACTTTTTGATGCTGGAAATTCAAGTCCGTGCTATCTAAAACATTTGGCCGCTACTTGCCATACATCCCGTGAAACAATGGATTTAGTGCGTCATCGCATTGAGCAATTTGTCTCTCGTCTCGTACCAGTAGATTGGCCACCAAAATAGTGTGATATCACAACTTTCGACTTTATTTCGTGCAGGAATGTAAAGTCCAACTGCTTTGTGGATAAGCCAGGTTCGATTGAGGCATTGGAAGCCAACATCATTAAAGTCATGAAGGAGATACCGACCGAAGTCCTCCAGCGCTTAATTCAAAATTGGTGTTTACTGATAGCTGAATTACGGCGCAGTAACGGCCAACATTTAAAAGGGACTATCTTTAAAAAACCAATGTCATGAATAGTTCTACACAAAAATAATAAAAACGGTCCAATAAATTTGAATTTTCGTTGCTTTGTTTCAATTGAAAATTCGTAATCGATTTTTTGAAAATTCTGGACGTATGTAACCCCTTAAATCTCAACAACGTTCAACAGGAATGGATTCTCATACTGGATTGGCCGTTTCAAATAACTGATCCAAATTTGTTATATTCTGCGTACTGAGTGCATTTCTTACGTTGCTCCGAAGCGGTTCTATTTGATTTAAGGTAGTAGTCTGGTAACTTATTTTGAAAATTTCGAATTTCGGTTTTTTACATATTTTAAAAGTGCGATATATTGGTAATATACTGTACAAATTTTAGACCGAAATTCGAAATATTGACGAAATTATAGCACATACATGAGAGCGGCTCATACTTGCGCGCGCTATAAATAATCAATTGCTAAAACTTTAAGCGCGTTTTTCTCAAAACAACGTTTTTCCGGATGGCCGTCGTGAAAACAAATTTTCTATCTAACGGATTGAGCTGAAATTTAGATATGTTTTTCTACACATCAATAGTTCTGGCGGGTAGTAGATTTAATTTATTTCGTCCCTAGCTTTCCATTTTTTAGTCCGATTTCCACTTAAAAAAAAGGCAATTTTCTTACGAAGTCCGCCATTTTGTTATTTTTTGTCAAAATCATTTGATCTTACTGCCCACCAGAACGATAAGCACACTGATTACTAAGCAATTTGTTTTTTCTGTTTCGATGACCACAAGTGAGGAAATCTCGCCGGCCAGCCACTGTACCTCTTTTTTTTGCCGCTTGCTGCAGTGTACAAAAATAGTATCAAAACATTAAAAAAAAAAAAAAATTTTTGTGTACACCTTCTTATACCTTTAATAACATATCAGAAAATCAAACCGATTGAATTTTATTTTCCCTTCCAAAAAATGTCCCAAACATGGCCTAAAAAAACGTGTAAGTTACCAGACTACTACCTTAAGTCGGCCCAATCTAGAAAACTGGCTAAATTGTCTTCGATGAAATTTTTGGCAACTCAAGAACTCTGCTTTGGATCATTGTAGTATTGAATTTCCAAATCACAGCTAAATTCTCTTCCGCATAAGGTAGCATTGCATTTTAAAGTATCTGAACGTACTTGACCGCATCCATATTATCTTCGATACGAGAACTGTTCCAGTCACACCATTATTGAGTCCCCCCCCCCCCCCCCCCCCGTGCTTTATGATTGGTGAGACGAACTGGGGGTCGAATGTTGCACGTTTTGGCAGCCGCACATTATTTTCGTTTCATCGCAGAATTAAATGTAATGCCAATGATTTTGAGTCCGCGATATGTTCTCCCGAGCAAACGCAATTCGGCGTTGTGTCGCTGCGATGCTGTTACCAATGGATTCTTGCGTGCAATGGCTTGCCGTGCTTCTGGCAATCGCACAGCAACTGTTCTTTATATTATTGGCTTTTCCAGGTGAACAAAAATGTATCGATGGATGTCAGCAGTACTCTTCCTATGATCTTGTTTTGACAATCTAACTGTTATCCAAATAATCTAGATAGTTGTCTTTTGCGTTTCATTCTGGGAACGTTTCCAGCTATTTTATGCTCGATAGGGTTGGGAACGTGTAATTGTAATGAAATATCAATGTATGTAGGGTAATCCGGTATTTTCCAACTCTATGATTGCTTTTCGAAGAGTTCGGGATGCAATGGCAGCAGCAGGGCAATAGGAGCGCCTCGATTGAATTGGGTTGGGTTGATGTGTGTATTATTATATTACAAATATAGAAATATACAAATATAAAGAAGTAGCACCACTAGCAACATCAGCCATCGGCTCTTCTTTATGTGTCTAATTAGAGTCTATTACTCTTTCTCGTAGTAACAGACTCCAATCTAATATCTGGCGCGCTTTGATGAACTTGGAAAAAATTGTTTAGGCGGTCACAACGCCAATCGGGAGGCGAAAGATATTTTAAAGCAAAATTTAATGAAAATGAAAGCCTAATATAAAAAATCAGCCAGCTATAAAGTGTATAGGTATGTACTATAGCTTTGCATTTACATACAGTGAGTCACAGTCAAAGTGAGCCACCAGTTCCTAGAAGATATATGTTTAAATAACTTTTGTAATTACTTTCACACATCCTTTTTTTTTGTCAACTTTATAAAGTGAGTATGCTTGCGTTATTTAACTGTATTTTTTCTGTTTGTTCGCTGCCGAACGAACACTTAAACGATTGAACAAATTTACGCCACACTCAAAGTTAGCCACCTAATATTGTTTCTGTTATAATAACGGGATATCTAATTTTGGATATTAATTGTTGCTTGCATCTTATTCTCAGTGCTTTAGTCGCTTTTATCAAGCGGGTAATAAAGATGGATCGACAAACAAGTGTTGAAATAAGGCAGTTTATAATTGATCGTTACAAAAAAGGATAATCCCAAAGAAAAATTGCGGAATATGTAAATAAAAGTCGAGGAACTGTCCAGCACATCATACATCGCTTTACTAGAGGAGGAACAGTAGCAAACAAGCAGAAGAAGAGCAAAGAAAAGGGGACAAGGCGTTTATTGTCCGGGAAATAAAGAAAAATCCTCACCTTAGTGCTCCGAAATTGAAGAAGGCGGTTGAGGAGCAATTAAATATCCACGTTAATCCCGAAGCTGTACGAAGAGTGCTAAGAAATCATAGTTATATTGGTCGAACGATCAGAAACAAGCCATTTATTAACAAAAAAAATCGAAAAAAGGTTGGAGTTTGCACGGGAATATGTTCACAAGGATATGAGTTTTTGGCAAAAGGTTCATAACGGTGTAATGTAAAGTAAATTTAACTTAATTGGCTCTGACGGTAAGAGGATGGTATGGCGTCAAAAAAACTCTGAGTTTCAGCAGAAAAACCTCACTCCCAGTGTGAAGCATGGCGGTGGCTTCGTCATGGTTTGAGGCTGCATGGCAGGTGGTGGAACTGGAAATCTTTAACATATTCCAGGCATAATGGATAAATACGTTCATATAGGCATTTTAAAGCAAAATCGTAAGCCAAGTGTCGAAAAACTAGGGATCGAAGGCGACTTTTATTTTTACCAGAACAATGATCCGAACACACAAATCGTTTGTTGCGCGGGAATATTTATTATATAATTGCGCCCACGTATTGAAAGTACCACCGCAGTCTCCAGATATAAATATTATTGAAAACTTATGGGTCCGTCTTGGCCAAAACCTACGGAAACATAGCATTTTGTCGAAACAAAACCTTTTAGATGCCTTATAAGACGAGTGGCGTGCAATTCCTTCCACATATACCTGGAATTTATTAGAATCAATGCCCAGACGTATACAAGCCGTTATTTCTGCCAATGGTGGGCCAACCAAGTATTAATTTGTTATTTAAGTTTATTTGAGTTCAGGTGGCTCATTTTCACTGTGAGATAAATTTGTGGATTATTTTAGTTTTTGTTCATTTTTTGTAATAAACAAAGGAAGTCCTTCATGTACGCGATGGGTTTTTGAAGCTTAATATTCAAACAATAAATCCACATAAAAATTTTTTCCAATCTGTATTCTTTTTAAATAATTTTCCAGTAAATCTGATAATTAGGTAGTGGGGCTCACTTCGACTGTGACTCACTGTATATAGTAGGTATATCCGAATATGTATACATTTGCATTTAATGATATTTACAAGGCCTTCTGCCGCCTCATAGATCTTGCGCTTGCGCTTGTGGCAGTGCTAAAAGGCACATGCTGACCATCCGCAATGAATGGCACTGGCAGTACTTAAACAAGAGCCAAAGAATGTTTACAGAAGGAAAAAAGAAGCAGCAACAAGGACAGCAGTAACAACAATAACTTAACTATGACACAGTAAATGAGCGCTTAAGTGCACATTAAGTGAATAATTTACAGCAACTCAACTCAGCCTATCAGCAGCAAATTTACCATAACCGCTAAAATCGCTGAAGTAGCTGACGTAGTAGCGACCAAGTGCGTGAAACTTTTCAACCATTGGTCTATTAACAACAGCGAATGCTTACTTGCGTTAGCTGTGAAACTTTGCCGCATATTTATGCGCAATAAATTAAGACCTGGTTGCCGAAATAGTCGCCGCGGCCTTTTGTAATCGCTGTAATGCCAAGAGTGAAAGAGGAACAAAGCATTTCGAAACTCCGCTAGTCGCAAACTCCTTTTGATTATCGGGATTTTCCTAATTTCCCCATCATTACCTGCCACAATTGGTGGCTTCACTGGTGTACATTTCGTCTCTTATTTACAGGGTGTGTACGGTATTTGAGGACAAATTCAAAGTAAAACTAATTATGTTTTATTTTGTAGAAAATTATTGAATAAAATTTCCATTAGCTGCAATAGCCTCTTCGATTTGGGTCCGGAAACGATTGCATGCCCGAATAAAATTATCCTTATTCATATTGACCACAACGGTATTAATCATAGCCTTCAGAGGGGTGGGAGAGGAGGTATTTGTGGATTACGAACGGTGACTAATTTGCGGCTGTGTTAGCCGTTTTATGCTGCTGATGAAGTTGATCAGATTTTTGATAGCAAGGCCTACTACGTCCGCAGGCACACGATAGAAATGAGAACCAAGATGCTTAAATCTTAGTCCTGCGAGAGCGGAGCAGGTAAGCAGCAGGTGCTGAGATAATTCAACCTCATCCTTCATACCGCTGCTACAAAAAGGACTTGAAGTAATTTCGAGTCTCCGTGAGGACGCCCACGAAATTTGAGAGCTGAGATTTTATCATCCTCAAAATATCCCTCGAACGCCTTCGATCCACCTGTGGCCAGAAGGATTTCGCGACTTTACACGTTTTTATACCTACTTGCCCAGCGCTCGCTGAGTTGACGCGAAACCCATCTTTCTAGGAGTAGAGCACAGGTTATCACGGGGATCCCGATGCTCTCCTTTCGTGGAGACAATACCTAACAGGTCCTTTGCTTGGCCAGCTCGCCCGTTTCGCAGTTTCCCGCACTGTCACTATGACCAGGTACCCAGATTAACCTTAAGTCAAAGAGTTAGAATGCAGTCGAAAGTGAAATCAGACATTCCCTGACCAGTTTTGAGTGCACCATAATAGAGCTCAGGGTCCTAATTGCCGCTTGGCTATCGGAGTGGATATTTACCTTCTTAACAGTTATTTCGCAAGTAAGTAGCCAATCAGCAGCTTCTTTGATTGCGGCCACCTTTGCTTGGAATACATTGCAGTGATCCGGTAACTTGAATTTGATACTGATGGAAAGCTCTTAGCAGAACATTCTTCCCCCAACCCTACCGTCCAACTTCGAACCATCCGTGAACAGATTAACCATGTTCCGTTTGGACTAACCGAGGGTGCGCACTGGTCGGCTGTCGGAGGGATGAACCCAAAGTTTCTGAGGATACTTGAGTGTCCCTAAGTGAGATCGAGCCTGAAGCCCAAACCTCTCAGCCTGTTTGCAGTACGTGCAGCAGCAGTTTTGCTCGCGATGTCTACAGGTACCACATTTAACATGACATTAAACGCTAGAGTAGGAGTAGTTCGAAGCACCCCACTGATTCCAATGAGTGCAGACATTTGAACTCTCTCCAGTTTCTTAACCGATGTCATTCTCTCCAATGAGTTCTACCAAACAATAACTCCATATAACAAAATTGGCTTTACCAGAAAGTTTGGCGGCTTACAGAAGGTTTCAAGATCGGGGCGCTTTCCTGTAAGAACAAAGACGGCTATCTGGTGTCAGTTACCAATACTTAAATTATGGAGGGAACACTGCTCGAACATGGTAGATTGTGATATCTGCACGTATCACAGAGAATGTGAAGATCCAGATATCCCAATCGTTCACGACGGAATTGACGTTCCGCTACATGACCATGACGAGGTGAGAATAGCAATAACGAGGCAAAAGAACAACAAAGCCGGTATTATGGTATTATAGAGCCAAAATACAACTCTAGGCGAGAGACCCCATCTTTTGCTAATGGCGCCCTTGCATCCATACAGGGCTATTGTTGCCTTCCTAACTCTCTCGTCAATGTTACGCTTCCACGTTAGCTTACTGTCAAGGACTAGGCCTAGGTATAATCGCTTGCACTTGCTGAATATATCGATCCTCGTGTTTTTTCATTTTTATTTTTTTTTTCATTTTATTTTTTTCAAATGAAAAGTGTGGCCCTCTAATCAGCATTTACATATAAATATACAATTATTATCTGGCATAATCATATTTCATTCATACTTATGACCGCGATTAATCAGCAGCAAAACAACAAATGTCTACCGCTCACTATTTACCTAGCTTTTTTCACACTGGATGCTACCGTCATTAACGGTACCATTCAAGACCGCGATAGCCACATTTGTTTTACCCGCATTGCCACTCAACAGTACACTCCACATAATAGCCGCCACTCGGGTAGTTCAGTGGTAGTCCGGCCAGGCGATTATTGGTGGCAATTAACAATTTTTCATTTGCCCCATTAAACTGACCTTTTTCATTTTTGTTACCATGGCAACGGTTTCATATTTCACTTAACCATATTTAAAACCTCGCACACCAAGCTGTCCTATTGTGCATTATTATTTTACCTGCAGCTGTATGCCACCAACATCCTTGACATAAAAGGGCAATTATACTCAACAACAAAAAACGAAGCTTTAAAGTGGGAAACGCTTAACACTTTAGAAATAAGTATATGCTTTATCTGATTTTTTTGTTTGTTTTTTTCTTGTTTTCTCTTGTAGAAGGGAGGACGAAATTTTCGGGTGCCAGGTGAGTTATTAATGACGACAATGAAATTCGCTGCCGTGGGTAACAAAAAATGGTAATTGCGTCGGCAAAGCTTAGTGGGTGAAAAGACGACGCAGATACTCAGGTGTTATGAAGTTCAGCAACGAGCAGAGCGGCTGGGTTGAAGTGCCCAAAAGAACGCTAAATTTAAGAGGCTTTAGTGATTAAGAAATTATTGCTGTTTTTGTTGTCGTTACTTTGTTGTTACCTCCTTTATATTAGACAAAAAGTGGCTGCTGTTGAATGGTTGCCACATAAATTGGCATTTTAATTGAGAAGATAAGCTTTTAAGTTTTCAAAAGATCCTTTGAAGCTCAGGAATATATTTTTCTATGTACGCAGCTTAAAAAATGTGTGTATTTGAAAACTCGTAGTAATTTCTTTGAAGCTATTTAATTAGCGCAATAGAGACCTCAGAAATTAACGAAATATATTCTGGCATTTTTCCATATTTTTTATTGCATCGAGTTCTGCTCTTTGTGTCTTGCGCAGATTGTATTACATATATACCTATATTTGCAGAGTTTGCCGAGTTTGTTGTATGCCTGATTAGCCAGCTCATAAAGGGTGGTTCAGTTTCAAGGGCCGGTGTTGATTTTAAATAAAATACAATTCTTTTAAAAAATTATTGTAATTTCTCTCTGCTATGATAATATTGGTATGACTCAATTACGCATAAAATAAAGTATTGGACAAATAGCCGCAGCGGCCTCGGCGGCACACCTCTATCCGATGGTCAAAATTTTCGATGACGCTGAGGCATAATTCAGGTTCTATGCCGTTAATGTGCCGAATTATCTCATCCTTTAGCTCTTCAATTGTTGCTGGCTTATCGACGTACACCTTTTATTTCAAATAACCCCAAAGAAAAAAGTCCAACGGTGTCAAATCATATGATCTTGGCGGCTAATTGACATCACCGCGACGTAAGATTATTCGGCCATCAAATTTTTCGCGCAAAAGAGCCATTGTTTCATTAGCTGTGTGACAAGTGGCACCGTCCTGTTGAAACTGCATATCGTACACATCCATATCTTCCGATTCGGGTCATAAAAAGTTCGTTATAATTTTACGATAGCGAGCACCATAAACAGTAACCTCATTTTGGAAAAAATACGGCCGAATGGTGCCGGCGGCCCATAAACCGCAACAAACATTCACTCTTTGTAGGTACATTGGTTATTCGGCAATCAGTCTTGGATTAGCATTCGCCCAAATGCGGCAATTCTGTTTATTGACGAATCCACTGAGGTGAAAATGTGCCTCATCACTGAAGATGAAGTGCGCGATATGCATTTTTATTTGAAAGCCCGTTTTCCCAATAAGCCTGAATAACTTTAACGCATTGCTCTATTATGTACCTTTTCATGATTCAAATTGAATTAGTCTGAAATTAAAAAAATGTTAAATGGAATGTAGGAAGAAACTGATTGTTTAGGTGTGCTTCACATTCAATATCGGCCCTTAAAACTTAACCACCCTTCATAAAAATTGCTACATCTAAAATCCGTTTATATTTTTATCTACTCGGGGCGGATTTAACGATTGTTTACCTACTCAAATGCCGACTGAAAGACAAAGATTTCTGTAGCTAAGATACAGCATAGCTCATAAGAACATGACCACAATTATTAAGATTAAATTATTCAATGCGTTATTATAATATTGCCTTTAATAGTCTATACTAAAATTATGCTATGCATATTTTTCTGAAATATTTTAACCCAAAATTCCTAACCTGTGTAGGCCATTTTGACCCTGACGTTTTAGAATCTGAAAACAGTAAGTTTTTAGGGTCGATGGAGAGTTTAAATGCTCTACAAAAATATTCTCCGGAAAATTTCAATAGATTCTTCTTAGACAATAGACAAATGGTGTGCGATAAGGAAAGATAAAAAAATAAGTTACACTTTTTTCCTTTTTTGGGTGGTTAGTGTTAAAAATCTTTGAATTAAGTGTTTTTGTTAAATTATTCTGTTATATATTTTGCCTTGACGTCACAGAATCGGATGTTGAATTCCTACAGTTCTAGGGCATCAAAGAGTTAGGTGGTGGCTTGTTTAGGTCATTCTATGTTATTCTAGCCTGCCTTCCATATTCGCCTAGCTGAACTAAAATCTGTATACCATTTTAAGGTTTGATCTTTCTTATATGCAGTAAAACTATGAAGGTGATCTTTCGCAATGTTTTTCCTTTTTCTTCATTTGTTCTTATGTATAGATGCTCTGGTATCTATTCATCAGAGCTGCAACCACCGTTGCCAAACCTGAAATCACTTCAATGCCAGCAACTTTTCATTTAATGAAGAACTTATTTCTGAACAAAACTGCGTATTTTTGTATTTTTAAGTTATTTAATTTTGAAGCTTAGAAATGGAATACCCAGGAGGCAAAAATCAATATTTTCGACACCTGTTTTACTTTGCTTTTCGTCGAGGTAAAGCAGCACGGCATTTGCTGGGTATATGGAAAAGGTGTCATAGGCGAATTCACAGCAAGAAAATAGTTTACAAAGTTCAAAAAGAGGGACTTTGGCATCGATGACACGTCCCGCAGGCGAACGGTCGAAGGAGAACGGTCGCCACGCCAGTCGTAAATTGGCGAAAAAAAAAATGAACTGCGATCATAAAGCGATACTCAATCACCTTCATTCAATGGAATTTACTATAAAATTGGGAGCCTGGGTGCCTCACGTCACCTTCAAATTGCTATTCATCATCTCGCCCATGCGCTTTTTGTACCGAATCGTCACGGGAGATGAGAAATGATGATGAGAGAGATACGCCAAAGCCAAGAGTCAAGCTGGATCTTCCTCCAAAGAAGATCATGATTTGTGTTTGGTGGGAGTGGTAAATAAATGCTCGAAAATGATGCCACGGTCAGCAAGGAGCTCTACATTACCCAGCTACACCGCGTGAATTACGTTATTCGACTGAAAAGACCTGATCGATATGGTCAAACTATATTCCTTCACTACAACGTCAGACCCCATGTTGCCCTAGTCGTCAAAGCCGCACTCCAAGAGCTCTAATGGGAGATCCTTCAGTATTCGCCTTACTCTCCGGACTTTGCACCTACCGATTACCATCCTTTCCCCTCCCTGTGAAACCGTATGAAAAGCGTTACCTTCGATAACAAAGAGGTCCCTTAAAACTGGCTTAACAACTTCTTTGACCCAGACAAGGCGGTTTTGGCGGAACGATATCAAAAAATTGATTCCGAGGTGGGAAGAAGTTGTAATCAGCAACGGTGAATATATGTATAACTGATTAACTTATTGATATAATTATTGTTTTTTTAGTTAAAAAAGGTAACTTTTAGTTAAAAAAGGTAACTCGAATTGTCTTATATTTTTTATCTTACCAATTTCAAACTTTAGGTACGTTATTAGTCGTAGTCTTCGACGGCAGAGTGATATTTGATGAATAAACTTATACCCAGCCTCGCCATTGAATCTATCGTAGAATGATTTTCATAGATCCTACGAAAATAGCAACACTGAGTTCGAGTAGCTTAGTTGTAAACACGAAATTCGTAGAGTGGCATCACTGAGTTCATTCGTAGCGGCATTTCGTTGATTTCTAAATTAATTTTTTGCGGCGTGTTTTGGTTGCCGGAGCAAAGATTCAAAATTGGAATTTGAAAATAATAACTACTGTTATTTTACCTTTTTATGAAAATATGGAAAATCAGTAAAATGTAAGTATTAAGTTTAGATCGCTTGAGATCAAAAATTGTAACGCCGTTTACCAATAATAATATAATGATAAAATCAAATGTAGGACGCAGTTAAAAGAAATGCCAAATAGAGGAAGTGGACAGATTTTGGTACATTGCTCCCCCGTAAGAAGTTTTGTCCTTTCCAAAGTATTAAAGGCGTCTCTGAAAGTTTTCCGCCGCATTTGAAGTATTCTCACATTTTGCTGACTTTCTGCATTGAAAACTTTTATTACCACAATTCCAATAAAATTCATTTTATATTCAAGAATAGAAAAACTAAAAACTTAAACAAATAGTTTTTGTGCTGAAATCGGGAAAAAATGGGTAATGGAATTCAAAATAATACACTGGCATTATAGCCTGCATTGAAGTGTGGTGGAGCGCCCTTGAGAAAGGTGTGAATATTAGTACAATAGAATGGACATGTTCAAAAAGTGTCGAAACATCAAAATTTCCAATTTGAGTTTGGTAGTAATTTTCACGAATTCTCAACGATTCAGTCAAAGCAAATGTTTCGTAGTCGTAGCTTAAGGTGGTATTCGTAAATGTTCCATGACGGACTAAGTGATAGGGGTGACTTTGTTTAGACATTAATGTAAATTGCGTAATTAGGTATGCAGTTTTGTAGCTTATTAAATTATAAAATAATAAAGCTCATGTTTGAAGTTTCTAAAAAATCTCGTTGATTTTTTATGATTTTTTTTTTTCACTGTGTTGCGTATTTTTTCCATATAAGAAAAAAATGTTCGTGCATTTGTGATACGAGGAGAATCCGTAATACTTTAAATATATAATTTAATACAATTTTTGGAAGATATACGCGATTTTAATACGACAGCTCAGTCAAAAAAAAAATATATAGGTATAACATATTTAAACTTTAAATATAAACCCGATTGCCTAGGCTCATCTGCCAAACCCAAAATTAATATGATTTTTATGACAGACGAGTCAGCGCTACTAAAAGTACGTAATTTTATATCCGGCCTCAGTGGCATCCCTCAAACATTTATAGGGAATGTACCTATGATGCTGTTAAGATAAGAATAACAACAACAACATCAATAGTAGCAGTAGGATACCAAGTGAAATGCATAAGCTGCAGCAGCTGCAATTATTGGCATTGGCGAGGGGAATGCAGCTGCATTTGTGTCACCAATACATACTTATATAATATATGTATGTCCCATTCTTCTTTTAAGTTACAGCAAAACAAAAAACTTAAATACAACCATTGTGCGATATTTAATTACCGGTATTACCAGTAGAACGCTTTAATTAGTTGGCTTTCTTCGCTTCTTTTCAATACCATTTTTTGAACAAATTCAGACACCTCTCAAATTGCCCTGTTTTATTTCAATTAAGCAACCTACTTAAGTCGATTTTTTTTTGTGTCTTTTTTTATTTAATTTGTAAATTTCATGCTGAGGTCAAGTTTCTAGCCATTCGGTTGTTGATGGCGATGGGACACTTCAGCAGATGTGGGTCATAAAATGGCAGAAAAGATGAGCAAAATAAAGTTGAATGAAAATTAAGTTTACGACAGCAAGGTAACGAGTTTGTTTTTAATTTATGTGTGTGTATGTGTGCATACTATCATGCGACACGGACAAGAATACTCGTGCTGCATATTTTGTAAAACACGAAACCTTTTTGAAACTTCTAGTTGCAAGCGGATAAGTATAAGCTGTGGAATATAATTAAACACAAGTAACAAGTGCCGGTGAGATCAGCACACGCTTGACCTTTTTTATTCAGTTTATTAAGAACGTGAAGCTGCTTTTATACGACCATTGAAATGCACGTTACAGTGACTCATAAAAGTAGCTGTTGCATGCGATTTAAAAGCGCTTCATTTCAAGTAGCGTCGAAAATAGATAAAAAAAATGACTCAATAAATATTTTTTTATGGAATTTACAGCTCAATTTTCTACAAACATCTTTCCAAGTCTTCCGCGTTGTGAAAGTGAATATGTCGCTGAACATTTACTTTTTAAATAGCCATTTGCATTTGCTTGTAGAAAATTCCAGTGACTGCAAAAAAATGTCCCAAGAGGAAGGACGCCTGTCACATGCTAGGAAAATACTGTTGGCACATTCGCAGAGGCTCAACTCAAGCTATTCTCAAGACCAAAATTCAAAAACACTTTTTCGAATCAAAGAACTTTGTTACAATACGATCCACAAACAAGGCCAAAAAGCAAATAAAGTGTTTAATTTTCATCTGTATTTATTAGGTTGGGAAATAAATTCGTAGCGTTTTCCCCAACCCTTTTATTTAAACAAAAACCAATAATTATATCAATAAGTTAATCAGTTGTATATTCACCGTTGCCGTTTATAACCTCTTCCCACCTCTGCATAAATTTGTTGATGCGGCTCCGCCAAAAACCGCCTTGGCTGGTGGCAAAGAAGTTGTTGATAATACTTGGAAAATACGACGGATGCTGGAAGATCTCCCATTCGGGCTCTTGGAGTGCTGCTTTGACAACCTGTGCAACATGGGGTCTAACGTTGTCGTGAAGGAATATAGTTTGCCCATATCGATTAGGTCTTTTCAGTCGAATAGCGTCATTCACGCGGTGTAGCTGGGTAATGTAGAGCTCCTTGTTGACCCTGGTATTCTTTTTGAGCATATCTCAGTGCACGATGCTCTGCCAGTCCCACCAAACACATATCATGATCTTCCTTGGATGAAGATCCAGTTTGACTCTCGGCTTTGGCCTATCTCTTGCAGCCACCCACTCCTTTCTTTCTTTCATATTGATGTATAGACATCACTTCTCATCTCCCGTGACGGATCGGTACAAAAAGCGCGTGGGCGAGATGTTGAGAGGTAATTTGAAGGTGACGTGAGGCACCCAGGCTCCCAATTTTAGGGTAAATTCTATTGAATGAAGGTGATTGAATAGCGCTTTATGATCGCAGTTCATTTTTTTCGCCAATTCACGAGTGACTTAGCGACCGCCTTCTTTTGAGGCGTTCTTCATCGAATTCAGAAGGCCTTCCGCTGCGGGACGTGACATCGACATTAAAGTCGCCCTCTTGGAACTTTGCAAACCATTTCGGTGCTGTAGGCTCACCTATGAGACCTTCTCCATACATGTCGCAAATGTCCCGGGCTGCTCCGGCAGCTTTTTGAACTCGATGAAAGGCAAAGAAGAGATGGTATTGAAAATTTTGATGTTTTCCTCCTTCTAAGCCAGCCGCCGAAGACATATCATCCATCAGTTTCATTTTCTTAATACGAGCTCCCACATATCACATAGCATAAGATACTTCCTGAGCACTCAAAAGATCGATTTAGTGGGTCATACGCCTTACAAAAACCACCGAGCATCAAACATCAAATGCAAGGATAACATTTTCCAAATTGGAACAAACGAAACAGTCTAACCCATACCTTCCATTGAGAGGACCCGGCTAGTTTACGTTGTTGTAAAAGTAAAAGCTGAAACACCACCAGAATAGAGATGCGATTAACGGAATATAGTAAGAAGAAGACCGGAGCTTGTCATCATGAATCGTTTAATGCCAGAACAAAGCTTCCAAATTCTGGACATTTAACAAAGACAAAAAGATAAATGATGAAATGTCGATTCGTCGATTTGTCGTCGTTCTCACCTTGTTGTCTTTTGTCCTTCGACTAAGTGGAAAAAATTAAGTAAGACTCGTTACTACTTCTTAACAAAACGTGCCAGTCGTTTCTTTGGCGTGCCAACCGGCGCCAGTTTGGCACATCAAAGGGAGCCAAGTCTTCCTCGTCCTGCTCTTTCCAACAGGGAGGAGCACTTCCTCTTCCTCTGCTTCCACCAGCTGATACCGCATCGAATACTTTCAAAGCCGACGCGTTTATATCCATTCGGACGACATGACCATACCAACGAAGCTGCTGAATTTTTATTCGCTGCGCTATGTCTATGTCGTCGTAAAGCTCATACAGCTCATCTTTCCATCGGCTGCGATATTCGCCGTTGTCAACGTGCAAAGGTCAAAAAATTTTCCGGAGAATCTTTCTCTGAAACACTCCAAGCGTCGCTTCATCGGATGTTGTCATCGTCCAAGCTTCTGCGCCATACGATAGGACGGTCATGATGAGAGCCCTATAAAGTGTTAGTTTTGTTTGTCGAGAGACGACTTCGCTGCTCAATTACCTACTTAGTCCCAAGTAGCAATAGCTCTCATTTAATTTATTGCAAGGAGTTGTCAAAAATTACACTGATCGAATGGACCATGTAACTCGTAGCCGCGGCAGACATATGCCGGACTCATATTAAAAAAAAATGTAATAAACAAAATTCATTCTAACAATATTTCTGATTTTCATTAACATTTTAAGCCCTTAAAAACACCCGATATAAGTCATTAGATTACGGAGTACAGTATAGAATTTTCCAAAACTTTTCGAAACCAGTGCCATCTGAAGGGTAATATTATCAGGGAAAAGAGTAGCCTATAACTTGGTCAGAAAATTCTTCTACTAGTGAGATCCTTGCCAATATATAAAGGCTGGAAGTTTGCTATTATACTTGTATATATAGTGTATTAAATTTCGCGTGATTCCTAGGCGGAACAAAGGGCCTTAACAAAGAAGTTAAAGTTAGGTTTATTCAACACAAGACATTTAATTTTTTCGCATGAACGGCGTGCTTGCAACGCTTCTGCTTCGACTAGTCGCATCGGCGTGTTGTACTGTTTCCCATGCCTGCGACCTGCGTTTTTGCGCCAGCCGAAGGCTGCTTTTCCAAAGCCGCGCCAATGCAATTCATCCATTCAGGAGATTGGCGTGTTCAAACAGACCTGCAGGCAGACAGAGTTCTCAAAAATGGTTTTATTTTATTTAACTTGCAAACGCGACTATCTTACAGTTTTATTAAAGTAGGACCAATTTGTGTGAACTGATGGTATTGAACAAATCCCCAATAAGTATCTGTGTACGCGAATACCTCCTGCACTTCTTTGTTATTAAATTGGCAGTCGCATCTCGATGAATTTATGTACATACGGCAGAGGACAATAAATTAAAAAATGGAAATGACGAAAACCGAAAATAAAAAAAAACATATTTTCACAAATGCTGTGTATGTTTGGGTGTACGTCCCTATACAATCAACATATACTATAGTTTACACGTAGAAACGCACACGAACGGATTGCCTATGAATTATGCATGCCACCGGCCGCAATCTCGCACATACCAGCACATCCACATAGATTTTTGTCATTCACATAGCAATCCTTGCGTCGTAGTGCTGCGAGGGCGTCAACTAGCGCCGAGTCTCCGTTTGCGGTTCAACACTTTTGCAGATTTACAGCATAATTTTAATATTATTTCAGTTTTATTTATTCTTTTTTCACTTTATTTGAATTGTTTGCGAAATTGTCGCCGCTGGACGAGTATGCACATGCATATATATGTACGTGTATACTATATTTCTATGGGCGCACATAACGGCCGCACAAGCTCGCGACATATCCACAATAAGTTAATAACTTAAAAATAATAATGCAGCTTAAATACTCGTACTACACTTCTTGAGCATTAATGTTTTTTAATCGGCCATTGTTTTGTTTTTGCACCGCAATCATTGTCATTGTTGGATGCGCTGATATGCATGAATACACATACATATGCATACATTCAAGTGCAGCTTTTTAAATAAAGGGTGCTTTTTTATATTACAATATTTTTTATAATTTAAAACAGCATTTGACGATGTGTAGAAACCTAACAGGAACTTTGTCGAAAAATAAAAAGGAAGGTTTACGTCAATAATTAAGTGGTTTTTATTTTTCCACGCACTTTTTAAACGACCCTCTTATATGTGATTAGCGCTCACACGCTTTTCGATGCTGTTCCACAAATGGAGAGACTGTAGTTCTTTGGCGCCTCCGCACAGTAGATGGGTGTTTTATGAGGAGCTTTTTTTTTTCAAGACAGAAATACGCTCGGAAGTTTGCTATTGCCTGCCGAGGGGCGAACGCTATTAGAAAAAACTCTTTGCTTCCACAAGGGCTGCCAAAGTAAGCGGCATGTTAAGTAGGCTTTTTGGCAGGCATTCCTTGAGACTAGGAGTTTTCTTGCATGAATATTGAAAAGTTGCAGAGATGAGGAAGAGGAAGAAACAGTTGAGCACTTCCTTTGCAATTGTCCAGCCCTAGCTAAAATCAGAGCAGGTTGTCTAGGTAAATACTTTTTCAATTAGCTTACAGAGCTGTCTGGCGTGGGGTTGGGATCAATACTACGTTTCATAAGAGCACAAAACGGTTCCACGAAGGAAGGTAAATGAGGTTCCCGTGTAGCACACTGGTATCACAACGGACCTGTAGATCTAAGTGAGTTGGTGGTGCAAACCGACTACCGCCATAACCTCACCTAACCTAAGTAAGCTCATGGCAAACAATGGAGGTCCAGCTCAGAGCAAGTGACAACTTTTAATGGACACGACGATCTTGAGTCTTCTATATGGATGCAAAATATGGGCAGATTCGCTAAGAGTGAAATGCCGGCGATAAACCTTGCCATCTGTGCAACGCACCTGCGCCCTCAGAGTGAAGCCATTCATACAGAACAGTATCAGAAGCAGCTGGGTTTGTTATCATCGGAATCATCCCTATTAATCTTTTAGCACAAGAGCGCAAAAGGAGATGACAGACAGAAATCTCGAATTCAAACGCGCACACTTTGACATACAATATGGAACTCTGAACGGTATGGTAGATGGAGCGAGACTAATACCCGATCTAAAAAAGTGGGTAGAAAGAAAGCACGGTGAGGTTAACTACTACCTAACACAGTTTTTGTTCGGACGTGGGTCCTTTCACAAGTATTTGTGGCGAATGGAAAAGGTAGACCCACCAAATTGCATTTATGGAGATACTGAACATGATGATATGGAGCACACCTTTCTCAAACGCGAGCGGTGGAACACAGAGAGAGCAGCTCTGCAACGAGCCATTGGTGTATTTACACCTGAAAAAATAGTCGAAGAAATAGACGAAGAAAAATGGAATGCCGTCGTAAATTTCGTTGAAAAAAGAGCCGTAAAATGGAATCGTATGCTGAAGAGCATTAAGCGTATGTTTCTCAAAACAGGCGATCCTGGACGCAGGGAGAAGTGAATCTGTCCTTCTTAGAAAGTTTTAATATTTTTCACTAGATGTATTTTGCGAATCTTCTCTCAAGATATACATACATATGTACGTGCCTTAAAAAATTATGGCACAAGGACTAATTGTAATAATTTATCTGCCCTTTATTTAATTTCAATAATTTTGTTATGTAAATATAATTCATTCCACTACTAGAAATTCAAGCTCTATGTAAGCAGTAAAAAATTTAAAAAAAAAGTTTCATTAAAGTTTCCAACTTCCTAAATAGAATTTAAAAAAAATCTTTTTAAAAATCATCTTCAGTCTTTTCCCACAATTTAATTCACTTTTTTATAGATTCGTCGGCCAGTACGAGATTTACTTTAACATCTTAATGGGAGCAATCTTCTTTCTATCATTCTTGGTTTTAGAATGATAGAAACAAGATTGCGCCCATCAGAGAGCGCGTGATGTCACGTTTTTCCAAGTTGTGCAGTATTACCAACCATTTGATCTTCGCAATAAATGTAGTGCTTTTTTATACAAAAAATGCAAAAATTTTGAAGTTTCGTGTTTGTTTCTTTTTTTTAATTTAAAGATAGTTAAAAAAACGGTATTATTATACAAAAGAAGGTTAAAAAAGGGGACTCTGAGAAGATTTTAGTGCTAAAGAAAATTAGTTGGTTCCTATAAAATTTGATATTTTGAAAGTGTGAATTTAAGTTTTTGCTCCTTTTAAGGTTATGCAAGAATATTAAATGTCCCTCTCTTAACTCGTCCTAAGATTGAAAACCTTTTTACACATTTCAAAAGGCGTTTGAATTTACTGAGTGCGGATTAAAACCACAAAGGTATAATCGTTTCTTCCGGCCATCAATCCTTAGTGAGACATAGGGCATCAAGAGGTTTATTCATTGTAAAAATAAGCCACAAAATACCAGAAAATACTAAAGAAACCACTCGACATTTTCACAAAAAGAATACCTTATCTAGTTACATAACCTCAATATAGCAAATAAGTTGTCCCCTTAACAAAAGAGTCTAGCTTAACAAGAAAAACTCATACATTAAATTGTACATACCCATAACACATTTATATAAAAAGAACGTACATTCTAACGACAATTTGTCACGCATACAAAGTTCTTTAAGTGATTCAAGAAAAATTTGGTGTTTTATTTTCTTTAAATGGGCATTTTAGTGCGTTTTTATATCCAAAGCTAGGCAACACTTCAGTAGCGAGAGAGAGATATGCCGAAAGGAGAAGAACACCATCAACACCCGCAATCACGAGCAATGTTAAAAAAAGTAAAGCTTAATAAGACTGAATGAATTATTTAACTAATTATTAAAAAATGTATATTTTACAAAATTATAAACATTACATTTTAATTAGAACAGGCTAGAAAAATGTCATGAAGACAGAACTAAAACTCCGAGACTGAATAACAAAGAAAATACTAAATCAAGTTACAAAAAAGGTAATCTGGCCTTACTAGTGCTAATACGACTCCACTCATTGTCAAATTCACTGAGAGCAAAGTAACGGGACCACGATAGGAGCCATCTCATTATTCTTTCCATCATGAACAAAAACGATCAAAAAAATGCGTACTGAGTTACTAAAGTGGCGTCTAAATGTCAGTAGTGAATAACTTAGGTCAACATAAATTTTCAGTCTGCGTTCTGTACGTCTGATTTTGATTACTAACCAAAGAAAAATATATTTATCTTACATTCTGTCAAAAAAATATCGGAAATTGCTCATTTAAAAAGCGCGCGTTACACATATGTCTACATTTTTTTTTTGCTGGAATGCTGGAACAACTGTCCTCTATAGTGTCGCAGAGTTTTAGCGTCAATTAATCTGTCAATTAGCTTGTTTTTGGCATTTAATTATACCAGTCAACCGCAGCTGTGCTCTGAGATTTTCACAATGGATAAAAATATCGCCCCAAGAATTTGTCTAAAATTTTGAGTTTTGAATGGGATTTCGTGTGCCGAATCGTTGAAAATGTTGCAGAAAGCCTATGGCGAGTGTGTTTTATCAAAAACATGGGTCTATGAGTGGTATTATTAGACTTTTGCAGAGGTCCGAGAAGCCGTTGAAGATTTGCCCCGATCTGGTCGCCCATCCACATCTTCAACAGATGAAAACGTCGACAAAGTCAAAGAAGTAGTGCTGGAAAACCATCATTTAAGTTTGAGGGAGGTCGCTCGTGACCTTATCGTGTCTCACAAATCAAGTCGCAACATTTTACACCATCAATTGGGCATGAGGCGCTTGGCTGCTCCACTCGTTCCAAAAGAGTTGAATTTCTTTAAAAAAATTCATCGGAAGAAGGTGGCTGTAGACATGCTTGAGTAAGTGAATTCGGACTCAACGTTTATCCAGCGCGTCATAACAATCATAACAGGTGATGAGACGTGGGTATATGAATTTGACATGCATACCAGTCAACAGGCGGCTGATGTAGCTGAATGGCGCTATCCACATGAGCCGAAGCCCAAGAAAAGTGCAAGCCATACTACTCGTTTCTCTGATTATCTTGGTATTGTGCACTCGAAATTCATTCCAAATTGTTCTACGGTAAATAAAGAATATTATTTGGAAATTATGGGACGTTTAAGAGAGAATGTGCGTAGAAAAGGGCCCAATTTATGGAAAGAAAACTCATGGATCTTGCACCATGATAAAGCTTCGCCTAACAAGGCTCATATTGTGAACGCTTTTTTGACTAATATCATCGTATTCCCCGGATTTAGCCCTCTTTTTCCTTTTCCCAAAACTTAAATTGCCACACCGCAGGTTTGAGTCGATCGAGGCCATTAAAGAGAATTCGCCGAAGAAGATCTCTTCAAACGCGTTTAAAAGATGCTTTGATGACGGGACTAATCGTTGGCATTTATGTATTGTAATGGAGCCTATTTTGAAGGCGATAAAATAAATTTTGAGGATTAAATAATTATTTTGCGTTTTATTGAACGATTCCCGGTACTTTTTTGAAGGAATGTATAAAGTGTGGTCTTGCTGGCTACCTGAAAGCAGTTTCAAATTTTTCGGAAAATCCCCATTTTTTAATTGCAATTGCATACAAAAGGGAAATAAATTTTGAATTATATATTTTTAATAATTTTAATTACAAAAGACGATATAAATAAACCCACAAATTCAAAATAAAGAATACAGACAACTGTATTCTTCTGAGGAAAACTGAGGATATCCCTATGTTGCAAGCGGATATTAATGCAACTGCTGGTGCAGTAACTCTGGGATCTCCCTAAACATCAAGAAATGTTTTCATGTCACTTTTGCTAAAACTCAAAATATTCTCAAATCATCCTATAACATTGCTGATACTCTTCTTCAACCGTTCATGAATTCAAAGATCTAGGTGTGATCTTTGACTCCTAATTTTCATTTAATAGTCACATTAATTTTGTTGTATCCTCCTCTTACTCAATTTTAGGCTTTATACGGCGTAATAGCTTGAAATTCTCGGACCCTTACACTCTCAAATTACTTTTTACTTCCTTTGTTCGCTCTAGATTACAGTATGCAACATTTATCTGGAGGCCTTACCACCAATTTGCAATTGAGAGACTTGAACGTGTACAGAAGGTGTTCCTTAAGTTTGCTCTCATGTCGTTAAAATACTCACATCCCATCCCTTCATATAACTCCCGTTTGATGTTAATTAACTTAAAATCGCTAGAAAATAGAAGATCTATACTTTCGCTGTCTTTTGTTTTTAGTTGAATTAAAGGTGATATTGATTGTTCATCCTTATTAAACAATATTCCTTTTCATATTCCTACTAGATCTCTCCGAATCACTTACCCCTTTCACCTTAAATTACTTAACACGAATTATGCACGTAATGCCCCTTTGCCCTCACTTTAAGAGAATTAATGAGACCTCGAGCTCTATTCCGCTTGACTTTTCGATGTCAAAGAATGAATTGTATGAGTTCCTAAACTCTTTTTTTTTATTTATTAATTTATTTATTTGTATTAACTTAAGCTTACACTAGTTCAAAGTAGTTTGTAAAAACCTGATTATGTTTTAGACTCTTAAGTAAATAAATAAATAAAAGCTTTAAAAATGAATATTATTGGTATTAGTTTGTGTAAGTTAGAATTTTCTCGTAGCAGCCGCCGTAAAGTATGTAGTTACCGATCATAAACTCGCTGCCATTACTACTGCTAAAGATTTGTGACAGCCGTTGCTGCTGTTGTACCTCCAGCTTTGGACTAGAACGTGCTATAGGGTACTGGAGCTGACGTTGATGGTACATTTGGGTACTGAATCCTTTTGGCGTTTTTGCCAACGCGACGCTTAGTGCATTAACTACACAAGTACAGCAACTGTGGTGTGATAAGTAGGCTCCCACTATATTCGTGGTATAGCAAACTTCATACTCTTTTTCTCCTCGGCTTCATGGACTTCACAAAGTTAATGACAAACAAAATTGTTTGGCTATCACTTGAAGGAATTCGTCTAATTCTTAGACAGTTGATCTTTGAGAGCAACATCGCAAAACTCGTGATTTTTTTGTGGAAATATGAGTCGCCAATTCAAAATTTGGTGAAAAAATTTCAAGAGATTGGTTCTGCCGAGTATAAAAAAAGCACTGGGAGACCAAAAACTGGGCATTCTGTTGAGAGTGTTGCTGCTGTAGCGTATGCTGAACAAACTTCAACATCGGCCATCCGACCATTCTCAACAATTTGGCATTCATGAATTGACTGTGTGGTGGACTTTACTTGCAGACGTTCTCATGATGGATATTTAAATGATGTAATTTTCCACATATAGTTGTTAAGAGTCCAAAAATACGGTTAAAATGCGGATAAAAAATATTTAAGTTCTTACATATTTTATTATAAAACAACATCTAAGCGCGGTTTTTGAAAGACCCTTGTCTTGAAAAAAGTGGCGCTTGAGTTACTCGTGTTAATATATATGTATAATACTGTGGGAAAAAAGTAAGGGGAATTTATTTGTCAAACTTCGCGGGATTAATATTTTGCTGTAGTTATTTTTTTCATGAGTTGGCAGCACTGTTAATAACATCTGGGCCAACTTGCATGTGAATGTCATTATCAGTAATATATTTACGCTTGTGTTTACCAAACGACCAAGATTGCATTTTTCGATTTTTACAATTTCTGACTTGATTGAGCAGAGTAGTGCCATCAAATTTTGTTTGCGGAATGAAATTTTGGCTGCGGAAACGTTTAGCATGCAGAAGGCATTTGGTGATTTGACCATGTCGCAGAAAAATGTTTATAAGTGGTACAAAGACTTCAAAGAGGGTCGAGAACGTGTTGATGACTTGGAGCGCTTCGGACGACCATCGACGTCGGTTGACTTTTAAAGACCTTACTGATATGATCGCAATATCAGAAGGATCTGTGAAAACCAATTGTAAAGAGCGTTTGGGCCTACCAAAAGTCAAATCTCGTTTGGTACCGAAAACTCTCAATTTCTTGGAAAAAAGTCGTCGCGTTGATGTGTGTGAAACAATGCTCTCAGACTATCAGGAAAAGCTCAAATGCGTCATTACCGGAGATGAGACTTGGATTTATGCTTACGACCCTGAAACAACCGACCAATCAAGCGAATATCGTGCTAAAGGCAAGACCAGACCGAAAAGAGCACGTCAAAGTCGTTCAAAAATAAAGGTCATGATGACAGTTTTTTCGGTTTTCGCGGTGTGGGGCACTATGAATTCCTTCCACCTGGCCAAATATTATTTGAGCGTTATGCGTCGTTTACGTGAAGCAATTCGTCTAAAAGGACCAGAATTATGGGCCAACAACTCTTGGTTTTTGCACCACGATAATGCACAGTCTCACACTGCACTCGTTCTTCGTGACCATAGCGCCAAAAATTCCACGCATATCGTTTCGCAACCACCGTATTCGCCTGATTTGGCTCCGTGTGACTTCTGGCTATTCCCAAAACTCAAGAGACCACTCCGGGGAACGCGTTTCGAGTCGATTGAGGAGATAGAAGCTGAATCGAAGAAGGTGCTGATGGCTATACCGGAAATGGACTATTTTGCATGTTTCGGGGATTGAAAAAATCGTTGGCATAAGTGTATTTCATCGAGAGGGGACTATTTTGAAGAGGATGAAATTGATTTACAAGAATAAATAAAGATTTTTCATTTTACAACGAAATTCACCCACAGTAGTATATCGATATAAGTAAGTCTGCAATGTTTTTTTTGTAATAAAATTGAGTCCCTCTGGGCAAAAATTGAGTCCCTTGTTTCATGCCTCACGCCTCTTACTTGTCCACTTGTATCCGATACAGGTCTGTAGGTGCATTTACACTTAGGCAAGTTTTTTCCCGGTAGGTGGCAAATAAAGTGACTCCATTTATTTCACTCTGAACATTTTAATACTCGCCAATGACTTCATTTATTTTCTCATCATTGCATGGCTTGTTGGTTGTCTGCGCTTCTGTAGCACCCTGTATGTAACACATACATACATATATAAGTACATTTATGTGCGTTTGGATGCATCACTCAAGCGGGCGCTTTGACCTCAAGCCATTTAAAGCCAGAAATTAAGAATTTATGAGTGGTCGGCGCACCAAAGCGTATATGCGAATATTAATTATGCACATACGCAATTCGCTGCCGCATAAACGTTGTGCAACATCCGCGCTCATTGCTCATAACTGCTTTGCAAAATGGGATATAAAAATCAGGAAAACGCGAGAAAAATTATTGTGTGCGAGATTGAAAGCAATAATAATTACAATTTGATTTCGCGGTTGCAACGTTTTACGGAGTAATTGAAAAGTGCTTGCCCCACAGCACAACAGTGGCCAAATGTATGTACAAACATACATAAGTATGCACCTGCATGCGAGCTTTAAAACCTTGCAACTACTTGTCAAGTCCTCTGGCAACAAATAATGTCCAATGTCCGATTGCCATTGGCTGTAGTTAAACAAATTACCGATATTGTAATCTGTTTTTTTATTTCATTTTTCTTATTCATTCATTTATTTATTTATTTATTTACAGGCCTGTTATTCGTTGTATATGCATTCGCGCCTGCTTTGCGTCCATTCTTGCATATTAATTATAATTTCTTCGTACGTTTATGTTTATGTGAATGCGTATACAATTTGTAGTTATGTTTTTTTACCTACTTATGGTGTTGGTTTATGAAAATACCATTTAAATGCGACGTTTACGCTGGAGCAATTAAAATGTCACATTCACTGATAAATTACCGCAATTGTGTGATTGAGAATGGAAATCTGTGCGCCAAGTTGTTATCGCCACGCACGCGTTCACTAGATTTGTACATTTTTCACCAAATCATTTCCTTACAGCGATCCTTTAATTCACTTATAAATCATTCGATAGATAATGGATTTATGGTGCATTTTTGATTTATTCGAATTCTGATTGAATGGCCATTTAATGAATTGGCAGTTGAAATCAGTTAGTGTAATAAATATCATTTACATCAGTCAACGTTGTAATCTCAGTTAAATGTCAAGTATACTGTATGTATCCAAACGTATTGAACAGAAAAGTTGGCAACGCGGTTAGCAATGAACGAAGGATAGTAATATCGGTGGTTAGAGAAATCGTATTCAGCCGTTCGTACTTTACATGGAGGAGAAAACGTGCGATACTCATCCATATGCGTTAATGTGGAACGAGACGACAAACCGAACGGGCTTGCTTGATTTGTCTATCTTATAACTACTTTAACCGTCCGTTGTGTGAAAGTTTTATATTCTTTCGTTGTTTAAAATGGCCTGGCCAGGCCACCTATGAGAACACGTGCTTTATTTATAGGCTGGTACGAATATTATGTGTGTAATCAAATGGAGGATGGTTCCATGTGTAGAAGTCCACGCAAGTGGGGAAAGTTACTGATCGCCATTCACTTGGGAGTGGCCAGGACGATTCTTCTACATATGGTTCAAGCAGCTCACAACGGCCGGGATTAGCCCACTTATCCTCTGGGTAGCTTCCGAACACCCGTTCGGGAGTGAGCTAACGTGAGAAGGCGAAACATTCCAGGATAGCTGGTTGTGCGCTGGGTTTGGGACCCGCCACTTAAAAATCCCCCCCAATGAAAAGAACTGCAAAGCCTCGGATGAGAACTGCCTTTACTGATGACGACCCCTGCAAACGAAATAAGGAATATGATTTGAGGGCATGCACCTGGAATGTCCGGTCCCTTAATGGGGAAGGTGCCTCTGCCCGGCTGGTTGATGCCCTCGTGAGAGTAAAGGCTGACATCACTGCCATCCAAGAGATGCGATGGACGGGGCAAGGTAAGAAAAACATAGGACCTTGCGACGTCTACCACAGCTGCCATGTAAAGGAGCGCAAATTCGGTGTCGGATTTGTTGTGGGAGAGAGACTTCGTCGCCAAGTACTGTCGTTCACTCCGGTGGACGAGCGTCTCGCAACAATCCGCATCAAAGCGCGTTTTTTTAACATATCGCTAATTTGCGCCCACGCCCCGACGGAAGAGAAGGACGATGCGACCAAAGACTCCTTCTATGAGCGCTTGGAACGGTCCTATGAGCGCTGCCCCCGCCACGACATAAAAATCGTGCTTGGCGACTTCAACGCCAGGGTGGACAAGGAGGGAATTTTTGGTCCCACAGTCGGAAAATTCAGCCTGCACAACGAAACATCCGGTAACGGACAGAGGCTGATCGACTTCGCCGGGGCCCGAAACATGGTAGTCTGCAGCACCAGATTCCAGCATAAAAAAATCCACCAAGCTACCTGGCTGTCTCCTGATCGAAAAACGCGAAACCAGATCGATCATGTTGTGATAGATGGAAGACACGCTTCTAGTGTATTAGATGTACGTACGATCCGAGGACCCAACATCGACTCGGATCATTACCTTGTTGCAGCCAAACTGCGCACCCGCCTCTGTGCAGCAAAAAACGTACATCTACCTGCGCAAAGAATGTTCGACATCGAAAAGCTGCAATCACAACAGACAGCCAGAAGATTCGCCACTCGACTCTCACTCCTGCTCTCGGAGAGCACTGCCCAACAAACCGGCATGCGCGAGCAATGGAGCAACATTTCTCGCTCCCTACGTACCGCCGCCGAAGAAGAAATCGGATTCCGGCGAGCCCGAAAAAACAATTGGTACGACGAGGAATGTCATGCTGCCGCAGAAAGAAAAGATGCTGCCTATAGAGCCACGCTGCGATCGGGCGCAACGCGAGCCATGTGGGATCGCTACAGAGAGCTGAAAAAGGAAGAGAGACGTATTATCCGACAGAAGAAACGAGAGGCCGAAATACGTGAGTGCGAGGAGCTTGAGATGCTGGCCAATAGGAACAACGCCCGAAAATTCTACCAGAAAGTTCGGCGGCTTACAGAAGGTTGTAAGACCGGGGCGTTTTCCTGTAAGAACAAAGACGGCGATCTGGTGACTGACGTACAGAGCAATCTTAAATTATGGAAGGAACACTTCTCGAACCTGTTAAACGGGGACAGCTGCGCATGTCATAGAGAATGTGAAGACCCCGATACCACAATCGTTGACGACGGAATTGTCGTTCCGTTACCCGACCATGACGAGGTGAGAATAGCAATATCACGGCTAAAGAACAACAAAGCCGCGGGCACCGACAGACTGCCGGCTGAGCTATTCAAACATGGCGGCGAGGAGCTGGGAAGGTGCATGCATCAGCTCCTATGCAAAATATGGTCGGATGAAAGCATGCCTGCCGATTGGAATTTAAGTGTGCTCTGCCCAATCCATAAGAAGGGCGATCCTGCAATTTGTGCCAATTACCGCGGGATTAGTCTTCTAAATATCGCCTATAAGGTTCTAGCGAGCGTATTGTGTGAAAGGCTGAAGCCCACCGTCAACCAACTGATTGGACCTTATCAGTGTGGCTTCAGACCTGGAAAGTCTACCATCGACCAAATATTCACAATACGCCAAATCTTGGAAAAGACCCATGAAAGGAGAATCGACACACACCATCTTTTCGTCGACTTCAAAGCTGCATTCGACAGTACGGAAAGGAGTTACCTGTATGCCGCTATGTCTGAATTTGGTATCCCTGCAAAACTAATACGGCTGTGTAAGATGACGTTGCTCAATACCAGCAGCACCGTGCTTTTTTTTACTAAAACTAGTAAAACTGTCGAAAATGCGGTGAGAGCGAGAGAGCGACTAAAGTTTCAACTTCTGAGTGAGAGAGAACCGTATTCACTCTTTCTTGTACTCTAATTAGTCAGAAGACCAAGTACGGTGCATGACTATACTAAAATTGCAGTGGTGGCCTGTGCAGGCCATTTACCCTAACATATGAAGTTTTTGTGTAAAATGTATTTTTTTTCATAATCACTTCGCTGGAAATGGTTATAAAATTTTCAGAAGATTCATCTAACAGACTTGTATGGTATATTTTCGCCGTTTTTTGAAAACTTAACGAAACAAAAAGATATACCCCTCTAAAATTCGGAATGGCCTGCGTAGGCCACATCACACAACGGACGGTTAAAGCTTAAGAGTTTACATATCTACATACGTCCAGAATTTTCAAAAAATGGAGATTTTGTTTTTTCGATATTTTGAAAGTATAGTACCATAGAATATAGTGTGCAATTTTCATGAGCAAATTCCCAATATTACAGCTTCTACTGCCCATTAACTAAATAGAAAGCGGTCCGCGCGCTCCCGTACCTCAAATTTTAAACTCGTTTTTCTCGAAACTACATATAAAGGTGGTTAAGTTTCAAGGGCCGGTGTTGACTTTTAATCAAATACAATGCTTTTAAAAAGTTATTGTCATTTCTCTTTATTATGATAATATTGGTATGGCTCAATTACGTATGGATTAAAATATCGGCCAAATGACCGCCGTGGTGTCGGCGGCACACCTCTATCCGATGGTCCAAATTTTCGATGACGCTGAGGCATAGTTGAGGTTCAATGCCGTTAATGTGCCGAATTATCTCATCCGTTAGCTCTTGAATTCTTGCTGGCTTATCGACGTACATCTTTTTTTTTCAAATAACCCCAAAGAGAGAAGTCCAACGGTGTCAAATCACATGATCTTGGCGGCCAATTGACATCGCCGCGACGTGAGATTATTCGGCCATCAAATTTTTCGCGCAAAAGAGCCATTGTTTCGTTCACCGTTTGTGGCACCGTCCTGTTGAAACCACTTATCGCCCACATCTATATCTTCCAATTCGGCCCATAAAAAGTTCGTTATCATCTCACGATAACGAACACTATTCACAGTAGCTGCCTGATCGGCCTCAGTTTGGAAAAAATACGCCCCAATGATGCCGTCGGCCCATAAACAGCACCAAACAGTCACTCTTTGTGGGTGCATTGGTTTTTCGGCAATCACTCTTGGATTATCATTCACCCAAATGCGGCAATTCTGCTTATTGGCGAATCCACTTAGGTGAAAATGTGCCTCATCACAAAATCACGAAGTGCGCGATATGCATTTTGATTTGAACGCCCGTTTTCATAATAAGCCTGAATAACTTTAACGCATTGCTCGATTGTGTATCTTTCCATGGTTCAAATTCAGTTAGTCTGAAATTGAAAAGGGTCAAATGAAATGCAGAAAAAACTTGTAGTTTGAGTGTGGTTCACACTCAATACCGACCTTTAAAATTTAACCACCCTCTAGTTTTTAATATTTTTTGATGCGGATTTTTTCTTAATATTCGAAAGTGTTTTCTCTATACATACATCTGATTTTGGATATTTCTATTAAATATTTTTATAAACATAATTAAAGAGTGATGTATATGACGTAAAACGCATTCTTTTTTTTTAAATGCCGTAGACTGCAAAATTTTTCGAAATTCAAAAATCCGGCTCGGCAAACTATAACTACAACTTTACTTTACAAGAATTTTTTACTTAAGACATATCCATCAACATTTCAAGGAGGAATGATGGAGCAATTTTTTTTCATTGTACTTTGAGTCACGTAATTTTTTACATACTAATTTTTGTACAGAAAAATTAAAAAAAAAATGTATAAAGCTTAAGTACTCGTACTAATAAACAATGTATAAAATTTTTTTACATTTATTTCTCTTGTTATCCCTTCTAAAAACAGTTTTTCTTTTAACATAACTTAACTTTCGAAAAATATGGATGCTCAAATTGTTCGGTCGAAAATTTAATGAGATAAAAGCAAACGATATTTATGAACGAATGTCGAAAGTGTATAAGGTCTTTTCGCCATCAATTGGAAGAGTAACAAGATGGATTGCTAAATTTAAACATAGTCGTAAAATCTTGTAGGCTAACTACGTCAAGGACATCTAAAGTCAACAACAACAGCAGAAATTGTAGAAAAAATACGGGATATTGTATTCGAAAATCACCCAGTGACTAAAAGAGATTTAGTAGAAGCCCTAGCCATCTTATTGAGTTTTAGAAAAACTGTGCACACTGGGTCCCGCATTCGATAGCAATGGAATCGAACTCATTCGAATGCGACTTTCTCAGCAACACTTAGAGCATTTTCGAAAGGATAAAATGGATCTTGTGCGTCGATTCATCACTATGGATGAGACTTGGGTCTATTGCTATGATCCTACATCAAAATAAGAGGCTAAAGAGTGGTGTGAACCTGGTTTTTGACTCCCAAAGAGTTCATGTCCAAAACTCGGCGAAGAATGTATTAGGATCAGTTTTTTGGGTTCGAAAGGAGTTTTGTGTGTGGATTTCTGGCAATTAGTAAAACTATAAATTGTGAGAATAATACTGTAACCTTTAGGACCAGCTGAAGAAATAAATTTGTGGAAAAGATCCAGTTTGGAAAAGAAAAAAATTATTTTTCAGCAGGACAATGCACCGTGATACAAGAGCACTTTGGCAATGGCTAAAATCTCTGAATTAAAGTTCGAACTATTGGAGCATCCACCGAATTCACCATATTTGACGGCTAGCAACTTTCATTTGTTTCCAGACCTTAAAAAAGTCATGCGTAGAAGCATATTTCGCAACCCTTCCCGATTCTCACTTCATGGATAGAATTCATAAATTAGAATCTCTTTGGAATTAGTGTATTGATGTTCAGGGAAACTATACTGAATATAAAAGTTCATTTCAAACCATAAAATTTTGTTTTTCTTATCGATCCGCAAAACTTACTGAACAACCTAGTACTTCCTCTCTGGTTTTGTTGATGTTACGGTCATCTTCAAGTGATTTATCGACGAAATTTTTGCTCGATTGGAAAAGTGTCTTTGAAAGAAACTTCGAATCCGTATCTATCTTCAAATGCTGACTATGAAATCAGCTTCCATGCAAGAGTGACATAAAGAATCATACCTAATCATTTGATGGATGATGATAGACAAAAGTGTGACCCGATGATCCATTTCACAAAACTACTTCAACACAAGTCGACTTGTGAATAGCCCCGTTTTTAGGATGATAAAAACAATCTAACAGATAACTTTGCAAAATTATTTATTTAATATTCTCAATGGTAACTAAAAGTGGCAGCATTTCCATTCTCATCAAACTTACCGCAATTCCCTCAAAAACCGTTTCATAAAAATTCCTCTAACCAAGTATTCAAAACTTTAGACCGCTAAGCGATTGTGGCATCAAATGGCCTTTTCAGCTAGTTACAAAGCCATAACATGCAACAAGGCAGTTGCAAGCACGTGCGAGGCAAGTGACCACAAACGCTGAGCGCACATACACGTAAATGCTTAGGTAACTGTGGCGGAATTGTGCTTGTGGCATCAAAGTATAGTAGTTGCACGTTTGCGGCAAAGCATAGCAAATAGTTGGAAACAGAATGCAGCAAAAACAGTAAGGAGGGAGGGCGCGAAGGAGAAGCAGTAATGAAATAATAGGAATACAAAGTGATTTGAGCATGGAGGCACAAGCCGTGTCTGTGGATACACAGTTCGTACCTTGGCGTTCAGTGTTGCATGCTACACAGGCATCATATTTTTTCATATTTTTGTCACACTCTGATCGTTTTTTTTTTTCTCTTTCCGTCGTTTCTCAGCTATCGACAGAAAAGTACACACATTCGTATGTATTAACTTTGCTACGTGCATGCGAGTGTTCTCATGTTGCTCTTCATGTTGGACACTTGTTCAAGTAGTTAGTTGCATGTTGCACGTTTGCCATTATATGTTGCCATAGGGCTTTTTTGCGGCCAACTATAATAACTTAAATGATTTTATAGTAAATCTACAAGCTCGCTGCTGGCCACTGATCACCACAGAGTGACTATTAAGCTAAATTCTCCCAAGAGAGCGGTGGGCACTCCCGTAGAAAAGGCACTTAACGGTGGACGAAAGTTAGTAACTACATAGTAGGTATGCCAAACTTAGATAGGCGAACTCCGAGTTCATATAAAATGGATTTTGGTATACTTTCAAAGTAGTCGCGAGTTCATGGATTAGTTCCGGGATTTACTGTAATTCTAGTAACTTTTGAAGTAATCCCAAAGTATATTCAAAGTGGTCTCGAGTTCATGAATAAATCCTAAAATTGATAAGGGTTTTACCTAGTATACTTTCAAAATAGTCCTGACTTCATGAAATAGTTCCGAGATAGACTGCGACACTTCTGAAGTAGCCCCAATCTAAAAGATAAGTCCCAATATTCATAGATATTTTGGTATGCCTTCAAACTAATTCAAAGTTTAAGGATAAGTCCTGAAATTGATAGGGACTTTGTTATTCTTTTGACTTTAGTATTCTTATCCCAAGATCACGGACTAGTTCCGAGATTGACTGAAATTTGTGTATACGTTTAAATAAATTCAGAGTTCATGGATAAGTGCTGTGATTGATAGGGAGTTTCGTATTCTTTTGTCGTTTGACTGCAATTTAGGCATGCTTTTAAAGAAATCTCAAGGTCATGGACTAGTCCCAAGAGTGATTGGAATTTTGGTATACTTTTAAACTAACCCCAAGCTCATCGAGTAGTCTCGAGGCTGATTGGGATACTGATATTCTAATAAAGTAATTTTGAGATCAAGGATTAGTTTCTTGGTATACTAAATACTGAAATCCAAAATAAAAAATACTGAGCTAAAATAGAAATGGCAGGAGCTTTATTCTGATAAAGGGCCCCAACCGAAATTTAAATTTTTTAAATCAACTTTATCGTCCTGTTCGATGAGCCTTTTTAAAAAGTTATATCCATAAATCGATAGAAAATAAAATTTTAGGAAGCTACCTGGAAACTCAAGCCGTTAGCTATAATAGAAATGTTATATTCACTTCCAAAGTCGAAAGAGGTCTGGCAGGACTTGGGTGTCCAACGGAGGGTTAATATTGTGTCAAAATTTCCAGAAAATTAAAGAAAAAATTACAGAGAGATTTGAATTTAACCGAAGGAGTCTGGCTAAGAAAACTTTATGCTGGGGAAATTTAAAGCAAATGCGTTTGATTAGTTTTCAATAAACCGATTTTGTGTCTATTACATCTTTTTAATATAAAATGTTTTGTTTATATTTTGTCAAAATTTCAAGAAAATCCAAAAAAAACTTACGGAGATACATAACTTTAGCCAAAACAAACGAAGGGAAATTTTAAATGGTCTTATTTACCCTGTTTCGTTTCATTCTCAGTCAAAGCTGAGATAAGCCTAAAATTATGCAGCAGAAAGGAAGAAAGTACAGTGGTGGCTGTAAGTAATAGAAAGTGATCGTAGTTTTCAATGCCAAATTATGACTAAATTATTTTTAACCTTCCTATACCCGCGTAAATTTTTGTAACACATATACCCACGCACGGTCTCACAGACCGAAAGTTCAAACTACATAAAATATTAGTTTTTTCAAACAAAACTAAAAACAAATTATTATTTTTCAATCCCGTAGATGTAATAAAAAAATAAAACTACGCATTAAATTTGTATTCACTTATTTTATTGATTTTAAGTGATTAACAAAAACGCCATCGAAATCGATAATTTTTTCTTAAGAACTACAAAAACAAAACAATAACATATTTTTTTATTCACCTAAATAAAAATAAGTTATAATAACTTAAAAACACTTCTTGGGCAATACATAAATTATAAATTATATTAGTTTTTAGTCTTGAAATAAAAAATCATGGCATATAGCAATTCATGTAAAAATCTGCCTTAAAAAGAAAACTTACGTTTTTACCTCTTCAAAAAAAAAAAAAAAAAAATGCCTTTTCTAGCTTAAAAAATATTTATTTGCAATAAAAACGTCAAACTAAACTGGGACACACTGTAGTATTTTTGAAACGCGGCTACAACTTCTTCAAATAATTCCCTTATTGGAGCTACGGCAGTCCTTTCCGCTCGCGTGAATTTATTGTAAAATCTTAGACAACGCATTAATAAATAAAATCGAGTCCAGCTCATAATATAGTTAATCGAAATATCTCCGAAGAAGAACCATCTGTTTTGAATAAATCTTTAACATTGAAGCGACTATTTCTCCTAACTCCAGCAAAGATTTAAAGGCCTAAAAGGGCTTCGATTTCTATGTTGCCTATATAGGTACAGTCGCTTCCTCTTGAAAAATTAGGTTTTATGAGATCAATATGTTCATTAGTATACTTTACAATACGATTTATAACAACTTCAGTAAAAAATAATCTCCAAACCTCGCCTATTTCCTTCAAGTTTTTTGCTGCTTTTCTAGGCCCTGGCAGTTGAGTGACTATATTCCTAGCGAGACGTCTTAAACGATTTGACGGAGCATCATTCCTCCACCTAGTGTGTCCTTTTTTACCAAGATAAAATTCTCTATCATCTATCTCATTCAACTCCTCGTCGATTTCTTCATAATCTGCTTGCTCGGTGTCATCACTTTCTACATCTCCTGCAACAAAGTCTTCAACGTCGCTGTCATTTTCATCCTCATAATCAGAAGTCGAATTTTTTTCCTCCAAAAGTAGTCTGATTTGCTCTTCATTCATTATAATATTAAAAAGTACCTGGAAAATAGTAAACCGTAAAAAAATAAGAAAGAAACAAAAAACAAAATAACTGCTTTAACTTCACAAAAAATTACACATATACCCGCGTCGGTCTCACAGACCAATTTTTATAAAAGTCACCAACACGCCTGTCTAGTGCAAACGCCAAATCAACACTAATATAGAGCTTGCTAGAAAACCGGAAGCTAGCAGTAAATTCAACTTTGTAGAGTTTCTGGAAAAACAAAAATTTACGTAAAATCATTTTCTCGGTCTCACAGACCAACGCGCGGGTATAGGAAGGTTAAGGGGTCCCGGTGGTCTAGTGTTCGAAAATTTAGGAAATTTTCAGTAATTTTTTTTACACTAAAAAATATGAAAAACGATTTTTAAATTTTTAGGCTTTTTATTTAACTTTTTTTACATGAAACTTTTTTGTTTTTTTTTTTTAATTTTAATAATTTTAAAAATGGCGCCGACCCTTCCGAAAAACTATACCTGGACCGCGTTATCCATTTTGGCTCTTCTATTTATCTGATACACAAAAACCCAAAAGAATTATTAATCAGTATGACTGTGGTTATGTCCCGTACTCGAATAAAAAAAATTTACAAAATGGCGCGGTTTTGAATTTGACACTCTAATAATCGGGTTTTTTCAGTTTTTCAAAAAAATACGAAATAATGGAAATAGTAATATGATTTTATTACAGCCATTGATTTTATTACAGCCATTATACAGCGATAGCCATTGATGTTGTTAACAACATATTAAAATTTCAGACGATTCGGGTGAATAGTTTCTTTTTCTGTTTTTAGACAACACCAGGCCGAAAAAAATCGTTTCGAGATAAATGAGTTTAAAGTTTGAGGTTCAGGAGCGCGAGCTATGGAAAACCCCATAACACAAGAACCAACCAAACCTCCAAGGTTAAACATAAAAATAGCTAAGCCATGCCTGCCGATTGGAATTTAAGTGTGCTCTGCCCAATCCATAAGAAGGGCGATCCTGCAATTTGTGCCAATTACCGCGGGATTAGTCTTCTAAATATCGCCTATAAGGTTCTAGCGAGCGTATTGTGTGAAAGGCTGAAGCCCACCGTCAACCAACTGATTGGACCTTATCAGTGTGGCTTCAGACCTGGAAAGTCTACCATCGACCAAATATTTACAATAAGCCAAATCTTGGAAAAGACCCATGAAAGGAGAATCGACACACACCATCTTTTCGTCGACTTCAAAGCTGCATTCGACAGTACGGAAAGGAGTTACCTGTATGCCGCGATGTCTGAATTTGGTATCCCCGCAAAACTAATACGGCTATGTAAGATGACGTTGCTCAACACCAGCAGCGCCGTCAGAATTGGGAAGGACCTTTCCGAGCCGTTTAATACCAAACGAGGTTTCAGACAGGGTGACTCGCTGTCGTGTGACTTCTTTAACCTGATGTTCGAGAGCATCGTACGAGCCGCAGAACTTAATCGCTCAGGCACAATTTTTTATAAGAGCGTACAATTGCTGGCGTATGCCGATGATATTGACATCATCGGCCTTAACAACCGCGCTGTTAGTTCTGCCTTCTCCAAACTGGATAAAGAGGCAAAGCGAATGGATCTGGTGGTGAACGAGGACAAAACGAAGTACCTCCTGTCTTCAAACAAACAGTCGGCGCACTCGCGTATCGGCACCCACGTCACTGTAGACAGTTATAATTTCGAGGTTGTAAAAGACTTCGTCTATTTAGGAACCAGCATTAACACCGATAACAATGTCAGCCTTGAAATCCAACGTAGAATCTCTTGCCAACAAGTGCTACTTTGGACTAAGTAGGCAACTGAGCAGTAAAGTCCTCTCTCGACGAACAAAACTAACACTCTACAAGACTCTCATCATGCCCGTCCTAACGTATGGCGCAGAAGCTTGGACGATGGCAACATACGATGAAGCGACGCTTGGAGTGTTCGAGAGAAAGATTCTGCGTAAGATTTTTGGACCTTTGCACGTTGGCAATGGCGAATATCGCAGACGATGGAACGATGAGCTGTATGAGCTTTACGACGACATAGACATAGCGCAGCGAATAAAGATCCAGTGGCTACGTTGGCTGGGTCATGTCGTCCGAATGGATACAAACGCTCCGGCTTTGAAAGTATTCGATGCGGTACCAGCTGGTGGTAGCAGAGGAAGAGGGCGGCCTCCTCTGCGTTGGAAAGATCAGGTGGAGAAGGACTTGGCTTCACTTGGTGTGTCCAACTGGCGCCGGTTAGCACGAGAAAGAAACGACTGGTGCGCTTTATTAAACTCGGCCAAAATCGCGTAAGCGGTTATAGCGCCAATTAAGAAGAAGAAGAATGAACTAAAGGTAGAGCTCATAAGAATTTTTATTAATATAAAATATAGAATAAGCAATTTTGTAATTAATTTATAAGTTTCATTTTAAACATTTTTAATAAAAAAAATCAGTTGTAATTCAACGGTGAAAGAACGAAATTTCTTGTTTTTTTCTATCTTTCGAGAGTTAGAATCATAACTCGCGCGGACCTGTGTGGGCTGTGAAATCTAGGTATAATATTGGGAGTTTCCACATGAAAATTTCACAGTTTATTCTTAAGATACTATTATTTCGAAATATCGAAAAACAAGAAATCGATTTTTTGAAATTTCTAGACCACCGGGTCCCCTTAAGCGTCTCATTATCAGACTTGAGCTTAGTTTAAGAGGAAACCCATGTATCGTTGGTTAAAAAATCGATTTATTTTTTTTTGGCTTATTAATTTCTACAACTTCTCTGGAATATTATCCACAATTTTCAAGTCGATCCGAATAATAAATTCGGAAATACAGCCTTTGGAATGTGTGCGCTCCAAGCCACTTTTATTGTTACTCAAAACTTTAAACGCGTTTTTCTCGGAATTGTGCTTTCTGGAAAACTACTATACTGATTTTGATGAAATTTTACACAGGTGTTCGGAGTAAATTACTCGTGCTTGAACGAAGGACTTTGTTTTTTTTTCAATTACAACTATTTAAAAAAAAACAAAATGCAAGCAAATTTGACCGAAATTTTCATTTTTTTGCAAAAATGTCTGCCAAAATTCCAATTTTTTTTTCTTTCCTTCGTTCAAGCACGAGTTTATGGTCTTAACTAAAGCACTTATTTTTGTTTTTTCATTTTTGATGAGAGTGTTAGGAGTTATGCTGACAATGCGGACGCACCTTTTTTTCGAGGGGTCACCGAAAATGGCGTCACAATGGAGGAGTTTTAATTTTTTTTTTCGAAATTTCAGAAATTATTCTTTAAACATCTATAAGACAGAAAAAAGTTTGAATTAAATAAATAATTTTTTACATAGAAAAAAAATATTGAAAATAGGCCTTTTTTACCCGACGAAACCCATGTAACCCCTTAAAAAGTGAACGCAGGTACGCTTGAACTGGTCCATGCCTATTCTCATGACTCAAGTCTACTAAAAATTGCACACACAAAACCAAAAACAGAACTTGATTCTGCTTGAAACGCGACAAAAAACTAAGCAGCACAAAGACATTTTTTTTAAGTTTCTTTCCTTACGCTTTATTCACTCGCTTCATATAAATTCTATAAAAATATAAGAGTATATGCCCACGTACATATGTAAATGTATTTATGATGTACTACCAAACATGTTAATTCATGTCCACCTATTTTCCATGGGAAGCACTTAAGTTGCATGTCCAGCTAATTGTGCTTACGATGCTCCAGCAAATCGGAAATAACGCGAAGCTGTGTCTTTATCACCTCGTGAGTGTGATTATGATGTCTGAAGAGAATTGGATCGTAGCCAGTGCTATAGTCGTCGACTAGATGTGATAGCCAACCGTATACTTGATTTTCTGTAAGTGGAACCAACCGCTTTTCTTTCAATTTATCGTTTTGGCGATTGATGATGTTGCGGATGTGTAAATTATAACTCATTCTATCTTTTGAATCGGTTATCAAAGCATCGTGACGTGCATAGAATTTTTCAGTGGGCACTTTTTCACGGTAATTCGCTCTAAAACTTGTTTCCTGCTTTGGTTCACAACAAGACATGATGCGAATGGTAGCAAATGTGTATCGTATATTAGTTTATTTGTGCTTCCCTTGTTTATTTCCTCCGAGCTATTTTTATAAAAAAATTGTACAATATTTGTGTGTCTAAAGGCTTGAAGTAAAACTGAAAGTGTTCTGGAAAATTGTTTACAGATATTTACATGCATATAAACAGCTGTGAACCTGTGATGCCGCCATATGCAGGAAAAGACGCTGATTAAGACAGCGGAGAGCTTGAGCAATACCTAGGCTCCTGGGCTTGACGGCTTACCGAGTAATGCAGAGCTTTTTGCGGACCTCTACACGAAGGTACTTCTATTATTGGAGGTGTCTTTCCGAAAATACAGGGTGGCTGATGCATTTTGCTACATTAAGAAACTCAAATAACTTTTTTTTTAGTGTATGGAATCCATTTTTTTTTTTTTTTCAAGTTGAAGGTCATTAAATTTTATTAAATGTAGCTTAACTAGTTTTAAAAATAATTGAATTTAAATGCCCCCCATGCTCGTTGACACAAGTGCGGCATCTTAGTAAAAAGTTGTTGATTGCTGCTTTGAGAGTTGCGACAGGAATAGCCGCAATTGTTGCCCGAATGGATTGTTTTAGTTCATCCAAATTTGTTGGCTTTGTTTTATAAACTTCTTGTTTACATAAACCCCACAAGAAAAAGTCAGGTGCAGTAAGGTCAGGCGACCTGGGGGGCCAACGAAATTCGGAGTTTCTTGAAATCAGTTTATTGGGAAATTTTCGTCGCAACTCTGTCATAACAGTCTGAGATATGTGAGACGTTGCCCCATCTTGTTGAAACCACACAGAGTTGAAAGGAATTCTCTTCCGGCGTAGTTCTGGATAGAAAAATTCTTTCAGCATTTTCAAATAACGGTCTCCAGTAACCGTAACGGTGTGACCATTTTCTTCAAAAAAATAAGGCCCGACAATACAGCGTGAAGAAACCGCACACCACACTTTCACGCGAAGAGGATGCAATGGGCCTCATCAGACATGAAAAGGCATTAACATGTTTTGGTCTTCTTCCACCATTTGCAGGATCTTCTGGCAAAATTCCAAGCGAATCGGCAAGTCTGCTGCATTCAGTTTGTTAACCATTTGAATTTTGTAGGGAAATAAGTCTAAATCTTTGTGCATTATTGTTTGCAAAGACTGTCGGCTGACACCAAGTTGAGCAGATAAGCTTCTTGTTGAAACCCTTGGATTGCTTTGTATAGCTGCAGCTACAGCAGCGATCGTTTCCTCCGTCCGAACTGGTGGGTTTCGATGATAAGGCCTTCTTGCGACTGTTCCTTGCTCAGCAAAATTATTCACCAGTCTCATTATGGTCCATCTGCTCGGGGGATCGCCGCCAAACATCCGCCTGTACTCTCTCTGTACCAAAACTACGGACTCCAGTGCGTGATAGCGGCGGACTATCCAAATTCTTGTTTGCGTGTCCCAGTTATCCATTTTAATAAATTTTAAAGATCAATCTGCAAATTAAAACAAAAATGGAACAGATAACTTAAAAAGAAAAAAAGTTATTCAATTTTTTTTTGGTAGCGGCTTTCATCAGCCACCCTGTGAGAAAGAAACAGCGACTGGCCCTACTTCAGGAACCAAATAAACTAGCGGGGGATCCAATTTCATATCGGCCACTCTGCATGGCAGGCACAATGGGTAGGATCTTGGCGAAATTGATATGTACGCGCCTGAAGTAATCAGTTTGGCTTCAGAAAACATCGCTCAACTGTCGATGAGATTAAGAAGGTGACGCACTTCAAGGGGAAAGGTGGATGTATGACGACAAAAAATACTATGCGGTCAGTCACATTAGACGTTAAGAATTCTTTCAATTCGGCATACTGGCCTCATATCATGAGAGCACTTGAAGAGGAAAGAACGTCGGGATAACTTCTGCCTGACAGTTACCTGTCGAAGAGTTTACTGCTGTACTGAAAAGCCACGTGGTGATGGGCAGAGTACCGCAGAGGTCCGTATTGGGTCCGGTACTACGGAATGTGATCTACGATGGCGTATTGCAACTCCCACTGGCAAAGGAGGTGCAAATAATTAGATACGCAGATGACATTGCGTTGACGATAGTTGCCAAAGAAACCACTCAGGTCCAGAGAATTTGCAGCGGAACAACGACGAAGGTCAAGGAATAGCTGTCAGAAGCGAAACTACAGCTAGCAGGAGAGAAACGGAGGACAAGCAGGAAAAGGTTAGAAACGACGAGCAAATGGAAAGACAGTCATGGTGACGGCAGCGCTAGCAGGGATTATTTCCAACATTGGTGGTCCCAGCCAAAGCAGGTGAGCGCTCCTAGCTGAAGTTAAGCAGTCCTCACTTATATATGCAGAACTCATATGGGCAAAAGCTCTGATACAGAAATCTTACTCCCAGAAGATGGAAATAGTAAGCGAGGGTAAGCGCTATTCGAGTTGCCTGTGCTTTTAGAACGGTCTCACTGCTTCATGAGTGTCATATCGGGTATTATGCAGCCGGACATAATGGCATGCGAATTGGGCAGACAAATCCAAAAGTCTAAATAGACGACTTATGACTGACGAGCGCAAAGAAGGAAGACAGAGGAGCATGCATGAGTGGCAAAATCGCTGGGGCTTAGAGGCAAAAGGGAAGTGGACAGCCAGCCTTATCGGTAGCGTACGGAGATGGGTCGAGCGAAGACATGGTGAAACGGATTTCTAAGTGACACAATTCCTGACTGGACATGTCTGCTTCAGAGAGTAGCGTCATAGGTTTGATCATTATCACGAAGTGGGGTGCTCGTTCTGCGGTAGTTGCAGTGAAAATGTGAAACATATCTTCTTTTGCTGCCCAAGATATGTGTCCGAATAGAAAGAATGTAGAAACGATAGTTAAAGAAAGAGTTACGCCAAGCAATATACATAGTAAAGCACAAGTTGCAATCGAAGTTGGTCCGCCAACGCGGAAAGAAAGACTGGTCCTCGCACGCGCTACAAGAGTGGCGGGAGAAAGAATGGTAGAAAGAAGACAACCAAACAATGGAGATCAGACCATATGTGTACATATGTGGAGAATTATAAATGGTCCAGCTTGACCCTGCGAAGAACTGCCTAATGGTGATACCGCAGGGCTAATTGAAGCTACACAGGTCGGAGTTGAGGGTTAAGTAGGTAGGTGTGCTCTTCCTCCTATTTGTGGCGTGCGTCTTGATGTTGTTCTACAAATGGAGGGACCTACGGTTTCAAGCCGATTCCGAACGGCAGATCTTTTTTTATGAGAAGCTTTTTCATGGCAGAAACACACTCGGAGGTTTGCCATTGCCTGCCGAGGGGCGACCGCTATTAGAAAAAAGTTTTTCTTTATTTTGATCTTTCACCGAGATTCGAACCTACGTTCTCTCTGAATTCTAAATTGTACAAACGCACCAACCCACTCGGCTACGGCGGCCGCCATTCCGTCTTTAAGGAGTTAAAATCAAGCAAAGTTGCTTGAAATTGCAAGAGAAAATCCGCACTCGATTGACGGGTGAAAAATTTATTTTTTTAACTTCTTCGAAAATGCCGCTGAAAATGCTATTCCGGCTACTACTTCTTAAGTAACGACCATTTTTGAGCTTAAATTGAAGACAGTTTCTTGTAAATTTATAAGTTTCAGCAGGCTACCAGATCACAGAGCCCAGAAAAATCGATATTTAGTGCACTAAGTTCGGTTAGCAGCCGTTCTTATGAACCAGTGGGCCACCTTAGAGTTGCGATAGGATGTCCTTACATAATTTTAGGTGCTTTTTTCTATAAAACTTGATGCTTTGCCGATAATACAAGCTAACATAGGGCCGGAAAATCTCCACATACTCCTACACTTGGTTCACATAATAAGCCTAAGCGAAGTCAACGCTGCCGCGAGACCAGCTAAAGCAGCCACATGAATGAAAGCATATTTCATAAATAGCGACAATGTTTACTCTCTTCAATAAAGACATGATTTACCAAAATAATATACATACATTATTTATCAAAACATTTATAGAAAAAAATTTCTATTTGGACTACCCTTGGCCAACATAAATATTTGCATTCATTACTCCTGTACATAGTACTAACGTTTCATTCCGCGCAAAGTCGCCAAATTCACTGCAAATTGTATTTTCATATTTTCATCAGTTGGTCGGCTCCGATGAAAAAGAAATTTGTCATAACCAGCTTCATATTTGAATGCCAAGAACTGCAGCCAACCGTAAACTTGATTTTCTGTACGCGGTGCCAACATATTATTATGAGGATCGTGACTTTGCCGTCTCTGTATCTCCTCACTATACAGCTCATAACTTCCTCTATAATTTGGATTTTCAATTAATTGATCGTGACGCGCATAAAACTTTTCAGTTATAGCCTTTTTATTGAAACACGGTTTAAATCCCTTTTTGACGACCTCCCTATTTTGTCCACAACAAATCATTCTAATAGTTTAGTATTCGCGGGAATATGCCCTACTTACGATTATAAAACGCGGTATCTACTTAAACTTGTGTATTATTCACATAAGTCCCTAGAAAGCAAAAAAACAAAAATATGTAATTTTTCTGTTTATATTTTAATTATTCATATACAAGTGTAGAATATGCCTACTTCTCTTGCCATAAAAAAGAAACAATCACAAGTGGTGAGAAAATGGTGATATACAATACGGCATTAAGGAAAATTATCACGAATCTATCGTAAAGCAAGACTTAGTGGGCAAATCAACTGAATTTTGAGTACAGGGTCCGGCACTCGAAGTGTACAGAACTTCAGTCCGCTCGCGCAGCTGATGCCCGTGCATCAGCTGTCTATTAGTAGACTAAATGACAGTCCAGAGTATTGTTAATAAGCGCGCGGAAGCATTTGGTGAGAGTAAACGCGGAAAAGAAAATCAGTAATGGATTTCAAACGTAAAAGTGTGATTGCATTATATGTGGCTGGAAAATCACAACCAGCGATTGTTCGTGAGCTCGAGCTTTTATTAGAGTAAAGTCAGCAAAAGACTACAACGTCACGTTCAAAGGTGCAAAAATGAAGAAGCGACTTGAGCGAAATCCCCGACGAAGTGCCAATTAAATGGTGAGAGAACTGAAAATATCTGGGCGTAGCATCCGCGGCATTGAAATTGAAATTGAAACTCGAAAAGTTCGAGCCAAGTAGTACCAGGAGATTTGGTGGCTCCTAAACCACTTAGGCTAAAAAAACCCATTGCATTTAAAGCTCTAGAAAGGGGGCAGATAGTCAAGGAGAAACGGAGAAAAGTATCAGAGCAGGAGATAGAAAAGAATGGAGACAGAGATAGAGATAGTTAGTCCTGTGAGAATTTTCCAGATTCTTTGGCAAATCTGTAAATATCCTCCAGTTTTAGGGAACGAATATTACTCATTCTCATGACATCGGAACCCCATACTAGTAGCCGTGCTCTAGCAAAGGTAGGACACTCACAGAGAAAGTGCTCAGTGCTATCCGCCTCATCCAAGCATGGCAGGCGGATCGGGTCCTCGATGATTCCAATGGTGGTCATATGCTGACCCCATCGGTTGTGTCCTGTAATAATGTCGACCATCAACCGAATGTCTTTCCTTCCAAGTTTTAGTAGAAAGTTTGACAGTTTTCTGTTCGGACTTGTCACAAAACACTTTGCAGTTCTGCAGCGTTCTAGACCGGACCATCGCTCTTTATGTAGATTGCCTACATAATCGCAAATCCAATTCTTGATTCCTGCGGAACTGATTCCGATTATTGGCTCTGGCCCCTGTGGGGGCACCGCTGATCCACGGTTGGCCAATTCGTCGGCAATTTCGTTTCCTTGAACACCGGAGTGTCCCGGAACCCATTCCGAGGCATACTGAAAAATAAAAGTCAAAGTCAGGCCTTAGAAGATCCAAAATCTCGGATCAAAGCACCAACAAGTCAGACTTGAGAGAGCGACGGAGTTGCTTAGCTTGCCCGAAAGCGGTCAATTTCCGAACAATGTGTTTTCTGACGAGACCATTTTTCACATTGAGCAATTCGTAAGCTCCCAAAACGATAGGATTTATTTGACCGACCATTTATGCGAGAATTTGAGTCATCGATTGGCCACCAGGAGGCAGCAACCACCACAGGTAATGGCTTGGGCCACTGTAACCGCAGATGGGCGCTCTACTATCGTTTTCATCGAGCCTGGCGTCAAGGTAAATGCGAAATATTATCGGGAAAGTATTCGGGAAGTTGCTTTGAAGCCGTGGGCAGACAAACATTTCGGTGGCAGACCATGGGTGTTTCAACAGGACTCGGCACCGTCTCATAAAGCTCGAGTGAACAAAGAATGGCTAAGAAATAAAGTTCCGAACTTTATAACGTCCACACAATGGCTCTCAAATTCACAAGACTGCAAGTAGAAGCAGTTAACGAGTGCCGGACCCTGCGCACCCATTAACTGCTTCTACTTCGACAAATCCGCTTGGACTTCGTCAAATCCGTTTGGCACTTAATGTGTTAAAGGGTAATTCTTCTTTTTAAAAAATTGTGTTTGAAGATAATACACTGGAATACTCACACTGACTTCCTGATGCTGTCTGCCCTGATACCCCATTTATGCAAATCGAATCAATAAATTTATATTTATTTAATGTTTTAGTACCACTCGAGAACTTCTGTGAAAAAAAATTTTATTTCTAGCGATGGCCATCGACATCCTGCAGGAAATCACCACTTTTTACTACATTTAAGTGGAATGGTTGTCCTCGTACAGTAGTTAATCTCTAGAAAAACTTCCAGCATCAAACTGTGTACGAGTAGGCACAAATGTGTGCGTTTATGTTCGTGTGTTTGTTTACCAGGAACAGTCAAATATTAATAAGCGAAATGCCACTTGCAAATTGAGATGTACAATTTGTTGAAAAATCTGCAATATTTTTCCATCTGTTGTAATAAATGCTCTTTTGTTTCACGCGAAAACTCACGCACACCCGCACATGCATACATCCACCAATATGCCGTTTTTTCCAACACTTCTCCTGGATCCATTCAATTTGTACAACAAATAATTGGAATGAATTATTGGCGCCACCCAACACATTCGTCAATTTCACAATAACAACAACAGATTATTAATAAAAATTACAGAAATTGCTTCAGTTCGAGTGCACACACACTCACACACACTACGATTTGTATATGCAAACAAAGAGATAAAACAAAAGGCTGAAACAAGAGGAGCACCACATTCATATGCAATATGCGAGTACACGATTTTTTGCACAATTTTGTTTTTGTGCACTTTGCTAGTAGCATTTACCGCAATATCCGACTTTGGACGACCAGGTAAATTTCATTACAGCACAAAAATCGGTTTTCGTTACTGCTTTATTGGTTATTAATCTGGCAATCAATGTTGTTGGCTGCACGTTGTTGTTGTTGCTGTTGGTTGTTATACTGACACTGACAGGCCAACTGCATTGAAATTGCGGAAATTTATTATTAAATCTCATCGCGGCCCGTCGCATGGGCCACCAGTGTTGCCGCTCAAATATTTTTTTCGCCTACCACCTTAGCCTTCCGCCAACATTGATCGAAATGTGCAACTGAAAAAAGTTTGCGCAGTACTGGCTGTGTCTACGAGCATTTTTTTGTAAAAACTGAAACAGGTTAATCTCATTTGCCCGTTCAACCTTATTTTGTTGCATTAAAGAAAGCTTGAAAAATATTGTGGATAGCTTGAAAAGTATTCGCCAAGAATTGGAACCATTGTCAACTGATTTACACGTTTCCGGTGCTTCTGAAGTGGCCACCAAAAGTTCTATTAGCCGAGCTCCTCCTCTTATTTGTGATGTGCGTCTTGATGTTGTTTCACAAATGGAGGGACCTACAGTTTTAAGCCGACTCCGAACGGCAGATATTTTTATGAGGAGCTTTTTCATAGCAGGAATACACTCGGAGGTTTGTCATTACCTGCAGAGGGGCGACCGCTATTAGGAAACTCATTTCTTAATTTTGGTGTTTCACCGAGACTCGAACCAACGTTATCTCTTTGAATTCCGAATGGTAATCACCCACCAACCCATTCGGCTACGGCGCCAGCCCTTTCAAGAATATACTGTCAAATTTTTGGAAGGATATTCTCAGTATTTTTGATTCTACAGCCGGTTCAGCAGGTAGAGTCAGATTCGTCATGCGGGGGCATAAATGGTCGCATTTAAATGGTGAATGGTTGTTCACAACATCAATGGCTACCGCCCGTACTAGAATCATATTATTTTTTTTTTTCATAAAAACTGAAATACAAAACCGATTAGAGTGTCAAATTCAAAGCTACGCCATTTTGTTAATCTTTTTTATTCTAGTAGGGGACAAGCTACAGTCTTACTGATTAAAAATTCATTTGGTTTTTGTGTTTCAGATAAATAGAAGAGCCCAAATGGACAACACTGCCCAGGGCCAATTTTTTGGGAGGGTCAACTTCAGCGCCATTTTTAAAATTATTAAAATTAAAAAAGAAAAAAATTGTTACACTACCAAAATTCTGTTTTTAGTTTCTGTATGTAAAAGAAGTTAAATAAAAAGCCTAAAAATTTAAATATCGTTTTTAATTTTTTTATTGTGAAAAAAATTCCTGAAAATATCCCAAATCCCGTTTACCCTAAGAAAGTCCAACAAAACTCCAGCTTTCAACTCACGATTAACCCAAGAGTAATTGGTGTATAAGTGGTGGTATCAGGCAGACATATTAAACACCCTTCCTCAATGGGATTTCGATGGACAAGTAATTTCAAAGCATTTACCGAACTAATTATTTTTTTCGAATTACACTGTGGAACAAATTCAGGTTAGCAAAAATTAGGTCCATTCTGAGAGTGGCGGGTGAAAATAGAGGCGAAATTAGAAGACCCGTATCGCGCCGTTTTTTTATGTTAGCTCGAATTTTTTTTTAATCGGCCTTCGAAGTTTGCAGTCAAATGCCGATTTTCAGTATATTGTTTCATAAGTACCACAAAAATTTTCGAAATCAATTTTTTCAAAAATTGTAATTGTTGCATAGGTCTCTAGCAATAATTTGGCTTTTACAGATTGAAAAAATATCAATTAGTCGACGAGTTATAGCCAAAAAACCATATAAACAATTTTGCTCCGATTTCGAACTTCGAAGGCCGATTAAAAAAAAATTCGAACTAACATAAAAAAACGGCGCGATACGGGTCTTCTAATTTCGCCTCTATTTTCAAAAAAGAAAACCGTTCCAAACCCACAATGAATTTTTTAAAATTTCCCTGTTCTAGAAATTTCAGTTACAATAGTTTGTGTCGCAGCGTGCATGTAATGCATAATGTAATCATCCCAACTTATGCTCTTTTCTGTACACTCCTTATTTTAGTATGTTTATAACATATTACATATCTCATGCGGCGTTACCTTGCTTGAACTGCATGTTATTTGATGTTATGTTATGTTATGTTATGTTATGTTATGTTATGTTATGTTATGTTATGTTATGTTATGTTATGTTATGTTATGTTATGTTATGTTATGTTATGTTATGTTATGTTATGTTATGTTATGTTATGTTATGTTATGTTATGTTATGTTATGTTATGTTATGTTATGTTATGTTATGTTATGTTATGTTATGTTATGTTATGTATGTTATGTTATGTTATGTTATGTTGGAAGAAAGAAATGTATGGTAATTTTTACCACATGCCGTATGTTGTATAGTAATATACATATGTATATAAACATGCATACATACATATACTTTGGAGCAATTTTCTTAGTCTAATATACATATGTCCTATGCCAATACACATAAACATGCATATATACAATTTCGTACAATTTTCAAACAAAAAGAACAAATCTATATGTAAAGACGCATACAAATCATATGGGCATATCAAATGTTCGAATCTGTTCTCTACGATATTATATGATAAGAAAAGTAGGAAATGCAAGGGAGTGTTTCGAGTGTAATGTGTCTATATCCATACAAAATATCTATCAAACAAATAAAATTAAAATTTTCTTTTGAAAAATGCAACCATTCCATCAGTATTTTCTTATGACGTTGTCACGTTAAACTATCGTCAGTAAACCGACTTTACAGACAAACTCTTTTTTATACACGGCTAGGTTGAAATTAAGTTTGTACAGTTTAATTAAATGTGTTAAATTATATACTACATGCGTTTTAAAATATGATGCCAAATTTTACAATCATCAGTATTATTTTCATCATTCGCAATGATCGGATCGGTCACCGTGGCAGATATTCTTATTTCCTGTGTTTGCTTGTTTCGTTTTTATTACACTGTGAACATATTTTAATTTTTTATTATTATTGAATGAAAATGAAAATTTCAAATTGCAGCAATTTAAAACTTCACTGAAACAGTACTTCCCACTAAAAAAATTGGCCAAAAATAAGCGTCCGAAACCTTAATTCGAATGAAATCCAGCTCCAATTATAAGTGGACTAAAAAAATATGTGATAATAAGATACTGTTTATTTTCAACAAAAAAATATATTTAAAAATTAGTTACTCAATTTTTATTAACTTCCTTAACTTAACATAGCAAATATATTCAGATCGGTCAATGAAGATTGCCTCACCACATTTTTCAACTCAACTGCTAATGCGAACCAAACTCCAACCAAAATCCACACAAGCAATTACATGACAATTACATGAACTAAAAATGTTTTCAACACACAAATTACTAAATTAAAATATCATCACCACTAATCGTATTGCCATTAACACAATCGTCACCTGTTGCCTTTGTTATTGTTGGTACATTCATTGCTGGCAATAATATTTACCTACGTGTAATTCGTTTTCAGTGCAGAGAGTTTACATATAACTGGCAGCTGAGTTTTTTGGCTGGTCATTGATATCTGAGTACACACTTACATACCACTACATAGGTAAATATACTTAAGTAATTTTTGAGTGTTTATCATCGCGTGTTTTTGCCCATAATTTTTTTCTAATTTGCTTAGGCACTCATTCAAAATGAAAATTTTCTTACACAGCTTTTGCCAGCACTTCCTAGTTCCGCAATATTTTATGTGGTTTTGAGTATATAATACATTGTATGTATAAGTATATATATTATGTTAGCATGAGTGTGTGTACATACATGCAGAAAAAAATATTATATGTAATATACTATTTGCGAACTAGAATACTACCGGAGTCCTATTTTTTCAATGCCAACAAGTCGACACCACGATGTCGTATGAAATGTCAATTTGCCGCAAAATGCAACTTAAAATATCAGTTCGTATTAACCCAAAAAAAGTATTGTTGTTGTTGTTGTTGTTGTAGCAGCTCATCAAACCCTGCCAGTCCGGTGTATCCACCGATTATCATCGTCCATCTCATCTAATATTGGCCCAGGAAACATCCTGTTTCTCCGAGTTCGGTCCAAAGGGAGAGAGGTATTAGGTGAGTGGATTTAAGAGGGCACGTGAATAGGTGGTTAGTATCATGCTGGACATATATTGAGTATGTCCGAGTTGATTCTGAATAGATAGCAGTTGCAGCTGCTCAAATATGCACAAAGTAATTGAGTCAAGGTTAGGGGAGTTTCACATCTAGTTTAATATGTTTCGAAAATAGTCAGTTGTAGACCAGTAAAAATATGGAAGAAGCATCCATTAAAACGTTCTACAATATTCTAATAAAAATTTATACAAAATTTGTTTTTGCTCAAAATTAAATGAAACTTCTTTCAGGTTTAATATTCACAAATTGGTTGAATCCTATATTATAAGTAAGCTAGCAAACCCGGCGAACTCCGTTTCGCCACCAGATGGCTTCGTAGCATTTCGTTTGGGTATTAAAAAATGAAGAAAAATTATTTTTTTTGTTTCATATTTGAAAAGGAAAAATTTTATTTCATTTCACAGCAGTAACGAATTCATTTCAATTACAAAAATGAAGTGTAATTTAGTTGAACTTCTCTAAGTAAAAAGTGAAAGTGAATCCAAAGGCAATACTGAATCGAAGCGTTAATCGTGTCCGCAAATTATCCGTTTCATGGAAGTCCTCTTTGGTAAAGCACATTTTTTGTTCTTTGGTCTGACGTTAACACGAACGAGCGGATGGTTTCCCAACTCGTGAACACGCAACGTATAGCTGCCCATGTGAAAAACAATGACTTTCTAAATTTTGTTTGGCATTCGTTTCAATGCTGTTTTGAACATTTTAACCATATCCTTATTAGCGTGAAAAAATGCTTGCAGCTGTTCAATAATTCGTCTATTTAACTGTTGTGTTCCCTGTATATTGCACCGCACATTCAGCTGCCACCATCGACGAAATGAAATATATTTGAAGAAATTTATGCGGTTCATCTGGTGTTGGCACCATTGAACCATGCAAATGATATATTTGTCCTTATATCTGTGATGGTAAACAATTAAGATAGAATAATTTATTTATTTATTTTTGAAGAATACGGTGTGACTTCTGATCGTGTGATGGTGTAGTGTGTGGTGTATGTGTAGTTGTTATGTGTTGCAATTGATTGTGTTGGTGTGATGGATTGGTGTGAGTGATTGGTTGTGTGTGTTGTATTTTTTACCTTGCAAGTCGGCATGAAGCCGCCTTCTCCAATGATATTAGCTCCGAAAGCAGTTATTATATTCAGGGATGCGTTGAAGGAAATGGTTAGTATCGGGATCAGTCCCATCGAACAATGGTTTCAGTGGCTGTGGTTGTGTATTGTAAGTCATGGATCCAGTTTGACATTTCCACTTGCGCAGCACAATCCAGCCGTTTCTCTTTTGAACTTTAACGCATTGCAATATCGGCATACAGTCGTTATTGGTCCAATATCTAAATGGTCATTATCACTGTAGTCCTCAGTGGGATCATATTGGAATGCCAAGCGATTGTATGATGCCAATGATCTTCATGTGCTCACTCGTTGTCTCATCGGGCATTTTCTCTTATTATATTTTGTCTTTCTTCGCTTAAGTTCTGTGAATACACTTGTTGCTGGCTTGCATGTCTTGTGCGGCGGTCGATGTTCGCACGGCGTCCTCTCGGCATTTTGGACTATGGACAGACTGTTTAATTTCATCTCAAATGCACGATTCACATAATTTACACAGTTCAACTTACCACCTTAAGGACAAATGCCTGCTGTTGAAGTTGAATAAAAATTTGCACAATACGCGTGATTGATTTGATGGTTTCCAATTGAACTGTTAGGAAATGAATAACTTTAATGTTAACTTTAAACATATATATAAGTACTTAGAGATATATACAAATATACATTTACACACTTGTACACATTTAGTGTGAGTGAGAAAATTGGTTGTGTTTCGGAGGGCTCTCGCTTTTAGAACCCTCAACGGTCAACTTAGTGAAGATTTTTATCCGCGAATAGTGCGAAAGTGTAGTGATTCGTTTTGGCAAAAGAACGTTCACGTTATCTGGGACACACAAAGTACGTAAGTGCTTAAAAACAAAAAAATAAAAAGCGATTTGAAACTTTTGAAAAATTGCGCGCGATCCACAAAACAGCTGTTTAGTATTCAGCAACTCAGTGATCCACTTTTGGAGGGGTGTGTTCAAACTATCACCCACACTAAAGGTAGGTGTCTTGGCTAAACGAAAGGTGGCGCTGCGAACGCAGCAACGGGTGAACCAGCTTCCTCAAAATGGAAAGTACTCCGTCGGTAATCGGTTTGGAATACGTCGGAGAGGACATTCTAAATCCGTTTGAGCGACGACCGCGTTTGTCACATTCTCCGGTGCGCTCAACTTCGTTAAATACCGCGCCCGCTCAAGGTATCACGGCCCCAGTTGAAAAAGAAAATAATGAAAATGCTTTCATGTGCCTCGGACACCTTATAAATGATCTGAAGGATATCTTTAGCAGTGGCAAACGCTCCATAAATCAAAATCTGAGAGATTTGGTGAAGGCGATTGCAACTTCCTACGATCAGGTAGCAGTAGAGATTGGAAAAGCTAAACCCCGTTCAAAAGATACGAAGTATGCGCAGACGACTCCTTCTCTCCTAACTGCGCAGCAAGCAGCAACAAAGCGGACCCATGTACGAACACCAAGCGAGGTATTACAAGGACATCCCAGGAAGGATAACGAAGTTCCTAAATCCATTGTCAATGCCTCACAAAAGACAACTATGGCAAATATGGAGGGGAAAAAGGCAACGGAGGGAGCGTGGATAACAGTAAATAAACGGCAGCGCACAAGGAGTAAACCTACTCGTCCCGATGCCATCATTGTTAGAAGCACGGGCGAATGTTCTTACGCCGAGATTTTGAAGGCAGTCAAAAACGAGGATTCTCTTAAAGGGATGAACGGGCTGGTTCAAAAAATCCGCAAAACCGCGAATGGCGATCTACTGTTCCAGTTGACTAAGCCATCTGACGCGAACACGGCGAAACTACAAGCAGCGGTGGGTCTGGCTCTCTCAGGAAAGGCGGAGGTTAAATCGCTAACCGAAGAATCACTTCTCGAGATTCACGATGTTGATGAAGTAACTACGCCCGAAGAAGTTCGCGTAGCACTAAACTCGCAGCTCCTCAATCTCAACGTAGAGCCTTCGCAGATTCGCTCGATACGGAAAGCATATGGTGGTACGCAAACGGCAGTTGTTTCACTACCTTCTGAGGCCGCCAAAAACTTATTGGAAGTGGGCAAAATTCGCATTGGGTGGGTAATATGCCGCATTCGTCAGAAAATCCAACCTAGACGCTGTTTTAAATGCCTAGAATTCGGGCATATATCAAGGAATTGCACCAGCGGAACCGATCTCCAAGGAGTGTGCTTTAAATGCGGAGGAGAAGGGCATGCCGCAAAAACATGCACAAACACCCCAAAGTGCTTATTATGTGAAAAAAGACGTAACAACCGCACTGATCATGCTACCGGCGGCAATAAATGCCCGGTATTTCAAGAAGCGCTTAAAAAGATAAAACAGTTATGAGATTGCTACAACTCAATCTCAACCACTGTGAAGCCGCACAAGATCTCTTGTCGCAAACAATTGCAGAGCTCAAGGTTGATGTAGCTATATTGAGCGAACCGTATAGAGAAAGGTCAGCCAACTGGACGCAAGACGCTTGCAAAAAGGCTGCAATATGGTCCTGCGGACCACATCCCTTACATCTAGAGAGCGTAGTAAAAGAAAGAAGCTTTGTTTGCGGCAAGATCTCAGATATATTTATATATAGTTGCTACATACCTCCAAGCACCCCTTTAGACGAGTTTGAGGAGATAGTAGGGAAAATTGCCATGGATGCAATGTTAAGACAGCGATACATTATTGCAGGCGATTTTAATGCCTGGGCTATGGAGTGGGGCTCACAGCGGACTACACCAAAGGGCAGAGCACTCCTTGAAGCATTTGCATGCCTGGATATTGTTTTACTGAACAGCGGCGGGGAATATACATTCTTCAGAAATGGCTTTGGTTCAATAATAGACATCACGTTCGTCAGCTCTAACATCTACAGAGAGTCTAAATGGAAGCTTAGTGAGTGTTATACTCAAAGTGATCACTCAGCAATAATATGTGACATAGATTTACACGAATACAAACTTCAAAAACAACCATTAAGTTTGAAGCACCGAGGATGGAAAACCGGCACCTTAGATCCTGGTGTATTTAAAGAGATGTTGCCAACAAGCGAATATACAGGATGCGCGAACGACATGGCAACCAAAATTATGGGTGACATTTGTAGAGCCTGCGATGCGTCAATGTCTCGCAAGACGACAACAAATAAACACGTTCCTGTTTACTGGTGGAACGAGAGCATTCTTTCTTTCAGGAGAGAATGCATTAAGGCCAGAAGAAGCTTCCAACGGGCAAGAGGTAGACCTAACTTCCTAGAAGCCAGAGAAATGTATAAAGCTGCGCGACGTCAACTTAAGACAGCAATAAAGGAAAGCAAGCGTAAAAGCTTTCTTGAGCTCTGCGATGATGCTGAAAACAACCCTTGGGGGACAGCATACAAGGTGGTGACCAAGAAGCTGAAGTCTGCTAAGGAATCCATATCAACATGCCCGATTTTCTTGAGTGAAGTGGTAAACACACTTTTCCCCAAGCAAAGGAAGTTAGTTTCATTAACCTCGAAGCTAATCTCACATCAGTTTCCAAGAATCTCAGCAGACGAGGTCCTTCAAGCAGTCAATAGAATTGAAAATAATAAGGCTCCTGGCCCAGACGGGGTGCCAAACGAAGTACTTAAACTGGCTTTTACCCAGGCAACATCGAATTTCGTACGCCTATTTAATACATGCCTCGCAGAGGGAACGTTCCCATCGATATGGAAGCGACAAAGGTTGGTTCTACTACCCAAACCTGGCAAACCTCCCATGGAACCGTCTAGCTTCAGACCGATTTGCTTGCTCGACTCGGCAGGTAAAGTACTGGAGAGAATAATTTACCACCGCCTCGAAAACGAGATCGATTCCGCCAGGGGAATATCGGACAACCAGTTTGGCTTCAGAAAAGGAAGGTCCACCGTTGACGCGGTGAATACCGCCAAAAAAATTGCACAACAGGCAATAAGTGGTACCCGATGGCTCGAAGGTGCCAAAGAGTACTGCTTAATAGTAACATTGGATGTAAGAAATGCATTCAACACCGCAAACTGGGCCAAAATACTGGACGCACTGAACGAGATCGGAGTATCTCCCTATCTGCGAGCAATAATACGAAGCTATTTCGAAGACCGCGTACTGGATTACGAAACAGCAGTAGGCAAAAAAAGTTATAAGGTTTCAGGTGGGGTCCCTCAAGGTTCAGTCCTTGGACCACTGCTCTGGAACATCATGTACGATGGTGTTTTGCGTCTCAATACACCCAATGGTGCCAACATTATCGGCTTTGCGGACGATATAGCAGTAGTTATTACGGCGAAGAGACTGAGCGACATCTGCGAAAAAGCAAATCGGACCATAGCGTCCGTTAACTCATGGTTGGTGCAAAACGGCCTTCAACTCGCCGAGCAGAAAACGGAGTCCGTTCTCATATCGAGCCGGAAAAAAGTAGAGGTGGCAACGATACAAGTTGGCAACCACAGCATCACGACAGCACCAGAAGTTAAATATCTGGGAATAGTTATAGACAGGAGGTTGTCTTTTAAAACTCACCTGGAGTATGCGGCCAAAAAAGCATCAGCAACTGTAGCAGCCTTATCGCGAATAATGCTAAACGCCCGCGGGCCAAAACAACGGCGGCGCCAACTCCTAGCAGGCGTGGTGAAGAACCAAATACTATACGGTGCCCCTGTTTGGTACATGGCTACGCAACATCCTTCGTACTTACGCGGTATAAAGGCGGCGTATCGTTTATGTGCGCTTCGAGTCTGTTCCGCCTTTAAAACGGTTTCAGAAGATGCAGCGCTGGTTATAGCAGGAATGTATCCAATAGATATATTGGCAAACGAAGCTGCAGTATTGGCCGACAGCGAAACGCAACGCATCGCAGCACGGGAAACTAGCACCCAAACTTGGCAGCAAAAATGGAATACCACAACGAAGGGCCGCTGGACACATCGTTGCATTCCAGACTTGCGAAGCTGGATTGAAAGAAAACATGGAGAAGTAGATTTTTATCTGACGCAATTTTTAACCGGGCATGGATGCTTCAAAGCATACCTCCATCGGTTCAGACATGAATCGGATCCCACTTGCGATTACTGTGGGGTAAACGCGATAGAAGACGTTCACCACGTATTCTTCGAATGTGAGCGTTTTTATGGCTCTAGATCGAAGCTTCGGCGCATATTTGATGGAAACTACGATCCAGATACATTCGTACAATCCATGCTACAAAGCAGGGAGAAATGGACGGCAGCATGCGATGTCATAGCAGAGACCATGAAAAAACTAAGGACCCTCGAAAGAGTACGACGAATGACCGGCGACTAATTCGCCTTTCCCCCCCCCCCCACGATGTAATGCTTGGCGGTTGTCCCGTGGGGTGTGGAGTTTCGACGAAACAACAGGCTTGTCCTGGTTTCAAAGGGCCACTTGAGGGTAGCGCGCTACCACAACGCCAATGAAAAAAAAAAAAAAAAAACACTTGTACTTTGAGTATCTCTAAAAGTGCCGTCAAAATTTCTCTTCAAAATTCCGGATCATACGAACACAAAAATTATTGCCATTAGTATATGAATGTGATGATATGTAGGTATATATATACTTATGTGTGTATATGTACATGTATATACCCTGCAAAAAATGCGACTTGTCACTGATGTGTACGGGATCAGATGCTAAGGAACTTGCGGCTACTATTACTTCTGATCACTTTATATAGCCTGAACTGTTCCCTTTTGTTTCAGCACGGCCCTTGGAGATACTAATTGTACCTATTTGCTCACGAGGGGCTGGTAGTGAGACTAGTCGTTCTCGAAATTCGAATTTATTTCTATACAAAACAAAAAACTGAAACTTGCCTCACTCATTTATTGTTTTTTAACAACAATTTACTTAATAAAAAAAGTAGATTTTAAGTGATGGAAGTCTTTATTTTGACCTTTACGCGCTTCATTGCTTGTCCGTTTGTATACTGCAGCTGTCTAGGTTACAAGTGGCAAATATGATTGACGTACGACGGTATTTGTAAAAACTAAAAATTTTCCAATAAGTTGATTAATTTTGCCTCAGCTTCTTGCACTGGCCACATGGCCACTTGGCATAGAAGTTTAAATTTGGCACTGGCACAAGAAAAAATGCGTTTACTTTGTTTGCGTTCGAAATACTTTGTAAATTTTAATATTTTTTTAATTTAAATATTATAAAGTAATTTTATATTTGGCTTGAAAGTCTCACTTGCCTGAAAGCGTATCCGAACCAGCGACAAATTTGTATAACTCCCTAAATTTTCGTCTGATTTGCTTGAAATTTTTACACAGATCTATGGAAGAGCCGACCTTTTCAAATATGCAAAAATTTAAACACTAGGGTTGAAAACAAAACTCGGTCAAATTTGCCCAAAGCTTCCCTAGCACCTAGTTGCCCCGTCTGAATCCTCTCAGTCAAATTTGTAAAACTCCCTCAATTTGCGCCTGAGTTGCTTTCTTCTCAGCCTTGTTATTTTCTTACTTCGAAGAATTCATTCGAAATTGTCAAGTTAATACCCAATTGAGCCAGATGGAGACTAATTCTGGAATACTCCTTTCAGAGGTTAGTCGCACAGTTGTTTGCAGGGTATTTAAACGCATGCAGAAGAGTAAGAAAACAAATGCGGAAACTTAAACAAAAACGGAAGTCTTAGAAAAATGAATAAAATGTAGGAAGTGTAATCAAAAAGTTTCTGTATTTAAATGTTCTTTTTTATAAGAACCTCCATACGCGCATGCATAATAATTTGATAACAACTCATGAACATTTTATGTGAAACACAGTGGTTCAAAAAAGTTGACGGAAATAAGAAAATTATTTCATAATAAGTACAGGGTTGCCCATATTCGACGCAGCCATGTGTTTTTTTAAATCAAAGAAAAACACAATTTTTTTGATGTTGACGATAATAATCATTTTATTTGGTTCAAGTAGATTTGTTGGCATCACTTTTTAAATATGATATCTCTCAAACAGCTTGACCATCTTCATTTTCGATGAAAAACGGCCCAACAATCGTTTTCGCACTAACGCCGCACCAAACAGTGACTTTTTTGTCGTAAAGAGGTACCTCTTCAATTTCGTGAAGATTTTCAGTGGCGTAAATATGGCAATTTTGCTTGTTTACCGTCCCCTTCAATAAGAAATGAGCCTCATCGGATGATTTTGTTCTTCTTCCTTTGACTTCTTTTATTGAATGTAAATTTCAACAATTTGTGAGCGCTCGCGTGGCGTGTACTGTTCCATGGTAAAAATCTGCTTGGGCCGACGCTTCAAACGCGGTATGTCATTAAGCAATCTGACGTCTCCGCCAAAAGATACAGGGTTACCAAATGAGTCCGTCGAATATGGTCAACCCTGTATTTAGTACTTATTGAGGTGACTGACCGTAGAGTTTGAAGATTTAAATATTTCTAAATTTTTGAGTGAATGCAAAATAAATTCGTATTTAATAATATTATAACGGCATACTGAGCTTTAGGCTTCAGCTTTCTGTTGCACAAACTGTTAAATTACAGAAAAAATATATCAATGGCCATTTTGGACTTTTGAACAACAATTTGATGGATGGGAAATAATGTACGTAAGATTGCAGGCAATTCCTGTGAACTCAGATAGATAATCATCAAATCTAACCATAAACGAAATAGATGAGTGTATGTTTAACCTTTCCAACCAGCTGAAGATTCCTTTTTATTGGAATTTGTTTCACTTCAAACAACTTTTAGAAATGTTTACCAGAAATTTGTTCAACTGCACAAGTTGGGCGATCCTGCTCAAGTCGGAAATTTCGCGGAATCTCGTTTATAAACTGTGTTGATAAGATCATGATTGGAATTCTAAATGACAAAATTCTCAAATGGTCTGAAAGGTATGGTGTCCGGAATAAATACCAAGCAGGCTTTAGAAAGTTTTTAGAAAATACCTACTGCGATACCAAGCCAGTCGTGTGGAATGGGAATGAAATTTCGGACGTGTTTAAGACTTATTCGGGAATTATATATATATATATAATTGGCGCGTACACCTTTTATGGGTGTTTGGCCGAGCTCCTCCTCCTATTTGAGGCGTGCGTCTTGACGTTGTTCCACAAACAGGGCTTTTTACTGTCGCCGTCATTATTTACGGTGGTTCAAATATCAAACTTTTTATGTAGGCAGATGGTATTATCTTGCTAGCGGATAGCCCTATCAAGTTACAGAAAATGATAAATAAACTTGAAAAGTATTATAAATTGTGGAACCTTGAGGTTAAACACGCTTAATCCCAAGTAATGGGTTTTAGAAGAGAAAGGGAGATTAGCAAATTTATAAAGTGGTATTGTAGTGGTGAAGAAATACAGATTATAATACGATTTTCCTATTTAGGCGTTGAAGTAACGCCTCAGCTGAATTTTATAAACTACTAGCTGTACCCGGCGCGCGTTGCTACACCAACAACTAAAAGAATTCGTTTCCTCTGTGTAAAAATACATGGTCATAGTAATTTTTATGACAATCGGTTGAACGGGGCAGAAGTTGCTACTTTGCAGTGCCACCTGGTGGCGAGTGGCATCAATGAGCATATTCTACAAACCTTCTCTGTGGTAAAATACATATATATACCAATTTTTATATTAATCGGTCCAGTAGGTTTTGAATTCATCGATGGCATACAGACAAACATTCATTTTTATATATAAGAACGATGTAGAAAAGTAAGGAATTGCGTCTAAAAGTGCTCGCTTTTTTCAAGAGGAAGGAAATATCAATAGAAGCGAAATGGCGATTATTTTTTGCAGTGTGCCGCTCAATACAATCGTATGCGGCACAAGTGTGGGGTTATGAGTTTTTTGACGATACGTTTTGTAAAAGGCATATTAAAACTGCGTGCCCAAATGCCAAAATATTTGCTCTGCCTTGATACTCGAATACAAGATAGCCAAATACTCACTAGAATTGCATCTCTGGTACACTTATGAACATTATTTGTTTTTTTTCCTAATTATTGGACACAAATGGTAATAAGAAAAGGCATATTTTGGTTAAAGAAGATTTGTGTTAAGAAAATTGTGTAATAATGCTAATATGAACTGGCAATTAGATAGTATGCAGCTCAAAATGTGGATCGATGGCATAAACATGCTTGTAAAAATCTTCACTAAGAGTTAGATTGGTCGAAAGACAAATTTATTTTAAAATATATGCTATGGATTTCAGCATGATTATCTTTAATAGTAATAAGTTCAAAAAAGGGAAACAAAACTTGGTCCATATGCAATATGAACGGTGTCAATGAGTACTGGGATAAACTGGTGCTATACTGTAAAAACGCCTATAAGTATAGATAATTACTCATTGTAGAATTTAATTATTGAATAATTTAATATTGTACTTAATTAACTGTGATATACCGACAGATGTCGAAAATTTATTGTATACTTGATAATGGAAAAATCTTTGTATCTACATTTATTATTATTACTAAATGTGGCCTCTCCGGCGATTGCTCAAGATACCATGGACCGACTACGTTTCTAATGGAGAAGTGCTACGAAGAGTTCACGGCTACAGACAGCTAACCAAGTGCATCAAACGACGAAAAACTTAATATTTGGGGCATATTCTATGAAACTCGAAATATGAACTGTTGCAACTCATATTGCAGGGCAAGGTTGAAGGAAGAAATAGTATCGGGCGTAAGCAGTTCTCTTGGTTGAGGAACTTAAAGCAGTATACGCCGTATGGTAAATTGTATGATCGCTTACATTCGAGTACGAATAGCAAATAAAGAAGAAGATATTTTTTATCACTTCTATACTTCCTACATCCAAATGGCAGTCACACACCCACCACTTTCGGCTTCGACGGCCAAAACGGAAAAAGTGGAACATTCTTAAGAATAATCCCTCTATTCAAATTTTGAATGTCTTTGGAAGATTTCAAACTGACCGACTTCTAATACCCAGGAAGATTATTTAATGCCCAAAACTTCTTAAGGCCGGCGAGCCAATTAGATGTCCTAAATTCAGTAGTTTTCGCGAAGCGTTGTAGGATGAGAAAAAAAAACAATTAGCCTAATGAAGTTTTGGGGATAGTTTAATATATATTTGAACTAAAAAAAAAAAATTTTTACAATCTCCAACAATATATTGTAAGCCGAGTTATCAATAGATTCCCAGAGCGCCTTGCCACTGAAGTATCCAACTTCTGTACAAGATACAACTTGCAATTTTCATCTGAAAACAAAAAAAAAAAAAAGATTATTAATTTTGATGTAATTATCTTCGATGTGAACTAAGAAAATTGGGAGAAACACGTGAAATTCGAATTTTTGGGGAACGTAGAAAAAAAAAGTGGTTTTTCAAGGAAAAAAAAACTCTTCAACTGGGTAAAAAAGTCGCTTAAAAAAAGTTGTTGGATGTTTTTTTAGTTCACATAGAAGAGAAAACAATACTGAAGATAACGCATTTTGAATGAAATGGATAGCTCGTTTAGTTTTTTTGCAATCGTGTACATAAATTAGGTAAAATCGTGAAAATGAAAAGCCGAGAAAACGCGCTTCAAAGTACAACAATAAGCGCACGGTTGCTCGACGCCGCCCTACGCTCGGCTCTGTAGCTCTGCAAATACTTGGAATTTAACTCTGAAAATTTGTGTCTCATGTTCTTGAATATCTAAGCTATTGATTTCAGGAAAAAAAAAAAATCGATTTTTTTGACCTTTTAATTGGCCCGCCGGCCTTAAGCCACTTTTTATAGGTCAGTAATCGTATCATTAATATTCTAAAGCATTAAGCGTTGATGATGGCAATAATTGAAAAGGCACTTCCTGGCGAGTTTAAGAGAAAGATTCCGTAAAGGAGTTTTGGGCTGAAAGATTCAAAACATTGACAAAGGCGAATATCGCATACGGGAGAACGACATGGACAAAAGCCAGATACTTCACTGGTCAGCCAAGACAACAGAGCAAACATAAATGTTGCAGGATGGAAAATATTCGATGCCGTAGCTACAGTTACCGCGCCCATCAAGAAGAAAAATGAGCAGCACTGCATTAGAAAAATTCCGATCAACGGGATAATGACTGCAAGATACATAGAATCTAGGGCATCTAGATACTAAAAATTTAACGAGCCAGTACACAAATATTATTTACGATTCATCGTTAGTAGCCGCCTCTGGTTGTTCATTTCTGGGTTTTTCCAAGTCACACTTAAGATGGAAATTTTATTAATTTTGGAGCTTATGCTCTTGGAATTGGGAATCATTAGTGGAGCATTTGACCTCGACCTCGATGCATTCGAATTATAAGAGATTTGCGAGATAACTCAGGCACAGGCCATCGTCAATCACAGCACAAGGTCTTTATGCAAGAATCCATAATTCATGACAGTTTGTACGTTTAAATTTGCCACTCAGTGTGCCACTCACTTATTCATGTACTTGATATGGTATCACAATTTTATTAATGTCGCGCGAATAAACATGAGGAGCAATAAAAAGAATGCAACAACTACAAACAAGCGTGCCAAATGGATGTAAGTAGGTACTTGAGTGCTCCGGAAGAGGAAACGCTACTCTCGCCAACAGAGCGAGTCTCCCTCTACGTTAAGGGGAAAAAATAAAGGAATACAAGAAAGTTCGTTAACAATGGGAAACTGATAAGCATAACTTACGATGCAGTGGCTTGTGAAGAGTGATAACGGTATAACGCCTTCGGAAAAACTTCGCCTTACACGGCCTTCGATTAAGGCAACGCCTGACTGCGCACTCGCATATGTATGTGTGTATGTAGCTGTTTGATTGCGAAAAGTTGAGCCGTGGATTTGATACATATTCGGTGGTGATCAGACAGAGCAGAGGCTGCGGCGGGTAGTAAAGAAAGGGAATTTTATATTTCATGCACACATTTGGATAACTTTCTTCGTAAGAATTTCTTTTGTTTCTCACATAAATTGAGTTATTGAATAAAAAAAATGAATAAATTAATTTATGAAAAGAGGAAATGAAATAAAAACAGCGCATACGAACTCAATTTGATCGACCTTTACTGCCAAATGTTAATTTGGAACTGAACTTGTTTTTTTTCACTTTTTCTTCACTCACACATGCACATACATATATAATATGTAAAATAAAATAAAAATAAATAACAGAATAATTGTATAATACATGAAATAAAAAACTTTTCTAATGAGTTTCAAGTTTAATGGTATTTCCTTCCCTTGGCCTTATATGAAATGGGAGATATTTAATGGCAATATTTATTTCTTTATTTCAGTCAATGGGAACAGCCTTACTGACTGGATTTACAGGGAAATGTAACATAAAAAAATATTCTTCAGAAAATATACTTTATTGAATAAACTTATGTATATAGTATAGTATATGTACATATATTAGGGCGGGTCAACTTTATATGGGACTATTTTTTTCGACATCGTTCCGCGCAGATTTGGATGCTACGTCAAATTGTAAGAAAAACAAGTCCATTACAGCAAAGCTCTGAAGTCAATTTTGAGCCCCAAGAGCTCGAGATGCCACAGTTGTGCTTTCAGAATTAAGTCAGGTTAAGGTAAACGTTAAAGATAAGGTAAAGGTAAGGTAGCTTAGATTAGGTTGGGTTAAATGGCTGTCCTTGCTTAGAGCACACTTGGACAAATATTCAAAACTCGTTCGTTATGATACCATGCAGGGAAAAGGAGAAAGGAGAAGGGAGGGAAGAAGGAGCCTTGGGAATAGGTGATGATGACCATGCACTTACGATGACGCCGAAGGTGGTTGATTTACGTTCGTAAGTAGCCGCATCAAACTACTTACGAGCTTCACCAGATGTATGATATTTAAATCCGCTATATCCGCAGGTGTAGTGAAAAAGTGAGAGCAATGATGTCTAAATCTTTGCCAGACGAGAGCAGCGCAGCTGAGAAGAAGGTGTTGAGCTGATTCCATCTGAGGAATCAGTGGGGCGCTCCGTACCACTCCTACTCTTAACGTTATGCTGAATATGGCACCCGTGGGCATTGCAGGAAAAACTACCGCTGCACGCACCGCAACCAGACTAAGGTGTTTAGACCATAAGCTAGAGTGTTCATCCCCATGGTGCTGGATCATCGTACACCCACGCTAGGTCCGAGCGGACATTTTTCCACTCATATTTCCTCAAGGGATGAGTGGGCGGGGTGTAACATTTGGAGGCAAGGCATGGCAAACATGTTCACGACTGGCTCGAAGTTGGACGGAAAGGTTGGTGGGAGAGTATTCTGTAAGGAGCTCCCCATCAATCTCAAATTTAGGCTTCCGGACCTCTGTAGTGACTTCCAAGCTGAGATAGTCGCAATTAAGGAAGCAGTGGATTAATGGTGCAGTTTATGGGCCGGCGGCATCATTCTTTCCAAAATGAGGCCAGTCAGGCAGTTACTGTGAATAGTCTTCGCTATCGTGAGATGATAGCGAACTTTTTATGGCCCGAAGTGGAAGAAATGGATGTGGACAATATGTGGTTTCAACAGGACGGTGCCACTTGTCACACAGCTAAGGAAACAATGGCTCTTTTGCGCGAAAAATTTGATGGCCGAATAATCTCACGTCGCGGCGATATCAATTGGCCGCCAAGATCATGTGATTTGACACCGTTGGACTTCTTTCTTTGGGGTTATTTGAAAGAAAAGGTGTACGTGGATAAGCCAGTAACAATTCAAGAGCTAAAGGATGAGATAGTTCGTCACATTAATGGCATAGAACATCAATTATGCCTCAGCGTCATCGAAAATTTGAACCATGGGATGGAGGTGTGCCGCGGCGGCTATTTGGCCGATATTTTGTTCCATGCATAATTGAGCCATACCAATATTATCATAGTAAAGATAAATTACAATAATTTCTTAAAAGAATTGTATTTTATTCAAAATCAACACCGGCCCGTGAAACCTAACAACCCTTTATATGAATGTCTTAGAAAAAAATTATTTGAAAAAGATTATTGTTGATAGCGTTGCCACCTAATTTTTTTTTTAATTTTTTTGGGTATCAAATTGAAGGTATTTAAGCAAACCATTTATAAAAAAAATTGTTTTATCTGGCAAAATAGCAGCTTATGGCATATATCATTTGAGTACTAAAGTAGAAAGGGGTGTTTAAAAAATAAGGTGAAATTACATTTTTCCCAAAAAATATTTATTTATTCATCAATTTCTATTTTATCTCCTTCAAAATAGTCCCCCTCAGATAAAATACGTATATGCCAGCGTTTTTTCCATCGAAGCAGTTCTGAAATGCCCTTTTTGGTATGTCCTAGAGCGCTCTGAGCGATTCGGTTTTTATCTCCTCAATCGTCGCCAAATGCCGTCCTTTCATTGGTCTCCTCAATCTTGGGAACAAAAAAAAGTCGCAGGGTGCCAAATCTTGTGAATATGATGACTGAGGCATGATGAGGCACGGTGTTGTTTTGGCCAAATAATCTCTCACAAGCAAAGATGAGAGAGCACGTGCAATGTCATGATGCAAAAGCCATGCTTTTCTTCCACAATTGCGGTCGTTTTTCACGCAAACGGCGCATAACTTCAAGGCAATACTCCTTATTTACGGTACGACCTAGTGGCAAGAACTCTTGATACACTGCGCCATGGTAATTGAAGAAAATAGTGAGCAAAGCCTTCACATTGGATCGAACTTGGCGTTCTTTTTTTTTGGTCTTGGCTCTCCTGGACTCTTCCATTGGGACGATTGGGCTTTGATTTCGATGTCATAACCCATCATTCGTCACCAGTTATGACCCTTCTGAGCAAATCTGGATCATCGTTGACGTCATTTAACAATTCCTGCTCGATACTCATGCGAAGTTGTTTTTGGTCAATATTCAGCAATTTTGGAACGAACTTTGTTGCCACTCGCTTTATGCCCAAAATTTCCGAAAAGATTGCATGGCATGAGCCAACTGATATGTCGAAATATTCAACAACGTCTCTAATTGTGATTCGACGACTCTCCATGACAAATTTCCTCACTTTCTCTGCATTTTCATCGGTTGTTGATGTGCTGGGACGTCCAGAGCGAGCGTCATCATTCACATCTTCTCGACCTTCTGTGAAAAGCTTGCACCACTTGTAACCATGTTTCAGACTCAGAGAACACTCACCGTGTGCCACTGTCAACATTTCAAGTGTTTTTGAGCATTCCATTTTTTACACATTTTTTCGTACTCCCTCTTAGATCCATTTTTTCGGTAGCAGAAAATCGCCGAACAAGCCAAGCACTTGTCTTATTTATGCCGCTCACAAACAAAACAAAAATGCAATATTGCTAAAACCGTGAACATATCTTCGAGACGAGAAAAATAAAGATAAGAAAAATAATAATCGAAAGTCGAATGTACGTAGCCCGCGAAATTTGAAAATTCACCTTATTTTTTGAACAGACCTCGTATATAAGTATAACGAAGCCAAAATATTGGAAAGTCCAAAAGGTCAGAAACAGTCCCGTGCCCCCCAATTCTTAATGTATATTTTCGTTAATTTCACGCAAGCCACTTGCAATCCTTCAGCGTAAACTGCAGAGAAGCTGTAATATAAATAAGAAATAAAGCAGTTTAATAATTAAAATAAGAAAGAAAAAATAAGTAAACAAAAACAAAACTTGAGTGCAAAAAAGAGGAAGCAGCGAGCATCAAGCACCATCTATAAACTTGAATGAAAGAGTAGTGAAACTTTCTGGATACCCTTGAGAAAGTTTATTGAAAATAATCAATTAATAAATTAAAATTAATGCACCAGGAAACTTACGAGTAGTAGCCATATAATTCAGTTTTGCACTCAAGCGACTTCATTTAGAAGATTAAATATTCACCGGCAATGTTAGTCAAATTAATTACTCTCCGCCCCACTAACCTATACAAACAAATAGCGTCCAAGAATTGCGAGCATATTTTCATTTACGCTGCCGAATTTGCAGTTTATTTTATAAACGTTTCCTAGAAGGGAATGTAAGCTCCTAGTAAACAACTTTGGGATGCCTTGATTAATTTTGAATTTTGCTATTTCTTGCAGGTATCTTTGTGGCAAAATTTCTCTTTATTGGGGTTGGAAAAGTAATTGGATGGATAATTAGAAAGGAAAATATGCCTTAGAGGATGGAGGATTTAATTTAAAACATGCGTTCGAGTATAAGTGGCAAGGAATTGTGTGTAATATGAGAAAGGTTAGAGGTGCTGGGTTGTAGGATTATTCAGCGTATAAAAGGAGTATTTCATATGCTTATACATATGCAAGTACAGTGGAGGTCAATAAAATGTATGTAATAGCAGCGCTAAAAAAATTGCTTAGCCAGATTTTTTTTTTTGTGAAATTTTAATGAAGATTTCTTGAAGTTTGTGAAATTGTAAAAAAATTTTTAATTTTAAAATTCGTAAAAGATCCATTAAAACATTGAACGAAAACACAAGGTCTTAATAACAAATTAACAAAGAGTTAAAGTTTCTGAAAGCATAACGGGATATAATTTTTTTTTAGCAAACTTTTGGAACTATAAAGATAAACACCACAAACCTTAAAGAACTCTTCAAGCAACTAAACTAGCAAACATAAAGTTTAAAATTTGATGCTCTTCTTAAGGATATATAACCGACTGCCTATAAATGTCAGTTTCGTCAATGAACAGCGTACCGGAAAAATTTTTTTTATTAAAGTTTAGCCCTCCGTTGAGTGATAATAGTCGGGTGATGAAGTTGAATTTGTTTATATAATAACATAAAATTACGTAGGAGAAGCTTGAGTATTGATTTTTATGACCGAATTTCTTCGGCTTTGTTAAGTGATAATCGTCGTGAAAATACAGATGAAGAAGACGATGAGGAAGAGGATCCATATGGTGGTGATGATGATCGAGATGTTGATTATTTGCATGAAGAAGATGCATCTGCTATTGAGCAGGAAGAAATAATCGAACCAAATGAAATACTTGACAGTGACGAAGAAATCGGGAACGATTTATTGCATAAGCCGACGGCTACGCCAGAACAAAGTGCTAATGAGCACTCTTTCTACGGCAGGGATGGAATAGCATAGAAGGAACATAATATTATGCGATTTCGCTTTGGGCCAAAGCAACAAAACTCCGTTGCTATTGAAGTATTCAAGAAGTTTTTTAACCCCCCAATATTTCATTCATTATCATTTCGGAAACAAATCGATATGCAAGAGAGGCCATTAGAAAATGGAATGAAGCGCATCCTGATTCAAAACAATGAGTTTGGATTGATTTGACTAGCACTGAGACTGATGCATTTATTGGTATTCTTTTGGCCATGGGTGTCACACAATAATATGCAGAAAGCGGTAGTTTTGTGGCGTTCGGATTCATTGCCCATTTTTCGTTTAGCTATGTCTTATCATCGATTCAGAATTTTGACACGATATATTCGTTTTGATAACAGTCGAACCCGTGAATTTCGCCAAAGAACCGATAAAGCTGCGCCCATTTGTGATATACTATGGAATATCTTGAATGAAAATCTCAAAGATAATTATGACCCGCATGAAAATATTACTATCGATGAGCAACTATTTCCATATCGAGGCCGGACAAAATTCACGTAATATATTCCACCAAAACCGGCGTAATACGGCATAAAATCTGGTGGGCATGTGACTCCAAAATAAAATATCCGTTGCAAGGAAAGTTGTATTGTGGCCGAGCAGAAGAAGGAGAGCGTGAAGTTGATCAAGGGGAAAATGTGATGCTACAATTATCCAATCGATATGTAAACCGCGGCCGTACAATAATAGCCGATAATTTTTTCGTCTCATTGAATGAAGGTAAGCGTCTCGCTGCTATAGGACTCGCATTAGTTGGCACGGCACCGTACGATGCAACAAACGTTGTCTTCCACCAGATATGAAAAAGAATAAATATCGACAAGTGCTTTCGTCATTATTTGGTTTTCATGAAATCCTTGTTTCAATCAGCAGCTATGAGCCAAAGAAGAATAAAGCGGTCAACTTACTCTCCACTGTTCATTATACTAAATGTGTGAAGGCGAGGCAAAAACACATCGGTTATTTTATATTATAATGCACATAAAGCTGGCGTCGATTGTGTGGATCAAATGGTCACACATTTCACATCAAAACGGCCAACAAGTCGATGGACCTTTGCTTTTTTTTGCAACATGTTGGATGTCATGGCATTGGCAGCGTTTTGTATTTGTAAGGAAGTCGATGGCCTTAGAAAAAGTGATGCTAGGCGCAGTTTTTTGACGACTTTACCGAATACATTGGTCGTTGCAAACATAGAAATTCGTATGAACAATCAAAACATTATGATACATTCATTCCTGTGAATATCGTAGTTAATCAACCAACCGGTGCCGATACATTCGCAGCGAAAAAGATTGTCGCAAAAAAGATCAGATCGTAATAAAGATCATTTCATATTTCATCATAAATTTTATTGCTATCGCATTTTGCTTCTTCAACCTTCTTCGAAATGAGTCAAAATAAAGAACAAAAAAAAAAAACGAACAAAGAAGGTGTTCCTTACTAACCGAAATATTTTCAGCGTTCTAGCTAGACCCGAGGTGTAAAACCGAAGGTTTAAAAAGTGGTGTACAACGGAGGGTTAAAATTATTTTTATTTTAAAATTAAAAAAATTTTTTTTTGCTGAATCGTTTTTATACTCTAACGAAAAACAAAAACAATTTAAATCGTTAGCTAGCTTATATTTGTATCCCTCCTCGAGTGGATCTATTTTTGTATACTTAGGAGTTTTACAACAAAACAGATAGTCTTTCCCAGACACACCTTCGAAGTGCGGCAAAATTAAAATAAAATGGCTGCGTTCTAGTACGTTCGTGTCACGATGTACCGAATGCATAGGTGTGGCCAACATCAGACCTTTAATGGGCTCTCAACGATTTTGAAGAGATCAGCTGATTGGCTAACGCAACCGAGTTCATGAATGCGATTTGTTTACGAAAAAAACTGAGATTGTGTTTGTGATATATACAAAATTTCTACTTAGCCACATCCATGTTACCTTGTTGCCATCTGAACAACGACGCTTAGACGAGTGTGTGAATACGTGTGAAAGGAGTGGGCAGAATTTTGCCGAGGATGGTAAAATTACATGGTTTGCTCTTTAACTATGGTGAAAAAGATAATTGCGAGGGGAACTTCGGCTGCCACGTCACTTAGGAGATTTGGCAACCGAATTCTGTTATTGAGGTGACATCAGCCCATCAGATGATTCTGTCGAATGCGCTCAGATGCGAGTAACGTTATTTTAAAAAGCACACTTCTAAATATTTTTTCACCATGGAATTTTGTTGCCAAATCGCCGATGAAATGACAACCGAAGTTCCTCTCATAATTTTGCTTCAGATAGCCAAACATTGATGGTTCAAGTTGGACTGTAAATTTTAGGTTTTTTTTTACCATGAAATTAACCACAAAATGTACTTGAAAGTTTTTGCCCGTAACAAAACACCCTGTATATGTATGCACGTAAGTGCATATGTCTATGTGTGTCATAATATTCTAGAATTTTAGTTCACAAAAGGCCGAAGAGTTGAATATTTATTACGACAACCGTAAAATTTTTATATATTGAGAGTTTTTTTTTCGAGAATTTCGGAGGATGCTTAATTAGAAATTTTAAAAATATATCGCTTTAAGAGTCCCATAACTCAAAAAACCAAAAGGTGCATAAAAACTGCTTCAAAATTGAAAAATTTGCTGTGCCTTTCCTTCATCAAATTGAAGTCTCATTTGAAATTTAAATAAACTAATTTTTTACACAGCATAAAAGAAGAGTTTGTGGTTATTTCTACCTATTTGCCGAATTTTTGTGGATTATTTAACTGATAACTGGATAAAGCCTAGATAATTATGTATTGAAACAGGACGCGATTAAATTTATTAATACAAAATATTTGTCACAAAATTACCCTGGTTGTTTTTATGTGCAATATAAATATCAGGTCAGTCCATAAGATCGTGCGTTTTTTAAAGGTGGTTTTAAAATAAATAAAAAATATGTTTAAAGTATTTATTAATCAATAATATAATTTCCTTCATTATTTACAATATCTTCCCAACATTTAGGCAAATTTTTAATTCCCTACTCAAAAAATTTGTTATCCTTGGAGCCAAAATACGCTTCGATATCCCTTTTTATAGCTTCTTTTGAGGAGTAGGTCTTGTTACTCATATGGGATTCAAGTCCATGGAAAAGATGATAATCACAAGGTGCAATATCCGTAGAGATGGGCGATGCGACATGAGCTCCCGTCCGAGCTCGTTCAGCTTGCCTAATGTTTGCCTTGCGGTATGAGGTCTTGCGTTGTCGTGATGAAAAAAAACTTTGCGTCTATTCACTAAAGACGGTAGATTTTTGTTAATTGCTTCATTCAGGTTTGATAGCTGATGGGAATAATAATCAGCAGTTATCGTCTGGTTTGGTTCCAGAAGTTCATAATAAACAATACCGGCCATATCCCACCAAATAGACAGGAGAATCTTCTTGGGGTGAAGGCCATCTCTAGGGGTCGGTTCTGGTGTTTCATCTTTATCTAACCATTGGCGTTTGCGAACATGAGAACAGGATTATTGTAAAGGACCCATTTTTCATCACCAGTAACGATACGGTTCAAAAAACTTTCACTTTCAAGCCGTTGCAGCAGCTGAGAACAGACATTCACTCTCTGCTGAAGGTTGGCGACGGAAAGTCTATTTTGAACCCATTTTCCCAGCTTTGAAACCTTTCCCAACTGAACCAGGTGCCTGTGAACTGTTCCATGCGATGAATTTAACCTCTGAGCTGTCATATCGACTGTCAAATTTGGCTCAACGTCGACGAGCTCGAGCAAGGCGTCGGAGTTAAAGACTTCAGTACGACCAGCGCGCGGGGCAGCCTCCACGTCGCAGTTACCACTTCGGAATTTTGAAAACCACTTTTGCACAGTCCTTGCACTCACGGTATCCTCTCCGTGAACGACGTTTATTTCTGCAGCAGCAGTTGTTGCATTTTTACCACTTTTATAAAAAAAATACAAAATATGCCTCTTTTACGCGTTCGAAGATTCCATTTTATTTTTTAACAACACGTTCTTCTATCCGCGATTAAAATCACTTGTTGAATGCACAAAATATCAAAAAGAAATATAAATAATTCCATTATATTCCGCGAATAGTTTTTTGTATGCAAAAATCGTATAAAAGTGGAATTATGGGTAAAGTACGCATGAACTTATGGACTTACCGATAGTTGCGCATATTAGACTTTATCCTCACTTGTGATTTTAAGGTTTATATACAGCTGGAATTAAAAAAAATCGACTTTTTTTATTTAATATCGTTCCGGTGAATATTTTTGAAGTTACACGCAAATTTTCAAACTTTAAACGCATTTTTCTCAAAATGGTTTTTCAAAGTCGGTGGCCAACATTACTCGAAAACGGCTAAACCATTAGTCTCAAAGTTAACACGAGCTTTTTAAATATATTCTTTAGTAATTAACCAAAATTTTTTTCTCACCGATAAACATTTGTTTTATAAACAATTTAAGGACGAAATTTTATTCAAAAATGGATTTTTTTTAGAAACCGCCATTTTGTCAACAAAAATTATTTGGCTATTCCTTCCATAGTGGTCACCACAAAACGTCCTTTTTGAGAGGAGCTCGCGGAGATCAGCTGTAGCTCCTTTCCAAATAAATATTTGTACTAATACTACCAATACTAATACGACCATGTCGCAGAAAAATGTTTATAAGTGGTACAAAGACTTCAAAGAGGGTCGAGAACGTGTTGATGACTTGGAGCGCTCCGGACGACTATCGACGTCAACAGATCACCAACACGTCAATAAAGTGAAGGAGTTAGTGCTCAAAAATCGTCGGTTGACTGTTAAAGACCTTACTGATATGATCGGAATATCAGAAGGATCTGTGAAAACCATTTTGAAAGACAATTTCGGCCTACAAAAAGTCAAATCTAGTTTGGTACCGAAAACTCTCAATTTCTTGGAAAAAAGTCGTCGCGTTGATGTGTGTAAAACAATGCTTTCATACTATCAGGACAAGCTCAAATGCATCATTACGGGAGATGAGACTTGGATTTATGCCTACGACTCTGAAACAACCGACCAATCAAGCGAATATCGTGCTAAAGGCGAGGCCAGACCGAAAAGAGCACGTCAAAGTCGTTCAAAAATAAAGGTCATGATGACAGTTTTTTTTTCGATTTTCGTGGTGTGGTGCACTATGAATTCTTTCCACCTGGCCAAACTGTTAACAAGAAATATTATTTGAGCATTATGCGTGGCTTACGTGAAGCAATCGTCTAAAAAGGCCAGAATTATGGGCCAACAACTATTGGTTTTTTGCATCACGATAATGCACCGTCTCACACTGCACTCGTTCTTCGTGACCATTTCGCCAAAAATTCCACGCATGGCTCCGTGTGACTTCTGGCTATTCCCAAAACTCAAGAGACCACTCCGGGGAACGCGTTTCGAGTCGATTGAGGAGATAAAAGCTGAATCGTAGAAGGTGCTGATGGCTATACCGGAAATGGACTACTTGGCATGTTTCGGGAATTGGAAAAATCGTTGGCATAACTGTATTTCATCGAGAGGGGATTATTTTGAAGGGGATGAAATTGATTTACAAGAATAAATAAAGATTTTTCATTTTACAACCAAATTCACCGTACTTTTTGCCCACATTAGTAAGTCTTAAAGTACAGTTAAAAGATAACATGATATGTGCACAAATTTTTAGATCAATAAATTTAAAAGTTTTCTCAGAAAAATTCTGGAAAATTCGCTTTTTTTCGGCCTTCTAACTGTATATAATCCCTTAACATAAAAGGGAGTCGATTTTAGTTTGTGAATTATGAAATATGCAAAAAAAAGTGGTGGACCTACCACAAAAGTGCTAAACTCTGCACACTGGCTTTCACAAGGGAAAAGTTTTACCGAAATACCAACTAAGCAATTATGAAAGTAACTAATAGGTCCTGTGTGAATATCACTACTAATACTTCGTCTATGAAAATTATTACAATTGAAGTGGGGACTCCTCAGAAAACTGTGTTTTGCATTTAGATAATCGGAAGCACAATTCAAGATTTCTATCACACAGACTGAATGACGACAACAATCCGCACTTTCATCGATCAAGACTCGTGAGTGAATTTCTAAATGAAGCAAAGCGTCATGAACCGACTGACGCCACTGAGGTATATAAATACTTAGATTTTTTATTTTTTATAAATCCATAAAAGAAAACACCGGAACATTTCTTGGATCAAAAATAAATTTAAATTCTATAGAAAAGGAAAATTGAAAAATTGAACTTTAATGAAAGTAAAAAATAAAACACGAAAAATATAAGAAAAAAAAAATCATCCATCAATGTTCGACTTATTACAAAGTGCCACATTGCCGTGACCAGGATTCGAACCTGGGTTACTACGGCCACAACGTAGGGTCCTAACCACTAGACGATCACGGCTAATGAATGCTTGCACTAACGGTATATTAAAAAGTAATAAGCATACGAACAATATGACTCAACGAAAATGTATTGCTAATAATTACAAAAGAAAAAAAGAGAAAAAATAAAAAAGAAAAACAAGAGCGCGCCATGGTAATTGCCACAATAAAACTGAAAATGGTAACAAGCAGTAGAGAATAGTAGAAATAATGAAAGCGAATACCAAAAATGGAGTTATTTTAAAAAAGCAACATTGAAAACGTTCATTAATTCATGAATTTAAAGAAAAACAAAAAATATTAATATATTATTTGCACAAGAGGGTTTCATTTTTGTAGCTGCCCATGACTGGACTCATTTTGGCGCTGCACTCAATTCCTCAAGATTGTGCAATCGGTTTCTGTAGGTTCCTCCACTGGTAGGATCAGTCATCAAGACGCACATGACTACTGGACGACTCTTAGATTGCTTCAGGATTTGATTTTTTTTTTTTTTCTTCTGATATTTAAAAACTTTCCGCGAAAAGTTTTAATCAAATGAAATCGCCGTTCTCAGGTGGCCGAGGCAACTGTTAACAAAATTGCTAAGCTCAGAAAAATTTGATTGCTTGATTCGATGTGTTATGTAGATCGACTTTCTCCTGAAACCAAAGATCATTCCAGCTCTTAATTTCAGCTTACAGAGCTACGGGAAACCAGAATCTTACATTTATTTATCGGTTCCTTATAATGGAATAATTCGGAACTTATATGCAATTTTGTTTTTGGAAGTTTAGTAAAACAATTGTATCCGTGACCTAAATTAGTAGGGTTTACCGGATATTGTTGAAAAATGGGTCGAAAATCAATCAGCATAGACAATTTTTGACAAGTACAGTATTGTTGTTAAGGCGGCCGCCGTAGCCTAATAGGTTGGTGCGTGACTTACTTACTTACTTAGGTGGCCATAACAACCCGTTACCGAGATACGGCCGACCACACAAGCTCTCTCCAGGCGCCTATGCTCCGCGCGCGCCTTCTCCAATTCTGTACACCAAGCGAGCATAGGGTTTCCTCCACCTGGTATTTCCACCGGAGCAGTGGTCTTCCTATGCGTCGGCTCCCTTGGCCTTCGCCCTCGAACACCTTCTTTGCTGGAGCTTCTTCGTCCATACGCACGACATGCCCTAGCCAACGCAGCCGTTGGATGGCGATGCGTTGAACTACGTCAATGTCGGTGTAGAGCTCATACAGCTCGTGGTTCATTCTTGAACGGTAGTCTTCGCCAACGCACACAGGACCGAAGATCTTACGAAGAACTTTTCTCTCGAACACCCCAAGAGCGGCTGCATCGCTTTGTGACATTACCCATGCCTCTGCGCCCTAAAGAAAAACGGGTATGATGAGCGTCTTGTAAAGTGTCAGTTTGGTCATGCGAGAGAGGGCTCGACTACTCAATTGCTTACTTAGCCCATAGTAACACCTTTTAGCAAGAGTGATTCTCCGTTTGATCTCCAGGCTGATATCGTTGTTGCTGTTAACGGCGGTGCCAAGATAAATAAATTCTGGCACAACTTCGAAGGTATAGTTGTCCGCAATGACGTGCGTTCCTACACGCCGTGTGTTCCACGTTGTAGACAGCATATACTTCGTTTTACCCTCGTTCACCGCTAGACCCACTCGTGATGATTCCTGGTGCGTGAGTACCATTCGTAGTTCACAGAGAGAACGTAGGTTCGAGTCTCGGTGAAACACCAAAATTAAGAAAACCATTTTTCTAATAGCGGTCGGGCCTCCGCAGGCAATGGCAAACCGCCGATTATATTTCTGCCATGAAAAAGCTCCTCATAAAATATCTGCCGTTTGGGGTCGCCTTGAAACTGTAGGTCTCTCCATTTGTGGAACAACATAACATCAAGACGCATGCCACAAATAGGAGGAGGAGCTCGGCCAAACAACCAAAAAGAGTGTAAGCGCCATTTATATATATACATATATAAAGTATTTTTGTTGCTACAAAAGTTCTGCAAATCAACGCCTTTCTCAAAAGCATATGGTGTACTTCGATCGTTTAACTTTAAAGTCAATCGCAGAATTTTGTGTGAGACTCTTTTAACAAGAGAAAACAACAAACCCGACATAATACCTAAACAGCCATAATTATTTTACCTCATCACATAACGCATGGGCTGAAAAGTCCCGGGCCTAACACTTGGATGGCACTAGTTTTTATTGCATTTATCTCTTTTTCAGTTAGTGATAACCTTAAAAAAGACAGCTGACAAGATTTCATAATATTATACCTATTCATTAGTTCGTGAGTTATTGTAACAAGAGCGACTCAAGAAAACATCGAAAAAATCTACAAAATCGTTTCGAATGATCGAAAAGTGAAGCTGCGTGAGTTAGCTGACATCGCCAAGATATCAAAAACTTCATATTGCATGAGCATTTGAATATGAGAAAGATCTGCTCAAAGTGGGTGCCGCGTTTGCTCACTGTTGAACAAAAACAAGAACGTGTTGATGATTCAGAGTAGCGCTGGGCCATGTTTAAACGTAAAAACCCGGATTTTTGCATCGATATGTGACAATGTATAAAACATGGATCCATCACTTTACTCCGGAAACAAAACGATCGTCATCTCAGTGGACAGTAACTCGTGTACCTCGTCCAAAGCGTTCGAAAGCGCAACAATGGTCTGGAAAGGTTATGGCGTTGGTATTTTGGGATGTACGAGGTGTAATATGCACCGCCTATCTTGAGAAGGGAAATAACATCAACAGTGAATATTATATAGAGTTACTGGAAAGGCGTTTGAAGGCAGAAATTCTAAAAAAACGTCCACATATGGCAAAGAAAAAATGTTATTTCATCATTGCAACGCACCGCGTCACAAGTTAATCAAAACTACAATACATGCATTGAACTTCAAGTTGCTGCCACATCCACCGCATTCACCAGATTTGGCTCCCAGTGACTACTGGCTTTCGAACGGAAATATAATCAGTGAAACTGAAGTCTATTCTGACAAAAAAAAGATAAATCGTTCTTCAAAAGTGATTCTGAAATGTTAGAGCGGCATTTCAATGATTACATTATTCTGGATGGAAATAAGGTTGATGAGTAAAGCTAATTTTGAAGAAAAAACTTATTAGTTAGGCCTATGACTTTTCAGCCATGAGCCAGCTAGACTTTTTTTTTCTAAAAAAGGGGCCAAAAAAGTTCTTATTTTTAAAAAGTTCAGCTTTTCGAGATAAGCCCCAAGTAGGTTTTTGTATAATCAGCAAAACGCAGTGATTACTTAGTGGACAGTGACCTAAATAAACATATAGTAACCACTCACTTGACATTTCACTTTGAAGCAGCCGTTTTTCACATGGCAAATTTCCGGTATTAGTATATTACTTGGATATGAAATTTTCTATAAGTTTAAAAACATACCTACCTATGCATACAAGTATACCCAACAACATGAACAAGCGAGTCCAGACGCGAATGTGTTTGCTGTTTGCAAAGTTTATAGACTCTCAAGTATGCACACTTTCGCTGCTGTTAATCATAATAAAAACAAATATTACGGCATTGATGAGGGCAAAAAGACGGTGGCCTATGAGTGTCTGACAAACAGCTGCAGGCTAAGAAAACTTGCTCAACTGCTTGTAAACTCACGTACGAGTGCTCCCATTTGAATGGCGAACAAGTGTAAAAATAAATCTGGTACAAGATTTGCCGAGGGCTTAGTTTAAGCCTTTTACTTATGTAATAAATATTATCGATATTTATTTATTACAATCGCTCAACGTCAGCGATAAAAAGTCAATGGTTTTCGTTTGAAGGTGTATATATTGCAAACTGTTAGGTGTATAGCAATAAAACATTTTATCATTTCAAAGCACTGCAGCACCAACCTATCATTGTGGGTGAATTACAGTTGGCCGGTTAACGATTTCGTTGATTGCTCTTGCTATGTTTCTGGCAGGACCGTATTGCTGAATTGAGTTTATATGGAGTTTAGTAAGTCACAGTTTTCTTCATAAATAACGAAGTATTTCTACTAAGATTTTCTGTGATGGGCTCGACACTGAACCGGGCCGACTTCACCAGTCGTTTCCTCTCATGGTGAGCAGGTTTTCAGAGGTGTGATCAACATCAGACCTTTCAGCAAATTTGAAGTAATCAGCTGATTAGATGACGCGGCATGGGTCATAACATCGTTCTGAGATTATGTTGGTGATATAAAAAAAAAATTAACACAGACGTTCAAGTTACTTCGTTGTCATCTGAACAAGGACTGATTGGATGAGTGTGTGAGAACGTGTGAAATGTGCGGGCAGAATTCTGGCGCCGAGTACCTCATGAAGAAGTTCATCATCATCAAGTTTTAACCTCCCAATCGAGCATTGGGCCTCAATAAAACATTTCCACTTAGTCCTGTTTTTGGCTAGCAATTATAGCGCGTTCCACGTCTTCCCGCATTCATCGACTTCTTGACATCGACTTTTTGTAGCGATCTCCTCCTTTTAATCTTAGTTTGGTCCATCTTGCGGCTTCCTTGGGGGTTCCAATCAAGAGCTTGTCGACATCGACAGGCTTCCGTTACATCTTTTCGCAGTGTGGCCTATCCACCTCAGCTTTCGTAATTGTATATGGTTGGCCATTGGCTGCAAGTGTCACTTTTTATATAACTCATAATTGCTGAGGACATTTAGCCACAATGCGCTGAGAGTACGTGGTTAGATGGTTGGTTACAAGCCAGGTAACGCATCCATACAGCAGTACATTTGATTTAAATAGTTTCAGTGTTACTTGGAAGGATATTTGTGATGAGTTCCAGATTTGGCGCAGCTGAGCACATGCGCCGTTTTTAATATTTTCATTGGGGGGGATTTTTAAGTGGCGGGTCCCTAACCCAGCGTACAGCCAGCTGTCCTGGAATGTTTCGCCTTCTCACGTTAGGTCACTCCCGAACGGGTGTTCGGAAGCTACCCAGAGGATACGTGGGCTAATCCCGGACGTTGTGAGCTGCTTGAACCATATGCAGAAGAGTCGTCCGGGCCACTCCCAAGTGAATGGCGATCAGTAACTTTCCCCACTTGCGTGGACTTCTACATATGGAACCATCCTCCATCCTCCTTTGTTAAACTTGGCCAAAATCGCGTAAGCGGTTATAGCGCCAATTAAGGAGAAGAGAGGAGCACATGCGCCAGTTGTTTTATTTATTCTGGCTAGGATTTTTTTCCCCGCACTATTCTCAGCAGATATTACACTATCTGGGAAGGTAAAATCCTCAACTTGGTCTTTGCCATGAAGCGTAAAAGTTTTGTCATTTTTGGTGTTCATTTTTATTGATTTCGTTTTGTCGATGTTGGCCTTAAGGTCAAATTTACCTAACTCAGCGCACAGAGCGTCGAGTCTTATCTGCGTGTCTGGGTGATTTACTGATAATAAGCAAATGTCATCCTTATACGCGTGGTCTTCTAGATGTTCTGTGAAGTTCGAGTATATGCCCCTTCTCTTGCCATACCTGCCTCTTGCAGGATGCCATCCATAACGATAAGAAAAAGGATCGGCGACAGTGAACATCCTTGTCGAACACCTACGCTGTTTGTGATGCTGCCGCAGAGCTCGCCGTGGTGGAGTATTCTGCACTTGAAATCCGCCCATTGTGCTCTAAGAAAAGCTGTTTGCTTCTCAAGAACACATCCAGATCTAAGACCACCCAAATACTTCTGCGATAAATGCTGTCTAATGCGGTGTTATAATCAACGAAAGCAAGTCAGAAGGTAGACTATCATTCGTTCATTAACTGAACTATGATGTGTAGGGTGTTAATCTGCTCAGAGATTGGTCAAGTTTTGGTTTAATGCGGCTTGAAAGTATACTGGAAGTACTTTGGAAGTGATGGATAGAAGCATGATTCTAACTCATGCGAGATAGCAGACATACACTAAAAATAGCTAATTTTCTACCTTCGGAGTTTTCTAAGCCGAAGGCATTCCTTTTGTCTTCATTTTTAATCATCATTATCAGTATACCCATTCCCACACCTTGGCATAACAAGTGACGCTGCTGAACCTTAATATGTCCGACTATGCTGAAATTCGTATATTCTTAAAGCAAACATTCGTCCGACCCTATTCTGCATAAGAATTGATGCAAATATTTTTCCGGCTCCTTGCTTCCAGATTTTGACCCTAACTGAACATATTGTATTATTACGGCGCATTTCGAAATTCACTTTTCGCCACACTTTATTACCATAATCTGGCCCAGAAATGTTAAATTTAGTATTATCACTAAATATAGATAAAGAAAAACTGCAATCCATCGGACGAAACATACTCAGACAATTTTTTGGAACAATCAAAGATCACGGCAAGTGACGTGTAAGGTGGAACGACGAGCTAGATCAGCTTATAAATGGCGAAAATGTTATACGTTTGATCAAAGCGCGCCATCTTGGTTGGGTCATATAACAAGAATGGATGGTACGAAGGCGCAGAAGAAAATTGTAAAAGCCAGAGCGTTAAACACTAGCCCGACTAGAAATTTTGGTAAGGCGGTGATTAGGCGCAAATAAGGCAGACCGCATTCCAAATTTGCGCCTCATTAGGCAGCCAAGCTAGGCCCAAGTTCCGAAAAGTATCGCCACATATCTGCCTCATTAGGCGCAGGTACGAAAAACCGAACTTCGGTAATAGTCCGGATGCCCTTCTACAAATCAGTTAGGGATTCCAATTTATGCCTAAGTGAGACACTGCCACAGATTTTCGTGACCACAACCAAATTTGGTATTGTTCTGGTATGCCAATCTTTGCCTTGCCTAACGTGGGCCTGCTAAGGTAATAGTGAGGCGTGCCTCAGTAAGGCTTGCCTAATTCGGGCCTAACTGATTCTTCGGCATACCTCACTGTAATTCTAGTCGGGAGAGCGAGAGGAAGACTGAGAACATAATGGGCTGACGAACAAGAGGAGGGAACAATGAGCTTGGTAAAAAGTAACAAACGATCGAAATGTATGGAGATACCACGTGAAGCAGGCCAAAGCTCAGAAAGATTAGGAAAATTAGATTTCCGAATACTTTTTTGAGGCACTGTACGTTTTCAACCATCATAGTTCACATTATAGCGAGAAATGTAGGAACGCCTTACGAATAATTTTTTTTCAGTCCCTCCAAACTAAAGAGAGACATCAGCCAACAGTTTTTTTATTATGAGTAACTTCAGGCAGTCATACCAGTTTAACAGTATTCATGTAATATATTAAAAGTAGAAAACAAAAAAATACATTTTAATAAAAAAAGATATTCTAATGCATGGGCATCAGCTGTCTGTTAGTTGGATAAATGACAGTGTGGAGTATTGTTTAAAAAAGAAATCAGTAATGGATTTCATACATAATAGTGTGATTGCATTATATTTGGCTGGAAAATCAAAACCAGCGATTTTTCATGAGCTCGAGCACCTTGAAGTAAATAAAGTTTTTCTTTATCGCACCATTACTCGCTACAATGATACTGGTACCATCGTGAAACGTCATAGCGGTGACCATCAAAAGAATGCAACATCACGTGAAATGGTTCAAAAAGTGAAGAAGCGACTTGAGCGAAATCCCCGACGAAGTGCCAATCAAATGGCGAAAGAACTGAAATATCTGACAGTATCATCCATCGCATACGAAAAATGATTTCAAAGTCAGGCTTTAGAAGATCCATTAGGCGCATGATCTCACACCAAAGCAGCAACAAGTCAGACTTGAGAGAGCGAAGGACTTGCTTCGCTTGCCCGAAGCCGAAAGCGTTCAATTTCCGAATATTTTGTTTTCTGACGAGAAAATGTTTCAAATTGAACAATTCGTAAACTCCCAAAACGATGGGATTTATTTGAGAGACCATTTATACGAAAATTTGAGTCATCAATTGGCCACCAGGAGGCAGCGACCACCACAGGTAATGGTTTGGGCCACTGTAACCGCAGATGGGCGCTCTCCAATCGTATACATCGAGCCCAGCGTTAAGGTAAATGTGAAATATTAGCAGAAAAGTATTGTGGAGGTCGCTTTGAAGCCGTGGGTAGACAAAGATTTGGGACGTTTTGACATTTGGACGTTTCAGCAGATGGTGCCGAATCTCACAAAGCTCAAGTGAACCAAGAATGGCCTAAAAACAACGTTCCGAACTTCATAACGCCCACACAATGGTTCTCAAATTTACTAGAGGCAAATCCGATGGATTATTCTCTTTGAGCCATTTTGGAGAGCAAAGTGCGAACTAAAAGATTCACCAATCTGGAGGTGCTGAAAAGGGCATTATCCGTGAGTGGACCAAAACACCTGTAAGTCACATTCGGACAGCTTGCAATTCGTCTATGCACCGTGTCAAAGCCATAGTCAATGAAAAAGGTGGTCGTATCGAGTAAAAGTAAATTGGTTCTTAATTTTGTATTACTATTTGCAAACATTTTTTACTTTGAATTGAGTAAAAGTATATTTCCAAACTAAATTTATGGCGTTAGGGTCGAGTGCCGGACCCCGAAATATGCAGTTAAGGGGTTATATACCTTGTGAGCCCGAAAAAATGGACGATTGTCATGATTTTTTTTTAATATTTTTTAGAACTTTTATTCAAATGAGGCATATATCATTCTGAAGGGTAACTCTCAAAGAATACATTTTGGTGTTTTTATTTAAAAAAAGGTTATTATTTATTATTAATATCGCCCCTCCCCCAAACGCTGTTTTTTAGAAGAGGCTTCCGGTGATCACGGTAGCGCATGAGCAGCTCAACTGATATCAAAAAAATTAAATAATTATTGTAGAAAAATGTTTTTTAGGAATCTGAACGGTTTATTTATCCAAAAAAGATTTTTCTCGATATGAAAACGGCTTTGAAAAAAAAAACATTTTTGAGAGGTTGAAAAATTAAAAAAATAAATAGTTCCAGAGAACTATGCAAATATTTATAAATACAAATATTATTTATGCAAATCGGTCAAATAGTTTTTGATAAATAATGATCACCGCGACGGTAATTTTCAAAAAACACGACTTCGAGATAATCGCGTCTAAAGTTTTGCGTGCACTTCATTTGTGGATAATTTGCGCGCTTCAACGATCTGTAACTTTCGTTCTAGTGCTACGATTTTGATGATTTTTTGAATTTATATTTTTAAGATGATGTACTTTTAGAATATGCCATAAAAAAAATTTCGATTTTTTACTCCAACACATGGTATATTATATAACCCCTTAACCCATTTTCTACCGCCGTTGCGTTTTCGCAACAGCAACTTTGAACCTTTGTGGCTACAGTAAAAAAAAAGATATCTCTAAAATGTTATATTTTATATTGTAATTTGGACTTTTGACTTTATAATTATGCTCTAAGATTTTTTGTGTGCGGATTTGTTCCAAATCAGGACAAGTGTAGAAAAAAGTGTGCAAAATAATGACTTTTTCATAAAATTGTTTGAGAACTAAAAATAGTTTTTTTTTTACGTTTTCTACTAGTTTCTTAAAAATAAAATATGAAATATTAACATTATCATACCAGCTGCTAATGCAGCTGAAGTTTTCTTGCAAAAATAAACTCTTAAAAACAGGTGTTGCGAAAACGCAACGCTGGTTGAAACGACTCATAAGACTTCAACGTTTTGATGACATTATTTTTGGCGGGAAAATTGATGTTTATGTCATTTTCATATGGCAATTTGTACCATAAGTGCTATTATTTTTATTTGTGCAAGTAAAAATACATTTAGAAGTATTTCGTTGAAAGCTTTTATCGTTTGGTAAGACTAATGTGCTCTTGATATTTTTTGTCAAAATTTTGTACCCTTACTTAATTCTTTATTGAAGAGTAATGGATCGTCGACGTTTTTTAACCATTGGGGAAATAGAATCCTACATAAATACAACATAGCACAGTGAGGATGAAGGCGAAGTAGTTTCAGCTAAACGAATGAAAATTGTTAAACCTATTTCGAAAAAAATAACTTCTGTCGTATATATTCCACCAGCAGATGTTGGCGCTGTAAGTGACGAAGAACTTATTGACGATAATGAAATGATAACAGAGGTACCAGCTATGACGGATGTTTGTAGAGAGTTGGAGGTCGAACATGAATCAGATGTGGAAGATTTTGCGTCGCCGCCGTCATGCTTAATTGGAATACCTGATGATGGACCATCCTGTTCTGCAAAAACAACTAGGTATACAGCAGAAAAAGATTTCGGTACACCAAACTGGAAAAAACCAAACGAATTGATTTTAAATTTAGACTCCCTGACGAATCAGGTGTGGAATCTTTAAAAAGCAATATTGTTGGTTCTATGAGTGAGTCTGAATATTTTATTCCTATGATAATTTTTGGCTCATAAAATTTTTCTTTCAGGTGGCAAAACACCATTTGAATTGTTTCTGCAGTTCTTCAACGAAGAAATAATGCAAATGCTGGTCGTGAATACAAATATGTATGCTCACCAAAATAATATCATAGTGGATATTAGCAAGCAACGGATAAATCGTTTCATCGGAATTTTGATACTAAATGGTTATCATAAAGTACCTCACGTTGAACATTATTGGAGTACACAGCAAACACTTGGTATACCTATAGTAAATCAAGCTTTATCACGTAATAACTTCCACTTGATCTAAAGAATATTTCATCTAATGGACAATTATGGCATTGATGCCACAGACAGATTTGCTAAAGTTCGTCCACTTATTGATGCATTGAATCGTAACTACATGCAGTTTGGAGTTTTTGAAACGTTTCTGTCAATTGATGAGCAAATGATACCATATTTTGGTCGACATTCGTGCAAAATGTTTATTCGTAATAAACCAGTTCGATTTGGTTTCAAGTATTGGGCTCTTTGTTCAGACAGCGGTTATTTATATGCAGTAGCACCATATGGAGGATCGAGTGTACCTTATGACAAGAATGTAGGCTTAGGCGCTTCTGCTGTTCTATCATTGTTAGAAAACGTTCAAAACGCAGATAACCATGCCATATATTTTGATAATTTTTTTTCGTCATACTATTTGTTTTGTTTGTTGAGTGAAAAACGTTTCAGAGCAACAGGAACTGTAAGATCAAATCGTCTTAGAGGTGCAGAGAAATTGCTAAGCACTGGAAAAAAACTGAAAAAACTCCAATACGACTACTGCTCCGAGATAAATAATAAATTATTTGTTGCTCGTTGGCAAAAGATAATGCAGAAGTAACAGTCATTTCTAATTTCAAGCCTGCCGACCCACTAGCTGTCTCACAACGTTGGTGCAAAGCCGAGAAGAAAAAAGTATCTGTTGAACAACCTGGACTTATTCATGACTACAATCAACACATGGGAGGGGTGGACCTACATGATAATGCCGTAGCTAACTATCACGTTGGTATTCGTGGAAAAAAATGGTGGTGGCGATTAATTCAGTCAATAGTACCACTGTTAACGCAAGGAAAATTCATTGCCTGATTTGTAAGGCAGAAAGAACTCGCCATATGTCTCAAATTTCTTTTAAAACTGAAATTGCAGAATCTTGACTTTTATATTGAGAAGAAGTTTCTGATGAAATAAGTGATTCATCAGACATCGAAGAAGCAGAGAGACCAGTCCATTTACCTCGCATAAATGTTCGTGATCATGTCGTATGAAAACCTCCAGGCAACAAACGTAAAAGAAGTGCTATGTGTCACTCACGAACAGTTTATGAACGTAAAAAATGTAATTTGAGATTACATCCAAAATGTTTTGATGAATACCATACAGATTTAGGAAATAAGAAAAAATAATGTTTTTTTTTTAAATATTGCAAAACTATTACATTGTAAACTTAACAAAATACAACTATATTAATAAAGAGAATTCAAAAAAATACCCAACTGCAACTCTGCGTAAGTTATATTATTTCTATGAATAAGATCACAGCGTTTCAACCAGCGTTGCGTTTTCGCAACAGTCTGTCCTGGTGCATCCGGAAGACCTATCGGTCTGAAAATTTGTAAAGATGATCAGGAGTCCTTTAGTACCAACCATACAAAATTTCACGCAATTATCTACACGGAATCTATTACCGGTAGAAGATGGGTTAATGAGCTTATTCAGAATGAAAAAAACAAAAGGCAGATAGTTGATTCTTACAATATTTATATTCCACTAATTATCGTTTCGTGAATTATAATGTTTGAAGTATGTATTCTTTTTTATAGTAATAGAAGAATATTTGTTTTGCATAAATTTCTCATTGGTAATTTTGCAACTGGTACAATTCTGTACGCCCTGCAACTTGTATGATTTCTTCCATCAAATATCAGTTAACGAACATATTTGCTGAGTTGTTTAGGTTTCCATTGCAGTGAAGCTACTCATCCAAATTGAGGTGTGTGCCTCCTTCCTGTCTCACATAAATTGAACGCCCTAAACATCATCTGTTTTTTTTTTTTGATTACGCGCATATACAGTAATATAAACTCAATTATAAAAGCACAAAATAAAGCAGCCACTGCATAAAAATGTTAATTTACTAACAAATCGAAATTTGTTGGCTCAACTTGACCAACAAAAGGTGAAAATAAAAAGCAAACACACGCCTTCACGGCACAATCAAATCTTAAAACTGAAAACCAATTTCTAGTGTGGCCACTCAACGCCACACAAACAAGATGACAGACACTACAAGAAAAGCTTACTCACGCACTCAGCTGCCACAGCGCAGACTCACTTTCGTTTTCAATAGTGTTGAGGGAAAAAAAATGAAGTGAAAAAAATCGACACTCGCAGTAAAAAAATAAAACGCTTCGCTTTGTGTATGTATGTGTGTACGCATGTACCTATGTTTATATTGATGTCAGCGCCCACAAAGGCGCTATGCCATCCCAATAGCAGCGCGTTCAACACTTCAGACTAAACGCGTGCGTGAGCGCATGCGTGCCAACATTAAAAATTAATAATAAAAAAATATTTGCGGCAGAGCAAAACGAAGAAAGTGATCAAGAAGCCAGGTCATAAGAGTTACCGAAAATATAAACGAATGTGGAAAAAAAAAACAAAATTTCAAAAACATGATTGGAAGAAAAAAAAAACGCAGTGTACCACCTAGTAATGGCCAGCGCCAGTCGATGAAATAATCAACGATGACGGTAATGGACCAGTTTAGAAGACGACGAATACTAAGTGGCCCGCGTGCCGCACAGCCGGTTCGACCAGCCACGTGAGAGTGCGAGTAAAAGTGAAGAAAGTTCCCAGATGCTAAAGTTTCGTAAGTTTTGGAATTTTTACATGCCGGCAATGAATGGCTTCGACAGACGTAATTTCGGCTTAGCGGCGCGTAGACATCAAAAATTCAACGTTCAACAGATTCAGACCGGCTTAACAAGCAGACACCAACTTGGCAACGTGGGGAGTAAAAGAGGGTTAAGGCAGTTTATTAATACTTTACATACATACATACAAACAAACAAACATACATAAGTATCTGGCAAATATGTTGCGAAATATTAATGCAAAAAAATTGCTTTTGTTGCTACTGTTGGCGCATGTCTTGAGCTGTAGCACAATTGAGCTGCTGGAGCAGAACAGCAATGAACTGTTAGGTAATACTCTTATGTACATATTTATACGGAGTAGCTACTCTTAAATGTTTGCTAATTTTTATTTACTTTTATCCACTGTTTTTATTTTGAATTTCTCTACCGTCGCCCCTTCTGAATGTAGAATTAAAGGAAATGAACTCAACCGAAACCAATAAAACTATTCCCTTGGCAGCTGCAAGCAATGCGGTACTACGACAATACCCACCACAATTTACAGGTCCCATTGGAGGCGGTAGTGGTATCGGTGGGGGTTTCAACGGTCTTGGCGGCGGCGGCGGTGGTGGCGCGGGTTTAAACGGTCTCGGCGGCTGCCCGCTCTGTGATGCTTCTGTTTATAGCTACTGTTCACACAAAATGCTGCACGATGGCTGCTGTTGCAATTATCCGGGTGAGTAGAATTTGCAATATTTTTTTTTATATAATATAATTTTCAAATAACTGGCTTGCATTTCGTTCTTCTACGCTGATAATACCAATAGAAAAAGTGAACTTTGAATATTTATTTGTAAATTAAATATATTTTAATATCAAAACATAATTTCTCATAAATAAAAAAATATCTAAAAAAATATTCTTCTTAATTTCAGTGCCACAACTACGCCCTCCTCAATGTTACTACATCGACTGCGCGCTGTTATATGCTAAATCATGTTATGAACACTCGCTGATTACGAACTGCTGCTGTAATAACCCATACTGACTAACAGAATGTTGTTTAATATAGTTTAGTTTACATTAAGCTATTTACATTCACTTATAACTTATTTAATAATAAAAATATATATAAATAAACTTTCAACAACACAGTATACTTTTTGTGATAATGGAGGGTGTAGTAGAAAGAAGAAGAAGTAGAGAGAAGTGAAGTACCCTCTACACCTCTCATTCTTTATTAGGTGGCCAGCAGTGTAAAATGTTCTACCTGGATATACTCCCACTTTCCAAAAACATCACTATTTAAATATAATTAAGTATCTCTGTATCTAAGGTCGACTGACACAGAAATCTTAGGGGGGCTCGTGTGCTTGGACTCATTTCCCATGTAAGGTCTCTGGTCCTTTCTTAATGGCTTCCAATGCCTCAATCGAAGCAGGTTTACCCACAAAGCATTTAGATTTTACATACCCCCATAAATAAAAGTTTGAAGGTCTGATATCACGCGATCTTGGTGGCCAATCAATGGATCCGAGACGAGAGACAAATTGCTAACTGAAATGACGACGCAGTAAATCCATTGTTTCACGGGCTGTGCGGCAAGTAGTGCCATTTTTTGTTGGGGCCAAATATTGTGTAGATCACGGGCTTCAATTTCTGGCATCACAAAGCCATTTATCATGGGACGATAGCGTTCACCATTCACGGTTACATTGGCGCCAGCCTCCTCTTTGAAGAAATATTGGCCGATGATTCCTTCAGCCCATAGGCCACGATAAACGGCTGTTTTCAAAGGATGTAATAGCTATTCTAGAATGGCTTCGGGTGCTCTTCAGCCCAAATACGACAATTTTGCTTATTAACGTAGCCATTAAAAAAAAAAATTAACCTTATCGCTGAACAAAACTCTGGTCCCAAAATGCGAATCCTCGTCGAATTTTTCAAAAGCCCAACGAGTGAACGCTTTGGAAGATCACCCAGCCTCAAATCTTGAATTATCTGTATTTTATATGCATTCAAACCAAGATCTTTACGTATTGTAAAATCGCCCAAGTACTGCCATAAGATACACCAAGTTGTTGAAATCGTCTTTGGCAAAACTCTCATTTACAGCCGCAATATTCTTTTAACTTCGGGCTGTGCATGGTCGAATCGGCAAAGTATCATCCAATAATGTAATATAAATAACAATAAATTATTCTCAATATTAAAATATTTAAATATCATTGCTGATGGTTTGCCGAATAGTGAGTGCGGTAGGACGGTTATGTACGCCATAAGTTGGCCTGAGCGCGCGTTGAGCACTTTTCACAGAGCGTCGATTTTCGTAATATAAATGCAAGCCGTTACGTTGTTGAGGCATCCATGATGAAATGTCAATGAATACTGAGAGAAGTATGTATTTAGTTTGACAGTAGTCACGCGCGATCTGTCAAAAAAACCCCTATTGGGAAAAGTACCTCCAATCTGATCATCCGCTATTTCCATTTTGAGGCCGTACGTCAAGATTGGGATATAGGTATAATTAGTTATTGTCTAGAATGTTCACAGTCTATTGGTTATTTGAGAAAGAGAAGTCCTTTTTTGGAAGAATTGAATCCCTGTTTGTTTCTTCTTGCACAGGAGTGGTATGTTATTGGTAGTAAAAACCTGGTAAGACTATCACAGAAGATCGCTATTGAGCAAAGCTGAAGTGTTCGAGCCTAATATTGAGATACATAGATTTCTAGAAAGCTATTGCTCGCAAATGATGGCGAGTTGTGTTCATTCGTTAATTGTATCGGAAGGCAAGAAATTTTTCGACGCAGAATACCAATACGAATAAACATATAAGACAAAGTTGTAGAGAGCGGGGAGTTGGACCCAACTTTGAAAAACAATAAATGCATTTTTATAAATAACTAGCAAACCCCGCCCGCTTCGCTGGGCACACTAAAATAGAATAGATATGGTTTAGAACAGAAAATATATGGTTTTCATATTATTTATTTCTTTATTCTTTATTTAAGCGCTTTGGCATAAACAATATTTTTTGTTTTTCTATTTGTTTTTGAGTAAATATATAATGCTGTTGGCTTCCCAACACGTGAACAGCCAACGTATAGTTGACCATGGGTGAATACTGGTTCTTCTAAATTCATCCCGCATATTTCTAAAGTTTGCCCTTGTGATTTATTGATAATTAATGCAAATGCTAAACGAATGGGCAGTTGCAAACGCTTGAATTCAAATGGCAATTCAGGTGGAATCATTGGAATTCTCGGTATTAGAACGTCTTCATTCTTGAATTTGCCAATTAAAATAGTTGCTTCGATAACATTATTCATCAGTCGTTTGACTACAAGTCTAGTTCCGTTACATAGCAGCTTTGTTCAAATTGATGTCTCTTGGTCGCTTTGATCTGGACCGTGCCATTCGTTGCCGATTTGCTTCATTTTCTTCTTGACGTTCTTCTGATGTCGCGTTATTCCGAGCATTTCTCATGCGCCTATTATTATTTGTCGAGCGACTAATATGAATACGCGATTGTCTTGGCATTTGTACTGTAATAAACATTATTGTAATTATGGTATTCTGAAATTTTGTGGATTATATTTTTTGTTTTTTTATTTGATTCACTCATGGTGCAACGTAGTTTATCGCATATGAACCGAAAAAATAATCCACTAAATTTGATGAAAACTTACATTAATTAATTCTAATTTACACGTGAAAATTCCTAAATGTATAAGAAAAATATAAGCGAGCGATTGTTAATTGAAAAAAATAATAAATTTCTTTTTTCTTTTTGACGATTGTTTCTTAGTTATTCATTTGCGTTGATTTGAAATTTAAAAAAAATCTTCTTTTTTCATGATCATCAAGTGTTAACAATGTGTGTAAGTTTGGTTTAATTCGGCGCAAAGACACGGCGGGTCCACGTTTTAGCATATATTTCGAGACCCTAGTCATCAATAGGTATGAAAATTACCCCGTATTAAAGCACTTATCGACAGCTTTCATTTGATGCCCATATTGTACATACACAACCAAAGGTTACCCGGGTCCACGTTTTGACCTATATCTCGAGACCCCAGTCACGGCGCGGCATGAAAAATACTCTGTACTAAAGCATTCGCCAACAGCTTCAATTTGATATCCATATTGTACAAACACATTCTAGGTTCCACGTTTTGGTCTCTATATCGAGACCCTAGTCACGGAGCGGCATGAAAAATACTCTGAACTAAAGCATTCACCAACAGCTTCCATCTGATATCCATATTGTACAAACACATTCTAGGCTCCACGTTTTGGTCTCTATCTCAAGACCCTAGTCACGGAGCGGCATGAAAAATACTCTGAACTAAAGCATTCACCAACAGCTTCCATCTGATATCCATATTGTACAAACACATTCTAGGCTCTATCTCGAGACCCTAGTCACGGAGCGGCATGAAAAATACTCTGTACTAAAGCATTCACCAACAGCTTCAATTTGATATCCATATTGTACAAACACATTCTAGGCTCCACGTTTTGGTCGCTATCTCAAGACCCTAGTCACGGAGCGGCATGAAAAATACTCTGAACTAAAGCATTCAGCAACAGCTTCCATCTGATACCCATATTGTACATACACATCCGAAGGTTACCCGGGTCCACGTTTTGACCTATATCTCGAGCCCTATCCACCAATAGGCATCCAAACGATACGTAAACCATCTTCAATACCTACTTAACAATGTGTGTAAGTTTGGTTTAATTCGGTGCAAAGACACGGCCGGTTAGCGAACACACACAAAAAGTTGACTTTATTTTATATATAAGATTACAATATACAAAGTGATTCACAAAGTGCTTAGAATTTTAACTATACATGTTTTGACTTTCATTGCAGATGTAAAAACTGTTATGGGCTGGAAACTTTTTTAATGCTTAAACATTTAAAAAATGAGTCGCTCTTCGGTGGAAAAATGTGATGAAGATGCTTGGTTGAAGATCAGCGTTTCTACCGATAAATCATCATTTGAGTTAAAGCAAATTTCACCTTGGCGGTAATGACTATTAATAAGCAAAATTGTGGCAGTTGGGATCAGTAAATCCAGTAGTCGTCACACACAACTAGTGACTGTTTGATTCGGATTCGAGTCAGGCCACACTTCTGGACTATTATTTTTCCAAAAGAACCATGAGGTCACCATTACAGTAATTACAAGGTGAGCGTTACCACGTCATTTTAACCGATTTTTATTTCACTATGGACTCTCTAGGCGGCCGCCGTAGCCGAATGGGTTGATGCGTGACTACCATTCGGACGTGCCCGGAGAAACCTCGGGTATTTGCTATTAGAAACACAGCATTTATGAATGTAAAAGTTGAATTTCGGTAAGCCCGAAAAAACAATTGATATAATGAGGAATGTCATGCTGCCGCGGAAAGAAAGGATGCCGCCTAGAGGGCCACTCTGCGATCGGGCGCAAAGCAACCCATGTGGGATCGCTACAGGAAGCTCAAAAAGGAAGAGAGACTAATTATTAGAATGGAGAAACCAGTGACCGAATACGTGAGTGCGAGGAGCTTGAGAAGCTGGCAAACGTCCGGAAATTCTATTAGAAAGTTCGGCGGCTTATAGTAGGTTTCATGACAGAGGTGATTTTCTGTAAGAAGAAAGACGACGATCTGGTGACTGACATCCACACCGTGCTTGAATTAAAGAGGGAGCACTTTTCGAACTTGTTAAATAGTGACCTGTCACAGAGAATGTGAAGATCCCAATACCACAATCGTTGACAATGGGACTGTCGTTTCGCTACCCGACCATGACGAGGAGAGAACAGCGTTAACGCGGCTAAAAAACAGCAAAGCCGCATGAGCCAACGGACTGCCGGCTAAGCTACTCAAATAAGGTAGAGAGGAGCTGGTGAATACATCATATTTTTGATCGCTTCAAAGCTGCATTAGAGAGTACGAAAGGAAAATGCCTACGTGCCGCAATGTCTGAACTTGGCATCCCGTCAAACTAATACGGTCATGTAAAATGACGTTGTTCAATACTTGCCGCGCCGTCAGAATTGTGAAGGACCCCTCTGAGTCCTTTGACACCAAACGAGGTTTCAGACAGGGTGACTCGCTGTCGTGTGGCTTCTTTAACCTGATGCTGGAAAAGATCGTGTGAGCAGCAGAACTTAATTGCGCAGGCAACATTTTTTATAAGAGCTATACTTACGTTGGAAAGATCAGGTGGAGAAGGATTTGGCTTCATTTGGTGTGTCCAACTTGCGCGAGTTGGCATGAGAAAGAAACGACTGGCGTGAGAAAGCTATTCATAAAAACCCAATTGCTAAACAGCATAAAACTATACTTGCCTCGGTTTGTAGAAAAACATCAGGACACGCGCCCCAAATTAAAGGGAGCTTGGCCAAACTACCAACAAAGGATGACTACATGTATATATATATGTATAGAATACCAATATATATATATGTATACATGTTGACTATCTATGGACCATAAAGCCAATCTTACAATCGATCCTTATAAATAAACAAATAAAAATAAAAATAATTCATAGAACTTATTTGCTCAACAATCAAAACAGACACATGTTTTCAGATTTTCAAGGGATGTTGTTAGTTCGTCTTGATTATTTTGATATCTTCATATATTCCTGCTATCCTAAGTAATTTACTGCTAGGAAAACCAACAGAAATCGAAAAGATATTTGACATTTTTATGACAAAAGAAAAAGAGAGGATAGATCTGTGCGAATTTTCTTGATTCTTTGATAAATCTGAAAATATCCTCCAGTTTGAGAGAACGAATTTTACTTGTTCTTATGACATCGGAACCTAAAATTCGTAGCCTTGCTCTAGCAAATGCAGGACACTCACACAGAAAATGCTCAGTGGCATCCGTCTCCTCTAAACAAGATATGCAAATCGGGTCCTCAATAATTCCAATGGTGGTCATATGTTGACCCCATGGATTGTACCCTGTAATAATACCGACCATCAACCGATCGTCTTTTCTTCCAAGTTTTAGAATAAAGTACGACAGTTTTCTGCTCGGGCTTGTCACAAAATATCATACTTTGCAGCGGTCCAGACCGGACCATTGCCCTTTATGTAAATTGCCTACTTAATCGCTGATCCACTTCTTGATTCCTGCAGAACGCATTCCAATTATTGGCTCTAGTTCTTTGGGGGAACCGCTGATCCACGCTGATCCCTTGAACCCCGCAGTGTCATGGAGCCTATATAAGCACGAGCTTATTCTATCTTGCAACATAACTAAACTTCTTCTTACATTCTTGAACAATCTTTGAGGTTTGCTTTAGGTCTTCAGAGCCTTTAGCGCAGCGCCTTGACTGTCATTAAAGACTCCAATATGTTTCCCGCTCCATCTCCTCTCAATTATCTATTCAGCTACTTTCAGAATGGCAAAAATTTCCAATTGAAGAACAGTAGCCACTCTTTCTATAGCGTAAGGATACCTATTACTTTCGTTTAAGTACATCCCGCTGCATAACCTATTTCTTACTTGGACCTATTGGTAAAGAAAATATCCGTCAAATCTCTTTGAATGCACTCTGGATTACTCCATTGCTCCTACAATTACATCAAGTGTCCTTCCAAATGAAACTTATACCTATAGTGCCATCCTTAGGTGCCAAAAACAGTGGATACTGCACAGATAGAGGATCGCCAGCGAATCAGTAAGCAGGATCAATACTTGGCTAAGGTCTATGAAGCTGGAATTAGCTGAGCATAAGACCGATGTAGTTCTAATAAGCAGCAGGAATATAGTAGAAACTATAAATGTAAATGTTGGTTAAAATCCGCTATAAAATACTTTGGAGTGATGGTTGACGCCGTGTAAACTTCAAAACGCACCTGGAATACGCCGTGAAGAAAGCATCGAGTCCTGCCTGTCGCGAATCATGCCAAACAATGGCGGACCTAGCCACAGCAAAAGAATGCTATATAGCAGTGTAGTCAGCTCAGTTCTTTTGTATGCCGCACCGATCTGGGCTGATGCACTGAACTAAAAAAGCTTCACAAAAACCTGACAGCCGTCTATCGGCTAAGCGCTTTGCGAACTATCTGCGGCTTCCGTACAATTTCGGACGATGCTTCCTTCGTTATAGCAGGGCTAGTCCCCGTAGACATTTTGGCGAAAAAAATGCAGAGAGTATATATACGACTATCTGAACACGACGGTAGAGCAAGTCGTAAAACTATTGCAAAAGAAGAAAGGCGTCGTTCGATCGCCCACTGGCAAGACCGGTGGAACAGTTCACCGAAAGGTAGATGGACGCATGGGCTAATACCGATTCTTACGACGTGGTTAGAAAAGAACCATGGGAAAACAAACTTCCACCTAATTTCTTTCAGGGCACTGAGTATTTAGAAAATACCTCCATAGATTCGGCCATGACAGTTCCCCAAACTGCCCAATCTGCACGGATAGGGAAGAAGACGCTAACCACGTCTTGTTCCAATGTACACGCTATGCTCCCGAAACTTGTGGTATATTAAACGGAGAAAAAATTACAGATTTTATGCTAAAATCGAGCTATAGCTGGAAGCAAATCTGCGCGCATGCAAAATATAATGATCTAAGACGCGCGGAGGTTCGTAGGCGAAATATCTAGAAGCCTATGAGCTAACCAGCCCCGTGAGGTAGTTCCTTTTTGGACAGTTCCGCGGGGAGAGTGGTAGATAGTGGAGAGGTGTTTAGTACGTAGGTGTAGCTTTGAGGCTACAAGTCGTGCATACTGCTATGCCGGTATAGCAGTACTCATGAGAGTTCCCTCTTTACGGGCGTCATCCCGGAACAAAAAAAAAAGATAGCATCTTAAAGATTTCTCTGCGTCACGGAGTTCCGTCTTCATGCCAGAAGAGGCCACATTTATGGAGTGTACACATTGCTTTTATTGCTTCCTATTGCATCTTAAGGTCCATAGCATTTAGGGCGTCGCCGGAGGTTATACTCATAGCACCCGTATTGCATAAACAAACCCTTCTTTGCAGCCTGTAGTATGGACTTAACCGTAGTCCACCTCCTCCAAACCACAGAAGCATAAGTGATGATTGGTATGATAAGTGGTCCTACTATTTAAGTAAGAAAATTTAAATTATATTAAATTGCTTGCCTAATATTCTACTCAACTCCACACAATTCCATTGCTCTTCTTTAAAGCGGATATACTTATTAAATATGCCACAAGTAGCCATAGAAAGTAGCATAAAATGAAGACTTTATATAATGATGATTATCAAAATGCGTAAATATTTTCAAAAAGGCACTTTTGTCTTTGCTACTCCTTCGCACACTCCTCCGAGCGCACTGAGTAAAATAAATATGTATGTAAATAGCCGAAATGCGAATGAGCGGCCAATTAATGCATTCAAAATAAATTCATTCAATTAAAAGGCATATTTATGTAAATTTTATTTATCATTACAATTAAACAAACACAGCTGGTTAGATAGACGATTGGCTGTTGGGCTAGGAGCTGAGCACTTGGCGCTGGTAATGAGCACCGCGATGAACAGTCGTCGGCGCTGTCAATGCCCGCGCGATTTGAAAGGCAGCGTAAATTTATATTCGCATTTATTATGGTTTGGGATAATTAAAGTCAGTAGAGGCAAAATGAAGCTGAAATAGAAGCTGTGTGCATATTTATAAATACATACACACAGTCATCCGCATACATACATACAAAAGAGCGTTGCCAAAAACTAAAGCTCATGCAATCTACGCCAAATAAAATAAACTGAAGTGGCGCACTGCTTGAATGAAATAACTACAACTGCAACAACAAAAAGCGTATAAAGTTTAAAAAGAATGTAAAGGGATATTGTTGGCTCAGCACAAAATGCGAAAGCAAAAATACGAAATATATTTTTAGCTGAGAAAATGCGTTAATTAGTTTCTTTACATTTCAATTCCGTACAAAACAAAAAACAGCCAAAATTTAATTTTACTTTTATTTCCTTTTGTGGTGTTACAGATTTTATTACAAATGCTTTGTGGTTACTTTATTTGATGCATTCAACAAAAGTGGTTTAATTTCTCAAATTTGAAACTGAAATGATTAATTTAATTAACAAAATATATAAACTTAAAGTAAAACTATTTGAGTGATACAACAATTGAATGATACACATGGATATGTTTGTGTAAGTAATTGTATGCCTTGAAAAATCAGGAAGTTTTGACTTTCGCCTGGAACATTTTTTTCAAGTCGTAGCCTCAAGCATTGATTGATTGGTTGCTGCATGCGTTGATTGACAGATTGGCCAACAGACAGATGAACTAACTTACAGTTAGCTACATACGAGTAGATAGGAAGACAGACGTTTGTCAGAGTTTTGATAGGTGAAATTTACCAGCAAAAAAGCAATAGAAAAATTATTTAAAAATACGAAACAAATAATTTAGAGCTTTCCTTACAATATTCACTTTTTAAAGCAAAAATTGCACAAAATTAATTTCTGTTTGCTTAAGTGGCGCCCATATATGAAGAATGCTTCCAAAGGATTGAAGTGAAACACTAACTTAACACTTATAAAGGATATTTCAAAAGACGCGCTTAGATTCTTTCATGGTTCACTGCCTTTACTCAAAATATGGCTCTTAACACTCATACGTGAAAAAATCAAATCATTTAAATGTCCACCATGAACAGGTCTGCAGGTTAAATCCCCCAAAAAGTCGATTCATGAATGCCCAATCGTTGAGAACGTTGAGACATCCAGGTTCGGTTAGGTGAACTTTGACAGCCGCATCGCACAAAGAGACAGCAATGCCACTTAGACCACAAAATGGGTCCGTTGTGAGCCGCAGAGGCTGGGCTATATTTCCTTTTCCATATTGAACCATGATTCTAAATATACCCTCATTTTTTTGTAACGGCTTTTGTTTACGAGCTATCACAAAAAAATCACTATATTTCAGTGTTAATTGACGAATATTTAAACAAATACTAAGTTTTCTTAATATTATTTGTTATGGCATCGTCAAGACGAAATTGATTAAATGACCGGAATAGTTTTTGTTTTATTTGCGGAGAGTATATGTTTCAAGAAAACCGTTTGGATGTGACATCGTTCAAAAATTACTTCGGTCACCCAATGCAAAGGTATGCAAAACGTGCGTTGAGTTTCTACGTTTGTGGACGAATAAGAAAAGGAATAAATTTAGATACGAAACTGCTATGATCTGGATTGAACCTGTGAACCACCACGACGGCTGTTAATTTTGTATGGTAGAAATAACTGGCATTAACCGAAAAAATCGAGGCAAATGGGAATATCCTTCCATACGATCGGCACATAGACGTGTTTTGAGCCCTATGATGTCATCTGAACCTCAACCTGGTGCTTCACAGGAATAACCTTTGCATTTTGAGGCAAAAACAGACAATAGCGATAGTGACTTTGATTGTGACCTGGGAACACCAAAACCATTTAACCAAGATGATTTAAACGACCTCATTAGAGATCTGGGACTGTCAAAGACTGGTTCAGAAATATTGGCGTCTAGATTAAAAGAAAGAAACTTAGTCACAAAAGAAACTAATTTCTTACTATCGCAGAAGAGAACAAACTTTCCTTGAATATTTTGCTGAAGAAGATGAGTTTGTATTTTGTAAAAATGTACCTGGTTTAATGACTGCAATGGGATTACAAAATTACGTTTCTAGTGAGTGGCGTTTATTTATAGATTCATCAAAACGGAGTTTAAAATGTGTTCTCTTACACAATGGGAACAAATTGGGCTCATTGCCTATTGCACATTCTACTAAAGTAAAAGAAGAATATACAACTATTGCTCTGGTTTTGGACAAAATTAAATATGCGGAACACAATTGGGTCATATGTGTCGATTTAAAAATGGTAAACTTTCTTTTAGGCCACCAAGGTGGTTACACAAAGTTTCCCTGTTTTCTTTGCTCATGGGATAGTAGAGCTAAAAATCAACATTGGATTAAAAAAGATTGGCCTGCTCGGGAAGCGTTAGTGCCAGGACGACAGAACGTGATAAACCCACCTTTAGTATCAAGGGATCGTATAATTTTACCTCCGTTACATATAAAACTGGGGCTTATAAAACAATTTGTTAAAGCTCTTGACAAAAATGGAAATTGTTTCCTTTTTCTGTCTAAAAAGTTTCCAAAATTGAGTGCAGAAAAGATAAAAGCGGGTATTTTTGACGGGCCACAGATAAGGTCAAATTTCATAGACACTATGACAGTGATTGAGAAAATGGCATGGAATGAGTTTGTTTGGCTTGTTCAACATTTCTTAGGAAATAAGAAAAGTTCTGCCTACTCTCAGCACGTCGAACAACTAGTGGGTCACTTCCAAAGGGTTGGATGTAATATGAGCATTAAGTTACACTTGCTTCACAACTATCTGGACTATTTTCCAGCCAATCTTGGGGATCTCAGCGAAGTACAGGGCGAGCGATTCCACCAGGACCTTCGTACGATGGAGGAACGCTATCAAGGTTACTGGAACACACACATGATGGCCGACTATTGTTGGAGCATTAACAACAGTTCTATGCTTTCAACTTCAGCAAGGAAATCACATAAAAGAAAATTTTTTTAAACTTAAGAAGGCAATAAAATAAAATAATCTTTAAATCTATAGTGTTTTATTACAAAAAGTCAAATGTGTCATATAGAGTCATATAGAGCTGATACAGGAATTTCAGTTACAGATTTGAAATTGTCATTAAAAATTGGACTAAAAATATGTATCATAACCCAATCATCAGAAATGTTGTTGTGCAGTGTTATCTATATTCGTTAAGAAGTAGGATCTTAAATATCGGTTCCTGCTTTTGGCTAGAGCTGGGCATGCGCAAAAAAGGTGTTGAATTGTTTCCAACTCCTCTTCATTCATGCAGCTACGACAGAAATCAGGCATGTAAAACCTAATCTCCTTGCATGATTTCCTATAAGACAATGTCCTGTGAGGTCCTCTACTAAGTTCCTAATTTGAATTCTAATCAATTTTATATTGTAATATTCTTGGACAGACGTAGATTTAGCTTTGGCCATGTTTGCCTAGGAATTTCTCAGGTATTGACATTAATTCATATTTGCTTTACAGAACTGATTAGTGCGTCTTTAATGAGAAGCTTACAAGTTGCGAGAGGTATCTTCATAAAATTACTTATGTTTGGCATGCAGGAACCTTTCCTTGCAAGTTGGTCAGCCCTACAGTTCCCTGGTATATCTCTGTGGCCTGGAACTCAGCATAAGATAATACGATATTGTTTGGCCATCCCATTAAGAGATTGGCGACAATGTAAAACACTCCTTCATGTTGTTTGGAATGCATCCAGAGCTCGTGGGGCAGCTTGGCTCTCTGATAGAATGCAGATATCTGTTGATGATATTCTGTTTATCTCTAATCATTTTAAGGCTTCATGAATAGCGTTTATTTCTTCTTAAAAACACTACAGTGATCCGGTAGTTTAAAGAATTCACTGATAAAAAGCTCTTCGCAATATGACCTATATCGGTGTCCATTTTAGATCCGTCAGTAAAGATTTTAACGGATGTGTTGAGTGATGGATCTTCTTCAAGCCATTCTAGTCTAGAAGAGATTTTCATTAAGAAATTCCTTTCGAAGCAAAGAATGGGAGGGTGAGAATCACAATCACTGGGTATATCCATACAGGAGTCTAAGATGGTTGAATGTCCATGTATAACAGTCTTCCATTGTGAGCTCGCTTTGAGCCTTAAAGCGGACCAGGCCGCTGAGTATTTATTTTTTATTTAATAAATTAGAATAGGCTTTTTTCTGCATAGCACACCACCAGACAGCATTTCCATATAAAAGAATGGGTCTGACGACAGCAGTATAGAGCCAATGAGCAACCTTAGGTCTGATTCCCCAGGACTTACCCAAAGCTCACTTACAGGCATAAAAAGCTAGGTTCGCTTTCCTAAGTCTTTCTAAGATGTTTGACTCCCAAATCAATTTCCTATCTATGTTTAGTCCCAAGTACTTGATTTCTTCTGAAATCGCAAGAGCTTTCCCCTTGAGCTTAATTGGGCTTAGCTGAGGGATTCTGTGTTTCCTAGTGAACTATATGATTTGTGTTTTGCCTGGGTTGACCCCTAGACCACACTTTTCTGCCCATCTAGAAAGTATATCTAGAGCATTTTGTATTAGGTCTCTTAATGTAGATACAAATTCACCAGAGACAGCAATAGCAAGATCATCTAGGTAAGCCACCACCTTACAACCCACAGACTCCAGTATTAACATAAGTTCATTTACAACTGCGTTCCATAAAAACTGTGACAGAACTCCACCTTACGGTGTACCTCTACTCACCAATCTCCTGAGTACCGCCTAGATTCGCTTCAATAATTCTGCTATTTAGCATTTTGTCAATGAAGCCTACCAAGCCCGGTTCTACCCCAAGATCAGTGAGTGCTGCAGCGATTGCCTGCCCTTCAACATAGTTAAAGGCATCCAGGTTGTTCAGCAGCACTTTGCGCTGCTGTTGGTTTTTTGTATTCTCGACAGAACCAGTTTTTTTTTCATTTTTTCACCAACCTTTGAATTGCAGACTCATGCAAATTTTGCGATATGTTATTCTTAAAGATCGCCCATATTCATCGACCAATTCCGGCATCCTGTCATTTTTTGATTACCAAAATTACGTGACGTTTTTTCATTAGATGCAAGTAACAAAATTTCCATCCCCCTTTTTAAAGAAAAAAGGCTTGTTTTCCAACATTGGTTGAGCTTTAAACGCTTCAACTCACTTTCTTATAAAAACAGTCCAGTTTGTATTTGGAAAAGAATTATACTTTTAGAGTCCGCCAAAAAAATAGTCTAAAGAATCGGCCGAAGTTCTCTCTCTAACTATATAATTCGCGAGTTATCCTCTTTTCATGGCATATTCGCCGTAATTCTTAGTTCGCTTTGGCAGCACTCCTTCATGTTCCTATTGTTGGGGTTCTCTGCTTCTATTTGTTGAGAATATAAGGGTTAGAGAAAAAAGGAATTTAAAGCTAACATTTTATTTTATTTATTTATTTAAAATGGGAAACCTAAGTCTGTATAGTCCAGGACAATGGCACAAAAGTTGCCAGATAATCTCTTCCTCTACCTCATTTAGACAGATTCCGAAGAAGTCATGTATTTGCACACCTATCCTCTGGGCGTGCCTATCTATTAGCCAGTAACCCGCTTTCACCGAAATCAGAGTGCAAAGACTGCGCTTAATTAGGCTTAGCAGAGTTTCTGTGCGCTTAGCATTGAGATTCGGACATAATTGATGGGCAATTCTGCAGGTGGTTTCATTGCGCCATCTTTCATTTGCTGCTCTTACGATTTACTTAAAGATGAGTAGCTTATATATATATATATATGTATATAGCTTACATGTTTATAAATCAATGTTTATGTACTCATCAGTCAACTTGGTGTCAAATCTCGCTAGTTCATTGACTCTGTAGCTACGCTGAATGTCACAATTACCAGGAATCCATGTTACCTTTAGATGAAATGACTCAGCCACTTATTTAAGAAATCTGCGGCATTTCATGACTACCTTGGAGGTTGTAGACTGCTTTGTGGGGGATTTTATCGCCGCCTGACTATCAGTAAAAATGTACATATGATCTCCAGGTATAGGCATTCCGCTGTACTAGTGTCTCGGCTTATTGCCATCAGTACAGCCTGAAAGACACTACATCAGTCGCGGAGCCGAAAACTGAATAAAATTCCCAGATGTTCAAAATGTACACCCTCGAGTTTTGGGCCATCTGGGTATACATGGATGGACTCACTCTGTCTTACATCGTCCCCTTACCACTCTCCACTTGAGGGTAGGAGGGCCGTGAACATTGTAAAGGAAATTGTAGGCGGGAGTGCATAATTCATCATCAGTCTAAGAAACTCCGCAATACAATTCGGGTTTTACTGTAGACGTAGACCATGTTTGACCACTTACTTAAAGTGTTCAGCCTTATTGCAGAACTGCGCGTGAATATCTTGCCTGTAGATCTACCGGAAGGAAGCTTAATGTCGCATAAATGCTTTAAATGCTTTTCAACTCTTTTGATTTTCACATTTTTTCATACAACAATTCCATAGTTGAGAATTGGCCTAACTATCGCTGTGTAGAGCCACAATAATAACAATCCTTGATTCCATTATTCAGTCACCGAGCTTCAGTCCTGAAAGTATTTGATGGGATACCTGCTGGTGGTGGCACAGGAAGTCGCATACCTATATGAGTTAAATGGGCAAAGCACTTAAAGCTTATAAATACTATTCGTAACTGGCATCAATACAAATAAAGATGAGAAATATATGATTTTTGTGTTTTGTTGAGCTCGAGAAAATGGTTCTAGCCCTAATGACGAAGAAGAAAAATAGGGGAAAAAGCTGGAAAATTCATTTCATTTGTGTACGCCATGTGCGCCGTGTAGAAATTATTTGAGAGGGGAATGTTCGGCATTCCAATAGGTCCACCAATCAAGAGTAAATAGATAGACTACAGTCCTCGACTCTTTGTCCTCTTATCAATTCCATATACATATGTACCTTGTGATATACCTATCTATGTATCTACACAAAATTGCTTTCTTGGTGCTGCAAGCACTAAAGCAAAATAAAGCTTAGAAAAAATGCCACAGTTGTGCATATCCATTTGCTGGCTTATCTGAAAGTTGAGTGGCAGTCCGTCAAAAACAGTCAGCTCCGTCGTGCGCTATATATTTACATGCATACATACAGTTTTGTTCAAAATAATAGGAGTGACCTCAACATAAAACAAAAAGTTCTATTTACTGAAAAAAAAAAAATGTATTGAGTATTTTTTTTACCACAAAATGATCATTTTATACAGTCTCCAATTAATTCAAAGATATATTCATACATTTTAAAAGCTTAAGAAGAGCACTTAAACTCGAAAAAGAGTATAATAACAGACGTTCAATACAAAACCTATAGCCAACGGGAGCTAATCTGTCCTTACGGAAGGCACAAAAATTGAGGCCACCAACTGAATCTGAGGTACCAATTCGTGACGATCAAGGCGTCTGGGCTCGGTCAGATGCAAAAATAGCCAATGTGTTTGCTGAGCATTTGAAGGTGGTATTTAAACCCAACACACCAACTAATGGGTTTGAATTGCATTCAGCTCAAACCGATTTGACAAAATTTGTTAGTGAGTCTACATCACGACTTGAATATAGTACTCGTAATAGATTTGTAAATTAGTGCTCCTATTTTTAAAATCCTATTTGAATACCCAATAGAAAAATAAAAATATTTAACTTGCCTTTCTTACAAAAATTTTGAATGTGAAGCTGCAAGCTATGTATGACCGAGTTCTTTATTGAGTCACTCCAGTTGTCATGGCCACTCCTATTACTTTGTACACAGCTGTACATGTGTGCGAGTCAATTTTTTACAAAATTTGAGCACCTTTTTTTTGCGAAACCTACAGCAACCATAGACTTTGCACACAAACAATCAGCGCATCTGAAATGGGAGCACTTTTGCCACCGTTTCGGATGTTTACAGATGTTGTTTGTATGCGAGTGTGTGCTTGTGTATGGCTGTTCGTTGGGCGCATGTCACGCATGCCACTCGTACAGCATTGACAGCTAACGACTATTTGTCAAATTGATAGCTGGCGTAGAAGGCACAATGCAGCTGAGTCAGGAAAAACAAATTCGGGAATGAAAAAGTGAAACTAAAAATAGCTTTATGAAATTTCGAGATAGAAATTGAACGATATACGAGTATTGATAAAGAATTTTCTGCCATTGTTATTGTTTCTGTGTTTTTTCTTTTTTGTGCTGAAAAGGATGCGCGAATACTCAGACAAATTTGAGTGCAACAGGAGAAGGTGTTATGAATTGTTGTAACAGATGGCGGCTTGTTTATTCATATGTACATACATTAGGGTGTCTCACTAGAAAAAGTTGAGCTTTGTACACCCCAATTATAGACTTTATTATACCTAAAGGTCAAAATATTTCTGAAAAATATGAAGATTTACTTTAGCTGGACCGATTTGAAAATACTGGCGAAAATCAGGGTTTTTATAAATACAAAAGTTAAAAAAAAATGTTTAACAAATGTTTTACCAAAATCACTTCAAACGATAAAAAAGTTTAAGCTGCAAATATCTGCATAAAATGTTTTGCAAATTTAGCCAATGGAATCAAAATAATGAGACTTTCACCTGCAAATGAATGAGTTATAATGAGAGGTACCTTCAAAACGGCTCAACTCACGTACTATAAATCTTAATATTTTTCCGAAATATTTTGGCGGTAGTTTTAGAGTAGAATCCGAAGTGGGGCAGGGGATTTCTCCAGATCAGCATTCGTCTATTTCCTTTAAACTGCTGAGTGTTGCTAGTGTTTTTCAGGCAGAAGTCTTTGCCATCCTGCAGGCATACAAAATGCTTAGGGAACGCGCGAGCTGAGGAAATACAGGGCTGCCCATATTCGACGGACCCGACGGATTTCGACGACTCTTTGGGCCCATACCAATCGACGAGGCTTGTCCGCAGGCAACAATCTTTGCGTCAATTGAATCTTATACGGGAAAAAATGCAAATCAATGCGGATAATTCGTTGTAAAGTGGTCCGAGCAATGCCCAACTGCTGAGAGCGGCGATTTTGGGATGTCCTTGGCGACGCCTTGGTTGATTTTGATTTGGCCTCTTTGGATTAGAAAGAGCATCATCAGTCGAAAATCTTTCGTACAAACGTTTAACGGTGTTCGTAGAAGGTGCACTTTTCACATTATTTAATTTTTTTATACGCAGGTTGAGTTTTCACAATTGACTTCTTTTGTTGAATGTAAATTTCAACAATTTGGGAGCGCTCGCGTGGCTTGTACTGCTCCATGGTAAAAATTGAACGTTTGAACTGGCGCTTCTAACGCGGTATGTCATTAAGCGATCTGACGGCTCTGTCAAAAGATACAGGGTTGCCAGATGGGTCCGTTGAATATAAGCAACCCTTAACATTTTTTCCGTTAGTCAAGCCGCGATCAAGGCTCTGACGACGCAATGGTGCAGTTCTAAACTGGTCAACTCCCTTAAGGAGGGGATCAAATCTCTTGGGCGTCGAAGTAACTTCTCGCTGAGCTGGGCTCCAAGACATAGGAACTCAGAGGGAAATGAAATTGCTGTTGAGCTTGCCAGGAAGAGATCCACTGAATTGGTCTCAGAGGTCTCTCACCCAGGCATCGGCACCCCCTTGATTGTAGTTAAAGCGGAATTGCAGAGGAGTACCCATTTCTTCTACAGCCTGGGCCAGTGGTCCGGCGCTTTAGTGCTAGTAATTTAGTTCGGTAATGTAGAGCTCACTGACAGGGCAACGCGTAGAGACTGATCGTTACGACTATGACTGAGCACCACCAAATAATTGTCTTTGATTCGATTTTACTACTTATCTCGCAGATTGCTTTTTTATATCTTAAAAATTATGAAAGTTTAATAGCACTGATCGATGCAAAAACGAGTAAACCAAGGTTCAATGTTTCGAATCATTGGTGAATTATTCATGAGAGAGCACACGATTTTTATGTTCTTCCATTTTTTCGGAATGGAAATGCTCCTAGCGATCTGTTTTAGATGATTTTCACAGCAGAATTATATGACAGAAAAGTCACAAATACAGGGTGTGCATATTTAAATGATGCTTCTTGATTTGAAAACTTCTAAGATTTAGGTGGCAACGCCAACTGATATAAAGGGTTTTCTAATAACAGGTGTTAACAGGCGCTATCGAGATATGATTAATAATTTTTTATAGTCGAAATTCGATGGTATTGATCCGGACAACGTTCATTTTCAACAAAACGGCGCTACGTGCCACACAAGCAACGAAACCATTGATCTTTTACGGGAAAAATTTCCGGACCGTGTTATCTCTCGAAGTGGTGATCACAATTGGACACCGAAATCTTGTGATTTAACACCTTGTAACTTTTTTCTTTGGAGCCACGTGAAAGAGAAGGTCTATGCCAACAGCTCAGGGTCGATTCAAGACCTCAAAGATGGAGTTCGTGAGGCTATCGAGGACATAGGGCAGCCACTTTGCAATTCGGTTAAGGAAAATTTCATGAAAAGGATATTGTCCTGTAAGCGTGAACGTGGTGGTCATTTGCCTAGTGCTATTTTCCACTATTAACGGCATACCTTCCTATTTATAATGAAATAAACAACCGATCATTTACAAGGTGGCGCTAAATTAACCTTGCGATGTTTTTAGGCTGTAATTTAAAAAAAAATGAAAAACTTTGATTCTTCTTGTGGATTATTTTTATTTGGTCTTTTAATTTTTTTTTACATCAAGTCGAGAATATGATGTCATGTAAATGGCCGCCGCCACAGTTGATTGCCATTTGAGCCCTTTTTATGGCATTTTCCATCACTTTGGCCAAAACTTCCGGCGATATGTCCTCACATTTTTGACGGATATTGTCTTTAAGAGCTGCAAGAGTCTGAGGCTTGTTAACATAAACCCGCGACTTCAAAAAGCCCAACAAAAAGAAGTCTGGAGCGGTCAAATCAGGCGATCTTGCTGGCCAGTGCAAATTGCCAAAACGGGATTAGGCGCCCGGAAAATGCATCCTTCAGCATATCGGTTGTGGCACGTGCATTCCCAATCCCAATTCATCAAGTTGCGGCAAAAAGAACTCGTTGATCATTGCTCTTTCGCTCATCATTCACAGTAACCCATTTGGCCCGCGACGTCTTCGAAGAAAAAAGGTCCGATGACTCCTCCAGCGAAAACAGCACACCATACAGTGACTTTGAGTGGGTGTAATGGCTCTTCGTGGGTTACACGCGGATTTTCAGTGCCCCAGAAGCGTAAATTTTGCTTATTTACGGGCCTCATCACTCATGATGATTTTTGATGAAAAATCATCTTCCTCTAGGTGGTGATTAAGGATGGCTTGAGCGTATGTTAGATGCGATTGGCTGGACTTTGTACGGAAACATCTTCAAATCTTGTACCAAAACTCGCTGTAAAGACCGTCGACTGATACCCATTTGCGTGGCACGTCGTCTGGTCGATGTCGACGGCGCTTCCATGACATCCTCGGCTACAGCAGCAATATTCTCTACAGAACGGCTACTCCGGGGTCTGCCACGCCTGGCCGCATCTCGTGTTGTGCCAGTCTCTTCGAGGCGAGCGGCTAAATGTCGCAGTGTTTCACCAGTAGGCGTTGGACGGCGAGGAAATCTGCGGCGAAATTCACGTTGTGCCAAAGTCACCGACCGACTATTGGTCAAATAAATAGTCAGCGATATTCCGCGTTCTGGAACAGCGTAACATTGTTTATTAACGTGTATTTCACATGTGTTTACTACACAAATGTCAAAACAGAACTGACATTAGGGGCCAATCGCAAAATGTGTAGCATTTTCTGATAGGAGGATTACTTTAGCGCCACCTGTTATATTAAAAAATAGCATTTTTCTTTGAATATCAAAATAACACCTCTTATTGGAAAACCCTTTATTTTTCGGCAACATGTAGAACCACCCTCATATTTATTGCATTGCTGTCTACCAAAAGTTGCACCCTATATATTTGTATGCAAGAAATCTCGCACCTGTCGTGTGACATTGACAAGCTTTCAATCAGTCAACATATTTTTGTTAGATTTATTAATTTTGATAGTTGACAGGTTCGCATTTTTTATAAAAAAAAATATTTTAGTCTACCTTTCGCGTCTTGTAACTCTTTTTCTTCGCCAGTATATTTGCCTTACACATTGGAGTCAGTATGCCTATATATAGTAAATGCATATGTGTGTATGTATTAATGTTTGCCCGCCTTCAAATCACATACCACTCCCTGGCCCAACCATTACCTCGGCATAGCGCTTACTTCCGTTTGGCCACTTATTAATTCGTACATAAATTTACCATTGGAGAAATTAGCATTAAATATTTCATTGTATTTTTTCTTATTTTGTAAAGTACTTCTGCTTCCTCTGCAAACGTCACTGCAACCTCCACTTCCCTGGCCGTTCACCGATCTCGGCTTTCGCTGTCACACTTTCTTCTCTTCACTATTACGTAAACTGCATAACGCGATCGCGCATTTCTGAGTGGAACTGATTTTTTATATTTTTTCGCCGACATTAATAGGGAACAGCATTCCACAATGTTTACGAGCACAGCATCCGATGGTCCATAGATACACATTTGAATATGGGTGTATGTATGCCTCTTAACGCCGCCATTCAGCGAGCATTTACGCCAGAGCGAATCGTCGTATCGAACGTCTTTCATAGCCAATATCAGATTACATAAAGCGGCAATAATTTCACATTTATTATTCGAGTATTTATCATCGACGATATTTATGTATTACGAACATACATATTTATGTGTACGTATCTAGGTATGTAACTGGTTTTCAATGTTTTGTTGTTGAATTTTTAATTACGAATATCATCGATTATCGCTGAATTGGATTTTTTCGAAAGGGTTCCAGATGTTGCTGATTAGCGAGTATTACAACACTTGCAAATATTCTAATATGTATCAGCATTCAGATCACTATTTTGTATTCTCGAATTACTTAGTAGTAAGAATTATTACTTTATTTTAAAGTGAGCTCCTTAATATGGAATTTTTAATATTTTTATATAATCATCTTATTGCTATAAAGTCTACATTCATAGTCCCTTCCATATAGAATATTATATAAATAGGCAATACACATACATACTGTGGGCAAAAAGTAAGGTGAATTTGGTTGTAAAATGAAAAATCTTTATTCATTCTTATAAATCGATGAAATACCCCCTCGATGAAATACACTTATGCCAACGATATTTCCAATCCCCGAAACATGCCAAATAGTCCATTTCCGGTATAGCCATCAGCACGTTCTTCGATTCAGCTTTCCCCGGAGGGTCTCTTGAGTTTTGGGAATAGCCAGAAGTCACACGGAGCCAAATCAGGCGAATACGGTGGTTGCGGAACGATATGCGTGGAATTTTTGGCGAAATGGTCACGAAGAACGAGTGCAGTGTGAGACTGTGCATTATCGTGATGCAAAAACCAAGAGTTGTTGGCCCATAATTCTGGTCCTTTTAGACGAATTGCTTCACGTAAACGACGCATAACGCTCAAATAATATTTGGCCAGGTGGAAGGAATTCATAGTGCACCACACCACGAAAACCGAAAAAAAACTGTCATCATGACCTTTATTTTTGAACGACTTTGACGTGCTCTTTTCGGTCTGGGCTCGCCTTTAGCACGATATTCGCTTCATTGGTCGGTTGTTTCAGGGTCGCAAGCATAAATCCAAGTCTCATCTCCGGTAATGATGCATTTGAGCTTTTCCTGATAGTCTGAAAGCATTGTTTCACACACATCAACGCGACGACTTTTTTCCAAGAAATTGAGAGTTTTCGGTACCAAACGAGATTTGACTTTTCGTAGGCCCAAATGGGCCAGTAAGGACTTTAACAGTCAACCGACGATTTTTGAGCACTAACTCCTTCACTTTATTGACGTGTTGGTCATCTGTTGACGTCGATGGTCGTCCGGAGCGCTCCAAGCCATCAACACGATCTCGACCCTCTTTGAAGTCTTTGTACCACTTATGAATATTTTTCTGCGACATGGTCGAATCACCAAATGCCTTCTGCAACATGCTAAACGTTTCCGCAGCCGAAATTTCATTCCGCAAACAAAATTTGATGGCACTTCTCTGCTCAATCAAATCAGACAAATCGTGTGATGATGTCTCTTTTGTTTTTTTGTTTTCTTCCAAGTCAGATTAATTCAGTGAGTTCCAAGTATAACATTAAATCTTTTAGCTCGATGTCTGAGATCTCCTTAGTTTGCTGTAGGAAAGGCTTACCGAAGAGCGGAGTCGTGCCTTGGCTAGCCCCGGACATTCACATAAATAGTGGAAAAGACTTTCCTTCTCCTCTTCTGCTTGACAGCTTCTGCAGATGTCATTGAAGGGTAGCTTGAGTCTGGCTGCATGCTCCCCTATTTTCCAATGACCTGTAAGGATTGCAGTGATGCATAAGATGTTTGGCCGAGAACATCCTAACAGGTGATTCGTCCTATGGATTTTGTATGACGGCCATGTGTTTCTTGTTGTAATACATGTAGTTATCTGCTTCCATCTTCTTTTGGCTAAAGCAAGATAGTGTTCAGTGGGTTGGAGACTGCCACCGCATCTGCTAAGTCTAGTGTCGAACCTTTTCTTGCTAGCTCATCCGCTATCTCATTACTCCGTATGTTCCTATGACCGGGAACCCATATCAGAGTGATTTCAAGTCAATGGCTGAGCAATTGCAGCTCCTCTCTACACTGTACGACCAGTTTGGATGAAATGTAGTTGGAGTCTAAGGCCTTTATAGCTGCTTGACTGTCTGAGAAGATAGCTACTCTTGCACCAACTCCCTAATAGAGCTTTAGTGATTTCTGCCTGGAACACGCTGGCATAGTCAGGAAGACGAATTGACTGGGATAGGTTGAGTGGCTCCGAATGGAAGCCAGTCTCCATACCACAGTTCATCTTAGAACCATCGGTATTAATTTCGATATATTATCTTCCAATCACCTTCCCTTTGCTCCATCCGGCTCTCGGTGGAAAATCTACCGTAAAGCCTTTCTTGAAGTTAAGGTCGGGGACTGTGTAGTCTGATCTGTTTTTGAGCAGCGAGGGTCCCAGCTTCCTCTGTCTCTGAGTCTCAACGCGCTACAAGTAGCTATTGTTTTAATGCGTAAATCTAATGATAGCAGCTGAGTTAGTACATTGAGCGCTTCAGTAGGACTGGTGTTAGTTAAGATACACGCTGTTCTTTGTACCTTGTTCAGTTTAGTTTTGTTGTATTTCTTTTCTGTTGCAGGCCACCAAACTAGTGCCGCATATGTTAGTATTGGCCTTACAATGGCCGTATAGAACCAATTGGATAGTTTTGGTTGGATACCCCATTTTTTACCCAACATTCTTTTACACGTGTAAAGTGCTATATTCGATTTTTTTACTCTGTACTCTACGTTGGACTGCCAGCTGTTTTAGGGGTTTACGATAACACCTAGGTATTTTGCCTGTTGGGTTAGCGTGAGACTAACGCCGTTTAGTTTTGGAAGATTAAAGTTTGGTACCTCGGTTTTCTTGGTGAATAGCATCAGTTCAGTTTTTCTCGGGTTTTTACTTAAGACACAATCCGTGGCCCAATTGCTGAGTAGCACCAGAGCTCCTTCCACAATCTCACTGATTGTGGTTGGAAACATTCCTGAAACCATAAGCACTATGTCGTCCGCGTACGCCACTACTTTAATTCCCTTTGAATAACATTGACATCAATAATTCCCGGTTGAATTTGGTAAGGATGTTGTTAGCGACCAGTAACCACAGCAGAGGGGATAAGGCTCCTCCCTGAGGGATTCCCCTGTTGACAGAGCGTCTTATCGTGCTGCGTACATACATATGTATGTAGTCACAGACAGAAAGCTTAAGCTTCTCACCAAATGGAATCAAAAAGAAAAGTGTACCAAGCAGAAGCTCCCTCACCCGTCTATAATCCGCCCCCGGTCAGTTGAAATTTTCTATGTTACATGTTTGGGCATTCACTCAATATTTTTTGGGAGTAACCTGTCATTAGCTTAGTAAATCACGGAAAGCTCTTTGCTCAGAGGAGTCACCTGGAGGGTGTGCCGCTCACCACCATTCATATATCATCAGCCACACAGTTTTATGCAAACTACCAAGATTACAAAGAGTACAAATAATAGTTTTCAAAGTTATGTAGATGCGGCCGAGAGAGAAATTACCTACTATGAGGGTTGTCTTTACATTTTGCACCTAGTAATGAAAACACTGCAAAATAATAATGAAAATGGCTTTTTCAAAATATTCACCTTGAAAGCCAATACACTTCTGCATTCGCATGAACCAATTTTCAATGCACTTTACACCTCAGAAGTGGATACCTCCAAAACGAGATGTTTAAAGGCTTCAGCAGCTTCTTCAGGTATTGAGAAACGTTCACCTCGCATTTTATGTTTGATATTCGGGAACAAAAGGAAATCAGTAGGTGCCAATTAGCACTGTACGACGGGTGGCTCATTAGTTCGATATTTTGAGTGCTCAAAAACTCTCTTGTATGACCCGATACGTGAGGGTTCGCATTATCATTGTCTTCAACGATTATATTTTCTTAGTTCTCCGAAAACTTCTGCCAAACAAATAATTATGTAGGTATCACTCAGATTGGAGAGTTTTAAGTTTTTCTAACGATACAGTTGCGACATGTCCAGATTTTCCAAAAATCCCAAAGCATGACTCTCATTTGCTTTGAGATATTTCTTTTAGCTTTTGTTGGATTAAGCTCATCTTGAAACACACATACAGTCGACTGCTGTTTTGTTTCCGGCTCCAAGATTTGTCACCTGTTACGATGTTATCGACCACCGTGTCTGATTTTTTTCAAATTTTCTTTACACCAATCGACACGAGTCTTTTTTTGTGCAAATGTCAAAATGCAGTAACCAACGAGAAAAAATCTATTTCTCGACCAAATGGTCATGCATTATTGAATGTTTGCTGGTCACACTAATGTCTAAGGACGCCTTTTTTTATCCGAAGAGAGAATCTTACATAAATACCGGCAACATAGCCCGCATGCACGATTCACACTGATCGCTGAAGTTGCCCCTCATTCTGGACCACGCACAATCAGTTTTAACCTACTAAACTGGACTAGCGAAACAGTACACCTACGTATCCTACTAACCCCAAACTCCGACCTTTGTAGCTTTAGTTTGCTTTGCGATACCGCCGTTTACGCATTTCATCGCAGGACCAAGCTGGCCAGTATGGCTCTTCATATATGTTCCTATCTCTGTCTACCCTTCATTACTTGTTTGCCTTTTTTCTTTACTGCGTTCCCATTATTTTCTCAATAGTTCCTGTAATGCATTCGCGGACCATTCTCTCATCTTGGCCCACACCAACTTCGATTGCAGCATGTAACTTACAATGTTGCCTGGGGTTACTCTTTCTTCTATCATTTCTTCGATCGACGTTTTTTCAGATGCGTATCTCGGGCAGGAGAAGAAGATATGTTTCGCGTTCTCACTACCGTTGCCGCAGAACGAGCAGTCTAAGGATTTCTCTATCTCGCGATATGTTACATGATGATCTTGCGTTATCAATGGTTTCTGGTACAACGGAAGGTCTTCAGGAAATTCACCCAGCAAGGATCGACAGCCACATTGGAACTCGTTATACCAGAGTTTCACTACGGCTGCGTGTGGCGTTTCAACGACAAAGGGCAAAATAAGTCGATTATTACGTTCTGAATAACTCACTTCGAAAATCGTAATAAGTCATTGCACGAAAATTTTCAGGGGCTAATTCCAACTTTTGGGCGATATGAATTTCTCGACTTACTGAAAAAATAACTAGAAAAGCTCGCAAGTGGAAACGTTTTATGTAAGTTTATGCTAAAACATACTAAACTTTTCGATAAAAAAATCAAACTATAGCTCATCACACGTAGTGTTGGAAATGTTTCCCTTGTTATAAGGCAACCCTCGGCCCAGTAGAACTGTTGAGTGAGACACTATGGAAGCTCTAAAAGTGAAGCTCTGTTTGTCATTTGTTTATCAAAATAAATGTTAAACTAAGGATAAACCTATAGAGGCTCTCAATGCACTGGCACACGTTATTCCAATAGACCTACATATAAATGAGGTTATATGAAGCGGGTCGCTGGGAAGAAAAAACGTATGGTCATGTCAGTCTATTATTGCCACAAGCTCAGTTAGTATCGGTGTGGACTGACCACATCGTCCCGACGGTAACTTTCAATAGGAATTTTGCCACTCTCTTTCCATCTAAGAAAGAATGGAATAAGGGATTCTCTCTAAACAACTTCGACACTACAGTCTATACAGATGGCAGTAAAATGGATTGGTGTGGTATATATTCTCATATACTTGGAATTGACAAATTCTGTGCGTCTCCCTAATACCAGTAGTGTCTTCCAGGCGGAAGCACTGGCAATTGGGGAGGCTGTAGGCTACTAATCACGGATTTCTCTTTTAAGGGCAATGCCGCTATTCTTTCGGATAGCCAAGCTGCAATCCAGGCATTGGACTCGGCTACAACAACCTCTAAAGTGGTGAAGCAAAGTAGGAATAGGCTCTACACCTTGAGTGAAAACCATAGAGTAACCTTAATTTGAGTCCCGGGACACCGGAACATAGAAGGTAATGAAAAAGACGATGAACTGGCAAGAGGGGAATCTGCCATGAATAACGTTCTTGCAGTACCGGTGTTCACACCATTATGGCCATTACGTTATGGCCAACCTACAACCTCAAGCAATCGTCGACATTGATAAACATGAAACGACGAGACGCCTGTAGACTAACGGCAGTCATAACTGGCTTCTGGTCTATCGGAGAACAAGCCGCCAAAATGGGCATCTCTCCCAAAGAGAAAGGAAACAATCTTCGATTTCCTCAGTGAATGCCCTGCCCTATAGAAGGACAGAATGTTAACCCTGGGCAAACCGCTGTTCGAGAGTCTCGAGCAACTGTCTGGCATAGACGTCAACAGCCTAATAAGGTTCCTAAACCGCACAGACTGGATATAGTCATGCTGAAAATAACTGTTAAACAAGTTGGTAGCGAGGATATGGCAACAAAATGGTGCGGAAGCGCTAATTGGATTCTGGATGAATCACCACTCTAACCAACCAACCAACCAAGGATAAACCACTATGCAATACTCGTTTTGATGTCAAATATCTGTGAAAATGTATTATCATACAATAATTTGAGAGCGTAACCAAAGCTCTAAAGGAGTGTTCCTAGGAAAATACATCTTCTCTACCTTTCCATACAAAAGAGTCACTGGTCCATCTTCGCAGCCAATTTCGGAGGCAATGGTCAACACTTTTCAAAAATAACAAAAGAATAATGACTTCTCAAACATTTTGCAAAAAATAAATAAAAAGGATTTTCAAAAAAAAAAAAAAAATTTTGAAAAAACAAAGTTTTTTGAAAAAAGGAAAAACATTAAAAAAAAAATTTGTTTATTATGTTTTATCCTAAAAAATTAAAAAAAAAATGTTAAAACAATTGAAGATATTTCATTTTAAAAAACTCAATACCAAAATTAAAAAAAAGAATTGTTTTTTACGTTTTATCCTAAGAAATTATAATATTTAAAAAAAAATACTCGAAAAAAAAAAATGTTGAAAAAAAAAGTTAAAAAAAAATAAAATTTTTTAATTTGTTTATTATGTTTTATTCCAAAAAATTAAAAAAAATGTTAAAAGCAATAGAAGATATTTCATTTTAAAAAACTCTACACCAAAATTTAAATCACAAAATTATAAAATTTTTGCAAAATTTTCTCAGTTATTCCTTATTATTCTCAAGCCTAGAAATAAACCATTTTCTACTAGAATTGTGGGTAATGTCCAAAATACTTAAATCACTTAAGACGAAATTACGCATATGGATCACAATTTTGCCTAAATATTTCAGTATGAAAAACCTATCCGCATTATGAATCAAATTTTCAGCGGCTCGTTGAACCAACTTCGTATACGTTTTTATGATTTTGTTTATTAACCAAACACGCCTTTTTTCAACAAGTTGCGTATTTTTGCGTACTTACAAAATATTTGTAAGATTTTTTCGTTGTATTTCTGCTTATTTGAACAACTACGCCTTTTTAGTGATTTTTGTATGGGAGAAAGTTGAACATCACATTGAGTTATCCGAAACACAGGCATGCATATTTTATATACTCACTCAAACACTACATACATATAAGTATATATATATACATATATATATGTACATACCTACATAATTGTATGCTCGTTACTTACACAAAACTTAAAAATCATTGAGTGAATGCAATTTTTGTATTGCTTACCCATTAGGAGCCCTCAGCTTAATAACTTCCGCAAATATGTCTGTACGTCTTGGTGAGGTAAGCATAATTGTTGCTTTTGTTAGCACCTACAAGTATGTCTATTTATTTATTTTCTATTTGTTGGGTCTGTCTTTTTTCACTTCCGATTGACTTCACAGTTGAGTTGAATGTAAACTTTCATAAAGTTGTAAATTTATAAATTCTTTAAAATAATCGATTTTCAAAAATAAATGAAAATTATTGGATTGGCAACTAAGTAATGGCAGATTTTTCTTTTAGAAAATCAAAGACAATTTTTTCATAGAGCTAAATAACTTTATTCTGTAATGGATTGCCCATTTTGATCAATGACCTTTTGCCTTCTTTCAGGCAGCATCATAATTCCACGTTCATAAAACTTCTGGTTTTTATTAGGGAAAAAACTGAATCAGGTACGATTTGACATCATCATCATTTTTGAAATTTTTACTATTCAAGGAGTATTGTAAAGATCGAAGCAAAACGTAGTCAGATGGTGCAAGGTCAAGGCTACATATATGGTGGATGTGGCAAAATATCCCAACCAAGCTCCAATAATTTTTGCCGAGTGACCAAAGATGTGTGTGGTCTTGCATGATGGAATAAAATACTTTTTCGAATAAAATACTTTTTCGATTTGTCAATTCGGGCCGCTTTTCTTCAACTGCATTGCTTAATTTCGTTATTTGCTCAATATAGACATCAGAGTTGATCGTTCGGTTGGATGGTAAGAGTTCAAAGTAGACAATTCCTTTGTAATCCCACCAAACTGATAACAAAACCTTCTTTTGATGAATATCAGATTTTGATGGTGTTTAAGTTGGCTCACCTGGCCTGCTCCACGACCTTTCCCGCTTGATATTGTTGTAAACAACCCTTTTTTCATCGCCAGTTATCAGTCGTTTTAAAAATGGGTCATTTTCATTACGTTTCTTTAGCAAATCGCAGCTTCTCTGCAATCTCATGTGTTGTACTGTGATGGTCCGTCATCAACTTCAACTGGACGACCAGAGCGTTTTTCATCTTTGAGAGAAAAATCACCAGAACGAAATTTGGCAAACCAATTTAAGAACGGCAGTGTAAGGCTTCGTCATCATAAGAAGCACATAACTTTTTATGAGCTTGCGATGCGGTTTTCCCTTTGCGAAAATAAAAAAGCAAAATATGACGAAAATGTTCCTTTTGATTTTCCATTTTTCAACGAACGCCAAACGAAAACTACGCAACCGATCAAAAAACTTTTTTTACTGATTGACAGCAGAATTGCCAACTATCAAATAACAAAATGTGTTTTACATTTGTACTACATCTGCAAACCTAAAAATTCAACTGAAGCCATCTATGAGTGAAATCCGCAATTACTTAGTTACCAACCTAATAATTGAACATATTTTGTTGCGAATACCACTAATTGAAAAGGCTTAAACGATTTTGGTGAACTTTATGATAAAAATGAGAAAAACCGCAGTATTGGATGGATTACTAGAACGTGAGCATTTTGCACGGTATCGCATATGTTGTAATAAAAAACTTTAAACCATAATTTACACACAGGGTGTTCCAACTAAACTTGACACAAGAGAACTATGAATGACTTGTGCACCCCCAAAAAATGTATTTAATTCAATACAAAGACGAGTAAAAATATCGAAAAGATGGTCATTACTGCCATTGACATACGTTTTAGCCTATTTCCCTACCTGGTTCATTACATTTCGGATCATTTCTGGGGTTATAGGGCCGATATGCTCGCAAATATTAGGCTTCGGAGTGTGAAGTAGAAAATCTTTACTTAAAATGTCTGCCTATAACTGCTTCTTTTAATGAACTTTCGTTATACCCGTTCTGAGAAATAGTCAAAAATACCCCTTTAGGAAGGAGGCAGAGAGTTAAATTGTAAAAAGTCCTTAAAAAGTGATGCCCAGATGTGAGTATTGAATAATGTCTAGACCGTGGGTACCTTTTCTATGCCACCTGTCACATTTGTCAATTTTACACGATGGAAAAACGCGTTAAAATGTTTGAAACTTTTTGCGAAAATGATCGACCTTTAAGAATAACATATCACAAAACTCGTAATTTTTTTAATAAAAATAACCGCCCGAATGAGTCGACAATTCAAAGGGTGGTGAAAAAAATCGAAGAAACTGGTTCTGTCGAGAATGGAAAAAGGACTGGCAGGCCAAAAACTGGGCGTTCTGTGAAGAATATTGTCGCTGTAGCGCAAACATCGATATCTCGAAGTTCTCAACAATTAATCATTCATTAATCGCCCTTTTGGTGGATTTTACCTGTAGACCTGTTCATGGTGGACATTTAAGTGACGTAATTCGTCCCATATAAGGGGTGGTTAAATTTTAAGACCGGATATTGAATGTAAACCACAACTAAACGTCAAGCTTTTTTCAACATCTCATTTGACCCTTTTCAATTTCAGACTAACTGAACCATGGAAAGATACACAATCGAACAACGCGTTAAAGTTATTCAGGCTTATTATGAAAACGGCCGTTGAAATCAAAATGCATATCGCGCACTTCGTGATTTTGTGATGAGGCACCTTTCCACCTCAGTGGATTCGCCAATAAGCAGAATTGAAGCATTTGGGCGAATGATAATCCAAGAGTGATTGCCGAAAAACCAATGCACCCACAAAGAGTGACTGTTTGGTGCAGTTTATGTGCCGGCGGCATCATTGGGCCGTATTTTTTCCAAAATGAGGCCGGCCAGTCAGTTACTGTGAATAGAGTTCGCTATCGTGAGATGGTAACGAACTTTTTATGGCCCGAATTGGAAGATATGGATGTGGACAATATGTGGTTTCAACCGGACGGTGCCACTTGTCACACAGCTAACGAAACAATGGCTCTTTTGCGCGAAAAAATTGATGGCCGAATAATCTCACGCCGCGGCGATGCCAATTGGCCGCCAAGATCATGTGATTTGACACCGTTGGACTTCTTTCTTTGGAGTTATTTGAAAGAAAAGGTCTACGTCGATAAGCCAGCAACAATTCAGAGCTAAAGGATGAGATAATTCAGCACATTAACGGCATAGAACCTCAACTATCCCTCAGAGTCATCGAAAATTTCAATAATGGGATGGAGGTGTGCCACCGAGGCCGCGGCGGCTATTTGGCCAATATTTTGTTCTATGCGTAATTGAACTATATTGGTATAGTTAATAAAGAAAAATGACAATAATTTCTTTAAAAAAATGTAGTTATGCAAAATCAACACTGGCCCTTAAAATTTAACCGCCTTTTAGATTAGATTAGATTAGATTTGTGGGGGATTGGACAGGTCAAAGCACTCAGTCAGGAGACCATTGTACCACACTCGGATATAATTCAGTAGAAAGAATAGAGAGATACGAAAGATAAAATGTAGGTGATAAGGCGGAAAAATTAATTTGAGGTTACTCTTCACACAAATCTCTAGGATTCATTAATAAATTTTAAGAGATCCGGAAGAGGAAGAGTTTGAACTTTATCCATACTCAGTATATCGCAACCCAATGTCCTAAGTCTGATTCTGGAAAACGCCGGACAGCTACAGAGAAAATGCTCTGCAGTGTCGTTATCCTCAAGACGGGATAGCTATATCAGGCTGTCGTTGTGCCCTGTGATTACACCAGTACTCTCAGGTCCTTTCTGCTGAGTGTTAGGAGAAAGGTTGCTATTTTCCTGTTTGGTTCTTTCACAAAGCACTTGGCTACTCTGTACGAGTTTAATCCAGACCAAAGTCCTCTATGGGTAGAGCTCATGAAGTCGTCAGTCCATAGTTGAATCGATGCAGAATTGACAACAAGAAAGGGTTCAGGGCCTAGTGCCATACTTGCAGAACTTCATTAGCGAATTTATCAGCTAACTCGTTCGCTGTAATACCACAATGTCCTAGCACCCAAATAAGATTAACTTTGTTGTGTTTTGCAACACTTTTCAGTTTTGTTTTACATTCACTGACTAACTTTGAAGAGCAGTGTTAGTTAGAAAGGGTTTTCAGTCCCGCTTGACTGTCACTACAAATTCCAAAACTGCTACCCCGCCACTTTTTTTAATTAACCAGTATGCCACCTTCAAGATGGCATAGACTTCCGTAAGGAATACCGTAGCCATCTGTCATGTGGCATAGGAGTACTTACTGTCTTCATCTAAGTACCATCCAGATCCGTACTGGTTTGGATCCGTCGGTGTAGGAAGTGTGATGATATACCGTTAATAGGCTCTCTGGACTTAACCATTAACCTCTATCTGGGATCAAAACATCATATTTCCTACCGAAGCTAACGAAAGGCACCCGATTGTCCACTGGCATCGAGAACAGCGTGCACCGCTCCGACAACTGGTGGTATATCTGACGGTGGCCAGTGCTTTCTTTATTTCCCAGGCTCCGTTTAACTTGAGCCTTTACGCCTTCATCGCTTCCTTTCGAATTTGAAGATCTAGAGGTTGCAAGTTCAAAATGGCATTAAGGGCATCACTAGATGTCGTACTCATGGCACCTGTGATACCCCTGCGCACCCCTGAGAGTCTTGTAGAGTGTTATATTAGTTTTGTTCGTCGAGAGAGGATTTTACTGCTGAGTTGCCTACTTAGTTCAAAGTAGCACTTGTTGGCAACAGAGATTCTACGTTGGATTTCAAGTCTGACATTGGTATCGGTGTTAATGCTGGTTCCTAAGTAAAACTACCCTTTACTCTAAAAAAATGTCAAGATAAATTCTGCTATAAAAATCCGAGCACCGATATTAGATTTGAAGTGGTTATATACAAATTTATTTCAATACCATTCACAATCTCGCCCAAAATGTTAAAACTGTAGGCATCTGGAAAAAATGCTCATAACCTCTGAACTAGTACTTTTCACGGCCAATTTTATCCTGCCGACAGCCTCTTCCTTCTCTTCATTATTGTCCGTGTAGAGTAACATTTTTTAGTATAGTTGTTGGACTGTGCAATCAAAAAGAGTTCAATAAATATACCAAACTCCCTGAGCATGAAAAACAATTAAGTTAAAAATATGTGTTTTGCGCTCAACTGAAAACGAAAGTTTATTTACTCCGATGGAATGCGCACAAACACACCTTTATGACCGCAAAACTGTAAATTTAAACTACAAAAGAGCTTCATCTCATTACCTGCGCATTCGTATTTTTGTTCACTCTCGTTTATACAATCGTGCTTGTGTATGTATGTACGTACAGGCGAGTACTTAAAAAGTTGGCGCTTTTAGATAAACGTTCACAATACAACAATAAAACGGAAGAAATGGGTGATCCCCAAAAAGCAAAAAACAAAAAAAAGCTTAGCAATAATACAGACCGATGTGCTCGCACACTGAATCTCACCAAATACAAAATGCGGGTACATAAGTGCATACCGACGTACATACACACATACCTTATATCGCATGTACCTTACGTGCTTGGGCGGGTATGCCTGTTGTTGTGATTTATGGTTAATACTTCACAAAAGAAACTCACAGGTGTGCATGTGCCGTGTACGTACATATATAATATTTAGCAGGTAAACTCATTCACTCATGTGGGTTCGTATGCGTTGTGATGTGTGATGGTCAACGCGGGCGGTTGAAGGGCTGGCGATCGCACAATTGTAATGCTGGACCGCGCACAACAAGTGCTCAGGCATTACGTAATCGAATTGAAGTACATCAATTTGTATTTCTGTGGTATTTTGCTGCAGACAGATGTTCAATACAAATAAAGGAAAGGCGAAGGGAATGTTGAGCTGAAAAGAAGAGATGTGTAAAACATGTCGAAGAAAAGTATTTCGGAAAGGCAGAAGTGGAAAAGGTAAAAAAAAAAATTTGGGAAGGTATTTTTGTTACATCAGCAGAAGAGAACGAAATAAGTGAAGCGAAGGTTGTGACTTATGTTTTGAGAAAACCAACTAAAAATAATAGAGTCCAAGAATTTTACAAAAATTTCACTCAACATGGAAAAGGATGCCTCCTAGATCAACTTTGCCCAAGACAGAAATAGTCCAAAGAGTTGGATCCTTTTTTTCACGGAAGTTAAAGGCTTTTAAGAGTATCAACTTATATTCCCAATATTTTCGATTCTACAGCACCAGGTAGAGTCACATCTGTCACGCGGCGGCATCAATTGTCGCATTATCCACCCTCAAAACTTTAAGCTCAATTATCTCAAAACTACGTTTTCATTTTTGTATGTAAAAGAAGTTAAATAAAAAGCTTAAAAAAATTTAAATATCGTTTTTCATTTTTTTTTTGTTTTGTAAGAAAAAATTCCTGAAAATACCCTAAATTTTCAAGCTCTAAATCGCCGGGACCCCTTAAATAGACATTTTTGACCTGTTCTGAGCTTTAAGGAAAGCTCATTAAAACGACAGTTAGAGGGTTTTATTTACTTATTTCGAGAAGCCAAGAAAATATGATTTCAAACTGTCTGCTAAAACTAAAGAATAATGAAATTATAGATTTAAATTACAAACTTACATCAAACTAAACTAAAAGACAGAGTTGTTTAGTACAGAAAATTATTGCTGTATAACCGAGAAATCTAGCAAGTTGGAGTTGGAGATCTCATCAGAATCACAAAGCGTTCCGTTGGAGCATTACGAGCGTAATTTGTATTGAATTTATTTAGATAGAAAGCAACAGCATATGAATAATTCTTAATATGATACTTTGAACTAGAAATGGGCTGTAATGTCACCTTTAGGTTAGGTTAATTTAGACAGGTCACAATCGGTGGCCCTAAGACCTATTGCGATAACTGCATTTGATCTTTTTAAGAAGGTCACTAGTCCCTCCAGTGAGACATTTTGCTAATTTCTCAGATCATCAAAGAAATAATCGCCAAGATATTTGGCACAACTAATTTGAAGTGCAGGATATTCCGAGAGGAACTGTTGTAGCGAGACAATTTCTTATTCATCTCCACAACTTCTGCAGAAGTCATTGTGCGGTACACCCATTCTACCTGCCAATAGGGTGCCAATAGTGCAATGACCCTTTATGTGAGGATGTTGGTAGTAGATCTGGTGAATCTGTAGTAGACACTTTGTCTTTTTAAGATTCAGTTTTGGCCAGAGCGCTTTTGAGACCCTACAGTTAGTAGTCAGAGACCACCTTCTCTTGGTTTCTAGTGGCCGGAAATCCAACGAAATGTGTTATTAAGTTATTGGATAAGCGAGAGCGGCCTCCTGCATTCTTTAACACATCTGGAATTGATGCGTGCTGAGGCCAGTGCCTGGATCGCTGCTTAACTATCAACAAAAATGGTAAGGTTTTCTGGAGAGGTAAGTCAATAAATCCTATCATTTTTGCCGCTCTGTCTATAGCGTAGATCTCAACTTGGAAGACGCTAGATCGGTCTGGGAATCTAAACGAATAAATTAAGGATAATTGTTCGAAGTACACTCTCGATCCAGTGCCATTGTCCTTCTTTGAGCCGTCAGTATAAATATAGTGACCAATATCTTCTGATTCTGTATTCTGGTCTGACAATCCTTTCTTCCGGATATTTCTATTTGATATCTTTTATTCAGATATATCTTCGGATAGTTTGTTTTCTATGCGTCTTGCTAGTGTTCCATAGAAATTAGAACTGATGCATGACCGCAGATTTGACTGGAAGCAGATTTGGCCGCTATCGCTTTAACATATTATGTACATCAATAGGTGCTATATGTAGGGTCACTTCCAACGCCGCCTGAGGCGTGGATCGGAGGAAGGTTTAACCTTTAATAACACTGAAAACAAACGAAAAAGCAAGAATAGATCTTTTACTTTCTAAAGCCTTCAAGTGGGTTAATAGCGAACGGAGTGTGTAGGTTAGAATAGGATCAGAAATCTTTATTGATCTTAATAGAAATTTAAGTTTCACTAATTGCAGCAGGTGAGTCCCAGGTTGTTGCCAAAGAACCCCTGACGGTAGCCCTGCAACTGACCTTGAATGCAGAATAATTAAAGCCATCTTTTGCCTCACTCAAAAGTAGATGGTATTCCAAACAGCTAATCAGGACAACAAAGCTAAGGATTTTTAACTCCAACGTAAAATCAATGATCCAGGCTGTGAAACATTGCCTATGGTCGTTGCAACAAAAAAAAAAGCTTCAGACCTTCACAAATCGCTGCCTTAGGTGTCTGCCAATGCCAGGGACACCCTGCCAGATGAAATTGAGATTTGCGAGCGTGAGTAAAGATGGACGACTGACATCAGAATTATGACCTTAGATTGAAATCCACAAGGCTCACGTCGTAGAGGCCTACCCAAAGTATTTTGGAACGAAGCCTGTACGATGAATTCACGACAACTGACGGCTCACCTGCATGGACGCAAATGAAGCTCGGAGCCAAAAATCGATCCCAATGGAATTTATTTGTTTCAGCCCTCTACCTCCACAGCGGAGTCGTTAACAAGTAATAGTAATAATGAAAATTTAGGAAAAACCTCTGTGAATTAAAAATCTGTGGTATGGCAACCAAAGAAACTCGACATATTCCAACTTAGAGCGCACAAATACAGTAAAAAGCAGTTTCAGGGTACAAGAGCCCATAAAATTTTAGCTATTCCGTCATACAAAACCTAAGACAGCCATTTGGCCTGGCTCAGTGCTTCAAAAATATGCCAACTTTTGACTCTTCAACAAAAAAACCTAGTCATTCGGCTAAATAGTTCCTTTTGTGTGAACTCGTGAGACGCTTTTCCTTAATGTTGGATTTATATAGTAACTAAGCTCGGCGTACAAAGTTACTGCATGGATTTCTGCTTGCAAAGTACTCGGAGCCATCCCAATGGCTCTGATAAACTTATATAATATAATATATGCTTTCGGATCAAAGTTACTAACTTGAAGTTTTCATCACAACAACGAGCTAGGCGAGACCTTCTAAAAACATTTTTTTATATATCCAAAATCATTCATATTCAAAATCATTTGTACTTCACAACTCCTCTCCTATTGGGCAATTATACTTGTTTCCGGCCTCTTACTTCTTTCGGATAATCTAATCTCAGCTCATAATAGATTAATCTTGACTCGGCTATCATTTACATCGGCTCACCGTGATTGCACTAGGATCTATATTTGCTGGGTGTTGTCATAAGTGACCTACTTTTCCCCACTAATTGCCAGCCACTCAGTTCAATGCAAGAAAAGGTAAACAATCTAAGCTAATCGGAACCGTTCAGATTGATTTCTAAGTCATAACCTGCCTAAATTTTGTTTTGGAATCGAAAATTAGGTTATTTCCGATTTCTGCCCCTACCAACTAATATATATCTGCATTCCTCTATTAATTCAGCAACACGTATTAGTAATTAAATATTTTAAATCTTTAATGAAAGTCTTAAAAAAATCTCAACGTCAAAATCAACTCAAACGGCTTAATATTTTCAAAACAATTACGCGTAAAAACATCTGTGCTGGTTATGCAACGACTTGAAATAAAAATAAAAAACACACTGGCCTACAAAATTCAATTTGACATTCAAAAAACGTCAGTTAAGTTTATAAATCTCATGTCTCAACCATTTCGCAACGCCATCTCTCAAGCTGTCCCCTCCAAAAAATTATATGTAATGAAAAAAGTATTTATGTCATCCCTGATCTCCCAAAGCAATACGATAAAATGCATGAATTTTCATTCAAGCCACGTTAGTCACATTTTTATTGCTTTCGCGCGTCACCCAAACACAATTTTAGCATTAGCCATAAGCCACCTTTTAAAACCCAAAGTCAGTCAGTCATCTGCTCATGTCTACTGCACCGCTACTCTGCACTCGTACCACAGTTTCTCCACCTTCCGCTGTCAGCCAGTTCATTGTGCTGCTTTTCAATTTTTCTGCTGCTATTTTGGCTCAAATTGCATTGTGAAAAAAATGTCAGGAAACGACCTATACGGTTTTGATGGTTTGATTTCGTCATAAAAGCTGCGATTAGATAATATTTCAAAATTTTAATGTGCTGAGTGCCGCTAACCTTTCTTCTAGCGGTAGGTGCCTTGAATGGTATACGGATTTATTGCTTGTAATATCTTTGTTTGTAATCTTAATTTTTTAAGACATTCCAGGTGCGTGTTTGGCTTTGATTTTGTGCTTGACAGCTTACTTACGCACACGCACATATATATGTATATACAATACATAAAAGTTTGTATAGGCCCGCATATTTACAATACAGCTGAAATGTTTGAACATCATTTGATTATGTGATGAGATTTGTGGCCAGCAGCGACAACTTATTGAAATGCGTGATACGGTAGTGTGTATGTATGTATATTTTCGAGCGGCTGAAATGGTCAAAATTAAATGAAAAACTCAAAACATGTAGAAGTAATTGGACTTCCAACTGTTTGCTCTGGAGCTGGCGTCACTCATTTTGATGAACCAAATAGCTCTTCGGGAAGAGTAGCATATAATTAAGGGGAACAGATAATTAAGAGGAATTAATGAGACATCGAGATTTCAATGAAAAATGAGAAAAAGTTTTTTTTTAAATAAATAGACAGGTTTAATTGGGGCTTATAAACTTCAAAAATATTTGGAAACATCATTAATTATAAATTAAATAATTAAAACTTTTAAATTAATAAATTAAAACTTTTAAAAATTATTAACTGGTTGTGATTGGGATTACAAAAATTTTGAAATTAATAAACAATTTAAAAATGTTTGAAAATATAAAGAAAATTAATAATGAGGTAGAACTGGGACTTAAAAATTAAAACAAAAATCAAAATACAAAGGGAAAATATTAAAACAAAATAATGAGTGGGTTAAATTGAAGTTTCAAGGATTTTAAAAACTAAGAAATATGTGGAATCGAGTTTTACATTTTTTTTAAATTAATAAATACGTGAAGTTGAGGCTTCAAAAATTAAAAAAAAATTATAAGCAAGTGAAATTGGAGTTCTAATAGTTTAAAACTAAAAGAAAATCAATAATCATGCTAAACTGGGACTTGCATTTTTTTTAAATCAATAAATGTGTGCAGTTGAAGCTTCAATATATAAAGAAATAATAATAAATATGTGAAATTGTAATATAGTTACAAAAATTTGGAAAAATTATAAAAAATAATATTTAGGTGGAATTGGAAAAATTTTTGAAAGTTCTAAAAATTAATAATTAGTAGGATCTGGGACTTTAAATTATATATAAAATAATAAAAAGTGGAATTGGGGTCTCAAAAATTAATTTAAAAAAATATGACCAGTGGAATTGGAGCTTCAAAGGTTTCTAAAATTGTAAAAATAATAATAAAAAAGGAATTGAAATTCTTTAAAAAACAACAGATATGTGGACTTCAAAACTTAAAAAAACAATAATAAATACATATTTGGAATTAAGGTCTGAAGAATTTTTAAAACTTTTAAAAATTAATACTTGGGTGTAACTGGGGCTTATAAATTTAAAAAAATAATAGTAAAAGGGTGAAATAGGAGGTTCAAAAATTAAAAAGATAGCTGGAATTGGAGTTCCAAAAATTTAAATAAATTGGAATCGTGGAGTTGAGGTTTCAAAAATTAAAAAATATAATAAATTTGTGGAAGTTGGGTTTCAAAAATTTTAAAAATGAATAAGTAGGAGGAATAGAAGTTTAAAAAATTAAAAAGAATTAGTGAGTAGCAGGAAAAATAATTCCAAAAATAATGTTAATTTTAAAAATTAAAAAAAAAATAATGAAAATGAAATAATGTAGTTGAGGCATTTTTAAAAATCTTAGAAAACAAAAAAAAATGTGGAAATAGGGTTTCGAAAATTTAAAAAAATTTAAAAAAATGTTTTTCCGGCTAACGATGCCTTTCCAGAGGTTTGTACAGACTGGTCGCATTGCTAAATGCTCAACGGGTCCCTTGAAGGGGGGCCTCGTTGCGATTGTTGATGCTATTGATCAAACACGGGTACTTGTCGATGGCCTATTGACAGGAAGGAGTACCACGTCAGGAATACGGATTGAATAATCTGCATTTGACAAAATACCGCATTAAGTTCCCCTTCACTGCTCCCACACGAATTGTGCGCAAAGCATGGAAGGACAGCGACATGAAACCCAATGGAAGGCAAGCCCGTGGTCAGCAAGATCGCAGAATATTTGCAAGCGTTCACATTTGAATGACGTCGATCGCTTCAAGCTGCGTTATGCAAGGCGTCAACGTAACAAGTTACTTACCATTGCTTTTAACACGGTAAAGAAACGCACTAAGTCCGACGGCACAGAACGCAAGTTGAAGAAGGACAAACGTGAACGCATTCGAGAACTGAAGTCACAAGGTGTAAAGAAGGGTGCTGCAATAAAATAAATAACCGTGTTCTAACTTTTCAGCAATTGGGGATACAAAAAATTAAAAAATTTCATACAATGAATAAATAGGAGAAATTGGAGTTTAAAAAATTAAAAAAAATTTAGTAAATAATTGGAAATGGGATTTCAAAAAATTTAAAAAATTTCCAGATATAAATAAATATTAAAAAATTTTGGTTCAAAAACTTTAAAAAACTAAAAAATAAAAAATTACCGGACTTCAAAAATAAATATTTTTTTTTTTTTGTTGTTTTGTTTTTGCAACTAATAAATATGTAGAATCGGGGTTTGAAAAATTTAAGAAATTTGTAACTAAGCAGAATTAAAGCTTTGAAATTTAAAAATAAAAACAAAAAATTTCTAAATAGGTGCATTTGCGTCTTCGAAAAGTTGACAATTATATTTATTATGAATGGGTGTAGGGTAAGCTTATAAAATATAGAATGTGTAATATATAAAGTGAGTTAAACATTTTCAAGGAATTTGAAAGTTAATTAATATGTAGATTCAATTGGGGTTAAAAAAAATATTGTAAAACTGGAAGTGAAGTGAAATAGGGGAGTCTCCGAATCATTTTAGAAGTAGTTCCCTTACTCATTTAGTGGCAAAGAGCTGGGCAATTTGCGCAAGCTTTTCCTGAGATGGATTTTTTTTTTTTTGATGATCAAAATCATTCTCTACAGACCGAAGCTATTGGAAAACACTTAGCGCTAGATCTGGACGGAGATATGACTGCATAAAAATCTACTAAACTAAGGTGTGGAGGCTCTGGCAAGTCGCTATGGATGTGTGTGGTCTGGCATTGTGCTGGTGGAACACAATTTCTCTCATATGATGTTGGCCAATAAGGAACGCTTTTGGGTATTTACTTCCTTCATATTGCCCAATTGTGGGTGTGTACAGACCCGAATTATGAGATTGACCGCAGGAGAGCAGCTTATTGTGGATGATTTTCTGTCAATCCCACATACCACTTTTTAGCTTGGGCTATGTTAAAGAACTTCTTAATTAAAATATTGAAAAAAAAAAAAAATGAATTGAAACCAAAAAAAAAAAAAAAATTGCGTCCAGACCGTAAATCTTGATTTTGCCACTATATGCGCTGGCTCATCGCGATCCATAAGTTCTCACAATTATTATTAATTATTTTTTACTTTTCACCACCAATCCCCACCCACTTCAAAAATATGTTGTTTTCGACCCGATTCAGCATAAATTTTGATTTACGGATGGAAATTCGATCCATAAAGCTTTTTTGCTCTTACTCGTGTAGCCCACTTATCGAGTTTAGTGTCGTATTTAGCCTTATTCAAGTCGTTCCAGTTGATTTTTTGTGCAATATTTAGCTTCAGAGCAGTCAAAAAAAAATGTTACATGATACGATATGGCCGAACTGAAGGATTTCCATTTTCTCGATGATATTTTCGATAGCAGACATTCCAGAGCGTAATGCAACTTTGACATCGAAATTACCGAAACATAATAAACGAACCGAAATTTGAGCAGTATTGGCTTTTACAATATTAGAAGCATAAATACCATAAATACGCCGGCAGAAATTATTATAAAGGCACCACATTTTGACAAGCAATATAAAGAAAAAATCGTGCATGCGTAAATATGAGAAAACACGCAACACCTTCAGGGTAAAAAACGTTCAAAAAGCAGAAATAATTTTGAGCATTCAAACTTTGCTTTTATGATATTAAAATTCAATGGAATATAAATCTGTGTACTCAATTTCTATTTTTTAACGCTGATTAAAAATTTTCTAATTTTAGTGAAAATTTGACGAATTTTTATAAATCATGTGTGAAGTTTGGTACTCGGATTTTTATGGTATTTTTTATAGAATGAATTATATTTTTATAAAAAAATTTGGAGAAAAAATATGAAAAGAGTCAAAGTTTGTCAATATGCGCTGCCCCTAGAACAATTTCGGTGGGTTCTTGGCTCACTTTTTTGCGTTCATTGATAACAGAGTGTAAAATACGGGCATATTTCTCCTGCTGATGTCCGTGCTTCAAGCGCATTTAAACTATACTGAGCCAAATGAATGATTTTGTCGCCTCATAAATTTATTTTTATTATGAAATCTTATTTTTCTAAGGCCATCTAACGAGACCCAACTGCACTTATACTTGGATTACTAATGTCATATTTTGGAAAAAAAATATGGGTTTCTTTTTAACTTGAACTTCCGTAGCCGAATGGATTGGTGCGTGACTACCAGCCGGAGTACGTAGGTTCGTATCTCCGTGCATGAAACACCAAATTGAAGAAACACTTTTTTCTAATAGCGGTCGCACCTCGGCAGGCAATGGTAAACCTCCGAATGTATATTTTCCATGAAAAAAAGCTGCTCATTAAAACCATCTGCCGTTCGGCGTCGGCTTAAAACTATAAGTTCCTCCATTTGTGATACAACAACAAATCGCACGCCACAAATAGGAGTAGTACTTCGGACAAAAACCCAACAGAAGTGTACGCGCCAATTATTTATGTTTTATTTTACGTATTATAATAAAAGTAAGAAATATAAATGAATCAGCTGCTGCATAAAATCCGTGCACGAAATGTGGTTCTTTGTATTCCTCCTGTACATTTTATTACTTTAAGTGAAAAAAATTAGCTTACTGACCAATTACCGGAGCCAACATTGAACCTCTTGTAGGTATTTTCGATAGGTATATTCGATGTATACCATACCATGGTTTCGAAGTCATCCTGATCGGATTTGCTTTTTGGAGGGACAGTCATTTTTTGACTACTAAAATCACCATAGCAAAATTTGTATTAAATTAAAATTTTAATAAAGCATTTGCTGGTTGCCCCTTACCTCTTATAGTGACGGCTAACAACTTGTTGAATTAATTTGTATTTGCGTGAAAGCGCATAATGGATTAAAGCGTGACCCTCTTTGGAAGCTCTTTGGAAGAAATTACATCACAGTGGCTAATCAAGACTTGTGATATGCAAATTAGATTAAGAGGCAAACAAATTTACAATTACAAAGCAAACAACAAAGAGGTCTCCAATCACTTCGAAATTACTTAATTCACAAACACAGAAAACATTTGCATGTATGTGTGTGTGCAAGTCATTTATTATCAAGTTCCCTTTCTAATTACATAACTTCGATGGTAATTCTGCGCAAAAAGAAAACAAATCTTTTATCGGCATCTTCAATATTTATATGCGCATAAATCAAAATACTTCACCGACCTTGCGTTCATATGGATGTATGTATGTATGTATGTGTGCATGTTTTAACTTTCACCGGCTTCTGTCAGCCAATGAAACTAAATAAATGAGGAAATAGGTTTTATAGCATAGGGTGACTATGGCACATACATACCCAGTTGTCTATAGATATGTGTGTATGTATGTATGATAGAAATTATCAATAAGTACGTGGATACATATGTATGTACCCGCCTAGGGAAGAAATGAACACAAGTGCAATTTCACGTTTCGGACGATTAATTTCAGTGAAGTGCTTTTTTCTATATCTTCACACAAATGCACTTTGGCTTTTGTTAATCTGGTGAGAAAGCAACAAAAAACAACAAAACTCTTAACAACTAATAACGTGCTTTTTTTCTTTTTATTAATTAAAAGAGTACCTGCTTTGTTGAAAGTTTTGTATTTCCTTTCTGTAACCAGTCAACCGATAAAAAGCATCCATCACACATATCAACACATGCACATATAATCAGCAGTTTCCCGGTAGAGAAAAGTCCTGGTTGTGAATTAGAATACTTCCAGTGCAGTTTTCATCTCAACCAGTTCGTGTTCTATTTTTTTTTCATTTTAGAACACTGTGAAATCCCAGGAAATGTCAGTTGTCCGGCCATATAGCAGCAAAATACTACTTAGAATACCAGTTCATACTAGCCAAAACAAATTCTAGCCCATTATGATTCCAAAGTAACCCATTTTGGACCAGTTACAAACTTCAATTTTTATTTTTTTATTTCACAAAAGCTTACCTAGCAAAATTATTGCAAAAATCAAAAATAATGTAGCGCCCGCTTTGGAGCCGTTCGACTGCAGTCAACCAAAGAACAAAACATTAATACCATTACAACGTCTTAAAATATCCTTTTTCATATTAAAAGTGTAAGTAAAATATTTTTTTTTTCTTAAAACTAAAGTAAACTTCTTTAAGTTACAGTTGCCTAAATTTAGAAATATCATCGAACTATGCGCAGAGTTCAGAGCTGACCTTAATTTAGGGCTCATCGATTTTGAAAAACCTTTGACAGCGTGCACAGAGTGGGCCTCTGGGTTGCCCTGTGCCGTCAAGGTGTTCCCGAAAAATCATTTCAATATTTTTTGAAGTGAAACTTGTTGGGCGTCGATGAACGAGCGAGAATGAAGAGTAAAATTTCGAGGCCATGCAACGTTTTGGGCATTTTCGTTCCGCGAGAGAGAAAAAAGATGTAACGTAGAGGAAAAGAAGAGAGAGAGCCATATCTTATATGTATCTTAGATACACTTTAGGCTATTTTTTCCGAGTTTTTCCTTATGGATAATGCCAAACAAGGAATTGCTCGAAAAAGCAAATATAAAGCCGCTTGATATTTGCACTTGAAAACAGAAATAGAAGTGGATTGGTCACACTTTATGCAAGGAAGACGTAACATAGCAAAGAAGGCAATGGAGTAGAAACCACTCACAGCGAGAGGAAGAGCGCCTGGTAGACCAACTGAAACCTTGAAAAGAACTGTGGATCGCGAGACGGCCCCACTCGGGTTAAGCTGGAAGCAGGTGAAGGCGTTACCCAGTAATCAGACGAGATGGCGCTTATTTGTTATTGATGCCCTACGTCCCGCTAGGGATTCAAGGAAACAATGATGATGATGAATTGGTTAAAAACTCAAAAATTGATTCATACTCACACGTCAAAGGTCCACTTCGGAGCTGCGATTTGACATCATTCGACTTTTCTTGTGTGGTGCCCTAACAGAGGCAAGACATTCGTGAGATAGAACTAGAAACTAACACCAAGGTCTTGGAGCACTGGGTTAGCCGTATGCGTTACTGCGAAGCCCACCATGGCAACCATTCGAATGACGTCGTGATTTATAAATAATGATAATGTTTATTCTTTCGAATAAAGTAATAGTATACTGAAAAAATGGCCACAGCAGCCGAACGGTTTGTGCGTGACTACCATTCGGAATTCACAGAGAGAACGTAGCTTCGAATCTCGGTGAAGCACAAAAATGAAGAAAACGTTTTTTCTAACGGCGGTCGCCCGTCGGCAGGCAATGGCAAACCTCCGAGTGTATTTCTGCCATGAAAAAGATTCTCATAAAAAATATCTGCCGTGACGAAATATATATATTGTATATATATTTTAATTATGCGTGCTAATAACTATAGGGATATAGAATATATTTTTGGTTATATTCAGATTCTCGCCACAATGGAGAATTAAAAAAAGTTATTATTATTAGAAATTAATTTCCATATTTCTAAGCTCTTTAAGTACTTCCATTCAGCCAATATTGGAATAAAGCCGTTGAAATAAAAATTAAAAATTAAAAAAAATTCCTAAAAATTAAACAAAAAAACTACCACCAAGCACCCAACTACATCCACCCTCCTACAGCGCCATTTAAATATATACAGATTCCAGATATATATACACCTTGATCAAAAAGTTCCCGGAATATGTCCTCAAAAGTGATATTACCGTCTTCAAAATACTCCATCGCCTTGATTCAGCTCTTGAAAAAGTGCTTGATATCTATTTGTTGTGTCATCCCATTTTCTAAACCCTATTTCCGGTATTTTTGATTCGCACTCGCTCCGTCTTCGATTTTTCCATTACTACTCTCCGGCTATTTTTGATTCGGTCACACAGATGATTTCAGGTGAATTGGTTGGCTGTTGGATGGTATTCGTTTCGTTCTTGGTCAAAATTCACGGGTAATGATAGCACTGTGCGACCATCTGTCATGTTGGCGCAAAACTCACGAGTTGTTCTCTCTGAACTCCTTTCATTTTCGACGAATTTCTTCGTATAAAAGTCTCATAACGCCCAAAAAATAGTCCACAGCTTCTGGAAAAAGATTATGGCATTGCTTTCTTTTTTCATTGAAAACGACTTGGTTTTTTTGCCTGGGTTCATTCGGTGCTCTCCACTCACTCGTCTGATGTCTGGTGTGCGTGTCGTACTCATAAGCCCACGTATCGTCTCCAGTAATGATGCGTCGGATTCAGCCTTGGAAATTATGTCTTTGGCGGTATTAATATGGTTCTTTTTTTGCATACAATTCAGATCTTTTGGCACCAACCTTGCAGCATAAACAATATTTATGTCCTCTGCCAGCTCTCTGACTTTTAATTTCCGGTTATTGATCACCTTCTACTTTCTATTTCACTTTATTGATGTTTTCATCAGACCTCGATTTCGCCGGCACACCATTATGGTCGTCAACTTGGATGAACTCACGATCTTTTCGGAAGCGTTCAGGCCACTCGTAAACGCCTGTTTTCTATAGAGTATCCCAACATTTTTAGCATTTTTGCACCATTGAATAACGCAAACTTTTAAACAAACTCGTTGATGCAAATTCTAATCGATTTAAAAAACTGCACAGGTAGATTAACGTGTAGAGGTAATACGGTGTAACTTTTACAAAGCATTTCGTAAGTAAAAAAGTACGTTTTTTTAAATATCATAGTCCCCCTAACCATTTAAAACCGAAAAATAATAATTTTTGGCCGCTTTTCAGTAAATGGTAATCAACATTTTTTTCTGCTTTGACAAGCTACCTCACTCAGACTTATCAGGGGACCGTCTATTAACCCTGCATTTTTTTCTATTCCTTTTATCTGCTTTAAATTTGGCTCGAATCGTAGGTCGTTAGAGGATTCGGATGTTCGCCTATTAGCATATTTTCAAAAAACCCTCTGCATATGGAAGAAGAGTGAACAATCTTTCCCAGTGTGTGCAACGTAGAAAATGAAATATGGAAAAGAGTTTGAAACGCTTTAGTAAATTATTTTAACAATCTTGATTAAAAAACCGGAGAGCTAATTTACCCTATTTAAATTTCTATAGCTTGAGTATAAAGCCTCTTGGCGGTACGTAGCTTTTTTTGTGTATAAATAGAACAGTTTTGAATTAATTTGTATCATAATTTAACCAATAAGTGAAATAGTTGATACGATAATATCAAAAATATGCCAAGATCGAAGCAAATGGGAGCTGTCGTTAAGGGGCAAATTATTGCACTATCACAGCAAAAAATGTCCGTACGTCAAATTGCTGCTAAAGTAGGCTTCAGCAAATCATCTGTTGCCGATTTTTCAAAGAAATTTGCAGAAACGGCTTCAACGGAGCGAAAGAAAGGATCTGGACGACGAAAAAAGACGTCGCCTGCTGAAGACCGGATGATTAAGCGGATGTGTATCCAGGACCGTTTCAAATCTTCGGCAGACATCAGGAAGGAGTTCTTGGATGCAACTGGCGTCGAAATAGATTCATCTACTGTGCGTAGGAGATTGATAAATGCCGGTTTTGTAGGATGACATCCCGCAAAAAAGCCGCTTTTGAACGAAAAAATTCGTCAAAAACGATACCGATGGGCCAAAACTCATGAAAACTGGACTGTCGAGCACTGGAAGAATGTGATTTTTTCGGATGAATCCAAGTTTAACCTCTTTGGATCGGATGGTATCCACCATGTGAGGCGCAGATCTGGCGAAAGATATAAAACTGAATGCATACTGCCTACTGTAAGACAGACGGAACGAAAGCACTGACTCTTATTGATGGTCGGGTGAACGGAGATGCTTACATTTCAATTTTAAATAGGCATTTAATACCAGTCATTGAGGAGCAGTATTCTCTAAGAACGGACGTTATATTTCAGGATGATTCTGCGCCATGCCACCGATCTCACAAAGTAAGTTATGATTTTTGTTAAATCTCCCGAGTATTTTGTTTAAATGTCGAATCAAAAAACCAATGATTTATTCCTAATTTGTTGCAGGTAAAAGAATTTATGGAAAAAAACGGAATTGTCCAATTGGAATGACCGGGTAACAGTCCCGACTTAAACCCAATTGTGAACCTCTCCGATATTTCGGAGGAATTGTTGCAAGCCCTGGTTACATCAATGCCGAGACGTATTAAAGCGGCAACTAAGGCGAAAGGCAGTGCGACCAAGTATTAAAACTTCAAATTATAACATTTATAATGAAATAATTAATTTTGTTTTGAATTAATTAGCTGTAAGATTATATAATAAGGATAAACTAATAATAAAACATTCGTTATTGACTCTGCTAAAACAAATAAAGTATGAATATATTAAAAACACGTATGAAATTTATTTATTTTATTTAATACTTTTGTATTAAAAACACAATGGAATATAACCACATTCAAACATAGTTGATAAAATCCATACTACTTCAAAAAATGGAGTTTTCAGACTGTCCGGCTTTTTTTTGCACAGGACTGTATAATTTAATATTGGATGTGGACAAATTTTTATATTAAAGAAACTAAAAACTTATTTAAATATGAACATTGCACAACTCCAAAGTAAATTTGTTTACAACTGAAATATTTGCCAATGCACTTTGAATTTGTTTTTTCTGTTATTACTTTAAATTTACACAAAATCAACGTTGCCAATACAAAATAAAGTCAAACGAAATAACAATGCAGATATTGTAAATGCAATTATTTATTATGAATGTTGATGATCCTTGTAGCACCGCACCGCCAGCAACACAAACACTAAAATAAATGAAAAATACGCAATGCGTACAACAACACAACTGCATGTGCACATAAAAGTCCAAAATATGCATGCCGGCACACATACGTACGCACAAACATAATTGCATGTGGATTTATGCAATGTGGAATTTTTCGCAGATTCCAGTCGCACTGAATACTCCGCCACTCAGCCTCTAGCAACAGTGGCAGCAGCGACGCCTACTGGCCCCATTCACTTCCTGCTCTCCAAAAATCAAACGAAATACTTACCCGGCGGCAAACATCGATTTGTCGATGACAATGTTGTTGTTTTTATATTAATGTCACATGCAGAGCACATGCGAGCGCAAGCTTATTTTTGCATAAATGTTTGCATGGGCACATACGCGTTTGTATGTTTGTATGCGCGTATGCATAAGAGCTGTTGTATGCAGTCAGCAGGAAAGCCGCAGATCTAAAACAAGTCAAGTTGTTCGTTCAATTCGAGTTGCGAGTTGCGAATTGCGCCGCGCCCGATGTGTCCATCATCATCAAATCATCGTCAGCGTCATCGTCATCATCATCAATTTGTCGCTGCGCTGTCATAATTTTTGCTGCGGCGGTTGTTGTTATTGTGTTTGGTCGGAATGCGAAACTTTAAATGCGCATTTGCCACGATTTATTGTATCACTAACACTCTCATTTGCAATGCAAGCCACAAAAACAATAACAAAAAACAACATAGATAAATAATGAATTAAAGACACAATTTAACCCAGTTTCGGTAAAGTTTTACAACTTCCCCAATTCAAAAAAATTGTGTTCCAGTGGCTTATATTTATTTAGTGTTTGCAACTTGTTTCTTGGTGTATTTGCAATTTGATTAAAATGTGTGGTATTTATATACAGAATGTGAACTTTTATTCCAATACTGGAATTTATTCACGTATAACAGGTAGTCCAATAAGTCATACCTACATGCCTAATATAGTGATGATTGGTATTCTGTTAAATACTTTTACAAATTTAGCACTTATAAGCAGTGTAAAGTAAAAGTTTTGTTAAGGAAGAAGAGATATTTTATTTTTCTCGAAAAATATTTATTTATTCATCTGATATGACAGATATTAATCTCTAGGGTCAGCTTTTTTTTTCAATCCTCGAAGCAATACAGTACAGTACAGTAAGTACTACTTGCTATGATCTTTATCTCCTGGACAGAAATACATATATAAAAAGTGATGCAAAATTAATCATACAATAACTTTTTTCCTAAATAAAACATAAATGATTTTGAGTAAAAGGAAATCTTATTTTCGACCTTTACGAGCCCCATTGCCTCAGTATATCAAGTTCACTAGTGTCAAATATGATGAACCTTACGACAATTGCAAAAGTTATAAATCCTAAGTTAATTTCGCACCACCTTGTATATATTATATATTTTTTAGACGGTGGGGAAGCATCGATAGCCCACACACCGTCGGTGTATGACTTTAACTAATTGGACACTGGGCTCTACGTCTTATAAATACAGTTCACATGCTGCCCTTCGAAGGTTGCATACACCTGGCTCCTCCCACTACTTGTTATAATAAACACCACCTGTCTGACCAGTTCACCGCCTGTCTGACCACGTCCGCTTCTATGTATATAAATTTAGACTCGCCTGTTTAGCAGTCGCATTCGTTGGCCGTGAATCGTGGACAGACAATCAACACATGTTTCGCGTACTCGTTTTTTTGGCACAGTGGAAAATCGAACAGCTCAAAGCGATATAGGTACATACTTACGGAAGCAGCCGTGGTTTGTCCTGCGTCAGCTGGACGTTTACCTTTCCATATCTTCATTTTTGCCATCTGGAAACTCTTGTGATTAAGACGTATGAGTGTCTTTCTTTTGTTGAGTCCTTTGCTAATGTGTGAGAGCTTGCATTGCCTTGGTCTTCACCGATTGGTTTTCCTTAGTTCTTAAAAAAGTTTTGCTAATCAAATGACTGTGTCCTACCCAGGATTAAATGTTTGGGTGGTGCAGTTGCGACATAAGTAAATTTTGCGAAAAAACAGGCGATAATTCGCTTTGAGATGCTTCTTCATTCTCCACAGCAACGTACCAATTATGCCGAGAAGGTGTAGTAGCTCTGACAACTGCCTCTTTCAGTAAGGTCCGGCCGACGTTTATCTGATTACCTGGAAAGTGAGATTCTATCAACAAACTGAGTATCTCCCTTTGCCTCTCCACGAAGGAGCCATCAGATTTCCTAAGTGACATCAGCTTTTCAGTTGGGTTCCTTTTCAGGATCCTAACCAATTTCGCCATGACGCTCAGAAATTCAATACCGCTGCAGAATTCCCTACAGGAGGCTCTTTTCTATTCCCTAGTAAGCCTCTTATAGCTCTTGTGAACATCACGGTGTCGCTGCCAGTCCTCTGCCAGGTTATTATTTAGAGCCCGATTTAGAAGTTTTCTCGACTCACGCCTCAACATCGGGAGCTCTCGATTCCACCAAAGAACGGGAGTACGGTCAAAGAGAGCTTGAATTGGACAGGCTCAGGCTGGTTCAAAGCATTATGTTAAGGCAGCATTGAGTTTCTCAACAACCGCCTCAATGCCGAAGTCTTGGTGGCGCCACGTCAAGGTCCCACAACGCCCCCTTAACCTTCTGCCAGTCTGTTTTTCTGGAGTTTCTATAGGGCAATGGCATTTATGCCTCCTCGCCACACTAAAACTCAATGTACCTATGGTCTGAGTACAAATATTATGGTAGCATTCCAGGCATTCCAGGACAGCGTTGGCCACTAACATTTCGTACGAAATAATACTGTTCACCATATAATCTCAGGTCACAAAGACCAGGAGGTCTAAGTCCATTTTTATTCACTCATTCAAACTTAAATTTCAGTGCTATAAGCGGGAAGATGACAAATTTTTCGGTGTTTTTAAGGGAGAAATGCGGGGAGAATCGGGATACTTATATTATGATTTTTGTGTACATTTAAAAAGGTCAAGGTCTCTGACAGTCTTTCTAGTTTCAACGAGAAGTAAGTAGTAATCCTGCTTTATTTGTCGGCCGTCCATAATTTTCCGTAAAGCCTTGATGGAGTATTTCAGGAATAACTTTGGTTTTTAGTGTCCAAATTCAGGAGCGTACTACAGTTTGAACATACTACTGTGGGCAAAAAGTAAGGGGAATTTATTTGTCAAACTTCGCGGGATTAAAATTTCGCTCTAGTTATTTTTTTCGTGAGTTGGCAGCACTGTTAATAACATCTGGGCCAACTTTCATGTGAATGTCATTATCAGTAATATATTTACGCTTGTGTTTACCAAACGACCAAGAGTGCATTTTTCGATTTCTACAATGTCTGATTTGATTGAGCAGAGAAGTCCCATCAAATTTTGTTTGTGGAATGAAATTTCGGTTGCGGAAACGTTTAGCATGTTGCAGAAGGCATTTGATGATTCGACCATGTTGCAGAAAAGTGTTCATAAGTGGTACAAAGACTTCAAAGAGGGTCGAGAACGTGTTGATGACTTGGAGCACTCCGGACGACCATCGACGTCAACAGATGACCAACACGTCAATGAAGTGAAGGAGTTAGTGCTCTAAAATCGTCGGTTGACTGTTAAAGACCTTACTGATATGATCGGAATATCAGAAGGATCTGTGAAAACCATTTTGAAAGACCATTTGGGCCTACAAAAAGTCAAATCTCGTTTGGTACCGAAAACTTTCAATTTCTTGGAAAAAAGTCGTCGCGTTGATGTATGTGAAACAATGCTTTCAGACTATCAGGACAAGCTCAAATGCATCATTACGGGAGATGAGACTTGGATTTATGCTTACGACCCTGAAACAACCGACCAATCAAGCGAATATCGTGTTAAAGGCGAGGCCAGACCGAAAAGAGCACGTCAAAGTCATTCAAAAATAAAGGTCATGATGACAGTTTTTTTCGATTTTCGTGGAGTGGTGCACTATGAATTCCTTCCGCCTGGGCAAACTGTTAATAAGGAATATTATTTGAGCGTTATGCTTCGGCGTGAAGCAATTTGTCTAAAAAGTCCAGAATGATGGTACAAAAACTCTTGGTTTTTGCACCACGATAATGCACCGTCTCACACTGCACTCGTTCTTCGTGACCATTTCGCCAAAAATTCCACGCATATCGTTCCGCAACCACCGTATTCGCCTGATTTGGCTCCGTGTGACTTCTGGATATTCCCAAAACTCAAGAGACCCTCCGGGGAACGCGTTTCGAGTCGATTGAGGAGATAAAAGCTGAATCGACGAAGGTGCTGATGGCTATACCGGAAATGGACTATTTGGCATGTTTCGGGGATTGGAAAAATCTTTGGCATAAGTGTATTTCATCGAGAGGGGATAAGTTTGAAGGGGATGAAATTGATTTACAAGAATAAATAAAGATTTTTTATTTTACAACCAAATTCACCTTACGTTTAGCCCACAGTAGTATAAGGAATTCACATCGATTATTGTGCTTCGTAAAAATAACTTCAGAAACTTTATGTCTCCTACAATGACGTCCAAGCAATCATACAAAATCCGATGCCTTGCAGATATACGGACATTTTGAACTCGCGGATGGCCTTAGTGATTTGATTTCATGCTTTCATCTAGCGGTGTTGAACGCATTTTTCATGTCGAACATATTGAGCAGTCAATATTCCTTTGGTGCTCCTTTCCATTTGATCCCCCTTCTCAAAAGCTTGCATTAATTTTTGTATAGATTTGCATCGCAAAAGTATGTATGTGTACGTTTAGAGATGATATCGCACTAAATAAAAGTTTGTGTAATTTTTCATTGCACAGTTAAAATATTTCATTGTTCATCTCATTTAACCATTTACTGCCCAATTGCGTTTGCAATTAACGCTGCCACGTTCCTCATTGCCATTTTTATTTGCTCATTTAACAATATTTACAACATCAAATGCGCATGTAAAGTTAAAAATATCTGGCCATTCATATGTATGCTGTAGATGGGTACGTGTGCATATGTGATTTTTTATTGCTGAAATAATTACCATTGGTCGCATTAGCAACAATAGAAACAATGGATTAAATGTTAACGAAATATCTGTTGCAGCAAGAGGCTGTGCTGTTAACCCCCATTTGCGCCACTTTTTTACATACACATACGAGAGTTTAATTGTTTGAATAGTACTTTTGTTTTAATATCGTTTTGTTACTAACTACTATAGGTGAAGGCCAGTGTCGCGATTAGCATAAGTAATGTGGCGATAATGCGATTGAGATTGAGACTCACTTTTTGTGAGCTCAGCTTTGCCAGTATGCGGAAACATTTGTAAAGCGATGACAATTAGAAATGGTGGCAAGAAAGGCAGAGCTGTTGCATTGGGATAAGGAAACACTTGGGAGATTGTTGCAATGCGCATTGTTTTCAAATTAAAAGTTAATGTTGATGATTTAGCAATTTGTTACGCTGGTGTAATGCAGTTGAAGTAGGAAATAAGCTGATAGCCACAACCAGCCGTTGTAGTTAAAGCTCGTGGTCATCAATATATCAGCATAGCCGGCTATCGATTCTTATGGCCTGAGAAATGCAAAGATAGAAAATGAAAAAATTATATATTTTTTTTGCAACAGAGCCAAAGAATGGAAACATATTGAATATCTTTCGCAAGTATACTAAACTTAGCAAGCAATAAAGTATGCTACTGCCAAGGAAAATACGCAAAACATTTGAGGAGACCTGGAGTATTGGCGCTAGGGGCAAAAAATATTGATAAAAGGACAAGTTTCTAGTGTATTGTTTTCAGTAGAGTGCGGCGGTAGATGCTAGTGCAAAGATGAGGCGATAGCGGGACTGAAGAATTGCGATACTTGAAGCGCCATGCGCCAAATAAGAAGAAAAGGAAAGCGATAACACTTTGTGACAATGAAAATATACTTCTTGGGAGACATACAAACATGAACCATGTAGGTATAGCTGAGTAGATAAAAATTGTGAGCCCAGAATTCTAGACATAGGGCCGTAAATTAATTTTTTATGAGTTAAAGTATTTGCTTACCTGTAATTTTGTATTTTTTACATTCCTTAAGAAATTCCTTACTTATACAGCTCGTGAAGTAATAGAGTACCAGAAATTTTGTCCAATTTTATTACTTGTTTCTTTTTTTAATTTTCAAAATTTTTAATTTTCAACCATCATCATATACAAGATGGCGCAAAATTAATCACCAATTAATCTTCTTGATTGGAGCTATAGCCGTTTAAGTGATTTTGGCCGACTTCAACAAAGCGCGTCAGTTGGGCACACCAAGTGAAGCCAAGTCCTTCTCCACCTGATCTTTCCAACGCAGAGCAGGCCTCCCTCTTCCTCTGCTACCACCAGCTGGTACCGCATTAAATACTTTCAGAGTCGGAGCGTTTTCATTCATTTAGACGACATGACCCAGCCAAGGTGGCCTCTGGTTCTTATTCGCTGCGCTATGTCTATATCGTCGTAAAGCTCATACAGCTCATCGTTCCATCGCCTGCGATATTCGCCATTGCCAACGTGCAAAGGTCTAAAAATCTTGCGCAGAATATTTCTCTCAAACCCTCGAAGGGACGCCTCATAGGATATCGTCATCGCACAAGCTTTTGCGCTATACAATAGGGCGAGCATGATGAAGTGTTATTTTCTTATTATTTTTTATTAGACGAAAGTTTCCGTTTGTTTCAAGTCTAAAACATAATTTCTGTTTTTACAGACCACTTAAATCTAATATGAGGTTAAATTACTACAGATAATTATTAAATAAATAAAAAAAAAGAGTTTAGAAATTTACAGAATTCATGAATAATCAATTTCTCCTTTAATTACACTAAAAACAAAAGACAGTGAGAGGATAGACCCTCTACTCTCTAGAGACTTTAAGTTAATTAAAATCAAACGGGAATTATTGGAAGGGATAGGATCTGAGAATTTTAACGACCTGAGAGCATATTTAAGGAACACCTTCTGTACACGTTCAATTCTCTCAATAGCAAATTGCTGACATTGCCTCCAGATAAATGTTGCATATTTTAATCTAAATCGATTATAAGAAGTAAAAAGTGTACGGATCTGAGAACATTGAGCTATTCCGTCGTATAAAACCTAAGGTTGAGTAAGAGGTGGATACATTATAGTTAATGTGACTGTTGAATAAAAAATTTTTATATTCATGAGCATTAGCAATACCATAAGGTGACTGAAAAACATTTTGAGTTTTGGCGAAAGTAACATGAAAATATTTTTTGATACTTAGAGAGATACCAGAGTTAACCCGCCAGCGAACGAGCGCATTCATTTCCGATTGCAACATAGGAACATCTTTATTTTTTTTAATTGCAGAAAATATTTTCAAATCATCGGGTTACAGAATAAAATTGGAAAATAAAAAGCAAGTATATATATATATATATATATATAATTGGCGCGTACACCCTTTTTGGGTGTTTGGCCGAGCTCCTCCTCCTATTTGTGGTGTGCGTCTTGATGTTTTTCCACAAATGGAGGGACCTACAGATTTAAGCCGACTCCGAATGGCAGATATTTTTTATGAAGAGCTTTTTCATGGCAGAAATACACTCGGAGGTTTGCCATTGCCTGCTGAGGGGCGACCGCTATTAGAAAAATGTTTTTATTAATTTTGCTTTCACCGAGATTCGAACCAACGTTCTCTCTGTGAATTCTGAATGGTAGTCACGCACCAACCCATTCGGCTACGGCGGCCGACACGAAGTACGCAAGTACTAATATAATTAATAAATAGAACGAAGAGAAGATACCCTAAAAAAGACCCTTGCGGCACCCCTGAAGATGCAATGAAAGGTTCTGAACATTCACCCTCAATCATTACCACACATCGCCTGTCGGATAAATATTGTAAGATTTCAACCATTGAAAGAAAATAGAATAAAAACCAAGCGAGGCTAATTTACGTAATAGAATTGTATGAGAATCTCTTTCAACTCCTTTTCAGGTCGCATTAAGTATGTCAGTTTTCTCGTCGCAGTCCACCAATCTAGGGCCCCATACAGCAATATCGGTATAACTACTGCTGTGTAACACTAATGCATCAGGGAGGGTGATAGACCCCAAGTAACGCCCAGCATTCTTTTAAATGCGTACAGCGCATTACATTATGCTTCCACAACAATTTACTGTCCAGTATTACTCCGAGTTACCTTGGATGATCTTTGAGAAATAGTTCGTTGTTGCCTAGCTTCGGGAAGTTCCACGTCGCGACCTTATACTTCCTGGTAAAAAGTATCATGCCCGTTTTTTCCGCGTTTATCCCTAGCCCTGTACGAGATGTCCATTGTTGTACAGTTTTAATTGTGTTGTTAATCACATTACTGATGGTGTTACTTTCCTGTAACTACTATAGCTATGTCATTTGCATACACTACTAGTTTTGGTGCCCCTCCGTCAAATTTCTTGAGCAGTTAGTTTGCTACAAGTAACCATAATAGAGGCGATAGTACCCCACCTTGCGGAGTGCCTCTGCATGCATATTTGGTAACGCTCGTATCGTTCCACTCCGCTATTATATTCCTCCTTGCTAGTAGCTGCTTTATCCATAGGTAAACATAGATAAAATAGAATCTTTCGTCACGTTGTTAAAAACCCTTGATATATCTAGAAATACGCCTATCTAGAAATACGCCTACCTATGGTACTCTTTCTATTCTAACGCCTTTTCTATGTTTAGCATAAGAGAGTGAAGAGCAATTTCAGATAATTTGGATAATTCTTTCGGCGCAATTGTGTCTATGATATAAGTGTCTAGAATCTTCTCTAACGTTTTCAGGAGAAATTAAGTCAGACTAATGGACCTGTATTCCTTCGAGAGGGTCACTTTTTCCTGCTTTTGGAATAAACACAACTCTAGCTTCTCTCCACGATACAGGAAGATAGCGGCTTATAACTAAAAACTTATTATTTATTTAAAAATATCTTAAATTGCAATTTCTGAAACTGCTCAGAAATATCAAAACACTTAATGTAATTTCGAAAGTATTAGTGCAAATTAGCATTGCATCCGTAACATCTCAGGAATGCAGCCGATTACGTGGCCACTGAAAATGTAATTGACAAGATGCTAAGCAGCAAGGAAATGTGGAAGATCGTCAATGGTTTCGCGGAAAAAATTCGCGGATGAAAAAGCAGTACCTGGTCGCAGGAAGATGGAATGCTACTCTGAAGTAATGCGAAGCGGTTCCAGGGTGGGCGGTCGGTTCTAAACAAGGGAAATTGTTTAATATCCAAACATATAGATGCGACGGTAGGGGTTTCATGATGCATTTGGCATTTTAAACCTCATCCTCAACCTCATTCGCCAAAAAAAAAAAAAAGTTAATAATTAACAATAATAAATAACTAAAAAATAAGTTATAAATATTATGGAACAAATAATAAAAATAATTTCTTTAAATAAATAAATCTTAGGAAAATATTAAAGGGAACCGAAGATATTTCACTTTAAAAAACGCATATCATAATTTTCAACATTGGAATAAATCTCAAAATTACTAAATTTATTTCGAAATTTTTCAGTTTACTCTTTTTATACCTGGCCAGTGCAAATCGCCAAAACGGGAGATTAGGCGCCCGGGAAATGCATCCTTCAGCATATCGGTTGTGGCACGTGCAGTGTGTGCCGTTGCACCGTCCTGTTGGAACCACATGTTTTCCAATCTCAATTCATCAAGTTGCGGCAAAAAGAACTCGTTGATCATTACTCTGAAGCGCTCACCATTCACAGTAACCGTTTGGCCCACGACGTCTTCGAAGAAAAAAGGTCCGATGACTCCTCCAGCGAAAACAGCACACCATACAGTGACTTTGAGCGGGTGTAATGGCTCTTCGTGGGTTACACGCGGATTTTCAGTGCCCCAGAAGCGTAAACTTTGCTTCTTTACGTACCCGCAAAGATGGAAATGGGCCTCATCACTCATGATTATTTTTTATGAAAAATCATCTTCCTCTTGGTGGTGATTAAGGATGACTTGAGCGTATGTTAGACGCGATTGGCGGTCAGCAGCTAACAGCCGATGCACCGTCTGGACTTTGTACGAAAACATCTTCAAATCTTGTACCAAAATTCGCTGTAAAGACCGTCGACTGATACCCATTTGCGTGGCACTTCGTCTGGTCGATGTCGACGGCGCTTCCATGACATCCTCGGCTACGGCAGCAATATTCTCTGCAGAACGGCTACTCCGGGGTCAGCCACGCCTGGCGGCATCTCGTGTTGTGCCAGTCTCTTCGAGGCGAGCGGTGTTTCTCCAGTAGGCGTTGGACGGCGAGGAAATCTGCGGCGAAATTCACGTTGTGCCAAAGTCATCGACCGATTATTGGTCAAATAAATAGTCAGAAATATTCCGCGTTCTGGAGCAGTGTAGCGTAACATTGTTTATTAACGGGTATTTCGCATGAGTTTACTACACGAATGTCAAAACAGAACTGACATTAGGGGCCAATCGCAAAATTTATAGTATTTTCTGATAGGAGGATTACTTTAGCGCCACCTGATATTTACTACTTAAGCCTACAAATAAACTGATTTTTGGAAGAATGGTCGGACATTGCCTACTAAATACTTGGGTCACCTGACACAAAAAGGCTCATTCATTTAAATATTCCAGACTTGCCTTTAGGGCTCCATAAAACAAAATTGTTCCGTCAAATAAAGATAAACTGCCAGTAAAAAAATCCCACAAGTTTTACGTCTTTGGCAGTAGGAAGATGTGAATCCTTAATCTTTCAACTACATAAGCATTAAGCTGATATTTGGACTTTTTAATTTTGCAATTGCCATAATTTAACACCCACAAAACATTTCTTATTGTTACAATTCTTGACACATGCCATTGTTGTCTGAATGCTATCATTTTCGCTTTGCCTTTATATTATCATAGTTGAACATGTGTTTCGGGCTGTCTAAAGTGTCAGAAATGTCATACACTTTGTGAGCTCATAGTGTGCGAGATGACGTGGAGTATATTTGTATTGTTCTCATTGACAGCGCAACTACTTGTAAATGCAGCACCAAATGCTACATTAAAAAACCTTTTTAAATATACAACTTGCAGGAAAATTCACTAGCGCTGAATTGATGTGCCACTAGTGAATTTCGCAGTCTGACTAGTTCTGAGTTCCTACTCCTTTTCACATAAGCAACTGGTTAGTCTGGGTGACTCCCTGTCGTGTGACTTCTTTAACCTGATGTTGGAGAGCATCGTGCGAGCCGCAGAACTTAATCGCTCAGGCACAATTTTTTATAAGAGCGTACAATTGCTGGCGTATGCCGATGATATTGACATCATCGGCCTTAACAACCGCGCTGTTAGTTCTGCCTTCTCCAAACTGGATAAAGAGGCAAAGGGAATGGGTCTGGTGGTGAACGAGGACAAAACGAAGTACCTCCTGTCTTCAAACAAACAGTCGGCGCACTCGCGTATCGGCACCCACGTCACTGTTGACAGTTATAATTTTGAGGTTGTAAAAGACTTCGTCTATTTAGGAACCAGCATTAACACCGATAACAATGTCAGCCTTGAAATCCAACGTAGAATCTCTCTTGCCAACAAGTGCTACTTTGGACTAAGTAGGCAATTGAGTAGTAAAGTCCTCTCTCGACGAACAAAACTAACACTCTACAAGACTCTCATCATGCCCGTCCTAACGTATGGCGCAGAAGCTTGGACGATGACAACATCCGATGAAGCGACGCTTGGAGTGTTCGAAAGAAAGATTCTGCGTAAGATTTTTGGACCTTTGCACGTTGGCAACGGCGAATATCGCAGACGATGGAACGATGAGCTGTATGAGCTTTACGACGACATAGACATAGCGCAGCGAATAAAGATCCAGCGGCTACGTTGGCTGGGTCATGTCGTCCGAATGGATACAAACGCTCCGGCTTTGAAAGTATTCGATGCGGTACCAGCTGGTGGTAGCAGAGGAAAAGGGCGGCCTCCTCTGCGTTGGAAAGATCAGGTGGAGAAGGACTTGGCTTCACTTGGTGTGTCCAACTGGCGCCGGTTAGCACGAGAAAGAAACGACTGGCGCGCTTTGTTAAACTCGGCCAAAATCGCGTAAGCGGTTATAGCGCCAATTAAGAAGAAGAACTGGTTAGTCAGGTATGAGAGTGTCCGACTGGGCTGCCAATTCTACTTTCCTGAATGTCAAGTGTCAATAGGAAGTGTCATTTCAATAGCTCAAAAATAAAAGAAAATTAGGGGAAGTAAGTACTTCTGAACATTTCCCGCTAGTTGCCTTTGACAGCGTTCCTAAATGCAGATGAAATAAGAGAAAATTCGATTCATTCTTCAGCACCAATACGGCCAAAGTAAAAAAGACTAATCATGCTCGAAAAAAAAAAAAATAAAATTGGTGCTAATTTTGGACCCACTACGTTATCGATCGCAATAGCAAAGTGGCGATTGCAATATTTAATTTTATTAAAACTTCCGTTCTTGTTAAAAGGACGTCGAGCCAATTGTCGAAAATGTTGGAAAAATCAGGGAAATTGTCAAGACGGACTGGAATGTGATTACTATTTATTTCATTACCCAGATACTGAAGATTAGCTACACAACTTTTTTGGAACCATTTGCATACCGTTGGTACCAAGCAAAAGCTTTATGTCGTTGTTCTACACGAAATCGACGCTAAATAATCTTTTGGACCGAGTGAACGCTTTTATCGAAGTGAAATGGTGGCCAAATCGCGGTGAATCCGTATAAACGATCCCCAAAAAGGTTCTGATGTATATTTGGTGAGATTTATTCACTGCGAGCTGCTTCGGGTTAAACTCATATTTCGAACCTCTACTGCCAACAACTCACCAGATTAAAGCAAATGATCGACCAAAGGCGGTTTTAATTTCTTAAATAGGAAGAATAGTCAGTAAAATATTTTATTAAAAATTGCCAAAAAAGCAATAAATGTTAAAAAACCAAGGCAAATCTATTAAAGTGGTGTTGGTAAACCAGCTGATTTGTTTTTTTTTTTCCTTTTTTTCTGTCGCCGTTAGCTCAGAATGAAATAAGGCAAATTCATTATTTGTTATTTCTCAATATTTTGCTTTGACAATCAAACGTACATTGTTGTTGGCCTAGTACCACAACCTTTACTGAAGGCGCCTTGTAAAAAACATTAGATGGAATTTTATAATTAGATACTCATTTGGAAAATCATTTACAAATACACTTTCATATAGAGTATGAAACGGAAAGCATGACCTACTGAAACAAATTCTGGTTCGCAAGAAGCGTAATTTCACCACTTTGTAACCACTAGCGATTAGTGACATATGTCTTTAGAATGTAACAGTGCTAAAGCCGAAAAGTACGCCTCCGGAGCTATGTATTGTTTTCAGCTTTTGGCAAATTTACTTTTTAAGTTGGAATTGTAAAAGGGCTCAAGTTAGCTGTTTTCCCTATCAATTTTATTACGGAGTATAAAACATGACTGCCAACTAACAGAATATATAAAAATAAAAGAAACTTACAATAAAAGTTTCGATGAAGGGACTTTGACACAACTATCTACAATCAACTAACCCAATTCATTATGTTCCTGGATGTCCCGGCCTATGTGCTACGAGTAAAACATTTTAAATGAGTTAGGGGAACATTCTCATATTATTCTGCGCATAATATCATTGAGCAACGGAGTCTCTCACAACACACAAAAATAAAATTCTGATTTAAACTGAGTTTGCAATGGGTCACATACACACACACACACACACACACACACTCGTGCTATGAATGTTGGCACATTAACACATGAAAGCTCAGCAAACAACAACACGCGCATTCATCTTGCAACAGCTTGCAGTGTTGCATGCAACCAAAAAACCCAAATTACGACAAAATTACAACGTGCAACAAATGAAATCCCCGCTGAGGCAGCGAGTACACTGGTAGTGCACGGCTTATGGATGCTTTGGCTAGTGGCCCGTATGTAAGAACGCATGTGAACTAGCACCAGGAATATTCGCGCATGTACTCGCACTCGTACACAGTAAATCACTTTGAAGTGTGTGGAGTGACCACTTAATGATGGCAATGACACGACACGTCGTACAATTTGGGCCAAGTGTGAATGAGTGGATGGAGAGGAGCTGTAAGTATACCAAGAGTCCTTCCAATTATCGCTAGCCTTGAATGAAACCAAGTGTACGTGAGGGGAGCGCTGGAAGGAAGATATGCAGTTTTACGGACGGAAGGCGTCCACCTAACCATGATTAAATGGTGCTCCTGTGCAGCTGGTGCTGCAACCACTACAACGCTACTACTGCTGCTACCGCCTTTTGTTACCGTTAATGCGTTTTCATACCATAAGAGCTGCCACCAATCTCCGCGTAAAAGTAAACATTTGCGACTTCCTTCGTCGAATGCAATTAAAACGGGCAGGCAGGTAGCGGTGGAATAGCAAAGAGACACCGATATTATGAAATTAGTGCAACATCTGCAACCACTTGGCGTCCGTCGAAGCATTAAAACTCTTCCTCTCGCCCACCGCTTCCCGCTTGTATTCACTCTTCTGTTGCAAAATTTAGATTCCTTTTGCTTCTAACACCCTAAATGTACTATATAATTTCCATTAGGAACAATGCACCTGCAAGTGGCGTCTGCTCCTATTGCACGTTGCCACAATGTGTGGCAACTTTCTAGTAGTCGATCGCAAGCAGTGCGTTCTGGCCGCTGCTGCCTACTGGAGTGCTTTTCAATAATGAAAATTGCAATTTTAATGACATTTAACAGCATGCAACATTGCTGTCACATGCCACATGCTATTGATAATCACCCATTGTTGCCGACAGTACAGTGTTTGGTCGACTGGTGACTAAGTATCACATTACACACACTAAATATTCACCGCCACCATGCGTCACCATACGCCACCTCCGCCAGCGGCAGCAGCTTAGTCCCAATTGCTGCCAAAATGTCCAGCGTCGCTGGCATGTGTGGCAAGCAAACTTGTTTGCTGTGGCATGCGGCAGCTTGTGCTTGACAACCATTGAAATTGCTACAAACTAAATTCGCTTTAATGAATTTGGTAAGCGATCACAACCGGATCACTGAAAGGTCCACTCAGTTCACTAGCCATTCGTTCCCCTTTCCCAATTATGCGCACCTTATATTTTCAAGTACGTGTATAATAATATATAATGAGGTCCCACATTTTTTCATACCTTCGCAGTTGAAAAAAAAGTTTGCTCTACTCGAATTTCCCAAAGGATCAGTAACAGTAGTTAAAGGAAAAGGCAGGGCCTTATCCGGAAAATCGTGCGCCAGAAACTAAGCTAGGTTTCTAAGCTATTAAAAAAAACTTTTCCTAAATAAAGCGGTGCAAAATCGGAGAGATATATTACCATGCATCGGGTGTTTTTTAGATGCATGAGATCTATCGATATCGATAACTATGATTTTAGAATGGCAAACTGCGCTGACCGTAGCCGAATGGGTTGGTCCGTAACTACCATTAGGTAGTGCGAAGGTTCGTATCGCCTGGCTTGAAGCAGTGAGTTAGTAGACAAAGTTTTTTTCTAATAGCGGTTGCCCCTCTTCAGGCAACGCAAACCTCCGAGTGTGTTTCTGCCATGAAAAACCTCCTTAGGAAAAATATCAGCCGGTGGGAGTCGGTTAAAGCTGTACATAGGTCCCTCTATTTGTGGAACAACATCAAGACGCACACATCAGCAGAAGGAGAAGCTCGGCCAAACATCTAATAGAAGTGTATATATTTATTTATGTAAAGGTGTTTGTCAAGTTGCCATGAAACGTTTAACGCCAGAACAACGCTTCAAAATTGCGGAAATTCATAAAGCACTGGCGTAACCATCGTTTCTGAGGAATCAGCTGCCGTTCGGTGAATGGCGAGCGCTATCAAGCCATCCTTACTGGATTTTTATTTCAAAAATTTGATCTCCTAAAAACATCGACGAAATTAGGTTCCAACAAAATGACGAAACTTGCTTGCGTTTCGCAATCGATTTATTACGGAATTCAAGTCACCATTGACGCCGTGCCGTCAGATTTATTAAAAAAAGTAGACAAAAATTGGACTGATCGTATGGACAATGTAACTCCTAGTCGCTGCGGACATATGCCGGATATCATATTCAAAAAATGAATGCCATAAAATTATCTACCAGATTATAAAAAAAAAATCAACATCCAAAAATATTTCAATTTTGTATCATCGTTTTGAGAGAATACGGCGGGTGGGCAAGATTACCCAATTCAATCTCTCTAAATATTTCTGTACCGAGTTAGCAATTTGTCATGTCTACCGTCTCATTCTGGCCGGTTTTCTTCGAGAGCTCGATTCAAACGCATTAACTGCAGTCGGTAATGACCGCCAGTGATGGTTTCAGATGGTGTAAGGAGTTCATAGTAGACGGCACCCTTCTGACAACATTCCAGATGCACACCATAACCTTTGAAACATGAATAATTTTTTTCCCTGTCATGGACCTGGTTCACCTGGCAGGCTCCAACATTTTTTGACGCTTAGGGTTATCATAATAGCTCCTTTTTTCATCGCCAGTGACGAGCGATGCAGAAAACCTTTTCTTTTCTGCCGTTGAAGAATCATCTTACACGTCACCAAATGTCTCTCGATATCCCTCTCCTTCAATTCTGAACCATTCCCATCGCGCGCATATGTTTACTGACGGTTGATCTGTCAACATTCAACTCTTTAGACATATCATCAAGGGTTCGACATGCGTCTTCATCCAATAACTGTTGTAGTTGAGTATCTTCGAATTTTTTCAGTTCGTCTTCGCAATCTTTATGACTGGCGTCGAAATTGCCACTTTGGAAGCGTCGAACCACTCTTTACAAGTTGTATTTGATGGAGCATGATTACCGTAAATATTTATCAACATATGACTCGTTTCAGCTGCACCTTTCTTTAAAAGGTAATAATGAAACATGACTTCCCGCAAATGCTGTTTTTTCGGGACGAACTTAGAAATTTTTGACGTTTCATCTGACATCAATTATAATTATTTTCATGTTTTATAAAAGTACAGTGTATTCTACAACAAACATCATTTAACTCAAAGCCTCAATCTTTGTACGAAATTCCGAAAAACTTAACAAAACAAAAAATTGTCATCAAAATGTTCAACTTATCAGGAACTTAAAATAACTTCAAGGCATGATAATTTATAGCCCATTCAATTTTAGTGCAATAAAATTCAACTTTTAAGTGAAGTTGATTTTTGTCAATTTTTTTTTAAGGCTAAAGTGCAGCCTTCGCATTCAGAGACCATGCCTTTCGCTTCTGTAAAGTGTAGCTATGGAGAAAAGATTTAGAGGTGTGACCAAGAACAGATCGTTAATTTGCTCGCACCGAAAGCGAATTTGACAGAATCAGCTGATTGGCTGTTGTCACATGGGTATTGACGGTAACTTGTTTATGAAATAACAGGGATTACATTGGTGATACATGAAAAATATCGACACAATCTTCATTGATTATGCTGCGTTGCCATCTGAAGAATGACTGATTGGATGAGTGTGTGAATGCTTGGGAGCTGGTGACGTAGCAGCCGAAGTTACTTGCACAATTTTATTTTTCACCATAGCTGATGGCAAACGTGATAACCCATAATCCTTGAGGGTAACCACATCTCGTGTAACACTAATATCTTTCTCAACAATTTGACTGCTTTCAATACCCAAATTTCGGTTTCAATTTTTAAGCCGATTTTAAAATGTGTACTTATTTTTAACAAATTTTTTATGAGATCATTTCCATTAATTAAAATCTTAAATTTTACGATCTACTTTTAATGCTTATCTTCATTTTTATTTTGGTTTCGTAAACACATGAAATAAAACAGGCACATTTGCTTACAAATTTTCTCTCTAAGCTCTGACTTCTCAGCTCGACAGTAAATGTATTTCCAAATCTTTACCGTCGTATTCGCTCCGCTTATGAAAAACCATGAAAAATCACTGAGTGATTGAACAGTACTACTTATGACTATTGTGTGTATTGTGTGTGTGTACACTTGCATATTGCTTGCTGTGACCAACTGATAAGGCCTCAAATCTGAATGTTGCAAGTGTTCTACGGCTGACACTTGACAAACTGCACACAACACAACACAACAAAATCAGGTGCGGCAAGACATTATGCGGTTTTGATACTTCGGTTGCGGTTATACCATTAAAAGCCGCTTCTCGCGCTTCTCTAAGCCCCTTGATGCACCAACGCTCCTCACGCCCAACTCCATTTGAGGCATTTAATTAGCATAATTTCATGGCTTCATGGCAGCAGACACCAACGCCTTTGTCGATTGGGTTTACTTATCTACTCATTCGTGGCCTAATGGAGGTTGCGGTTAAGATGTGTATATATGTATGTTTCTGTAGGTAGAGTAAGTAGAGCTTAAATCTAACAACAACAGGTTTAAGAGGCAGCTGATTGTGGCACGTTCTCCACCTTCTGCGAAAGCGTGAAAGTACTGGATGGCACTGTTCGCATGAAAGTAAAATCAGATAGCTGATATATTATCTGTATAAGTAGTAGCCCACATACCTACATACTTACGCAAGTGGTAACTAGTGAAGGGTATTTTGTGGTTTTGAATTTGATTTTATGTTTTGATGGTTTTCTTGAAATATTTACAGCTGCCACTCATCTGCTTATCTTTGTTAAATTTTTACTATTACTACCTAGCAGTGGTTTTAAATGTATGCGCATGCAATTCCAAGTAAATAATATACAAATGCACACGATACACAGACTTATACATATAAATTTCACACTCTTGCCTGCATTCCGAAACGATTTGATAAACAAATTCATGGAGTTTCTCCTATTTTTGTGATGCGTTTTTTTCGATTTCTTAATACTGCCTCCTTGGTTGGATTTATCTTAACATTCCTGCAAGAGTGCTTCATAATGTTGATTATTTCATATTAGCTCTATAATAACTCAGTATGCAGCTAATGCTACGGCGGCCGTCGTAGCCGAATGGCTTGGTGCGTGACTACCATTCGGAATTCACAGCGAGAACGTTGGTTCGAATCTCGGTGAAAATTAAGAAAAGGTTTTTTCTAATAGCGGTTGCCCCTCGGCAGTGTATTTCTGCCAAGTGTATTTCTGCCATGAAAAAGCTCAACATAAAAATATTTGCCGTTCGGAGTCGGCTTAAAACTGTAGGTCCCTCCATTTGTGGAACTACATCAAGACGCACACCACAAATAGGAGCAGAAACTCGGCAAAATATCCAAAAAGGGAGTACGCGCCATTTATATATATATATATTTATGCAGCGAATGCACCTATTATGGAGCTCTGATAGAACACAGTGGTTGGTTGGTTGGTTTAAGTGGTGATTTTTCCAGAATCCAACTAGCGCTTCCACACCATTTTGTTGCCACATCCTCGTTACCAACTTGTTTACCAGTTATTTACAGCATGACTATATCCAGTCTGTGCGGTTCAAAAACCTTATTAGGTTGTTGACGTCTAAGTCAGACAGCTGTGTTCCAGACTCTCGCACAGCGGTTTACCCAGAGTTAACATTCTGTCCTTCTATGGAAGAATACGGTATAATGTAGTAGACATTTTTTAGGATTGAATTTGCTTCCTCAAAACGCGCCTTCTTAAACTTTCTTAATTAGGCCTCTAGGCAGTAGAACTGAAACGTAATATGCCATCCTTCTTACTCTCTACTTATTTGACTTTGGCTACTAATTAATGGAAATATCTGTTTAAGTCTTTAATGCATTTTTTTTGTTGATTATTTTTTACTTGTAATAAGTAAATGAAATCGCAACGACTTACGGGCAAAACTTTTGAATGCATATATGGTTTTTTCTGTATATATATGTATTAGGCCGGGTCGATTTGTGGGGAGGCAAAAAAATTGCCCATTGCTCTGTGAAAATCATATTCTAGGGATCAAAATAAGAAACTTTGCCGAAGGAACCATACCTCTAAAACGAATTCTGATTCCCCCAATTTGGGTCGAACTTTTTAGTTTCTTTTCTCATGTAAAGGCCAAAAATGGTGATATTTTGAAATGATTGTATGGGGAACCCCCCAGGGGAGTTCCAGGGGGTGTGCCCCTGGCACGGGTGGATCGGCCGTCCAAAGTTAGTGGGGGTCGGTCATACATTTGGACTCGATTGGAGCACTCTAAATGGGTCAAAGTGGGATTTTTCGTTCTATGGCGGCCGCATGCTACCCCTAAATTTATTCTACCGTTCCGAAAATAAGAGACTGTCCTACTTTCTGTTTTGGTCCAAAAGGGCTTATTTTCGGGGGAGGGCAAAAATAAAAATATATTTACATATTTTTATTTAATATTTTTTTTATACAGAATACAGAAATTTTTAATTCATTCAATTACAGTCATGTCATCTTCTTCCGGAACATCGTCATAAATAAAATTCTGAAATATATTCTGATTTTCTTCCAAATCCATTTCCTGTTAAATCCTGTTAAATGGTTAGAATCTCTCACGTCTTGTGATATAGCTATCGTTAATCGAATATTTCTTGTGTAAGTAGCCTGTTCGTAGTACATTGGAAACATCGCTATCAGTTAATAGGACTATGAATAAGTTCGTGCGGTTTTTTTCGAAATTTGAAACTTTATTGACGTAAAATGGTTACAAATTTAATATTCAAAATATTGTCCATCGCTTACTACTACTTTTTCCCATCTTTCTGGCAATTCACGGATTCCCTTTGTGAAAAATTCGGTCGGTTTTGCCGCAATCCACGAATCGATCCATTTTTTGACTTCATCGTAATTACGGAAGTGCTGGTCAGCCAGGCCATGTTGCATCGATCGGAAGAGATAGTAATCGGATGGCGCAAGGTCTGGACTATACGGCGGGTGGGGTAGGACATCCCATTTGAGCGTTTCTAAGTATGTTTTGACCACTTGTGCAACATGTGGCCGAGCATTGTCATGTTGCAAAATAACTTTGTCGTGTCTATCGGCGTATTGCGGCCGTTTTTCTCGCAGTGCTCGGTTCAAACGCATCAATTGTCGTCGGTAGACATCCCCCGTAATCGTTTCATTCGGTTTCAGTAGCTCATAATACACAACACCCAGCTGGTCCCACCAGATACACAGCATAACCTTCAGGCCATGAATATTCTGCGCCGACGTCGATGTTGAAGCATGGCCAGGGTATCCATACGTTGCCCGACGTTTTGGATTGTCGTAATGGACCCACTTTTCATCGCCAGTCACAATTCGATGCAAAAAACCCTTTCTTTTGTGCCGTTGAAGCAGTTGTTCGCATGCCATAAAACGGCGTTCAACGTCTCTTGGCTTCAATTCATACGGCACCCAATGGCCTACCTTTCGGATCATTCCCATGGCTTTTAAACGTTTGGAAATGGTTGATTGATCTACTCCCAAAGTTTTTGCAACCTCTTCTTGCGTTTGAGCCGGATCTTGATCGAGCAATTCCTCCAATTCGGTATCCATGAACTTTGGCGGCGCACCCTCGCGTTCTTCGTCTTCCAAGCCAAAATCACCACTTTTAAAGCGTGCAAACCACTTCTGGCACGTTCGCTCAGATAGAGCATGCTCACCATAAACTTCCACCAAGATACGATGACTTTCGGCTGCTTGTTTCTTCATATTAAAATAATGAAGAAGAATTCCCCGCAAAAACACATTATTTGGCACGAAATTCGACATTTTCAAGTGTGGTAAAAATATTGTTGTTTACGCTTCAAATAAAAAACTTATACTGACGTTTGTGCCTTACGACAGTAGCTCTCCAATGAATGTTTGGAAATGTGGATCGATGGAATAATAATCAAGTTACGCCATCTGTTGTAAAACCGCACGAACTTATTCATAGCCCATTATTTTGTCCCATGAATTTTTTACCCAATTCACAACTTCTTGTAAGTTTGGTTTTACAAAATTACCTCGATGATGTCTGATCATTCTGTTTTGAATATATCCATTGATTCTCATCCGCAAATGATCCTTAAATGGCTTGTTTATTGCAATGTTAAGTATCAGTCAATCCTGCCGGAATCATTATCTTCCTCTCAGCAAGAACTAGTGAACCAACCGTCATCTGGTCCAGTAGCGGTGGGTACGTGCGTGAGATGCTGCGAAACGTGTCGAAAAAATTTTTTTTAAATAATTTCAATCGGCATAAAGTAATTTTACTTTTCAATTTATTTTACAAGTTCGCCTGTTCAGCTAACGTTTTTTCCCCCCTTTACGGTGCAGCTGACTATTTTTTTTTATTCTACTAAATGTCAACAATACACGAAAAAAATTTCAGCCGGTATAAAATGAGTTGGTAGAAATTTTTTTCGACACGTTTCGTACCCTCCCACAATCACGCCCACCGCGGGTATAGTCAGAAATTCAACGGTATAAAATCGACCCCTGGCTCCTGGACTATATTCTGACCCCTCAACAGTGGTGGCAGCATAAAATCAACCCACTTTCTTATGATTGCTTGGGTGCACCAGGCCTTTTCACTTTCAATGACATAAATTCCTATAACACGTTGAATCTGGTCTTTTTACCCTTAGTGATTAAAAATGGCGATACTTTCTTGCCATCTGGACGAGTCGCCAAAATACAGGTAACACGTGCACTATCGTAACCGCTAGAAGGAACGTAAATTGACGAAGAAGTCTTGTGATGAACTGTCGTTTGAGCTTCTTGGCCTAGGAATACAATGGTTTCATCCATAGCAATCAATTTGGAGGGTTGGTATTTCGAAAAATCGATGCCATCAACAAAAAGCTTAAACGCATGTGCACGCTTAAGAACGTCATTGCCTTCCATTTTAAACAATGTTGTTTCTCTCCTTAGAGATAAACTTCCTCGTTTGAGCAAGTTGTCCAACCAGTGTTACGATACTTGAAATTCTTCTATGGATATATCAAATTCAGTTACTGTTTCAAGGGCAAATTTTTGAATATCATCCCTGCACACAACCAAAGTCATTGCTCTTCTGCCTACAATCCATTTCCAAATAAAATCTTCCAACCCAGAAAATAACGGTTGCCGACCTTATCCAACTCTGCGCTTTCTTCTCATTTCCTTGGTGCACCAGTTGACTCCGGTAATCGTAGTCTGCACGTCATTTACGAACCATTCGGAGATCCAGCATCTTCTCTTTACAGAATACTACAAGATTTGCACCCCTGGAGTCTTCCCCGGCTACCTTTTTGTACTCGACGGAATAGCTTTTCGTTTTGTACTCAATTTAACTGCGGTAAAAATCATACTTACTAGACTGAAATGAATGAACGTTGTATACCTACACTGCCACACAATTCCAAGAAATAGTTTGAACTGGACTGTAGAAGTAAACAATTAATTTCTCGGAATATTTTCTTTCAAACATTTCTCTGAAATATTAGAAAAACTAAACATATTATTACTTATACTTAATAAAGGGTGGTTAAGTTTTAAGGGCCGGTTTTGATTTTGAATAAAATACAATTTTTTTAAGAAATTATAGTCATTTCTCTTTATTATGATAATATTGGTGTGGCTCAATTACGTGTGAAACAAAATATTGGCGAAATGGCTGCCGCGGCTTCGGCGGCACACCTCCATCCGATGGTTCAAATTTTCGATGACGCTGAGGCATAATTGAGGTTCTATGCCGTTAATGTGCCGAATTATCTCATCTTTTAGCTCTTGAATTGTTGCTGGCTTATCGACGTACACCTTTTCTTTCAAATAACCTCAAAGAAAGAAGTCCAACGGTGTCGTTGACGTTTAGATGTGGTTCACATTCAACATCGGCCCTTGAAATTTAACCACCCTTTATATCAACAGCATTTTTTAACGAATTTTGTTGTTACATTATTTTAACTAGGAATTATTTTCGGGATTTGTTTTATTTTACAAAAAGTTCCGAAAATCATGATAGGGCTTATTTTCAGAGGATGTCTTATTTTCGGAAAAAGACAGTACGACCGGTGGGAACGAAGATCCAGCAAACTGGGCTATGGCACCAATAACTCATTTAACAGTAGAGCAAAAAAACTTAATATACCATATTTTATTAATTTTTCACATTCGATATTATATATAAGTAAGATCTTTATATTCAAATGCGATTCGAACCTGAGTCCGTCTTCAATATGAAAATAATTATATATACATTTAACCTTTGTAAATTAATAATTGATACCTCTTAGTTTATATGGAATATAAAAAGTCATTCATTTGTGAAATGGAGAAAATATGCAATTCCATTAGGGGGGGAAAATTATAAAAAATCAACGAGACTTTTTAGCACCTCAAATTTGCGCTTTGGTATAATAAAATTTAACAAGCAATAAAACTGCATCCCAAACTGTAGTTTGAAGCTTTAATTTATATGGGTTTTGTTAGACAGTAAGCTATGTTTAAAATAAAAAATTAAATATATTTTTTTTTTTTAATTTTATTTCCCCTTTATTTTATACATCTGTCCATTGACATTAAGTACGTTGTTTAACAATTTGGCCAGGATAAAATAAAAAATAATGAACTTGAAAAAAAAAAACAAATTTATGTACTGTCGTTTGGCGTTGATTGTATGACAATGTTTTCACCAGTTTTGACTATTTTTTGGTTTTTTTTTAATATTAATTATTTTTGTATTTAATACTGTCCAATAAAAACTAAATATATACATCCACTTTGCAAATTTTAAATAAAATTCAGAAAAATTCCACAAACTTTTCATACCAATTCTAAGATTTTTAATTAGAATCTCTATACAGACACAGAGTATGCGGTTTGTAGCTCATAAAATTTGGTTTCGGGTGTTTTTTAATAGCTTGCGAACCTAAAATGAAAATAAAATGGAAATATTATTCGACTGCATTTTATTTATTATAATCTGATATGTAATTTCATGGCAATTATTTTTTGAATATCATATCCAAAATTTTTCTACTGCGGCTACAAGGTAAATAGTCCATTCATTCAGTACCATTTTTGACTAATTTTTCAATTTCAATAATAAATCTAAATGAGCCTAATCAGCAAATTTGCGACGCAAGCGATGGTCATTTGGCATCAATTCTTTCACGAGCTGTGTTTTATAGGTACGTAAGCCAAGAGGTTTTCGTAAAATTTTCCACCTAGATAGATAACGGCCAGTTGAGAACGATAACGGCCAAATAACGGCCAGTTGAGAACGACGACGAAACAAAATTTCGGCATCTCATTCAACACTTCGCGCTACAGCAGCAATATTTTCTTTGATACGCACATTTCTTTATCTCGTTGAGGGTTTTGAATCGAGAAGAGTAAATTTAGTGTGAAAGCAATATATAACTGCACGAATTGCTTGCTCAGTAGGCCGATTTTGTTGACTGTTAAACGAACGAAGTCCTGAATTTCGCGAACAAATTTATTTATTTATTTTTTCAAAGTAAATTTCCACAACTTGGAAGCGTTGGCATGACAGTAAACGATTTAAATGTAAGGGAGAATGAGGAGTTGTGAGACGGGTTTTGTTTTTGGACCCGTATTACTCAAAATCTTAATATTATGCATATGTCAACGATGGAATCTTTAGTCAATGAATACTGGAAGCTATTAGTACGGCCTATTTAACAAAACTACAATTTTCCTTAAAATTAAAATTGTATATAATAATATAAAATATAATACAAAATACAAAAATGTGGGGAGTTGTGAGACACCATGGTTTAAATCAATAAAAATGACTTATTTTAGTTGTTAGTTCTTTATTAAGATGAAAAATAAAAAAGAAAAGACAATTGTATAAAAAAGTGTATAAAAAATCCAAGCCATCAATCTGATGATTCGCAGTGAGAACATGTATAATAACCAGTTCGTAAATTGGCGCACTTTAGGTGCACAGCTCGATCGCGTACATTGCAATGAATGGAATTGTTTCTGCTTAACTTAAAACAATAAAAACTCAAATTTAACCAAAAATTGCATGATATATATATTATATACAAACAATGCATGAATATTGCGAGGTACTTATGAAAGATGCGTTAAAACGTCGAAAAAACGGTGTCTTACAACTCCCTAAATCGTTTTTTTTAAATGGCCGCGTAGTCATAAACACATCGAACGTTCATGCCCAAGTGAATGTGTAAATTCAAAGCTAATAGGACAATTAATAATTTGTATATATTAACATTTGCAATTTGCTTCAACAACTGATCGAATGTATCGCAAAACAAATGACGAAAAAAACTTACCGAGAAGTTCCAAAACACAGTAACTGGAGAGATGCGTCGAATGCGTGTAAATATGACCAATGCTAGCTGAAAAGTGAGATCGCATCGAGAACACTTGTTGACACTTAAAATCGAATGTAAACAAATGGAAAATGCCGAAAGGTAACAATGTCTCACAACTCCCTGTGTCTCACAACTCCCCATTTTCCCCTACTAATTTTAGAATGAAGAACATACCCTCGTAGGTGGGCGATATTTGACCTTCAAATTATTATAATTGCCGCAAAGTTCAATTATGCGCGCTAATTAATAGCCAACATATACTTGTTCAAGTGGGAAGAGGCCTACGACACAAAGTAAAGAAAATTGTACTTCTTTGTATTGACAGCCAAGGCGGTAAACAATTTTAATTTATGTGTATTGATGCGCATACATATAATTGCGAGAAAAATATTAGCAGTTCCATTAAGAATATTTTATTTCCCACATCAAATAATAGCTGCAAGCAACAAGGCTCGAGTAACGGTAGGTTGACTTCTAATTGCGGTATTTTGATTTTTGCAATGCTAAGTAGTTAGTAAGGTGGAAGCCATACTCGTAATTATCAACATCGATAATTTGTTTTAAAAAGTTAGTATTATTTCGCAGTAGCCGAATGGGTTGCTGCGTGAGTATTATTTGGAAGTGCGTAGGTTCGAATATCCGTGCATGAAACAGCAAATGATAGAAAACGTTTTTTTTTCTAATAACCGTCGCCCCTTGGCAAGCAATGGCAAACCTCCGGGTGCATTTCTGTTAAGAAAAATATCTTAATTTAAGATCTTATTTTAATTAAATAAATGGAACAAAATAGCAATACATTTGCAGCAAAAAAAAAAAGTGTATCTTACAAATAAATTTAATGATAAAGTTTCCTCTAAGATGCTATGAAAAAACTTGAATCCAAATAGACAGCCTGCCATACTCTATTTCAGAATTAATCAAAGTCTAGTTTGTGATCCAATCTATGAATTTTTATTTAATGCACTTACTGAAGACGAAGAGCCAAGGCCAAGTCGTAAGTTATTGGTGCGGACGGTCTTTGCCTACGCTTCTAAAATGGGATTCTCTAAAGCTTCTAATACTGTCCACCATAATGTCTTACTTTTAAAATTGCAAACATACATTGGTTTTACTAAAACATTCATTAAATTACTAAAATGTCCATTAAATTAATGAAAAGCTACCTTTCGAATAGACCGATGTGGAAATGTGTTTTCAAATCGCGTGATTATCCCGTCTGACATACCTCATTGGGACCTACAGGGTTTGATTGAAAAGTAATGAGCCTTCCCACGCGGAGCGTCTGCCAAGCGATCAACCGAATCGGCTTGTGGGGGAAAATGATTGTTGGACCTTCCCCCTTCCACTAGAAACTGGTCCCAGTTTGCTGGCAACAGCGGTGTAGTCATCATCGCTCCGCGCGTGAAAGCTGTTTTAAAAGTGTGTTAGAATTTTGCAGTGGCGAAAATGCAGCGATCGTTGTCCAGTGCCCAGGTAAAACGGTGGCACAAGTCATTCAAGGAAGGCCGGGAGGATGTCGAAGACGAACAGCGATCTAGAAGGCCTTCGACGACGCAAACAAATGTGAACCGTGTTCGTGAATTTTTGAACATTGACCGTCGTGCTAGTATACGTTAGATCAGTGAAGAGTTAAATTTAACTTATTACAATGTGCGGGAAATCGTGACCGGAAAACTTGAAATGCGCAAAGTGTGTGCCAGATTGGTTCCAAAGGTTTCGACGTCCTCCCGGCCTTCCTTGAACGACTTGTGCCACCGTTTTACCTGGGCACTGGACAGAGAATGGTCCCCTTAAGCCTCCTTGAGTAGCCCAATGGTTTCGGTACTCGTTTTGTTTAGCTTTACGCAAAATTTAATCGAGTAACGTTGCTCCAACGATCACTGCATTTTCGAAAAAATTTACCTTTAAACTAATTGTGGTTATTTTTTAAAAACACACCGCTTAAAATCGCCAACCTGAGAAAACTGAGAAATTTCCTTTCTAAATGCAACCGCTGAAAGCTTCAGCTACTTCGGCTGCACTATCACGGCAGACCGTGGAACAGATAAAGATTTCAATTGCAGGGTAAACAGAGCAAAGGCGGCGGCAAAAGCTGTTTGTGGCATGCGTCCTGATGTTGTTTCACAAATGGAGGGACCAACCGTTTTAAGCCGACTAAAAATGAGAGATATTTTTTTATGAGGAGCTTTTTCATGGCAGAAATACACTCGAAGATTTGCCATTGCCTGTCTGGGGATGACCGCCATTTGAAAAAAACGTTTTCTTCATTTTAGGTGTTTCACGGAGATTCGAACCTACATTCTCTCCGAATTCCGTCACGCATCAACTCATCCAGCTACGGGGGCCGCCCAGGTGCTATAAACTACAAATATTCAGCTCATGTGTGCAGTCAGTATTGTTGCCCTGAAGTGGAACATGTCTGACACTATCGCACAGAGGCTACAATATCTCTTCAACAAATGTCTCTACATCATCTGTAGAATATTGTGGCCGAACACCATCAGCAACGACGCGCTGTGTTGCTACCTCAAGTTTCACCCATGCAGACACCTACTTTAACCAGAGCCGCCTCCCAAGCACGTCAGGAGGCACCTCTTCAACTACGAAAAGATCCAGGACAAAACAAAACGACAACTACTGGACCGGACAGTTTTTAGACACATAATAAACGACACACACACGGGAGACACTTATCATCTTCTCCAGCTCCCGACCCCCAAATGCCGTAATCGGAGTTAACCACCGCCCATAGCAAATGAAGAGAGATCCGCGCAACCTTGGAAAATTTACGTTCTCGATATTCTAGCAGGTTAGACTCCTACCTATTCAGAATTGAGCCCGATATACCAAACATATGTCCAGCATGAGAAGGCGCCCCACACGATACTAACCACCTTTTCACATGACCTATCAAACCCACTCATCTAACACCCATCACCCTCTGGACCCAAGCAGTCAAAACAGCAAGTTTCCTTCACCTACCGTTAGATGAGCCAGAGTCTAGAGCTAGACGAAGACGGCTGGTAATTTATATTGCACTCACAGGGTTCAGTATACTGCTATAACAGCAACAACAACGTACTGTGGATTTGCTCATCCCACGGCTAATCAAATGCAGAAAGTGACGATAAAACATCAGTAAATCACCAAATAGCATCACGAGAATGGTATTGGACTGGAACCCGCAAGGGACTGGAGATGGCGGTCGACCAAAGAATAGTTGGAGAAAGTCCCTGTAACGTGATGCCGATATCACATGGAACGGCGCAAAAATAGTAGCCTGAACCCGTGCACGATAGGAAAATCTTAACGAGGCCTTATGGTTCCGAGTGAAGTGAGTAAGGATAAACAAAATGCAACACAGACTTTCAGAAAAACTTGGTTTTGTCAGTTTCCCATTTAACTGCCAAACAGTATAATTCGTTTTCTTTAATTTCGTGGCAACAAAGTATGCGAATAGTCTAGGCGCGCCATTCCAAAGATACTGCAGAAGCTTTAAAAAATATTGAGAGCAAAAACGGTTTTCCATAAGTTAGCCACCTTGTCTGGTTCAACTAATTCAGCTCGCGGATATCGAGTTAAAATGCCTGATTATATTCCTCACAGACACTGAAAGGTTCAGCAAAAAGAAAAAAATAAATGTTAAATGTGGTATGGGCCTTTATTTTTTTCCCAAGTGTACCGCTGCTCGCACAGGCAACGAATCAACCTACCCTATCCGACCTAATAATGAAATTAAATATTTGCATGAAGGTATATCTGGGCAAATCAAATTTGTAAAAACTGCTATTTATTCTCCACACTCTGATGCCCCTAACCCAGCTCTCTTTCTTCATCCAACTGCGTGCATGGATGAGTATGTGTGCATAGGTGTGGATGCTTCTTTGTGTGCATTTAAATAAACTCTTTGAGTATTGCGAATTTTTATATTTTATTTTTGAGTGGATTTTTATTTGGTTTTCCAAACCACGATTGACTAACTGAATGCATGAATGATCTGGTGATTGGTTAACTCTTTTAACCATAACCTTCAAAGTAGCCAAAGTTTTGCCACTTTGTTTTGAATTTTGCGTTATTTATGTGCTCAAATCAAACAAAACCGAAAGAAGGATGAGAAGTCAATAGAGAAAAATAAGCATAAATGCTTGCGAAATCGTGATATTTGCTTGAGAGGTTAACCTTGTGTGCATGTGTGTGCGTGTTAGTGGCAAGTTATTCCTGGGTGGTTTCGTTTATTTAGTTTTTTTTCTTGAATTTTTTTCGTTTCTCTTACCTTCTCGTGCGCATTATTCATTCACTCTGCCGAAAATTTGCATTAACTTAAAGTGAAGCAAACATTTACTTACATATGTGCATGCAAATATTTATATATTAATGGACATAAATATCACACAATCTTGAATTTCCATAGAAACAATGTCTTACTTAACCGTCGTAACCGAAAGTGTCAAATCTCAATGGCTAATGCTTTGCTCATAGCTTTCGGGCAATTCAAAGAAAAAATGTGTGAAAAAGGTATGTCAGCGAACAGAAGTAAATATATTCATATTTCTGTCACTTAAGTCATATTTCACACCATTTTTATATGTTTCTTTGTTTAAGGGGGTAGTATGGTTAATTCGGTGTAAAACAAGCATATTTTTCGAAATTTTTTTTGTCGACACAGTTGATTTATTCAAAATTTTAAAATTACTTCATTATAAAGTCATATTTAAAGAATATTGTGTGAAATTTTCATTGATTTTTATGAAGAAATGAGTTGGTGGCAGCGAATCTTCGCGGACGTCTCATAAAAAAGTTTGTCCCTCAGAACTCATTATTGGATCAACTAAAATCAAAAAACCAAATTGATTTCATCAGCTAATAAAGTTTCGCAGGTAACAAAGTCGAATTTTTATTTTTTTTTTGTTTTTTTTTAATTTTTTAAAGCGCTTTGAAGTCAAAACACCGATTTTTCATAAAAAAAACTTGAAAACTTTGTTGTTTTAAAATATGGCAAAATTAAAAAAAAAAAAAAACTCGACGTCATTACCTCGTGAATAAAGTAAAGAAACAAAAAAACCAAATTTGAAAAGAATCGGTGCAGTAGATATGAATCTACAGTGGACACCGACCGTAAAAAAGGCAAGTGTGAGAAAAACGCGTTTAAAGATTTTCGGCAGCGTGAAATCCGGTTGGAGAGGTAGATACTTAATCCTTTGTGTCTTTGTCAATTTTACTCTAATGCACTTCAAACTTTCACACAATAATCTTTAGATGTTATAGAATAATTTAAAAAAAAAAAAAAAAAAAATGAAAAAAAAAAAAAAAATACCATACTACCCCCTTAATTGTCTTTGAATTGACTACATACTACGTTAAGCTTATGTACAATAGTTTAATAATTACCAAGAAAAAAACGATTTAAGGTGGTTGATTAAGAAGCCATACGTCCCTGTAAAATCGGCGCCAGAAGAATTGAAAAACAAATTTAAATCCGCGCATGCCCTAGAAATCGAAGCACTCAACCCATTACTGGTTCTCGAGAAGCTACTTTTAAAGTTTTCATACTGCCGATTTTTCTTGTTAGATTCATTAAATTGATTTTTACTCAGAAGGGAAGACCAATAGGTCCAGTAATGATTCGCATAATAAATGAGCTCGACAGAATAGATCGTCCGCTATCAAGTGGTTTTTAGGCAATCAATAAACAGCGAGAGCGGAATGATGGTAAGGTTCAGAAAAGTTTAAAGCTCGGAGCGCAAAATGAAGAAAAACTTGTTGAACTCTCTCAACGCGATTTGAGAGACCTATTTGGTATGGTCTCCAAATAACAGCGGCATACTCTAATCTCGATCTAATAAAAGTACAACATAATGTTTTGAGAGTGTGTGGGATAGTAAATGCAGAACAATTTCGGCGTACGAATGCCAGCATCGAATACGCCCGTATTATAACTTGGTTAACATGTCAAGTGAATTTAAATTCAGTCAGCTCAAGCCTTTAATTTCTTCAACGGATTGTAGAGTTGAGCCAGCATTACTACTTGTATACGAATTATGTAAGGTATTGGTTGATTAAACAAATTTTACGTGGAAGCATTTGTTTATGTTTAATGAAAAACTATTTAAAAAGCACATTGTGTAAGTCGGATTGCAACTTTTCAGAGTCACGAGCACTGTTGCTGGACACGAATATTTAAGATCATCAGCACACGACAAGTATTCACCAACAACAGAGTAAAAAAGGAGAGGTACTAGAATACTTCCATTCGGAATACCAGAGATCGTAATATATATCCGGAACGTCGCATTATCAACGACTACAATGCTATGCATATTGCACAAATATGACTTGATCTACTGCAAAAACGTGGAATGTATACCCATTGATACAAGCTTCGACAAGAGTATTCGGTGGGGCGATTTGTCAAACTTCTTCTTCTTGATTGGCGCGATAACCGCTAACGCGATTTTGGCCGAGTTTAACAAAGCGCGCCAGTCGTTTCTTTCTCATGCTAACCGGCGCCAGTTGGAAACACCAAATGAAACCAAGACCAACCATCAGAACTTTCTAACGTAGAGGAGGCCTTCCTCTTCCTCTGCTACCACCAGCTGGTACCACAACGAATACTTTCAAAGCCGGAGCGTTTGTATCCATTCGGACGACGTGACCCAGGCAACAAGGCCGCTCGATTTTTTTTCGCTGCACTATGTCTATGTCGTAGTAAAGCTCACACAGCTCATACAGCCATCGACTGCGATACTCGCTGTCACAAATGTGCAAGCGTCCAATATCTTTCTCTCAAACACTCCAAACACTATGTCAATCGATTTAGAGAAATCCAGGTAATGTGTGATATTTAGTTACAAAGTGATCGTTGCAAGGTGAGCGAAGCTTAGAACAGATGATATGTAGAACTCACGGAATAGCTTCATGGCTGGCTCGAAGTTGAATGGGAAAGTTGGTGGAGAAGTTTTAGTTTTCTACAATCAGCAGTCTTTTTAAGTCAAACTGAGATATCCATATCACTGTAATTTCCTTCAAGCGGAAGTATATAGCTGCTATCACTAAAGAAGTATATAGACTTCACACTATTGTAGCAACTGCCAAGGACAAATAAACCCATATTCCGACAGTCAATCAGCAATCAAGAGCCATGACTCGCTGATGATGCGTTCGAAAGTAATCGTAGAATGAAATTACGCGCTCGCTGAGCTGGCCAGGCAAGAGTTTGAATAGACTCATAAAATAGTGTTAGTTATAATGGTTGAACACAAACCACTGCCCTGGTATTGTTTCATTGTGATACCAGCGTCGGTCGTAGTGCACTAAATAATTATTGCAATAAACGAATAGTTAAAACATGATGCAAAACGCCCCTGCAATCGAAGAAAACAGTAAGCAAAACTTTTACATTCGACCGAGCGCTTTTTCGGTCTTGGTTCGTGCGGCAGCTTCCATTGAGATGATTGAGCTTTGGTTTCCACGTCATAACCATAAACCCTTGATTCGTCACCAGTTATAACTCTCTGGTGCAAATTTGGGTCGTCGCGGACAGAGTCCAACATCTCATTAGCAATGTTCATGCGATGCTGATTTTGATCGAAATTGAGCAGTTTTGGTACGAATTTTGCGATGACCCGTCTCATGCCCAAATCATTGAAAAAAAAAACGAATGGCACGAGCCAATCGATATGTCTAAGTCCTTAGCAACTTCTCTAACGGTGATTCGACGATTGACCAATACCATTTTCTTCACTTCATCAATTTTTTTGTCTGTTGTTGAAGTGCTCGCGCGTCCGGCACGCTTTTCGTGGTTCACATCTTCTCGGCCTTCTGAGAATATTTTGTACTATCGGTAAACGTTGCTTTGGTCCAAAGTAGCTTCTCGGTATGACACAGTCAACACATTCGGAATGCATCCGCGCACTTAATTTCATTTTTCACATAAAATTTGATACAGGTTCTTTAATCCATCTTTTTGAATAGGCAAGAATTGAAGACGAGCCGAAACACGTGCAAGCAAAGCAGCTGTCAACAATTAACTGAACATTCAAAATGGCCGAACTCGTCGGCATGAGTGAGAGACATGAGTACCAACATATCGCCACAAAAAAATCGAAATTCGAAAATTCAAAATTCGTGATACTTTATGTGCACGCCTCGTATCACTAACACAATCTTATCGCCATATATTAAAACACAGTTTTATTTACACACACGTCCAAAGACATATTCACTTACTCGCCCAATCAGTCCTTGTTCAGATGGCAACGAAGTTTCATTGGTTGATTGGTTCGTATATTACCAATGCGATCTCAGTTTTTTTGTAAACATTGCCCAAATGACGTCATCCCATCAGCTGATTCTGTCAAAATTGCTTAGAGCCGAATAACGATAATAACGGTCTGATAAAGAATATACCTCTAAAAATCTTTTCACCATGACATGCTTTGAAAAAAGGATGTAAAAAGAAGATGGCGGGATGTACACCCATGTTAAAACTGAAAACCGCACACTCCCGAGGCTTATAGTATTTAAGTAATTTATTGCTAAATTTGTGTAGTTTAAAGAAAAGTTCGCTTCTAACAAAATAAACCACATCAGCCCAACTCCGGCTACGCCATTTTGCGAAAAACTTTGTTTCTGCGTTAAAACCATCAAACCAAGTATTAAAACGCCATATGCAAGTGTGTAGTATGAAGGCACTACAACCCCCATACCCATCATCAACACTAAACTGAGATTTTATTTTTTGTTCGAACTTTTATTTTCATTTGTAGGTATTCGGCAACACAATACTGTTGTCAATTCCATCCAATTGTTATTTTCGTTTAAAATTGGAAAGCGCTGACTTTGATAAATGCATTTGCATCTGATTTTCATTGAAATATTTCGAATACAAGCATAGAGACAAATAAAAACACGCGTGTGATTGTATATTTTTTGGATTGGAGTGAAGTTTAAAAAAAAAAAAATAATTAAATAATATTGTCAAAGTATAGTGAAATTGCCGGAGGCACTTTAAAGACAAATAATTGCAAAACTATTAGTTCAAGAATATTGGGAGTTAAGGAGATTGTTCATGAACTACTCCCTAACATCTCCTCTAAGTTTTATGAAATAACCCCGAACCCCGACTCTAATTTATTTTATTGGTTTTACTTTAAGTTAATTTTTCAAAAAGTTGGCAACCCCCTTCAAAAATATTTTGGAAAACAAGCTAATTCAGATCTCTTTCCATTTAAAAACTATATTTTGCCACTTGATTTAACTGAATATTTTAATTTTCAAAGAGATGGCAACCCTATCCAAAAATAGTTTTCTTTTCGTTTCATTACTTTAACCTCAAACTAATTTTTCAAACAGGTGGAAACCCTTTTCAAACATATTTTCGAAACTAAGCTTTCTCAAACCTTTTTTTAATTTAACACTAGTATTTTGATATTTTATTGAACTGATTATTGTAGTTTTAACAGGTGGCAGCCTTATCCAAAAATATTTTTAAAATTGAGATTCTTTAAACCCCTTACCTTTGGAATCCACACTGTTATATTTAATTTATTTTATTAGTTCTACCTTAAATTAAATTCTCAAACAGGTGGCAACTCCCTTCACACATATTTTCGAAATTACGCTTTCTCAAATTTTTTTTTTAATACAACACCAGTATTTTGATATTTTATTGAACTGATTATTTTAGTTTTAACAGGTGGCAACCATATTCAAAAATATTTTTGAAATTAAGATTTTTCAAACCTCTTTCCGTTGATATCAACTTTGTTATATTTGATTTATTTTGGTAGTGTTGCTTTGCTTTTTGCAAATAGGTGGCAACTCTCTTCGAAAACATTTTCGAAATTACTCTCACTTAAACCTTTTTTCATTGTGATATTTCATAAAACTAATTATTTTAATTTAATTTAACTTCCTGTCAGGTGGCATCTCTCTCAAAAAAATATACTATTTTTTAATCCAGGTTATAAACGATTTGTATGCCAAAAATCCCCAAACTCCACAAACTTTCGAATTTTTAATTTTATATATTTTATTTTTCATTTAGGATATATTTTGCGGGAGGCTTGAATTTGTCTTGTTCTATCCTCATATGAAATATGACACTTTTTTACAGGGCAGATGACAATATTTTCGGTATGTCAACTTATAATGAAATGAAATATTTTTCGAGAAAAGAAAGTAATCTTAGCTTCGAAGTAATTTACCTGTCCTTAAACTTGTACTTGAAACACAAAAATTAGCTGAGACTGTCTATCAGAGAACGGTTTAAATTCACAATCCGTATTTATAAATTTATTTAAACTGCCTTGAATTTTCTACAAAAATTTCGGTCCATGTACCACATTTTTCCCTTTCAAAATTAATTACCCAAACCAAATATATTTGCATGTACAAAGTTTCCAATCAAAGTCAAGATCACTCATAAATTTACATAATTCTTTGCACTTGAGCAACACCCACGACGGCGTGGTGAGTTTTAATCCAGGGAATTAGAGCAAACTTCACGTTAAAAAATCGAGGTCACGCATGTGGCACATGTGCGTGTGTGTGACACTGCTAGTGTCGAAAATGTCGTCGCGACGAAGCTTCGCCTACGTCTATTCATGATAACTTAAGGTTGCCTACCAGTGAAAAAATGCGCACAGACAAATCAAATTTCGAATATGCCATGGAGGGTGAAATGCAAAAAAACCAACACAAAAAACCGGAGCGAAAAAAGTTTAAAGCGCTAAAAAATTGTATACTAAAAGTTTGTGGCATGTTTTCGCTCTTCAACGTTAATCTGCAAAATTTTTGTGACGACCTCCTACATATGAATACTTTTGCTTACAATACATACAGATACATACATATGTATGTAGGGGTATGTATGAGGGGAGAATTAGGATTTTTGCATGCGGCCGCCGTAAAAAATGTGGAATTTGCCGTGATTAGTGTTTCAGTGAAGCCTTCGAGGTAGCTGGGATGGCAAAGTTATTTTGAGCTATTTGAAACCAAGGAAACGTAAACTTACATTGCGCAAAAATAAAAAACTGGATATTAAAATCACGTTTAATCTACAGGGGCACTATTTTCTATATACCGACATAATTTTGATTAATTTATTAAAGCCTTTCGCCGGAAAGTAGAAGACATGCACTAGACATTTTTTGAAATTTTTGAAAAATTATTTTCCAGCATCGCTATTAAATGAAGAATTGGTTTAAAATTCACGTACACTTCGAGTAAACCTTTTTTTTTTAATAAACTTCCATAGGCTTATAGAAAAATTACAATATGAACTTATGTATAATAAAAAAAGAAATAATCATCTCAGGGTTTTTGGTGCTATTCAACCCAGTGTGCCAGTAGTTTTCATTTTAACCAGCAGCATTTTAACTATCGCCCAATTTTCTCACTTCAAAAGTGGAATACCTTTTGCTCTATCAGCACCATCAAGTACCGCATTGCATTTTTTTCACAGCTGCGGCGTTTGTTCCTATTCGTCCATTATGATTTAGCTTTGATTTCTCTGCAAAAAGTTTATATCGCGGTAAAGCTCATACAGCTCATATGTGATTTTACAGGTTCGGCAAATTACGACCTCTCTGCCATGGGTGTGGGAATCTTAGGAGAATGTTCAGCTGTATTCTTAGCCTTTGCTGAGAGAGCTAAATATTTATCTCTCTCTCTCTCTCTCTCTTAGCTTCACAGTCTGTGGCAAGAATGATAGAAAGAAGATTGCGCCCATCAATAGTGCGTGACGTCACGTTTGCCGAGTTATGCAGTGTTGCCAACCATTTGCCCTTCACAATAAATTTAATGCTTTTTTATACCCAAAATGCAAAAATGTTTAAGTTTCGTGTTTGTTTCTTTTTTTTAATTTAAAGCTACCGAAACTTTAAGTTAAAAAACAAACTATATTATTAAACAAAAAAAAGGGTAAAATAGGGCAGTCAGAGAAGATTTGAGTGCTAATGAAAATTTTTTTACTCTTATAAAATTTGATTATTTGAAAGTGCAAATTTAATTTTTGGCTCCATTTAAGGTTATGCAAGAATATTAAATCTTCTTCTCTCAACTCTTCTTAAGATTGAAAACCTTTTTACACATTTTAAAAAGCCTTTGAATTTATTGAATGCGAATTAGAAGCATAGAGGTGTAATCGTTTCTTCCGGTCATCAATCCTTAGTGAGACATAGGACATTAAGAGTTGTATTCATTGTAAAAATAAACAACAAAATACCAGAAAATACTAAAGAAACCATACTGGCATTTTTACAAAAGGAGTACCTTATCTAGTTACATAACTTCAAATATAGCAAATAAGTCGTTCCCATAACAAAAGAGTCTCGCTTAACAAAAAAAACTCATAAATTAAATTGTACATAAGCATAACACATTTATTTAAAAAAACGCCTATTTTAAAGACAATTTGTCACGCATACAAAGTTCTTTAAGTGATTCAATAAAAATTTGTTGGGTTATTTTCTTTGAATGGGCATTTTAGTGCGTTTTTATATCCAAAGCTAGGCAACACTGCAATAGCGAGAGAGAGATTTGACTGCCGAAAGCAGAAGAACACCAACAACACCTGCAATCGCGGTCAATGCCCCCAGATGATAATATTACGTTTCCACCGCAGCCGCTATCGTGTTCTCTGCCGCTATCGTGTTCTTAGCGCAAACACCAAACAAAACACCTGTCAAATCCCATACAAAATTAAAACACAACTCCTTACCTAAACCCACTTTTCAAAGCGTGTTTTGTTGGGTTTGCATCTAATTTAATTATTAAGTGGTGGCAATGTTGCTCATTTTCCTCATTTATTATTGCATTCTTATCGAAACATGGCAACAATGATTGCAATTTGTCAATATGACATTTGATTAACGTTTAATATTTTTCTTGTGGTAAGCGTAAGTGGTGCGCGAAAAATATAAAATAAGTCAAATAAGCCAAATAAGTCTACAATCTTTCCTCAGGAATACTGAATCAACTCGTTGCGGATAGTATAACAGGTATTTCTTTTATTTATATATGTAATTTTATTTGTATTTACATCTAATTTTATTAATATAATATTAAGCTGGCCAAATAAGTCTTCAATCTTTCCTCAGGAATACTGAATCAACTTGATTTTAATGGAAAACATTAAAAAATCTAAAACTATTTGGCTGCCTTCCGCGGACGAAGCATTCCTAGATATATGGGGTGAGAAGGCAGCTGAATTGCGAGGTCCACGCAAGAACTCACACATATATGCGGAGATGGCTCAGTCGCTGGGAGTGCTTGGACATGAGGTCCGTCCAGTTGACGTGAAATATAAAATTCACAATTTCACAATGAAATATAGGTAAGGCATATAATATATTATTTCATTAAAGTAATTTTGTTACAGCCTCAAAATTTCCTTTGCAGAAAATGCAAAGCAGAGCAGGGGACAGGATGTTCTCCTGTTTCTTGGAAGCACTATCGGAGGGTTCATCAAATAATAGGAAGGGATAGAGTAAATAATGTTGATGCGGTCGTTGTTGATAGTATAACAGATATTTCTTTTATTTATATATGTAATTTTATTTGTATTTACATCTAATTGTATAATGTTAATTTCTATTTATATATGTAGGCATGCCTGATTCGGTTGCTTCGCCAGCTCCATCAAATTCGCCGATATCACCTTCATGCTCCTCATTTTCAGCTGCTCCGTCTGCTTCGTTTTCATTTTCGCCACCATCGTCTCCAGCACTGAACGAAGCTTCCGCACCTGCAGCAAAAACAAAAAATGCGAAAGTAAGTGAATTAAACGAAACTATTAAATCTTGTATGACGGAAAACAATAAATTAACTGCTGAGTTAATTGAAATCGAAAAAAAAGGTTGCTGCTATTGAGTTATTGACAAAAAGTGTGGTTAGTTTCTTGGAGAGAAATTAATTAACTAAAACTTATAATTATAAATCCTTTGAAATATTGTTTGTGAAAGTGCTTAAAAATTAATATGTGAAATGATATTTAAGTTTTAATGAATTGTGCCTTTTAAAGTTGCACTAAGTGCCTACTACTATCTTTTTTCAAAAATGAATAAAATGTTATTTTATAAAATTATGTATTACAAATTTTATTGTTCTGGTGAAAAGTTGTTTTTCAGATTTAAACCAATTGGACTCTTTGTAGGTCGAAATATTTAAATAAATATTTGGTTTGAAGATAAAATTGTTTAAACCAAATAACCTTTTTAACCAATAAATTATGGTTAATTTAATAAAACATACGGGAGAATCTAGATGAAAAAAGTTACATTACTCACTGAAATATTCCTTTAACGCATTTCTTATCGATTCTCCTTCAGATCAGTCAACTGCATTGGTGCCGTATTGAATATTGCGCCTGGAATCGCGATGCATTTCCACTAGCCAATTTTCCAAAATTAAATCCTTCTCAGCAATCAAAAAATTATGTAAAACACATGCACATGAAATAACTGTGTTTACATTTTTGATGTGGTTATCCACGCCTTTTCCAATTCTCCTAAATCTAAAATAGAACCTGTATTACCAAATCTAAAATAGAACCTGTATTACCAATTTTTAAAAATATTAGAATCTCTAAGTTGTATTTACCGGGCTTTTAAATGGCCAAAAGCAGTTTCCACAACCCGCGGCACTTAGACAATCTATAGTTAAATTTTTTTTGTTCGGGTGTATTGGTCACACTATGCGGATATGGCTTCATTAAATGCTGAGAGAGACGAAAAGCAGAGTCCCCTATAATATGGACTGGTATTTTTGTGGATCCATACTGCAAGCTCAATTCATCAAGAAGTGCACAACTTTGCAACTCGCGCTTTAGCGATGATTTTTCAAAAATTCCGGAGTCGTTGCATCTTCCAGGACTGCCGCAATGTATATAAACAAATCTATATTTTGCGTCTACCAAAGCCAATAGTACTACGGAGTACCACCCTTTGTAGTTGTAGTAATCAATGGCTTCTTCCTTTCTTGGAAGAATTTCAATATGACATCCATCTGTATAATAAAGATGCTTTTGATTAAACGTTATTTTTATCGCATTACTTATAAACCTACCTATTGCTCCAATACATTGTGGATAGCCCATTGCATTAAAATCTGCGACTCCATTCTCAATTTGCGCCCTTGTCAGTGGAAAATTTTTCAAATATATTGGAGCCAAAGATGTCCCAACTTCATTGCAAAACTCGATGAGTATTTTGCAAACAGTTGCTTTGCCTACTCCAAACAAATGTCCAATTGATCTGTATTCACTAGAAGATCCTAGTGCATACAGAGCAATTGCCGCGCGCTTTTTTAGTGAAATCGGGTTTCGATACTTCGTTTCTCTTTTGGCTATTTTTTCAAGTTTGCTGCACAATTTTTCAAAGCAGGATCTTTCCATTCGGAAATTATCTTTGAAAAACTTGTCTCCATTACTCTGGCAGTCTACTTCCCAAAAGGTACTGGAATGTTCCTAAAATATACATGTACATTATACACAAATAATGTATCATAAATCTGTTTACCATACCAAAGACCATACACTTTGCGAACGCATTAAATTGGCAGCAACGCTTAAAATTATTTTATTTTCCCTTAACCTTTTTTTTTAAATAATATGTGACCAACTCACTATCAATTATTTTAAAATAAAATGATAAAATCAACATAACAAATTGAATTTTATGCACCATTTTATAATTTTATCAATTTTTAATTATAATTTTTATTTCACAATGTCAACAAAAGACAGTTCAAACACAATTTCTCCCAAACTTCTGGTGGAAACAGTTGACAGTTCTCCCAAACACAACTCCTGCAAACACGGTGTTTGCTTTTGGTGGAAACGTAATATAAAACAAAGTAAAGTTAAATAAAACTGAGTGAATTATTGAACTAATTATTAAAAAATGTATTTTTTACAAAATTATAAACATTACATCTTAATTAGAACAGCTAGAAAAATTAAATGAAGAAAGAACTAAAACTCCGAGACTAAATAACAAAAAAAAATGCTAACTCAAGTTACGAAAATGGTAATCAGGCCATACTGGAGCTAAAATCACGTAACTAGTTGTCAAATTCGTTGCAGAGCAAAGTAACGGGACCACGATAGGCGCCATCTCATTATTCTCTCCATCGTGAGTCTGTGGTAGACCATAGCTTCATCAACAATCTTCCTCAGTCCCTATCTTGCCTCATTTCATCTCTTAAGTCTGGTTCACCATCAACAAGCCATCTCTTTCTTGGTCGGCCTCTCTTTCTTCTTCCAATTGGGCGCAAAAGTAAACATCCTTTTTTGCATTCTAATAATGTGGCCAATCCATCTAATCTACTGCGCTTAAATAAAACGTATTACATTTATAAAATAATAAAATAAATATTGAGTTTCTCCCCCGTTTTTAAAGACACACGTTTTCACAAAGTCAAAACATGTTCAACTCTTGATTTTCAGGTCCTAGATGAGTTAGCTATCACAATGCTTATCAAAGGTAAAGATGGAAAATTTATAAACGACTTTCAGGAACAGCACAAACGATGGAATGAACATTTTGATGAAGTTTTCAGAGTATCTCACTCTAACTTTTTCGGTCAATTGGTGTTTATTGCTCGGGGTGTCGAACCCATTCTGGTCGCTGTTATTATGCAAAAATTCGATAGGCTATAAAACTGGTTAAAAAGAATGAAATTTCGAGTGTAGCTGTCGATGTTTTAATAGTGTCTTCTGTCCTTTAGATGGCCAATAGCGGTAATTTTCCTTAGTTGGATTTAAATGATAATGGGCTTCAACACTCCAAAAGTGATACTGATAGTGTTTACCGTACGAAATCGCTTCATCATTGCCTCGCGAAAATGTTTACGATTTTAATTTTGAAGGGGTAAAGTCATAATTTTCGGAAATCTGCGGGCAGCCGCTCTCTTGCGCATGGACTGACGCGGAGTGTCGTAAAAACTTGGAGCGATGAGCTTAATATTTTCATTTGTTTTCCATCTGTGGTTGGCTATTTGCCATCGAACTTGTTGCCCAAAAACGTTGAACGAATAAAATCTTCACTTGAGGCATAATCGAATATTGTAACGGAAACAAAATCTTCGACGAGCAGTTGCACCCGAATCATTGGCCTTGAAATACGCTTCGATTGCGAACGCCCGTTGTGCACTCGTCCATTGCGACGTCATGACTAAATACCCGCTCGAGTAAGGGAGCTGACACGGTCCCCTTCCCGCTCATCCGCTTATTGGTTAGCGAGAAACCTTCAATTTCAAACTTATTCTGCCACATCCTGTAGATGGCGTCACCAGACGATGTTCTTTTTCACAACTTGTAACTCAAGCAACTGAAAAATGATGCATTTTTGCTTAAACTTTCTTGAGTATACGTACATTCAAACCTTTAGACATGTTGCAACACCTGCAAGCATAACTTGAATGTGAAATTGTTCATCTCCATCTCAGTCCCTCAGGTCCTATCAATCTACCGTCACCGCAAACAAATAAATATTCCTAATAAATATTCACTAAAAAGAGATTCAAAATCTCAGCATTTCACACCAATTTCCATAGTCGCAACTCACGTAAGGCAGCCCAGAAGACAAATGTTTATGTATGTATGTATGCATGTAACAACAAAAACAATAGCACAGACACCAATAAAGAAAATAACAGATCAGAGGCACGTAATCGGGATGCAATAGTATTAAAATTGCATGCGCAAGTTGTCAGCAATGACAAAAATTGCTTTAGCAAAAACAACAATAGCAACAACACATACAACAATAAGCAGCTGGTGGAAAAGCAGTAATGTGTAGCTGCAACTCTGGCAGAAGTAAAAACAAAAGGTGCATGTTGCCAATCACAACAGCACGAGCAGAATTGCAACAAAGATAAAACCGAGAAAGACAAACAAACAAACAAACGTAAAGATAATAAAACAACAATAGCGCAGTGGCCAGTTAAAACTGTAACGTTGCAAATAGCGCTCACGAAATACACAATAAGCCACTTTAAGCCGAAAGTTAAGCAGCAACGGGCTCAGCACAGAAAAGGCATCTGCCAGCCAGTCGCTAGCCACCATACGCTGTGTGGCTGTCTTCAATAGAATAACAACAAAAAAAAAACGAAAAGGCAAAACGATTGCAACGCCTGCACGAATGAATCTCCAACAAGAATTAGAAGAAGAGGTGAATCGGCTAACGAATGGAGGGAGGAACGCCGCGACAGGGGAATCAAGTGTCAAGCGTGGCTGCTGTGTTGGCAATGCGCATGCTGTGGGCGTTGAGGGGTGAAGGCCATGGCACATTGCGTGCTGTGAAATCTCTCATGGGACACGTCGCCTGCCTCAACACGTTAACACAGCGAACGTGGGTGTGTTGAAGCAAAACGACAAAGAAGAAACAGTAACAGTAGCCACCGAAAATGTGAAAAGCGAAAAGGAGAAAAACTCAAAAATTTAGTCTAGTACGATTGATGTGAGCGAAGGGCTTGCGAGAAATGAGGGGATGAAGAAAATAAACCAATAAGTGGCAAAATGTGAAACGCGACGCAGTATTGAAAGGTGCACGAAGTGTTTGTGCGGTGTCAAGAGATGCGGCAAGGGCTACAGATTGCAGCGAAATTAAGATGAAGCACGAAAAGCGTTTTATCACTTTTTTTTATTGAAAAGGTGTAATAAGCAAGGAATAAAAAAAGAGGTGTGCTTTTGTCTACGAATTACGCTCAATGTACTATGTAAACCGAAAGGAATATCTACATAGATCTGTACTCCAAACAGGCCTGCCTCACACCTTACAGATACTCATATGGGGAGGAGGAAATTGTAATTTCCAGGTGAAGCAAAATATTTATTGATTCACAAAGTTGTCATATGTGAAGCTTAGACTAGTAAATTGCATTAGAAAGTAGTCACTTGAACAAATATCAACACCGAATAAAGCATGAATTGGATTCTGACTGGTGGCTGGTTGATGTGGAAGTGTTTCACGCTTTTAATTAGCGCCAAAACGGGCCACAACACACTGTCTTCAGCTGAAATTAAGAGAAAAATAAAAATAACATGGCTAGAGTGAAAACCTTCTCATAGTTCAATATTACGCGAAGCATTAAGCAATTTAAACGAAGTCTATTAACCTTCCGTATATAAGATGACCAAATCTTACATGCCATACTAGGTGGGGCTTGATAAACCCCACGTCAAGTTGAAGTTTTATAACAGTTACCAATAATTTTTTTTTTAATATTAGGTGCGCAACTAAGTTCTCGCTGTTTTTTTGATGACAATACAACTTTATTATGAAAAAACGGTTACAAGTGAATCATTGAAAGTATTGCCCATTGCTGGCTACTACTTTTTCCCATCTTTCTGATAGATCTCGTATACCGTCACGGTAAAACTGTTCATCTTTAGAGGCCATCCACGGATCGAGCCATTTTCTGATGTCTTCATATGAATGGAACTGCTGGTCAGCTAGAACATGTGCCATCGATCGAAACAGGTGATAATCGGACGGCGCGATATCTGGAGAATATGGCGGGTGGGGTAGGATTTCCGATTTCAGTGTTTCCAGGTAGGTTTCAACGGGTCTCGCAACGTTAGGCCGAGCGTTTTCATGCCTCTCCGCGTATTGCAGCCGCTTTTCGCTCAGTGTTCGGCTCAATCACATCTATTGCACTCGATAGTGATCCCCAGTAAAGGTCTCGTTTGGTTTTGACAGTTCATAATAAATAACACAAACTTGGTCCCACCAAACACATATCATAACCTTCTCAGCGTGAATATTCGGTCGAGGCGACGGCGTAGAAGCATTACCGGGCAGTGCCCATGACTTTCTTTTCTTTGCATTGCTGTAATAAACCCTTTTTTCATCATCCGTTACGATGCCATGAAGAAAATTCCTCCTTTTTTGCCGCTGGAGCAGTTGTTCAGTTGTTCATAGGCGAAAAAACGACGTTCAGCATTCCTTCGTTTTAATTCATAAGGAACCCAGGTCACCTGTTTCTGAATCGTTCCAAAGCATGCAATAGGTTGGAAATGGATTGGTGGGTAACTCGTAATACTAAAGCAAACTCTTCTTGCCTTTGACACGGATCCTTATTGAGCAATGCCTCCAATTCAGCGTCTTCGAAGGTTTTTGGCATTCCTTCACGCGGGCGGACGGTCGTTAACATAAAAATCACCGTCTTTGAAGCGATAGAACCAATCTCGGCACGTTGTTTCACTTAAAGCAGCATCTCCATAAACTGTTTGTGGCTCTCGATGCGGTTCAGCGGCTGTTTTTTTTTCGAATGAAAAAGGAAAATCAACACTTCCCGCAAATGACGATTATTCGGCACAAAATCAGACATTTTCACAAAACCAAAAGTTTATGGTACCAAAACACAATCTCTAATCTGACAAAGCAGTTTGCTTACGATATGTCTATGCTTGGTTTATGACGTTTAGGTTATGTCAAAATCGACTAGCACACACTGTTGGCGGCATCTATTGACAAACAGCGAGAACTTAGTTGCGAACCTAATATTTAACAATGAATCAGTTGAGGCAAAAGACGCATTTATTTATACATTTTAATAGATCTTTATTAAACATTAAATTTACCAGCTGTTTGAATATAAAGGGTGATCAGATTTTAGGTACTTTTTCCAATAGGGATTTTTGACAGATCACGTGTGACTACTGTCAAACTAGATACATAATTTTTCAGGAATTCATTGACATTTCATCATGGAAAGGCTTACACCTCAACAGCGTTCACAGACCGTATTACGAAAATAGACGCTCTGTGAAAAGTCTTTGCGCGCTCAGACCAACTTATGGTGTTTAGCGATGAGGCCCACTTTTGACTCAGTGGATACGTCAAGACGTAAAATTGGCGTATTTTGGCTGAAGAGCAACCCGAAGCTATTCAAGAACAGCCATTATATAATATTTATATATAATTGGCGCGTACACCCTTTTTGCGTGTTTGGCCGAGCTCCTCCTCCTCTTTGTGGCGTGCGTCTTGATGTTGTTCCACAAATGGAAGGACCTACAGTTCTAAGCCGACTCCGAACGGTAGATATTTTCATGAAGAACTTTTTCATGGCAGAAATACACTCGGAGGTTTGCCATTGCCTGCCGAGGGGCGACCGCTATTAGAAAAATGTTTTTCTTAATTTTGGTGTTTTACCGAGATTCGAACTTACGTTCCTTCTGTAAATTACGACTGGTACTCACGCACCAACCCATTAGCACACGGGCTTAATGAATGGATCGAGTCAAAAAAATTCGAATTTTTCATCAGAGGAATCCGTATGCTGCCTGAAAGATGGGGTAAAGTTGTAGCTTTCAATGGCACATACTTCACATTATGCTTAATTGTTTAAATAATTCGTAACTTTGGCTGAGAAAGGGCGGAAGCTTATTCCCATACCCAATAACTACAGATTGTTTGCTTTCTTATTATGATACTTAGATGTTGGATCAGCATAGAATTTGATGCAGATTTGTCATGGTAGGCCAAATGACAGAAACTCGTCCCCTGCTGCTGGAAAAGTTTTCACATTCTAATGTTACAAAATCAAAGCACTACACGGGCTGTAGAGTATGACAAATAAACATGATATCACGCATGTTCTTCTAAAATGAATCAACTCGAAATTTCCAAGTTTTTAGAAATTAAAAAAAAAAAAACAAATTAAATGTAAGGGATCCTAGTGGTCTTGAGCTCGAAAATTTAGGGTATTTTCAGGACTTTTGTTTTTTTAATAAAAAAAATTACAACGTATTACATTTTTTGGATTTTTATTTAACTTCTATTACATACAAAAATGAAAAAAAAAATTATTTTAAAAATGGCGCTAAAATACCTGAAAATTTGTATCTGGACGGTGTTGTTCGTTTTGGCTCTTCTATTAATCTGAAACACAAAATCAAACCAATTATTAATCAGTATGTCTTTAGCTATGTTCTGCACTAGAAAAAAAAAGAAAATTTACCAAATGGCGCGGTTTTGAATTTGACACTCTAAAAATCTTGTTCTTTTTTCAGTACAAAAAGTTTTAAATACAAAAATATGAAATAATTGAAATGCCATTGATGTTAAGAACAACATATTCATTTTTCAGACAATTCGGAAGAATATTTTTTTTTTTTTTGTTTTACAACACCTGGCCGAAAAAAGTAGTTTTGAGATAATTGAGTTTAAAAATTTTGAGAGTGGATAATGCGACCATTGATGCCGCCTCGTGGCGAATCTGACTCTACCTACTAAAATGGCTGTAGCATCGAAAATACTGGGAATATTCTTCCTATAATTTCCAAATATCAAAAACATATATTTTTGGAAAATTCTAAACCACTGGGACCCCTTAAGCTAGCTGAAATTGGGCACAATTAGGTGCAACTAAATGTCTAGTTTTTGAAATAGTTGAAACTAGTTGAACTAGAAACGGGCAAGTAAACATTTGTTACATACAACTACAACTATATGTTAAGTGATGATGTACTTTCCAATCTACCGCAGGTCTTAGGTAAACGCTTTTGAAAAACGTGTGAATGCACATACGCAAAGATGAGCTGCTAATTGTTTTCTTTGGTTCTTTTGTATGGTTTTTGTTTTACGCTATTTGTGGCGTGTGTTTTTCCACAGATTGAGCAACCTACAGTTTTAAGCCGAGGCCGAACGGCAGATAGCTTTTTATGAGTAGCTTTTTGATGGCAGAAATACACTCGGAGGTTTGTCATGGCCTGCCATTAGAGCACTGAGCACTTCCGAATGGCAGTCATTTACCAATCCATTCGGCTAAGGTGGGCGAATATAAGACTAAAACGAAAATAATAGAATTCCGAACTCCTGCCTCTGTCTTGAAAGACTTTATGACCACAAAATGTGGTATACTAAATATATGTACAACTTTTGCGGCCACAAAAGCAAATTGACTGCTAGATCATCGGTTTTTTCAAATGCATCTACATTTTTATGTAAGGAAGAGTTCACTCTGATTTTAAGTTAACACTTTTCTTAGCTTGAACGAAATTACAATTTTCATAGAATTTCTCCAAATTAACACCCAAAATGTTAAGAAACAGTTATACCAGAATAATTTTTATTCAAATTTTCGGCAACAACAAAAACATTTATGTCAGTGGTGGCATTTAAACTACTGCCCGTCAGAAAATTTTGGCTGATAATCCGTCCCCAGCAACAATGTAGACATACGTACGTACATAAAAGCAAACACATATATAACTAAAGTATATTAAAAACTGCCACACGCTGTTTGTGCCGACGCCACTTCAACGACTAATGAGTGTATTGTAATCAGTCTGCACTTTTGGTTGTTGTAGCGCGCCCGCTGTTGTTTACTTCACGTCAAGGTGGCAGTTGGAATGCAATTTCACTTCTTAAAATATTTTCGCATTTGCTTTGCTCAACTCTATAATTACTATATATGCGATTCCCTTTACTGTATGGCGTAGACCTCACACATGAGCATGCGAGTATCAGTAGAAACTACCCCATAGGGAAACCTACTGGTACCGAATTGGAGAGACCTTAATGAACTTACTAGACCCAAGGCAAGTTTGGTTTTGTAAATTTTTCTATGGGAGCTATTCCAAACTATGGTGAAAAGACTCAAAGTTGAGTTCTTTGCCAGACCGTTTTTCGGTTCTGAGCGAATTTGACAGAATCAGCTGAAGGGCTGAAGGCACTCGAAATGTGTTTACAAGAAGAGATTGTGTTGGTGATTCAGGAAAAAAAATCAATCAATGACATTTCGTTGCCGTCTAAGCAACGGCCGAGTTTCCAAGTGATGTGACAGCCAAAGTTTCCCTCCGAATTTTCCTGTTTACCGTTGCTAAATATCAAACATGCCTGCTTGAAAACTGGAAAGCCGGCCAGCAAAGAGGACTTATATCATAGTTCTCACGTCAGTCTATTCTACGTTACCAGTACGACTTTTATACAGGATTGTCAATCCAGCAGCGTTCCCTAAACGTTTTCGGAGAACAAAAAGCTAAGGGCTTTCAATAAGAGGTGTTATTCCCGTAAAAGATCAATAGTTTCGTTGCTTGTGTGGCACGTAGCGCCGTCTTGTTGAAAATAAACGTTGTCCAGATCAATACCATCCGATTCCGGCCATAAAAAATCGTTAATCATCTCGCGATAACGCAATCCATTCACCGTAACTGTTGTTTTAGCCTCATTTTCTAAAAAATAAGGTCCAATGACTCCGACGGACCACAAACCGCACCAAACAGTCACACGTTGAGGATAGAGAGGTTTTTCAACCATACCTCTTGGATTTTCTGAGCCCCAGATCCGACAATTTTGTTTGTTGACGAACCCACCAAGGTGAAAATGGACCTCATCACTCAAGATGATTTTTCGATGGAATTTCGGATCATTTGCATGCATTTCAACGACCCAATCAGCAAAGTCACGACGTTGTTGATGATCGGCCGGCTTGAGTTCTTGTGTTAACTGGACTTTATAAGCCTTAAGACCCAAATCTTTATGCAAAATATGGTGTAATAACGTTTGTGGAATGCCTAATTCTAAAGAACGACGAGGAATGGACAAACCTGGGTTTTCTTCAACACTTTCGGCTACAACAGCAATATTTTCTGCTGTTCTTGAGCGACGTGCACGGGTTTTATTCCTCACATCACTAACTTGTCCCAACAGCTCGAACTTTTTCACCAATTTGTGTATTGCGGTCCGACAAGGTGCTTCACGATGACTCAAAAATGTTCGAGTTTTACTTAGCACAGACGGTGCCAAATTTTCACCATTTTTATAGGGAATTTTAATAATTTCATTGCGTTGGTTAAACGTGTATCGTTCCAATTTTATTGATGGCGTAGTTTCTACCTGTCAAATATCGAAAAATGACAGCTTCAAAAGTGACGTCTACTGAAATAGCGGGATATTCAAAATAACACCTGTTATTGGAAAACCCTTTATAAGATAGATATATTCAATGTATTATTTACCGACGATATGAAATATGATATCCTATCTGCGAAACCGTTCATATGAAACGGCGGTCTTAGTAAGTTAGCCTGACAGCATTGATAGGAGACAATGAAAGCTCTTGTTTCCCACTTTTCTGAAGCTGTAGTCGAAACGCATACAAAATATTAGAGTTTAAACCATCAGGCCGAAAAGAATTTAACAAGCAGTCCAGCACTGAGGTGTTCTCTACGTCCTTTTGCGCACTTTTAACATCGCGGAACTATGAAACGAGTATTTACAAGGGCCTCGTACTCTTCTGTGCGACATCAGACGCTACTTTAATATGGATGCAGCTAGGCAAATACGTTGAGTTTATATCAGTACCCTAAAATCTTAACTCTAATGAACCACCTTCGATAGTGTACTCTCGGTCTCATTACTAAAAATGCAATATAAGCCAACGCAGGGAGCCGCAAGAAAGTCCGAAAGTTCTGATAGCACTTGAGGCAAGGAAAAGAAACGTTCCTGGTAATGCATTGGCTGTCCTCTTTAGGAAACACATATATCGTCGCCGAGGTCTAATAACAAACAGTGGATAAAGATACCAACCTATCGGAACCCCACACCTAAGAGAAAATCAGATTGTGTTCAAGTATCGTAGAGGCAACACCTCTACACGGAGAACTCGGTAGTCCTCACAATAAGCTCAATAAAGTGATCAGCAAACAGTTTCTGTTGGATTGCTCTCAATAAACACCTGCTTGAAGTTGAACCGCCTCTTAAATTCACCTGAAGCACTATCCTTGAGCTAGGAAGTGAGGTTCAGCAATACACGGGCAACAACACCTTTACAAATTCTCGTTATATAAATGACATAATCGAAGGCTAACACTGCCTATGGTACACCAGGGCTGGCACAATTATTAGTATTATGCAGGGAATGCTCGTTCCGGACCTAAACAGCGGTTTCATGCTGATTCTGAAAAAGATGTCTGGTAAACAATCTTAAACTATTCGTCAAGAAAGAAATTTCGACGCTATCTAGAGGATCACTCCAACAAAAATTTGAAAAATCGTATGCTCTAACTTGGATGGAGTCAACATTATCTCGCCAAAGTTATCGGGCTATGGCCACAAAGCTTGCAGTTCATTTCTTCAGCAAGCCCCTATGTAACATGCAGTGTCTTGTTCAGGTCACCAGTAAGGGCTCTAAGATATATGAGCCATGTAAAATTTGATTTTTGAATCGGCTATAAAAAAAACTAATCAATATTTTTTTAAACTTTTTTTTTTATTTTGAAGATTGAACATTTTCATTTATGAATGAAAAATAATATCGTTCAAATGACTGCCACGACTGGCTTTACAGTAGGCCATTCGATCAACCCAATTTTTAAGCACATTTTCGATTGTTTGGGCTCCAATTTCGTGAATGACAACTTCGATTTTGTGTTTTAAAGCATCAATCGTCTCTGGATGGTTCGCATAGCATTTGTCCTTAACGGCTCCCCACAAAAAATAGTCCAACGGGCTTAAATCACAGCTCCGATGCGGCCAATTGATATCGGAATATCGGCTGATCATTCGGTTTTCAAAAACGGTAAGTTCGAATGTAACTTTGGCAGTGACAAGTTGCACCGTCCTGTTGAAACCAAATGTCGTCCATGTCACCCCCTTCAATTTTTGGAAACAACTCGTTGAGCATGTCACGGTAACGCTCGCCATTTACTGTAACCGCGGAAGAAGAAGAGGACTCACCACTTTGGAAAAAGGTTTACAATATTTCCCAATTTTGTTCAAGAATTTCCCCATTTCGTAAATTTCAAACCTTTAAGTAAATTATGAACACATTTGACATGTCATTTGTGTTACCATTCTCAAGAAAATAGGTGGTTCAAAAAGCAAACGCTATATGGGCCACCCTAGTATATATAATATATATAATTGGCGCGTACACCTTTTTTGGGTATTTGGCCGAGCTCCTCCTCCTCTTTGTGGTGTGCGTCTTAATGTTGTTCCCCAATTGAAAGGACCTACAGTTTCAAGTTGACTCCGAACGCCAGATATTTTTTGTTATGAGGAGCTTTTTCATGGCAGAAATACACTCGGAGGTTTGCCATTGCCTGCGGGGGGGCGACCGCTATTAGAAAAAGCGTTTTCTTAATTTTGGTTTTTCACCGAGATTCGATCCAAGATAGTATCAGTCAAGTTTGAGAAGTCGCAATGAGATCCTCCGTGAAGAAACCTTCCTTCGCTTTTTGATCGCGCAATATGACCCCCAGATGTTCTACAGAAAAACTCTGCACCTTGCAAACCTCTATTACAATTACATTCTGAGTACTAAAACAAGTCAAACTCCTCTACTTAGCCAGAATGTTAAAGAAATGTAGAAGGCGCGCAGCACGGCACTAATCCCTCTTCACAGACCCACTTACTGCAACTCATCTAACAACATCAACCTCTCTGATCCGAACTCGTCGCAACAGTCAGTTTCCTGTGGCTACTAGTAGATGGAACACCGAGCTCGGTAGAGGTTAGTGTGTTAGCTACAACTACAATTTTATTGCTCTGCAGACAGCTGCCACTATTGCCACATGAACAGCGAAATATGACCTGCAATTACCAAAAACCCACCACTTCTGAACCAAACTATTTTTAGTAGTCCAAGCTTTCCCTAGAGGACCTATTGAATACACACGAATGCACGCTATGTATGTAAATATGTGCAGGTAAGCTCGTTTGAAGGTACTTCTGTTGCACTGCACTCGCAGGAATGTGCCTTATCTCATTGTCGAAAAACCTCGACTCGTGACATGCAGCTACTGTTCGTTCTATTTCATCGTCTCTCTATTTTCATTTACATACTCTGCAGTGACAAAAGTTTTTCGGGATTTAAATTTGTCATTCTCTTTGCTGGAAATTCATTGCTGCTTTTGCAACTTTACATTCTGCCACAGTTGCATGCACAAAAATATATGTTTGCTGTATGTAGCTGCAACAGCTGCCTTAATATCGATGCCTCTTTCGCCTCTTTCTTTCTCCCACATTTCACCCTTTTTTATGGCTTTTGCAACTCGTCAAGCAGCTTCTGTACGTGCGTGTGCATCCGTGTTGCAACAAAATTCCCCACGACACATTCCCATCGAAAATTGGCGAAAAAATTACTCTTCTCATTCCGCTATGCAGCAGCAAGCGTTTCACTTTCATTTGGGCGCAATGAATCTTCAACTTTGCATAAGCAGCAGGTATGTACTATATGCACGGTTGTTGTTGTTGTTACAGTTACACATCTGCCCTCCGTTGTAGCGCATAAAAATCGAAAGTTTTCGTTGCTTGCACTTGCCCTTGCCACATTGTCGTCATGATGTTGCATTCATTGATAAGGCAGACGTGATTTTGACTTCCTTCGACATTGTGTCCTCTTCGAAACTGTGTCGGATTTTATTTTTTCTATATATTAACATATATTCATACATATATATGTTTACATATATATTTGCAGTACCACATCTTATCTATCACCCTCTATCTCCCTCTCCTTGACTTATTCTTCTGTTACCATTTCTGTTGTTGCTTATGGTAATCTGAATATTCCTTCGCTGCTGCGATTGCAATTGCTGCTCAGAAGAGTGTGCCTTCAGCCAGTAATTATGCACAACCTGTGACCTATACACGCTTATGTACGCAATGATGACGCAATTTAATGTGCGTACGTTACATAATTTATGCAGTTGCTCCCGCGCATTTTCGTCTTGCCTTGATAAAGCATTTGCAGCTGAAAAAATTTCAACAATTTACGACACCAGCGTTCTTTTCCTGGCAACGGAAGTTGATATGTAACTATTGCCTGGTTCAGATATCTAAGTACGTTCTTGCGTTATCAGAACCTCGTGGAAGTTAAAGAGGGAAGAAAGAAAAAATAGGAAGGGCATTAAGGCAGAACTTTATAAAATTAAATATCGGCCTGGCTAGCGTCCACACAAAGTTTTATTGAAACCTCACAGGATGGCAATGTCTTAACTACCGCCTCAAAATAGCAATTCACGTTGTCTCTCAGAATGGAAATTCACTCATTCAGGAGATTTATGTCTAAGTCCGCTAGGAAGATGCTTGGAAAACTACCCATCGGCACAGAACGCCTTGTTTTAGAGCCATACATTCTAGCGCCTATGCCTTCTGGTATATACGAGCTATGTATATCAATGCAGGGCACAGGCTTGGTGTTTTCATTCAAGTGCAAGTGTACTCCAGTTCAATTATAAACTTCTTCTCAAATTTAATAACTTTAGTGTATCATCCCTGGGTATCTGGACAAATGGGAGCTGCAGGCTCAGTGATTCCATCTTCTTCGAAGCATCACCTTCATCGCAGCTGCAAGGCCGGTTCGCAAAGCTCGGCACACGCTAAAGCTTAGTCAGTTCTATCCACACTATCGAGTAGCTCTCGATACCCAAGCAACGGCTCCATATGCTTCATTGCTCTGATTGGGAGCACAGAGCCTCAGCAAGACTCTTCCATTGTACAGGGCTCTACGCTGTTGTTTTTGCACCGTCCCATAAGATGTCGGCATTTGCTAGTACGCGCAGCATCGACCTTCTCCAAGTGTTTTTTGGTCGACTGCGACCTCTACTCCCTTGCGGGTTCCAGTCAATGTGTGTCCTATCCATCGTCACCTTCTGCATTTGAATTGACTAAGGATGGGTACCTCGTTCGTTAATCTCTACAGTGCAGCGTTACTGATGGTGTTTGGCCAGAATATTCTGCAGATGATGCGGAGGCATTTGTTGATGAAAGATTGTAGCTTCTGTGTGATGGTGTCAGAGACCAGCCATGTTTTGCTTCGGTATAACAATACGGACTTCACGCATGAGTCGAATATTTGTAGTGTTGTGCACCTACAGATTTGCAAACTCCCCCCTACTTATGCATTCACCCGCCCTTACTTTGTTTAGCCTGCAATTGACATCTTCATCTGCTCCGCTCTCTGCCGTGAAGTTGCAGCCGAGGTAGCAGAAGCTTTCGACAAATTCCACCGGACATACGTCAACCAATATCTGCCTTGCGTTATTGTGGTTAACTCTCATAGCCTACATAAGCTACATTTAATGGTATTTTTCTAGAAATCCGTGCTTGAAAAGCTGTTGCGCCAACACTTTCAGACAGGTTGTGGGTTGGTTGTTTATAGTGGTGATTCATCCAGAATCCAACTAGCGCATCCGCAACATTTTGTTGCCACATCCTCGCTGCCAACTTGTTTAAGGGTTATTTCACTGGAGCCACTACTATATCCAGTCTGTGCGCAAGGTTCTTTAAATTAGGTTGTTGACGTGTAAACAGTAGCTTGCCCAAGGTTGACATTCTCTCCTTCCTTAAGGCAGGGCATTCACAGAGGAAATGGAAAATTGTTTCCTTCTTCTCTAGTTGTTTACACCTGTGACAGTGTATCTTGTGAGAAATATCCATTTTGGTTGTTTGTTCTCCAATAGACCAAAACCCAGTTGTCAGCGCCGTGAGCCTGCAGGTATCCCTTTGTTTCATATTTGTCAGTATTGACGTTTGTTTGAGGTTGTAGGTGGGTCATAGTGTTCTGTTAATTTTGAAAGTCGTCTGATCTCTCAACTTACAATCCGCGATTTGGAAGATTGTTGAGGTAATTGCATTCTTGATTGCACCCAGTGGTCCGAATACCTATTCTGCAAGAATGTTATTCATGGCAGATTCTCCTCTTGTCACCTCGTCCGGCTTTTCGTTCCCTTCCAATATGCCGATGTCCCGTGACCCAGATTAAGGTAACTTTGTGGATTACACTCAAGGTGGTAAGAATATTTCTGCTTTTTCCACCGAGGCCGAGCTCCTAATCATTTTTGTGGTGCGCGTCTTGATGTTGTTCCTCAAATGGAGCGACCTGCAGTTTCAAGCCGACTCCGAACGGCAGACATTTTTATGAGGAGCTTTTTCATGACAGAAATACACTCGGAGGCTTGCCATTGCCTGCCGAGGGGCGGCCGCTATTAGAAAAAACTATTTCTTAATTTTGGTGTTTAACCGAAATTCGAACCTACGTTCTCTCTGTGAATTCCGAATGGTAGTCACACACGAACCCGTTCGGCAACGGTGGCCGCCCTTTCCCTTTTAATTTTCTTTGAATCTACTCGACCTCGAAGAAATCTAAGGAGCCGAAGTGCTCGCTTCTTAACGCATCAGTGTCAAAGACCTCAAGCCTGATTCGAGCGAAGGCGAGGCAGACGACAGAAAGTGGTCCGCCGTCTCATCCTCCCACCTTTTCCATGTGTTATGCCCATAGAAAGTGGCCCGTCATCAGTCCAACAAAACTTCATACAGTGCCCTCTGCTTAGTGATAGAAGGAACTGCGACAGTCGGTCGGACAAGACGGGGAACAGCAGTTTTGTCCATCTGGAGCCTCTCTCAGCCTGCCAAGCTCGCTTGTGGGTTAGAGTAACCCGTTTGCTAAAGACCAAGGAAGTTGGCCTCAGAGCTCATTCCGACTAAAGAGTCAAAGAAATCTGCAATTAATAACTTACAAGCTTCCCCTATTATCAATACTTCCTTGTCCTGGAAGACACTCCAAGTATTGGGAAGGCGAACAGATTGAAAGATGGCAGGTTGTACTCAAAAACAATAAAAGAAACGATTTTTACAAAATCCCATGCGCGATGCATTTAAATGAGAAATTCTGCATACATTTCAAACTGCAGTAATGTGCGTATGCTTCATCTAACTATTATGCCACATGAGTCAAATTGTTAGAGTTAATCATCGAGGTATTTCATAACATTTAATATTGCTTCACTAAAAAAGATGAGCAACAAATCAACATAAGCTACTGACAGCGTAATGAGCACTTGAGGCCAAACACAAAATGATGTATGGAAAAGGCATCAAATCAAACGGAATGACTAAATATTGGAAAGAAAAGTGTTGCACAATAGAAAAAAACTACCGTAAATAAAAAAAGACCAGAGGGGCATAATAAACTACTTCCACAAATCAGTAGCAGAAATAATAGCAACGCTGTTCGCTCAGCAAATATGCCCAAATCTGTCTGGCATTAATCTTTGAAAATATAACAACTTAATTGGAAATAATCTGAGTCACCAACAACATAATCTGGTTTTGCAATATCAACAACAAAAACTGTTTTTCTTGCATGCCGGCACAAACAAAGCAAAGGCTGTCGGACTACAAAATAATAGAGTTGCAAAGTCAAAAAATCAAAAAAAATTAAATGAAAAGAAAATAGAGAAGAAGAAGAAATATAAAAATTAGAAGAAAACAACACTATGAAAGTATTAAGTCACATGGCTAGACTCACCGAAAAAGGAAGCGCGCTAGCAATAACAACAACTCAACAAGCAATATTTAGGCAATATACCAAGGTGTTGCGTTGTGGTGGACCGACCGGTTGTTGTTGCACTTTGCGGCCTGTTTTGGTAAATATTGCACAGCTGCTGGAAATAGACAAACTCTACAATCATGAAGGAGACTCGCAGGAAGAAGCCTGGCAAAATGGTACGGAAAAGAAGCAGGTTGACAGAGAAAACATGCAGAGGCAGCACAAAAGTTTACAAGAGCGCTGCATGTAGCAATACTTACACTCGCACGTAGCCAAGTTAGCTGAGCTGAGTCGTAACCACAAAATTTAATAACTTCCAGTGGTGGTCAACTCTATTTTCATTTCCAGATGAAGTAGCAGCACCTAACAACAAAAAGCGCAAATTCATAGCGCATAACGGCAAGCAGCTACCGAAAGTAACCGCAACAAAAATACCTATTGCAGCAAAATCAACCACAAGCGGGTGAGCCGAACGAAAAGCTGGTCAATGGTTAGAGCAACTTGAAAATTGTGCAGTGTCGCAAGCGCAAAATGAAATTACTAATGAAAACGACAAGCCAGTAGCAGGGACTTCAAAACAATGATGATGATGATATAACAACAAAATATGCTGGCCAAACCACATTGGCAAATGGAGGCGGTACCGATGGCACGCCACTGCATACGCATACATACGTACACACATTGTTTGCAGGTGAAAATGCCACACTGCATAATGGCACCAACAATAAGAAGAATACAAAATACAAAAACATTCCACTTGCAACATCCTGTTGAGTGTTACCACAAAAGCTGCAACCAAGCCGCAGGCTAGTAATCGAAAGCAAAAGTGATCCGCATATGAAACCTGTCGAAGTAAGAGAACTGTGCAGAGCAGAGAGCGCAGCCAAAGTTTATTAATAAAATAACAAAATAATGGAAAAATAAATACACTCAGAGCCGCCCTGAATGCCACAAAACAAATGAAGCATCAACACTGCAATGTTGCAAGCTTTAACGACAATTCAACTAGCATCAGCGGATGCTGCGGATATTTCGGTGAAGATGGCAAAACCAGTTCGTGATTATATGTTGCAACTAAAAGTCACACAATGCAACGCAATAGAAGAGTGAGGCAAGCCTCTGGGTAAACTACGAGGCGCGAAGCAGAGCTTGCCCGCTTCACTTTACTGCGCGGCCTTCATGCAAATGAAAGCGAAATTTCATCCCGCTTGCCAGTAAGAAACCACAATAACAATACAAAAAGACAAAGAAAAAAAAAAAATTAATAAAACAAAAGCAAATAACAACAAATGCCAAAACGCAAATAAAGAGTCCAGTAAACATCACAAACTTGTTTTTCCGTGTACCGTTATATCTCAGTGACTTAACAAAAGCCCCAACGAAATAAAGTCGAAAAAAGAAATATCAAAACAATCGTCATCGTTTGCCGGTTTCTTTCCTAGTCATGAACTGGTTGGCGCTCACGCACCAAACGCTCTCTTAACCAGCACTCGTATTCCCACTAGCGCATACAAGTATGTATGTGTGTATGTATATATGTATGTGCTCATTTAACTTGCTTTGCCTTTATCTTGCTATGGCGCATGCGTGCGCACTGTCAGCCAAGTGATACATGTAAATTGCGAGAAATTTGCATATTACGAAGCAGCCACGTTAAGTGAAATATTTCACCTTTTCAGAGAAAAAATGTTGCAAAACTGGTAGTGGCTGCGCGCTTACTCATCTCTTTGCGCTGTTCGCGCACGCCCCATAGCTCCAGCCGTTGCCATTGCTGTCGCTACTAACATTGTTGGCATTATTGCCGTTTTTGTGGTTTCGTTTATGTGGCCGCGGTTTTGTTATGTTGTTGGCTCACGTTTCACATTTGACTGTGCTGCTATGCGAGCGTCACCTGCGATGTAGCGCTGCACAGTGTAACACAATTGAATTATCTACTTGTAATTACAGTTGAACGATGCCATGCCAAGTGATCTACCTAAGTAAAGGGGCTTGCAATAAGTGTGAACTGGTTTATTTATGGTTTAAAACCATACTAATTTTGATAAAATTCAAATATTTTTTTACTCAATGTGAAGGAGAACCGATGCAATTAAATGTTGAATATAATATCACTCTCTGGACAACATCGCGGCTGTTGCATATTTAAAATTAGCCAGACTAACTAGATTTATAAAGTGTATGAGATGGATGGATGGATGGATGAGTAAGGATGGGACAGTTCCGGTGGTATCACAAGGGGTCTCTATTTGGTCTGGGTGCGTAGTAAGGCAGCCACTTTACGTAACCTAACCTATAGCACAAGTTGTTCATCTGTGGATATATAAGGTTGGCCAAAAAGTCTTGCGGTATTTCCGCAAGCTTGTCTTTGCAAGCGCGTAGTTCTAGTTGTATTCGTCGCATCGGTTCACGCTAGAGCTTTTTGGAAAGCTCTTTTCACGTGCTTACACGTGTTTGATTAATTGTTGTTTGCTTTTAGTCGTTCGTGAGTTATAGCGTCGCAAACATGGAGCAAAGTAAAGAGAAAATACGGCATATTTTACAGTACTACTACGATAAAGGCAAAAATGCATCGCATGCTGCCAATAAAATTTGTGCAGTTTATGGACCCGATACAGTTTCCATTTCCACCGCACAACGATGGTTTAACCCTTTCGGTCCGAACGGGACTTATATGTCCCGGCACATGTTTGAAGATACCTAGCCTGGAAATTAAGCGAATTTAATGGACTTTATTTATCCCATTTCGTAGTTAATGCCATTCTTAACGGTATTTCCTTCCGTTATTTGAAGTTAAATGGTAAACACGTGTTCATTAGTCAAAAAACAATCGCAAAAGTGGACGCGAATTTTGCAAGTGGTAGGTTTTTTTGCGATTTTTCGTGGTTTCTTCAAAGATTACTGAAAATATATTTATTTATTGTGCTAGTGCTCTATTATTATATTGAGGTAAGTAAGTAAAAGTTTTTGTGTGACTGGCATTTATATCCTGGTGGGACGTATGTGTCCCATCAGTATTCTTGTTTGCTCCTTACCATAAGTAAAAACCAATTTTTTTATACTGTATTACTTGCTCATTGTTTTTTTCTTATCACTTTACTGAAACTAAATATATGTTGAATTCATAATAAAACAAACTTTTATATAAAACAGTATTGGATCATAAAATACTAAACGGGACAAATGCGTCAATAAAAATACTGAGGGGATATATATGTCCCAGCCCCTCCCACCGCCCCTTTTTAACCGAATACAATTTTGATGAGGCAAAAGACTTTTATTTCACCCTTTGCAACTATTAAACATATAAAATAATTTGTATTTCCGTTAGCGGCTTTCCGTACCGAAAGAGTTAAACGTTTTCGTTCTGGTGCAGAGGTGATCGAAGAATTGATCGAAAGAGACCGGCATAGTAGCAGCCGTAGCATCGGCCAAGAGCTGGGCATGAGTCATCAAGCCGTTATAAACCATTTGAAGAAACTTGGATTCAAAAAGGAGCTCGATGTATGGGTGCCACACGACTTGACGCAAAAAAACATTTTTGCCCGTATGGATGCATGCGAATCGCTTCTGAATCGCAACAAAATCGACCCGTTTTTGAAGCGGATGGTGACTGGCGATGAAAAGTGGGTCACTTGCGACAACGTGAAGCGCAAACGGTCGTGGTCGAAAAGCGGTGAAGCTGCCCAGACGGTGGCCAAGCCTGGATTGACGGCCAGGAAGGTTCTTCTGTGTGTTTGGTGGGATTGGCAGGAAATCATCCACTATGAGCTGCTCCCCAATGGCAAACGCTCAATTCGGACCTGTACTGCCAACAACTGGACCGCTTGAATGCAGCACTCACACTCAGAAGAGGCCATCTTTGATCAACAGAGGCCGAATTGTCTTCCATCAGAACAACGCCAGGCCACACACATCTTTGGTGACGCGCCAGAAGCTCCGGGAGCTCGGATAGGAGGTTCTTTTGCATCCACCGTATAGTCCGGATCTCGCACCAAGTGATTACCACCTATTTCTGTCCATGGCGAACGAGCTTGGTAGTCGGAAGTTGTCCACAAGAGAGTCCTGTGAAAATTGGCTCTCCGAGTTTTTTGACAATAGGGAAGCGAGCTTCTATAAGAGGGGCATTATGAAGTTAGCATCTCGTTGGGAACTCGTCATCGAACAAAACGGCGCATATTAGCATAGCAGCCAGTGTGCTAATTAAGTTAGGGTTAGATTATATCCTATAAATAATAATAATAGCTAAATTATATTGAATTTATTAAACATAAATGAAATATTGAGTTTATTAAATAAAAAAAATTATATTTTCTGAACTTCACTCAAAAAAATTTGCTGAATTTTGAGCAAATTAAATATTACAATATTGTTTCTTAAACCACACATTTTTTGCAGGCAAATTAAGAAAAAGCTCACAAAAATATTAAAAATATTATAAAACTATTTAAATACTTTACTTAAAATATATATTATATATATCGGCTGTTTTTTTAGCTGTATGAGAACTATCAGTGTTGATAACTATGTTTGAACAGCTGAGAATGGCAAACTGTGTTGATATTTCGGTTCAGTAAGGGCTGGCAAGTCATTATTAATCATTTAACGTCGGAACAACGGTTCCAAACTATGAAAATTTATTTTGTAAAAAACAAAAACATTTGTTCGCGAAACTCAGCACTTCGTCCATTTAACAGCCAGAAAAATCGGCCTACTGAGCAAGCAATTCGTGCAGTTATTGATTGTTTTCACACTAATTTTACTCTTCTCGATTCAAAACCCTCAACGAAACAAACAAATGTGCGCACCGAAGAGAATATTGCTGCTGTTGTGCGAAGTCTTGAAGAAAGCGCCGAAATGTCGAATAGTCGTCGTTCTCAATTTTTGGCCTTTGTCCTGCGACTACATCGAATTTTTTTGGTTTAAATACATATTTTGCCTATAAATGAAGCTCGTGCAAGAACTGAACACAAATGGCCATCGTTTACGTCGTATTTTTGCTGATTGGGCTCATTTAGATTTATTAAGTTAGTCAATAAGTATCAATTGCGGTTCGATAAGAAAAAACACAATTTCATGGTTTTAAGTGAACTTTATTATACAGTATAGTTTCCCTGAACATCAATACACTTGTTCCAATGAGATGCTAGTTTATAAATTCCAACCCTGAAGTGAGAATCTGGAAGGGCTGGAAAATACGCTTCCACAGCTGTTAGCATTTGATTGAAAATGGTCAGTAGGTCTGGAAACAGATGGAAGTTGCTAGCGGACAAATCTGGTGAATTCGGTGGATGCTCCAACAATTCAAACTTTAATTCATGAATTTTAGAATAGCTATCAAAATGCTCTTGTGACACGGTGCATTGGCCTGATGAAAAATCTTTTTTTTTCTTTTACAAACTGGGTCTCTTTTCAAGAATTTTTTTGTTCAGCTGGTCTAAAAGGTTACAATAATATTCAGAATTTATTCTTTTACCAGTTTGAAAATAATCCGCAAAAAAATTCCTTTCGCAACGCAAAAAACTGATGCTAAAACCTTCTTCGCCGGATTTTGGACACGAACCCGTTTCGGAGCCGAAGCACCAGTTTCACACCACTCTTAAGCCAAGTCTCAACCACAGATATGAATCGACGCACAAAACCCACTTTATCCTTTCGAAAACGCTCTAAATGTTGCTGAAAAATCGCATTCGAATAAATTTTTTTTCCATTGTTAGCGGATGTGAAACAAAGCTTTCTGAAAACCAATACTTCAGTCATTAATACTATATTGCTTACACTACCCAAGAAGTTAGGCGGCCGCCGCAGCCGAATGGGTTGGTGCGTGATTACCATTCGAAATTCACAGAGAGGTCGTTGGTTCGAATCTCGGTGAAAGCAAAATTAATAAAAAAAGCTCCTCATAAAAATATCTGCCGCTCGGAGTCGGCTTGAAACTGTAGGTCCCTCCATTTGTGGAACAACATCAAGACGCATACCACAAATAGGAGGAGGAGCTCGGCCAAACACCCAAAAAGGGTGTACGCGCCAATTATATATATATATATACCCAAGGAGATATCTAGAGCGTCTACTAAATCGCTTTCCGTCACTCGACGATTTTCGAATACGATATGCTGTATTTTTTTCTACGACTTATGGTGTTGTTGATGTTTCTGAACGTCCTTGACGTGGGTAGTCTTCAAGGCTTGTGCAACCACATTTAAATTCAGCAACCCATATTCCTACTGTATTAATTTATGGCGAAAACCCCTTATACACTTTCGACATTCATTCATAAATCTTCTTTGCTTTTAAGCCTCCAAAAATAAAAATTTAATCACTGCGCGATATTTGATTTTTTCTACAGAAAAATAATAAAAATGTTTTATTTATTTTTCCAACAATATTTCAGCACTCAAACTCTTAAAAAAGTACCGGATTTCCAATGCTGAATAACATTAAACTTTTTAGATATCTTTTTCAGTTTACTTCTTATTACACCCAAGCCTACAAGTGAAATAATTTTTAAAGTAATTAACGTCTATGTCGAAAATACTCAGAAAATTCATCATCATCAAAACGCTAGTACTCGTATTGCCCTTCGATCAAAAGTAAAACAAATTTACGAACCCCTCATGCTTTCATTATAAAAACTGAACTTGCTCCACTGTATTGTGTTGTAAGCCACGTTATCATCAGCCGCCTTTTGACTTTTTGACTGGTGTAACTTGACTATTGTATGTACGGAACAACGGCAGCGTTAGCAGCCACATCAGCCGGCAATCGCTGTTGGTCAGAGTTGGTGAAGCGATGTCAGTGTCATGAACGACGGCTAAGCGACGGCGGCAGAAGCGAACGCTCTCCTGAGCACTTTGCTCTTAGCTTTATATTTCAAAACAAACCTACATACATACACAGAAACATACTTATGTAGTTGGGTTAGTCGCTAGCCCATCAAAAATGCGGGACCGCAATTTGTACGAACAGCTGCTGCTGGTGTTTTGACTGCTTGACTGAGTGACTGAGTGACGTATGTGACAGTGCGACTGATTGTTTGGTCAACAGCTTGGCTTATACTTATATATTTGTAAGCGAGCATTGTGTCTGCGACGGAGATTCGTTTACTGTGCTCTTTTATTATTGATTTTTATGCGCATCGCATCTTTTATGTTGTTTGGGCATAAATGCTGATAGTTTTTTGATATTACGAATTTCCAAAGAAGTGTCGTGTTTTTTGTTTTTGTTTTGTAACACTTTCAATTTCTTTTGAGCTTCCTTTCTTCTCTTCACTTAGGTTTCGATGTTGGCCTTTACACAATACACAGCACACAGCACACAGCCGAGTTGAAGGTGAAGGTGGAGCAAGGAAGTTTCACAATGCAGCCAGTTAGCCAAGAGTCGGAGTCAGTGAGAGAAGTCGTCGCCGCAGTGGTCGGTCGATGAGTTGCATTTTGGAATGCCAACAGCGCCTATGAACACATGACAATAACAAAGCAATGGGAACTGTGCGATCTTCTGCAAGTAGACTGCGCTCTGCGACTGATCTGAAGCGTCGCATGTCATCTCTGCTACTGTTGCTGCTTCTTGCTACCTTTATCCGCATTTGCTGCTTGCCTCTGTAATTTTTGGCTTTTCTTACGGTTCGCTTCTCAGACTTATATTAGTAACTGATATCATCGCTTGGCAGCATTTTTAAATTGAAAGTGAAAAGCGACGGTCGTCGGCGCTTAAAACACGCTCGCACATCGAGCAAACGAAAAATACGCATACAGACGTAGTAGTAGGTCGCTGGTGGTTCGCGCTTCCAGGAAGTAATCGAAATACGTTTTTTGTTTTTTAATAAAAAGAAATAAAATAAAAATAAAAACTTTTAAATTCGAAATTCGGGCCCAAAATTGGTGACCTAAAATATTTATAAAATATTCACAAATAACCTAAGTACAACAGCACAAAGTTGTTGCACAGGAAACACAAGTGATTGAGCCGTTTGTGTTGCGCGCATCCGTTTCCGTTTTCGTCGTCATTGCCATTGTCGCTGTCGCTGTCATCGGGCACCGCTTTGTTAGCTCCTGTTAACTGGCTTACCACTCGCGCGCTTTACACCGTAACTTAGACGTAGCCGCGCTCGGTTTACCAACGGAAGTTGTTAGTCCTTTCAGCCAACGAATTCGCTTTTAAGCCGACTAGAAAGAGGATACAACCACTACAACAACTAAAACAAAGTAATACCAAGGATTACGTCAGAAATTCTGTTCGTGCTAAATTGCAAAGAGGAAAATACTACAATTTTCAACACAAATGGTAGGCTTAAAAAAATATAAATATATTAGATTTCCTTTTTCACATGGACGTGCATGAATATATTAAAGAAAATAGACAAAACATCAAAAAGAACAGAACAGAAAATCAAAATGCAAATAAATCGCAAAAATCTAAACAAGCAGGAAACGCAAAACATCAACTGCCTGTCAGAATGTACAAAAAGTATAGCAAGCACATAAATGGAAATCCTTGAGAGAATTCGCTTGTCAATCAAGCTATGCAGCAGCAAAAGAGTTGTGTGTGTGTGTGTGTGTGAGTGAGTGTACTTGTGAATATACTCGTATATTTGAAGTGTGAGTGTTTTTTTATTTTGTTATCCTTATTTATGTGTTGACAGGGAAAGCGCGAAATGTTTTTCAACTAAATTTTGTTACCCGAAAGGATTGAAACGTTTGTGTTAGTGGTTTAGTGTCCGAGAGCAGCCAACAAATAGAAACCGCGGACTGCGCAATATGAATAAAGTCTTTAAAATGGCAAAGAGGTAGATTTTAGAAAAAGTTTTGATGAAAAATAATACAGAAAAACGTAAAAAAATTACAAAAAAATAAATAAATGAATTGGACATTAAAGACAAAATTGCACAACAGACAAAGACAATTGATATGGCTAGTGTAGTTTTTTATTTTTACTGCATGCAAAAACAAAAATTAAAAATACATAAAAAAATTCAAAATGCCTTAATTATAAAAACTCGCTGAAACTGATAAAACAAAAATAGTAATAATAATGAAAAAGCAATAAAAAAACATAAATAAATTAAAATGAATAAATAAATTTTTTGATAAAACAAATTTTTCGAAAATATGTAGCTTCGACACTAGTTTTTTAAATTTATTGAGGATGAGTAAAAAATATGGAAATTTATAAAACAACTAAAAGCTATGGCAGCTGATAAAATATGAATAATATGTAATACCATAATATTTTAAAATAAAATAAATTTTCAAATATAGCTTGGAAACAAATTTTGAAAATTTACTGCAGATGAATTAAAAAATTAGAAAAATATAAAATATTTGAAAATGCAAATTAAAAATTATTAAAACTGATAAAATAAAAATATTGGTAAAAAAGGATTACGTAACAAAACAAAAATATTAAAAAAATATATATCGCACCCTAAATACAAAAGGGTCACAACTCAAAATGTACTTCTGCTCAAATATGAACGAGACGTTATCAATAAAACGGTCCGCGGATGACATATGGCAAAAATAAATTTTTTGGTTTTTGGTAGGACTGTTATAAGCTTACATGGCAAATTTCAGCGTGATATGTCACATAGTTTGTTTTCTGTGCTACTGTAAACAAGTCAAGCTCGAGTGTGGAAAATTTTGAGTTGTGCCCCTTTTGTATTTAGGGTGCGATATATATTTGTATATAGCTAATAATTTTCTATAAATAAATAATTTGCGAATGGAAAACATTTGCTTCGATAAACACCATATATATATAAATAATTTATAATGTTATAAATTATAGCTAATAATTTGAATATAGGTTAGGTTATGTTATGGTGGTAGTCCGCCTGCACAACCAACTCACTTAGACCTCGCAGGTCCGTTGGGTTCCACTGTGCGACACGGGAACCTTCTTTATTTACTTTCATGAAACCATTTCGACGCTCTTATGAAGCGCCTAATTTGAATATAAATAATAAAAATATTAGGAGAAAGGAAAATAGTTAAATGGCGAAAAAAAAAATGTTTTAAATAATACAATATATTTGAATATAACTTGGGAATTACATAATTTTGAGTATATACACAGATGAATAAAATTAGACAAATTAAATAAAAAATTAAGAAATCTGTTAGCTTTAAAAATTATCATAACCAATAAAATAAAAGTGGTAGTAAAAATAGAAAGCATAAAATAATAAAAAAATAAATAATTGCTTTTTTTTCTTACTTTACTGTGGATGAATAAAAATTTTACATTTCCAATGTTTTTAATTTGAATATTTTTGTAACTCATAAAATAAAAATGTTAGTAATAAAAAAACCATAAAATAATAAAAAAAAATTTTTTTTATAAAATAACATATTTGAATAAAACTTGGACTAAATTTTGAATATATGCTCCAGATGAATAAATGAATGAATAAAATAAAAACTATCGATTAAAAAACCATCGACACTCATTTAAAAAGAGAAAAATGTTAATAATAAGGAAATCCATAATATAATAAAATAGTAAAGTTAGAATTTTTTTTTATTCACTGCATTTAATAAAAAATTTGGATTCACAAAATTAAAACTTGAAGATTTTCGAGTCTAATAAAATAAAAGTATTAATAATAAAAAAAAACTATAAAATAAAAAACTATATATATAAAAACTATATATAAATATTAATAATAAGTAAATTCATATTAAAAAATTAAATAAAGTTAGAAAACTATTTTTTTTTAATTTGATGTAGATAAAATGGAAATCTCAATTTATAAAATTTTTAAAGGTTTTCGCCTCTTGAAATAATATTTTAAACTAGGGCCTGTAATCTATTTTTAAATTTAATTTATTGTTATTATTATTTATTAAAGAAATATAAAATATTTCAGTAGTAATTTTAACACACTGGCAGCATTGGCCTTCGGTGAAATTTAATTTAATTTTTAATTCATTTTAATAATTTGATACGTTCGTACGCATCAATAGTTCAACGCAATAGTGACGAAATTCTAGTCCCTTGCTGTGGGTCAAGGAATTCCGAAAAATTTGACTTCTGGTAAAACTGGATTCCTATGAAGAATATGTAACAAAGTACAGTTTTAAATTGACAGTACAGTAATTACATGGATTGTATGAAATAAATAATACAATACTTTCACAAAAAATTGGGCCGATAGGTGACGCTAGGCTCAAGATATTTATAGTTAACTTGTCTATGTCATAATTTTATTCAGTTTTGCATTTATGCCCGTAAAAGAAAATATTTTTGCTACTCCCGAAAAATAATTTCTTCTGCGGTAGAAATATTTAGAAAAGTGGTGTTTATGGTAAGGTTTTACGAAGCAAATGTTTTCCATTCGCAAGTATTCTATAGACTCCCAAGAAGCTATAAGTAAAACACTTTGCCAAATTTCGCCCAAAATTAAACACTTTATATGTTTTTGGAAATGAAGTGCCAGGGATATATCCAGTTCGGTTGTAATATATTTTATACAAGCAACTAACAATAGCATAAATTCACAAAACCGAAAGGCCTAAAAGTAATTGACCTTAAATTTTTTACTTCCAATTTTGATGGAAGGACACCTTGTTGAATTCAGGAGAAAATATGAAAGCAGATTACAATGGGCATTATTTTTCCGATTTCACAAATTTAGCCTCTGAATAAATGGAGTCCTGTCCATTTGGGTGTAGCGCATATAATATTGTTGGGGTTTTATACTCTACGTACTTCTAAACGAAGAGAACTCCAATTATGATTAAATAATTGTACATTGATGAGTTGATTAATTGTTGCTCTTAGATTGAAATGAAATTGAAAGTTTTTAAAGTAAATTTAATACATCGATTTATAAAGTACTTCAGTCTGGACTAGAGGGGAGCACTCTTTAAAAATTCAAAACCTATTAGTTTTAATTGCTGCCGTACAACACGCAAATTGAGATATATCAATTTTTCCCATGCAAAGTTACCTAAATTCAGTAAAAAATATTTGGGAAGCATATCCCGCAATGTCCTGAAAAATTTCGAGATTGCGGGACTGGTAACTTAAAATCCCGAAAACCCAAAAACTTACAAAGTAATTGAATGCCTTAATTGTAAAATTTTCGATTTAAAATCTTCGTGCCAAAAGATATTAAGGGGGGAGCCTGGTTTATAAGGTCAAAAAAATCAATTTTTTTTTTCGTCTTAAGCGATTCCTAATATATTTCAGAATATTCACACAAAGTTACAGAGCCTAATTCTCAATATTTCCGTAGATACAAAGCCAAAGGTAGGCGAGCGTTAGGTAGTTACGCTGTGACCGGACAGCTATAGTACAAACTTTATCTTCTTTTCTCGACTTTTCATTTTTATGATTTCTTTGAATTGGCGTACATGAATGAAAAAAAACTAATGAATCTTTTGAAATGAATCATAGCTTGTTCCCTTCAGTATTAAATTCTCTTCTATTTGAACTAACAAAATAGATAAAAAAAATGTTTTCAAAATTTTATGCCAAGTTGAAGTGAATTTTTTTTTATAGAAAGGCATTTTTTTCTTTAAAACCTCCAAAAAGTTGAAATTTTGGAATTTCTCTCAGTTTTCTGAGTTCATCTGGAATAGAAAATCATGATAATTAAAAATCCATTTGAATTTTTTGCTTTAGATAATAATTACGAGCTGTATCTTGTACGCCAGTTGGAAACTCCAGCGTTGCAGCGCTCTACTAATTTCTATTTTAAACATTTTTTTCAACTTATTTTAACCAGTACAAAAATTTTTTATACTTTTTAAATGTTCATTAAAAGATAGAAAGAACTTTGCAGTGATAAATTAATTTTTTCCTTAAAAAAAAAAATCGCAAAGAGATGCAATTTTTGGCTCCCCCCTTAAGGCTGAAGTGCAAACCTTCTTTTATGCCAGCCTTAACCTTTTGGTCGATGAAATTTTTTGGAAAAGGCATCAAGTCGTCTGAGTTTGAATGGAATAATACACAGAAAAGACTAAATTTTACAATTTTCAATCCTTATTTCTTTCTAGAGGAATTGTGGATAATTTCTTGAATTAAAAAAATATTATATGTGAAAAGCATTTAGCCTTTACGAAAAAGCAAAAAAATTCTATATTTATTGTTTTTATTAATATATGTATTTTTTTGATATTTTTTAGAGCTCGTTAAAAAATGCTGTATGTTTTTATTAATATGCATATGCTTTTTTTTATGTTTTTAGTGCTCGCTAATTTAAAGCTTAACTATGTATAATCAAGCGAGCTAAATTGCGCTACTGTACTTTTCATAAAAAACAGTCCATTTCAAAACAAACACGAAAAAGTGAATTTGGGTTATAATAATTAGATGAAAAAAATTTTCAACAAAGCGCATTATTAACATACCGAGCATCCAAATATTTTCAAGAAACCAGTACAAAAAAGTGAAAAACTTGCTGTTTCATGCCTCAAAAAAAAAAACAAAATATAAAATTCAAGCCAGTAATCAATAAATGAGCAATTTTTTATTTGCATTTATGTTCGAAAAATCCCTCAACAATCTCAATTCCATTCATGGATCCATTTAGTTTTACATGTGCATTTATTCCCCCTTTGGTAGTTTTTGCATTTAGCATTTTTTTTTTTGCTTTTTTGGAACCGTTCACGCAACGCTAGAAGCAAATATTTGCGTCGAAAAATAGCGAAATCGAAAAATAAAGAACGCATAAATTGAAATTCAAAGTATAGCGAAAAAAGTGATGTAGTTTGGTTTTCTTTTTCAACGCAGCTTGGGAAAATTATCCGTTTGTAGACTTAATAGAGCGCATTGTAGTATGCGCACTCATACACACAAATAAACTGGTGTGTATGAAAGACCTGCTGGGAAATTCGCTAGCAGGAAGCTGACGCGCTTTTAGTGAACTTCGAATTGTGACAAACTCGCGTTGCTTTACTATTTGAAGGAGTTACTTAACATATTCTAAGCTATAATTTAAAAAAAAGGAAACATCTGAGGGGGCGTGTTTATCAAAAATTTGGTACAAAATATATTTTGAGGGCGTGTACTTTTCAGAATTTACAAAAAAAAAAAGGTTTTCCCAAAAATGTGGCGCAAAAAACATTGTTTTCCCAAAAAGTATATTTCACCTTGAAAATTATAAAAAAAAATATATTAAAGAAGTGTTAAAAACCCAAATGTATAAATTAAATTTTCAACAATGCACAAATACCAAAATTACAAAAAAATTTTCAAAATTTTTACAGTTCACTTCTTAATACACTCCAGCCACAAATAAACCAAATTTTATAAGAGTTGACGACAATGTCCAAATTACTTAGATCATGACATAGAATCGCTCTGATACTAAATTGGACGTATGAGATCTAGTAAAATTAAACAGATGTAACCCACAGGATGCTGCACCTTTTTTCCGATAGTTCCGAACCAGTGCTAAGTACGTAGATGAAATGGTTGAAGTACCACTCTGGAACACCCCAAGTAGCACTAAAGCATCATTTTAATATAGGATTTTTCAATTGGCGCGGGTCGATTTTGGCGCCCTGTGGCAGCCATTTTGTTTTGGTGACATCTGTCAAATCATTTGTTTATTATTCAGTTGTTTATGCCAAATCATCATGGCAAGTTACACGATTGAACAGTACGTTTAAATGATAAAACTTTATTATCAAAATGAGTGTTCATTAACGCAAACGTTGCGCGCATTGCGCCCATTTTTCGGTAGACGTGGTGACCCTTTCAATTTCTTATGGCCCATATTGAACCATATGGACCTAGACGACATGTGGTTCCAGCAGGTCGGCGCTACGTGCCACACAGCAAACGCCATATTATTCCATTTCAACATCTACCCGCCCTTATTGAAAAACCCTTTACTATGACCGGGTAGGAGGTCTCTAAGACCAGTTCAGTCCCCTTCCTGGCAAGCTCATCAGCAGAGAGAACCAGTGTTAATGCGAGGAACCATTTCTATCATAGAACTCTGTTTAAAATCGCGCTGGTGCCAGCGATCTTTGGTTTAGTTTTTGAAGGCAAAAAACAGATTACAGTTGAGAGAAAGCAGCATACAGCAACGACAGAGGTTGTGCATTTCACGTCAGCACTACTCCACTTGAGAGAATCAGCTGTTAGATAGACGTATTTGCAGAGTTTATCGTTTTATTTAAGGTTTTTCTACAAGGAGCTTCCTCCCATATACTCTTATCTAGCATATTCCCTATTCACATTAACTCATCCAGGCTTTTATTTATCATCTATAAAAACTCACTACCTTAACACCCTGCTCCCAGTGATGATCGTGATAGCAATAATCAGCATCATTGCGAGTAAAATTGTACTCAATAATTCTTGAAATTAAATCTAGAAACCCCATCAATGTTCAGCTCGATTTAAATCAGTAGCTTATTGCATCAGAATCCATGTGTAACCCTGAAAGTAAGATACGTTGCCCAACAAATACTTTAACACCCTATGAAGCATGATGAAATTTCCAACAAAGCGAGTAGGATTTAAATATATAAGATATTAAATTTAAGAATAAATAGTAATAAAACCAAATTTGAAATGCATAGCTTTAAAATTTACTATAAGTAAATTTCATACTTATTGCCTTTATGGCATTCCTTCAACGGCTTAATTTATTAACTCTTGAATGAGGTGCTCCATTTTTTACAATATATCTGAAATCAGCTGATCTCAGCTATCAAAAATTGTGTCAAACAGCTGATGGATATTTTATTTAAAAATTTGTCTAATGATAAGAAGTCCCAGCTATCACACGGTGCCACGAATACTAGGGTTTTTCGACTTCGATGCTAGAGAGTCTAGACAGATGTCGGTACTCGCTACTCGTTCTAAGCAAGCATTATATTGTAATTTAATACTTAGATTTTCCCTACAGGGTACATAAACACACTGTAACACAAATCAACAAAGAGATTTATAAATAAAAAGAATGTGGAAAAAATGGAAACTAACAACTAAATTTGGCAAATGCAGTGCAAACAAGCCGCAATAACAAAAAACAAATCTAAAAATTGTTTTCTCGCCATTTCGTTTGAAATTTGAATAATACTCGAAATTCCTGGTTCCGGGTTTGACTGCCCGCTCGTCTATCTACGTCCAGCTAGCTGGGTCCATTCGACACCCCACCACGTCACACATGCACTAACTATGTACATACTTGCATAGCATGAAGTTGATTCGTAGTCAGTTCATCTGTGTAATTTTTTTTGCACACAAATTTTAGTCGCTTGCAATGCTGCTGCCTGTGTTTTGCTATTGTAACACTTTGCATTTCTGTGGATTTTGCGGTGGGTTTATCAATTTTTTTATGTCTATTTTATACAGCGGGTTTATTCTCGTTTTTCTCTATCAAATTTGCCATACTTCAATTTCGTTACATTGTTTTCGTTTTCAGTTTTTAGCTGTTTTCTTTTTTTATTCCTTTTTTTCGAATTCCCGCTCTTGGCTTTTGTATTGCTTTAATTTTTTGCGGCACTGTTGGTTATATTTGTTGCAAAAGTTTTGCAGCTTACGTATGCATATATGTTTGTATCATACATTCTTTGTTGCATGCAACATAAAAAGAAATCCATTTTACATTCAGAATTCACTATTCGAATAAATGTTTCGACAAATGCTTGCAATGTTACAAAAAAAAGATTATATTAAAAAAGTTTATCGAAATGTAAAAGTTTACATTAGAGGTGTTTAAATTTCTATGAAAATCTTAAGATCCTTTCGGTTTTTATTTCCGAGCATTTTATTCTTTGAATATAAAATTTGAGTGCAATTAGCTTAGGTTTGCTGCTCTCGATGTGATATTTCATTTAAGAAAAATATGTAAATTTTTAATTTTGGATTTTTAACCAAGCAAACTTTAATGATTTTTTGTTAGCTCAGTGCGCCTTCTTCGTCTAAGACACTTAATAATAATAATAATAATAATTTATCCTAGTAGGTGGTCCAATGACCGACACTGCGACCTAAAAGATCTTTTGTGTCAAGCTACCTAATTTAATATGGATGATCCTTCTGATCATCCGCGAAAGTTACCCGACCACTACATCAGGTTCTAGTTTGCCTAGTTGTTCTCTGCCTTTGGAAAGGAGTTGGTTGAAAGCCATGTTCTTCCAACAATTTTTCTGCTATACGTATAAACCTTAGTATATCTGTAATAGGAGCTTTCTTTATTTCTCCCGGATCCAGTTGATCACGGTGGAAAATTTGCATTCTGGTTCTAGCCAGTGCAACGCACTCGCACAATAAGTGCTCCGTCGTTTCATCATCCTCAAAACAGAGTCTACACTCAGTGTCCCTGAGAAGTTGAATTCTGTTAAGATGATAGTTTAGATAGTAGTGGCCCGTAAGAAAGCCTACTATTTTCCTGATATCTACTTTCCGTAAGTTAATCAGTTCCTTTTTGTAGGTAAAAGGTCTAACCAACCTCTTGGCTTGACGAAGTTTCAGATTATCTTCCCAGTAAGCTATTCTGCGAGTATGTTCCCACTGGTCTACCCTAGATTTAGCTTCCGCCCAGTTGATACCACAATATGGTTCTGGTCCTATAAGGTCTGATGTCGATCCAGCCCTTGCCAGTTCATCAGCAATTTCGTTACCCTCGATTCCAGAGTGACCTGGAACCCAGCAAAGTACAACCGTATTTTTTGTACTTAATTCTTGAAGATTGTTTACACATTCTTCCACTAGTCTCGACTCCAAAGAATGAGACATTAGTGCTTTCAGTGCCGCTTGGCTGTCCGAATATATAGTTATGTGGGCCCCTTTGATACCCCTTTTTAGATTTGTCAGTGCACAGATCGAAATCGCTTGGATTTCGGCCTGGAAGACACTGGGCCATTTGCCCATGGGTTCTGAAATTTTTGTGTTGGGTCCAAAGATCCCGGCACCAACTCCAGTATTTGTTTTTGAACCATCAGTGAACCATTTCAGACTTTTTGGGTTAACCCAAGGTCCTCCAATTTCCCATTCATCACGGTCTGAGATAATTATCTCATAATTTCTACTGAAGACCCGTTTCGGAATCATGTAGTCTGTTACTGAACAGCTAATATCCCTATCCGGTATTTTTCTTAGAATACTCATATGACCAAAGTCACTGTATTCCTTATTGACAAGATTTGCATTTTTAGTGCATTTCTAGCTGCACATTTCCATATGAATATATGCAGTGGGGATAATCCTACTATCGCTTCAATTGCAGTTGTAGGACAACTTCGCATGGCACCTGTTATAGACAAACAGGCCTGCCTTTGAAGACTTGCCAGTAATTTCTTGGCTGTTTCTTGTGTGGTTTTGGGCCACCAAACAAGGGACGCATAGGTAATGATTGGTCGAATCATCATTGTATACATCCAATGAATCATTTTGGACTCAATACCCCATGTTCTCCCCAGGAGACTGCGACATGCCCACATGGCTCTGGTGGCTTTATCTATCACCGATTTAAGGTGAGAGTTCCAATTTAATCTTTTATCCAGAACAACTCCTAAATATTTGACCTCATTGGAATAGTTTATATTTGTTCCTTCGACAGTAATTGAACCAAGGTCCAACTTGTATCTGTATGTGAAAGGTACAATAATAGTCTTGCTGGGATTTATAGAAAGTCCTTCTGCACGACACCAGTTTAGAACGAAATTTAATGTTTGATTCATAATGCTGGATATTGTTCTGTCGAATTTGCCAGGAATAATCACTGCAATATCGTCAGCATAGCCAATTACCTCCAAGCCTAACTCACTTAGTTTGACTAGGAGGTCGTCAATAACCAAGGACCATAATAAAGGTGACAAAACACCACCTTGGGGGCATCCTTTTAATGCTTTGACTGAGACTGATACATCTCCTAGAGATGAGCTGATTTCTCTGCTTTCCAGCATTGCCTTTACCCACCCTATGGTCGGCTTGTCAATGTTTTTATTTTGTAATGCTCTATCAATCGAGCGATAATCTGTATTATCAAATGCACCCTCGATATCTAAAAATGCGCATAAGGCGATTTCCTTAGAATAATGAGCTTTCTCTATCTTTGATACGAGAAAGTGAAGAGCTCCTTCTGTAGATTTCCCTTTATTATATGCGTATTGCGATTTATGCAAGGGTGTGTTCTTTTCTAGGTTTTCTCTAATGTGAAGATCCACCAATCTTTCCATTGTTTTTAGGAGAAACGAAGTTAAACTAATAGGTCTATATGACTTTGGAAGTTCACTGGACCTCTTGCCCGTTTTTGGAATAAATATCACGTTGACCTTACGCCAAACGTTTGGTATGTATTCCATACTAAAGCTATTCCTAAAAATGGCAACAAGTGGTTTTATTAGTATTTCTATCCCTCGTAAGAGGAGGGCTGGAAAAATACCGTCTACCCCTGGTGCTTTAAATGATTGGAAGGACCCAACGGCCCACCGTACTTTGTTTGGGGTAAAGATACGTCCTGACAGACTCCAGGATTTTTTGTTAGCCACGACCCCTTGGTCTGGTGTTAACTGATCATCCCTCACTGTCGATGACGTATCTATAGATCCCGGGAAGTGTACTTGAAGCATATATTCCAAAGTATCTTTCCGATTTTTTGTATAAGACCCATCTGGTCTTTTTAAAGTTGTAACACCGTTTGAGTGTTCCTTGCACAAAGCTTTATGGAGCCTGGCGCCCTCTGGCGCCTCGATAATACTTTCACAGTATCTTCTCCATGACTCGCGTTTAGACTTTCTCAATTCTTTGTTGTAATTTGTTAGAGCAACCCTGTAGTCGTCCCATACCTTTGTATGTTTACAACGATTGAAAAGTTGTCTTGTTTCTTTACGCATTTTGGCAAGCTTATCATTCCACCATGGGACCTTTCTAGTCACATTACGTGTTTTGACTACGTTGCTTTCGTGGTATGCTGAAATTATTGTATCACTTAGTTGAAACGCTGCCTCATCTAGTTCTAAGACTCTTACTCGGCTACATTAGACATTAACGGACTAACCGCAAAAAACATTGAATTAAATAATTGCCATTTTGTACAATTTTTTTTGTGTAAAAAATGTGCAACACCGTAAAGGAGAAAATTTAATAAAAATCAGCGGGAATTTCAAACAACTTTAAACTTGAACTTTATTATACTAAATTGTATGGGCTATAACAACTGCATACGCGAATTTCTTAAATAAAATCAGAATAAAAAGTGTGTAATTTTGATTAAAATTTTTCATAAAATTTTAGTCTTGGATTTTTTTATAGAATAATGGGTTTAGAATGGGATTCGTTATAGAATAAAATATATTTAAAAAAAAATTTATCTTTTATTTATATTATTAAATTTTTGAAAAAATTATGAAAATTAATTTAAAACTTCTTTTATTTAAACTTATCAATATGTGGTGGCCTCGTCATTATGTCACTCACCATAGGAAAGTTATGAGTGCAAATTATATTTTCCTTTTTTGTTCTTGGGTCTTGCCTGATGACAGGCTACTTACACTGAATTGTTAACTGCCCTTAAATGCAAAAAATAATTCAATGGGGTGTCTGCCTCTGAAGACAAATATTTTTTTGTTTTTGCAAGGTATTCTGAAATTTACTGAGATATGTGGAATATATCATTACCACGCAGAAAATACTTTTAGGATTTTCGAAAAAAAATCTGAATTTTTATTACTAAATTCCGAAGCCACGCAGAGACCATTTTGGTTCAGATACCAGATCGGAGTAGGTAAACAAAATTTACATTAGACTTTTTTGGATTTATGTAACTCCTGCAACAGATTTAATTTTCAAGGAATTTGCAAATGCATATTTTTGGCTAATTGGCTTAAAGAACGCGCAGTTTCTTGGCGAGAGATTTCCAAATTTTCTAAGAAAAATAACTGAAATGTATATAAATAAATGAAGGTATCATAATGGGCATTAAAGCCACCAAGTGTCTTGTCTTAGGCAAGCAACCTGGCTAACCTAACCTTACCTTAATCAAACAACGACACACAATTACTTCGAAGAAAGCAGTTTCAACCATTTAAAAAAATGTATATATGGTATGTAGTTGCAAGGTGATCTACTTGCTTCAGCATGTTTGCTCTGGAGAAACTTGAGAACGAAGCCAAAAGTTTGGTCCTCCGCATAAACGAATCAGGAAATAAATTTGTGTGCATTGGAAAAGTTCCAAATGAATGAAAACCTGTCATATCGTTCGGCAATTGCACTTTTGGGTGGGTGGCGTCGTTTAAAAACCTTGGATCTATGATCTCCGTGGAGGCAACATTGAAAGCAGAAGTTATAGTGCGGCTCCAGGCGGGGAACGTGAGCTTTCTTTCGATATGCAAGGCTCTAGGTTTCTGGCCTCTTTATAAGCTAACGAAACTGCAACTCCATAAAACAATAATTACGCTTTGCGTTACTTATGCTACTGAAACCTGGGAGGTGGGTAAGGTGGAAGCAGAAAAGCTTAACATATTTGAGTAAAAAATCGTACGCCCCATCTTGGGACAGGTTCGGATAGATCACTTCAACTATCGCGTACGTTAGAACGATGGATTAGCATTCATCTAAATGACTTCCAAATCGCCGGTTACATTAAGCTTCAGCCTCTTAAGTGGACTGGACACTTTCTGAGATTAGAATCCAACAAAATTGCAAAAAAGATCTACAATGGTAAGCTCCGTCGAAGCTATTGAGGGAGACTAAGTCGCGCTAACAATGATGGTGATGAAATATGCAGTTTTATAACTAATTCCGGTTTCATAGGTATAACTCGCATAGTTGGTGTAAACATTTTTCGAAAGACCTGATTTTATCTTTTTATATTTTGCAAATGCGCATTTTCGGTCGGTTTTTAAACTAATTCTTACTGCTCACAAATGTCCCTCATATCTAACATCGCCATTGTCACCTTTCCGTTAACTCTTTGCTTAGCCATTAGCTAATTGCAGTTTTTGTCCAACGCTTCATTTCCACGCCATTAAATCCAGTACCTTCTTTTCTCACTGCTATTTTTTTAATTTTGTTTTTTTTTTGTCTTTAGTCCTATTTATTTTTTTCTTTAGTTTGCCCTTTTCCAGCTTAGTTTACATTCAGTGCACGTGCAATTAAACGTATTTTTTTAGTGTTCGCAAATCACTATTTACTTCTTCTTTAGCTGCATTCTCGGCTTACTTGAGATTATTTGCACACCTACTTCTTAATTTCCAAGCAACTGGTCGCTTAAAAGTAGTTGACTTTTTCTTAACTTTTTAAAGCTAACTTTTGCGCGCTAATCACTTACGCTAAATTAAATACAAATGCGTGCTGGCAATTTCTTCTTTGTGTTTATTTTTAAATTTGTAAAGATGCATGCGGTTGGTGGTAGGCTTTAAAGTTGGGACTCAGCAACAGCGAGTGTTGAACCTCCTATATTTCTGAATAGTCAATTGTACTTCGGAATACGTTGGATGAATGGAAAAAATTAGGTTTACACCTCGATCTCCTGGTCTTTCGTGCTCCCTACTCTTCGCAGTACCTCATCCAAATCCAATTCCCGTAGTTAACCTGAAAGCTGCCTAGGGCGTATGTGCTTTGTTTCCGGCCGAGATATCCTATTCTTCTTTGCGCTACAGCATCACATTTGAGTGGTGGGTGTGCTAGAGTCTCCGAGGACTGGTTATGGAAATGACAGGAGTCAGTGGACCATATCTCATTCCTGTGGAGATGGTTACGCAAAGTCAATTTTCCAATGCAATCAAGAACTAAAAGCACTTAACCTCAAAGCAAGACAACAAGTCTCTTGAAGGGTTTGAGAGAAAGATTATGCAGAAGATTTTCGGACCTTTGCACGTTAGTAATGGCGAATATCGTGGGCGATGGAACAATAAGCTGGATGAGATTTACGACAGCATAGACACAGTATAGCGAATAAACATCTAGCGGGTCCATTGTCAGGGTAATATAGTCCGAATGGAGACAAATTCTTCAGCTCTGGAAGTATTTGAGGATATAACAGTAGGTGGTAGCAGAAGAAAAGGAAGGCCGCCTCTCTGTTGGATCAGGTGGAGTAGGACTTGGCTTCACTCGGTGTGTCCAACTGGCGCCGGTTAGCATGAGAAAGAAACGATTGGCGCGCTTTGTTAAACTCGGCAAAACCCGCTTAAATGATTATCGCGCCAATCAAGAAAAGAAGAATTTTGTCGAGGGAAAGAGAATGTATGATAGCTCTGCACATTCGACCCAAAAATTTGCCATCCAGGTCTGGGGAAAGCCGGGCAGCTACAGAGACAAGGTTTTGTACTATCCTCATCTTCCAATGAAGATATACACAATGGAACGTTTATGGTGCCCATGGTGAGTTCGTGCCATTTCCATATTTTATACATCGTAATTAGCCCTGTAAGTTCCCGTAACTCATTTTTACTCTGTATGAGAAGGAATTTTGCTACCACACTGGATATACTTAGTTGTTTTGCAGGTGCCATACTGCATTGTCGGCTCTCATCCGATCCGACAGTTCATCTGCCAGTTCATTGCCTTGAATATCACATTATCCCGGCACCCACATAATTTCGAGCTCATACCACTTTGCAACGAAGGAGTTTAGCTCAGCTCACATTTCTGAACTATTTTTGAAGAGATGCGAACGGTTTCTAAAACCTTTAGAGTGGCTTAGTTAACGCATGGTTGCCACAGACGCTGATTTTATGTCCTCGTCACCTTCCGTCACTTATACGGTCTGCTAATCTATCCTTGGTATATCTCTACCTTTTTATTCAGCTGGCGAAATTTGTCTGGAGCTGAACAATTTTCGATCTCTATGCTTAACAAACTACTACCTTTCCTTGTCCAAAGCCAACAGAGCCGAGTAATCATTTGGTTAATGAAATCGGCTACTGCTGTAGACAGTTTATGTTAAGCGCCCCTTTTCAGAATAATAATACAGTCGGCACAGCATTAATATATCCATAAATAAATAGTAAATAAGTTAAGTTAAGCTCCATCTGGTATCGCTAGGGACCAAAAGGTCTATGCGTGGCTTATTGCCAACCAGGCTAACCTAACCGAACCTAAGTTAAGCTTCTCTTCCAATTCGTGTTGTTAATCTTGATGCTGGAACAGTAAGACTACGTATTAGAAAAAACCCCATAGTGCTCTTACAGCCAGGTATCTACTGCACTCCAAATACATAGATTCAAACTCTTTCCCATGAGGCTGATAAAATAGGCCGGGTGCGTTAGTTCTGTGTCCACCTACGTTGCCCAATTTGTTCTATAGAGCGGGGCAATTACATGGAAAAAATTATGAGACAACCAGTTTGCTTTTGCCACAGCAATAATGGAGAAATGCTCTCACGTCAAATCGAAACAGGTGCTTGGGTCATATACGAGTACACCGTTGGAAAATTATAAAAATTATATATTGATAAGTTTTGACTATTAATTTTTTAATTTTAATTAATTTCGCTTTTTTCATATAAATGCAGTTGCTTCGATAACAAACTCTATATTGGTCCGAGTTTCAAACTTGTAAGATTCAAGATTTGTAAAAATTCGTCAGACTTTCCTCAAAATTTTAAAATTATAAATCAGAAGTTAAAATGAAATATTGGGTACCCATTTTTATAGCCCACTGGTGATCGCCGTAGCCGAATGGGTTGGTGCGTGACTACCATTCGGAATTCACAGAGAGAACGTTGGTTTGAATCTCCGTGAAACACCAAAATGAAAAAAAGTGTTTTCTAATAGCGGTCGCCCCTCGACAGGCAATGGCAAACCTCTGAGTGTATTTCTGCCATGAAAAATCTCCTCATAAAAATATCTGCCGTTCGGAGTCGGCTTAAAACTGTAGGTCCCTCCATTTGTGGAACAAGGAGAAGGAGCTCGGTCAAACACCCATAAAAGGTGTACGCGCCAATTATATATACATATATACCTATATAAATATTGGTAAGCGAGTGTTTGAAGTCGTTCAAAATTATGGTTGATTTTTGATAATTTTTCCCTTACCGTGTTTCGCGTTATCTGCGTATACAAAAAAAATTGTCGTGCGTTCGTTGTATGAAAAACTGAAGACCGCATTGCTTTACTAAAAATAGGGGTTTGCACAACAGATATGCTGAATATAGAGTTTTGAAAATGTTTCTTTTAGTTTGAATATTTTATGTTAAATAATAAATTTATTATTGGCATAGAAATTAGTGTCCTTCTCACTTGATTTCGCCTAATTATCTGCCAAATAATGTTTGATTCATCCAATATATGTATATACTATGTAAATTGCATCTGATGGAAAAGCACATCCACCAATCGAACAGCATTCCAACCAATTTGCGTACACAAAAAATAGTAAATAAATATATTACAAAATTTTGGTAGTTGCAGTCAACTTATTTTTAACAGACTTCCGCGTTGAGCAAATAAATTCGATGATTCCAGCTATCCAGTTAAATAAGGCAGAGCAAGAAGAGCGTTGAATTATGAATCGCTAAAAGCAGCAATAATCGTAGAAAATTCAAATAAAAACTAATCAACGTGCAAACCCGTTGTGCTGGCTGCTCAATTGCAAATGCGCAGAGTTGCATTTGGCGGAGAACAGGAATTTACGCAAGCAAATAGAGCAGCACGAATGTAACTGCAGTTTCTTAATGTAGAAGTACGTACATACATTCAATTGTAGTCAGCACACTTTTCTGTAAGCGCAACTCACGAAAAATATACTTGAATCTTCTACGTCTGCCATTCTCCATGAACGGAACGGAAACGGAAAACGCCAATAGATAGACAAGTGGATATATATATATAAGTACGTATATAAGCATAGGTAGAGATACAGACACCAAGGACATCGACACTCTTCCATTCAAAATCTATGTATGTGTGAATATGTATCCAAAAGCATGGCTGAATAGCTTTATTATGCAGTCAATATCCCAGGTTTGTCATTCAGACAATCACGGCAAGACTTTCATTTCCGGCCACCGGACTAAGTACATCACGGCTGCAGTTGGCTAGAAAAGTATCACAAAGTTCCGTTCAATGCCGGCATTAATGAAGACAGAAACTGGCGACGAGTGGATGGCGGGTGTAAACCTTTTTAATTGAAATTAATTTTCACAGTTATCAGTTTGTTTTGCCAACGATGGCAGTGGAGAAATTTAATGGCTGCAGGCAGCTTAAAATAAGGCTGGGAATAAAGTGCACAGCACGGTGAATACCGAGCAGAAGCAATTGTGCGATTGCAATTAACGAAATAAATACAGACGAGTGGGCGAGCGCGCTATTAAGAAGAGATCTTGGAGTTCAGGCAAGTGCGCCTGGCAGGCGACAAATGTAAATAAACACTCCTGCAATTGTCGAACAAAACGGATGTGGAAGTGATGGGAAGGAGCGAGATAGATGGCAAACGCCTGAAAGTAGACTTAGCGTTGGACTTTGAGCAAGAACTTTGAAAATTTATTTCTTTTGGTGGCAATTCTACAATGCTGTAAATTAGCATTGCCATAAGGAGTGGTGGGTGCATTCAAATAGTAAAAAAAATCAAAAAAAAAAAAAAAACTGGAGACAGGAAGGAGAAAATTTATTTTGCAGATATTCCTTTTTTTGCATTTTTACAGTTTGGTATTTGTTTAATCACTTGAAATGTTTACACTTGCCAGAAGCTGTACATTGACCCAAGAAAGTTGCGCAGCAGAAACGTAAAAGAAAAATAGGAAGAATATAAAGCGCATGAAAAATAAGAAGGAGTAGAAGCACCCAAAAAAATATAGAAGAGTAAAATAGCGTGGAAAGAAATTAAAAAGTCAACGCTGGCTCCCTCAATTGGCTTACACTTGCAATTAACATTTAAAGGAAATTGCAACAAACTACTGGAAGGGAATGAGCGACAAATTAAGAAATGTGTCTTAAATTGTAAATTTAAATTTAGTGGTAATGGATATACACTGTAGACGCCAATAATAGCAGAAATGTTTGAACGCGGGATTTCGAGTTATTTTCAAAGCGATTGCGGGATACCGAAATTCATCACCGGATTCGGCACTTACACTTCTGCTAGGCGTTTGGCCAAGGTTAAGTTGAAGCAGTTGTCCACTGTAAGACACACTCAGGCTCATGGCCCATTGGGATGCCGCGTGGGGACCTAGCCCTTATCCCTCCTGAAACCAATGTGTACTATTCAAATTAAGAGGATGTTTGGCCAAGCTCCTCCTTCTATTTGTGACGTGCGCCTTGATGTTGTTCTAGAAGTGGAGGGCCAATTTTAAGCCGACTCTGAACGGCACACTTTTTTTATTTTTTTATGAGGAGCAGAAATACACTCGGAGGTTTGCCATTGCCTACCCAGGAGCGACCGCTATTCGAAAACACTTTTTTCCTTTTGGTGTTTCACGGAGATTCAAACCTACCTACTCTGAATGGTATTAAATTATATTTAAAAAAAAAAACCATGCAAATAATGCAAATAAGAGGTGCAATGTGGTACAAGTTTTCTGTGATTACGCCAAGAAATCGATTACAAAAGAAGCGAATTAATGATACAGTTTTGAGTTGAACTCAATGTATACCAAATTAAGCGAAATTCTTGGAAATGGAAAAACCTTTATTAAACTTTTTATTAGAAATAGAAACCCCTACTTTCATTTCGTTAGTTAAAATTTTTAGAAATCCCGAGATTCCTAATGTACACATAGAATACCGCGATGTCTCAGCAGTTGGCACCAGCGGTAAATTATTTTCAAAAATTCCATACCCAAAACGATTTGCGGTATTCTGTGAGCTCTATAAACAATTTTTCATCATAATATTTCTGAAGTTTTATCAGCGTTATATATATTTTTTCTGCATAAAAATATTTGAGTTCACTAAGAATTAATGAGAATGATTCAAACACAAAAAAATTTAGGACATTATGAATTGAAACTAAGTGTTATAGAGCCACATTTCCGCACAGCTACTCCAATCGCAGAGAAAGGGGGATTCTTTGTATTGTGTTTTTGCTGTTTCATTTCTGCTGGATTGATTTTGAAACCTCCCAGCAAGAAAATCGCCTACGGGAAAATGTATCAACATCAATGGGTCTGCATAGTCTATGATGACCTAATGAAACTTTATCAAAAATTTTATGAAGCTCACTGTGGACTCGCTCGCGGCTCTTGGGCCGAGCATGGCAGCAAAGTGCATGGAGAGTCACGAAAAAGTTCGACCACAGATGATTAATGTAATTAAAAGCTAACTGACAGCACTTAAATGGAAACTCTTACACCATCTACGCAATCATATGAGCTATTCTGAATATTAGCCTTAATAACGAACGATACTAGAGTGACTAATACAATACAAGGTGGGGCAAAACTAATCATCCAACTTTTTTTTTAATAACTTTTTTACTGAATACAAAATGATTTTGCGTGATGAAAATCATTATTTACCTTTTATAAGCTCTATTGCTTGTCTGTTTGTATACTCTAGCTGCCTAGCTCACAGAAGCTCAGGGCAAAAATTATAAATTTTCCGATAGGGTGATTAATTTTGCGCCGCCCCGTATGACGAACAAGTCCCTACATACTTTTTAAAGTAAGAAAGCAATATAATAGACGCTTTCCACTTATAAGTGCATATACAGGGTTTTCCAATAAGAGGTGTTTTTTTGATATTCAAAGAAAAATGCTAATTTTAATATAAATGATTGGATGTTTATTTCATTATAAAGAGGAAGGTATGCCGTTGATAGTGGAAAATAACATCAGGCATACGACCACTCCTACCACACTTACAGGACAATATCCATCGCATGCAATTTTCCATACCCGAATTGCAAAGTGGCTGTCCTATGTCCTCGATAGCCTCACGAATTCCATTTGGGAGGTCTTGAGTCCACCCTGGGCTGTTCGCGTAGACCTTCTCTTTCACGTGGCCCCAGCCAAAGAAAAAAGTCGCAAGGTGTTATATCACAAGATCTCGGTGGCCAATTGTGATCACCTCTTCGAGAAAAAACACGGTCCGGAAACTTTTCCCGTAAAAGATCAATGATTTCGTTGCTTGTGTGGCACGTAGCGTCATCTTGTTGAAAATAAACGTTTTGCAGATCAATACTATCCAATTCCGGTCATAAAAAATCGTTAATCGTCTCTCGATAGCGCAATCCATTCACAAATAACACCTGTCATTGGAAAACCCTATATAAATTTTTATTTCATTTTACTTGAGTTTTATAAGCGGCTTTGAGATCGTAAGTATTTAACCTCAGCTCATGTTTTTCGCAGAAAGTTCTCATTTTTACTTATTTTGATAATTTTGTGTTCCTTTCACCAATAAAAATTAAATATAAGAAATGTTCATTTCACTTAACACATTTCATTGAGCCTTGTTGATTCCAGTCTAAAGACATTCTACTAAGTCAGTCGGAAATTTTCGCAAAATATGACCAATCCAACTCCACTTAAGCTCTCGAATCTCAATTCCAATTGGCTATTGTTTACCTCGCGTGAAGAGCTCATCATTTGGCACACATTTATCGGGCCACCAAATGCGCAGGATGTCTCTAAGGCAGTGACTAATGAGGGTCTGAAGCTTTTTTCTTGCTACAACGGCCACAGAATATATATCACAGACATACAGGAGCATTGATTTTACTTTGGAGTTAAAAGTCTTTGTTTCCGTGGTTACCTGTTTGGAATTCTACAATATATACATACTTTTGAGTGAGGCAAAATATGCTCTGGCTTAGTTATTCTACTTTGAAACTCTGCTAAATGAGAATAAAATCCACTAAACCGAGTTTAACATATCAAAATGCTTGAGCATCGCTCCAATGCAGCATATTTGGCTACAAAATGGAGGTACTCATTTAAGGGTACGAGTACAGGCTGAATTGCTCTCCACTACCGACAGAGACAGAGCGAAATTTCTTCACCGAGCCTGCTCGTAATATAATATACACTGTATATTATACAGGGTTGCCCATATTCGACGGACCCGACGGATTTCGATGACTCTTTGGGCCCATTCCAATCGACGAGGCTAGTCCGCAGGCAACAATCTTTGCGTCAATTGAATCTTATACGAGAATAAATGCAAATCAATGCGGATAATTCGTTGTAAAGTGGTCCGAGCAATGCCCAACTGCTGAGAACGGCGATTTTGGGATGTCCTTCGCGACGCCTTGGTCGGTTTTGATTTAGCCTCTTCGGATTAGAAAGAGCATCACCAGTCGAAAACCTTTCGTACAAACGATTAATGGTGTTCTTAGAAGGCGCACTTTTCACATTATTTAATTATTTATACGCACGTTGATTTTTCACAATTGACTTCTTTTAAAAAAAAAAAATAAATAATTGGCGCGTACACTTCTGTTAGGTGTTTGGCCGAGCTCCTCCTCCTATTTGTGGTGTGCGTCTTGATGTTGTTCCACAAATGGAGGGACCTACAGTTTCAAGCCGACTCCGAACGGCAGATATTTTTATGAGGAGCTTTTTCATGGCAGAAATACACTCGGAGGTTTGCCATTGCCTGCCGAGGGGCGACCGCTATTAGAAAAATGTTTTTATTAATTTTGCCTTCACCGAGATTCGAACTAACGACCTCTCGGTGAATTCCGAATGGTAATCACGCACCAACCCATTCGGCTACGGCGGCCGACTTCTTTTATTGAATGTAAATTTCACCAATTTGGGAGTGCTCGCGTGGCGTGTACTGTTCCATGGTAAAAATCTGCTTGGACTGATGCTTCCAACGCGTTATGTCATTAAGCGATCTGACGTCTCTGTCAAAAGATACAGGGTTGCCAGATAGGTCCGTCGAATATTGGCAACCCTGTATATGTATCCTAAGGCTCCAAGTTGGAACATAAGGCCACCAGAAGATATTCTACGCCAAAGCTTTCACTTCACTCCAGCTCTGGTTCATGGAGCATATTCCAGTTCTAGAAGTCGTCTCCAGGTATTTGCTGGTCTCCCTCGTATACGGCTACCTTAAGTGTTCCAGACAATGTCAGTTCTTGTTAGTTTCGGTGCTCCTAATACCCCCATAAATATCAAAGCATGGCTTCAGGAAACTCATTTAGAATGCAGATAGTCGAAATTTTTTAAAAACATCACTTCGAAATTCTCGATTTTATTTGTATTTTTACCAGCTCCAACACTAGTTTTCAAGTAAATTATTTAATGGCTAATCCTACTAAGGTTACACGTACATAAAATTAAAAAAAAAAATTACACAGGAAGTCTAGTATTCACAGCTTCAAAGATAAGTCAGTATGCAAGCTAGTCTACAAACTAGCCACATTCGGCGCTTCTTTCTACACTCACTCCCATATTCGTGAAGCGTGAAGTGCAAGGTGCATTACAAAACAGAGGCATGAAAATAGCATAGCAAATGCAAAAGTATACCGTTACATGCCCAAAAAACGGACAGGTTTTGAGTATGTATTAAGTATGGTTGATGCTACAATACATTTATACCGGTTTTGGAGCTCTTCAAATGTAGCTGCAATGCCTGTCGAGTTGAAACGGTTTGAGATGACCGGCACGACGGACAAAACTTTAATAATAATAACAATAATAAATACAATATTACATAAGCAACCGAGTATGATGACAATGATGATATTGACTCGGCTGCGCAAAGCGAGATAATGGGAAAATGTTCAAGTGGAAGTCAAGCCAAAGGAGATGCCTTGGTTGTTGGTGCAATAAATACAGCTAATGCCGAAAAATAAATGTGGGAAAGATTCGTATTTTCCGGAAAGTAATTACTGAAATATTTAATGAGAAGAAGTGGCAGAGAGCAAACTTGACGAAGCAGAGGAAGAGAAGTAGCGGAAGAAGAGGCAGAAAGACAAACATAGTTGCATATAAATGAAAGGAAGAGTTCATTAAATATTATTGGTGCCATATATGTAATGGTATACAAATATTTATATGTAAGCAGACTTGTGGACGCCAACGAGCAAAGTATTGAAAACCAAAAATTGCTTTCAAGAGCCGATATCAGCAACAACTCAGCCACAATAATATCATACATACCGACACAGTTGTATTGCCATGAAGATGCTCGTTAGTTGAGGGTGCACGAATTCGAAGATGCTGGCAAGGAAGAGCGCTGTGGCCGCGTGTATTGTGCTGCTCGTGATTGCTGTACAAGCAAGTTGATACATATATTTGTGTGTGCAAATATGCGAATGGCGAAAAGAAACTTTTACTTTCAGTGGATGTAGTTGTACGCAGATAAACATACCCCATTGCATAAATTTGTATGATCTTACGTATATTATTATTATTTTTTGTTTGTTTGCTCTTACGTATATATGTATGGTGTGTGTGCTTTTGACTGGCGCATCGCTGTCAGAAATTTCAAAATGTTTGTGGTCGCAAGGCGCAGCGTTGCTCTTGATGGAAAGACCTTTTAAAATTTCCATATTTTCTTCAACTGCGTTAGTTGTTTTACGTGCATACATATATACGTACCTATGTACGAGTATACACATACATAAATATGTCAGGTAGATAAATATGACTGCACGCATCACTATTTTTTCTTGAATTATGTTGCTTGTAGCTTTTGATGCTACATAACGTTTGCCCCCTCTTTAAATTTTTCTTAATTGCAAGCACTAACGAAAGTTCCATTAAATTCACTTTTCCATTTACTTGGTCTCTAAATTGTCAGATTTTTTTCAAATCACTCCATGTTTTTTATAGATATTTAAATTTTAGGGAAAATACATTGCCTTTGTTGTTTTTGCTCCACTGCTACTATCTGTTCCATTGAACTCAAAATGGTTTGCTTAAACTTTTATTTTCTGTAGAGAAAATTCCCTAATTTTGCACTGCATTGTTTCTTAATTGAGCAATAGATTGGATCTATTATTTCGAGAGCTGAAATTTTGCAGTTTTTTTGTTTGCTTTATACACCACACGTAAAAATTATAAGACCAAGATGATTCTGATATCTGCTAAGGTAATAGTAGAAAAATAGTCCCAATATCGTTTCGCTGATTTTATGCAGAAATTTTTCCGCATTTATTGCGGGTATTTTACTAAAGCGCAAATTCTTGTTCTGCGCAAAACGAAAAAATTATAAGACCTAAAGCATTTGCTTTTAATTTAAAAGTTTACAATGTTAGTTATTACAATAAAATTATTATATTATAAATGCTCTTGATAGCTTTAGCTCGTTCTCATATTTATGTTGTTGTCTTGGTCCGCGTGGAAAAGCTTAGTCTGAATTTGAGCGGCTAAAAATCTTAGCATGGAAAGAGAGAGATCTTACAATGCAAGAAATTGCTGCAAAATTAAAAAGAAGCAATACTGGGGTTTTACATTACTTCCACTTAAAAGTAAAGTACGGATGTACAGAGGGAAGTGTTAAAAACCCAAAACCTAGCGCTAAAGATGTTCGGGAAGTCAAACGTTTAGCAATAAATAAATCGAACAGCCTTGCTGAAATTGAACACACACCTAATTTGCAAGATGCTACCCTGTGTGCAACAAATTTCGCAAGTGGACTCTTGTCTAAAATATATAAAACGAGTACCTAAACCTGAGTTAACCACACGACACAAATAGGCCTGATTGACATTTACAAAAAAGTACCAACTTTTGGGAAGATGAAGGGAAATGACCTTTTTTTTTTCGATGAAAAAAAAAAATCAATTTGGGCAGATCAGAGATTCCCAAATGCATTGGCATGATAAACGGAAGAAAAGTAAGGACAGAATGGCCTTTCGATAAACGGAAGAAAATTGACGAGAGAATCGCTCTTCATTTCGGAGAGTGTTCTGTCAAGGTTTTTATTTTTTTTTATTTATTTTTTTTTTGGCGGTAAGGTTGGGTTAAAAATGCCCTCGCACCATATATTAATCGTCGCTACTACGTGTGTGGTGGTTTCCCTCCACCACGGGCCCGCTTCCGCATTGCTTCGAGGTAGAGAACCAAGACGGCGTCCTAAGAAGGACACTTACTTACTCACCCTGCGTCCAGGGTCGCCTGTTTTGTGAGAAACCTATGCTCAATTCTCTTCAACATAAGTTTCTATTTCACGCTTCTTTTTTCGGATAATATCCTCCACAAAATTTGCAACGGATTTCCATTTTCTTCGCTTATCCTCATTTTCTCGATCACATCTTCAGGTGTCAATACACCAATAGCTCGTTGCAGAGCTGTTCTCTCTATGTTCCACCTCTCGCATTTAAAGAAGGTGTGCTCCGCATCATAATACTCAGTATCTCCATGCAATGCAGTTTGGTTGGCTCACTTTTCCCATTCAAATATTAGCGAAAGGACCCATGCCCGGACAAAAACTGTCTGAGGTAATAGTTAACCTCACCGTGCTTTCTTTCTACTCACTTTTTTAAATCGGGTATTAGTCTCGCTGTCCATCTACCATACCGTTTAGAATTCCATCTTGACTGCCAAAATTTGAGTTCTGTCAAGGTTTGGGCAGCCATTAGTGTCAAAACGCCCCTATGTTTCGTATCCTCAGAAATGAATGACAAATGAATATTCTCAAGTATACAGTGCTTCTTATTACTTTTTATCATGATAATTTCGGTGAAAAGTGGATTTTTCAGCGCGACGATGCCAACATCTGTACTTCCAAGGCAGGAAAGGAGTTTCTGGCAACGAAAAAAATACGAATTTTAGAATGGCCTAACTGCAATCTTGACTTTAACCCAACCGCAAACGTGTGGGCAATACTTACTCAGTCGGTTTTCAAAGATTTGATAGCGCTAAAATTTTTAGAAGTGCGATTACTGTCGTATGGTCAAAAATTGATCAAAATATTATAAAAAACTTAATCAAATCGATACCTCGACGACTTCAACAATTTATAAACAAAGGAGGATTCAATACAAACTGCTAAGCCCGAAGTTATGAACTAACTTCGAGAACTCTTATTAACTTTTTAAGGGTGGTTAAATTTCAAGCGCCGATATTGAATGTGAACCACACGTAAACGGCAACGACACCGCTGGGGACTTCTTTCTTTAGAGTTATTTGAAAGAAAAGATGTACATCGATAAGCCAGCAACAATTCAAGAGCTAAACGATGAGATAATTCGGCGCATTAACGGCATAGAACCTCAATTATGCCTCAGCGTCATCGAAAATTTGGACCATCGGATGGAGGTGTTTCGCCTAGGCCGCGGCGGCTATTTGGCCAATATTTTGTTCCATGTGTAATTGAGCTATACTAATATTATCATAGTAAAGAGAAATTACACTTTTTTCTTAAAAAAATTGTACTTTATGTAAAATCAACATCGGCCCTTAAGACGTAACCACTCGGTATTTGAGATATAAAAGCATTGGTCTGATATGTACTTTTGTCATTCTATAGATTTGACTTCTCTTAATAACTAATTTAAGTCTGGTGAAATGTGTGCTTATTTCCGAATATTTTTAAAACATTTCTCATTAACAGTTTAAACATTAAAAGCATAAATTATTAGCCCTAAACTAATAATAAGAATATACGAAATTTATTTGGTCTTATAATTTTGTCATGTGGTGTATTTATCACTTACTTTCCTCTCATTTCTTCACTTCTGATAGTTTTATCAAATTTTATTATTTGCACAAAATTTCAACTTTCAATCGATTCTAATCATTTTGCGTAAAAGTCGTAGCAATTAAACTTTTACCTACAAATTCTTCCTAATAGTGTTCTAATTTAATTGTTTGTGGCTTAAGATAAGTATCAAACGAAGTAAAGAAGCGATACCTGCATATAGTTTGTCTGCTGAATACTAAACAGGAAATTGTGTCAGATTTTATAAATTTTCACACAATCAAATTCACACTTCCTAATACTTGCAAATAATTGATTGAAGGTACAAATGTAGTTAAAACATACTGCGTATGCGTGTATTTATGTAAGTCAAGGCATGTAATATGCCCTGCGCGAAAAGCGTGTAGTAGTGGAGCACATTTCTGATAATTACCAATGGGCTAATTTTGTAACTCGATTCGAAAATAAATTTACCCGAATTCGGAAGTTTTGTACTCGATAACTCTACTTTCGTATCTTCAATAGTATTTGCGAATAGTTTATTCCAAGACGAATCTATTAAAAGTGGTACCGGTAATTCAACTGCTTTTTATTTTTTCGCCTTGTCCATGTGGCTGTCAGCTCAGAGTGAAGCAAGGCGAATTCGTTATTTGTTTTCTACTTTGCCAATACCTTTCTTTGACAATCAAAAGTACAAAATATTGTTGTTGGTCTGATGAAAACGCCTTGGTTTATTCGAAAAACGAAAACTGGCAATGTTACTTGAATTTGTTCGTCAAATTCATTCCAACTTCGCAAACAGCACTCGTTAGCTTTTGAGTTATAGAAAGAGAAAGAGAAAATACAAGTATTTTAATAATTTTTTATTAGATATAAGAAGTTTTGGTCATAAAATACTTGTGCATAGGGATTTAGCAAGCAAATCCCAGCACATAAGACAAAGCCAATTCGGAATTATGGTGGAATTCACGGAATCGCAATCCAAATTGGGTCCAAGGCTACATAAAATGCGCGAAATGTCGAGCAAACATGAACAAATTTGTAAAGGAGGTTAAGTGTAGAGTTAAATGGAGCTGGCCCTTATATGCGGCATGTAACCTCAAGGAAAAACATAACCTTTGGTGGGGTTGTGCTAACCCTGCAAACTGGCCTTGCTCTCCTTGATGCGGACAACCCCTTTGTCCAAGAAATTTTAGAGTATCAGTTCGAACAACTGCAGTAGATCTTAAAAAATGCATATCTCGTGAGCTATGCTTCTCGGCGCATAATGAAAGTCTTAGTTGGAAAGCCGCAAATTTAATATGAATCTGTGAAGATATGCAGTTCAAAAGCTTAAACATTAAAAAGTCTATACCCTGTCATATTGCATACATCATCATCATCATTCCTTCGTCTCCGTTGCGGAGCATAGGGCCAAAATAAAATTGTTCCATTTTGTGCGATTCCCATTGTCAGCTCATTGTTTTGTCCACGGCTTTCGTATTCCTCCTTGATGCAGGTCTGCTTCTTCTGCGCTGTCCTTGGCGGTTCCAGTCCTGCGCTTATCTACTGATTTCAGTGTCACCTTTCCCCGCCAAGCCATCTCCATTTTCGTTCTTTTATTTCAGTTGCGATTGGTTTTTGATGGCATCGTCGATGCAATTCATTGTTAAATATCCAGTTGTCTGGCCACTAGATACGTAGAATGCGTCTCAATGCGTATTTATATTCTCTGCGATAATTCCAAACTATTTCAGTGATCCTAAATGACCCCTCTCGGTTTACTTCCTTCTTTAATTTCTCCGTCTATCCACAATGCAACAGATTCCATTTCTCTGTTTTGTAAATTACTTTTTTGATTAGTAAATTACGGAGAAATAAGTTATTTATTTATTCTATGTATTTTGACGTTTAGCACTCGAAAGCTCTGGCAACAGGGTGGTACAATGTTCGCAAAATTATTAACTCAATCCGAAACTCTTACAGAATGATTAAACAAATTCGAGTAAATAATAAATAATAAGTAAATATAAATTCGAATATAATAGAATAGATTAGCAACGCTAAATCAACTTTCGAATTGAGTTACAGAATGGGGTTCCACTTGGAAATTGCCAATTGCGGACCATTTGCTGTTTTTTGTTTTGTTTTTAGCATATCCAGAATAGTGAAATTTGTCTTCAAAGGGTGGCGGTATCGAAGTGGAGGCGTAAACGTTCACTATTTCTTGAATAACTTGAATAATAAGAACTTAAAATTTCACTTTATTCTTATACATAAGAAAACCGATAGGTGCGCGTTACTCCAATTTAATGGTAATAAATACGCGTCTTGGTTTTCCGCCATCATGTCCGGATTTTTTTTTTTTTTTTTTTTTGTAAATGGCTCAAAATTTTAATTGGATCCAGTATTAAAGAATTATCTTAATTCATTAAATTATATGGCATAGGCATTTAGGTGGCAATTGAAAGAAGACGAGAATTTAAAAATGATTTTTTTTCATAACAGTCCTTGCCAAAGAAGCGATAAGTGATCTTGGGCATTTTCTTCGTGAACAAATGGGTATCGAATGAAAGAAGAATGCTGAGAAAGTTCAGATATTATCTTTTTTATAACAATCTTTGCCAAAAAATGTGGAAAAAGTGGTGTTTTTTTTTTTTTTTTTTACTTTTCGTCCTTCAATAACCAGCTATTTTCAATTATTGGCTACCTACTGCCAACCATTTGTTTATTTGAAACTGTTAAATGAAAAATAGCTGGTTAACTTATGACTGTGAAAATGACACATAATGAGCTTTATCACATATATTTTATGGGAATTAGTCCCATGAAAATCTTCGAGACAGTTAAAGCACGAAAATTTCAAAATCAAATTCAACTCATTTTTTTTTTGGTAAGAATGGTATGAAAAAAAAGTTTTGTAATTAATTGTTGTTATATGTAAATATATAAACTATATATTTATATAATTTGCGCCTTTAACCAAACTCCTTCTCCTATTTGTGGTGTGCGCGTCTTGATGTTTTTCCACAAATGGAGGGAACTACAATTTTATTCCGCCTCCAAATGGACAAATTTATTTTATATAAAGTGCTTCTTCATAGCAAAAGTACTTTCATAGGTTTACCAAAGGCCTGCCGAGGAGCGAACGCTATTAGATAAACTTTTTCTATCATTTGGTATTTCATGCCCGGTTATTCGAGCCTCGGCACTACCGAATCGAAGTCACGCACCAACCCATTCGGCTACGGCGGTCGCCATGATAACATTTTAACTTCCATACTGGTCAAAATTTTCTCGCAATAGAACTAGTTGTTCAGTACAGATACATATCTGAAGCTCAAAGCTCGCTGGTAGGCTATTACAGAGCGACATGCGACCAAGTTTCAGCGTTTAAAAAAAATGTAAAATCCCATTTGTTGGAAAATATTGTACTAAAACGCTTCTGTAGTCTATTCATTAATATTTGCTTTTCCCTTTTTTATCTTAGCTTTATATTTTTTTTTTTATTAATTTTCTTATTAAAGCTTTTTTGGTGTTTTTCTCTTTTACCGCAAAAAAAATTGTCAGGCTCTCCCTATTAAGCCAACTCGGTGCGTAGGAAAAAAATTTTGAGAATTATTCACCGACCTATCTTCACAAATTGAAAAAAAAAATTAAAAAACAATAGAAAATAATTATAAATGTCTCCCAATATCTGATGTGATTATTTTTAGCACGAATTTATTTTTTTGTTTTTCCCCTTACTGCTTAATATGAATTAACTGATAACAGTTACGCTCAGATATAAATATATTTATATGCAGGTTCTACGTCAATCAATAAGAGTTTTTTCATGTTTTCACCTTTTAGTTTATTGCCCACCCTTTTTTAAAATATTTTAAAATTAATACCACAAAAATTTGCCTATTAACCACAAATGCCAATCACTTTACGTTTCAATCGAAAAATCTCTCATAGATAAAATCATTAATTAAATCAAACATTTCATCCTCCATGGCTTGAGGGCTATTTCGAGACAAAAATTAGTTATAAAAAAAGAGTAATTTTAAAGAAATTTCTTCATGTATGTACATAGAAATAGTGTAAATTGCAAAATAGATTACATTTCATAGAAATAAATATATACATATGTATGTGTGTCTGTGCTTCGAATATTATTCCATAATTGCTTTGATCAATGCCTTATGGGAATATTTTATATGCCACAAAGTGCGAATTTCATTGTTGCTGCCTTAATTTCGAAGAAAATGTTAAGCTTTGTCGCTTGCCATGTAATATCAGTAGATATATTTATATATATAATTGGCACGTACACCCTTTTCGGGTGCTTGGCCGAGCTCCTCCTCCTATTTGTGGTGTGCGTCTTGATGTTGTTCCACAAATGGAGGGGCCTACAGTTTCAAGCCGACTCCGAACGCCAGATATTTTTTTATTTTTATGAGGAACTTTTTCATGGCAGAAATACACTCGGAGGTTTGCCATTGCCTGCCGAGGGGCGACCGCTATCAGAAAAATGTTTTTCTTAATTTGGTGTTTCACCGAGACTCGAACCTACGTTCTCTCTGTGAATTCCGAATGGTAGTGACGCACTAGCCCATTCGGCTACGGCGGCCGCCCGTCAGTAGATAGGGCCCGACAAATGGTATTTTCTTACTTCAATACTTCTCTAAATGCTTTGAATACCTTAGACCAGTAAATGCCCTTAACTTTTAATGATTCAAAACAAATATTGCGTTTATGTTAAAGAAAAAGCAACGCTATGAAAGGAGGTTTTCAAAATCTTGTATCGCAATATACTACAGGAACTATAGCATAGGGACTTGTGGACAAGTATTGACAATTTAATTGCTGCTTACCACCATTTTTTCGACTAAACTATAATCAATATTAATACGGAAAAATTTCCTTAACTAACTCATATAAGAAAATTTTCAAGAACTTTAAAAGGTTTGACTCTTTGTAGTTAATATACACTACCAAACCAAGCAAAAAAAAGTATAGAACTAGAAAGAAAATAATTTCCGAAGAAAATTCAAATCTTTCTAAACTTGTCATAAGGATTTTAGAAAGGATTTGTTTTTTATTTTTTTTTTTCTTTTAACAAAATTCAACAAATTATCAGTAGTAAGTAATTCAGTAAGCTTTGCCGAGAAAATAACTTTTTTGCTTTTTAAAGAAGCTATCCCCATTTCAGAGGGAGACCTAACTATTTGCGGTTCCATTTCTATTAGCTGCAATGCAATCTTTGCGCGTACGCCTGCCTGCTAATTTTAAAAATTCCAAGCATTCACATCCGCATAATCAAACCTTAACGAGTAAACTTCAGAAGCGCAAGACACAAACGCACAAAAAATGTGTTTACTTTAAACGAACGTAAATTAAAGCTAATTAGCATAGCAAATGCAGAAACACCAAAGTCGGAGTTGGTGTAAGAAAAAGTATTTGCATAGCAAAAAACGAGCAGCGCGCCAAGCAACAAGAAAATGTTGAAAAAAGAGCAACATAAAACTAAACTATGGAAAATATTTGAACAAAATCTTTGTAGCGACTTTTCACAAAATAACTTAACTCGATTTAACACTTTAACACATTTAACCAGGGCAATATCAGGCAATAAATTTTTATATTGCACTGCAATATTTGAACTTGCACCCCTCTTCTTTATATTTTTTTGACAGGCACCTAGGCATGTGATAGTGTCAGTGCTTGGTCTCCAAATTAGAATTTTTATGTTAACATTAAAAGCGATAGAATATCGACCAAAAAAAATGTTTAAAATAATATAAAAAAATAATAATATACGGTAGTTTTTTTAGATTTTTTGATACGATTTTAAATAAAAATTTAATAATTTTGTATGCATAGAAGAGCATAAAAGTGCGTTTTGGAAGCAGTTGCTCGCAGCTGTGGTCATTTTTTGGCTGAGAATGTTTTTACTTATGGATCTATACAATGACTAGGACTTATTGACAAGACAAGCGACGATTTGTTTCTCATTTAATTTTAATAATTTGTTTTTTCAAAATATGTTTCATTCTCTTCAAAAAGCTGCAAGCTTTGTGTAAGTTATAAAAAACTGTAGAAAATTATCATTAAAATCACAAGTTTTTAAGTACAATTTTTAAAAAACTTGCAAATACGCACTGTTATCGCCTATTCAATGTTGTTCTAATAAAGTACAAATCTCAAGTAGCTCAAAAATTTTATTGATTTTTGGCGATTTTTTTGCTGATGGTATTTAGTGTTTTCACCACTAGCATTCCTTATATGGAGAAAATGCACAAGACCAGTGGCAAAAAAAAAATTTCAAAAAATCAACGCGATTTTTGAGTCACTTCAAATGTACAATGTATGCCATCAAAATTCAATGACCTATAAAACTGTGTACTCGATATTTTTTTTTAATTCTGATTAAAGAAGTTTGAGGTTATGATGAAAATTTGTTAAGATTTTTTTTAAGATAAATTTACACAACGTTGGAAACTAAGATTTATATGGTTTGTGTAGGATTATAAAATATATTTTCATTAAAAAAATAAGTAGAAAGCAAATAAATTGTTTAAACTAGTCACCAAGTCCCTGTTCTACAGTTATTCGAGTATTCATAGCCTTAGATTTGAAATTCATCTTATGAGTGCTGAGTAAAAATTTCAAATTTGGCTGTGAAGCGTCGTGAATTCTTGGCTCAAAATTCGTCCTTATAAGGTTTGGGTAAAAAATTTAAATTTGTCTGCGAAGAGTCATGAGTTATTGGCTCAAAAGCAAAACCTGCTAAAATCAGATAAGTGGTTTTGTCAAAAGTTCACAAATATGGACTTACAAAATATGTAAATAAATACGTTGTATGTAGATAAATAAAAAAAGCGGACAAATAATAAGAAAGGAAAACAATTTGTATTTAGTTTTTTTTATTTGACACTTGCAAGGAGAGTGAAAGTTTTTTGTTTGCGCAGCGATTGAGTGTCGCTTTGACGAATCGATCAATAGATGACTGATGATTATGACGGTGAAGTGAGTTTCAAACGAAAACAAATAATTTGATTGGAAATAAGCAAAAAAAATAACATAGTGCAACTAGTGAAAAAAACCAACACTAAGTTTGCCTACGCGCCTAAGTATGAGCATGTTAAATAATTTCACAATTACACACACACACATACATATGCACAATAATGGCTTTTTCAGGGCTAAAAATTAAGCAGATAAATATCATACAGATGAGCGTTGGGTGGCTGTGTTGATTTAAGATGATCACGATGTGGGCTCGCAATTTAGCAACGAAGCAATTTAAAAGCCAGGCAAATAAAAAAGGGAGCATTATTATGAAGCAATTAGCCGGCGATAGTGCAATAATAATCACTATTTTTTTGTTTAAAATATTTAATATTTTTTATGAAAAACAAACACTAGATAAATATGATATTTCCTTTAATAGCGCAATAATTCACATCACCTAACAAACTACTCGCATGCAAACTAATTACCGCTAGTGCGCATGCGCCCACTTAACGAATTAATGCATGTAATTACAACAAACACGGCTTTAGTATCGATCGTGCGAATAATTAACGCGTGAATTATGTGGCGCCATATATGGTTTGTATATATGTACGTGTATGCCACTACCCCGGTTCACACAAGTGCTCGCATTTGAGTTGTTTGCTATGCCCCCCGAGCTTCAACTCAGCCTGGTTGTAATACTCGTATCTGCGTTGGCCCCGGTTTCTCTTTGGCATATTTGAGCATGCGTTCACGTCAAATAAACTGTTGTACGCGGTACTTAATTTCCACTATTGTCTTCATTTAATATGCTTAACACTTTTCCATTTCATGCATGTGATCAGCAGTTACGCGCTTCGCTGGGAATCGCGATGTGAAGCGTAAAATGCGATAAGTGACCTGGTTGACTTAAACAAAACAAAAAACAAAAAAAGTTGGTTTGTTTTGCCAATTTGCATAAATAATGACTTCATTAGCCAAAAAGTGGCATTTGAACAATTTAAATTGCATGCATATTTAGAGTAAGTTAGATGAGTGCGATTGTGTGTGTTAAAGCGAGCAATGCAAAAAATCGATGTAAATATCTTGAAATATATCACTTTAATATATCCTAGGCACTTGAAGAAGAAGCTTGATCTTATCCATAAAGGGTATATGCACCACACCAGATGTTGCCTTATTATGCGGCACTGGTCGGCTGCCCACAAGTGTTTCATTTATTTATCATCGCTGTAGTTTTCTTCAACATATATTGCATCCCTGGTTTGTTGATCATATAAAATTATAAATCAAGTAAATATATTTAACTCATATCTAAATAAATCAGTCACTAAACATTTAGTTTAAATTTTCATCCTTATAAACGTTATAGAATTTCACCTAATTTTCCGTCGTCTTATAGGCGAGCACTACAAAAAAAGCTATCGGCCGTTAAGGGTTAAAGAGGAACAGGTCAAAAAGATATTCACTTAATTGGCACGCACATCCCTTATTAGATGTTTGGCAACTTCAAGTCGACTCCGGTTAGCAGATGGTTCGGTATACAACTAGGCTATACCAACCGCAAAATTCAAAAATGTTTGTGGGTACAAATAGTCCCTATAATAAATAACACCATGCGACACTCACAAATGCTTGTCAAGTGGTGATATTTCTCTTATGAGTCTTAACGCGTGAAGCAAGTATCGAAATATGACTTACCGATTTTTCACAGCCATGTATACCTAAAAGTGTAAGCCTCTAGCGTAGTTGATGATCAACCGATTTTCAATTTTTACCACTTTTCACTTGAAACGTGGAATAACTCAGTCAGTTTCTAAACGATTTTGGAAAATAAAATCAAAATGGTCCCTGTCATAGAATTAACTATATTTTTTTTTAAAGATTGAAATTAAAAAATAAATAATTAAATGATCAAAACTTCTCAATTTTTATGCTTTTATAATTCAGCAACAGGTTATATTGATTGAGCTGGCGTTTTATCCAAATCAGCTATATTATCTATTGCCTTAAAACTGCTGAATACTGCTAGTGTTTCTCAGGTAGAAGTCATTGCGATCCAGGCATGCAGAATACTTAGGGTGATACTGAAATTTTTGCACAATTTATTTTTCAGGAAAGCGCAGAACAGATGGAGCTACATTTCTTCGTGTGCTATTTCGAAAAAAAAAGTTCTCAAAACTCCTCGCCATTTAAATTCCAAGCTCGTAGTTGTGATACCAGCATTGGACTTTCGGCACACATGCAGAAAAGCTAGACTTGCCATTTAATCTCCATTGCAGAACATGTGGGGACTTTTCAGAGAAGAAGACTGTAGAGCACTTTCTCCGTAAATTTCCGGATTTGGCAGCTAAACGACTAAGGTCACTCATTTTTCCACCAGCCTTCTTCACTACATCAACAGCTCGTTGGTAGCCTCAAAATGGTATTTTTTTTTTTTGTGTCGGAACAGACTAGCAAGTACACCACTCAGACACAATTAAGTCCATTGCACTGCACTCGGGTTTCCTTTTTAACTTTCTTTAAATCTACCCAACCTCCCAAGAAATCTGAGTAGATTTTGTGGTGCCAAGAAGCAAGCTGGTCACTCCTTAACACATCAGTGTGAAAGGCCTCAAGCCTGATTCGAGCGAAAGCCAGGCAGACGCACAGAAAGTGGCCAGCCGTCTCATCCTCCTTTCCATATGCATGGACAGAGTGCACTTTATGAAATGTTCACCTTTTCCATGTGCTTTGCCCATAGAAAGTGGCCCGTCCTATGTCCAACCAGCTGCCTACAGTGCCCTCTGCTTAGTGACAGAAGGAATTGTGACAGTCGGTCGGACATGACAGATAACTTCAGTGTTGTCCATGTGCAGTCTCTCTCAGCCTGCCAAACTCACGTATGGGTTAGAGTAACCCGTTTGCTAACCGTGTATTTGGTGGCTGCAGAAGGGAATGTCAAAAAAATAGAATCAAAACGGCACTCGAATGCTGCTTGAAGAACCATTTCACCTATCTACTTAAGAATGTTTAGAAAAAAAAATTGGTAATAAATCGCTGTAGTGATATGAAAGACTTGAAATTACAGAAAATTGTAAATGACTGATAAGATTACAGCGTTACTACTAACAGAAAAATATTAGCGGATCAAGGAAATACAAGTTTTGGAAAGCTCTTTGGACGAAAAATCTGCTCACTCTCTGGGACCAAGTTTACAATTGATAACACGTATTAGTACTTTATACCATTGTAATAAATATATTTTGGAGCACTCAACTGTAGCTCAATACTATTGAATTAAGGAGCCATTCAATAGACTCTATCCTCATTACTTTCAATCGTGGAGAAACAGCAAGTGTTAGAATCATTTGTGATACCAAAGCCTAAAATTAGGATTCCACAAACAGGTATATAACTGGCGCTTACACTCCTTTATTGGACATTTGGCTGAGCTCCTCGTTTTCCACATATGAAGGGGCCTACACTTTTATGCCGCCTCCGGATGGCGTTGTTTCTAATGAAGAGATTTACAGGCAGAAGTACTCTCTGAGGTTTGCCATTTTCTGCCGAGGGGCGACCGATATTAGAAACAACATTTTTTTAAATTTTGGTATTTCATCAAGACTTGAACCTAAATTCTCCAAACGGCAGTTATGCACAAACCCATTCGGCTACGACGGCTGAACATATAGTATATACAAGCATGTTCAATTTTGAAACTGGCTTTTCTGCATTTATAGTCATCAAGTCGAAATATAACTCAAACATCAATTTAGAGCAAGAAATAGAGCTTTAAAAAATTGCACTTACTCCTGCGTTTTCAAATAGCTAATAATAATAGTAAAAAATCTTTTTTAAGACAAAACGCAGTTGTCGGTATTATCTGTAAGCCAGTGGCGACCATCAATGAGCATTCCCTTCGATTCTCCCTTTTGAGCAAAACACTATTCAATTCACATTTATTGTCGTAGTAACAATGCAATAAACTGCTTGATGGCTACCCATAACCTCATGCAAATATTTTGATACTAAGTGCATCCCGATCTACATCAATGCCGTTTATAGCCTAGTATTTAACTGCCGTAGCCGAAAGAATATGTGCGGGACAGTCACTCGGTAGGGATCGTGTTCGAAAGCCACTATTTGCAAGAAATCCCAAATTATAAAAAATTGTTTTCTAATAGCGACCAGACTTGGTAAGTAGTAGCAAACCTCTTTGTATATTTCTGCCACGAAAATACTTTTTAAAAAATCAACTAACGTTTGGAGGTGGCACAAAATTGTAGGTCCCTGCAAAACTTGGAGAAGGATCTCGGTCGAGCACATAACAAAGGATAAACCCGTAAATAATATATATATAAGTGCATCTTTGGGGCATACTTCACATACGATTTATGGTTAAAATTCAGACAAATCTATAATTGGCACGGACTCGGGAGATCTCATTTTCAATTGTTTTGCATCATAAATTTCACCGAACTTCAGCAATGAGCTGAGTTATGTTTGCTTTGAGAACGTCAGCTTATTTGGTTTTATTGATTGTAGGTAGTATTTGATTTACAGGCCTCCAACTTCAGAATTTGTCTAGCTATGTCAAATCGGTAGTCAGTCTAGTGCGGGGAATTCGCACCATATTGGCGACCAATTCGCGTCACCCCCGGAAGAGCTAACCATAGCCTGGAATCCTTAATTCAGAATGTCTATTACGACATTCGTTAAGTGGCATGTAGCGCTGTCGAGCGACTATATGTTGTTCATGTCCATATCAGCCAATTTGAGCCAAAAGGAATTGGTTACCATGGACATGTAGGGCTCGCCGTATACGGATCTGGCTTCACCAAAGTCGTTTTCGTAGAGATACGCGCCAGTCAGCCACTTTTCGTGAATACCTTGCCATCTCATGTAGCTTGGAGTCATCCTGTTTGGGACAATTTTGCTTGTTAACACAGCCGCTCATCAAAAAATGTATCTCCTTGCCATGAAATATTATACAGCTAAAATTCAGCTCCTCTTCCAAAAGCTCCGCAACTCAGTCCCCGTGCAAACATGATGATATCTGTGGTAATCAGATTTAAGCTCCTGAACAGCTTCTACTCAAAAATTGTCAACTTCAACTTGAAGTTTGCCCTGGCCGCGGAATTAACTATTTATGGTTCTTCTGCACAGTTTTGTTGGCAATGCTCTCAGCCAATTGGCGTTTTATTAATCTACGGTTGCATCGAATTGGCCACCAAAAGTTGAACTGGCGAGTTTGAAACGTCACCGTGGAGGTCATAGAAGTGGCGCAACAATGTTTTCGCTAACAAATACTCATTTTGCTAATTTGGCATCAACGACTGCATCACAAATAATAGATTTGACAGACGTCGCTAAAGCAACGTGGCCGCCACGGCTTGGTAGCGCCGACTCGTTTGCATTAGAAAAATTGTATCTGTTTTACGAGAAAAATAACGAAATACTTTCCCAAGAACCATTATTTGCACAGTACACTGAAACATTGCACAGCAGCTATAATCTGAAATGAAGTTTTGCGTAATCACCCCACAACAACAAGAAAAAAATTGTGACCAAATATTACATCACGTCACGGCAATTTAAAATGCGCACAAATGAAATCAAAGAGGAGTAACAAAACGGAAGCATGAACGTGAAATTGTGGTCAATAAAGCAAAAAGCAGCGTAGCCCTAAGCTATCACAATTATTGCTCATTAACATTGTTGCAAAGCAGAGCTGGTAAACAATATTTACGAGTGACTTTGCAAATCAAGTCGTTTCAGTAGATTTTGCGACAATATCAAACCAACTAAAGCAGAGCACAGAAAACCAAGCGAATAGGAAAGGGAAACTCCCTAAAGATGCGAAATACAAAATATTCCAACAAACAAGATTGCGTAACCACTAATAAGTGTACATAGCGCGCATTGAAACGAAAGTGATTGCCAGCGCTGAAAAGGTGTGTGGGTCGGGCCGGACAAAAGGCGTTAAATAGGCATTTTTTGCAAATATTTGTCTGTAGCAGAAACTCTCTTCGCATATAAATAGTAACTCAAATAAAGTATGTTCATAAGACGTCGTCTTCGACGCCAGCGCCTGAGCCAAAGCCACCATCCTCAGTAGGTACACCCGCAACTAAGCAGCAACAACACGAGCAATGGCAACTGCACAACGTGACTGATAAAATTAATGAAGGCTACGTCATAATCGCGAAATATACAAACAACTTTCACCGCGCAAGCTGACGATAAATTGTTTTGTTTATTTGTATGTACCTATGTATGTATAGGCACGTCGAAGTTATGCGCTTGTATATATATGTACATTTGCAAAGTTATTCGAAAACAACAATAAAGTAGCGGCGCTCAAAATGTAAATGCGCTATAAAATGTGGAACGAAAATGAGTGGCTCCCACAAAATGACATAAAACGCAGATGCAGTAATAGCAGCAATAATTAGATGTGTAGGTGTGTAATGCTGCTGTTGGTGTTGCTTTTGCTGCTGTTAATGCTGTTAATGTCGCGAAATAACAGCAATCATGCGAATAGTTCAAAACAAATGGATTCCCAGTGCAAATGTCAAGCTGTAAATGGATTTGAGTGTGTGGATAGTGAATATAAATTGCATACACGCAAATATACGGGGTGTTTTTTAGAGACTAGAAACACTTTAAGGTTACATTCTGTGCTTAATTACATGACGAAAGATACTTTAAAGTGGTGGTTCAACTCGAGCGCCCAGTTTTAATTGTATCTTGACCCACTAAGAAGATGTGTCTAAAAAAAAAACTATATATTTTAATACAGAAGTCTTATGCCTACAAAGGGAGGTTTATTCAAAAGCCAAATAAAAGTGATTTTATTATTACTTCTTACGAGACACTTAAAATCGGTGAGCCAAGTTAAAAAAAAAATGATTTTATTATAATTTTTTTATTACCCACCTAAAACCAGGGAGCGAAGTTAAAAAGATTATTTTATCATAATTTTATATAACCCACTTAAAACCAACTTAGCTAGCGAAGTAAAAAAAAATTGAAAAATTTTCCGGTTACGCATTTTATTGAAACAGTGCTAACTAAAGTGCCAACCTTCAACTAGAATATTTTGGCATTTTTTGGCAGTCGGTTATTTGTTTACTATTTTAGTATTTTTTTTATTATTTTGTTTACTAGAGTTGTTTGAACCTTCTCACAGAATAAGTCAAATTATTTAATGGATAGAGAAAAATTTAGGGTGGCAATTAAGTCACAAAATCTAAAAAGTGCTGTGTGAAGCATTATCTTTAAGCGCATTTTATTAACGCATAACTTATAAGGCGCACTGTATATAAATGCCTATGTAGTATATGTATGTGTATGTAAATATATTTTGTTTTAATTGTTGAGAAATTAATGTGTATATAATACATGTGAATGCCTTCGTATATGGGTATGTATATTTTATTTTAATTGTGACCTTCAAGGACTCAGATAATGTCCTTTACTCCTGCTTATTACTAGAAACTAATCAACTAAGACTATTTTAAATTTGTGTGCCAATGCAGAGCATTTTCCAATACCTACATTGAAGTTTCTTTCTCGACTTCTCAGAATCTGCAGATTTTACACGATAAAAATCCAAATTTAGTATTGTATAACTTGAGCTCTTAAAAGTCATAGCTCATGAAAAATGCTGTCACTGTTAGTTTAAGATTTTCAAACTAAATATATAAATATAATCTTTAATTAGTTGATAGTTCAATCTGCAATGGCCTGCTGGAATCGTCCGTGATAGCTTTTGGGTTGTTCTTATTAAAGCATCGGACCCAGTTCACGTTTGACGGGATATTACTGTCAAATTACATTGCCGTGATATATGCGTAAAATTTCGTATACCTATATCCCACGGCAAAGTAGTACTCAGTTCACGCCGTGAAAATACCGCTCAATATACCGGCAACATTTTTTCACACCTATTCAAAATAGATCATTTTAAGTTGCACGAAAAGTGATAATTCATTTACAAGCGAAGTGTCTGAGTAGGATATGGAATTTTTAAGCGAGACGTCTTCTCAAAGAGTTTAAGTAAATGGTTATATATTTTCTGTGTCAATATACTTAATTCAATATATTAATTTGTTTAAAAACAATTTTCGTACCAAAATTTGCCATTACCATCTGGGGCGATGCTTACAAATTTTGCCTTTCTTCATACTTCACAATCAATGTTGCCGCAGCTGTGAAGTTAGTAGAAGCCTAAACTTAATGCATTTCTTAAATAGTTTTTGGTTATAAAACCCCAAAAGTATTATAGAGACAGCATCTAGCCAAATACCTGTCATATGACCCCGCATCTCAACATCCTCCCATCGTCAACAGCTTATTTTTTTCTTCTTTTGTTAGGTCAGACAATACTTGCTTGCCTAAGCCGAGAAGTGCTCTGAACCTAAAGAAAATTGATACTCCCTTCTTTACGAGTTTGTTAGCAAACTCTTTTCATTCAGTGCCAATGTGAGCCGATACCCAGAGAATACAAATTAACTTGATGGGACATGTGAAGTATATATTTAGCTTTACTCAGGCCTGGCATCACCTGCGTATTAAAGAAATATAATTTAAAAAAAGATTTATTTGAAAAAATACTCGTATTTGCATGTGGAAGGGGTTTAATGTTTGGTTGTTTAGAGTAGCATGCAAAATCAGTGCATTTTATATAAGAATTCATTTAATTCTAAAATATTAGTGACTTCATATAATAAGAATTGCAAAACAAAAACACGTCATCCGCTTCTAGGGTAAACAAGTGCATGAAGTAGGGGTTAAATGCATGACAAGAGCATATATGAAAGCTGTAACGGCACTTTGTGTCAATAACAAAGCCAGAAGACTTCAGAATTTATGTGCAATAGTTTTTTGTTTCTTTGTGTGAAAAAATCGTTCCTATACAAATTAATGTGAATTTTTAGAAAACGAAGTGCCAAAAACTGACCATTGTTAATATGTAAAAATGTTTGCATATGAAAGATTGCGTAAAAAGTTATTCAAAAATTCAAGAAAATTTTATGATTAATTTTGCGCCACCTTGTATGAAGATATGCCTCTAAAAAGTGTCATATATGAGACCTATAAGTATCTAAAAATAGTCTTATTGGAACCAAAGAAGAGTCACATGGGAATAAGAAATGAGTCATAGCTGTGAATCCAATAAGAGTCACATATGAGAATCAATTGGTTAGGAAAATGAGGTCCATAGTTAGGTAGGTAGGCTGGCTGTCGCAACGACACACTTAGACCTTTCGTAGGCCCATTGTGATACTACTGGGACTTATCCTTGCCCTATGGGTTCCTTTTCAAATCATTCGGTAGTTTTAATAAACAAGCAAAGCTTCGTTAGTTTTAGATGTGCTATGTCCGCTACATTATTTAAAAATGCCGTTACATATGACCCTTCATAAGAAGGTAATCATCACCTTCATTGTGGAGGCCAAATTGAGCTCATTGTGAAGGCAAATGTTCAAAGCTGCGACTTCTCATTGAACTTTAAGTGGAAAATTATATTTTCCCATTTTTTGTGTTGTTTTTTTTTTAGTGGATGAGGTAGTGTCAATTACCTTCGCACTTACAGCGACCGTCGTTACTGCATAATCATGGCATCAAAGCCAAATGCCTTAGTGTAAATTATTATGCTCATTTAAAATAGCTGTTAATACCATAAAATAAATTGAAAGCGGCTCAAATGTCGGTATTTTCACACTCCGATCCCGAATCCAAAACCCCGAATTGCAGGGATTATTTCCAAATATGATTGTTTTTGTTTTAAAGACCATACATAAAGTTGGTTGGTTGGTTGGTTTAAGGGTGACCCCGCATCGGAGTGCCACGTAGACCGCAAGTTGGGTCCGTTGTATTGCTCTAGAGCTCATTAACCGAGATTTTTATTATAGATTGTGGCCCAAAATATTAATTCGTTTCGAGAATTTAATGAGAGATTCGATTTTCAGGTCCGAGAGTACTAAAAGATTGTCAATTGTTGGAGAGCCTAGAAGAGCGAGTCGACTTCTGGCTAGGCCGGGACAACTGCACAGCAAATGCCTGCTCGATACTTCCTCATCTTCGGACTCGCAGTATCTGCACAGGTCGTTTTGAGGAACCCCGAGCCGACGCGCGTGAGCGCCATAAAGTTATTATACTTTTTTTATAGGGTAATTAACAGAAAAGTTGGTATATTAGAATTCTTATAAGCCAGCTTTAAAGCCCTTTCTTGGTGTTTGGAGACCTCTTAAATATTAATACGATGAAGTTGCTAATAAACTGGATAAAATAAAAAAATTCAAATTAAAAAACTTAAATAAAAAGTTTATACTGAAATATATTAAGAGAAAAAGTCACATTGCACCAATAAAGTTATTAGAGCAGCAATGAGTTGCGCATAATAATTATGAGAATTTTGATTACATTCATTTATATGTGTATGCGTATATGTATGTGTATATAGGTACTCATATGCGCATATTATGAATGGTAGGCAAATAAAAATGTATTAATGCATGAGAAAAAGTGTGGCTCCCAAGAAAGCGGGCGGCAACCTGCTGTGACAGGCAACAACACTCACTGCCATGCAGGTACACAAAACAAAAGCAAAGCAACAACACCACGCGTATGTAATCATGGCAGTGGGACTTCTCACACTGGCATAGTACACATTTAACAAGGCTGCGCGTGGCCCACAGCTGTCACTGCAAACTGGCATATCACCAACAATACGCATATCAAAGTGAGCTGTTGAAAATTTAATAAAATCAATGGGCCGCAACAGTAAACCGCCCGCCAGTCGGCATTAAATGCCAAAAGTCAGCCGCAAACCATGTGGTAGACAATAAATAAAAACTGCCACAACGCGAATGACAGAAAATGGGCAGTCGTCTCACAAACAACACAGAACAAGTGGTCGTAAAATTCTGCTGCGAAACAAGTTTAATTTGATAGCAACCTCTGCTGTTGATATGAATAAGCACGTATTCAATTAGAAACGCATGTGAGTGTATGTATGTGTGTGTGTGTAAATGCCCGCATTGACAGCAGCAACGTACAAAGTCAATGTGACCAACCGATCCGCTGCCATGTCAAATAAAAACAACAAAAGCAACAAACATTAGCACCACCACAATCAGTGACCCCAAAATTTGTTGGCGGTTGGGCGCACAGTGCTCACTGTGCTGATTGAGTGTGCCACACAGCGGTGCGCATTAGTTTGTTGGCGCTGCTACTGTCTCTTTGAAGTGCCAATTTATTTTCCACCCACTCGGGAAGCCACTATGAATCAGCAACCAGTCAAACCGCCAGTCAACTAATGCCGCGCTGAAGCACCTGCATTTTCCATTTGTTGTGGTGGTTTTATTTTTTTTTTTTCTTGCAAATTTCAGTTTCCTAATTAAATTGCATTTCAAATTCGGTTTGCGGCGCGACCTAACAGCCTGGGTTGTAGTACCATATACTGCGACGTCACATAACGGACCACCAGCATCAATGGGCCACAATAGCGTGCAGCATGCCAAGGTAGAGCGATAGGTGAAAGTGCGCTGCTGCTAGTGCTTCATACATTTTTTGTTTGTTTTTATTTTCGTTTTTACGCGGCAAATCCCAACTATGCACACGTACGTGCATACATACAAATGTGCATATATGTATTGGTAAATATATGTGAGTAATAAATTAAATAACTACGCACATCACACATCTTTTATAAATGTATGCAAGCGTATTGGTATGAATGTGTGCGTGAGTGTGTGGAGACTTTGTGTGATACTGCACACCGTCCACATTACAGTGGACTGTCGAAAATTTAGCGAAATTTTCTATTGAAATTAATTTGATTGTAATTAATCAGTGATATTATTAAACAACTCAGTTCAGCTATGAGGCAGGCAGCGTAGCGCACCAGCTCGCTCAACTGTATGGGTATCGACTGAACGCTTCAGTAAGTCGACAATGCGATTTACACCTCCCTATAATGGATACGAACAAATAAAGCAGTATTTTGATGAGGGAAATTTTAGTTTAACTTTAATATAAAAATAATTTTATATTTTTATTTCTTAATGAGTGTCACTTGCAAGACCGGCAATTCGATTTTGTAACTTCTCTATAAACAAACTTTGAAAAAATATGTAATAGCTACACTTCAAATCTCATTGCTCTTATTAAGCTACATAACTTTTTTCTCACTACGAGTTTAAATCTGCTATTGATTTACGGAGTTAAGCTACTATAGAAATTAAATAACACACACAAATTTCGGTTTTTCTTTTAAAGATGCTTAAATAACTTAAGCATGAAGACTTACTCAAAGAATTAAAGTGTACAAAAATATTTAAATATTATGCAACTATTTCAAATTTCGGCATAGCTCCTATTAGTTCGTGCTGCACGGAAAACTCTAACACATTTTTCGAAATGAAATTTTCCACACCTTGAAATTTTTAGATGTATTTGCCATTACATTTTGTCCGAAAGTATAAATGGATTTTTTATTATTTCAATTTTATTATTTGCCCGAAAGTATAAATGCAGTTTTTCTAAATCTGGAACGATTAACTTGAAATTTTAGCTGTATTCGCTATAATATTAGACCTAGAAGCGCTAATGAATGTTTTTTGTTATGTCTTAAAATTTTTTTTTTCTTTTGTAAACAAGTTTCTTACGATTCTTTTCTTTTTATTTTAAAAAGCGCGCAGTTCTTGCAAAAATTACCAAAAATACCAATCTATATGTTTTTCTGTGGCTATCTACATACATGCAAAATAAAATAGAAAATATTTTTTGCACCAGAAATTCAAAACTGCTCCTCCATCCCCGCGCTCTGGAAAAATAGGCTTCTTCAAAGAAACCATCACCAGCATTCTTTTTTATTATAATTTAAAAAAATTGCTTTTACCCTTTATGCCACATATGAATGGATATATTATATTAGTTTAAGGAAAAAGAAATCCATTATAAAAATTTTTGCACAAATAGTTTAAAACTGTTTTATGGTCAATCCTTCGCTTCTGGGCGATGCTGCGACTACTAACATGCCAATCAACTTTGATTATTTTTGTGGTTTTATCGACATTTTCGTCATTATAGACATTTTCTTTAACATCGGAAATGCCTGAACGGAATCGACGAAATCAAAATTGCAGTATCGGTATAAACACTATTCACAGTTTCAGCGCTTGGCTTGCATTTTCGCCTTTATCAAAGAAACACTGTGAAAAGTAACGAATTTTCTCTGAATTGATTTCGATGGATAAATCCCTGTGACTCACAATTGAGTAGAACAAACAAAAGGCCAGCAAAGGAATTTCTTTAGTGTGAAATGTCACCTTGACAACGCGCATAAACTTTAAATTGTTTGAACGATACTTTACAATATATTGATTACTACAGTTATCTACCGAGAAAATAATGGATTCATTTTTCTCCAAACTAAAGTTTATTTCATTGTCCCGGTAGGAGAATGTCCCAAAATATACTTTTTTCCGCCGCCAAAGTGGCGGTAGGTGCTAAGCTGGTCAAAAAATTTTTTGAGGACAACAACACTAACTACTAAGTGCTGAAGCCACACGCCGAACTTAAATCTAATGAATTCGTTGATAAAATAAAAAGTGATGATGCATTTCGCTGCTTCTGCTAGTAGCATGCCGCCAAAGCTCCATACCTCCATACGTCCATACGAAGTGAACTTTTTTCACACCTTTTTTTTGACAATTTTCGCGCACCTTCGTGTGCAAAGTCAGTTACTGATTTTTAGGGAAAATGGATAATTATGAATACTTTGATTTTGCTTTTCCTTATATTTTGGGAAAAGAGTCACCTGTATTTTTAGCGTATTTTTAAATAGAGATGTGTTACAATAAAACAATTAAAATGGATTGAAATTTTAAATTTTTTTTAAGGGCATTTGAAAGTAAAAGTTTATAGTATATATATGTATATAATTGGCGCGTACACCCTTTCAGGGTGTTTGGCCGAGCTCTTCCTCCTATTTTTGATGTGCGTCTTGATGTTGTTCCACAAATGGAGGGACCTACAGTTCCAAGCCGATTCCAAACAGCAGATATTTTTATGAGGTGTTTTTTCATGGCAGAAATACACTCGGAGGTTTGCCATTGACTGCCGAGGGGCGACCGCTATTAGAAAAATGTTTTTCTTAATTTGGTGTTTCACCGAGATTCGAACCGACGTTCTCTCTGTGAATTCCGAATGGTAGTCGCGCACCAACCCATTCGGCTACGGCGGCCGCCCGTTTAGTTTAATGATTATAAATTTGATTTAGCTATAAAACTACCTTCTTAACCTATTCATTTACTTGCTTACGAGCTGACTTGACTTTCCTGATTTGCTAAATTTAAAAAATATCAATTAATTGCGCAAAATAGCTATTTTTTACAAAGAACCAACGTTAGTACTTCTTACTGCATGAAAAAAAAATTGTATAATAATTTAAAAATCCACTAGCTATAATCATGTCTACATTCTTATAGCACACACTGCTCCTCACTACTTGGAAGCTTTGTAAATTTGAGTATATTTGATATTTCAGTCATTTCAGCTGGACATTCTTTTATTAAATTTAAAATATTCAGCTAGAAAATGCAAATATTTCCAACACAAAAATGTAAAGGCACAAATGTTTAAATAATTGCTAAAACATTTATTTACCATATCGTCCAGTGCAGCATTTTTCGTTATTGGATATCTTAGCGACTCTTTGATATTAGTTTTAGTTTTTTCCCAGTAACCTTTCACACTGAACGCAATAAATAAAAGTTACAACTTTCATTCGTTTAGCAAATATATTTTCAAGGTAGAATAATTGAAATTGTTGCATAAGTCAAAAAATTATATTAGAATATTCTCACATGCAATAACGTCCCTTTGGGTTGTAAAATTTTGCAAAAAAGCAACAACATACAAATGTACTTTTTATTCATATTTTAACTGTGGATGGATGTGACGCCATTTATTTATTTTTTTTTTATAGAAATTAAGCCCATGCTAGTGCAAACATAGATACAAATATCGATTTTAAAAATGAGGAAATAGAAAACAAATTTATAGCGCAATATTGAAAAGTCAGTAGAAAACACGTTTCAACCTCGGAAATCGGTCAGAGAAGAAACAAAATAACTATACCAAATAGAAGATAAAAATAATTTTTGTGAAATGAATGTAAAAGCAAATAAATCACCAACGCACATATGTTGAAGTCAATACCTACAAATATACATAAATACTTAGGTATTTCTTATTTGTTTAAAGATAGTAAAAACAATAAAAATAATTTCCGTACTAAAGTACGGAGGCCAAGCTAAAAAAGCACATAAATATTACAAGAAAATATAACTTTTTTCCCTTGAACAACTGTTGCCAATTAATTTGTAGGACAACTGTGCCAATGTCGTAGTTTCCTCCAAGAAAATACAGCTCCTGTTGACAAATATTCGGTACGCAGGTAGAAGCTACGCATACACCTAACCCAAACGAAAGTATATTAGATTTTTGTTTTGGAATTCGAGCAAATCAGTTGGGTGTACATTAGTAAAGCTTCATAGTAGCATGGATAGCAAAATATGGTAAGTATGTGTGTGTGTGTGTACAACTAGCAATATTGGCTAAGGAGAAGTGCAGTCAAGAAGAAAAATGTTATCATTATGACAGTAAATAAATAAAATGAAAAATGGCATACAACAACACGAAATGAATGAAAATGTAACAAAACTGGCACGCAGTAATATTGGCAAAGGCAACTAGGCGACGAGGCCTGAATATACTATATAGTAAGAAAGTTATCATTGTTCTGTATAAAAAAAATCTGAAAAGTCATTAGCACGAATATTCTAAATATGCGAAAGCAGTTGGCGATACATTATAGAGAAAGAAATTAAGTGAGAGAGAATAAAATGAAATCAATTCAAATGAAATGGAATCAAATATATATAAATAAAAAAAAATAAACAATTTAATTAAATAAAAAATCAGTGTATAAAAACAAGAACAAAAACATTACTATTAAGTAAAAAATTCAAACGCATTGATATGTGATACGAAATTATTATAAATTGCTATGATATGATATTATTGAAAAAGTGAATGCAAATTAAAAACTAATAAATAACAAATAAAAAATAACCGAGAACTGATGACTGATTTATAGATTTTTAAATAAACCAAACAGGTGAAATTTATGAGAAAGTTAAATATGATTTGGTATATATGTAGATATGTATTACTTTGTAATACGATGTGACATAATATCATGTGTTATGGAATGATGTGACATAATATCATATGATATGGTAAAGGTATGATGTGATATGATGCATGGCAAGATGAAATTTATCAGAAAGTTAAATACGATTTGGCATACCTACGTGTATGTAGATATTACTTTTTAATATGATGTGACATAATATCATACGACATGGCAAGGTATGATGTGATATGATTTGATATGATGCATGGCAGGATGAAATTTATCAGAAAGTTAAATATGATTTGGTATATAGGTATGTAGATGTACATACCTATATGTAGATATTACTTTTTAGTATGATGTGACATATCATGTGCTATGAAATGATGTGACATAATATCATATGATATGGTAAAGGTATGATGTGATATGATGCATGGCAAGATCAAATTTATCAGAAAGTTAAATACGATTTGGCATACCTATGTATATGTAGATATTACGTTTTAGTATGATGTGACATAATATCATACGACATGGCAAGGTATGATGTGATATAATTTGATATGATGCATGGCAAGATGAAATTTATCAGAAAGTTAAATACGATTTGGCATACCTACGTGTATGTAGATATTACTTTTTAATAAGATGTGACATAATATCATACGACATGGCAAGGTATGATGTGATATGATTTGATATGATGCATGGCAGGATGAAATTTATCAGAAAGTTAAATATGATTTGGTATATAGGTATGTAGATGTACATACCTATATGTAGATATTACTTTTTAGTATGATGTGACATAATATCATGTGATATGAAATGATGTGACATAATATCATATGATATGGTAAAGGTATGATGTGATATGATGCATGGCAAGATAAAATTTATCAGAAAGTTAAATACGATTTGGCATACCTATGTATATGTAGATATTACGTTTTAGTATGATGTGACATAATATCATACGACATGGCAAGGTATGATGTGATATGATTTGATATGATGCATGGCAGGATGAAATTTATCAGAAAGTGACATAATGTGACATAATATCATGTGATATGGAATGATGTGACATAATATCATATGACATGCTAAGGTATGATGTGATATGATTTGATATGATGCATGGCAGGCAGGGTATTCATATTTGGCATGATATGATATATACATGTAGATATGAAATTATATGATATGTTACGATATGGTTTCCTCTATTTGCCATGATGTGATATGATATGGCGATGGTATGATTTGATTTCATGTATGGCATGTTGTGATAAAAATAGTTGGAAATTTGATATGAAAAAAATTTTGGAAATTTTTGACATGATGTGATATCATATCACATGATATATTATGATATGATGTGGTATTATGTGGTATTATGCGATCTGATTTTATATCACTTGTTATGTGCTGACGAAATATGTTATAGACAAAACATACTTAAATAGATGAAGTGATATGTGGATGGAAAAATTGGGGTGTAGTCGCACTACAACCTGAAAAAAGATATTTTTAATCCTCGCAATTAGGCTCCGACCTTGGTTTTTGAGCGTTACACCGAAGTTGTATTTTCATCCCGTCTGGCCAAGGCTGTATGTTTCCAGAAGATATGCTTGCATATCTTATCTTTCTCACCATTAAAGCCATCAATTTACTTCAGCGAACAAATCCGATCGATTCATGTGAAAACACAATCCATTGCGACCAATTATGTAACCAGTAAAGCCTGAGGACTCTAATGGGTAACCAAACTGCATCGTTTTTGAGAGGCCCCCTAATGTTTACTTGGTACTAAATTAGCTCTAAATATACATAGTATACCCATTTAAATGTGGATAACAATCAGCTCCGACGTCTCACAAAGTCGTTTCGCGATCTGCCTCCTTCCAGCTTGTGGCCAACCTCATTGCTATCGATCTGCAGTGGGCGGTATCTAGCATAGCGCAACTGTTTTTTTTTTAGAAAATTATAAAAAATTGCTCTGGTTTAAACAGTTTTTTTTAATACATTTTTATGTAAATGTATACTTTTTTCTACATTTGCCTATTTGAAAAGTTTATAAAAAAGTATATTATAAATAAGTACATGCAGAAATAAATAATCTCATTTCCCCTAAGTTCTGCAACCTCCTGTTCATGCCTCTGGCAGGCTTTTGTTTGCTTGCTGAAATTAACAGCTAAGTGAAGAAAGTCTTCATATCTGCATGTGTAATATCTGTTAAAAGAGAGTTAAATTTTTGCATGCCAAGCAAACACTCAAAATTTCTTCCACAACTTCAGAAAAGGTTGGATCACGAATAACGATGAAAAATTAAAACCCTGCCAAACGTCTGCACGACAATAATAAAAAGGAAAATGAAGTTGTCTGAAACGTCAGAAGCTCATAAATGGCTAATATGCGTGACTCACGAGTAATGTCACAACAAGTTGCATACCAAATGGATTAGCGGCAGAGATGCAGCAAATCGAAGTGCGGTCGAGAAAGGAAATGTGACTCTTTAAAAAAAATATCTGTGCTTGCAACAGTAACAATTTTAAATGGGAAAAACGTTTCATTGGGAAAAAGGCGTTAGAAAACCTTTTTATATGCATTTTATTTTCTTGGCACGTAATTTAGCTATTTAGTAAGCTTCTCTTAGCTGTATGCACGTGCATGGTGAAAATTTAAAGATACCACTTTAATTTAATTTAAAGTTAAATGGTTTATTTTTCGTACGAGAAATTTTTGAACAAACTTACATTGAACTCTTTCGTTTCTCTTCCTCTTCCAGATGATTTTGCGGATAACAGCGCTAACGCTTCTGTTAGCTGTCTGCCTTAGCGATGGCGTTGTAGTGAAGACGCATCGAGATGGCTTCGATACATACGGCCCGCCTCCATCATCACGGCCAGCACCACAATATGGTCCACCACCACAACGTCTGCCACATCGCGAGTATGGTGTGCCACAGCAGATACCCTTCCGAGAGTATGGCCCACCAGCGCTCAAATATGGGCCACCCAAATTTATCAGCGGAGGTGGAGGTGGCGGTAGCAACAGCTTCTCTTCTAGTAGTAGCAATGGCTTCCATGAGCAAATCAAATCGCATTTCGGTGTGCCGAAACCCTTCTATGGACCTCCACACATTCAGCATAAACCAGCATCCAACTATGGTCCACCACAAGCACAATACGGTCCACCACCGCGACCCGCTCCTCAATACGGCCCGCCACCACCAAAACCAGCACCGCAATATGGACCACCACCACGTCCCAGTTATGGTCCACCACCACAGTCCTTGCCGTCGACGCTACCCGCACCTTTATTCAAACCGGAGCATTCACCGGCTAGCTCGTATGGACCACCACCCTCGGGTCCGTTGAATTTGCCACCAAAACCTGTCTATGGTCCGCCTAAGCCTTCTTACGGTCCACCTTCAGGTCCTGGTCTTGCTAATTTCAATAAAGTACCTGAAACAACGATTATATTAGCAAATACACTCGGCGGCGGCTCTTCCGGTGGACATCATCATGGCGGCGGCGGCATCATTAACGGTGGCCATGGCGGTGGTCCAGTGAAGCAGGTGCAAATTCAAATCGACGCTTCAGGTCATACACATAGTGTTAGTGGTTCACAAGCTCCCTTTCACACAGCGTGCGATGGTTGGAAACCAATACCAGCACCAGTGGGCACCTATGTAGAGGGCAATAATATTGAGACCCAATCGGGTTACAGCCACGTCGCGCAAGGTAGTTTCGGTACACAATACAGTGGTAGCGCAAGTCTTTCTGGTGGTTCCGCAGGCAATTTCGGTGATGCTGTCGGTGCAATTGGCAGTGGTGGTAGCATCATTGATGGACTGACTGATGAGCAACTCGTAGCAGTAGCACTGCAATCAGGTAGCTTCGACACACACATACGTGGACCAGACCAGCCACCATCTGGACCGGCAGGCAACTTCAAGCAACAAAACATCAACTCCATTGAAGCCGATGCCCTGCAGGTGAGTGTAAAAAATTTGTAAATATTGTTGCAAGAATATGAGCAAAGCATTTCTCTCCATCTTCGCAGATTTCACTCGGTGTCGGCGATGATTCGTACAGCAAACCGCCGCCAGACTCTTACGCGCCAGGCTCAATTCACGCACAAAAACACAATAACTTTAATGGTAATGGAGCATTAGTTCCACCTGTAGACAGTTACGGACCACCAGCCAGCGGTAACTATTTGCCACCTCCAAGAGGAAACTACGGACCGCCACCACCGCCTAGCGATAACTATGGTCCTCCACCCCCACCACCGCCTAGCGATAACTATGGTCCTCCACCCCCACCACCTTCTGGAGATCTCTTTATACAAGAACAACATTCATCTTCATCATCCTCCTCCTCCGCCCAAGCTGGCTTGCAATATGGATCCCAGTCTGGCAATGTATTAAATGTTCCAACTCATGGTGCTTCACAACCCAGCCGTCCAGTGTCATTCCGCCCACCAGTGCCCCCAGGTCTACTCGAGTCCATTGGTGCTACAGTTCAGCATTTGGATCAGTTTGGTGTAAAACCACCTGCCCAGGCGCCCACATACATACCACCCGCTGCAAATGAAATCGCGGAACACGGTCCTGGTAATCTAGGTCCCAATTTCGGTCCTCCTCCACCACCGCCGCAATTAAACGTGCCTATCGGCGTTATTGAGCAACAGCTTCCGCAATTGCAACCGCCTCAGGGCTTCGCACAGGTAAATCTACAAAAACAACATCACCATCACGCACAAAACATACAACACTTCCACCATCAACAACAACAACAACAACATCAAATACAGCAACAATCACAGTTTCAACAACAGCAGGGCTCATTACAGCAATTTCCACCATTGCTTCCACCACCACCACAATCCCAATTTCAATTTCTACCACCTTTGCAGGAACTACATGGCAACTCGCTGAACCAGTACGGGCCACCCTTGCCGCCTCCACCACCACAAAAGCAATATCTACCCCCACCACCACAACATGAACGTCCCTTCCCACCACCACCATCCCTACAATACCTGCCACCCGCGCAAACAGGTCCAGTGACCTTCCAACAACAAAATAGTGCCGCCTCAAGCTCTAGCTTCGAAAACTCCTACGCATCTTCGCAACACAACGAACAGTTCATTCATGCGCAGGCTCTGCCATCACTACAGGAACCCCGATTCACACAAGTGCACGACTGCGGGCAAGGGCCAAACCTAGTTGGTGCCAGTTATCAATTGCAGCAGCAAAACCAGTATCAACAACAACAACAGCATTCGCAACAATACTCGGCCTCGAACTCAGTCGCTAGCACTTCGGCGAGTGCCTATAACGCCATCTCACAGAGCATTCCTGTTGCCGAGCAACATACGCAGTTCCTGGAACAAGACAGCTACGGAGTACCGCCAGCCGGTAACAATCTCGATCAAGACTATGACGGCTATGCTTCACAAAAATCAGCTGTAGCCACTTTGCCAGATGGTACCGACCCACAAGATTTGCCCGGTTTGGATGGGCTCAATGTGATATCAGCACAAAAATCACAATCCATTCGACTATCACCCGAGGAGGTAAGTGGCGCTGCGCATGCCCAACACGAGCCTATATTCGAGTTGGATATTGCGGGGAATGGTGCCAAGTCGATACAAACCGAGCAAACCGCCAATCATGAGGAAATACTCTCAGAGGGATTACTGCAATCTATATTGACGGCCATTGAAAAGCCACAGTCCAATAATATACAACATCGCCATTCAGTGCAAGTGGTTAGCGATCAACACAATGACTTCTATGGTCACGGCGCGCAAAGCCGTTCCGATACGGCCATTCATGAGGATGCCACTCCAGATGATGAAAACGAACCTGAAGTGGCTGAGTCTGATAAAGTTGAAGTGCAAGTAAATGCCGATGGAGAAGAAGTGGCGACTGTGAAAGAAATTAAACCAATAGTGGCGGCGGAAGTAGAAGAAGATGAAGCGAAGCATTAGCTAAAGATGCAAAGAACGAATTTCTATTAATGAGTATTGATATGGAAACCAGTCACAATAGCAGCACAAGTCCTATATGCGATATGACGCAAGGACGTTAGTACGATGCTAGTTATCATTAATATTCTCACAAAACTAATTTATTTTAACGAAAAAGAACTAAATTTCCAAGGGACACTATATCTTGATAAATCACTCAAATACTTTCTGTGCAACCAACCAAAAATGTTGCCTTTAGTTTTTAAGCTCTACGACGCACAATTCTATTTATTGCATAAACGCGCCACTCATGCCTCATATTGCACCAGTCATCCATTATCAGTTTTCATTAAAGTTGCCATATGTTATTGTGTATAGCTTTGCCTTTGTCCTGCGAAAATCTAAAACCAAAGTCGTTTATATATTTTCGTCATCATTGGGAATAAGGACATTCGGCAAAACGGAGAGAGCATCTTTTCATTGAATAAATAAATAAATAAAAAAGTAATGGTTTATGAGCAAAAATCATGTAAATGTATATGTATGTAAAATTAATTATGATAATTTATTTAAAATAAAATTGCGAAAAAGTAAAATCTCAAAATGTTGACTTCCTTTTGTAAACTAAAATCAGCGAATCCCTTGGGTAGATGTGCCACTATCAGTTCGTACCAACAAAAAAGAACAAATTAAAAACTAGATGAGCTGATATCAATGTTAGCGGCCAACAATTGTGCGCTCTTATAAAATATAGTGCCTGAGTGATTGAGTTCTGCGGCTCACAATCTTTTCTTGCAGCAGGTCAAAGTAGCTATGCGACAGTGAGACACTCTGTCTGAAAGAACGTTCAGTATCGAACGGCTCGGTTAAGGCCTTCCCAGTACTGGCAGAGCTGCTGGTATTGGTAACCATAAAATATTACACAGCCGTTTTAGTTTTTCGGTGATACCAAATTCATAAACTGGGGAATATAGACCATTCATTTTCATGTTATCGAAAGCTGCTTTAAAATATGGACTATGCCGATTCTCTTTTTACTGGTATTTTCCTTAGCGTTTTGTGAATATCCGGTCGATAGTTGATTTTTCAGTTGAATCAGTTTTTTGAGTTAAAGTTAGTTGCACTACAGCTAGTCGCACTTCGGATAATGGAAAGACAGTCCCGCCGTCAACGGTTGGTAAATCGGGATATTCACCTTTTTTGTGACATCTACAGCTGTCACCATTCAGTGGATGGGAGAAATGCTTCATGCGTCAGTCAATGCCGCGATCTTGAAATTTCTGCAATGCGTAGAACTTTCTGTATGTTAAGCTCTTTGCACGCACGTATTTTCGCCTCTCGGTTAATAGAGTGACATTCCTCATAGTATCAATTGTTTCATCGAGCTCGCCCAAATCCGTTTACTTCTTCGACGGCGGTACGCGGAGACCGAGAACTTTGGCACCATTGCTCGCGCATACCGGCTTGTTCTGGAAAAATTTCACAGCCAAAGAGTAGGATTTAAGTGACAAACTTTCTGGGTGTCTACTACGATTGCTACTTTTCGATATCGAACTTTTTTTGCGTAGTTACACTTACGGATTTTATCGCACAAAGGTTGTATGGATTTTGTCTGCAACAAGAAAATAATCCGATCCGATATTTGGTTCTCGGATCGAACATCTACACCACTGGAAGCGTAAACACCCACCAGATTTTATTTTTTTGCATTGAGGTCTGCTGCTGGAGGCTGTCACAGTTCGTGTGTCTGTAGAAGCGATCAAGCTGAATCCATTAGCGGATGTGCCATCGTGTGTGTTAACTTTTCCGGCTGTGGCACCCAAATTTCCTTCCTTTGTCATGGCGGGGCAGCGCTCTTATAAACGTTCCGTTCATTCATAGAAGCAGTGTTTCGTCAAATCACCCTTCTCTTCTGCCGGGGCGTGGACATAATTGCGTGAGGTATTGAAGAATCTCGCTTTGATGCGGATTATGGCGAGAGAGAAGATAAGTACCTGGTGACGCAATATCTTTCCGCAAATCCTACAATGAATTCGCGCTTCTTTTGTATGGCAGCATGGATCAATGGTCGTCTTCCTATTTACCCCGACCACTCCATGACTTGAATAGCAGTGATGTCTGCTCTGTCCACTGCTCTTATTAAGACATCAATCAACCAGGCAGGCAGAATCACCTAACCCAACAAATAACCGAAAATATCAGTTGCGTGCCCTCATATCTTAGTTCCTAAGACTCTTTCCATAGTTGTCATCCATCGAGGAGGTATCATGCTAGGCTTTGTTCTACTTTTCATGGGAAAGTAGTTTTACGTGACGGGTCCTCAGAGCATTATATAACGAGACGGTTCCTCTAAGATCGACGCTCGCTTGCAGCCGTCGCTCCTGGACGTCAGACGCTGCTTACTTTAGACTCTTAGGGCACTTAACCGAATGCGTCAGAGTAACACCACTGAACCTGCCTCTGTTTCCGCCATGACAAGTGACTTCACAGGGGTTGGTAGTCCCATCTCGCCTATAAATTTTTGTAATAAATGAAAATGATTCGAGTGTCAGATTTTTTTCGAAATATCTCAACGTTAGTGCCAGATAGAGGGTAATATTTTTGCGTTAATAGCCAACATAAACTACTACCAGTAAGTATTGCGTCATTTCGAAAGTTTAGCCTCATATATTCGAAAATTAAAAACTCTTTTTTTATGATATGGTTTCCGGCGAATAATCATATGAGCTAAAAAAAATCCAATCACTTTAAAATCTCAGAAAGACAATTTTATTTATAAATGCACGCTTATTGATTATTTCAGAATTTATATTGGATAATCCCTGGAAGTTATTGTAACCTCGTATAATATAAAAAACATGCGAATATGTGTACATAAATATGAATACTTGTACTTATAATATATACATTAAGGTGGAACGATTACACCGTGTCACAAAAATCAACTTTTTCGTTATGCGTGAAAAATTTAATACGCACGTTGAGCTAAAGGTGTTAGGTAGTAATATGGCATACATCGTTTTTCATCTACTTAGTTTTTTAAAGGCTTTAAAGTGCCAAAGGAGAAACCGTAAACAAAGGTTACTATTGCGTATGCTTTATTTTATTGAACGAAATAGCAAGAAGAACGAAAATGAGGTATGATTTAATTCAATTATTATTCTAAACTATAATAGACTATAAAATTGTACAAAGTTTGAAATTTTGAATATAATGGTATTCATTATAGAGTGAACTTTATATATGTATATTATATATAATATATATACAGGGTGAATGATATGAAGTGTTACCTATTCAAAACACCCTAACTTTTTTGTGTGAAATTAGTTTTTATTGATTTCAAAGACAAAATCGTTCAAAAATTATTACAATTTTAACATATATTCACTTTAGCTCGATATGACCACCTTTTGCCTTGACTATAGCCTTCAAACGGTCAAAAAATGAGTAGCATGCTGCACGAATGTGACCTTGAGATATTTTGGCCCATTCTCGTTTAATCGCTTTTTTCAGCGCATCCATACTGGCATATTTTTTAGTCCTCACCTTGTTCTTCAAAATGGACCACATGGAATAGTCCTTCGGATTCGCTTCTGGCGAATTCGAAAGCCATTGTGTGGACGAAATGAAATGTGGAACATGATTTTTTAACCATTCTTGGTTCACACGAGCTTTATGAGACGGTGCCGAGTTCTGTTGGAGCGTTCATGGCCTACGACCGAAATGTTTTGCGTGTCCACGGCTCTAAAGCAGCTTCTAAATCATTTTCCCGATAATAAGTCGCATTCACTTTGGCACCAGGCTCGATAAAAACGTAGGCTCAAATTCTCGTATAAGCATTCGGTCAAGTAAACACGATCGTTGTGAGTGTTTATGAACTGCTCAATTGGAAATTTTTTTCATCAGAAAACACAATGTTAGGAAATTCGCCACGTTCGTGCAAGCGCAACAACTCCTTTGCTCTTTCGTACCGAACTTTTTTTGCTGGGGTGAAAGATCGTGTGCTTTTTGGAACTTATCAGCCTTGACCTTGAGCTCATTTTTCAATATGCATCGAATGCTGTCTTGCGATATTTTCAGTTCTTGGGCCATTTTTCTTCCACTTCGACGTGGATTTCGTTCAAGTCGAGCCTTCACTTTCCGGACCATTTCTGGCGTTGTTGCGGTTTTTTTTTGGCCCACCTCCATAGCGTTTTGCAATGCTACCAGTACCATTGTAATGTTTTATAGTGCGATACACAAACATTTTATTCACTTTGAGGTGACTGAGCTCACGAACAATGGCTGGTTGTGATTTTCCGGCCAAATATAACGCCATCAGACTATTACGTTTGAATTCTATCACAGAAAAAAAAATTCAACAAAACTGACATTGAACTGTCATTAGAACAATTTTGACGTTGATGTCATGAGCTGTTTTACAGATACAAGCAGTGTGAAGTTGGTAACACTTCATATCGTTCACCCTGTATATATAGATAGCATAAATAAATAAAAAGTCAGAACTTGTCTAAATATTGAGGATATATATTTTGTTCTGGTGCTTTATGTATTGGGTTGGGGAATAAGTTCGTAGCGTTTTTATCTGTCTATTATTTTACAATTATTTGTTTGCTGTTCGTATTCATTCGGTAGAAATTTGTGTTCTCTGCAAAACTATCTTAATTGAATTTTTGAGTTATTTAATTTTTTGTTAGTTAGAAATGGAATACCCAGGAGGCAAAAATCTACATTTTCGACACTTGCTCTTCCTTGCTTTTCGCCGAAGTCAAGCACATGCCGATGCAGCACTTTACATTCGCGACGTGTATAGAGAAGCTCTTACAGGCGTAGACTCGTCTCGCACGGAAATGGTGTGCAAATTTCAAAAATGGTGACTTTGACGTCGGTGGCACGTTTCGATGATACGATGAGATAAATATTGTAATATTTTAAGTGAGCTCTGTAAGCTCTGTCAAACCGGATTTAAAGCAAAATTCGTTCCACCCTATTATACATACATATGTACATGCCCCACTCAAAAAACTATAAGGTTACACTCGATGCTCCCAAAAATTGCAGGAAATTTAATTTCAATCCGGTTGAATTGATGTCGTCAATTTTCGATGTGCATACAAGGATTTCAGAGTAAATTATTCTCTTTTTTGTGACTTTTTTTATTTTACACTTTTGCCAGAGCATATTTGGCTATTTGCTTCGTTTACCTTACTCGGTTTGTTTGTTGGTGTTGAGCGAGAATATAAAAAATATTTGATTGTGATATTGTAGCATTTACAGCTACAACAACGCTTATAGCAACCAGTATTTACTAAAACAACAACTGAAAATAATAAACAAGTGAAAAAAAACACTGCAAAAGTATGACGAAATACGCAAATGAAAATGTTAAAATACAAAAATGTGCATTCAAAAAAACAAAAAAAAGGAACACAATAAATAAGAGGTGCGTATAACCGAACTGAGCTCGTTAAAATAATATAACAAAATGAAAAGCAGCATTGAGGTGATGTGTTACCAACAAAATGACGGAAAAATAACAAAAAAAAACGAATAAAAATATAAATGTATACGCATACATGCAAATAAATAAATAATAACTGCAAATGCAGGGAAGAAAAAGTATGAACAACTGAGTGGATTTGCAAAAATACGTAGCAGAAAAAACTTCCAGCAACAATGTTGCAAGCAGCCGCCTTACTGGCCGCACAACAAAAACTGCACTACACTGTTGTTGGCACTGTTGCTGTTTACTTTTATCCCTTCCATTTCGTTATTGGTGTTGCCGTTTTGCCAGTCATTTAAACAAATGCAGCTGTCAGGCGCCAAAACATAAAATTAACAAAAAAATATTTGTTTTAACAAATAAATATGGCAAAAAAGAAAGCAAAATAACGCGCGTGCATGCATACATACATACACCTGTGTTCAAAATAATAGTAGCGCGACGGATTGCCAAGTTTTAATATAGTTTTTTTTTAATATTTTTTTATGTTTTTATAAAAGTTTAGTGCATTTTATAACAAAAAACATTTAACTCAAAGCTCGACATTTTGCCCAAAATTCACAAAAATTTAACAAATCTTTTAAGATTAGAAACATTTTTCTTACTTTTTGATCAAAATTTACAGAAAATTTCAAGGTTGCATATAGCGCAATGTATTTTATAACCCATTAAATTTTCGAATAATAATTATTGTTACCTCAGGTGGTACCTGAAGCGAATGTCCTGGGACTTTTGCTCTTTTTACTTTTTATTAAAGATGCTTCCTCGTGTTTCTCTAAGTGTAATTTCCTTCTGTGAGCGGATGACCAGAAGATTTATTATCACATAAAATGCCCGGAAGATATGTACATTTACTCTCGCGTAAGTGATTTTCACCGATTTTACCAAAACGCACCAATTGTTTCTTTATCTTGCTAACCGGCTCCAATTGGACACACCAAGTGAAGCCAACTCCTTCTCCACCTGATCTTTCCAACGTGGAGTGGGTCTTCCTCTTCCTCTGCTACCACCAGCTGGTACCGCATCGAATACTTTCAGAGTCGGAGCGTTTGTATCCATTCGGACGACCCAACCAACGACCCACTGGATCTTTATTCGCTACGCTATGCCTATGGCGTCATAAGGCTCATACATATTGCTCCATCCGCCACCGTCCATCATTGTTCCACCGCCTGCGATACTCGTCGTCGTTAACGTGCAAAGGTCCAAAAATCTTACGCAGAATCTCTCTCTCAAACACTCCAAGCGTCGCTTCATCGGATGTTGTCATTGCCATCCAAATTTTCCGATTTGTCGAGAAAGTTGATCTAAGTTACATAGCTTGCATCTGCGAAGATGCATTTTCATCAGAGCCTACACATTTTCTATGGGATTTGCATCCGGTGACTGAGATGGCTAACCTAAAATGACAACTCCGTTTTGCGCCTTCCACTCGCTACACACTCGACACCGATGTTTCGGATCTTTGTCCTCTTGAAGCATCCAGCTTTCATTTTTCTTGACATACCATTGCTTAGCAGATGGTAACAAAGCCTTTTGATATATTTTATTCATTTTTTCGGCATTTAAATTCTCGGTAAATAAGAACAAAGTACCGAACCCTTTGTTTAAGAAGCACCCCCAAACATTGACCTTGACGGAGTGTTTAACAGTTCGTTGAAGCATCCTACTGGTGGAGGTTGTCCAGACGTGTTTGATGCTCGGAAATGCAGAAAAAATCACGTTGCTCCAATCGCGGTCCAAGTTTTCCTTCACCCATTCCACTCGTTTTTCAACGTATTTTTCACTCAACATTGGTTTTTCCAAAGTACTGCGATATTTCAATTTATTGGCAAGCAAGTGCCTGCGAATCGTTCCGTAAGATATGTCCACACCTTTTGCTTTAAATTTCACAGCAACCCCACGTAAAGTCAAAGTTGGATCTTTCGAGAACAATGCGAGAATCTTTTTTTCGTATTTTTTTGAGACTGTGCTCGCACTTCCGCGATCAGGAAAATCATCAACGTTACCGACCTTTTTATAGCGATTTATCCACTTGCTAACGACCTGCTTCGACTTTCCCATATATTTCCCAGCAACAGTTTGCGTTAATTTGGTCCCTTTTCATGCAAACATAGAAAAATTGCCTCAAAGCGAGAGACGTAAACAGCACTCATTTCGAAAAACCACTCAATTGAAGACTAAATTTGACAGACAGCTGACTTTTTACTAAAAGCATGAAGGACTGAGGTGCCCTCTATGTCGTAGAAAAAGAAATAGGACGCTCTGATTTTTTATCTACGTCTAACAGTGACTAATAATAAGGCAAGGCATCAAAATGGAAACGGTATTGTCAACCTTATAATTTGCACCAAAAGTTCCATTTTAACTAATATATAATTTCAAAATTTATTATATATGCATTCCCAGAATTTTCCTAAATATGCTGAATAAAGAGTTTGAAGTTTTAATGAATTTCTTAAATTTTTTATTTATAAAATTTCTTAGAATTTGGTTAAATATTTTAAGCTTTCATTTATATGGTTTTTTCTGTAGAATAATAAAAACAATTATTGCAGAAAACAAAGTAGTTAAGACTAGGTACTTTATCGCACTACAATTATTTTGCACACAGGTGTACATGCATACATACACATGTGCACGCGTATAGGTATATAATATGTAAATGCTAAAAGCACTGCAAGGCTGCAAGTGAGTACCAACAAATTACAAAAATAAACCAAAAATAACATTGATGTTGAGCTACTGGGGAAAAGCGGAAAAGAGGCAAGAACGATTTGAATAAAAAAGTGCATAAATAAGAGGAAAAATAAAAAACGAAGAAGCTAAACGAAACGAAAAACATAAAAGCTGCGTAAAAACAACAAACGACCAAATGCAAATGTAATTTATCCTAAGGACATGAGCTAAAACAAATACAATGCATACTTTCCGGCGTTGCACCACTCCATGTCGCGGTTGCCAAAGTTGGCACATTTGTATCACAACTGGTACATTTTATTTTTTTTATTCGCTATGCAAGATTCGAAAATTAGCCGAGCTGAATGTGGTACATTTTTATAATGTCGAAGTAGTGGTTTTTCATTAAAATCATTCTTCGTGTTTTGATGCAAAATAAGTAACTAATGTAAGTTATATTGCAGAATTTTTTTTTTGGTTTTTTTGGATAAGCAGTTGATGCCATTAAGCCGTGAAAAGGCTTGCTTACGCCACCGGGCAGAGAAAACAGCAGGTGTGGCTAACTGCAGACCATTAACTGGCTCTCATCGATTTCGTGGAAGTCAGCTGATTTCTTGGCGGTATTTTTTACAACAGAAGTCGGCAAAAACGGAGATTGTGATTGTGAAGTGATATACGAAAAAATCAACGCAGGCGTTGCTCATTACTGTTTCATTATACATGATTACACGCCCAGGAACTCGGCTCAGTATTTGGCAGCACTCTAATTCCTGGGCTAACGAACAGATTACAGTCGAAATGGTGGGCTGCCAAAATAAAACGGCAAAAAGAACTAATTTTTTTTTTTTTTTTATTAACGCATCTTAAAGTATAAACAGAATAACGTTTAGAAATTACAACTAGTACAGCTAAATAAAGATACTAACGAGCAATTTTTATTGAACATATATATTAAAAAGGAAAAACTAAGATGCCTTAATATTCATAAATTCATTATGAATGTATAAATATATAAGGTGCATCTACCACTGGGTGCACACCTGGTCTAAAACTGTTTTACGTTTGAGCCGCCGACGATGAGTATTTGGCTGAAGCAAAGCCAATGCTTCAGCGTTAACATGTGTACTTAAACGTTGTCTGTGAGCCATGGCATACTTTTTCGCCACGTCAGTGACGTGTAGCATACACCTCCTCTTCCGGAACTCTTAAAATTCATCAATGAATTCAAAAGAAAAAAGAAAAAAAAATTATCTTAAGTTAATAAATAGTGATTAGGTCAAGTATCCTTTACGTCCGCGTAAACATACTAAACGACTATTCAACGGGATTCGATTTATGTTTAGTAAATTTTCAGATCATTTGTTACATTTTAAGCAAAAAATTATGTGTATATAATTGGCGCGTACACCCTTTTTGGGTGTTTGGCCGACCTCCTCCTCCTAGTTATGGTGTGCATCTTGATGTCCTTCCACAAATGGAGGGACCTACAGTTTCAAGCCGACTCCGAACGGCAGCTATTTTTTATTAGGAGCTTTTTCATGGCAGAAAGAAAGAAAAAATTGGTTTAAATTAAACATTGCATATGGCAACCTTGCCCAATATGCACACACTCTGTTTGTCAGACTGCAAGAGGTGCGGACCCGCCAACCACCGTTTCAATGCATCCCTGCGTTAACGTTGTTGCTGATGTTGAGGTAATCAAAAAACAAAAAAAAAAGGTTGTATGAAAGCTAGTTGAAGTGCAACAACAAAAGATTGTTGAAAAGTGTAGTTTTCGTATTGTGGAGCATAGTGGAACCGGAAAACAATGTGCAGAGGGATTTATTTGCAGTTTTTAATTTTGTGGGCATTTGTTTTTTATATTGTATATTTTTGAATTTTTATTCACTTGTTTACGTTTTTGGAAGACTCATTTACAAAGCTCCATTTTTCATGCACACATTTAAGAAAAATCCTATTTTTGAATATAAATTATCGGATGGTTATTTCATTATAAAGAGAAAGGTATGCCGTTAATAGTGGAAAATAACATGAGGCAAATGACCACCACTACCATGCTTACAGGACTATATCCTTTTCATGAAATTTTCCATAACCAAATTGGAAAGTTGCCCTATGTCCTCGCTAGCCCTACGAATTCCATCTTTGAGGTCTTGAAATCCTGGGCTGTTGGCGTAGACTTTCTCTTTCACGTGGCCCCAAAGAAAAAGGCACAAGGTGTTAAATCACAAGATCTCGGTGGCCAATTGTTAACCTCTTCGAGAGATAACACGGTCCGGAAACTTTTCCTGTAAAAGTGTGGCACGTAGCGCCGTCTTGTTAAAAATAAGCGTTGTCCAGATCAACACCATCCAATTCCGGCCATAAAAAATCGTACATCATCTCTCGATAGCGCAATCCATTCACAAATAACACTTGTTATTGGAAAACCGTTAATGTCAATGTGTCGCCTTATTTCAATAATCATCTTAAAGTGGGACCTCCCAACTCTGGCGGCAATACTTATTTGGTTTCGACATTTAAACATAGAAAACTATCTGCTTAAACAACGTTTTTAAATTGATAAAATTTATTAGAGAATGAAACAACTCATTCGTTGGACGAAATATGAATTACCTCAACTAATAATCGAGGGAAACATAGAAGGAAAAAATATGAATTACCCCAACTAATAATCGAGGGAAAAATAGAAGGAAAAAGAGGTATAGGACGAAAACAGATGCCCTGGTTGAGAAACATCCGCGAATGGACAGGATTTAAGACGATTGGGGAATTCATCCCCACGGCCCAAGACAGAGAAGGATATTCCAGTTTTATTGGCAATATAATTTAAATATAATAGTGGAATATAAATAAGTTTGTAATAAGAAATAATTTGTATTAATAAATGTGACCGCTAACATCCATCAGTGGATAGGCGGTTGAAGAAGAAGATTAGAGAAATCATCGGCAAGAAAATCATCTTCAATGATGAGACTCATTTCTAGACAAATTACTTTGTAAATGACCAAATTTTCCGTACATGGAGCTCGGGTACCAATCCAAGATGCAATTTGTGGAAAAAATTTCCAAAAGGTCGAGTAGAGCTCAAAGGCGTTACTTTAGAGTAATGGCAGGGCTATGATGTTCAAAAATTGATTCATGTTATGAAAAGCAGACTTCAAGGTGTTATAGATGCTCGGGGTTCTCATTCAAAGTACTTATTCATATTTGATGTTTTCAAACATGTAATTTAAAGCTCTTCACTGCAAATGTGACAGCTGTGATAGATCGTTCGTGTTTGAATTTTTAAACGGAGCAACTGTATTTTCTACTATTGGCTTATGAATTTATACAGGGTGGCTGATGAAAGCCGCTACCAAAAAAAAATTGAATAACTTTTTTTCTTTTTAAGTTATCTGTTCCATTTTTGTTTTAATTTGCAGATTGATCTTTAAAATTTATTAAAATGGATAACTGGGACACGCAAACAAGAATTTGGATAGTCCGCCGCTATCACGCACTGGAGTCCGTAGTTTTGGTACAGAGAGAGTACAGGCGGATGTTTGGCGGCGATCCCCCGAGCAGATGGACCATAATGAGATTGGTGAATAATTTTGCTGAGCAAGGAACAGTCGCAAGAAGGCCGTATCATCGAAACCCACCAGTTCGGACGGAGGAAACGATCGCTGCTGTAGCTGCAGCTATACAAAGCAATCCAAGGGTTTCAACAAGAAGCTTATCTGCTCAACTTGGTGTCAGCCGACAGTCTTTGCAAACAATAATGCACAAAGATTTAGACTTATTTCCCTACAAAATTCAAATGGTTAACAAACTGAATGCAGCAGACTTGCCGATTCGCTTGGAATTTTGCCAGAAGATCCTGCAAATGGTGGAAGAAGACCAAAACATGTTAAACTGCCTTTTCATGTCTGATGAGGCCCATTTCGATTTAAACGGCAATGTGAACAAACAAAATTGTCGAATATGGAGTACTTCTAACCCACAGATACTCCACGAGATGGAATTGCATCCTCTTCGCGTGACAGTGTGGTGTGCGGTTTCTTCACGCTGTATTGTCGGGCCTTATTTTTTTGAACAAAATGGTCACACCGTTACGGTTACTGGAGACCGTTATTTGAAAATGCTGAAAGAATTTTTCTATCCAGAACTACGCCGAAAGAGAATTCCTTTCAACGCTGTGCGGTTTCAACAAGATGGGGCAACGTCTCACATAGCCCAGACTGTTATGACAGAGTTGCGACGAAAATTTCCCAATAAACTGATTTCAAGAAACTCCGAATTTCGTTGGCCCCCCAGGTCGCCTGACCTTACTGCACCTGACTTTTTCTTGTGGGGATATGTAAACAAGAAGTTTATAAAACAAAGCCAACAAATTTGGATGAACTAAAACAATCCATTCGGGCAACAATTGCGGCTATTCCTGTCGCAACTCTCAAAGCAGCAATGAACAACTTTTTACTAAGATGCCGCACTTGTGTCAACGAGCATGGGGGGCATTTAAATTCAATTATTTTTAAAACTAGTTAAGCTACATTTAATAAAATTTAATGACCTTCAACTTGAAAAAAAAAAATAAATGAATTCCATGCACTAAAAAAAAAGTTATTTGAGTTTCTTAATGTAGCAAAACTCATCAGCCACCCTGTATTAGTCAAACAAAACGGAAAATTGAAAGAAAATTATGAAAAATTACATATGTATCTGTCTGAATTTCGCTTTATTACAAATTCGCTATAAACAAACAAACTTTACAGCCTGTATCCTATTATTTTCTGGAAATTTTGAAAAATTTGCTCGATTTTTTTTTAGCCCTACTAAAATTTTCATATTCCGGCCTAAGTAGTTTTCAAGAAAGTGGAAAAAGTGGTTAAAATATTTGTGAAATATTCAGTAAAATTTCACGGTACCTATTTTTTTCTGTAGTGTATTTTAACCCATTAGCTCCCACCGAAAAGGGTTGTTTTGATCCTGACTAGAAAAAGGTACCCAAAAACAATTTTCGAAAGTCGCTACCATATTTACTAAAGGGACTAAAGTAATCTAGAAAATTATTCTTTGGAAAATTTTACTAGGAGTCGTCTTAGGCAAAATCTTTCCATCACAAGCGGAAAAGTCTGTAAAAAATTAAAAGGACGAATCTAAGCCTAGAAGAAAATTCAGTTTGCCCGTTATTCTGCTTATTTTGGTAGACCACTTTATGTTCTATAGATACGCACATTTACATAAATTTGGGTCCTTTGACCAACATTTTTTAAAGTCATATGGTTTTTTTTTTGTTCTGTTTTTGTTTTTGTTAAACAATTAACAGACAGAAAAGGAAATATTTTTTTTTAGTTGGTGAAATATCATCGTTTTTTAAATTTTGAAAAAATACCACTGAGTGGAAGGTGGACTATCAACTGCCCCCTAACAAAAAATATCCATGCAATAAACAAAATACATGCACAAATACGTTTTCCAATAGGGGTGTTTAGATAGATCACGCGTGATGTCATTAACATTTCATCATAGCAAGACGTAGGCCTCAACAACGTTTACAAATCGTACAATTTTATTACAAAAATCGATGATCTGTGAAAAGTGTTCATCGCGCGCTCAAGCCAACTTATGCTGTTCCGCGATGAGGCCCATTTTTGGCTTAATGGCCACGTCAATAAGCAAACTTGCCATATTTGGGCTTTAACAACCCGAAGCCATTCAAGGACGTAATGGCTGTTGAAAACAACCGTTTGAACGGCTTATGGACTGGATCAATCATCGGCTCTGTTTTTTAAAGCCGAAGTTGGCACCAATGTAACGCCATCGCGACATGATAAATGACTTTTTGATGCCGGAAATTGAAGTTTGTGATCTCCAAACGTTGTGTTGCAACAAGACGGCGCTACTTGCCATACAGCCCGTAAAGCAATGGATTTACTGCGTCGTCGTTCCGGTGTCAATTTTATATCCCGTCTCGGACCAGTGGATTGGCCATCAAGGTCGTGTGATATCACACCTTTGGACTTTTATTGGGGTTATGTAAATTCTAAATTCTTTGTAGATATACCAGCTTCGATTGAGGCATTGACAGGCAAAATTACTAAAGTTATTCCCGAGAAAGCGACCGAAGCCCTGCAGCGAGTCATTCAAAATTGATGTTTACGGATGACCGAATTACGGCGCAGTTGCGGCCAACATTTCAAAGAGATTTTCTTTAGCAAATAAAAGTCATTAATAGTTCTACAGAAAAATAGTAAAGATTGCCCGATCAATTTGAGTTTTCGTTGTTTTATTTCAATTTAAAATCTGATACCTGTAAATCGATCATCTTTACTTTCGCGCAATTTCTTTAAGTGCTGTTCCTAAAACAAAATGCTTCTTTTTTTTCAAAGACCTGAATTGAATTTTCAACAAGCAGAGCAGCATTAGCTAGAAAGCAGCCATGCTTCAGATTGCATTCGAATTTACGCAGCTGATAAAAAGAAGACAAGAGCTTTACACTTAACTCAATAAGAATGGCAATCATGTTTGCTATAGCGCCAATCGATTTTCGCTATCTTCTCCGTTTCACCAAGAGAACGAAAGCAATCGCCTCGGTTATTTGTTGTTGAAAAAAACATAGACGCGAAATTCCACAGATTCTGCATAACCTTGGCTAAAAATGCATTCGCCGAAGATTGACAAAGAAAACGGAGCGTCAGAAACTGAAGAGGACAAAAAAAAACATGAAAACCAACCAACAAACCAACAATGAAAACCTGAACTATTCAGAAAAGATTCTACATATGAAATGGTATTTGATGGAAGAAGTCATACTAATTTGAGAGTGACTAAAATTGTATTAGTTGCAAAATGCCGTATTTTAGAGTTGTATGTAAAATTATGTTTCTTTGTAATAGGTAAGAAATATTCAACGTTAAGGACGCACGAACCAAGGCGAGGAGGCACAACCAAGGCGTATGCATTAAGGTGATGGAACTAGACCAACAACAATGTTTTGTACATTTGATTGACAAAGCAAAATATTGGCAAAGTAGAAATCAAACATGAATTCGCCTTGATTCATTCTGTGCTGACAGCCACGTGGGCACAGCGAAAGAAAAAAAAACAAATCAGCTGATTTGACGATACCACCTTTAATAGATTCGCCTTGGGCACAACTCAAAATGTCGAAATTTTCAGTCAATATATAGAATTTGTTCAATACTAATCTGTCTATTAATACACAAACCCATTTTACTAAAAAAAAAAAACATCATCGTTTTTTCAGCAAGCAATCAGGCAAATTAGCGCCTAAAGATATACAACGTTGATGAGCAGTTTAATGCAACTATTAATTAATGCCAAATTTGCGGCTTAAACGTCAACACCAGGCGTTTGGAAGTGGTAACAAGAAACATCGTGCGCTCATTAAAGCGCCAACACTAAGAAAAGCAATAACTTTCAAATTCAAAGTTTTGAAAAATTATTAAATATTAAAAAACGAAACTCGCAACTCAGAAACTTTGAAACTTTCCACGCGGGGCCGCCAGACGCTGCGCTGCTTCTGCTATTGGTACTAAACGATCAACTGGTCAGCAATTAACTGCTACGACATACGTGACCCAGCAGCTACTACTGCAACATACACATGCATACGTAGTTGCAGTGGCGCATTGCACGAAAGTAACTACTGCAATAGTTGAGTGCTGGTTGCAAGGATTGAAGTGCGCCAGTAGCGTAGTAGCCGAGTAGTAGCTCGCTTTAAACACCCCCGCTAACATCTCTATACATATGTACATAGCTTTCAAACATTTTCAATGCTCATAATCAGCACAGTCAATATTTGAAGAAGCAACAATAAAAACAACTGTAACAACAAGAAGTGTGAAAAGGAATGCGGGAGCTAGAAATTTAAGCGAGTTATGCTAGAGGTTATTCTGAAGAAAAAAGTTTAATCCAGCATTCAATGTTGCTCCGGTTGAAAGTTCAGTTCGCTACTCTCTCGCGCAATCCCGCGTAGAACTGTGAAGCGCTGGCAGCGTCAATCTGCGAAAATTCCCTGCATGCAACCGCAATGTAGTTCTACTGTGGTGGCTTAACAATAACATGGGGTCTGTATAATTTTATTTTGTTTTCTATTTCTCAAAGTTTTAAAAGTGGTTATTTCGTTTTTTTTTATTAAAATTGTTTTGTTTTTTAATTATGTCCTGAATTCTGTCCAAGGGTTGGCAAGTTGGGTAGGAATATCATGGCACTTGTGGTGAAGCAACTAACTAAAAAGAGGCAGCACTAAGTGTTGTTGTATTATAGCATCAGTTTCCGTTCATGTCATTAACATTAAAAAACATAAAGCAGTGCGTTTATCATAATTTTTTGTTACACTTGAAAATAATAGATTTCTATTTCTCCAATTAATGTTAAAGAATTAAAAATAAATAACTAACGTATACTCTTCTGATGGGCCGACCTACTTCTCGCAAAGCTTACTTCGAAAAGCTTTTAGATCGCGTAAAACAGTGTACCCTCTCCTCGGTGGGGCCATTTTGAATAAATAAACTCCAATTTATCAGAAGAAAGCTCCTGTCGTTTCTATTTTAGCTCAGCCTTGTTTATTTTGAACTTCATCTTGTATATCACCTTTTTAGTTCTTTCCTTAAGGTAACTAATCAAAAGCTTAACAGCGTATCAGAATAATCTAAAGTAAGTAATCTCTGCAGTCGATGTAATTTGCGTTTCTGAGACCTGGTTTCATCATGACCTCCCTGATTTCAACATCTCTTTAAATGGATATAATTTATTGAGAAACGATCGTAATCTTAACAGAAAAAAGTTTGAAATTTAAACTAATAGCAAAGTCAAATAACTGTGAAAATGAATACTTAATTACTGAAGTATCTGATGGCATGAATAAAATTTTAATTGCATGTGTTTACAATCCTAACAAAAGTATTGCTCTTGATACACTATTTGTCGTCTAATGCAATAGGCGACGATGGTATCTCGCTAAAATTCGTCCGTATAGTCATCCAATATATAATAGGACCCCTTACCCATATAATAAACCTATGCTGACCATATAAATAGGGTTGTGGAGAACATTTATGCTACATTGCGTAAGCTGAGAGTCTCTGCAACATTCACGCCAGAGAAAACGAGGCGCAAATTAGTTTTCCAGCTAATTCTGCCTCTCATTACGTACTCTGAAGTGGTATACAGCAAACTCGACTCCACATCTTGCCATAAACTTAATGTGGCATTTAATAACGCCACGCGGTATGTATATGGGATTGGCAGATATGACCATATCTCTGCATGGCGATCAAAGTTACTGGGATGTTGCCTTAATAGTTATTTGTCTGCTAGAAATTGCATATTTTTATGCAAACTTACATTATTCAAGTCTCCGCCCTATCTGACAGAGAAGTGGATACCAGTAAGGTCTCGCAGACACAGCAAATTCATCGTTCCAAAATTTAATTACCTACCATCATCTAGATTATTTTTCATTAACGCTGTTAAAGTGTGGAACTCATTACCCGACACTGTGAAGGCTGGACTTAACAGATTTAACTTCAGGGCACAAGTCTATAATTATTTTAAAAGTGTTTGATTGCATTAAATTAGAGCATTAAATTACTCTCTATATTCTCTAATTACTAATTTTGTTCTTTCTTCTCTAAATCCTTCTTTTCTTTTCCTATTGCTTCTTTTCTTCTTATTATTATAGTTTAGTTAAATATATTGGATTAATTCGTAAATAAACTGGTGTAAAATTATTAGATTAAGAAACTTGTATGTTAAAAATATTCCAGTTGTTTATAATATTGTTGAAGTACTATTAAAAGACCTTAGTCTTACTATGTACTATTTATATAAGCAAATAGACAAATAAATTTTAAGCTTTGTTCAAAGAAGAAGCTTTTGAAAAATCAATAAGACCATCAAGGACTCACACACTTGAGAAGGGGTTTGCAAAATGCTAGTTGGACTATAATCAAGGACTTTGGCGGCAAGAATAATTACAGCCTTCACGAAGTATCAAGTCAGTCCATAAGTTCGTGCATATTTTACCCATAATTTCACTTTTGTACGATTTTTGTATACAAAAAACTACTCGCGGAATATAACGGAATTATTTATATTTCTTTTTGATATATTGTGCATTCAACAAGTGATTTTAATCGCGGATAGAAGCACGTGTTGTTAAAAAATAAAATGGAATCTTCGAACGCGTAAAGGAGGCATATTTTGTATTTTTTTTATAAAAGTGGTAAAAATGCAACAACTGCTGCTGCAGAAATAAACACTGTTCACAGAGAGGATACCGTGAGTGTAAGGACTGCGCAAAAGCGGTTTTCAAAACTCCGAAGTGGTAACAGCGACGTGGAGGATGCCCCGCGCGCTGGTCGTACTGAAGTCTTTAACTCCGACGCCTTGCTCGAACTCGTGGAAGCTGAGCCAAATTTGACAGTCGATATGATAGCTCAGCTTCATCGCATGGAACAGTTCACAGGCACCTGGTTCAGTTGGGAAAGGTTTAAAAGCTGGGAAAATGATTTCCGCATAGACTTTCCGTCGCCAACCTTCAGCAGAGAGTGAATGTGTGTTCTTAGCTGCTGCAATGGCTTGAAAATGAAAGTTTTTTGAACCCCATCGTTACTGATGATGAAAAATGGGTCCTTTACAATAATCCTGTTCGCAAACGTCAATGGTTAGTTAAAGATGAAACACCACAACCGACCCCTAGAGATGGCCTTCACCCCATAAAGATTCTCCTGTCAATTTGGTGGGATATGACCGGTATTGTCTATTATGAACTTCTGGAACCAAACCGGATGATAACTGCTGATTATTATTCCCATCAGCTATCAAACCTGAATGAGGCACCAAAAAAAATCGACCGTCTTTAGTGAATTGACGCAAAGTTTTATTTCACCACGACAACGCAAGTCCTCATACCGCAAGGCAAACATTAGGCAAGCTGAACGAGCTCGGATGGGAGCTAATGTGGCATCCACCATACTCTCCGGATATTGCAACTTGTGATTATCACCTTTTCTGTGAACGCCTATTCCATATGAATAACAGGAATTACTCCTCAAAAGAGGCTATAAAAAGGGATATCGAAGCGTATTTTGACTCCAAGGACAAACAATTTTTTGGGCAGAGAATAAAAATGTGCCTAAATGTTGGGAAGACTTTGTAAATAATGAAGGAAATTATATTATTTATTTATAAATCTTTTTTATAAATTTTAAAACCACCTTTAAAAAACGCACGAACTTATGGACTGACCTGATACATATAACGAGTGTGAGTGTACTAAGAATAAATGACTGCATAGACTGACAAGTTTCACAAATTGCAAAAATAACTCATTGGAAGGCAATAGCATTAGACTTGACGTTTTCAAAATCATTGCCTCAGATGTCCCATTAAACTGATTTTTCTCTCAATGCAATTAGCCTTATCTTTTGCATGCAAATTACATTTTTTCAAATTGCGTGGGAAAAAAATTAACATATGACTAATAACTGCTGTGAAAGATCTGAATCATTCTAGAATCAACTTATTGTGGGGAATTTTACTTTCCAGATGCAACTTTCGTTTCTTTTCAGCCCTAACTTTCCATACTACAGTTTGATTTCCACCCAAAAGGGCATACCTTTTTTTTCAAAAGTCCGCTATTTTGTTATTTTTCAAAAAAAAAATTCCCATTGCAGCACCTGCCAGAAGGACAAGTCTACAGAATAATAATCAGTTTAACTTTTTCATCTCATATGACCTGAAGAGCCAAAATCCTGTTGACAAGCCACCTATATTTTTTTAAGACGCTTCCTTTAGTGCCACACTACTACAAAAAAATATGTCAAAACAAAAAAAAATATTTTTGTATACTATTTGAACTCAATAATAACATACTATAAAATCAAAACGACCGCATTTTATTTTCCTTAAAAAAAAATTCCTAAAAAATATCTTTAAAAAATGAGTATTTGATCAGACTACTACCTTAAAATCAATATCCAGCAGAAACTGTCCCTTTGGAAAAGCCTTTCAAAATGTTTGTTAGTATTTCACGAAAAGGTACTTTCTGTCGGAATATTGAAGCATCCACCCGCTGAAGCAGAGAGGCCGCTTAAATTGTTGAAGGATTCTTCGATAGCAACTATTTTTTATAAAAATTGAAGTATAAAAAAATTGATTAGATAAAAAATATGCTCCCAGAACTTGCTTCTTTTATAAAAAAAATTATTATTCGAAAAATATGCGAAGAAAGTGTTTAAATTTTAGTTTATGTTGTAAGTGATTTTTAAATTTGTTCAGGCAAATAAATAAAATAACTAAATTCAAAAAATTACTTCCATCCGTGACAATGTTTCACATTTAGCGAAGCATTGCCGTGACCAGGATTCGAACCTGGGTTACTACGGCCACAACGTAGGGTCCTAACCACTAGACGATCACGGCTACTGGAAGCTTACCGGTTTTGCCATTTGAAACTGAATAAGAGGAGAAAAAAAATAATAGTACATATGTACGCACCTATGCATGTGTGTATGTTTAGACGTGCCTCAGCCACACCCAAAGCAGCGACGGTTGCCTATGGTGCAACAGTAGCAACCGAAAACCACTTAGCGGTAATTGAAAATAGCAGAAATTGGCGTGAAAAAGTAACAGCAGCAATAGAAAAAGAAGTGAGATAATAACTAAAAGAAACGCAAAGAAAAACTACGGCCACTTATAAGCTAATTTCGAGAAAAATTCGTAACTACTGAAATATTTTTTTAAAGGCGTATAATTATTTTTAAAGACAAAACAGAGAAAATGAAATCGAATTGTCCATATTTTGACTCCATTGGCCTACAAATTGTGTGGTTTGTATGTACATATGAAGATATAGTAATTATAAAAATTTCAGATATTTCACTATGTGTAAAATTACAAATTTTGTTGACCAAAATCGCAAAAAGACAAAAAACTCAATTTCTTTTAAAGAATGAAGGTTAATTGGGCAGAGAAATTGACGATTTTAAAATTGAAAATACGCCAATCATTATTTCAATAAATTGTCACAATTCTTTTTTTTTATGTTAACCCAACGTCTAACCAATTGAGAAGTGCGATTATTCCATATGTATGCCCCAGTTACTGATAAAAGATGCAAAGGAATCACTGATGCTACCAAGAGGGTTGTAATCTGTATCATTTGAGCTGAGTGACTCAGAAAAGTTTTGCTTAGTTCATAATTCGCCTAACCACTCGAACTATCCAATTCATAACTTAGTATGTACAGTCTATGTAATGGAAGCGTGACCGGCAAAATTCCAACTTCGAGTTCTGCTTTAAAAAAATTTAATATTGCTAAGTAGGCGTGTATCGTTTTCACAATACGCATTGTGCAATTTTTAGGTTTGTGAGAAATTTCTGAAGGGACCTGAAGGGACCTACAGTATACGAGTATACCGTCTCCGAATAGTTTTGGTTTTTTGGCTGGTTTTTTATGAGGAGCTTTTTCATGGCAGAAATACACTCGGAGGATTGCCAAATACTGCCTAGGAGCGATCGCTATTAGAAAAAAACTTTTTCTGCCAATTGGTGTCTCAAGCACGAAGATTCGAACCTGTGAACTTCCAAATGATAGTCACGCACCAACGCATTTGGCTACGTTGGTCGTCGTACAAGGCTGTGATTGATAACTTAAATAGAGGCAGGCATTTGCTGCTTTACATATTCATTAACTCTCAATGTATCAGTGCTCGTATCTGCAAAGAAAGTTTGAAAACCCGTTTTTCGAAACATCGATTGCATATTTCGACTTTGAGCTATCTTTCTGCCAAAACAGGTTTCCCTAATTCTAATTTAGTACGATATTTGAAGAGTTTTTCATTAATATGTTTCAGTTTCAGCCTTATTGCATGTTTGGCCTAGAGTTTCATGCTGCCTCCGAATGGCAGATAGTTTTCTATGGGGACTTTTTTATGGCAAAATTATATTCGGACATTTGCCATTGCCTGCCGTGGGGCGACCGCTCTTAGATCGCCAACGTAGCTTGTGGCAGCGTAGCCTCACACAAGCAATCTGATTAGAAGCATACAAGTATGATTCTCAGAGAGTGCATAGCAAGCCACGTCACCCTATGACTATACTTTCGTGGCTTTGAAGCTTTAAGTATAATAAAGGGTGGTTAAATTTCAAAGGGCGATGTTGAATGAGAACCTCACCTAAACCTCAAGTTTTTTTTTGCATTTCATTTGACATTTTTCAATTTCAGACCAACTCAAGCGTTTAAGTTATTCAGACTTATTATGAAAACGGGCGTTCAAATCATGCATATCAAAGAAAATCATCTTCAGTGATGAGTCACATTTTCACCTCAGTGAATTTGTCAATAAGCAGAATTCCCGTATTTGGGCGAGTGATAATTCAAGAGTGATTGCCGAAAAACCAATGCACCCACAAAGATTGACTGTTTGGTGTGCTTTATGGGCCGGCGGCATCATTGGGCCGTATTTTTTCCAAAATGAGGCCGGTCAGACAGTTACTACGAATATTGTTCGCTATCGTGAGATGATAATGAACTCTTTATGGCCCGAATTGGAAGATATGGATGTGGACGATATGTGGTTTCAACCGGTCGGTGCCACTTGTCACACAGCTCACGAAACAATGACTCTTTTGCGCGAAAAATTTGATGGCCGAATAACCTCACGTCGCGGCGATGTCAATTGGCCGCCAAGATCATGTGATTTGACACTGTTGGACTTCTTTCTTTGAGGTTATTTAAAAGAAAAGGTGTACGTCAATAAGCCAGCAACAATTCAAGAGCTAAAGAATGAGATAATTCGGCACATTAACGGCATAGAACCTCAATTATGCCTCAGCGTCATCCAAAATTTGGGCCATCGGATAGAGGTGTGCCGCCGAGGCTGCAGAGGCCGATTGGCCAATATTTTGCTCCGTACGTAATTGAACTATACCATTATTATCATAGTGAAGAGAAATGACAATAATTTTCTTAAAAAATTTTATTTTATTCAAAATCAACACCGGCCTTTGAAACTTATCCACCTTTTAATATTGCATTTAATCAACGAACTGTTAATCTAACCAGCCACAGCAGATAGGCAGATGAGAGAGTAAATGAAATGTAGAAGTCCCAGTGAAACATTTGAAATACGTATGGAATCCTGGCATGTACTTTTAACTCTGAAGTACTATAGTAACCGTTCGATCTAGAAATTGTTCATTCCCATCTCAATATTATTATAGCTCAGCTCTGTATAAGTGAATGCCTTCTATATTGATTAATAGGCAACAGTACCCAAATCCCTATTGATGACCAAGAAGGCTTTCCAGGCAATCTCTTTTTTATGTTGGCTATTTTGATCTTAAATACTTACCAGAAGCTATGGAGCAGGGTGCAAAGGATTGCCGTTTTTTTTAATAATGGACTTCCTTGAGGCATAGAGAAGACGAGTGCGTTTCAGTTATTCACTGTGGAAATACGATTCAACATTGACGTAAGTTATGGGGGAGTGAGTCGACAAGAAATAACTATTAAAAGAGGAGACAATTTGCTTTGTCGTCCAAACCTGTTACCATGATTTAGGCACATACATTTACATACTTACATACACATGTATATAGCTGTTTCTATGACAAAGATCAATGTGTCCTACGAAAAACAAAACGGTGAATCAACGGTGACACAATGAAGCAAATAGCTACACTTATGTCTACGAACACGCATGAATATGTGGGCGTAAATAGTGACAGACAGTGGGGAGCGTAACTGTATGGATGAGATTTTTTTAACATTTAAACTTTACGAGATATTTTTTTATATGGAAATCGAATTTGAAGCTTTACACAAACTTTATTTATTTATTCATTTTTATATTGTATTTATTTCTCTACATTTTTATTCAATAAAGTAAAGGACTGAAATTACGTAGTGCTCTCGGCGGTACAAGAGCATTGATATTTTGCAACAACGACGGATAGTCGGCAGTCCCATTAATTTTATTAAAAAAGAGGGAAAGCAAAAAAATATTTCTCCTCGTTGCAGGAGGTTGGAGACTAATAAAAAGGCAAACGTTAATTGTAGGAAAGCTAGGATCAGCAAAATTAAGGGATTATATGCAGTTAGAAGGCCGAAAAAACGAATTTTCCTGAATTTTTTCTGAGAAAACTTTCAAATTTTTTAATCCAAACATTTGTACACATATTATGTTAGCTTTTAAGTGTATTTTAAAACTTATTATTAGTAAATATATTTATTTGGAAAGGAGCTACAGCTGATCTCCGGGAGCTCCTCTCAAAAAAGACGTTTTTCGGTGAACCGGATCTAATGAAATTAACAGACCAAACAGATTTCGTTAAAGTAACGCTAGATCTAGTAATTAATCGAAGGAATAAGCAAAATAATGTTTTTTTGACAAAATGGCGGTTTATAAAAAAAAAATATTTATCGGTGAGAAAAAATCTTCGCTTATACTAAAAAATATATTTTAGAAGTTCGTGTTAAAATTTGAAACTAATCGATTAAGCCATTTTCGAGTAATGTTGGTCACCGACTTTGAAAACACCATTTTGTGAAAAACGCGTTTAAAGTTTGAAAAGCACTTTATACAGGATACATTTTTTTTTAACTTACATGGAGTTCTCTATTCCAGGACCATATAATACCGCCTCCGCCGCTTCGGCAGCTTTTAATAAGGCTAGCTGATGTTGTCTGCGGGCCATTCTTTCATCTCGGCTCTAGCGCTCTGAGATCGGAAATGTTCACGCGCTGCTCATCTTCTTTTTTGGCATATGAATGCGCATTGGGCCCAAGTGTAATTCCTATTGCCTTCATATTATATAATACGTACAATAGTGATGCCATTTCTTCGTTAAATATGCCGGCAGCTATGTATGCAGCGATTTCCGTAGTTTTCGAATCGGCCGGAACAATTTTGGGAAAGATTTTCCAAATCAGTTGATTGTAGCTCTCCGTGTTGCTTGGGTAGAAACCATATATAAATCTCTCTAATAAATTCTAACTGCTGAGATCTGTATAAATGGGAAGTACACATCTTCTGGTAATGGCTCATAATCATGTTCGAAAGTGGATAATTAATTGCCAGCTGCAGCCCTCTGCCAGCCGAGCCATTAGTCTGGTACGTCCGGGCACTTATCGTGTTGAGGTTTTTCGTCAGTTGAAGAACAACAATTATGTGTGGCCCAGATAGCATTTCATTTTTACATTACATTTTTTCAACGATATCATATTTTTCTTTATTGCTAAGCCATAGTAAATTGTCAACTTATCGATCATCTTTCCATTAAGTTGCCTTTTCCCCCTTTTTTGTAATTTCCAATGAACGTAAGAACATTTCGACGACTGAATTTACTTCCATGTTCCCAAAAGAACCAGAATGATTTGCAGTGCTAGAATATTCATGTTCTGCATACCATTCATTATTTCTTCAGTTTCGAGTTTCTTCCTTCACTGTTTGCAGTAGGAACTTTTTACAATAATATTAATGATTTTACCAGAATAGTTTAGGTATGGCATCAGCAAATTTAAAAGGGCAAAGAACAAATTTGAAGAACACTTTTACACATGCTTAGGAATGTCTATAGAAAGCTGGAAATATCCAAAGAATAGCTGTATGTATATTCCACTCTATAAAATATATGAAAAGTTCATTCAAATTTTAAGGTTTTTGATTAGAAACTTTTGACTCATGGCTCATAAAATTTTAGTAAAAAATTGCAAATCTCATGTGTCTAAAATCGTTGGACTTTTAATATTTCTTTCTGGCGGTTTTTTGTACTTTATTTCATATAAAAATTAGTTTCTTGTGGAAGAAAATGAGCAAGTGCGTTTGCTAAAAAAACATTAAAAGAAATCAACACCAGTAATTATAAATTTATTATTTATTTAATATTATTGCATTAAAAAAACGCAAAAGCCGTCACTAAACCACATTTTTTTTGAATCAGTGCGATTTTAAAACTTGCTTTTTATTATAACAAAATTATATGAGCCATAAAAAGCATACTCAAAAGTTTTCAAATCAAAAACTTAAAATTTAGTTGAAAATTTGATATATTTTCTAAATTTTGTAATATATAAAACTTCAAAATTTGAGTTACAGTAAAACCTCTCCTCTGGCCGCCGTAATTAATATCGTATTTGGTGCATATATGGCTGGAAAAAGAGAAAAGCTGTTTGTTGTTGGGAAAGCTGAGAGCGTTTGCTTCAGTTGATATTAGAAAACTTTCTGTAAATTGGCAATCATATAATGGCATGAATGGCACGTGAAGTGATGGCACAACGGCTGATGGAATTCGATCGAAAAATGGAGAGGCAAAACAGGAATACACTATTAATTCTGGACAACGTAGCATCTTGCGAATTTATTATCGCAACCTTCAAGTTGAGGGTTATATACAGTTAGGAGGCCGAAAAAAACGAATTTTCCAGAATTTTTTCTGAGAAAACATTTAAATTTATTAATCTAAAAATGTGTACACATATTATGTTATCTTTTAACTGTATTTTAAGACTTAGTATTAGTAAAAATATTTATTTCGAAAGGAGCTACAGCTGATCTCCGGAAGCTTCTCTCAAAAAAGACGTTTTCCGGTGACCACTACGTATATCTCTGAACTGGATCCTCTGCAATTAAAAACTTAAACAGATTTCGTTAAAGTAATATTAAACCTAGTAATTAATCAAAGGAATAAGCAAAATAAATTTGTTTGACAAAATAGCGGTTTCTAAGAAAACAAATCGAGTTTTGACCAAAATTTCGGCCTTAAATGGTTTATAAAAAAAGTATTAATCGGTGAGAAAAAATCTTCGAAAATATTCACCGGAACGATATTAAATTTTCACTGTGTATTCTTAAATATATGTACATTAAGAAAAAAAATCGACTTTTTGAAAATTTTAACTGTATATAACACCTTAAGTATGTCCGGGTAAGCTTAGGGGCTAGCTCGACTAAAAAAATTATAAATGTCCTAGAAGCAAAACGTTTCATAAAAAGAACTCTGGGCAAAAGTTCAAACGGAAGTTATAAAAAACGGTTCCCAAAAAGCTGGGCTTGGCAAAATTAGAAATGTGTGAACTGAACTCGAGCTTGAAGAGGATTTGCTGCTAGCAAAAGTGGTTTCGTTATTTTAACTATCAAAAACCCTTGGAGAATCTACTCCAAATTCTGAGGAATTTATAACATGAACCGGAAACCTAGTTACTGATAGGTTAATGATATATGAACTTTAGAAAAAATAAACATTTACATTTTTGTTTAAATATATATTTGATCCTTTTATTCCTTTATGGAACATGGGGCGTGAACAAATTGTTTCCATTTAATTTCGTTCCATGTTTTATTCGTCTTCTCCATCTCCATCTTTATCATCCGTCTCCATGTGTTTGACGATCTTCCTCTGCGGGTTCCACTCAATTGCATTTCTGGTGATGTCGTTCTTTGATCTGCGTTTATTTGAATGATATAATATCAATTTATTTTATTTAAATAATAAATATTATTCAATTAATTGAAAAGCTCTAAACTAAGCTACTCTCCCCTTGAGCGGATACCTCTCTTGGGCAGACAAAAGCTGACTGACGGTGAGTGTCCCTCCAAAGGAGACTTCACTATACATATCAAAAAGCAAAAAAATACCAAAAGAATTTTATTTCGAAAAACATTGTAATAAGAATAAAGTTCTGCATGCGCTCAGTTATACACTCCACTGTAAATAATTTCGCTTAGCTGGCTTATTCCGTTGAAATCAATACCAAGTAGATACATACACACATACCTACATGTACGAGTACATATGTATGCCAGCTTATGCTGTTTACATGGCCGACAAGCACACCTACACCCTCTTACTACACACATACTATAGCACTCTTACGAGTACGTGTAACTACAAAGGTAACTAAACATTCATAGCTGACAAACGGAGCGGGGAGCAATGCCGACAATTTATTTCCCACATTGCTGCCGGTGCGATTTGAAGCGTCTCGTATGGAGCAACCGCAAAATGTTGCAAGCGCTGCAGCTCAACCACCGTTGCGCACAAAGCTCAAGGCAATGTTGCCAAAAGGACAACGTGTGGCAAACTCCCTTCGAAGCGTGCGCCGTTAGCCACCTTGTGGCCATTGAAGCTTATGCTAGTGTTGTTTTTGTTATTTTTTGTTCGACGAGTTAAGGCATTCAAACTGTGCAATAAAACTGTCACTGTACACGGCAAGTTTTCTGTTGTCGTTGCAGTTGTTGCCAGTTAATATGTTGCAAGTGCAATGAGAACAGCCAACCAAAGGAAATGCAAAGATTTATTATCTGGCAAAAGTGGTCAACAAATGGCGGACTAAGAACAACAATGGCAGACACCCAAACACACACACATATAAGCATGTATATACGCGCAAATACGTATACGAGTATAAATCACATACACACACGCATATTCGTATATATGTATAAAGTGAGCTTGCCGATACTACCGCACATGCACTTAAAATATTTTCCAGTTCTGGCTGGATTACGGGGCAAGTGGGCGATTGGAATGTTTGATAAAGCGCGCTAAGCTTCTTGTTGCAACTACGCTTGCAGCACTTGCCTGCTGCACCATTTCGTCGCTGCCAATGAAGATGCATTACTATGCGCATTTAAATGGTGCACCAAGCAATCACAAGCATTGCCAACCTCAGCCAAATGGTGGCATGGACTGGTTGGCGTAAAGACGCTGGCGCAACAATCAAACAAAGTGGAGCGTAGCGTTTCCTGCTGCGCTTCTGCAACGTTAACCACTTTCTGTATTCTTTGTTGCCACAATTTTAATTTAAGAACTCAAATTACATTGCTCCCCCTGCTAGAGAACTTGCAGCATTGAGATGAGAACAAATTTAACAGCAAAAGGGCGGAAATTCGCAATGCAACTTCAAGTGCGCCGACAATAGCCACGTTTTGTGTTGCAAATTGCGAATTGCCAATTCACCCATTCACCAATTCTTTGAGGTATGGCGACATGTCTTGCTATTTGGCGCGCCGAAATGTTATTTTATATGAAAGAAACTGGTACTGGCTATAGACAGCGAAATATCGTCATTGTGTAAAAATCACACGGAACTTCTCGCATGAAATATGGTGAAAGATTAAATTTAGATCTACCAATAAAATTACTCCTTAGTTCTGTGACACGATTTTCAAAGCATTGGGATTTTTAGTTTTAAATTGAATAATCACGTTGCTCCATTTTTTTAAATAAATTCCATTTAGTTTGCTTCAAGGCGCATTCATTACAGGTGGTGGCGCCAGATCATCAACATTGTTCTGTACGCTTGATTGTCAAAGCAAAGTATTGGGAAACTAGAAAACAAATAATGAATTCGCCTTGTTTCATTCTGAGCTGACAGCCACATAGACACGGCGAAAGGAAAAAAAATAAATCAGCTGATTTACCAACGCCACCTTTAATAGATTTGCCTTGGTTTGGTTTAAAATTTCACTCGATCAACATAGAGTGAAGTGGCAAAGGAAATCGTTCAGCGGTAACTGAATAGCAGAAGTGCGGAAATAGCGGAAATAGTGCGAATGGCTTCTGTTTGTTTGATTTTTTCTTATGTGGGGAAATGAACAGGATCGGCAGCATAAAAAACAAATTGAGTCTTCAAATATTCACTCTATTATATCAAAATTTAATGGGCTATAAGCCTGCACACACGGAATTTCTGATTAGTAATTCTGATTTTGATGAAAATTTGATGAGTTCTAAAAATTTTTTTTTTAAGTTTTAAACTTCAAGTAGAAGTGTAGTAGCCGTTCAATGGAGGAAATGCACAAGACCAAGTTCGAAAAAAATAGTCAAAAATCAGTGTTGTTTTTATATATCTGAAACTTACATTATACAATACCAAAATTCAATGCTCTATATAACAGCATACCCGAGTTTTTTCTAAAAATCCTTTTTTAGAATAAATTATGTATATTTTTACAAAAACAAAAATTATATTACAAAAAAAAAAAAATTAAATAAATACCTATAATTGAAATTTTTTACAAAATATTATTACAGCATCGTTATTAAATAGAATTGGTATAGAATTCGTTTAAAATTTAAGTTCAATTCGCGCAAATGTTTTTTTGAATTAAACTTCTAATAACTCACTGTAGTGTTGTGCAGTGAGCGTTCTTCCTTTTTCTAAAAAATCCATGAGGATGACGCCGTTCGCATCCCAAAAATCGTCGCCATGACTTTTTCGGCCGATGGGATTCACCGGGTGAAATCCATTGTTTTGAATTTTGCTAAGTTTCTGGTGTGTAATGATGACTCCAGATTTTATCAACGGTGACAACTCGACGCAAAAATTTCTTCTGATCTCGCTCAAATAGCTCCAAACGCTGCTTCGAAGTTAACGGCCGCATCCGTTTATTGTTGCTTGTGAGCAACCGCGGCACCCATCGGATCGACAATTTTTTCGTCGCCAATTTATCTTGAAAAACATTAATTGCCATTCCGGTCAATACACCAATGGCCTGTAAAATTTCGAAAAAAAAATTTTTTTTTTATAAAATACTAGCAAACCCGGCCCGCTTCGCTGGGCACACTAAAATAGAATAGATATGGTTTAGAACAGAAAAGATATGGTTTTCATATTATTTATTTCTTTATTCAAGCGCTTTTTCATAAACAATATTTTTTGTTTCTCTATTTGTTTTTGAGTAAATATATAATGTTGTTGGCTTCCCAACACGGGAACAGCCAACGTATAGTTGACCATGGGTGAGTGCTGGTTCTTCTAAATTCATCCCGCATATTTCTAAAGTTTGCCCTTGTGATTTATTGATAGTTAGTGCAAATGCTAAGCGAATGGGCAGTTGCAAACGCTTGAATTCAAATGGCAATTCAGGTGGAATCATTGGAATTCTTGGTATTAGAACGTCTTCATTCTTGAATTTGCCAATTAAAATAATTGCTTGGATAACATCATTCATCAATCGTTTGGCTACATCATTTTGTTCTTGACGGTCTTCTGATGTCGCGTTATTCCGGGCATTTCTCATGCGCCTATTATTATTTGTCGAACGACCAATATGATTACGTGATTGTCTTAGCATTTGTACTGTAATAAACATGATTGTAATTATGGTATTCTGAGATTTTAAAACATGTTTTTTTTTTTTCAATTTTGTGGATTATATTTTCGATGCATATGTGTTTAAAAGCCCAAGTCCACATGGTCAGGATTATTTTATTTTATTGTGATTTTCTTAAATCATCTCTTTTCTTCTGAAAATTGTTGACAATTTGCATGATAAGACTATTAATTTTTTCATCAAAGTTACGCATTTTTCGTGCTCTTCTTTTTCATCCTTTAACAATTTTTTTTTTTACCATTTTTTTCACTCATGGTGTATCGTAGCTTATCGCATATGAGCCGAACAACTAAATCCATAAAACATAATTTCATTTGAACATTCGGATTTCACATTAAATTCTCAAATTTGGTAAGAAATTATTCACCACTCCAAAAAAATTCACAAAAAATGTTTACACTTTGCACTTAAGTCTTCTCCTTATGGCGTCCAAATCAGAAAGAAATATTAACACATTGTAACTCACACTGTCAATTTGACAGTTCAGTTCCGCCCCAAGTGCTAAAAAAGTAAGCGACATTATGGCTGGTTCAAAAGAACGCTGTACCCGTTGCCAGTGCTCCGAATTACAACCAAACTTTACGAAACCCATTTTCAATACTTACTTAACAATGTGTGTAAGTTTGGTTTAATTTGGTGCAAAGACACGTCGGGTCCACGTTTTGGCATATATTTCGAGACCCTAGTCATCAATAGGTATGAAAATTACCCCGTATTAAAGCACTTATCAACAGCTTTCATTTGATATCCATATTGTATAAACACATCCTAGGGTCCACGTTTTGGTCTCTATCTCGAGACCCTAGTCACGGAGCGGATGGAAATACTCTGTACTAAAGCATTCACCAACAGCTTTCATTTGATACCCATATTGTACATACACAACCAAAGCTTACCCGGGTCCACGTTTTGACCTATACCTCGAGACCCCAGCCACGGAGCGGCATGAAAAATACTCTGTACTAAAGCATTCACCAAAAGCTTTCATCTGATATCCATATTGTACAAACACATCCTAGGGTTATCCGGGTCCACGTTTTGGTCTATATCTCGAGACCCTAGTCACGAAACGGTATGAGAACGGTACACTACTCTATACTATAAAAATCATCAACAGCTTCCATTTGATACCCATATTGTACAAACACATTCTAGGGTTACCCGGGTCCACGTTTTGGCCTATCTCTCGAGACCCTGGTATCCGATTCTTAAAATTTTAAAACAAAAACCTTCTCCACATGTGTCTCTTCAATGTGGCAAAGTTTGGTTATAATCGGTTGAGTCATTCTCCGTAAAGTTCATCACAACGCGAAAAACGGCTGAATTTTTATATATATAGAGTATCCTATATTACTTTTAACACCTCCAAAAACATGTGTACAAAGTTTCATAATAATCGGTTAAGTAGTTTTTGCGTGAAAACGTAACAAACAAACTTACATTCACATTTATAATATTAGTAGGGATTAATATAATCCTTTAAGAATATGTCAAAAAAATTTTAGAACGTAAATTTAAAGGATGGTTAAGTTTCAAGGGCCGGTATTGATTTTGAATCAAATACATTTTTTTTAAGAAATTATTATCATTTTTCTTTATTATGATAAATTGGTAAGGCCCAATTACGTATGGAACCAAATTTTGGCCAAATGGCAGCCCCGACCTCCGATGGTCCAAATTTTCGATGGCGCTGAGGCATAATTTAGGTTCTATGCCGTTAGTGTGCCGAATTATCTCATCCTTTAGCTCTTGAATTGTTGCTGGCTTATCGACGTACACGTTTCCTTTCAAAGAACCCCTAAAAAGAAGTCCAACGGTGTCAAATCACATGATCTTGGCGACCAATTGACATCGCCGCGACGTGAGACTCAAATTTTTCGCGCAACGAGCCATTGTTTCGTTAGCTGTGTGACAAGTGGCACCGTTTTGTTCAAATCACATATCGGTGTCACATCCATATCTTCCAATTCGGGCCATAAAAAGTTCGTTATCATCTCACGATAGCGAACACTATTTACAGTAACTGCCTGACCGGCCTCAATTTGGAAATAATACGGCCCAATGATGCCGCCGGCCCATAAACCGCACCAAACAGTCACTCTTTGTGGGTGCATTGGTTTTTCGGCAATCACTCTTGGATTATCATTCGCCCAAATGCGGCAATTCTGCTTATTGACGAATCCACTGAGGTGAAAATGTGCCTCATCACTGAAGATGATTTTCTTCGAAAATTGGTCATTCACTGTTGCCATTTCCTGCCACCGTTCTGATCATTGACGACGCTTGAAATGGTCAAGAGGCTTTAGTTCTTGAGTCAATTGCACCTTGTCAGCGTGTAAAAGCAGGTATTTACGACGAACATGAGAGGTGCAATTGTTGTGCACGACGACGAGTTGAGGTGGGCGGCTGTTCAACCACACTATCGCGAACAGCAGCAATATTTTCTGCAGTAAGAGCTGTACGAGCATGCACTGGTGTTTTCAGGTCTCCTACAGACCCGATTTGCCTAACTTTTGCAGAGTTTTTCCGATTGTACGCACATTTGGGCGATTAAATTGACCGAAAAAATCACGAAGGGCGCGATATGAATTTTGATTTGAACGCACGTTTTCATAATAAGCCTGAATAACTTTAACGCATTGCTCGATTGTGTATCTTTCCATAGGTCAAATTGAATTAGTCTGAAATTGAAAAATGTCACATGAAATGCAGAAAAAACTTGATGTTTAGGTGTGGTTCACATTCAACATCGGCCCTTGAAATTTAACTACCTTTTATTATAGATCGTCAACCGTGACGACTCTATTCTTTGCGTTCGAGCGCTGGGAGAGGTATACATAGTCACGTTGTAATCACACTTTATATGCGTGTTTTCTCAGTACTATATTTTTCGAATTGGCGTACACGACAACTCGGAAAGTTATTGACCGATCTTCCTGAAATTTTACACACATCTTTTTTAGGATATTAATTTCTATGTGAATTTACAAGTTTTTGAAAATTTTTCGAAAAAAAAATTTTCGAAGCAAAAATAGTAGGAAAATTCACCCCAAAATAATTTTTTTTTTAAGCATTTTATTCCGCGATTTTTTTTTTTATTGTTTTTAATTCATATAGAAATTATGACATTATTAAACAAAAAAATGTTTGGTTTTTTGTATTCAGGTTACTGACACCGATGCTACAAGATGAGAAGCCCCGCTGCGACCTTTCTGGAAGAATTGAGTGTACATCCGCCATTTTAAATGATTGAAAAAAACAATTTGTATATTATTTGAATGTATAAATAAACTGTATGCGAATTTTGAAAAAAATATATTGACTTCTTCATTTTAAATAATTTTATTGAAAGTCAGGGAAAATATGGCCGTTTACAGGCATCTGTCCCCTTAAGACCTTGAGAACTTAAAATTATAGTACAAAACAGAAATATTGAATAATTTTTTTTTATAGTTTCATGGTAATTATTTTTTGAATATGATATCCGGACATGGGCCCTTCGATCAGACCATTAAATCGAGTGTTAAGCGTGCTACCTATATGTTGGAAGTTGCACTGTCTTGTTGGAACCAAGTGTCAAAGGCCTCGAGTCTGTTCATGTTAGAGGCTTTGAGTGTCCAAGATTCCATTTAAGAGCACAGACCGCACATAACACTTCGCAAAACGAATTCTAAGATTCATATCAAAGTCATAGCAGCTTAAGATCTTTCTAAAGGGTCGTTAAGTTTTAAGAGCCAGTGTTGATTTTGAATAAAATACAATTTTTTAAAAAATTATTGTCTTTTCTCTCTATTATGATAATATTGGTACGGCTTAATTACGTATGGAACAAAATATCAGCCATATGGCCGCCGCGGCCTCGGCGGCACACCGCATAATTGAGGCATACATGCCGTTAATGTGCCGAATTATCTCATCCTTTAGCTTTTGAATTGTTGCTGGCTTATCGACGTACACCTTTTCTTTCAAATAACCCCAAAGAATAGAAACTTTTCTATTTTTAAATTATGAACCGTCAGTGTCTGATTACTGCCTGCTCCTGCGTGACTCCTGCTGACGTGCATGAATTTCGTTTTATTAATATTAATTTGTAAACCGTAATATTCGCTGTTATGAACAACAATATTTAATGATTCATGAGATGTATGAGACATAATTGCCATGCCTCATTTCTTCACGCCCTTTTTTATCCCATTTTTTCACACAGTTAATTAAAGTATAGGCGGCAAGAACTGTTCATTTATTGGAGAAAAAACAATAGTAAAGCATTAAACTTCTTTACTTCGTTTTAGGCTTTAGCGGGACTAGAAGTCGCGTCATGCATATATCTCTTTAAACCACCTGATTTTGGTTTTCACTAAAGTTTATTCTAAATAAAAAAAAAAAAATTATTTTAAGTGATGCAAATCTTTATTTTGACTTTTACGCTGCAGTTGTCTAGTTGACAAGCGTCGCAGATGATTGGCATACCACGCAAAAATTGCACATCTTTTGAAATTGTGTGCGCTGAAACTGGTAAAAGGAAAAAAGAAGCCTATTGGACCGTGTTGTTCTTCAAATCCAAAAAAGCGTGTAAATGACTTGACCGTCTTTTGTCAAAATTTTAGAGAACATAAAACAACAAAGGCCTCTAAAAGTGCAGAAAAGGTGCAAACTATCGAAGTGCTGAGGCTCGTTTGCAATTTCTCTTCCTCTCTCTCACGCCCTTTCATAGTTGATTGGCAAGTCGCGAGTTTCAAAGCCATTAAGTGTTAATGGCTTGATAGTTCGTGTGTATCCAGTTGAAGTACGATAAGAGATACGAGGAAGACCGTTTGCCAAAAATTGAGTGATTGTGACTCTACGCTGTTACTTATTGAATGGTTCACCGATGAGTGAGATAGATAGTGTACAAGCTAAACGAAAAAGAACAAACTATTGGGAATTAAAGGACGGCAAGTTAATTGAAACTGAGCCACAGTGACGACGGTTTGCATCGGAACAAAACAATCAAGAGTTACGCCACCGCTTGATTGATATGCGAACGTTGACTTCGAACGAGCAAACGTTGGCCTGTTTGCATGTATTTTTATTTCTAGGTGAGTAGGTTCTGGCTATGGCAGGAGGGGATGAAAGAAGCTGAAATAACAACTTCCTACGAGCTCTTGCGATTCTCTATTTGCCATCTTGTTACTACCTTTTCACTTTTCGCTGCACTTGTTAAAGATGGCGTAACCAAACAAATGGCAGCAGTAAATTTGTTGCGCATACAGTGGCGAATCTTTCGATCACTGCACTCACACACTTATAAATGCATACGTTTCAGGGTAAGTATGAAAAAATATAGGGTGCATCATATATACCAGGTAAATCAAATATAACAATTTTATTTATATTTAGTTTATTGATTATTTATACTTGAATATATATACTCGTATATAATTGGCACTTGCACTTGTGCTAGGTGCTTGACCGAGCTTATCTTCCTATTTGTGGCGTGCGTCTTGATGATGCACAAATGGAGGGACCTACAGTTTTAAGCTGACTCCGAACGGCAGATTTTCTTTTATGAATAGCTTTTCCGCCGAGATGTGACCGCTATTACAATAGAAAAAGCTTTGGTGTTTCACGTACCCACCCATTCAGCTACGGCGGCCGAATTCAGTGCGTAAAACATAAATTCGGCTTCAGTAAAGTGGTCGCCTCTAGTTATGACTCATAGGCAAGCTTTTTCATTCATATTTTCCATAAGCATGCATTTCGGAATATCCGGGTGTTATTTATACGGTTACCCTCCTTTCGCCCAACCGGGTGTTATTTATACGGTTACCCTCCTTTCGCCCAACCGAGCCGAGGGCTGCAGTCCATATGACGTACGGAAGATTGTTGGTTTGGCGCTAGGTCGAGAAAGGCTGGAGTTTGTTAAGAGGCGAGATCTAAAAAACTTCAGCTTCCAAATAAAAATAGGACCGGGTTTTCATAAATATTATTTATATTATATATACAATTAAAGCATACACCCTTTATTGGGGTTGTAGCCGAGCTCTTCCTCCAATTTGTTGGATATGTCTTGATGTTTTTCCACAAAAGAAAGAGCGTACAGTTTTATGTCGCCTACGGCCGGCAAGTAGTTTTTTATGAGGCACTTTTTCAAGGCAGAAATACACTTGCAGGTTTGCTATGGTCTTCTGAAGGGCGACAGCTATTAGAATAAACTTTTGGCATCATTTTGTGTTTCAAGCCATTCAGCTACGGCGGTCACTAATTTTTGGTTTTTTTTTTGTTACGACTAATATAAATGAGAAGATTGATAAGCTATAAGGGGGCAGACACCTGTAAACGGCCATATTTTCCCTGATTTTCATTAAAATTATTTAAAATGAAGAAGTCAATACATTTTTATCAAAATTGGCATACAGTTTATTTATATGTACATTAAAATAATATAATTTTGTTTTTTTTTTATTTTAATCATTTAAAATGGCGGATGTACACTCAATTCGTCCAGGAAGGTCGCAGCGGGGCTTCTCAATCGGCGGGCATTGTAACATCGGCATCAGTAACCTGAATACAGAAAACCAAACATTTTTTTGTTTATTAATGTCATAATTTCTATATGAATTGAAAAAAATGGAAAAAGAAAATTCGCGGAATAAAATGCTTCAAAAAAAAAATTAATTTTGGAGCGAATTTTCCTACTATTTTTGCTTCGAAAAAATTATTTTTTCCAAAAAATTTGATGGCCGAATAATCTCACGTCGCGGCGATGTCAATTGGCCGCCAAGATCATATGATTTGACACCGTTGGCTTTTTACTTTAGGGTTATTTGAAAGAAAAGTATAAGGAAACGTTGATAAGCCAGCAATAATTCAAGAGCTAAAGGATGAGATAATTCGGCAGATTAACGGCATAGGACCTCAATTATGCCTCAGCGTCATCGAAAATTTGGACCATCGGATGAAGGTGTGCCGCCGAGGCCGCGGCGGCCATTTGACCCATATTTTGCTCCATAGCAATATTATCGTAATAAAGAGAAATGACAATAGTTTCCTAAAAAAATTGTATTTTATTTAAAATCAACACCGGCCCTTGAAACTTAACCACCCTTTATTAACATTTTATGAAAAAAAAATGTTTATTTTTTTCGAAATTGTACAGATATCTGTCCCCTTAAACGACTATTATATTGGGGAAGGTCGAAAGGCGAGCTCCATCGCACATCTCATATGGCAAAACGTACAAACTATTTTTGAACGGATTCTAGGTTAGTATTACCATAAATTCTGAAACAAATTTTAAAACACAATGCATACGGCAAGGACAAATTCGCAGAAAAGTTCTGTTATTTTTGCTATTATTCGTATGCATTGCCTACTCATGAATTATACTCAGTTTCGTGGTTAATTTCTTACAAACTGCTGAAAAAATTGCGATTAATCCTGTTTTCCAAATGTCTGAAGTGACAGACAGAGAAAGAAGTGGTCGTCCTCGCGTGGCTCGAACCAGTGCAGACATAAAAGCCCTTCGAGAAAGAATTCGCAGAAATTCCCTTCGAAACAAGAAAATCATGTTCAGGGTAATGAATGTATCGGCTAGATGCATTTCATGACTAATTGGATATGATATGCACACAAAAGTCTTCCGTCGCTCCACTGGTCTTCTTTTGACAACGCGCTTGAAGAAAATTAGACTTGATAGTTCCAAGTAGCTTCTTCGATGGCACGCGATCAACAGCCATGAAAATGTTCTTTCCACAGATGAGAAAACGCTCACTGTTGAAGAAGTTTTTAATAAGCAAAACACAAAATCTATGCTAAAACTTGTAAATGTATGCTAAAACTAAAAAATGTTACTCCAAAAGTTCAGCGTGGGCTGGCTGTAAAATGACATTTCAAACAACCAAAAAAATAAAAATCGAACTAGAACACAAATCCCACCCTGTATATAACGTTACCCATATAACAGTTATTATATAACACTATTTCACACATGTGCTGTCGTTTGCTTCCCTTCCAGGCAAACAAAGTTCATACTTCCTACATTGATTAATAACGCAATAGCGTCACAAATGGCACCAGCGAGGCGAGACGGAAACGAAATGTGATGCCAATAGAATTTTTATATTCTTTGTGTACATTTTTCTTCACTACCTTTGCAGTTGCTATGGTTTTGTTGCTCTACATTCATCAAATGTCCAGCAAAATTGACACAAATAGTAGGTACGTGCAACGTGAACACAGGCTACAAAATACGCAGCATGGAAATATGAACAACGAACGATATGTAAACGGCAACGGCTAGTGGCATGCCACCATCAACGCGATACTCGATTTCCAGCAAAAAAAATAAAAATAACCGTACTAAAAATATAACATGTGCGGCATCAAATAGCTTCACCCATCAAGGCTGATTAATCGGCGATGCAACACAAGACCATCACCAACACCAGCAGCAGCAGCAGCAGCAACAATGTAGTTTTACGCCTGGCTCTGTCCAATAACCGGATATTAAAGTCGGCGACGTGGATCTCGGTTTTTGGGCAAAATAAAATTCACCCAGCAACAAGCGCTTAGAAATTCACACAACTACACACTCACATATATGTAGATATTTTATCCACACAAATGGAGAAAAAAAGTATATCGCTGCCATAAAAGCCAATCGTCGGTGTTCCATACAACCGCGCAACGCAGAACGGATTCATCACTGAATGCGCACGAATGCGTTTTCAGCAAAATTTAACCGGCAAATCGCACAATGTCAACGACGCGTGGCAGCCGCCACAAAGGGCGCAGGGAGTGATGTGGTATGTCGTATACGGGCAGGGAACCTGCGGTGATAGAGGACATAATGACATTGAAATGCATTCGAGTGTTTTTATTGGATGAATATCCTGAGCGAAATTTTGGGCTAGTGGAACATAATTCTTGTTCATAGCCCAATATAATACTATATTAAGAAATATCATTCAGTCTAGTAGTCTAGTAAGGACTAGTGCACTAGTTTAAAATAACTAAAAATAAGGAAACATTCAATATTGTGAACCTCTGACGGTATACGCGATAGGCGAGAGCCGATAATGTGCGGTTGTGTTTTGTAAGAGCTTGTGAACTTAAGATGATAATAAAGAACAAAACTGTTGTTGGAATGAATTTATTTATTTTATTTATTTATTATAATCTGGTAGATAATTTAATGAGCGATTTCATTTTTCTTTTCATCGCTCAGGCACCCTTTTTTATAAGAGCGTACAATTGTTCGCGTAAGCCGATGATATTGACATCATCGGCCTTAACAACTGCGCTGTTAGTTCTGCCTTCTTCAAACTGGATAAAGAAGCAAAGCGATTGGGTCTGGTGGTGAACGAGGACAAGACGAAGTACCTCCTGTCATCAAATAAACAGTCGGCGCACTCGCGTATTGGCACCCACGTCACTGTTGGCAGTTATGATTTCGCAGTTCTAAAAGACGTCGTTTATATAGGAACCAGCATTAACACCGATAACAATGTCAGTCTTGAAACCCAACGTAGAATCTCTCTTGCCAACAAGTGCTACTTTGGACTAAGTAGGCAACTGAGTAACAAATTCCTCACGCGACGAACAAAACTAACACTCTACAAGGCTCTCATCATGCCCATATGGTGCAGAAATTTTGACGAATATCCGATGAGACAGCTCTTGAATTTTTCGAGAGAAAGATTCTCCGGAAGATTTTGGACCTTTGTACGTTGGAGACAGCGAATATCGCAGGAGATGGAACAATGAGCTGTATGAGATTTACTATAGACATCTCGCAGCGAATAAAGATCCAGCGGCTACGTTAGCTGGGTCATGTCGTCCGAATGGATACTAACGCTCTGGCTCTAAAAGTATTCGATGCGGTACCAGCCGGTGGTAGCAGAGGAAGAGGAAGATCTCCTCTACCTTGGAAAGATCAGGTGGAGAAAAACTTGGCTTCACTTGAAAAAAAAACGACTAGTGCGCTTTGTTAAACTCGGCCAAAATCGCACCAATCAAGAAGAAAAAGAAGAAGAAGATACTTTCATGGCATTTATTTTTTGAATATTATTTGAATATATATTAATATATGTCCCTCGCGGATACGAGTTGCATGCTCATTTCGATCAGTCCAATTTTTAACTACAATAATTTTTTTCCAATAACTCTGAATAAGGAATCGAAATGAGCCCGATGAGCAAGAATGCGACGCAAACGATGGGCATAGGGCTTCATCTATTACACGAGCTGTATTTAATAGGTACGTAAGTCAAGATCCTTTCCACGTAGTCGAATGATAATGCCCAACAAGTTAAGAACGATGATGAATCGACATTTTGGGCTCTTCTTCAACACTTTGCTCAAAGAACTTCGCGAGCAGATTTATTTTTTCTTTTGAGTAAATTTCCACAATTAGGAAGTGTTGTTCTGGCGTTAAGCGATTCATAATGACTTGTCAATATTTTCTGAACTGAAATGTCAACTCAGTTTGCCATTCTCAGCTGTCAAACTATAGTTATTAATACTGATATTTCTCATGCAGCTAGAAAAACACCCGATATATTTCTTTTATTTTTGAAATCAATTATATAAAAAAAGTTATTTTTCAGTATACAAATTTAAACAAAACTGTCCAAGATTATGTTTCGGGCGCTCTCCAGGTAAAGTTTGTTTATTAGAATAAATTTTTATATTTGCTTTGAAAATTTCGTGAAAAAAAGTTCGGAGTTTTTTCATAGGTTTAATCCTTGTGATATACACGAATATATTTTCTGTTGGATTTGCAATGATATTTTCTCGTCAGAAGTTTCTAGATTATTTCTAGAAATGACTAAAACGTCATTGTACGATGCAAGAAAGTTGCTGAGAAAATTTCTTTGTTGTTTTTATTTTTTCTATACATACAATATAATTACTTTTCTGTACAGAAACTACTATATTATAGGGATTGAAGCGAATATTAAGTCAAACCTTAAGGCCTTTGTGGCGTCCAGCGATGGATTGCTTTCTGCGGTTCGCTTTAAGGACAAATCTGCTACTACGAGTTTGCTGACTTCTTCAAATCTAATTTCAGTGGTAATGAATTTCGGTTACTTAATCCTTGCTCCTAGAGACATCGGTAATGAAATCTTGGGTTAAGAAATATCTACGCAGACGAATAAGAATGGGATTTCCGTAGTTTTTCCAAAAAAGTGGCAGCCCACTTTATTCATCTCAAACTATTTTTTATAAATCTTTATCTTATTGCAGTTCTTATCGTTGAATGGAAGATTAGGTGAGGTAGTGCTGGCTGATCTGTAAAACCCTCTCACTTAGATCTCTAAAGTCCATTGTGTTACCAGTGCTATGTATTTGGAGCCGAATTATTTTTGTATGTAATTCTTAAAGTACGTCTTCACGTTTACTAAGCCGTTCAGCCTTTTGTCAAAAATATCCTAGGGAATGAAAAATATGTTGATCCTAGGCACATTTGTCAAGTCCTACAGAGAGCAGGGTAGCGGCAAAGTAGATGTGCCAAAGTACCTCTAGCACTCGCTTTGTTGCGTGTAAGCGTACGCTTTGGAATAATCCCATTTTGGTTGCATGATGTGGGGTGAGACAGTGTCCCGTCAGTACTCCAACCAATAACTCGCGGTCTTTTCTAGAGAGTGATAAAATGAAGTTTGTAGTTTGTAGTTTGTAGTTTTCGTATTCCAAGTGCTTAGCATAGTTTTGACAGTTCTGCACGGAGTTGAGTGTTCCCGTGTCGACTGTGCTTCCAGAGCTAAATAGTTCTTCATTTATTTCCATTCACGGAAGGAATAGTAATGGGTTATATTTCTAACGTGCTCAATTTCGGCAAGCAAATATCTTCCTTAGCGAGCTCATCGGCTCTCTAGTTTCCTTTCTTTGTGTCCTGGTAATCAGTAAACAGTGACTTGCCCAGTTCCCCAGAGTTCAGTCGCTTGGCTATCAATGAAAGAAAAATCGCATTTATCCCAATTTCCAAAAGTGGCGAAAAGATTGACGGGTGCAATTATTGACCGACCTTGATGCTTTCTAGAATATCTAAACTTTTCGAAGGCATCATGAAAGAAAGGATGTATTTTGTTACTAAAGTTTTAATTTCACCAAATCAGTTTGGATTTGTCACGAGCGTGTCACAGTTTCCAACCTAGTTGGCTTTAATAAACACTGTTTCTCAACTTTTACGGAATGCTTTCAAGTCGACTTTTTATAGCATTTGAAGGAATTTCTTCTCCAATTGCATTAGGTAAATTAGTCTGGCATGCAATTATTGAAATTTTACTTATCCAGTAGACGATGTATGGTAATGATTGATGGCAAATGCTCGGAACCTTTCAATGCCTCTTCAGAGGTGCCACAAGTTTTGGGGACTGTACTCTTTTATTCATTTATTAATGATATTAGTACCTGTTCTTCGCTTAGCAATTGTCTACTGCATGCTAATGATTTAAAAATACAAGAATTTTCTATGGTTAGAAATGCAGAGACTATTATTTTGTTGCAATCGTATATTAATGGGCTCTTTCGTTGAGGCAGTAACTCTGACATCTTTTTAACTATAAAGAAATGTCTTCGCGTTACCTTCATCAAAACGCAAAATGTATTTTCATCACTTTATAGTTTTGCTAATATTTTAACTTAATTTGTTCATAAATTGAAAGATCGGAGTGAGATCTTTGACTCGCATTTTTCATTCAATGAAATGGAAGTCGGCATTTAGAGTTGACTCGTTGCCCAGACCTCGAAGTAGAAGAGTTAAAACATACTCTGCTTTATTCTAAGTACAAGTTTAAGCAAACATGGGTATGATTTAGTTTCAAATAAGCTTTTTAAAGAAACAACATCGTGAGAGTTTCTTCCCTAACCGTATATTTTTAATTGGCGTGTATTGGCCCCTCTATCACACTCTTGAATTACTGCAAATGTTACGGTGGATCTGTCGTTTAATATTGCGAATTTACAGTATTCTTTGTTTTCAACATTAGGTGCTTCGAATGTCAAATTCAAAGTTCGCTAAAATTTCTTACGAGTTGTTGCAATACATCGTCGCTGAATGCTATTTCAGATGCTGCCCAAAAATAAGAACTGAAGTCGGAATACTATTCTAAATCCGAAATAACTCTGGAAAAAAACTATTTTGGAACATTTAAAAGCGACTTAAAAAAAATGGATTGAGGCAATGAAAGTCATTTTCCATATTTACTTTTCAACTTTTTCTAATTCATTTCAAATAAAATGTTTGGAAAAACAACCTCATTTTTTCATATCTATCAGGTCAGTCCATACGTTCGTGTGAATTTTACCCATAATTTCACTTTTGTACGATTTTTGCATACAAAAAATTATTCACGGAATATAACGGAACTGTTAGTATTTTCTTTGATACATTGTCCATTCAACAAGTGATTTTAATCGAGGAGAGAAGCACGTGTTGTTAAAAAATAAAATGGAATCTTCGAACGCGTAAAGGAGGCATATTTTGTATTTTTTTTACAAAAGTGGTAAAAATGCAACAACTGCTGCTGCAGAAATAAACATTGTTCACAGAGAGGATACCGTGAGTGTAAGGACTGCGCAAAAGTAGTTTTCAAAATTCCGAAGTGGTAACTGCGACGTGGAGGATGCGCCGCGCGCTGGTCGTCCTGAAGTCTTTAACTCCGACGCCTTGCTCGAATTCATGGAATCTGAGCCAAATTTGACACTCGACATGATAGCTCAGAGGTTAAATTCATTGCATGGAACAGTTAACAGCCACCTGGTTCAGTTGGGAAAGGTTTCAAAGCTGGCAAAATGGGTTCCGCATATACTTTCCGTCGCCAACCTTCAGCAGAGAGTGAATGTGTGTTCTCAGCTGGTGCAACGGCTTGAAAATGAAATTTTTTTAAGCGTATCGTTACTGGTGATGAAAAATGGGTCCTTTGCGATAATCCTGTTCGCAAACGCCAATGGTTAGATAAAGATGAAAAACCAGAACCGACACCTAGAGGTGGCCCTCACCCCATAAAGATTCTCCTGTCTATTTGGTGGGATATGACCGGTATTGTCTATTATGAACTTCTAGAAACAAACCAAACGACAACTGTTGATTATTATTCCCATCAGCCATCAAACCTGAATGAGGCACTTAACAAAAATCGACCGTCTTTAGTGAATAGACGCAAAGTTTTGTTTCACCACGACAACGCAAGACCTCATACCGCAAGGCAAACATTAGGCAAGCTGAACGAGCTCGGATGGGAGCTAATGCCGCATCCACCATACTCTCCGGATATTGCACCTTGTGATTATCACCTTTTCCGTGGACTTCAATCCCTTATAAGTAACAAGACCTACTCCTCAAAAAAAGCTATAAGAATGGATATCGAAGCGTATTTTGGCTCCAAGGACAAATAATTTTTTGAGCAGGGAATTAAAAATTTGCCTAAACGTTGGGAAGACATTGTAAATAATGAGGGAAAATATATTATTGATTAATAAATACTTTTAACAACTTTTTTATTAATTTTAAAACCACCCTTAAAAACGCACGAACTTATGGACTGACCTGATTTTTAAAATTTACTTGTCATTTAAAACTTATCGGGAATTGACAGTTCTTTTGCGCGTGAAGTGTCTGAGTTCGAATTCTCCTAAGATATGGTATTTTTAAGCGAAACGTCTTCACAAAGAATGTATTGTAATTAAATTTTTATATCTTTTTGTGTCGTCAAAAACTGTCAAAGAATGTTTTAAACTACTAAATGACGCGTCTTAATACTACAAATTGCACTTTATTTGGGTGCCAGGCCACAGGAGTATAGCAGGAAACTGTAAGCCAGATGAACTTGCTCGAATTGGTACAATTCCTGATATCCAATTGGATAAAACGTTGATGTTCATTGCTACTTAAAAATTACTGATAGACAGAGAAAATATTAAAATAGTAAATACAAAATGGCAAAACCTAACAAATTAAGCAAATTGACATGGCCGGAACTCAACAGTAGTCGTTCAGCAGGCAGAACAAAAATACAAGAGCATTGATAGGCATATTAACCGATCACTGTCTAATAAGTAACGATGCCACAAGGCTGGGAGTTCCATATTATGATTATTGTAGAAGCTGCTATAGTACAGAAGAAGAGGAAACTATTAAACGACTCCTTTGTGACTGCGAAGGTTTAGCTAGAAGAAGACTTTATACGCTTCGTAGTGAATTTGTAGCAGATGTAGCGGATATAGCGGATATCCTAAACTAACAAAATTAAGTTCGTTTTTAAAAGCCACAGGATGGTTGTGCAAGGAAAAAGTTCCAGTGTATCACAGTGGACCTACGACAGGTCTAAGTGTGTAATTTTGGCAGCCACCAGACCTACCTACCATGTGTGTCTATATATATTTGTATTAATTAGGTTAAAAACACTTTTCCCATTAAAATTTACCAATTTGTTCTGGGGCGATCCTCATTTGACAACGACTGTTGCTAGCAACATTTCACGACAGGCCAAACGCAAGTTGCACGGCTGCGAAGTTAGTATGATACTATGTTAGCCTTTACTTCTTAAAGTTATTTTTAACATACGAAACTTAAACGGCCAATTAATTCTCCACCTAGAACCAGAAACATACGAATATATTTAGGTTCGTCTTTGTAACCTTCCGAACTCTGTGGGAATTTCCAAAAATTTTAAAGCATAATAACGAAAATTGTGGTTAAATGCAAATCAGTCACTGCCACAGTATTGACTGCTTCCTAATTGAAATTCATTGAAGTATTGAAGCAAACTGAAACATTTATACCCGAATTCAGACACAGAGAAATACCTCCACTGTGGCATCAATGGAATTTCTTAGTGTATTTTACATTCAAGCCGCTTAAGCAAGTAAAAACACCGAGTCAACGAAATATCAAACATAGATGGTGACCGGACAATACAAAAGAGAAAACAACAACTGCTACAAATTTACCAACAAATACAATAAGCCATAATGCATCAAAGAGGAGGAAATATGTATTTATTAAAGTAGATATTGAAGCTTTGAGGAAAAGGAATTTGGAACAGGGAAGAGAACAAGAGAAAGGAATATTTTGCTGATACAGCTGGAAATATTGTTGAAATTTCAGACAAGATTAGAATCACATCAACATGTCCGCAATAGATGAAGTGAAGGAGCAATCGAGTCGATCAGTTGATGAAGTCGACTTTTTGGTTTTGTGGTTATTAGTTAGTCAATTTGTAGTTCGGGGTTGGTAGAAATATATTTACTATGTACATACATTTGTGTGTTTCAATGGGCGGTGTATAATCACTGCCGATCAGATAACGTTGCTACTATGCATACATGCATACATGCACGTTACATATCAAATGCTAAGCGGATTTCAGCTGGATTGGTAAGTATACGAGTATGTATGTATGTGTAGGAGAGCAGCAAGTACTAACTCATGCTATGCTGCAGATGCTGGAAGGTGTCCACTTTGCCTAGCTAAGTAATTTCGCTATGTGGCAAAGAACGCATTTTCACTTTACAATTAGTTAGGCTTCCAAGGTGCATTGTGAATCACTTTCCATTTTGTTCGTATGCTCGCTTTATTGTTTTTTTGTTTTATATTTTTGGCTTTCTTCTTAATCAATGCATGGCAAATATTGTGGCAACATGGCAAATTAATTGTGTGTAGCGAACACAAAGTAAAGGACCCACTTGCACGTGAGTGTGTGTGTGTGTGTGTGTATTATTTGCACAGAAGCCATAGATGTGTGGAAATATGAAAGACAAAGTAAGTGTTAAACAAATATGAGTACAATGTGTACAAAAATAGTACAGAGGCAGTTCTAGGTGTGCACACACACGCACACATCTGCAGGCAGAGGTGCCAAGTAATGCATGGCAGGTTACAGCAGCACTTAAGTGCCACTGTTACACTCATTTGCAAGATATTGTTGTTTGTGGCACTAACGAAAACTTGTCAAACATTTGAGTGTTGAATGTTGTACTTGTGTGTTTGAGTTGTTATTGCACATAGCAAAAACTAAAAGCCAAGCTGACTGTGATGCAATTATACAGAGTTGGTGCAAAATGCTAGATAGTGCAACACATGCCACAATTGCACGTAAAATGGAGGCTCTCTGATTACTAGTCATAGGTGCCACAAAATGGAAAATTGTTGGTTTTTTTTTTTTTTTAATTCGAACGCACCAAGACCGCAGGCCTGAAACCTATTCAAGTCTTGTAAAGGGTAGTCCTTCGGCGGGTAAATTTCAGTGATTATTTTAAGGAACGCAGTTCAATATGAAGCCATGATTTTTACTCCATTAGATGAGCCAAGTCAGCCCCACAACCAATGTAGATAAATTTATTGATAGCCAAGCAGCAAGAAAAGAGCAACATAGCCTCAGTGAAATGGCTGAATTGGGTGTCACTGCGGTATTGCCTTTGCCAACACTTATTACCAATGATATTAACTTCAATTTATTTATTTATTTAATAATTTCCCAAAAGATGTAAAAAGTATTTAAAACTTTTTTTTTAATTAATTATTTTTTTTTATATATTATTTCTTTTATTTTTTCATATTTTTTTTATATGCATATATACTTTTTAATATCTAATTTTTTAATATTTAATTTTTGTTATTTAAACTTTTAATGCATAATTTTTTATTATTTAATTTTTTAATATTTAATTTTTTATTATTTAAATTTTTAATACATATTTTTTAATATTTGATTTTTTAATATTTAATTTTTTAATATTTAATTTTTTATAATTTAATTTTTAATATTTAATTTTGATTATTTAAATTTTTAATAAATAATTCTTTAATATGTCATTTTTTAACATTTACTTTTTTAAATTATTTGTTTCAATTAATTATTTTTTAATATTTAATTTCTTGTTATTTAAATTTTCAATGCATAATTTTTTATTATTTAATTTTTTAATATTTCATTTTTTAATATATAATTTTGTATTATTAAAATTTTTAATATTTAATTTTTCAATATTTAATTTCTAATACATAATTTTTTAATATTTGATTTGTTCATACTTAATTTTTTATAATCTAAATTTTTAATACGTAATTTTTTTATATTTGATTTTTTTTTATTTAAATTTTTAATACAAAATTTTTTAATGTTTAATTTTTTAATATTTCCTTTAGAAAAAAAAACACAATTTGTTTTAATTAATTCGATTTTTTTAAATTTAATTTGTTAATATTTAATTTTTTAATATTTAATATTTTATTATTTAAATTTCTAATACATAATCCCAACCAGAGACCTCAAAAACCACTGGGAAACCACTGTGGAAGGAGAGAAACAAAAGAAGTGGGTGATCTGGCTGTGATAGAGAGGACTGATCCGAAGGCTGACAACATTCAACTAGTATTCATTGTCGCGAATCCACAGTGGAAGCAATAGCATGCACAAGACTGTAGTGCTAATGATGATGATGAATTCAAGTGCCTGCATCGCCTCTAGATTGGCGTTATAACATCGATCGGAATTTTGCGATCGGCTTGTGCTCGAACCAAAGTTCAAATACAAAAAAGTCTTCCTAGAGTCTACTCTGCAGAATTGTCTCAGCAGAAGCGGCGTTTGCATAGCTGACCTATGACCGCTCGACCTGATAGCGCAGGAGGTGTGTGCAGCGCGAACAATGAGACACAACCAAAACTAAAGCGACTCCAGCGCAATCGAAAAAATGGTAGCCCAGTGCCCGACACAATGATATAGTGCAGGAGTCGGAATTCTGCTGCTCTTTAGTTCCATACACAAATATTATCAAAAAAATTGTTAAAAATCGTTCTGAATGGATTAATGGCGATTAGGTACCGATTATATCTCTCAGTCACTTTTACTCGCAATCATAATAAAGATTGCAAGAACAGCATCTTGTCAGAAATACATTCCTAAATGAAAAGGTTCTAATCACTATGATTTAGAGAACGACAAAACGGAAAATTTACCTACGTGACATGGCAAAAGTGGGAAGCTTTAAAAAAAATTTCGGGAGTTGAGGTATTTATATTCAACGCATGGAATAGTCTTCCAGATTGTTATAGTGAGGTTTTTTATTTATGCTATTGTTGGCGAGAAAAAGTTTGTGGCTCTTTAAATACTTTCAAGCTTAATAAATTGTAATTTTTGACTCTTCCGAGGTCAGACGTTGCCGACCCCTGGTATAGTGCAACAAACGGCAGCAGCAGCCTATTAGAGCATCTTCACAGCAGAAAGATGGTTCCACAAAAAATACGGAAAAGTGGATTATTACCTTACAAATTCTCAATTGTAATTGTAATTGTTTTATAGCGTACCTTCACCGGTTTGGGCGTGAAGAGACTCCCTTCTGCGAACAGTGTGAACCAGTAGACGACGAAGATGCGGAAAATGTGCTTTTCGTTTTGTCTTATTCGGGGAGGCTAAAGAAAAAACTCAAAGATAGCCTCAGCTGTAGCGTCACGCCCGAGAAGCTGGTGCCACTGCTTCTGAAAAGTAAAGACGAATAAAACGAGGTACAGCATATTGTTGCCGAAGTGATGCAGCGACTCTGATCTACCGAGCACATAAGGAGTAAACTAAAACCAAGAAAATACCCAAGTCAGAAAACCATTATAGAGATTAGGTTAGGTTATATAACTGCCTTTGCGAGGGTCCCACTTGGACAAAAAAATAAAATTTGTCCGTTGTGATACCATACAGAGGGAGGGAAGGTCAACAGGAAAGGGGGGGAACCAGACAGAATCTACGGCTTGGATTAAAGGATTTAACGATGCCGATCAACGAGTGGTGAGTTGCTGATGAATTTCACCAGATATGTAATATATAAGCCCGCAATATCCGCTGTTGTAGCGAAAAATTAAGAGCCCAGATGTTTAAACCTAGGCCCGACGAGAGCAGGGCAGCTAAGATGATTCCACCTCGTCCTCCAGACAGCTTCTGCAGAAAGGGCTTGACGCAATACCAAACCTCACCGCATAGACACCTAACGGACAGGCTCCGGTGTTAGGATACCTACCAAATTCGATAGCTGTGGCTTTGTTAGCCTTAGAAGTTCTCTCGAGCGCCCCCTCGCTACCCGTGGCCAGAAGGGCCTCGCGACTTTGCACGTTTGTGCACTAGTCCAGCGCTCGCTGAGTTGAAGAGAGGCTCATTTTTCCAGTAGCAGACCACCGGTTCTTAAGGGAACTCCAATCCCCTCATATTGTGATGAAGCCGTCTCAAAGGTTCCCTGTCTGGCCAACTCATCGGCCCAGCAGTTTTCCTCTATGCCGATGTAACCGGGAACCCAAATGAGCCTAATGTCAAAGTATTCCGAAGCAATCGAGAGGGAAGTCAGGCATTCTCCCAACTAATTTCGAACGCACAAACAGCAAACCCAAGGCTCTAATTGCCGCCTGGCTGTCAGAGTTGATATTTACCTCCTTTACTGTAATTACAGAAGCAAGCAGGCAATCCACAGCTTCCTTAATTGCGGCTACTTCTGCTTGGAAAATACTACAGTGGTCCAGAAGCCAAAATTTGAGCTTGATGGAGAGCTTCTTGCAGAATAAACCCCCTATCTATTCTTCCGTCTAACTTCGAGCCATCCGTAAACATATTTGCCATACCATGTTTCCAAATGTTGCACCCCGCCCACTCTTCTCTTGAAGCAATATGAATGGAAAATGTTCCACTCGGACCTAACGAGGGTGTACAAAGATCCAGCACCATGGGGATGAACTCAAGTTGTTGAGAATGCTAGAGCGTATGTAGCTTAAGTCTAGCTTATGGCCCGAACGCTTCAATCTGATTCCGACGCTTGTCACATCCGCTTTTTCCTGTAATGTCCACGAAGTTTGTAGAGGTTAAAATGCAAGTAAGACGATAGTTGACTTAAACATAGATTTTTAATGATACGCACAGAGTATGGTGGATGGAGGACTACAGATCCGTCCGGGGGCGCCCTTTGGAAAAGGTTTGTATAGTGAGTGATAACAAGTAGATGCAACTTCTGACGTATTCCCTCAAAACAGTAAAGGACATCCTCTCGACAGTCTGGTGCTCAAATCGGATCCCGAAATAATATTAGTATGGGGAAAAAGAAATCCATTAACTTCTCGGTAGATGGCTGTAGTAACCGATATCTAGTAAAGAATTTGTCAAAAAATGAAAAGTTTATGCTCGTTGTTAAGGTGACATTTCCCACTAAAAAAAATGCATTGCTGCTTTTTATTTGTTTCATTCAGTTGTGAGTTACAGGGTGTTAACAATGGAGGTCAACAATGAGAAAATTCGGTACGTTTTATAGTTTTTCTTTGATAAATGCAAGCCAGATCGTTGAAATTGTGATGGGTGTTTAATAGCTAATTATGTGCAATTTCGGGTTCGCCGACTTCGTTCAGACATTTTTGACGTTAAAGGTGCACCCCGCGCAGGCAGGCCCGCCGTCCAAAGTGTCGATAAAATCACAGAAAAAATCGAAGTTGACCGGCATGTTAGTAGTCGTAGCATCGCTCAGGAGCTAAAGATAGACCACAAAACTTGCGTGACATAGGAGGTTAGGTTAGATTTAGGGCTCTCGGAGTTAGGGTTTCGGTATCTCTTCCTCTCATAAAAGAACGTAAAAGCTTTTCACTGTGCGGTCAAAACAAACAATGGTTAGCGCCGTTGAGTGAACACAGGTATACGCAACCTACACGGAACTGCTGCTCGATTCTCAGTGAATGTGGCAAAATCAGGTATTGAGCTGACGTAATTCTAGGTTGGTAAATTTTTTTTTTCGTTTTTTTTTTTCGTTTACGAAACACGTTGTGCTTTTTACTATCACATAAACCGTTTATGTTAAGTTAACCAATTTTTTATTTTTGTTGATTAGTCTTTGGTATTTTGAATCCCTTCTCATAATTTTCCACAAATCTCGTCAATATTAAACTCAAACCAAAAGTTGTGCTAATTTTTACACTTCAATCCGCTCAATCTAATATTATGCGAATCTTGTCTCCGCAGTACCTGACAGTGTAAACATATTCGTAACTAGTCGATGGCTAACCCTTTAGTTAGAATTATGGATGTGTGTATTTCATCAGGTGTCTGTAGCGGAAACACGCATTGTACTTGTGGCTGTTGTTGTTGGAATGACCTCAACAGGGTTCTCATTTTGTACAAACTCTTGCAGTAAACTAAAACAGATTGCCTAGCTGTAGCAATTTGCTTCCCGCATACAGCCAGCCTGACTCCAGGACTCAAGGGCTTTCATTTATGCATGTACATATGTATGAATGTGGGCAAGTAGTTACTTATGGTTACGCTTGCAATCAAAAATTGATTATTACTACATGTGAACTTTGCATTTTGAAATCTTCGAAGTACTGCATACCTAAATATATGGAAAGCAAATAATGCAATCGACTTTTACCATACAGTGACGAACATACACAACGTTTTTTTATGTTTTCGTGCTATTTCTAAAACGGAACTCAGTATAAGTGTCTTATGACTACAGAAGATATCTAAAACATGTTTAATATAGCGGAGTTTGTTCAAATTGTATTGATTCTGAAAAATGGAGGTTTTTCACTTTTAATTGCATAGCCGTTATATCTTTTAGTATATCTTTAATTATCACAGCAGAACTTTTTTATTAAATAATTTATTATTATACGGTCGAATCCGCATGAGTGACCACTGTTGGGTAGGGCTCAGTTTCGAAACCTCCAGCATGAAGCATCAAATAACAGAAAAATGTTTCTTTAATAGCGATCGCCACTCAGCAGGTAATGGCAAGCCTCCGCAGATACTTCTGCCCTTATAACGAATCATCTGGGCTTCACCATCTAGCGCACACCACAAATCGGAGAAGAAGCTCGGCGAAATACCCAAGCAAAGGGTCTAAGCGCCAATTATATACCTATGTACGAGGTGTGTTCAAAAAGTATCGCGAATTTTGAAATTTCGCAGGCTACGTATATCCGAATTTCAATTTTTTTGTGGCGATATGTTGGTACTCATGTCTCTCACTCATGCCGACGAGTTCGGCCATTTTGAATGTCCACTTAATTGTTGACTGCTGCTTTGCTTGCAAGTGTTCTGGCTCGTCTTTGATTTTTACCGATCAAAGAACTTGTATCAAATTTTGTGTGAAAAACGAAATTAAGTGCGCGGATGTATTCCGAAAGTTGACTGTGGCATACGGAGAAGCTACTTTGGACCAAAGCAACGTTTATTGGTGGTAAAAAATGTTCTCAGAAGGCCGAGAAGATTTGAACGACGAGCAGCGTGCCGGACGCCCGAGCACTTCAAGAACAGGCGAAAACATTGATGAAGTGAAGAAAATGGTATTGACCCATCGCCGAATCACCGTTAGAGAAGTTGCTGAGGACCTAGACATATCGATTGGCTCGTGAAATTTGATTTTTTCTAATGATTTGGATATGACACGGGTGGCCGCAAAATTCAGTACCAAAACTGCTCAATTTCGACCAAAATCAGCATCGCAGGAACATTATTAATGAGATGTTGGACTCTGTTCGCGACGACCCAAATTTGATCCTGAGGGTCATAACTGATGACTGGAAACGTGGGTTTATGGTTATGACGTGGAAACCAAAGCTCAATCATCTTAATGGAAGCTGCCGCACGAACCAAGTCCGAAAAAAGCGCGCCAAGTTCGGTTGAATGTAAAAGTTTTGCTTACCGTTTTCTTCGATCGATGCGTTGAGCATCATGAGTTCATGCCACAGGAGAAAACGGTCAATAAGGAACATTACATGTAAGTTATGCGCAATTTGCGAAAAGCAATCCACCAGAAACGCCCGGATTCGTGGAAGAACAGAAATTGGCTCTTGCATCACGATAACGCCCCTGCTCACACATCGTTGCTTGTGCACGACTTTTTCGCCAAAAACAACACACTAATGATGCCACAGCCACCGTATTCCCCAGATCTGGCCCCCTGTGACTTTTTCTTGTTCCCGAAACTGAAGAGGCCCATGAAAGGAAGACGCTACGCTACGATTGACGAGATAAAGACGGCATCGAAGGAGGAGCTGAACAAGATAAAAAAAAATGATTTTTTGAAGTGCTTAGAAGATTGGAAAAAACGTTGGCACAAGTGCATAATATCTCATGGGGACTACTTTGAAGGGGACAAAGTAGATATTAATGAATAAATAAATAATTTTTGAAAAAACACAAAATTCGCGATATTTTTTTAGCACACCTCGTATATGTACATATATATGATTAAGTGCTGCGCAAAGACCCCTCATCAAGTCCCTTAATATTATTTTGAAGTCTTCTGTATTTTCTACGACCGTTTGAATCTTATCAGGTATAGAATCGACCGAATTCTGCAGAAGTGGTGATGTAATTTTACTATACGATACATCCTGATCATGGTAAAAAGATTTCAGAGGTGTGTGCAATACCAGACTGTTAACCGGTACTCAGCGTATTTCAACGAATCAGCTGATTGGGTAACGTGCAATGGTAGAGTTTAATAAGATGGCGCCGATCGAGGTACCTCTACTATGCTTTCAACTATTTAGACAATATCAGCTCATTTTTGTAACATCTCACTGGTACAGTTGGTGATCAGTGTGACCAGATTACCACTTTTGCACCTTGAATTAGCATTTTCTATTCTCTAGCAATGGAGTTTTAGTTCTTTCTTCCTCACATTTTTCTAGCCTATTTTAATTAAAATTTGATTTTTGAGACGTTTTTCCTTGAATTCAGAAGCCCTTCCGCTCCGAGACGTGTCATTGACGTCAAAGTCGCCCTTTTTGAACTTTGCAAACCATTCCCGAGCTGTAGACTCGGCTATGACACATTCCCCATACACGTCGTAAATGTCCAGTGCTGCTTCGGCAGGTTTTTGACTTTGGCGAAAAGCAAGAAAAGCTGGTGTCGAAAATTTTGATTTTTGCCTCCTGGGTATTCCATTTCTAAGCCTCAAAACCAATAAAAAATTAAATAGCTGAAGAATTCAGTTAAGATGGTTTTGTAGAGCAGAACGATTTCTATCGTATGAAAACTCACCCTTTGCCGAACAGCAAGCTATTCGTTGTAAAATAAAAGAAGATATAAAAATGCTATGAATTTATTCCACAATCCTATATTTTTCCAAGTTTGCTCTTCTTCTTCGAACAGTACAACTTATCTCTCGCAACTACAGTGCTGCCTAATTTTGGATATAAAAACTCACTAAAATGCCGATACGGCAGATATTTTTTATGAGGAGCTCTTTCATTGCACACGCCTGCTAGGGCATGTCGTGCGTATGGATAAAGAAGCTCCAGCAAAGAAGGTGTTCGAGGGCGAAGTCCAAGGGACTCGACGCAGAGGAAGACCATTGCTCCGGTGAAAAGACCAGGTGGAGAAATCCCCATGCTCGCTTGGTGTACAGAATTGGAGAAGGCGCGCGCGGAGCCGAGGCGCCTGGAGAGAGCTAGTGAGGTCGGCCGTAACTCGGTAACGAGTTGTAATGGCCACCTAAGTAAGTAAGTAAGTTTTCATTGTAGAAATGCACTCAGAAGTTTGCCATTTCATGCCGAGAAGCGAACGCTATTAGAAAGAACTTTTTCTTAATTTTGGCCTTTCTCCGAGATTCGAATGTACGTTCTCTCTGAATTCCGAATGTAGTCACAAAGCAACCCATTCGGCTACAGCGGCCACCAAATCGAATTATCGTTCTCATATGTAGATAAACTTGTATCACTTATTCTTCCCATCACAGGGATATCAACTGGATTTCCAATTTTTAATACCTTTGAGGGAAATGAAAGTAAGTTACTTTATCACATCCACACCAAACCAAAAGTGTTTTTGACGTTTTCAACTCTTATTGGCTTAATAACATTTAAGTAAAGGGTGTTTATTATTTGAAGTACTTAACTATCAAATGAAATAAAACCTTTGCATAAATGTGAAACCTTTGAATTGTTAGTCAGTGGTCGGGAAAAACTCGAGACATTCCGTTGCGAAGAACCACCTGTGAATGATGAACGTAGTAAGTAGCCACTGGCTACTACTACTGCTAAAACCGGGCAAATTGTCAAATGATCCATCAATACTGAGCCTTGGGTCTGTTAAATACAGTCAGGAAGGTACTAGAATCATCGTCTGTGAGTGTTTGCAGAAATATCTAGAGGGGCAACAGGACTTGCAGAGCGACAATTTGACTTCAGGTGAGCAAAATCACTGTCGACGTCATTCGACTGGTGGCCGAAATAGCGAGCGAGGCTTCCAATAGGATAGGTGGGACATCCGGCTCTATGAAATACTGCGCTGCCATAACGCATTCATCTCAGCAAATCGAAAGCTAATTATTTAGTTACTGAGTGGTCTTGGACTGCCTTCGTACCTGCTTTGGCATATCCGGAACTATTTTGATGGCAGGATTCTTGAAAACTACACCGATAACGGGCCACAGAAATTCACAGTGACGGACGGTGTACCGCAAGGCTCGGTTTCTGGCCCTACTTTGTGGGACGCAATGTACGATGGCATCCCCAAAATAGAGCTGCCCATGAATGCGTCACTGGTGGGATATGCAGACGATATTGCGCCGGTAACAGAGAAATATGTCATTGATGTGGATCATACCTGCAGCGATGTGATAGCGAGGATTGAGTGCTCATTGTACAATGCCAAACTCCAGCTAGCAACGCAAAACACAGAAGCAGTCTTGTGGAGCAGAAGGAAGAAGAGGGAGAGTTTGACGGCACGAACTAATCTCTAACCTTGCTACCTCGTTTCGACGAAGACACGGATAAGTGGATTACTTCTTCTCTCGAAGGCTGAGCAGTATTATCTGCATAGGTTTGGTCTCTCCGCTTCACCACAGTGTCCTACCTGTCCAGAGAAGTTTGAAGACGTGCGACTCGTACTCTTCTACTGTCCAAGATTCGCCAGAGGACGTGAGGAGTTGGCCACAATCCTTGGAAGACAGCCAAGTAAGACAAATTTAACTTTCAAAACATTGTTGGATGCTACATGCAAGTTTGCAATGCAAGTATTGCGGACGCTATGCAGGTAGGTCTAATAAAGGCAAACAATACAGTTGATCCAGCAGCGGAGGTCGACTCAAACGTAACGACGACAATTACAGGCGCTTGAGTTAACGACTTACGATGGTCGTAGGTCATAGATAGAAAAGACGGCAGGTTTCTTTTGTGGTCGATAACAACACTCACGGCTTTACGTTCAATGTAGTGCAAATGAGGTCCAGGGGTGGAAGCCAACCGAAGAGGGGAGATCTGTGTACCCCCATATCATTGGGGCGATGGCCTCAATCAAAACGTTTCTGACATTTTTATCCTCTTTCCCAACCCAAAAGAAACCTCTTAACCCTAGAACACACACCCAGAAAATACTACGTAAACACACACACGGGATACGTTTGTAGCCGGGACCTTATTTTGCGGTTTTTTTAATGCTTATTCAACCGATTTCTATGATTTTTTTTTTGAAATGTATATTTTAATATATAACAAGTATTTTGTCTTTTGTTTCATTCGAATATTCTTACTAATATAGTTCCAGCGATATGGGCAAATAAAGTCAGGACATGCAACAGTGGGTTTTTGTTTTTGTTGTTGTCCTGATAAATGCAAAACAAAATAATATAATTTATAATAATATACTTGTAGAGTAACAACGAATACACATTTTGGTTTTTATTTCATTGAAATATTCTACCTGGTTCAAAAGATATGTGCAAAAAGGTCGCGCAAGGTATGGGTACGTAGGTAGCAAATACACTGGTATAACTGGTTTTTGTATTTTATATGCAGCTGCAAGGGTTGTTTTCACACGAGGTGTTGTTATAAATGCTGCCTGTTGATATTTTCATTATTGTTTTGGTGCTCAAAAGTGTAAGAAGTGAAAATATAAATGAAAATAAATATAACTGAAACTATAAATAACTGGATACGAAATGACTTCAAGAAGAAACGAATATTTATCAAGTGCAGCATATAGAAGGTAAAAAATGTAAAATAAGCAACAATGTAAACATATACTAATTGTTTTTATTATGCAGGCTAACTGAGGAACAGCGAGAATCATATATACAATCTTTATTTGATGAAATTTGTAACGATGACGCTCCCTATGACTTTGACTCAGAAGATGAAGAAGAAATTCAATTCAATGACATTGAAATTGCTGATGACGATGCTGAAGTTTCGCAAAGTGCCGTAGAAGTATTACCTGATTATGCGGACTATGAGGATGATGAAGAAGACGATGAAGAAGAAGAAGTAGAAGAAAATAATGAATTACCTGCTAGTGGTGAAAAATTTGTTGCACGCGATGGTACTGAGTGGATGAAAGAACCAAATGTAAGTCGTCAGGTACTCAGACAAAATATTATAAGAAAACGTTCTGGACCAGCTAGATGCACTGAAATGTTGTCAATAGAGCAAACATTCAAATGTTTCATAAAGGTTGAAATGGCTGATATAATTATGCGCTACACAAATAAGTTAGCAAAAGAAACTTATAATGCTTACAACAATGCGCATCCAAACACAACTCCTAAGTCATGGACGCCTGTGTCTATAACAGAGCTGTATGCATTTTTTGGCATACTTATTATGACTGGTGCGAACCATAGCAATGGAGAACATGTTCGAGATTTATGGAGCGTCAAAAACTATCCTTTATATCGCGCCACAATGGGAGTCAACCGTTTCTGTTCGATATTGCGGTTCCTAAGATTTGACGATAAAAACACTAGTGCAACACGCTTACTAACTGATAAAGCAGCACCGATCAGTGAGTTGTGGACGATGATGAACAATAATCTTGCTGCACATTACAAGCCCAGCTCATGCTTGACGATTGATGAACAATTATTTCCTTACCGTGGACGCACACGGTTTACGCAGTACATACCGTCAAAACCTGCTAAATATGGTGTCAAGGTTTGGTGGATTTGCGATGCCACAAATGCATATCCACTGCATGGACAAATATATACTGGCCAAGCAGAAACTGGTAGGGAAACGAACCAAGGCGAACGAGTGGTGAAGGATTTGTCTGCCAAATACCAAGGAAGTGGCCGAAACATTACAATGGACAATTTTTTTACGACCTTGCCAGTTGCAGAACTGCTTCTCACCTGCAAACTCACGATCGTTGGAACTTTGCGCAAAAACAAATCATATATTCCTCAAGAAATGAAGCAGAACAAAAACAGGACAATTGGTTCAACGACATTTGGCTTCAAAAATAATGTGACAATGTGCTCTTATGTTCCCAAAAAAAAAATAAAGCAGTAATTTTGCTTTCGACCATGCATAATGATGCTGAAATAGCTGACAGTGGGAAACCTGAAATAATTGAATTTTATAATCGTACCAAAGGTGGTGTTGATCGAATGGACCAAATGTTTGCGGAATATCCAACACAAAGACAAACAAAGCGATGGCCACTAGCGATGTTCTTCAACATGTTGGACATTACAGCTCTTGCAGCCTACATTGTCTACGATTTGAATAACCCTATGTTTCCTTGGAGAACAAACAACAAGCGTAAGCAGATCCTGCGCAGCTTGGCTGAAGCATTGTGTATGCCCATTATTGAAGCCAGAGCCATAAATCGTCAAGTGACGCGAAATTTTTCGACTACAATTGCTATTGAAGCATATTTCAACCGACCGCTGGAATCAATGGTGTCAACAGCAGCATCAACATCTGCCGCAGCGCGCACGCCAAAACCTGTGTCCGGATCTTGCTATTTATGTTACGCACAAGAGGAAAAACGCCGTAGAAAAACCAGAAAGCTGTGCGCCAAATGTAAGAAGCCAATGTGTCTTCAACATTCGCTCACATCAACAAATTGCTCTATTTGCCATGATTTTCCTTAGATATAAGATGCATTTTTATAATTTTTATAATAAAAGTCAATAATATAATGTGTGAAATGAAAATTTTTAATTTTTCAAATAAAAAAATAATATAAAAAATGTTTTTTTTTTATTATTGTGAGGATTTTTACTATTGGGGTACAAACGTATCCCGGGTGTGTGTTTACGTATATAATGTGTTTGGAAGGCTGTAGCTCCTGAACCAATGGTCCGATCTGGTTCAAATTTTAAATTTGAACTCAAAACTAAATAATCTTCCTAGATCCGATGTTAGTGGTATAGAGGTATAGCGGTTCAAAAGTTACGACACTTCAAAGTTGAAAGTGGATACATTTGTACCCGGGTGTGTGTTCTAGGGTTAAACTCACTTAGTTAGTTAGTTTTAGTGGACCATCGTGACCTGCGTCTTCTGATATGGTCTATTGACTATAGTATTAGCTTAAAATTGAAGAATTTTAATGAATTTGAGCACTTTCTCGTGATTTTTGTTCCATATTAGCAGTGCATACAGAGTCACACCACCTGGGTGAGAGAGCCTTCGTCTTGCGAGAGTTGAACATTCGGAAAGGAGGTGCTATGATTTTTTATCATGCAGATCACAAAATGACCGACGTTTGATTCTACAAATCCTTAGATTACAATGCACTTTTTAGCAAGCAGTGAAAGGTCGTAAGGCCTCTCTATTCTGATTTAACTAATATACGACTTTACTGAACTAACTACTCCCTGCCCTTGGCCTCACCCCATCAAAACAACTGCTTTTATGAGCCTACCGTTAGATGACACCTACTGATGACATGATCTTAGCCAAGCAGAATTAACTAATCTAGGACTCTTGAAAAACCATTAAAAAGAAGAAAAAAAAACCACAACAGAAGAGACTTTGAAAAAATTCTAACCAATGACTCCCACTCCCAGGGAGTGAGTGTTTTTTAGTTTTTTGTTTTTGTATAGTAATGACATTTTGATTTACTTCATTACCATTTGTTTGTTTATGTAGCCCTTTTCCTGAAATCAGTCTTAACACTGAACAAAATGTTTTGTTGGAAATAAACGATTTTGAAAATAAATTTTCAGAATTTTCCAGCACTGTTTCGATGCAAGTCTATACATCGAGACATGACAAAGTATTCAAAGCACAAATCAAATTGATAAGCCTAAAACCAAAACCCAAAAAAATCACCCTATATTTCAGTATTGAAAGTATAAAGTATTGAAAACCCAAACGCTGGAGTTTCCGCTTTATTATTTAATCGCTTGATTTATGTTTTTTCCGCAACACACACAAACACAGTATTCTTGATTCCATCAATCCATTCTTGATGGCATTTACACAGTTAAGCTTTGATTTTTTTTTTTATTTTTTATTTTTGTACATAACATCCTTGCAAGCGTGCGCCTTGTTGCATTCAACTGCAGATGTGCAAATGAAAGTGGAAATCTGAAAAAAGCAAAGTAAAATCCAATGGCAGTATTCGAGCAGAGTCAACAATTTTATTCATTTTCCAACTACACATTCGATTTCGTTTGTCCACAGGAACACATAAGTGTAACACTGTACTCGTACTGTCCTTCCCTGTCTTCCACCGACAATTGTGTCTTTCTCTCTGAATCTTTTACCACTCTGACTTTAGTCATCTTTTTAAGTTCTACCCTCCAGTGCTAGTTCATATACATATTTATCTATGGTATGTGTACTTGTTTATATCTTTGAATGGGTGTGTGTATGATGTGGACATTGGCTATAATTTGATTTTGCATCAGATTACAAAATTCAATTTCACATTCAATCGAATGAGTTTTCTTATTCATCCTCAATGCGGCTAGGAAAGGTTGGACATTCGGAAGATCGGTTGGTGGCTGGAGTCAATCAAACTGAGCGTCAATAGTGGTGGTCTTTGATTACAGTTTGCTTGTCTTCACATACACACACACACACATAAACACATTTCTTAAATTTACTTTCTAGTGCTATGGAATTGTTTGAAGTCAGAAGATGTGTGGACAGTCGGAAATTGATCAGATTGATCGAACATAAGTTTGCTATAAATAAAGAATTCTAAAGGTCGAAATATTTCTTCTTGAATACTAATTTTTGAGGAGATTTATTTAGGAAGAAGGACCTTCATATTTGTACAGGGCCGTCGTGATACATCCGGCAAGCATTTGAGGAGGCTTAAAGCAGTAAAGCCAAGAACAAAACTACTAATAGAAGGACATATTTTTAGCTTAATGCTTTTTGAGTAAGAGTAAAGTGCAGTAGAAAGTATCGTTCATCACCTTAACATTGCCGCATGAGTCTGGCACCGCCATACCCATTGTGGAGAGGGATGTCCGAAGAATAATTAATTACCTCATGGAAACATATCTCCATTAGGATTTAGATCCATCTCTAAACATTAGTATTTGGTAAACAGTCAATGCTTTATGAGTTGAAGAACCCGTGAGAACATTTATTTATATAGCGATCCGCTTGCTTCAAGGCCGACAACAGCTCCAACCGCACATCGTGAACAGACCCTGAGGCTTTTATGTATATAATTGGCACGTACACCCTTTTTGGGTGTTTGACCGAGCTCCCCTTCCTATTTGTAGCGTGCGTCTTGATGTTGTTCCACAAATGGAGAGACCTACAGTTTCAAGCCGATTCCGAACGGCAGTATTTTTATGAGGAGCTTTTTCATGGCAGAAATACGCTAGGAGGTTTGCCATTGCCTGCCGAGGGGCGACCGCTATTAGGAAAATGTTTTTCTTAATTTTGGCTACGGCTGAGGCATAGAATGTTTTCTAACGAAGGTTTCCTTCTTCGGGCTTGTTTGGTCCGCGTTAGATATTTCATTTATCTCCTACCACCCATTCGCTATCTTCCATTTGCGATGCGCTCTCTAGGAGTTACAGCCATCAACCGAGGGAAATCAAGGCTAAACCGCGGAGATTAGGACAGCAGTAAGTACGCAAGTAAGCACTAGGAGGTACACGCGCAATAATAATTAGTCGGTAGTCGAACAGAAAATCGGAAATACTGGAAACGCTATGCGCCGAAACAAGCCCTAAGAAGATCAATTGAGTGGTTTGCCTAAAAGAAATACAAATTTTCAATATTGCTAAAAAAATGTTCAAGGTATTACATGTTCTAGCAGAATTTTGAACCCACTCATAAGACAAGGAAGACACAGGCTTGCCCTCTCAGCAACTTATCTCACCACTGATTGCCAGATTTGAGGCTACATTCAAGCCTAGACTGCAATCCCCTTGATTATTACGTGTCGGGCGCGGTTGAGCAAACGTGAAAACCTCATAAAACGCTATGAAGACCAAATGACTTAGAAGTGATGACCACAACAAACAAAGAGAAGTTTGCCCGCGCATTCAAGTCCTAGCCAGTGTAGGTTATTGCAAATGACCAAGGCCACTTTGAATAATTTCCAACTTTAACTTTATACCAAAATGCGTGGAAGTAAAATTATTTTTGAGTTCATATCCCTTAGTTTTATTTTCATGTTCAATAATCTGCATTTATACCGAAGTCCCATTACATGGGTGCTTTTCTGCAAAGGCACGTCTTTTAACATAATTTCATTAGGCAACGTCTGATTGAAGCCCAGTATGCTTCGCTATTTTTCCACAAATAGCCTCTCACCAGAACGAAAACGCTTACAGATTTTGCAAATTAATTTCGAAAATCGTGATATATTTCCTTGAAAATAACTCATTAGTTGCGTAAAAATGCAAAATTACCGGACTTGGAGGGGGCTAGATTCTTAAGTGAATATTGGGTAATAGTGGCTCGTATTTTTTGGCAACGATGGATGCCAAATTAGTGCGGTTCGATGGTAATTACTGGCGTGTTCGCTTTCCAGCTGAATGATGTTAAGGGATTAGGCTACTGTTTATATTTGCTGAAAAGACGCCATATTTCTTAAAAAAAAATACACTCAAAGGATTAGAGTAGAAGAAATATCTGAGTACTTCTGTCTTGAATTTCTTGGAAGCCACTCTCAGTTCGTTTGAAGCATCTCGAAAACTTTAAATGCGCATTTCCAGAAACTGCAGTTTTCAAGACGGAAGGACTTTTAACTCGACCAAATCTTTTTCAATTAATGACATTTTAATGATATTGTATCCGTATTACGTGGGGAAGTAGAGATATACTTTCCTCGTAGTTTCTAAAAAATACTTTTTTTTGGTTTCTAAATTTTAACTTTTGCATCGTCGAAGAAAGATGTGCTGCCGCCAATTTCATTCAATTACTTTGTTTATTTGTATTATTTGTATTATATATTTCATGATATGTGCGACAAATACTCTTTTTCGAAGTTTTGGCTTTCGAAGTAGGCTGCTAGCCTACATCGATAAATCAACAACTTTACACCATCTGAAAGCCAAGAATCCAAATGTTGAATCCGAAGTTTACTTATCTAAATAAATTTCAGATTAATTTTTCATTGAGATAAGGCCTTTTTCCATCAAAATAATAGAGAGCTACATGCTACTTGAAAGGCGGCTGCCGTAGCTGAATGGGTTTGTGCGTAACTATCATTCGGGAACGCATAGATTCGCATCTCCGTGCATGAAAATTAAATAATAGAAACAGTTTTTTTCTAATAGCGGTCGACCCTCGATAAGCAATGGCAAGCCTCCGAGTGTATTTCTGTCATGAAAAGACTCCTCATAACAACCATTTGCCATTCACAATCACCTTAAAATTGTAGGTCCTTCCATTTGAGCAACAATATCAAAAATACAGCTCTGCTGAGAAGGCTCTAATGCAATATTCCCTAAAAATGGCGAGATTAGACATTCTGGATGAATCCATGCTGATTGCATGAAATTAGGCCGATAACACATGGGCTTCAAAGTCCCGTACCTAACAAAATAAACTGTGTTTCTTGGTTCAAAATTAGTTTTATGCATCAATGTAATTTCCATCAAGAACAGCGTAATTATTCGAGCGCTGCTCAAACATTACCATACCACTTTTGTAGAACGATTTAACTAGGTCTGCGAGCAGCCAGTAGCAGCTGGGAGCCAAATCTGGCGAGTACGGTGGATATGGGAGCAATCTGAAGTTCAATGCAAGTATCTTTGCCACTGCTTTGTTTGGCTTGTGACCAGGTGCGTTGCCTTGGTGAATCAAAACAGTGAGCAAACGCAGCACGCACTTTGAACAGAACATTCTCATAGTCAAATGCTCAAGCAATATAAAGCCAATACGTTCTTTTGATATCCTTATAATGTCAGCTATCTCTGGCAACTTCACTTTTCGAGCATCAAAACGATTTTGTGGATTTTTTTTTTATGTTTGAGCTTCATCGGTGTCTCTACAACCACGTTTGAAGTCAGCAAATCATCGTTGAGTTATTCTTTCTGAGGGAGAAGAGTCCCTATACAACTTTTTAAACCATTGCTTCAGCTGAACGTTATTTTTCCCCATCAAGAAGCAACGTAAAATTAAAACACTGTCAAATTCTTTTCTGATCTTTTATTTCGAAAATAAAAAAGGTAGCATCACTCTTAGCACAATAACTCACGAATTAATGAATAGAATACTATGAAATTTTAACTGTTGCCATTTTAAGGTTAGTACTAATGGTAAAATGTGTGAATGCTATAAAACCAGTGCCATTATAGTGTTAGTCCCGGGACTTTTCAGCCCATGTATTAGTGACAAAGACAATCTTTTCTCCCAGCCAATTTGTCGTAAAATGAAATTCAAAAAATATTTTGATTGAAAAAAAATATATATTTTATCCTAAAAAACAAAACAAAGTGTACAAATTTTAGAAGGATCCAAAGATACTTTTCTTTATAAATCATCATAAGCAATTTTTAAATTTAAATAAATTCCTAAATTATAAAATTTTTTTGCCCAACTTTGTTCATTCTTCTTCTCATTATGCTCAAACATACAAATAAATAAATTTTCATGGAATCTCTCATGTAAATAACCATTAGTTAAAAGCAGTTTAACTCTATGAATATTAGAAAATGGCGAAATAACATTTTTATAACAAATTTTCCCATAGATTTAGCGCTTTTTGGAAAAAAAGTCTAAACCTTATAAATAAATAAATTATTTTATAAAAAATGTACCCTCCTATGCTACACACAATTACTAACTAAGCCGCCACTTTTATAAAAAAATAGTTTAATAATACAATCCTGCATTTCTTGGCTGCATTTCTTACCAGCCCTTACATTCACTCCCACTTTGCACATCAAACACTCAGCAATTGCACTCCATATCCTCCTTTTTCCTGTTATTCTCATCGTATATCGTTTGAATTCGCATTTAAATTTCATATTGATTTGATTTGCTGCCACTGCTACCTAACGCTACATGTGACACCAACATTTTGCAAAAATACAACAAAAACATCGAATCAATAAATTGAAATTGGCTAACAAATTTGTTGGTCAACATATTTCCGTTGATTGAAACAAAGGATTATCGGACGAAAAGTGCATAGAACAGTCAAACAATACTCGATTAAACGGAAAAGAAATAATAATCAAGAAAATGATGCATGCGAAATTGTGCAACGGACTAGGCCACAACAAAGTAAATCAATAATTCAGCAATTAATTTGCATTCAATATGCCGTTGATTCCTTTATTCATGTAAATGCTGTAAGGGATTACGATTGAATGGCATAATTTTGTACAGATTGTTGAAGCTTACATACATACATACATAAAATACATTTTTCTTTTGAAAACTATTCAAGGAAACTTTTTTGGCTACGCAAACATACTTTAAATGAGAAAATGCTTATGTTAGGCAATATGTCACGACAAATTGAAATTTATGAAGTCATTGAAAAATTAGGCTTCTCTGAATTTACTTTCTCCATACAAAATACGATATGCAAATTTAAGTTTATTGCATTTACAAGATGGAATTATTGAGTTCGAAGCTCTGCTCTATTGTAGGCCTCATAATTATTCAACTTTGTGCGTTTCACATATACAAGGTGACGCAAAGCTGAATATCAATTTGGAATCATCAAATTTGAATAACTTTTTTTTTAATAAATGAAAAAACTTATTTTTAGTGATGGGAATCCTTATTTTAACTGTACGCGCTTCATTGCTTGTCTCTTTGTATACTGCAGCTGTGTAATTCACAAGTGACAAATATGATTGACATATTACGGCATTTCAATCGCTTTTTTTTGAATCCATTAATTATTCGTAAATACAATCTCTCATAAAATAGAGTTCAATGTGATACTCAATTACAATTTTGAAAAGTTAGCATAGAGTACATTACTTAGAGTATACACCTTAAATCTTTGTGGTAGCTCAGTAGGCACACAAGTCTTAAGTCTGCGTGGTACGTTGGCGTGGTTTGATAGGTTTGACGTCCGGGGATTTACATGGTTAGGAAGCTGGTTGTTATATCTCATGCTGATGTTGCCAATTTATTCATTTACCCATAACGTTCCAATATTACAAAATAGCTAAATGGGACGAGCCCGCTTTAAATTTGTGTGCACGAACTAGCTGTAGTTTTAAATTATTTTCGACTTATACATTCTGTCAGAAAAATATCGAGAATGGCTCATTTAAAACGCGCGCGTTACACATATGTCTTAATTTTTTTTGCTGGAATGTTGGCACAACTGTCCTCTATAGTGTCGTAGAGTTTGAGCGTCAATTGATCTGTCAATTGGGTTGTTTTTGGTATTTAATTATATCAATCAACCGCAGGTGTGCTCTGCAATTTTCACTATGGACAAAAATATCGATCAAAAAATTTGTCTTAAATTTTGTGTGTTTGAACGGGATTTCGTATGCCGAATTGTTGCAAATGTTGCAGAAAGTCTATGGCGAGTGTGCCTTATCAAAAACAGGGGTCCACGAGTGATATAAGACTTTTACAGATGGCCGAGAAGTCGTGGAAGATTTGCCCTGATCTGGTCGCCCATCAACGTCTTCAACGGATGAAAACGTCGACAAAGTCAAGGAAATGGTGCTGAAAAACCATCAAACCATCAATTGAGTTTGAGGGAGGTAGCTCCTGACCTTAACGTGTCTGTCGAATCAATCCGCAACATTTTGCACCATCAAGGGCATGAGACGCGTAACTGCACGACTCGTTCCAAAAGAGTTGAACTTCCTTCAAAAAATTCATCGGAAGAAGGTGGCTGAAAACATGCTTGAGTAAGTGAACTCGGACCCAACGTTTATCTAGCACATCATAACAGATGATGAGACGTAGCTATATGAGTTTCACAAGCAAACCAGTCAACAAGCGGCTGAATGGTGCTATCCACATGAGCCGAAACTCAAAACACAACATCAAAAGTGAAAGTTACTCGAAAGCTACTCGTTTTATTTAGTTCTGCGATAAATGAAGAATATTATTTAGAAGTTATGCGACGAATGAGAGAGAATGTAGGAAACGGGTCAATTTGTGGAAAGAAAACTTATAGATATTGCACCATGATAACGCTCCGTCTCACAAGGCTCACAAATATCATTGAACAACCACCGTATTGGCCGAATTTAGCCCCCTGTGACGTTTTCCTTATCCCAAACTCGCGGCCGCCGCCTTGAGTCGATAGAGGACATTAAGGAGAATTCGCTGAAAGAGCCGAAGAAGATCTCTTGAAACGCGTTTAACAGGTGTTTTGATGACTATACTAATCTTTGGCATTTGTGTATTGCTCAATGAAACCTATTTTGATGAAGATGAAATAAATAATTTTCAGAATTTTTGCACAAAGTTAAAAAAAACACCATTTATATAGTTTTTTTTTTTTTTGTATAATGGTGGCTGCCGCCGTAGGCGAATCGGTTGGTGCGTGATTACCATTCGGAATTCACAGAGAGAATGTTGGTTCAAATCTCGGTAAAACACCAAAATTAAGAAATACATTTTTCTAATAGCGGCCGCCCCTCGGCAGGCAATGGCAAACCTCCGAGTGTATTTTTGCCATGAAAAAGCTCCTCATAAAAATATCTGCCGTTCGGAGTCGGCTTGAAACTGTAGGTCCCTCCATTTGTGGAACAACATCAAGACGCACACCACAAATAGGAGGAGGAGCTCGGCTAAACACCCAAAAAGGGTGTACGCGCCAATTATATATACATATATAAACTACTGTGAGCAAAAAGTAAGGTGAATTTATTTGTCAAACTTCGCGGGATTAAAATTTCGCCCTAGTTATTTTTTTCATGAGTTGGCAGCACTGTTAGTAATATCTGGGCCAACTTTCATGTGAATGTCATTATCAGTAATATATTTACGCTTGTGTTTACCAAACGACCAAGAGCGCATTTTTCGATTTTTACAATGATTTGATTGAGCAGAGAAGTTCCATCAAATTTTGTTTGCGGAATGAAATTTCGGCTGCGGAAACGTTTAGCATGTTTCGAACGTGTCGCAGAAAAATGTTTTTAAGTGGTACAAAGACTTCAAAGAGGGTCGGGAACGTGTTGATGACTTGGAGCGCTCCAGACGACCATCGACGTCAACAGATGACCAACACGTCAATAAAGTAAAGGAGTTAGTGCTCAAAAATCGTCGGTTGACTGTTAAAGACCTCACTAATATGATCGGAATATCAGAAGGATCCGTGAAAACAATTTTGAAAGACCATTTGGGCCTACGAAAAGTCAAATCTCGCTTGGTACCGAAAACTCTCAATTTCTTGGAAAAAAGTCGTCGCGTTGATGTGTGTGAAACAATGCTTTCAGACTATCAGGACCAGCTCAAATGCATCATTACGGGAGATGAGACTTGGATTTATGCTTACGACCCTGAAACAACCGGCCAATCAAGCGAATATCGTGCTAAAGGCGAGGCCAGACCGAAAAGAGCACGTCAAAGTCGTTCAAAAATAAAGGTCATGATGACAGTTTTTTTCGATTTTCGTGGTGTGGTGCACTATGAACTGTTATATGAACTGTTAATAAGGAATATTATTTGAGAGTTATGCGTCGTTTACGTGAAGCAATTCGTCTAAAAAAACCAGAATTATGGGCCAACAACTCTTGGTTTTTGCATCACGATAATGCACCGTCTCACACTGCACTCGGTCTTCGTGACCATTTCGCCAAAAACTCCACGCATATCGTTCCGCAACCATCGTATTCGCCTGATTTGGCTCCGTGTGACTTCTGGCTATTCCCAAAACTCAAGAGACCACTCCGGAGAACGCGTTTTGAGTCGATTGAGGGGATAAAAGCTGAATCGAAGAAGGTGTTGATGGCTATACCGGAAATGGACTATTTGGCATGTTTCGGGGATTAGAAAAATCGTTGGCATAAGTGTATTTCATCGAAATAGAATATTGTAGAAATAATAAGTGACTTAATTATGTAAACACAGGAGCATGTATTAGTACATACTGCAGATTCGTTATTCATGCTATTTTACAAAAATAAAAAACAAAAATAGTTGAGTTTTCCTGCCTTGAAATAAAGTATACGCCGTGGATACCACCGTTTACGTTTTCTCCCTTGAAACTTTTAAGCCTTTAAAAAATTAAGTCGATCAGAAAATTAAAAATTTAGTTCGCCGCATTACGGTATACAATCTATAGTTTCCCACACATATGCAATTTTTTATGGATAACAAAAAATTTAGTTTTAATCGCACGATGACAATAGAAAGCAAATGTGTGCCTTTGATTTTTGACATACATACTTGAGGACTTCAAAGCTTACAACTATTTGAGCTGTGCGCACAGGACATTTGGAATGCAGCGGCCCATCCCTTATTAATTTACCATCTTTCTTTTCTTCTTCTTTCTTGTTTCTGAACCATTTGAGAACAGGAAGTGCCACAAACTTTTTCTCTTGCTGCATAGGCATTCTTACACCCACCACTATTTCTAAGGATTATGTAATTAGTTCGAAATCTTTGTCCCTGCGCTGGTGTAAATACAACAACATATATACTCACCACTTTATGTTGTTGTACACATACTGTTCTCCATTTGTAACCTCTTCTACTTTCTCACACTTCACCACAGTGGCTGTGAGAGTTTGCTCTTAGTAAATTATCTTTGCTTCATTCGTCCCTCCTAACCGCAAAGTGATTAATTGATGGTCATCGATTGACAGCTTCGTCTACTGTAATTTGACACGAGATGGGCAATTTATTCTTGGATATTATTTCATTGATATTGTCGCTTCTAACTCTTGTCAGTCTCTTTCATACGTTTACATGTAACTCTTCTCCCAGGAAGCACTAAGCTAACGCTTTGTAGCCATCACTTATGAACACAACCATAGCCGGTACTCACCTATACATACATACATACACACATTAACTGGTGCTCATAACACTGATTCTCTACATTTGTCTTCAATCTCGCTCATTTCATTTATTTACATATACGCAGAGCTGTCACTTATGACACACAAATTCTCCAGGAATACATTTCACAATTTCCTTTGCTGACGAGCGGTCAATCTCCGCAATGCACAGTGTAAGATTTTGCCAATTTAGGGAAAGTTAATACAAAAACACGCTTCAAATGTGGTGAAATTTTAGCACTAGCGAGAAAAATATTCCGTTGTTAGGAAAATTAATGCATAGTGGGCATCAAGCAACTAGCAGCAGTCGCAAATTTATTAAATTGCGATATTTCTTGTGATAATATTTTGTGATCTCATTTTTCAAAAAAAAAATTTCACCACAGCGGTAGTAGGTATGGTGAAAAATTCAGAAAACACGGTTCAACGAATTTGAAAGAATCAGCTCATGGGCTGTATGAAATGAACGAGCAGAACTCTACTGTCGAGTTCCGGCTGACGTGGCAGCCGAAGTGCACCAAGAAAGGTGCAATATAAGACTGCGCATTCCGAATTCGCTGTAACGTCAAGCTCCGAGAATATACAAACTATAGGAAGGGGTATTACTTATTTGTGCAGAAGAAGTGTAGGCGAATACAATAGAAACTACCAAACACAAGAAATGATATACACAGCCGCACACTTTCTTTCCTCCGCGTCATCTGTAGAAAAATTGCATTTGAAGGTATTTTTATAATTCGTGCTTTCACAATTTAACATGCGGTACTTCGTTTTCATTAGTTAGTTTAGTTTAAGTGTTACAAATCACTATATTACGAAACCATTCACCGCATTTTTAAAAAGATGCAATTTCTCCTCCTTTCGTTTGTTTGTTTATATTATTAAGGTGCCCGACGCCACACTTTTCAAAATCGCTAGAAACAATTTAAGGGTTTTCTGTATTAACTCGCTCAATTTCGATTTCACCATATCTATCATCCTTGTGTGTAAAAATCGCTTAGCGTAATAAATTACTAAACTATTCAAGTTGAAGGAGAAGAGTGAGGGCTACGTAAGTGCAGATGAGTGCATGTAGCTAAACGAATCGGTATTAGTACAGGGTCCAGTACTCAAAGTGTAACCAATTAAAAAGGCCATAAATTTGGTTTGGTAAATTACTTTTATTCAATTGAAAGTAAAAAATATGTGAAAATAATACAAAATTTAGAATCAATTTACTTTTGCTCGATATGACCACCCTTTGCTTTGACTGTGGCCTTGGGACGGACCAGAAACGAGTCACAAACTGGCCGAATATGACTTGCAGGTATTTTGGGCCACTCGCGGCCAATGGTTTTTTTCAGCGCATCGAGACTGGTGAATCTTTTAGTTTGGACGTTGCTCTTCCAAAGAGAATAATCGACCGGATTCACGTCTGGTGACTTTGAGAGCCATTGTGCGGACGTTATGAAGTTCGAGGCGTTGTTTGGTTGGTTCACTGAAGCGTTCGTTCAAATAAACCCTCTTGTTTTGGGAGTTTACGAATTGCTCAATTTTAAAAATTTTCTCGTCAGAAAACACACTGTTCGGAAATTTACCGCTTTCGGCTTCGGCCAAGCGAAGCAACTCCTTCGCTCTCTCAAGTCTGACTCGTTGCTGCTTTGGTGTGAGATCATACGCCTTTTCAATCTTGTAAAGCTTGACTTTGAGATCATTTCTCAGTATACGGCGGATATTATGGTCAAATATTTTCAGTTCTTTCGCCATTTGATTGGCACTTCATCAGGGACTTAGCTCAAGTTGCTTCTTCACTTTTTGAACCCTTTCTCGTGACGTTGCAGTATTTTGATGACCACCTCCATGACGTCTCGCGATGCTACTGTAAAGAGTAATGGTGCGACAAACAAAAACTTTATTTACTTTAAGGTGATTGAACTCACGAGCAATCGCAGGTTGTGATCTTCCAGCCAAATATAATGCAATTACACTATTACGTTTGAAATCCATTACTGATTTTCTTTTTTCGCGTTTACTCTCGGCAAAATGCCTCGCGCGCTTTTAAACAATGCTCTGGACTGTCATTTTACCAACTAGCCGTGCACGTTGCGCGAGCGGTCTGAAATTGGTTACACTTCGAGTGCTGGTCCCTGTATATTATCTGGGTGAATATTTAGTGTTGTATCTTTCCTTGTAATCTCATCTGCTTTGTAATTACCCTCTTTATTTTTATGGTCTGACGCTCAGATCAGGTATATTTTCGAATATTGCGATTCTTCGCATAATAATTTATGGCATTCAACTAGCGTTTTTGCCGAGTGTTTTGCTGAAAATCTAACAATTTCAGAGCTGCTTAACTATCCGAGTAGAACAACAAGATCTTCTGTAAGAGCAATAAGCTCTCTCTTATGACGATAAATTCTGCGTGAAAGACACTGCAGTGATTAGGCAAGCGAAAGGATGCACTGTGCCTTAGCTTTTCATAGTAAAATCCTCCACCTACCTGTTCATCAAGCTAAGATCTGTCATTTACCGTACCCCTGTCCCTTTTTGTAGTAAAGAGTTTATGAAAATGAAGCTCTATACTGTTGCAAAAATCTGTAGTAGCTGCAATGGTTAAAAATTTTCCTAATATAGTCGAATGATCTTTATTGAATATTTTAACGTGGACAAGTTCCCTGAGCGTCAATGCTGACTTGGCAGAGAGTTGTGTTTCATATACCATAAGTTCTACAAAGCAAGCACTTTCGCTGAAAGACAACAAGGTGATTGCGACAAAGTGATTGCGACAAGTTAATTGCGTTTACGCCTAGTCCGCATGACGTCGACCATTGGTGTACCACACTAATTAAGCTTTGCATAATTTGACTAATTTTTCCAACATGCCTGAGAGTCGAACTGGAATTAAGCTTGTAAAACTAAAAAATGTATTTAAAACTGCTGCATTAGATTGGGACTTGTAAAAAATTATAATATTCAAAAATTATTTTCATGTTTGTTTCAACATATTATTTATAGTAAACCTATAGCCTTCTCCAAAAATATAAAGCAATGCAGATGGTAATTCATTTTGCGCTCATCAGGATTTGATTATTTTTGTGGGTAGCGCATATACGAGGTGTGTTCAAAAATAAGGCAAATTTTTAAAATTCGCGGGCTACGTACATTCGACCTACGATTATTATTATTTTTTATGTTGGCACACTCATCTCGAAGATATGTTCACGATTTCAGCCATACGGCAGGTTTAGTTTGTTTGTGAGAAGCATAAATAAGACAAGTTTTTTGTGTGTTCGGCGTTTTGCTGCTATCGAAAAAATGGATCAAAGAAGTTGCATAAAATTTTGTGTAAAAAATGGAATAAAGTGCTCAAATTCACTTAAAATGTTGACAGTGGCATACGGTGAAAGTACTCTGAGTCAAAAAAGTGTTTACAAGTGGAACAAGCTTTTTACAGAAGGTCGAGAAGATGTGAATGACGACGCTCTCTCTGGACGCCCCAGCACATCAACAACCGAAGAAAATGTTAAGAAAGTGCAGAAAATTGTTATGGGGAGTCTTTGAATCACAATTATAGAATTTGCTGAGTATATCGGCATATCGGTTGGCTTTTGCTATGCAATATTTTTGGAAATTTTGGGCATGAAGCTGCCACACGCGAAGTTCGTTCCAAAATTGCTAAATTTTGACCAAAAACAACGTCGGTTGAGCATCGCTAGGGATTGTTGAATGACATAAACGATGATCAAGATGCATTTAAAAGGTTCATAACTCGTGACGAATCATGGGAATACTCGTATAGTTATGACTTCGAAACCAAAGCCCCATCGTTCCAATAGAAGAGTCCAAGAGAGCCAATACCAAAAATAGAACGCCAAGTTCGATCAAATGTAAATTTTTTTGGTACAGGAGTTCTTCCTACAAGGTCTTACTTATTGTGAGAGATTATTTGGTCAAAAACAACACCGTTATCATGCCTCAGCCACCGTATCCACCAGATTTGGCCACCCAAACTTTTTCCTGTTCCCACGATCGAAGAGGCCCATGAAAAGACTGCGTTTTGCGACGATTGAGGGATAAAAACCGAATCGCTGAGATAGCTTGAGGATATACCAAAAAGTTCATATCAGAACTGCTTCGAGAATTGGAAAAAAATGCTGGCACAAATGTATTATATCTAAGGGGCACAAATATTTTATTATCTGCATTATAACTATATGTAACTATATTCTCGCTGTTTGTCAATAGATGCCACCAGTAGTGTGTGCTAGTCGATTCTAATATAACCTAAATGTCTTAAAGCAAGCTTAGACATATGGTAAACAAACTGTCTCGACACATTAGTGATTTTGTTTTGGTATCATATACTTTTGGGAGCCACAAAAAGTTTATGGAGATGCTGCTTTAAGTGGAATAACGTACCGAGATTGGTTCCGTCGCTTCAAAGACGGTGATTTTAATGTTGACGACCGTCCGCGTGAAGGAAGGCCGAAAACCTTCGAAGACGCTGAATTGGAGGCAAAATGAGGATCCATGTCAAACGCAAGAAGAGCTTGCTTCAGTATTAGGAGTTACCCGCCAATCCATTTCCAAGCGATTGCACATGGTCTTGCTGACCAGCAGTTCCATTCATATGAAGACATCATAAAATGGCTTGATCCGTGGATGGCCTCAAAAGATGAACAGTTTTACTGCGACGGTATACGAGATCTACCAGAAAGAAGTTAAGAAGTAGTAGCCAGTGATGGGCAATACCTTTACTTGTAACCATTTCTTCAGAATAAAGTTGTATTTTCATTCAAACTTAGTTGCGCACCTAATAAATTAATATTTTTTGAGAAGAATGAAAATTCTCCATTATTCTGAGGTAACAGAAATTTTCGATAAGTACACTTTTTGGCTCGGTTTTGTCCTTCTGAGTTGTGTGTCGTGCACACAGTGGATTTTGAGCCCAAACACCCATTCGGCTACGACAACTGCAATTGAATTAAGTACCTCGAAATTGCCAAAATCCCATACTGTTCAACGATGGGTCAGTGAGCGTTGAGTCTAAGAAGTACTAAGTGCTGTGCTATTCTCTTAAGCCAGATAATTACTTATTACATATATAGATATATGCATGTGCTTATATATGTAATTGGTCCAACGCACGCATTGATTCAATTCAAAGTGGTCATCTAATGTATGCATATACTTGTATGTATGAATGTGTGTGCGTATACACCCAAGCCTACATTTACTTTGCTTTGTGCACTTAATGTGTTTAATTTGGCTTCATTGGCTCTGCCAACGATATCGATTACGTTCCATTTCTTTCGAAAATATTTACTTTCTTTTAACTGTATTCATTGCGTAGCATTGCATAACTTCCATTCCAGCACTACAGTCCATTTCTTACTCATCTAATTTGGCATTCACCTCTCCTTTATTCATTTCATGCCTCTGCCAGCCAACTAATTGATTCTTTATACCACTTCGCTTACGAGTGGTTTTATCCATCCTTCATATCCATTTACATATTTGTCTTTGGCGAGAATGCCAGCTGAATGAAAAGGACCTTGATACATATTTCATCTTCGTTTTATCTGCTCTTACTCGTACTTGCAACCGTTACATATCGATTGACTGCTATTAATTACATTTGTCTTAATTGCGCATAAGGTTACGTTTGGCATCGAAATTTAATATTTTTGTTTGTGTGTAAGTCAGTGCAATAATTTAGTATACTTATACATACATATGTTAATACCCAGCTGGATATGAGTAATTGATTTGCGTATTTCGTGAAATGATTTGTACGAAGTCGGGCTGCTTGCAGACTTTTGTATTGCTCCACATAAATTATCAAATATGCCAGACAGCTTTTCGTAGTCAGTAGAGGTGAGTAAGTCAAATTAAAGTATTGTAGTTAATGCTGATGTTATTGGAAAACTGAAACTGAAATTATGTAAGGAACGATTTTTTTTATATCATAACATATCTGGGAAGACAACTCCATAGTAACTCTTACTTACACTTACCAGACTTCTTGAAAATCAAGTACAACTTTCCGCATGGAAAAGTAGTCCAACTCTTAAAAAATACCGCAGTCATTACATAATACCCAAAGGACATCAGAGATCTTATTTCAGTATAGAAAAACCTTCGCAGTAAGTGGCATCGAACTCGAGCACCAATAGATAAAACTAGGCTAAACTAAATGACAAAAGACCTTAGTCGGAAATCAAATGACTGTCACTGTAAAACTACTTATTTGGCAGATTAGGCAATAAATAAGGCTGCGTTCTTATTGGTTAATAAAATGTTGGATTTGGGGTGACAGCACTATCTCTTCATTCCCTTGTTAGTGTTCCCTTCCCAATCTTAGTGGACTTATTGAATTTCCCCTCTGTGTCTGCTACTGTGCTGTGATAAGCTATTACCTCATTTAAATACAGGATGACCTGTTCGTGAGCCATCCCAAGTATTATATCACCAATAAAATACTTTTCAATAAAATATTGTTCATGCGATTTATTACTTTCCACGTCACGTGCGATACGGTTACATAATTTGTACTAATTTGTATTGCCATTCACATACAAAGGGATAATTGATGACAAATCCACTCTTTGACGGAATGAGTAATTAGCATTGCATATTAATCCTTTTGTCTTTTTTTATTCATTGCTATGGATTTCGACTTACTGCACGTTCGCAATTTAGGTTCTACTTGGTTTTTATGTTATGCTGTTTTTTATTTGATTAATGTTTCTCTGCAAACTTTATTGCAATTGTCCCTTGAGCTGACCATTGCAATGCGAATTTTGCATGTCAGTCTATAAAAATTAAAAATTTGCGTCTTATTTTTCAGTTCATTAAGCGGTAATTAAATCAGAAAAATATAAATATTTTTTTTTTTACTAATTTTAAATGTTATACAGAAAGCCTTACTTGTAAATAAACCGGAGGTTTTCTATATTGAAAAAGAAAGAAACACATCGGCTGATATTGATATAAAATCTCTAAAGCTTATTTTTCCAATTTTCAAATAGCTAAATGATATTTTTTTTAAATGTCAAGTTTTTTTCTGCATTTTATTTGACATTTTTCAATTTCAGATTAACTCAATTTGAACCGTGAAAAGACACACAATCAAGCAACGCGTTAAAGTTATTCAGGCTTATTATGAAAACGGGCGTTCAAATCAAAATGCATATCAAAGAAAATCATCTTCAGTGATGAGACACATTTTCACCTCAGTGGATTCGTCAATAAGCAGAATTGCGACATTTGGGCGAATGATAATCCAAGAGTGATTGCCGAAAAACCAATGCACCCACAAAGAGTGACTGTTTGGTGCGGTTTATGGGCCGGCGGCATCATTGGGCCGTATTTTTTCCAAAATGAGGCCGGTCAGTCAGTTACTGTTTGCTATCATGGGATGACAACGAAGTTTTTATGGCCCGAATTGGAAGATATGGATGTGGACGATATGTGGTTTCAACAGGATGGTGCCACTTGTCACACAGCTAACGAAATAATGGCTCTTTTGCGCGAAAAATTTGATGGCCCAATAATCTCACGTCGCGGCGATGTCAATTGGCCGCCAAGGTCATGTGATTTGACACCGTTGGACTTCTTTCTTCGGGGTTATTTGAAAGAAAAGGTGTAGCCAGCAACAATTCAGAAGCTAAAGGATGAGATAATTCGGCACATTAACGGCATAGAACCTCAATTATGCCTCAGCGTCATTAACCACCCTTTAGTACTAAGCTTGACTTCATATGGTTCTTGTTGTAAACAAATATTAAAATTATAAAATATATGAAGTAAGAAGTTTCTCTTAAGCAGTGATATTAGTTCAGTTTCAGGAAATGGCTAAAAAGCAATTAATAGAGGATGTAATTCGACGTGCTCTTGATGAAATACTCATTGTGCGTGAGCTGGAAAATCATGATGATAGTTGTGTTGATGAACGTTGCTCTGAGCGTGAAAGTGATGAGGCAGAACTAGCATTTGAAAACGATAATGAACAATTATGGAATGAAAGTGATGATGTACCACTACAAGAAAACGTCACAATTTATACTTATAAAGGAAGGGATAGAACGAGTTGGAAGTCAGACCACAACAGACAAACTCTAACGCTTGGGCACAACATAATTCGCGGTGGTATTCATAATCATTATTACCATCAATTAATATTCATCTACCTCCAGGGCAAATTATGATTGATCCGATAGACAATTTCAACATTTTTTTCAACGATCACGTATTGGAACGTATGTGAAATATACCAACGCGGAGTGTCTCGAGCGTTATAAAATCAATGGGAACATATATTAGATAGAATAGAATGGAAATATCATACAAGCACTTATAGGTATTTTTTGACCACAGTGATTTTATTGATTTTAGAAAATACTAGAATCAATTATCGGCAATACGATATTTCGCTCTACGATTGGAAATAATAGCTTCGCTTTCTTCCTGCGGTTCTTGAGATACTTAAGACAAAGAAAACTTTTTGTACGAGAAATACCGAATTGACAGCTCCTCCTCTTAAAATGTTTTCCACGGAGCGGCAACTTGAGCTTGGGAAACAGGAAAAACTCACATGGAGCCATATCAGGCGAATACGGTGCTTGCGGAACGATATTAACATTATTTTTGTTCAAATAATCGCGAACAAGACGTGATGTGTGAGCTGGTGCATTATCGTGATGCAAGAACCATGACTTGTTGTCCCACAATTCCTTCCTTTTAAGACGAATGTTCTCGCGCAAACGCTTTAAAACGTCTAAATAATATTCAGCGTTAACCGATTTTGCGATTTGTGCGATTTTCAAGCACAACTTCCTTTACTTTTCCGATGTTTTCGTCGTTTACTGATGTTGCTGGACGACGTTCATGAGGCAAGTTTTCAACCGATGTACGGCCCTCTTTGAACGATTTGTACCACTGGAAAACACTTGCACGCGATAGAGCAGAATCCCCATAGGTTGTCTGCAACATTTTTAAGGCGTCTGAAGCCGAAATTTTGTTGGAATAACAAAATTTCAAACAAATTCTTTGTTCAACTTGAATTTCCATCGTTAAATTCGAAGAACACACTCGAGCTTGACTTGTTTACAGTAGCACAGAAAACAAACTATGTGACATATCACGCTGAAATTTGCCATGTAAGCTTATAAAAGTCCTACCAAAAAACAAAAAATGTATTTTTGCCATATGTCATCCGCGGACCGTTTTATTGATAAAGTCTCGTTCATATTTGAGCAGAAGGTATGTATGTGTATAGTTATGAAACGCCCTTTTTACAAAGGAAAATATACACTCCTTTCCGACAAAGTAAGAAGTAGTTTATGTACAACTTGTAATAAAATATAATTAGGATTTCACAGATTGATACTTTTTTGGTCAAATATTGTTTTTCTACAAAAGTTTTTTTTAAATAATTATTATGACTTTAATAAACCAACAAATTTATGGTTTTTTATATTCAGGCCTCTGACGCCGATTGCTACAATACCCGCCGATTGAGAAGCCCCGCTGCGACCTTCGGGGGAAATTGAGTGCCATTTTAAATAATTAAAATAAAAAAAACAAATGTATAATATTTTAATGTATAAATAAACTGTACACCAATTTTGAAAAAAATATTCTTCAATTTTCATGAAAATCAGGAAAATATGGCCGTTTACAGGTATCTGTCCCCTTAAGGGGTTAGGGGTAGTCAGAGGCCCGAAAAAATTATGACATTTAATAATTTAGTTTTACAGGTCAATTGCTTTATTTTAGAAAAATAAAAACATAGCATTAATACATTATGTTTCGACTTGACTTTAGCAAAATTTCAAAAAAAAAAAAATAATAATAATAATAATTGTTAAAGTTATCGCGGTTTGTTTGGAGCTCGTTTCTTCAGAAGCTCCTTGCGGTGATCATCAAACGGACAAGAGGAATTAGTTTTATTAATATGTAGATAATCTAGTAACTGGTCGAATCTTTTTTTTCAAAATTAACAATATGGCAACCTCAGGAAATATTTCGGAGCGCCCGAGCGCCCTTTGTTAATTGTTGAATAACTGGAAAAGTATTTTTTGGACTCACTTCAAATTTTCCCACAAAAATATTGATACCTTAGACTTTAAGAAAATGTAAAAAAAAATCCAATTTTTTGATAATTCTGACTACCTCTAACCCCTTAAAAAGGCAGATAGAGGGTTAAATTGTTCAAGAGAAATGTTAGCTCTTGCTAGATCCTTCTGATTTGTTCGGTGCTTCACAGTGCAATATTAACTACAACGAAATCAGCGCGAGCTAGGTACTCGTAGAAGAGCTTCTTTCTCATAGATAATTTTATACTGTCCAAAGAAATGGTAAGAAGGATACAGATTGAACAAGTTCGCATTAGTCATATTTAGTATTACGTAGTTCTAGTAAAATCATTGGAGAAGGAGTAAAGTAGGCAAAAATGTATACTTCCCAAGCAAGCAATTAAAGCAAATTCTATATAAGTGCACCAGTTTGGTGCTACCGGACAGCGTCAGGCATTAAAGCCGGCGACTTCATAAATAGTCATTATTATTATGTTGACTTTCTTGCTCGATATTCCTTTTATATTCCTTTTCTTATTTACTGTTCGCAATTGGCATTAAATTATTGAAATGCTATTGTTGACAAAATCGTACGCTTGCAACATAAATATCAGCCAGAATTTCTTCACTTGATTCAATACACAAAAGTTTGGTGGCATTTATAAAAAATTGGAAGGGCGGCGGAGAGCGCTGGCCAACAAAAAGAATTATTTCATTGGGTAATCAATGGCAATCGGCATTGATAATCCAGGGCATTATGACGGACAATATCAGTTAATTGAATTGATTGAATGAACAAAGCGAATAAATGAAAAATTATTGCAAATAAAAGATAAACAGAAAACTAGAGCAAATATCGGCAATAGACACAAATTAAAAAAAATGGTACAGAATCAAAAAAAAAGAATACAATATGTATTAATGCAATAAAAGAAATTTATGTATATGAGAACATTAGAGCAAAAGCGAGACAGAAATTAAGTAGCAAGTCATTGGGTGAATAATTTAGTAATTTTCAAGCAAAACGAAGCGGACTTTCTTACTCTCAAGTAGGTATATGAAATTGAATGGTTAAAAATATATTGAAGTGAGGTCCAGATCAGAATGTTAACCAGCTCTCAGCAATTATGAAATTATCAGCTGATTGGCTGACATCACATGAGTCATGTTTGCTTTGCGAGCTGTTTTGTTTACGTTAAAACTGAGATTGTGTTGGTAACATACGAAAAACATCAAGGCAGTCTTTACTCATATTTCTCCGTTGCCATCTGAACTATCAATGAGTGGAGTGTGTGGATGCGTTATTGGGCAGAACTCTGCAGTCGAGTGCCGTGTGAAATGGCAGCCGAAGTTAACTATCACAATTTTGTTTCTCACCATAGCGGATGGCCAAAGGGGATAATCTATCATCCTTATAGACTTATAAACTTATAAAGTGATACCAGTAAGGACCAGAGCTCTCATTTTTTGTATCTTCAATAAATTAATTGCAATGGAAAACTTACGCAATTACATCGTGGAAGAATTACACATTTTTTGTTTAATGCTACTTGCCACTATTTTTTTTTTTTCTTTTTTTTTTTACCTGAATATAGACCTTTAAAGGCAGGCTTACGAACATACACAAGATAGTTTTGAAGAGCTGTGGATTATAAAAAAATTCTGAAATTCGGTGAAAGTAAAAATACTGCAGAATGACTACTACGGTTTTGCTAATTGCTTTGTGTTGCTAATGATTCATGCTACCCAAAACGTTTACTTCCACAGGCGTAGCTCAGAAAGATCTTGCGGCCTTACAAGTTGATATAGTTGCCCAGCGCTAGCTGAGTTGACGCGTAGTCATCTTTCCAGTAGCAAACTGCCGATAGTCAACATAACCCCAATACCCTTCTTGCACTGTCAAATCATCTCACGGATGGTCTGCCTCGCTAGCTCATCACTCCAGTACATTACTGCAAAGTTCCTCTGTTCAGCTACCAATATGAGTTTATCATATTATTAAAGCATTTTTCGAGCCCTGAGCTCTAATTTACGCTTTAATGTTCGGACTCAACATGAGTTTGCACTGATCAGCCATCATCTGAACCAACTCACAGTTGGATTCCATAGCTTAAGTCAGGCTTGTAGCGCGCTCATTTTAGTCAGGCTTTAAAATGTCGTATAGAAAGGTGGATCTTCTATGAGGAAGTTGTAGCATCAAAAATGTTAGACACATTTCCAGTTAGCTAATAGAAATGTCACTGGGAAGAAGAGATAGAACTTTGAGCTCCAAATAATTTTACGGTCATTTTCTGATTACTCACAGTTTCAACTAACTCATAAGCCTCAAAAAAAAAAAAAAATGTATTATATTTTCTAAAGTATGCTGTCATTCACATTCTGCTATATATCACTCGTCCACCCCAGTCCGTTTATTTTTACTAACTTTTTATAGCCTTACATTTTTTCTCCTAACTAAGCAATATATTTAATCTTTTTACGACCAAAATGTCCGCAAAATTTTCTACTTTTCTCTACTTAACTCTAACTATAATTTCATCACTTTAATTCCAAAAACAAGTATTTGTTCTTGTGATTGAGCTCATCACGCGCTGCAATGAGCCATAAAAATAGTCTATCTACTACCCAAACACTGTCAAATTCGTACGAGTTCGCCAAATTTCAGCTTCTCGTGTCTCGATTTTATTTGTCACATTTATTTTATTTCCCTCATTTAAGTAGTTCAACCCTCCTTCATTTGCAGCGACGCGTTTCAGCCATAATTGCCGAATGGCTTATACTCACATAAACAATATTTCCTACAAACTTTTGACTTTTCAACCGACGGACATTGAACAGCACAAGACTTCTTTTGTCGGCATACATTCAAGCTATCTGTGGTCCTGCAAAATCAATGCGCTCAGTCATTTCTTTACCATTTGCCGTGATTGTGTTTTGCCAACTTTTGGCTTTTATGAATGTTATAGTTGTTGCCTGTTTGTGGCGTTGTCGTTGCGTGGTTTTTTTGGTGTGTGACTGCTGTCTCTTCACATCCGTTTGCAATAAGTCACACGGTTGTTATCTACTGTCCTCCCCTTGTGCTTGTATAGAATTAGCTGAGATGAGACAAATTTTCTACGCCCGCAACTTTCTGTTCTTCTTCTTGCATTGGACGTTTGACTTTTAGGCAGCATTTTGGAACTTGATTTCGGTTGTTAATTTCTTCGTTAGAAATCATTCCGACAGCCGGACGTACTTGTGTCACCAAAGCTTCCTAGCTACTTATAATGGTATTACTACTTAACGGAGTATCGATGTTGTTATTGGTGTGGTTGTTATCTGTCATGTAAATAGAGTTTGTTTGCGCGTTTAGGGGTTTCGATTATGTACAAACTATTTAGATTTGTATACTAATTGGAGAAGAATGTGGTGAAATTTATTTTAATATATGGAAAATGAATGATTTCTGTATAAGATTCTTGTGGTTAAAGTCAGGTTGTTGACCCAAAGTTCGAAAACTTTTGTTTAAAAGGGTAAAGTACTACAAATGGATTACGAAGGGAAAAGTATTTAGAAAAGCCTCAACGCAAATTGAATTGATAATTGAATATGGTCGAATGAAAAATAAATTTCATACTCATACATATTTACTCGAAACTAATTCCATTTCACAAAAAATTCCAAATAAGCTTATAAGCGGTCTTTGATAAGACGCGCCTAGGTAATGTCATAAAATAAAATATGTAAAAATTAATATTTTTTCAGGTTTTACTATTCATATTCCAAATATGGCACTTAACAATATGAAAAATGACATCATTCATAGGATTCGGCACTCGAAGTGTAACTAACAGACCGCTCGCACAGCTGATGTACGGGCATCAGCTGTCTGCTAATTGGCTAAAAGACAGTCCCTAGCACCTCAAAGTAAATAAAGTTTTTGTTTATCGCACTATTACTCTCTACAATGATATTGATAGCATCTCGAAACGTCATGGAGGTGATCTTCGAAAGACTGCAACGTCACGAGAAATGGTTCAAAAAGTGGAGAAGCGACTTGAGCGAAATCTTCGACGAAGTGCCAATCGAATGGCGAATGAACTGAATATATCTGCCCGTAGCATCCGCCACATACTGAAAAATGATATCAAAGTCAAGTCTTACAAAATCCAACAGGCGTATGATCTCACACCAAAGCAGCAACAAGTGAGACTTGGGAGAGCGAAGGAGTTGCTTCGCTTGGCCGAAAACGATTAATTTCCGATCATTGTGTTTTTTCACGAAAGTTTTTTTTAAATTGAGCCTCTAACTAAAAGATTTTCCATTCTTAAGGCGCTGAAAAAAGCCATTGTTCACAAGTGGTGCAAAATACCTGGAAGTCACATTCAGGCAACTTGCGATTCGTTTCTGGACCGTCTCAAGGCAGTACATAGTCAAGGCAAAAGGTGGTCGTATCGACCAAATGTAAGTTAATTCTTAATTTTGTATTATATTGTTCCCACAAATTTTACTATGATTTAAAAATAATTTTCCAAACCAAATTTATGGCCTTTTTAATTAGTTACACTTCGAGTGTTGGACCCTGTAAATGCCCACCATGAACATGTCTACAGGCTGCCATACGAGAATTAAAATTTTCAAGGACTCGCTCACAAATCATCGCATTAAGTTCAATATGAATGTTTAGCTCTAGAATCCTTGTTGGCTTATTCACACGGTTTGTACTTTTTCTATCCTCAACAGATCCAATTTTTTTTTAATCTTTTCATCCACCTTTGAATTGTCGTCTCATTCAGGCAATCATTTTCGCCAAAAAAATCACGAACTTTTTTTTGTCAAAAAGTATGTAGAAGCAAGCACCTAAGAAAGAAAAATCTGATAAAACTTGCAGTATTTGGCTAAATAAAGCTGTCTAAAAAATAGCTAAGATATCGCCTTCTGATAAAATTCTCATTATACAAAACCATACCTCCCGAATTCAGAATTCTTTGAAATAAATTATACTGGCACTATTAAAAAAATTGTATATATAAAGATATTTTAACTCAGTCCAAAATAATTTCATTTTATATCATTTTTCTAATGCTTTCTAACCATTGTTGACGAAGCCTTGTATCACCGAACTTTTGGGTATTTATATTAATATTTTCTATGAATTTCGCATGTATATAAAAAGTTAACCTCATAAATAATTCATGAGCACGAAAATTACTTAAGCAGCTCGAGTTTCCTGGTTCGATTCTTTTTTTTATTGATTTTTGTCAATTTCATACAAACTAATTTATACCGAAATAAGACGCCTTATAAATATATACTCGTGTGGAGTACATACACATAAATATTAAGAGGAGTTAATTGCACAAAAACAAAGTTTGAGAGAAGTCATTGAACTGTTTGCAATATAAATAAGATTATAAGTGAAGAGTTCATTGGCTTTTCGAGCCTAATTTCTTTAATATTTTTTGTACTTAGGCCTCCAGTAATTAATTATATACTTAAGTACATAAATACTTGTAATTGTTCTTTTGAAGCAGATCTCATCTACTAGGGGTGGCTATTAAGTTCTCGGCGTTAGTTACATGACGTATGAAAAGTTGTGATTTTGTTAAATATTTTGAAATCCCTTTTCTGCCATTGAAAAATATTTCCCTCAAAGTGGTTTTCAACACCGCCTTTATCTCATTGCTCTCCAAGAATCTCCAAAAATCGTCGTCCTCATAACTACTATTTCAAATTTGAAAACAGGGAAAAATTTCCGGAGGCCAGAACCGAACTGAAGGCTGGATACCATTCAAATTCAAAAGTTGTTAAGCCACCTCTCGCTAACCGGGCAGTCGTAATTATTATTATTATTAATCGACCTGAAAGATGTATTGTGCCCCCTTCGCGAACTCTTATTTATTATTTCTCTGAGATCAACGTCCTCGATAAATTTTAGTACGTGTCCTATTTTATTGAGTTTTATTTCCTCTTCTAGTAAAATATGTTTACTCAACTTTTGCGTCGCTTATGCATCAGTGCCAGCACAAGTTTGGCGCGTTCATCTTCCTGTCTACAGAGCCTGCAAGTTGTATTGTAGTATATTCCTAGGATATTAAGATAATATTTCAATCTACAATGTCCTGTTCAAATTCCTTTTATGATTTGAATATTATTTTCATGTAATTCCAAACAACCCTTAAATTGCTCTAGGTTAAAGCTACCTATCATAGATTTTGATTGCGATAAGCCCGGTAGATTATCCGAGTATGATCTTCATTGTATTTCCTCTGCTAGCCAACCAACCCCAGCAGTATTAACGAGCAGGTTTCCTTGCAGAAACAGCTTTTCGTACGCCTTCTTGTCATGTAACTGCTCCACAAATGCCTCACGTGCCTAATTCACTAAATTTTTTTATTACTGGTCATTTAGTGTATTCGCTTTAGGTAAGTAATCAATTAAAAAACATTCCTCTATATCCGGGAAAATGTTAGCCATGATCATCGTCACCGTAATTTCCCTTTTGAATTTCCTCAGCGGTCTTTCTCCCTTTTTATCCACTGCATTGGATAAATCCAGGTTTTAATTTAATCCAAATCACTCAGATACCAAAAAATCCGTAAAAAAGTTATTATTATAAAATATATTCAAATAATATTTTGCGCCTCTGCCCTGCTGGAATTTAATTCCTCGAGACGAGGATGGACTTCACAAGTCTTCTTTCTTTGTTGAAATAGTGGATCTGATTTTCCTACCAATGTATAAACTCAGCTCCTCACAATACCAACAATATTTTTTTCTGCGTATTTGCTTGTTAAGCAATAAATTAAAATGTACTACTGTGCGCCAAATTGCGAGAGTTTCCACTCTCCGTGGACGTGGTGTTTTCGACCTTCTACTTGTTCATTGCCGATTCACGTCTTTTTAAGAACCTTATACATGGCAAAGTGGCCGCTGAGTTCTCATAGGTTTTAGGTAACTATTGTTAGGCTTGCCTCAGGTTCGGTGCCCGCTGCTTACTCGAAACATTAAATGATAAAATAAGACTTTTCTAATAACGGTCATCCCTGGACAGCCAATGAAACAACTTTTCATAAAAGCTCATCTGCTTTCCGAAGGTAGAAGAAAACTGTAGGCACCATAATTACAGAAGAAGTTCAGCCAGGTACTTAGCCATACGCAAAAAACCTGGCATCACGGAAATATTTTCTGTGCAAGCCAACCTGCAAACTACCTGACCGATCACACGCTTCGAATGCTGAAGGACCTCTAGATATATAGGTTAGCTATAGTTAGAAATAACAAGTAGGCAGTTCCGGACAAGCAGCGGCTGCTGTAGCAGAACGTAGTGGAGGTGTGAAGTGGGCCCTAGTCTCCTCATCACGAAAATATTTTCAGTGGAAGTTAATCTGCAGGCTATCGGATGGTGAAGTGGGCTCTACACTCCTCTAATTAAAAAACTGCAAGGTCGTAAAGAGCATCAACAAGGCGAAAAGAAAATAAGCATAAAGCCCAAAAATCTTCCGCAGCGTCCGTTCTATAGTGGGCGGCTAACTTATAGCAAGCAGATGATTGAGATATGCTGATTCCCCCAGCTAAATGTAAGATGGCACCCCCACCGACTAGACTGGGACCCTGCGCTAACAACCTATCGCTCCTGAAATATAATTGTCACTTAAACCAATCGGCTCTTTGCGCCCCCGGTCAGCTCTCTAGAACATAATAATAATAATAAATAATACGTGAAAACTATACCTGCAAGAGCAACGAAATTTACGAATTACGGGTTGGTGGCAAATATACCATTTACACTCTCTCCATTAAAAGTGTACGCATTTTGTGCTCTGTTTTTTTGTATCATGCAGATATCCTGAAAGATCGTTTTTTATTATTTTTATAAGGGATTTAAGACCACTACCTGCAAGATCTATTGCGCTCCTTCCTGGATACGAAGTATATCTCTGAGCTCAACTTTCTCAATAATTAGCATTACAATGACGGTGGTATCACCAAACCGTTTTCGTACCTGTTTGGCTTAGCCTATTACATTTCCACACAATTGAAACAATTTTTTCTGTTATCATAAAGTGGAATACTGTCAAAATGTGGTCACTCTACCGCCATAGGGAATCCTCATAAATTAATTCAAGATTAGAGTGCAGGGCATGAAATTACGTTAAGGGCAGCTCTCAACAAGTTGAGGTCTAAAAGTTGACCGGAGTTTGTAAACTTGTGTAATGAATTCAAAAGCACTTCTCTTTGCCACAAATTACTGCTAAAATTCGTGTTAAATGTAAATAATTTTTCTGTCGACAATCTACATGGCTGTATTGCGCAGTAGCCACTTTCGGTTTGAGTTTATCGCATTTAATTCCACCAATTGACATTGATCAACAGACAATTTTTTCGAGCACACAACAATTTACCATACAACTACATTCACACAACCACGCAACCGCACGCATGGACACAGACGAATTCAAATCAGCATAGATAGTTGACCTCCGCACAAATAGAATTGTCAGTTGACACGAAAGTGAAAAAAAAACCAAAAAAAATGCGAAAATAAATGTATTTCCTTTTTTGAATGCCGTGAAAATAAAATAATAGAGAATCGGGGTCAAAATAAATTTCTGTGCGTTGTTTATCCAAAATGGGATGGCATTTTTAGTAGGTTTGGCGGGCGCTTAAAATGTGTCCTTGTGGTATAAGTAAATATAAATTATGTTCTCTCTTTCTAAAATTCTGCCTTTATTCACTTACATCCTTAGATTTGTTTGCTTACACTCTGTTGCCAAATTATAAGACCGATGAAATATTGGCTGGCCAATAGGAACAACGCCCGAAAATTCTATCAGAAAGTTCGGCGGCTTACAGAAGGTTTTAAGAACGGCGATCTGGTGAATGACGTACAGAGCAATCTTAAATTATGGAGGGAACACTTCTCGAACCTGTTAAACAGTGACAGCTGCGCATGTCATAGAGAATGTAAAGATCCCGATACCCCAATCGTTGACGACGGAATTATCGTTCCGTTACCCGACCATGACGAGGTGAGAATAGCAATATCACGTCTAAAGAACAACAAAGCCGCGGGCGCCGATGGACTGCCGGCTGAGCTATTCAAACATGGCGGCGAGGAGCTGGTAAGGTGCATGCATCAGCTCCTATGCAAAATATGGTCGGATGAAAGCATGCCTGCCGATTGGAATTTAAGTGTGCTCTGCCCAATCCATAACAAGGGCGATCCTGCAATCTGTGCCAATTACCGTGGGATTAGTCTTCTAAATGACTCCTATAAGGTTGTAGCGAGCGTATTGTGTGAAAGGCTGAAGCTCACTATCAACCACCTGATTGGACCTTATCAGTGTGGCTTTAGGCCTGGAAAGTCTACCATCGACCAAATATTCTCAATACGCCAAATCTTGGAAAAGACCCATGAAAGGAGAATCGACACACACCATATTTTCGTCGACTTCAAAGCTGCATTCGACAGTACGAAAAGGAGTTAACTGTATCCCGCGATGTCTGAATTTGGTATCCCCGCAAAACTAATACGGCTACGTAAGATGACGTTGCTCAACACCAGCAGCGCCGTCAGGATTGGGAAGGAGCTCTCCGAGCCGTTTGATACCAAACGAGGTTTCAGACAGGGTGACTCGCTGTCGTGTGACTTCTTTAACCTGATGTTGGAGAGCATCGTACGAGCCGCAGAACTTAATCGCTCAGCCACAATTTTTTATAAGAGCGTACAATTGTTGGCGTATGCCGATGATATCGATATCATCGGCCTTAACAACCACGCTGTTAGTTCTGCCTTCTCCAAACTGGATAAAGAGGCAAAGCGAATGGGTTTGGTGGTGAACGAGGACAAAACGAGGTACCTTCTGTCATCAAACAAACAAAGCGCACTCACGTATCGGCACCCATGTCACTGTAGACAGTTATAATTTCGAGGTTGTAAAAGACTTCGTTTATTTAGGAACCAGCATTAACACCGATAACAATGTCAGCCTTGAAATCCAACGTAGAATCTCTCTTGCCAATAAGTGCTACTTTGGACTAAATAGGCAACTGAGCAGTAAAGTCCTCTCTCGACGAACAAAACTAACACTCTACAAAACTCTCATCATGCCCGTCCTAACGTATGGCGCAGAAGCTTGGACGATGACAACATCCGATGAAGCGACGCTTGGAGTGTTCGAGAGAAAGATTTTGCGTAAGATTTTTGGACCTTTGCACGTTGGCAACGGCGAATATCGCAGACGATGGAACGATGAGCTGTATGAGCTTTACGACGACATAGACATAGCGCAGCGAATAAAGATCCAGCGGCTACGTTGGCTGGGTCATGTCGTCCGAATGGCTCCAGCTTTGAAAGTATTCGAGGCGGTACCAGCTGGTGGTAGCAGAGGAAGAGGAAGGCCTCCACTGCGTTGGAAAGATCAGGTGGAGAAGGACTTGGCTTCACTTGGTGTGTCCAACTGGCGCCGGTTAGCACGAGGAAGAAACGACTGGCGCGCTTTGTTAAACTCGGCCCAAATCGCGTAAGCGGTTATCGCGCCAATTAAGAAGAAGAAGAAACACTGGCTTCTGCTACTGGCTAGTAAATATTTCGGCAGAACTTTCTTCTATGAAACATGGGTATAAGCAACACAAACATTTTAATTTCTTAATGCAAAGTGCGATTCTTCATGTCTAGTACGTTTTCATGATAAAAAGAAAGGCTACACTCCTATTTCCATATATGATCAAAAGGACTAAGGATAATATAAAAATAGCCATTGGCGCTCAGTTGGCCAGTTGGATCAGTGCGCAAACGTGCAAAATCTCGAGATCTTTTTGGCTATGGATAGAACGAAGCCACTCGAATAAACTTTTAAGGCTCACAAAGCTCTCGCAGCTCTCAAATTTTGTGCGTACTCTTACCGGACTTGATCCGTTTCGTATCCAAACGGTGAAATTTGTTATTAGGTAGGCAGGCAGGTAATAGGAGGAAGTCGGTATTTAAACCAACTCACTTAGACCGTTGCCAGTCGATTGTGGAACTAAAGCAGCAGTTTGCCTGATACTTAACTCGTTAAACAATTTTATTTTAAGTGCAAAACCATTATTCTGATTGACACTTAAGGTCATCAGTTTCATTCAAGAACGATGGGCAAAGCTATCTAAACCTAGTGGCATACCATGCGGGATAGTAATAGAGAAGATGCCTAACGGACTCTTACTCTTCCTCTTTCTTGCATTAAATCTTTGAGCATGTCAGACTAGCAGACAATGGACACTTTTTCTTGATCTATTAAGTAGCGCCTTTTAGCGCCTGATATACCATTCTGGTGTTAAATGTCAGACTATCAATCCATCTCTTGTTGACTGAAGTTACAATGCTTCTTGCACCATACAGTTTGTAGGTTCAGAGGGATATACCAACAGTTTTCATACCAAGAGGGAGACGGGTGATAGTGCTCTCTCTCACTAATTTGTTTGCCTTACAATACCCTGATATGTCACCATGCCCTGGCCCGCATATAAATGGATGCGAAAATATTCCGCCATTTCGTTAAAATTTGAAAAAATTTGCTGTTATTTCTAGTCTTTTCTGCAACAGCCTTCTGAAAGATGAATGGAATCATCTCAGCGCCTTCTCCTCAATTGTTCTGCTCTTGCCGGGCTGAAATTCACATACCTTGGCTCTCCCTTCTTTATATAAATACCAATAGCAATTGGCTCTCATGTAATTTTTTAAACGGACCACACTTTCACCGTGACAACCAATACTGGCGGTTTAAGTAGGTACGGGCATCAAACCTAAAATGATCTGCTATATCTGTCAAAACGCAATTTTCACAGTGGGAAAGTCATTGAGCGGAAAGAGATTCCATTCATGAAAACAGTGCGCCTACAGCTTTGTTTGAGCTGTTTTAAAAGCAGAGAATTCGAAGAAGTCTTGATTCGTTGCTGTTCTCCAACTACACTGATATTGTCTGCTTTTTTTTTGCAAGCCGTGAAATTCTCTCCGAACCGTCGTCGAAGATATGCCAGCTCGGCCGCTGTAGTAGAATGAGTTGGTGCGAGACTACCATTCGGAAGTCAGAGAGAACGTAGATTCAAATCTCGATGAAAGACTAAAATGGAGAAAAACTTAGAGCTTTTAAGAAGAACCGTATGGGAAGCGAGCTAAGAGAATACCAAAAAAAAAAGATTAATACATTCGGTTATGGATGACCTCAATGAAATGAACACACAAAACTAGTGGCAATCGACAGCGGATCGGGAAATCTGGAAAGAGATAGTTGCAGAAACAGTGGTGCTCCCAGTACTGTCATGCTAAGAAAACAAGAAGAAACGAAGGATGACATTTCAACCAAATATTTATAGGGAATGTTCATGCTGTTACAACAACAACATCATTCAGCTTTACGTCTTTCTGGCCAACTTACACTTTCTCACTTGGAAACACTTTTTTCTTTATAAGTCCCTATAACGAAGTCAACACCGCTAGCATATTGAGTAAGCAACATGTACTAATATCCACTAGAAGTTAATCGGGTTATCTTTACTGAAATTAAATATGATTATGGCATTTACAATTTATTTATTTCATTTTCGAAAGTATAACTTACTTTCTGCAAATTCACATAACAAATCGAGGCGCAGCCACACCAAAATGCTGAGCGCGTCGGAGCCATACTTCCAAACATTTCGAAAAGATATACAAAACTGATGCACAAATAATTGTTAAATATTTTTCTAATCAATAACTACTGTTGAGCATCATTCTTGAGATATTTTCAAAACGTCAGAAAAAATAGCCTAAAGTGTATCTAAGATATATATAAGGCAAAGCTCTCTCTCTCCTTTTCCTCTACACTATATCTTTTTTCTCTCTCGCGGAACGATAATGCCCAAAACGTTGCATGGCGTTGAAATTTTACTCTCTAGTCTCGCTCGTCCATCGACGCCTAAGAAGTTTGACTTCAAAAACTCACACGACCGCAAATTTATTCATTTATATTATTTTATTTTTATTTTTTTATTGACTTATTTATTTTATTTACAATACTTTGCAGACCATTTAATAATTGTATATTTTAAAAACGAAGCATAAAAACATATTTAGAGTTTCAAAGTGGCTAACAAATACATCCATCTGAAGGAAAACGTAGAAGCCTATATTTAGTCGGCCTTATACTTTTGCTACAAAGTGTATTTTCAAAAAGCAAGAAGTATTTGCATATAGTATATTAATTTACATAGTAAATTATAGCTGCCTACTACAGAGAAGCCAATATTTGCAATTATATTCAGAAATGGACTCAGGCTACTCTCAGCATATTTACCTAAAAGTGATTGAAGTAATCATTTCAAATTAGATTTGGTTAGACCACAAAATACAGAAATGCAAAGAGAAAGTCATCTACATCCTACTTATTTTAATTATATGGATATTAGTCATGTAAAGTATTTAAATTGAAGTCTACCTTAAAGTAGCGGCGAGTATTTGGATTGGTTGCTTACTTCTGAGGGAGGCGAATATTTACATCGACAAGCGGCAATTAAAGCCATGGGCTCGTTGTTGATGCGCTCGAAATCAAGCGAGGAGCGCAGTGCTTGACTTGTCTCTCGACTACATCCGAATAACATACTTCAATGTTAGGTTAATTTTGGTTCCTGGTTACAGCGGCATAGTTGGAAGCTACTAGTCGGATTAGCTAGCTAGAATGGGGACCCGAGAGAGAGTTTTAACGCGAAATGAGAGGTTATGCTCCTGCGAAGGTGGGTTTCATTCAACTTAGTGCACAAACTTCCAAAGTTACGTGATCCTTCTGGCCACGGGTAGATCGAAAGCGCTGCAGGGAACTTCTAAGGCTAACAAAGCCACAGCTCTAGAATTTTGTGTGTTTCCTTACCGGGCATTGTTCGTTAGGTACCAATGAGACCTGGTATTATCCCGAGTAGTTTCTGCAGCAACTGTCTGGAGGATGGAGCGGAATCATCTCAGCACATTCTCATCACCTGACTTGCTCTCGCTGGGCTGAGATTCAGATATCTTGGTTCCCACTTTTTTTCTATACCTGAGTACAGGGTGAACGATACGAAGTGTTACCAACTTCACACTGCTTGTATATGTAAAACAGCTCATGACATCAACCTCAAAATTGTTCTAATGAGAGTTCAATATATTGTTTATAAGCCATCAAAAGCATTTGCGTCTCAGTTTTGTTGAATTTTTTTTTTTCGTGATAGAATTCAAACGTAATAGTGTGATTGCGTTATATTTGGCTGGAAAATCACAACCAGCCATTGTTGGTGAGCTCAGTCACCTCAAAGTGAATAAAATGTTTGTGTATCGCATTATAAAACCTTACAATGATACTGGTAGCATTGCAAAACGCTATGGAGGTGGACCAAAAAAAGCCGCAACAACGCCAGAATGGTTCGGAAAGTGAAGGCTCGACTTGAACGAAATCCACGTCGAAGTGGAAGAAAAATGGCCAAAGAACTGAAAATATCGCAAGACAGCATTCGACGCATATTGAAAAATGAGCTCAAGGTCAAGGCTTACACGTTCCAAAAAGCACACGATTTTTCACCCCAGCAAAAAAAAGTTCGGTACGCAAAGGAGTGGTTGGGCTTGCACGAACGTGGCGAATTTCCTAACATTGTGTTTTCTGATGAAAAAAATTTCCCAAGTTCATACAAGTAAACACTCAAAACGATCGTGTTTACTTGACCGAACGCTCATAGGAGAATTTGAGCCTACGTATGGCCACTCGAAGCAATTTCCCATCGCAAGTAATGGTTTGGGCCGCAGTGACCGCTGATGGACGCTCTCCAATCGTTTTTATTAAGCCTGGTGTCAAAGTGAATGCGACTTATTATCGGGAAAATGTTTAAGAAGCTGCTTTAGAGCCGTGAACACCCAAACATTTCTGCCGTAGACCATGGACGTTCCAACAGGACTCGGCACCGTCTCATAAAGCTCGTGTGAACGAAGAATGGTTAAAAAATCATGTTCCACACTTCATTTCCTCCACACAATGGCTTTCGAATTCGCCAGACGCAAATCCGATGGACTATTCCGTCTGGTCCATTTTGGAGAGCAAGGTGAGGACTAAAAAATATACCAGTATGGATGCGCTGAAAAAAGCGATTGTACGAGAATGGGCCAAAATACCTCAAGATCACATTCGTGCAGCATGTAACTCATTTTTTGACCTTTTGAAGGCTATAGTCAAGGCAAAAGGTGGTCATATCGAGCTAAAGTGAATATATGTTAAAATTTTAATCATTTTTGAAGTTTGCCTTTGAAATCAATAAAAATTAATTTCACACAAAAAAGTTATGGTGTTTTATAGTGTATATAGCAGGTGCTTGAAGCAGTAGATTGAAGCAGTTAATCCCAAATGTAATTACCCATCAGTTCCCTTTTTGCCTATTTTGTGTTCTTTCCCCCTCTGATTTTCTCTTTATAATCTCACAAAGGACGGTTTTGATTTTCATCTAAGTGGACTCTTCCATTTAGCCTAACTGAATCTAACCTGGTAAACCTATATTGAATACCACACACTGTTACTATCTCAGGCAATGAAGGCGACTCTTTAGACAACTGGAGTGAGTTGGACTATACTAGTAAGCAAAATTCGGTAAATTCTGATCTAAAATTACAGAATTGTAGAAGTTGTCATGACGAAGAAGAGCTAGAAAGCATTAGATGACACTCTGTGTATTAACTACTTAGGAGTGTTGCCGAGACATCAAGAAAAATGTATCGTAAAAAACGAAAAATGAATCGAATTTATCACTTTTTTTTGTTTTTGAATATTAAAGAATTAAATTAGAAGAAAAATTTTAAAATTGAAAAATATGCAAAAACCAATACAATCCTAATACTTCGCAAACGAATATGAATAAAAATATCTTGCATTAAATGACAGATTATTGTGTTTTTAGCTTGGGGAGTGAGCAACAAAATAATTATTCATAGACTTCCCAGGTATATGAATACAAATGCACTGTGTTAAAAATCTATGCCACTAGAACAATTTATTTATTTATTCTTATTTAATTTTAATAAATTTTTTACGAAAATATATTTCATTTTCATTTCTTACAAAAACCATACAAGACCAAGTTTTAAACTTTGTGCAAATTAAAAAATAAACATTTAACAAATTTCCATCAATATTTCAAACTTTTCTGTCTCAATTGTATGGCCCATTGAATTTTGGTATAATTAAGTGCAACTTTCAAGTGGCTCAAAAATTGCGTTAATTTTTGAATTTTTTTTTTTATTTTGTGCTGGTGGTGTTGAGCGTTTTCTTCTATATAACGTATGCTCGATATTTTTATATTCTTCTTTCTTGAATGTTCTATCAAAGAAGTGCTGCCAATAGAAAGTGCGGTCGGTAGAAGCAAATTTATTTGTACGTCCAGTGGTTGCCACAAGGATGTAGAGAGTTTTGAAGTGAAAAAGAAATCTTTTAAATTTTCACTTTTGTGCTTTAAAGTGGATAATAAAATTAAAGTAACTTTCGGAAATTTGCAAAAAGAAACAAAAAACGAATACGGATTCAAATTCCAACACTACTCATTCATGGGAAATAAAGTTTTGAAGATTTTATTGAAGTGAATAGCGTATGTAATACAATTTAAAAGGAATTACTGGATAATTTAAGGTATATAGAATATTTATTTATTACTGTTTTTTTATCTGACCGTCAAAGTACCGATCCCCCCGGTACTACTGTCAAGTATTTCATCGGGATGCGGTTTTTGCACTAAACGTCAGTTACTGTTCTGCTGCAAAACGTCACAAGCTGCATCTGCCTATTACCACCCACTGTTAAGTCATATCTCCCCCCATGTCCCTGTTCGCTACCATAGACAATTTAGTTTCTAATAGTGGTATAGTCAGTTTACCTGCATTTTCATCTCTGGGTAGGTGTGCTGCTTCACGTTCTTATTTGGCGTTCGCTCATCCGCCTTGCCTGCTCGCTAAGTCGGAGTTGCTGCATTATTTCAGCACACATGTGTTGAACTTTGTTTCATTTGTCCTGGCTCTTCAACATCAGGGGCACTAAATTCTCGGGCGTGATGCTACTGCCAAGGCTGTCTTCCAGTTTAGCCCTTACTCTTCTCAAGCGGGAACACGTGAAAAGCAAACGTTCTTCATCCTCCTCAACTGCCGGTGTGCACTTTCCTCGTGCCCAAAGCGGTGAAGGTACGCTTTAAAGCAGCCATGACCCCATAGAATATGCTCATCCGGTTCATTTGGCTCGCAGAACACAGGGGTATAACTGGGAACGAACTAGAGGAGGAATTGGCTAGAGAAGCAACGACCTCGTTACCAATAGGACCCGAGCCCTTTCATGATATGGGACAACACACCACCAAGGAGTAGTTTAGTAGTGAAGAACTAAGGCTAAGGGAGGCTAGCTGGCAAAATTCTTACTGGGTAGTACAGGGTGGCGCACGAATCGTGCTACAAAAACAAAACGTAATAACTTTTTTTCTGTGTGAGTAATCGGCTTTTTTTTTTTTATTTTGCAGATTAGTATTTAGATTTACAAAAAATGGAGGCTTGGGATACCGAAAAGAGGATTTGGATAGTGCAGCGGTACCATGCTTTGCGGTACCATGCTTTGGCGGCACTCCCCCGAGCAGATGGACCATTATGAGGCTGGTGAACATGTTTGCTGAATCTGGAAGCATCGCACGCAGACCGTACCATCGAGATCCCCATGTTTGGGTCGAAGCCACAATCGCGGCTGTAGCATCGTCAATTCAGGCAAATCCAAGAGTTTCGACTCGTAACTTGTCGGCGCAAATTGGAGTTAGCAGACGATCATTGCAGCGGATAGTTCATGATGACTTAAACTTGTTTCCGTACAAAGTTCAAATCACAAGCAAATTAAACCCTCTGGATTTGCCTATTCGTCTCGAATTTTGCCAAAAAATTATTGAAATGGCCGAAGAAGACAACAACTTCATAAATTGCTTGTTTATGTCTGATGAGGCCCATTTTGATCTAAACGGCAATGTAAACAAGCAAAATTGCCGTATATGGAGTCAATCAAATCCGCAAATACTCCATGAGATGGAACTGCACCCAGAACGAGTCACAGTGTGGTGCGCAGTTTCATCAAGGTGCATTGTCGGGCCATACTTCTTCGAAGAAAACGGTGTAACAGCGACGGTAAATGAGGACCGTTATTTAAACATGTTGAAGGAGTTTTTTTATCCAGAACTGCGGCGAAGACGTATCCCTTTTAACAGCATTTGGTTCCAGCAAGATGGAGCAACTGCACATATAGCCAGACCGGTTATGGAGGAGCTCCAACGAAAATTTAGAAATAAATTGATATCCAGAAATTCCACTTTCCGCTGGCCCCCAAGGTCACCTGACCTCACTGCACCAGATTTTTTTTTATGGGGTTATCTCAAACAAGAGGTGTATAAAGCAAAACCAAGTAATTTGACTGAATTGAAGCAGTCCATCACAACAATAATTGAGGCGATCCCGACTTCAACCCTTCAGTGCGCAATGAACAATTTTCTCATCAGGTGTCGCATATGCGTGAATGAGCATGGAGGTCATTTACGTTCTATTATTTTCAAAACTAATTAGTTATATAAAATAAAATTGAATTATCTATACAATAAAAAAACAAAAAGTTAAATACATTGATTAGAAAAAAAGTTATTACGTTTTGTTTTTGTAGCACGATTCGTGCGCCACCCTGTACAATCAACAGAGGAAACTCATAACTCCCCCCAAGGATAAACTGAACTTTACACAACTCACAGGTCCTTGCAAATTGCGCAGTCATCTGCGAGGGATTGGAGTATGGTTCGCTGACTCTTGCCTTTTCTGCGACCAGTCCCTGGAGTCTCCAATACACTTTCTCCTTGAATGCAGCGCTATAGCGCGAATAAGGTTGAGGCATCTCGGACAATTGCAGTCAGAAGATAGGCATATACGCTCAGCCCAACTCAGCTCTACCATATTTTAAGTTCAGTAAGCGAACTAGGTTTGGATGAGATACTGTAATGAATAGAGGTCACAAAATATCATGAGGTCGAAGTAGAAACCTCAAATTTATCTATATATCTATCTTTACGGAATGCGCCCATATCCAAACGCCCGCTCTTTCCCGAATGGGAGTGACGTGGGTCTGAGATGAATCTAACAACCAGTTTCTTTGATATGCAAATCTATCGTTACCGAAAGTTCCAAGGCTCTTTTGACCAGTAGTCCGTACTCAAACCCTCTATGTCGGCACTTTGTAGTCACTAAGAATACTGTATTTCTTGATTTAGTTAATCAAATAAATAATAAAACTGCCGACTTTTTTAAATTTTTTATTTAGGAACCACATAAAATCATCCAACAACAGTTTATTATATGTCTGATTTTGATTCTGGAAAGGAAAAAATTATAATAATTTATGAGTAGAATGTAATGTTGCGAATAAATTGCAAAAAATTGCAGATATTTGCAATTTACATGAGGCATAAAAAGTTTTGCGCCGTAAAATGCTTTACTTTACTTTCATTCACTTTGCTGTTGTTGCAGCTGCACGCACTTGAACGTGGCGGATGAGAAATTTCGGTGCACACTACTGCTACAACTTGGAAGTTACTATGCCTTCCATGATGAGCAGTGGACAGCTAATGTAATGCTACTGGCGTCAGCAATAGCAGCTACAACGGCTGCTCATCCGGCCCGACAGAGACCGTTGATAAACGGGATGATTATCCTGCACTTCTTGCGATTCTTTTAGCAAAGTTGCTAGTAGTAAGATGCAAATTGTAAGATGTAAGAAGACCCTGGAAAGTGTGAGCTCAAACATGCAGCCCTTGAACAGCCGCCACCGCCACGTGCCGCAATTCGAAACTTATGATAACATTGAGGCCAGCTGAATGCATGGCATTAAAAGTTTTCTGAACGAGTAGGTTTAGAGCAATCGGCGACAATAACAATATATGCTGATGCGACAATTTTCTAGTTAGTATAACAATTTTTCGTCACATTTTCAATTGCTGCGCCAACATTCACAAATGTTTAGTAAATATGTTGCCGACGTTGCAGTCGAATGGCAAAGTTCTTCTACAATATGGTAAATTGTAACAGGGTGGGGGTGACATATATAGCTAGGGGCAAGCACTGAATAATGGCAAATAATATCACATAAGCGCACTCGATACGGTACGCACTGGTGGGAGCAGAAGAAGAGGAGGGATGATTAAGTGGAGAAGTGCTAGGTTTTACTTGGTGTCTCTAAATGGCAAGCTGTGTTGAACTGGGTCACTCAAGAAGAAGTGAAAGGTGAAAGCAGGCAGATTGGAAATGCACAAGTTGAAGACGATGCATGTTTTGCTAGTAAATTTGCAAATTATACCTCCTAGCCACATCACGAGGCATCTCCACAACACAGCTGACGCGTTTCAAAACTACAGGGTTTGATTGAAAAGTAATGAGCCTTCCCGCGCGGAGCGTCTGCCAAGTGATCAACCGAATCGGCTGGTGGGGGAAAATGATCGTTGGACCTTCCCCTTCCACTAGAAATTGGTCCCAGTTCGCTGGCAACAGCGGTGCAGTCAACATCGCTCCGCGCGTGAAAGTTGTTTTAAAAGTGTGTTAGGATTTTGCAGTGGCGAAAATGCAGCGATCGTTGGAGCAACGTTACTCGATCAAATTTTGCGTAAAGCTAAACGAAACGAGTACCGAAACCATTGGGCTACTCAAGGAGGCTTACGGGGACCAATCTCTGTCCAGGTAAAATGGTGGCACAAGTCGTTCAAGGAAGACCGGGAGGACGTCGAAGACGAACACCGACAATGCGCCGGTGCACACCGCCTTCCTCTGCACCTCTGCATTGGCCAAGATGGGGGTTCCGGTGCTTCCCCACCCTCCCTACAGCCCAGCCCTGTCCCCTCCGGACTTCTTCTTGTTCCCGCGCCTGAAAAGAAAGCTCAAGAGGAAGCATTTCGACTCCATCGAGGCGATCCAAAAAACCGTGACAGCCGAATTGAACGCTCTTCCGGCGAATGAGTTTAAAAAATGTTTCCTGCAGTGGAAGGACCGCTACCAGCGGAGTATTGACGCTCAAAGGTCCTATTTTGAAGAGTATTAGTTGTATAAGCCAAAAGGATTAATAAAACTGCTTAAAAAAAATGAGGCTCATTACTTTTCAATCAAACCCTGTACACTGAATAACCACCGGACCTCGCAGTATACAGACCGAGAATTAATGACATCCACCGATAGTTCTTTACCACTTGCATAAACTACCGCTGGCTTTCCAAATGCCGTTATCAGAGTCTTACAACCATTCATTGCAGACGAAGGGCTTCACCAGTTTTTTTAAGAACCCCACTCTTTTTTTTAGAGGAGGGGAAACATCAAAGGTCTGTTGCCAAAGGGCGGTGTGTGATTTTAACCCACGAAGTGACTTATGCCACTATTAACATTCAATGGCCCTAACTGTAAGTTCCACAATGCGAAGAAATAAGTTCAAATATTACGATATTTTTCAAATTATCACGACTTACGAATAAGTCGATCTACGCTCTGGTAATTATGGTAACGCTCCGGCAGAGAACTTATTTTCAGCTCGGTTCTGAAGGCAACTAAAATAAAAAATTAACGCAACAGGTTTGCGTGATACATATCGCTTGCTGAAGGCGAAAGGAGGTATTGTGATAAATATTTGATAGACTTAAGGGTCTCATTTGAGATATACAACTGATGAGCTAATATTGCACGTAGGCTTGCATTAAACTGTGGGGTCACACCAGGCTAATCAAGAGGGATTTAAGAATTTAGAATGCTGCTGGTGTTCTCCTAGTCCACTGAGGCTCGGGATATGCTCCACGACTCCAATAGATTTTCCGACCTATCACCTATCACACTACCCTTGGTTCTCGAAGGTGATGCCTTTCAAGAAGAAGAAAACGATTTCGCAGCCTGGCGCCATACGAGGTTTATTTAGCGAACTGACTTTGAATGAAATGTTGTGAGAAGTAGAGGCCACAAAAGCTCTTCAGGTTGAAGAGTAAACATACCTGTTATCTATCCATCTATCTAAGGGAATCATTTTAGATATTCATGTGTATGCTGTTATCCAGAGTGCAAGATGTTCGTATTCTCCTGTTTTGTATTATGTAGAGAACTGGTTATTGCAGGTATTTCGGGTAACTTATCTTTTCACGCGGTAGTATATGGCATTAAGAATTTCGTACAGATAAAAGCACTGCTCTAACCTGAAATTATTTTTCTGTGTGTCCCAGTGCCCTTGAGAAAAAATTTAACTTAAATAGATTTTAACTTGATAACATTCCGCAAGCAATTGATTTATCTGTGTGCCTCTTCAAACGGCTTTCGACCACCAATTAAAAATATATAAAAAAAAAATCTGGCAGAGCCCGTAAATAAGCCCTTAAAAATAACAGATCAAGTGATTAAGCGTGTCCTGCTAATTTCATTCCGTTTACATTGCATGAAAAAGACAGGCAACTTTTGCATGGGGTTGTCATTGGCGGTGGCCATCAAGACACACATGGTGCTTTTTTCTAAACTTCTTTTAAAGTAACTTCTGAATTAAATAAAGTTAAATAAATAAAGTTGACTTCAACGATAACCGCTTACGCGATTTTGGTCGAGTTTAGCAAAGCGCGTCAGTCGTTTCTTTCCCGTGCCAAGAAGTGAGTCCAAGTGAAGCCAAGTCCTTTTCCACCTGATCTTTCCAACTCAGAGGCCTTTCTCTTCCTCTGCTACCACCAGCTGGTACCGCACCGAATACTTTCAGAGCCGGAGCAAGTCTTTTACAATCTCGAAATCATAACTGTCAACAGTGACGTGGGTGCCAATACCCGAGTGCGCTTTGTTTGTTTGATGACAGAAGGTACTTCGTTTTGTCCTCGTTCCCCACCAGACCCATTCGCTTTGCCTCTTTCTCCAGTTTGGAGAACGCAGAACTAACAGCGTGGTTGTTAAGGCCGAAGATGTCGATATCAACGACATACGCCAACAATTGTACGCTCTTATAAAAAATTATGCCTGAGCGATTAAGTTCTGCGGCTCGTACGATGCTCTCCAACATCAGGTTAAAGCAGTCACACGACAGCGAGTCACCCTGTCTGAAACTTCGTTTGGTATCAAACGGCTCGGAGAGGCGCTGCTGGTATTGAGCAACGTCATTATGCCTCTCCGTATTCGTTTTGTGGGGATACCAAATTCAGACATCGCGGCATACAGCTAACTCCTTTTCGTACTGTCGAATGCAGCTTTGAAGTCGCCGAAAAGATGGTGTGTGTCGCTTCTCCTTTCAAGGGTATTTTCCAAGATTTGGCGTATTGTGAATATTTGGTCCATGGTGGACTTTCCAGGCCTAAAGCCACACTGATAAGGTCCAATCAGGTGGTTGATAGTGAGCTTCAGCCTTTCACACAATACGCTCGCTAGAACCTTATAGGCCATATTTAGAAGACTAATCCCGCGGTAATTGGCACAAATTGCAGGATTGCCCTTATTATGGATTGGGCAGAGCACACTTAAATTTCAATCGGCAGGCACATCCGAAACTTATTTTGCATAGAAGCTGATGCATGCACCTTACCAGCTCCCGCCGCCATGTTTAAATAGGTCTCTTCCTTTCTTAGCTGTCGCGTTGCCCCGATCGCAGCGTGGCTCTATAGGCCACGATACTACTTTTGCGCTTTATAAGAATTTCTTCAAGTGGTGCTTTTTGAACAGTTAAATTGCTCTGCGAATTTTTTTCTCCACAGCGCGCATTGACAGCATCTGAAGAAACGAAAAACAACTCACGTCCCTGCATCACTTGCAGCCGACTTAGTAGAGTGAGGCTGCTTGCCTGAAGGGTGTTTGTTTCATATTCTGAGAACGCGAAACTATCTCGCTAGGTTCCGTTATTTCAGTGCTTTTCGTTTTCGAGAGCTTGACTGCATTCCATTGGATTTTTTTTGTGTTTTTCGCCAAATTTGATTCCCTCGCATTCCAGCTCAAAATGACTTGCTATTCATTTGACTTCATTTGCCTTATTTGAATTTTAAATCATTAAATTTTTGTTTATGTCTCTTTTTATAAATTAACCCTGCTACTACGTTAGGGTCTTTTGATGACCCAAATTGCATATAACATCACCGTATTTCTAACTGGTGGAATATATTTGAAAGTTCTTACTACTCAGTGCATCAATTGTTGAAATATATTGAATTCAATTAGTTTTATCACCATTTTAGGCTTAGAAAATTGTTTATTGCAAGTGCTTTCGCATATCATGTTCGGGTCATTTTATGTCCCCTATCATATTTGTAAAACGAATAGTAAATATATAATGTAATATCCCCTGTTGTCCCTGTCATCGTCTGGAACACCTCTCTGTTGTGAATGCTGGAATGCGTTTACAGTCATAATTTTTGTATTCAATAACAACGAAACCAAATATTATACTTTCAGTTCTGTGCTAAATATTGTAGTGATCAGTTGCTATTGTAAATCTAAGTTTATAGACGATAGATTTTGATAAAACATGGAATCTAGACATACTGTAAGTATATATAATCTACATTTTTTTTCTAAATTCGTACTAGTATTAAATTTATACGGTAAAATTCGTTGTTGTAATTATTTACTTGGCATGGCATTGGTGCATTCTTGAGTGACTTTGAAGACGATGCAAGTGATGATTGTGATGCTAATTTTGTACTTGAGGAAAACGAATGTTTATCTTCAGAACAATCCATTTCCAGTGGCACAGAAGCCTTCATTTCATTGACCGTAACTAATAGCACAGAAGTTTTTGATAAAGATCGGATGATAAAGTGGACAACAATACCTTCTTTGCAATGTCTAAGTCGTGCAGCAAGTGCAAATATTCTTCACGGAAAACCTGGAGTGACTTCTTATGTTATTCATCGTATTTCAAAAATTCGTGATACTTTTGATGTATGCCTTACAGAAGCTATGAAAAGGGATATAATTCACTACAGCAATTTGCAAGGAAGTGCTGTTTTCGAGAATTTTCAAGCTATAGATGCTACTGAGTTCGATGCTTACCTGAGACTTCTTATACTTATTGGTATTTATTTACAATATATTTTTCCTATTATAATTGTATAACGGACATATTATTCCTTTAGGAGTCTACCGGTCATACGGTGAAAGTCTTAACTCCCTGTGGGACGAGTTTCATGGACGTCCGTTTTTGAGAGCAATCATGTCTTTGGAGCGATTTAGCAATATTTCTCGTGTACTAGCATTTGACGATAGTCAAAGAAGAAGATCAGAACAAAGAGGAGATAAACTGGCTCCTATTCGCACATTTTATGAGCAATGGACTCAAAACTTGCAGCTGCTTTACGTTCCAAGTGCTAACATAACGATTTACGAACAGCTTATTCCGTTCCGTGGTAGATGTCCTTTCAAAGTATACATTCCAAGTAAACTTTGGAAATATGGCATGAAAGCGTGGATAGCAGCGGATTCTGACACCGCATTTTGCTTACAGTTCCAAATATAAATACTTGGGCAAAGTAGGAGACAATGCTGAAAGGAATCAAGGCGAACGGGTTGTTCCAGACTTAGTGTATTCATACCGTGGACGAAATGTGACTACCGATAATTTTTTTACGAGTCATAACCTTGCATTAGAACTGCTAAAGCAGAAAATTACTATTGTTGGCACAGTAAGGAACAACAAACGTTTTCTGCCGGTTCATTCAACATCACAAGAATTGCGTAAGCTTCCAATACACTCAAGTAAATTTTTTTTTTTCATGAAAAAGAAACTGTAGTTGTGTATGTGCCTAAAAAATACAGAATGATTTATTTGCTTAGCACAATTCACCATAATAGCAACATTTTGGAAGATCATCCAAAAAAAATTCCGGAAATAACTCAACAAAAGGTGGAGTCGGCACAAATGGTTTGTACATATTCGTGCAAAAGGAAAACCAATCGGTGGCCAGTTGCCCTGTTTTCTAATTTATTAGATATTTCCGCTCTAAACGCTTTTATAATATGGACCGAAATATATCCTGAATGGCAAAAAACTAAATTGCACAAAAAGCGCCTATTTTTAGAGCAACTCGGTGAAGTTTTAGCTCAAGAACATATCAAGAGGCGTAGACGGCTTCCTCGCGCAGAAGCCTCTGCATCATTGGTACGAAGAATTCGAGAAGAAGACAGAGCATCAACATTTACGGATTCGCCTTCTCCAAAACGAAAATGTGCTAGTGAACGGAAAAGGCGCAAATTTTGCCCGTCGAAAAAGGAAAAAAAAGACCTTTACTGAGTGCATAACTTGCAAAAAACCTGTTTGTCCGTCACACCGACACACAACCACTCTAACGACGACATATTGCATTGATCACAAGTCTTAAAAATATTTTTGAACTGTACAAATTTGAATTTTCTCAATAAAAAAATGTGGGGTCAAAATAAGACCCGAACATAACATGTGTATTTTTTTTCTAACATAGTAGCAGGGTTAATCTTTCTCTCTTTTCAGTTCTATATTTCAGCACTCCTAGCGTTCTTTCTCATTCACGCAATTGAAATTTTTAAGTGTGAATAAAATGAAAGTTGATGATGCACTGAAAGTATGCTGCAAGTGCAAAATAAAAAACAAAAAAAAAAAACGAATTTCTGCAACTTTTGGCACTTTCGCTATTCTTATATTTCAAGTAAAAAGTTATTGTTGCAATGCTATGCTTACTACTTTCTGCTTCTGGGTTGCAGCAAACAGCCGTTACAATGTCCATTTCATGTTGCACAAATGCCCATGGCACGAATAGAAGCCCACTTGAATTGCTTGTTGCCAATGTTGCAAATACATAAAGTTGTGAAATGTTAAAGTTGCAAAAGCAAAAATAGTTTTTTAATTCACTTGATGTTGCTGTTGGGGCGCAGTGTCCACTGACGCAGAGATAGCTTTATTGCGCTAGTATTTTCAAATTTTTCTTACTTTTATTATAACGGTATCATATGTATAAATATGTATGCATTTCGTTCGTGCCTCCCCTTTTTGCGCTCCCGTCGACAAATTTGCAAACTCTTAGTTAAAGTAAAAACTTTTTGTGAATTCGTAACCTGCTTTTAGGGAAATGCTTTTAGGTGTAACAAAGCACAAATAGAAAATTAAGTTTGGGGGAGGGGGCAAGCATGAAGATCAGTTGGAAAGTGTGTCCAACTTTTGATTTCTGTAAATAGTTTATTTACATTTAGTCAAAGTGACAGTGAAAGCGTAGCCTTCGTACAATTTCGTAACTGCTTTTTTGAGAACAACAGCTGAATTTATAGTTGTAACTGTACAGGAATTAAGGCCAATTGAGACAGAGCAAACTTTAAAGGCACAAAAAGTTAAAAAAAAACACATAAGCTCAAGAGGCTCAGCACTTTGTTTGGAGCGGCTTTCGCTTTTTATATTTAAATAAATTTAACTCATGCGTCTGCTCTTCTACGCAAATAAATTAAGGGGCTATTGTGGAAAGTTAACATGTTTTTAGATTTTGCTTAAAAGACGCCCTAGTACCTGAAAAATAACACACAAAAATTAAGGACAAAATTTGTATATACTTTAGATTTGAATTTTGACGCAGCTCCTCTCAATTCGATGCGTACCATACCAAAAACTGTAAACGCATTTTTTAAACTACATTTTTCCAGGCGGCTGGGCTAACTAATCGAACAAATCTAGACTAATTGATATTTTTACCACAATTTATTAATTGATATTTTTCCACTTTTCCAATAACAGATGTTATTTTCATATTCAAAGAAAAAAGCATTTTTTGAATATAAATGATCGGATGTTTATTTCTTTATAAAGAGGAAGGTATGTCGTTAATAGTGGCAAATAACATCAGGCAAATGACCAACACGTCCAAGCTTACAGAACAATATCCTTTTCATGAAACTTTCCATAACCGAATCGCAAAGTGGCTGCCCTATGTCTTCGATAGCCTCACGAATTCCATCTTTGAGGTCTTGAATCGCCCCTGGGCTGTTGGTGTAGACCTTCTCTTTCACGTGGCCCCAAAGAAAAAAGTCACAAGGTGTTAAATCACAAGATCTCGGTGGCCAATTGTGATCACCTCTTGGAGAGATAACACGGTCCGGAAACTTTTCCCTTAAAATCTCAATGGTTTCGTTGCTTGTGTGGCGCGTAGCGCCGTCTTGTTGAAAATAAACGTTGTCCAAACCAATACTATTCAATTCCGGCCATAAAAATCGTGAATCATCTCTCGATAGCGCAATCCATTCATCAATAACACCTGTATTGGAAAACCCTTTATAATAAATTTTTACTATATGTTACTACATATATATATATGTAATTCTTCGGTGGACTCAGTTAAATAGCCGTCCATGTGCTGTACACTAGGCTGCGAAATCGAATAAGCAAAATCTATCTCAAGCTGTCCATCTTTTTATTTCGTATTTCAATCTCGCAACCTTGAAGACAATTACGAGGAGAGAAGTTCTAAACATTACTTGTGTCAGTGAACAAGGGGCGCAAATTTTAAAAGTCTGGGGAGTGTCTAAAGACCACCCCTTCTCAGATCATATGTACCTAATGTACAGTATTTCATTACCAACTAAGCAGTGCAAGCCGGTCATAAACCGCAGACGCACAAAGTGGGGGGTGTTTGAAACCACATTGGCCAGCAATCTCTCTACCGCAACATACCAAATTAACTACGAGTTACAGCTCGACTCAGCGGTTGATGAGCTGACTTCAGCATTTCAACAAGCTGCGAAAGAGCCATGTCCTCAGAGAAAAAAAAGAGGGAAACCGAAACCCCCATGGTAGTCCACAGATATAGCAAACCTTAGAAAGTAATTCAGAACTATGTATAACGAAGCGAGAAGAACTAACTCGTGGGGTGGATACAAAGAATGTCAGCGTAAATACAAATATACCATAAGGGCAGCAAAAACAGCATTTTGGAGACACTTCTGTCAAAAGATAGAAAGTGACCAGTAGATTCCGGAAAGTTTTATCAACGAGCCACAGCAACCATGGCTACCTCATAAAAGAGCACGGCAATTGGAAAACTAGCAGTGAAGAAACACTAGAATTACTAATGCAGACAAACTTACCAGGTTTGTCTCTGCAACGAAGACAATAGAACTCAACCTATAGTTCACAACGGGAATCCCCCAACAGATTTCATAAGGGAGGATAACATAAAATTTGCCATTGGCAGCTTCAAACCTTACAAATCGCCGGGACCAGATGGAATCATCCCCACCGATCTGCAACATACAAGAGATATGATCGCACTATACACTCCTTAATTTTCGAGGCGGCGTCATGACTCAATTATAACTCCAAAAATGATGTAAAAGTGGTATTAATTCCCAAAGGAGGGAAAACCACACATTCGATACCAAGGGACTTCAGGCCGATTAGCCTGTCATCCTTTCTGTTAAAGCCTTAGGCTAATCGGCCTTAGCTTTCAGGCTGAACTGATGGCAATAATGAAAGCCGCGACCCTGGTACATTGTGATACGATATCTGGAAATGTCAACTATATTTTCACTCTTAACGAGATGGCTGAGTCATTTCGCTTAAGGATTACTTGGGTTCCTGGCCATCGCGAGATTGAGGGTAACTGCAAAGCCGATAAACTAGCGAGACTCTGCATCAAATTGACCGATGAGTACATAGACATTGACATAGACATATCCTTCCAAACATGTAAGCTACTCCTCCTTGAAGAAATCGTAAGACAAGCAATCGAAAGATAGCGTAATGAAACCACCTCGCCCGAACTCGCCCGACAACTGTGGCCGACTCTCAATGCTAAACGCACAGAATCTCTGCTAAGCCAAAATAAGCATAGTCGTAGCACACTGATTTCAGCAAAACGGGCTGTGCAAACGAGGAAGAGACAGTCTTGTACCTTCTGTGCTGTGTGTTCTATTCTAGGCAAACAATTTTTAACGAATTGGAAGAACTCAAATCTGCAGAAATCAAAGATATTCTGAAGGTTTTGAAAAGCACACACTGGTTTTAGGAAAGATAGGAAAAACTTCCCACGCGACATCACAATGGGCTATGAGCCTGAGTATGTCCAACAGGAAAACCGCTTCAACCTAACCTAACCCAACCTAGCCTACCTTGAAAACCAGTAAAAAATGTTCATTATAAAAAAGTTGGCAGTACCGAAACCATTTTTGAAAATTTGAATAAAGTCATACCTCTTTCCTTTTATTCAATAACTTACATAAGCCTTATTTTTAAAAGTGGTAACATAAACAATGCCTGACAATTATAGACCTACCGCCAATTTACCAGCTGGTTGAGTGTTATTCCAAAAATATAGTAGAATAGAAGTTTTATTGTATTTTATAGTTAAGCGTGTAATTATCGACAATCGTGCCCGATAAATCCTCTCTTACAAATTTAGCCATTTCTGGCTAACTTTTTTATGTCGGCTCGCATCAGCCGTCTTCAAGTCAAAAGCATTCGATAAAGTCAGTCATTAAATTTGTATTTCAAAGTCGTTAAGTTAGAGCTTTCATTCAATATTTCTATCTTGCATAAAATCCTACCTTCAACATGGCAACTTTGGAGTCGATGTCGACGACATGTACCTATTCGATTGTTTTCATAGCGGCGTCCGGGATTCCGCAAGAAAACATGTTAGGCCCCTTGCTATTCGTTATTGACGTGATAACGTCTTATAATTCAATGTAGCCGGCTGCACGCGCCAAAAAATGTGGCGTAATCTTTCTCATGCGTCGTTATCTTGCTCAAACGGCGTTATCTTGCCCATGCGTCGTTTTCTTGCTCATCCGGCGTTATCTTGCTCATGCGCCGTTACCTTGCTTGAACTGCAAGCGAGAGCGCCGAACGAACGACAAAGAGGCACAATCGGCCCCCGCGTTCGGCAACGTTCCACATCTGGTTCTCTCCTACTTGAGTGAGCATATGCATATATGTATGTATATGCGCATATGTATATAAATTCACATATTTGTATTTGCATATGCCTTCTTCCTGTGTGCATGGTAATGAACCATTTCTGTGTTGAGAATAGGACGATGATAGGAAAAGTAATCGATGATGTTGCCTCTTAGTGTTGTTGACTTATTAACGTCTGATGCACAATCGAAACTGACATATATTTCATGAATTTGATAAATGTTTCGTAATTTTTCACGTTTGTGTAAATGTAACTTGATCTATTCCATTGCGATTCCATTTACCTCCTCCTCCATATCCATACAAAATATCTATCAAACAAATAAAATTAAAATTTTCTTTCGAAAAATGCAACCATTCCATCAGTATTTTATTATGAGGTTGTCACATTAAACTGTCGTCAGTAAACCGACTTCACAGACAACCTCTTTGTTTGTCAATGTTTGTATGAATGTTACAAATAGACTTGATATGCTGAAGACTTGAAGATATTTGCAAGACTCCATTAAGATCCAAATTAACCTGGATAATGTCTCGGCCAGATATCGCACCAATAGTCTACAGTTCAATCCAACTAAGTCATTCCACTTATCATTCTCTAAATCGCGTTTCGCTATCCCCACTTATAAAAGGATACTAATAAGCAATTTTCTTTTGTTAACCCTTCGTTAGGCACGTGGATTTTTGTAACGTGGTTAGGCACGTGGTCTACAATCGTAGACCATTTTAATATTATTTTTTTTTTTTCGAACTCCATTTATTCCATACAATCTGTCATAACAATAACAATAAGTACTATTTTTACCTACAATTTAAATAAGAATAAAAAAAAAAAAAAAAAAAAAAAAAATTAATATTATGACTAAAAGTGTTATTCATTTGAGTTTCTCAATAATACTTCATAAGTATATTCTGTGATTTAATGTGAGGAATATAAACTAATATTTTCACTAAAATATTTGTGTATCTTCTGTAAATTCAATAAAAACGTGAATGTATGTGTTTTTTAACATTTATTGCAATTCATAAAAGTTTTTTCTTATACCTAATGGACGATTTACAAAAGAGTTTTTATTATTCGTAAAACTTAAAATAAAAATATGTAAAATTCAATTCTTTAAATAAAAAAATAAAAGTTCAGTACAAAACTTATATGTTATGGTTTCTGAAAACTGCTTATATTTCCTCACTGAGACATTCCGTCCAACTTTCCCTCATATGATTTTTGCAAGGAAATCTGCCGCATTTAGTACACGACTTTCGGGATGATTTGTTCATATTGCGAGGGCAAATATGACAACGTCCGACATAGTTACTTGGTGATTGAGTGGGTTGTGGTGCAATGCTTACGATGCCAAGAAGGTTGTGGGCTCGCTGCCTCATTTCCATGGGTAGTCGAGGATTCTTTGATCTAACTTCAATTTGTGGTCGAATGAGCTCCCAAGCGCATTTTTCAAAAAATCACTTGGTTTTTTTCATCATTTGTTTGCTCATCTATTGCGTTATCATGGTGCATAGATGATATCAGGATCACTGACCGGTTTTATTGGGCAGTACGACACTAGTATACAATTTTCTTGGAAACCAAAAATACTTGACTTTTCTTTACGATTCTTCCTGGGAAAGAACTCTTTGGGAACTTCGCGTTTATTTTTTCTCACAGTTCCCAAATATGTAAGCTTTTTCTTTAGCATCCATAGCACTTTCTTCACTACTTGATAGTTCGGAGAGCGGATTTTTGCTGCTTTCCAATCGTTTTTTTTTTTTGGAATCAGAAACTAATTAAATTAGAACACTCTTGTAAAAAAATATAAGCAAAACTCAACTGAACTTAATTCAAATATTTAATATATCAAGTAATATTGCCGCAAGAAAAAGTAACGTCGTTAGTCACGTGGTCTACATATGTAGACCAGCACTGTTCAGACCTTGATAAAATTTACAACTGTACGTCAAACCCGCACTGAATCCACTAATTGGATAAAGAGATTAATTATAAACAGCTATTAAAAAGCTTAGGTAATTTAAGAGACAAATTTAAGGAGTTGCACGACTTTGAAAAGACGTGGTCTACCATTGTAGACCACGTGCCTAATGAAGGGTTAATTTAACTTGTACTAAGAGTTTTACAATATAATCGCTCTCCATAAAACCCGCTACCATTGTGCATTTAATGCATCTTCGATTCAAGCGGCAGTAAGGTCGATGCTGCGTCGTTGACATGCTTTTTTAGCCGCTGTCACGAATGTCATACTTAAAAGCTCAAGAGGGCTCAAACAACGATTTTTGTACTCTTCACTCGTTGAATTTTGCGAATCCAATTCCTCTAAGTGAGCTGCTCAAAAACCCACCTGCACCAAAGATACAGCATAAAACTGTAGGCCTCTCAATTTGTGGAACAAAAGACGAACACTACTACTTGGAAGAACTCGGCCAAAAACACAACCAAGGATGCACGCCTATTACACATACAGTGTATTTTTCAAAAAAATTCGCATCCCTTTTTGAGGTGGTTTCAGTCATAGTCATAAACTTTGAATGTATGATTCCACCTGATTACAAAAAGATTAAGAAGAAATCGTAAAAAGAGTTTTACTACCCAAATATTTTTTTTTATTACGTTTTTTAGGTTTACAGATTGAAATACCAAGGTGATTCTATTGAAGGTGGGATCGGTAAATCATCTGACTTATTTTTTTTTTTTTCTTTCGCTGTGTCGATGTGGCTGTCAGCAAAGAATGAAACAAGGCGAATTCATTCTTTGTTTTCTACTTTGCTAATACTTTGCTTTGACAATCAAGCGTACAAAACATTGTTGTTGGTCTAGTGCCACAACCTTTTATGAATACGTCTTATTGAACTACTGTCTGAAAAAGTTTTAACAGGTTGGATTGAAAATTTATGTTTATTATTGTCATATAAAAATATAGTTCGTGCGGTGAGAATCCTGACAACTAATAAATAAGCATTCTTACCAGTTTTATTATTTTTATAATAGGTCTATTTATAAGTTCGTGCGGTTTTACAACAGATGGCGTAACTTGATTATTATTCCATCGATCCACATTTCCAAACATTCATTGGAGAGCTACTGTCGTAAGGCACAAACGTCAGTATAAGTTTTTTATTTGAAGCGTAAACAACAATATTTTTACCACACTTGAAAATGTCGAATTTCGTGCCAAATAATGTGTTTTTGCGGGGAATTCTTCTTCATTATTTTAATATGAAGAAAAAAGCAGCCGAAAGTCATCGTATCTTGGTGGAAGTTTATGGTGAGCATGCTCTATCTGAGCGAACGTGCCAGAAGTGGTTTGCACGCTTTAAAAGTGGTGATTTTGGCTTGGAAGACGAAGAACGCGAGGGTGCGCCGCCAAAGTTCATGGATACCGAATTGGAGGAATTGCTCGATCAAGATCCGGCTCAAACGCAAGAAGAGGTTGCAAAAACTTTGGGAGTTGATCAATCAACCATTTCCAAACGTTTAAAAGCCATGGGAATGATCCGAAAGGTAGGCCATTGGGTGCCGTATGAATTGAAGCCAAGAGACGTTGAACGCCGTTTTATGGCATGCGAACAACTGCTTCAACGGCACAAAAGAAAGGGTTTTTTGCATCGAATTGTGACTGGCGATGAAAAGTGGGTCCATTACGACAATCCAAAACGTCGGGCAACGTATGGATACCCTGGCCATGCTTCAACATCGACGTCGGCGCAGAATATTCATGGCCTGAAGGTTATGCTGTGTATCTGGTGGGACCAGCTGGGTGTTGTGTATTATGAGCTACTGAAACCGAATGAAACGATTACGGGGGATGTCTACCGACGACAATTGATGCGTTTGAGCCGAGCACTGCGAGAAAAACGGCCGCAATACGCCGATAGACACGACAAAGTTATTTTGCAACATGACAATGCTCGGCCACATGTTGCACAAGTGGTCAAAACATACTTAGAAACGCTCAAATGGGATGTCCTACCCCACCCGCTGTATAGTCCAGACCTTGCGCCATCCGATTACTATCTCTTCCGATCGATGCAACATGGCCTGGCTGACCAGCACTTCCGTAATTACGATGAAGTCAAAAAATGGATCGATTCGTGGATTGCGGCAAAACCGACCGAATTTTTCACAAAGGGAATCCGTGAATTGCCAGAAAGATGGGAAAAAGTAGTAGTAAGCGATGGACAATATTTTGAATATTAAATTTGTAACCATTTTACGTCAATAAAGTTTCAAATTTCGAAAAAAAACCGCACGAACTTATTCATAGTCCTATAATAAATATAAGGGTTAAGCCATCTATACTCGTGTCGGCGGTACAAAAATGAGCATATAAAGTTTTGTTTGTGTGCTTTATATTTGGATGGAGGGTAAACGTTTTTCGAACAAAATAAGAATTCATATTTTTTTAAGACGCCTTGCATGATATCTAAAAAAAGACTTAAACGTTGAAACGTCTTGTGAGGGTCATCCATCCATATCACAAAGAGATTACAATGTCGACCTAATTGTTATTCTCTGGCATCTTCGCTCGATTTCTGAATGTGAAGAATATTAACCAACATGACTAGCAAAAGCGATGCCACTTATAGAAGGATAAGTAATGAGCAACGAATGACGAATGATTCGGCATTGTACGTCAAGAGGTTCCGAGCCAAGTATAGTATCCCTTACTTACCGAATGTCCAATCAACACAACTTTGCTTGCTAAGATAAATTTTGTATCAAAAGGAGCATAATTTCAGTCCGTCGAAACTTTAAAAGTAACGGTTTATATGAACTTTGAAGCAACTGATAGGAAAATACTTCCGGTACTGCACGAACAAGAGAAGATTTGCATGAAGTATCGGATAGGCAAAACGAACCCATCGTAGGAGAGTTGAGTTTTATATTTTGTGCCTTTGCTAGACTACGTGTGATGAGGTGTAAGACGTTTAGCTGAGCTGAGGGAACTACAGTTTTAAGCCGACTCCGAACGGTAGATATTTTTTATGAGATGATTTTTCATGGCAGAAATACGCTCCGAGGTTTGCCATTATCTACCGCGAGGCAGACACTATTAGAAAACACTTTTTCTACCATTTGGTGTTTTAATGCTCAGAAATTCAAATCTACGCACTTCCGAATGGTAGCCACCCACAAACCCATTTGGCTACGGAGGCCGCCGTACCGAATTAACTCGTCAAAAATTTTCTTACAATGATTTATTACGATTTTCGAAGTGGACTATCGAGACAGGACTGACTTCGGTTCTTGGGGATAAAGCACAACATTAGCATCTGTAAAATGTTGATGCAATGAGTTCTAACGTGGCCGTTGCCCCTTGCAGGATGAATTTCCTAAAAGCCGTTCAAAAATGGTTTAGTGGCAGAAACAATTGATGCTGTGCGTCACTAGATAACTCAATATTGGCATGTGGAATATCGCGAGATAGTGACATTCTTGGACATTTGTGGGATCGGTCTACAGCGTCCGGTATGTTTAGCGTGAGATCGGCCTACAATCAGTATTGTATAAGCATCTGATTGTCAAGGTGTTGTTATATATAATTGGCACGTACACCATTTTTGGGTGTTTGGCCGAGCTCCTCCTCCTATTTGTGGCATGCGTCTTTATGTTGTTCCACAAAAAGAGGGACTTGCAGTTTCAAGCCGACTCTGAACGGCAGATATTTTTATCAGGAGCATTTTCATGGCAGACATACACTCGGAGGCTTGCCATTGCTTGCCGAGGGGTGTTTTACCGAGATTCGAACCAACGTTCTCTCTGTAAATTCCGAATGGTAGTCACGCACCAACCTATTCGTCTACGGCGGCCCGCCGCATAAATTGACCATTATCCAAAAAAGACTCTTGCCAATTCATCTGCGGTAGTTGAAAGTACCAAATCTTGGATCTATGCATATGGGCCGGTAGCACTAAAAACAAAACAGCAATCAAAAGTATGGGTGTTCCAAGACGAGCTTAGTCCAACAAAGTTGTTCGCAGAAGAAGAATCACAAACCAAATGGTCGCCCATTTTTTTCACAAAATTTGGTTATGTCACAACTGTGCCATTAGAGAAACTTAAAGCAGTAAATTCTGAGTTGTACACAATCATTTGCTTGCCGGAAATTTTCGGAGAATTAAGGAAAATCAATTGCCGAAGACGAATCATTCTTCCCCAAGACATTGCGAACTCTTACGTATCGGCTCACACAAGAGAGTTTTTAAGCACTCAAAATACCGAACTAAGGGCCATCCGCCTTACAGCTCTTACTTCGCACCTAATGATTTCTTTTTAATGCCGAAATGAAAAATTAAAACGTGGTCAAAACAACAGTTTTTGCAAGTATTGAAAAAGTGCATTGAAAATTACTGCAAGCAAATAGAGAAGTTTAATGACTTTGAAGGGTAATATTGATTACTGTATTTTCATAATTGTGCGCAAAATATAAGGTGCAGCCCTCGTATTCTGAGCCGCGGTTACAGGGAGAAGCACTAATACTTATTTGTTAATTCATATTATATAATGTAATATATTACAAATTACAGCTCAAACTGCAAGGTTCAGTAATTCAAATATCTCTAAGGATATAAAGAAATGCCTATTAAGAACAAATTAGAATTACGCGCATTTTTATCTCTTATGAAATAGAGTCTAGAAGGAAAAATAATAATATTTTAATCACTCCATTCCCTGGCAAAAATATGCAGCGTATGTGTACCAGAAAAAATATTCACTTACTTGGTTCGCACATTCCGGGTTAACGAAGCGACATGGAAATGAAGATCTGGTGCGCCTCATTAGAAAGTCAAATGCTGCGGTTAGAATGTTGCAGCGGTGAACTGTGTGCAAAATTAATTTCCACATATGACAAGTGCGGAGCCCAAGACCTGCAACAAAAAAAGGAAGCCCGAAAGGAATTGACGGTGGGTCTGATGAAATTCTTCACAGCCTGATGAGCGTGAGAAACAGACTATTAAGTGAAGACGCAAAAAATATTAAAACGATTAGGGAAACACAACTGAGCCTTCTGCGAACAGGCCTATGCACCACCGTTGCCTGTTATTATAGCAACAAATTAAAACTAAGCAGCTGCGCTAAATGCCAGGGAAACAGGCAAGCAAAAAAAAAACAAATAGAAAGTGAGTGTAGGTTGAAGGCTCAGCGTGAATGAAATCAATGACAACAGTGTTGACAACAACAACGACAGCAGAACAGAGCGAAGAAAAGTTGTTGCTGAAGATGAGAAAAGCAGCTGAGAAGTAGCGGTGGAGCAAAGGCATCCTTTTATGCTGCGAATAATTGAAATTTATTCTTTAATATGCAAACACTCACACATGAACACACACACACACACACATGTGAATGCAAGGAATATACAGAACACATACGAATATAAATAGATGGAGACCGCATATCAGAAGACGATGAAGTTACCGCATGCAACACTGATTAGACCACAACCATGTATGTACGTGTGTGCAAGTGCGGTTGGGGAGAAAGTAGTTGGCGGTGAAGCATGTGATATGTTGCATGTGACGGTTGCGCCAACTGCTGCTTTTCTCCTCGAATATTTTCAATTTTGCATGTTTAAGTGTATAACTGCTGCTGATATGTGTTGTTGAGCAGCGGCGTTCAGCAATGCGTCTATGTTTGTGTATGTCATGCTATGTCTGTCAGTATTATATGCGGCTTAAGTCGGCGGATTATGTAGTAACGGAGGAACAACAAGCATCTTTCTAACGCGCCACTATATGACGCCAACAAGTTTCAGCCACTCTTTCTGTTTCCGCAGACAATTTCCTTTTCGGCTGCGCTGCTCCACCCGCATTTGTTCTAAGTATTTCTCCACTTTGCCCCATTTAAACTCTGTAAGCCGCTTCGCTTACGACTTTGCGCAATTTTGTCGCCTCTTTTGTGGCTGCCTCAGGCATGCAAATTATTTAGCAGCTTAGTGTGAAATTGAGATAAATGCCTTTGAGTTACGACAGTCAAAGGATATGCAAATTATTTAGGATTCCATCCTTCATTTTCTTTTTAAGTTTTTAATTTAAACTCACGCCAACGAAAACGACTTGTCGACTTAAGTTTTTCATAAATACCCGTTATAGTTCATACACATTTATACATATTTGTACATTAGGGTGCTCCAATCTCCATGCAGAAAAAAACCGGGACTATTTTTTCAACGAAATAATCAAATTTAGTATATTTTAAGAGGCTGATAGCCCCAACTGCTAGTTGCCTTGCTACTGCACTGTAGTTATTTACATACAATTATTTTAATTTTTTATTTATTTTTTATTTGATACATGAAAAACAGCAATAAATTATTATTTTGAATAAAAGGAGCACTTACTGCCAGGGCTTACGGCTCATATAAATAAATAAATACAATAAATATTTTATTTTAAGATTTCTGACAAAATATTTCGGAAGTGCTTCAAGATTTATTTTAGAGTTACTCAAAAAATCGAGTTTTTTTTAATAAAATTAGTTTTCAAAAATAGTTTTTTTTTTCAAAAAATAGCCACAGATAATAAAATTGTTTAAGCTTACTCAGTAAAACAGCAAAATGCTTGCCCGTGAGGACAGCTGGAATGCGGTTGAAAGATACTTTGAAGACGGATTACGAAAACAAGGTAGATTTCGACACAGTACAACAAAGCGAAGCCTCCCATATATATATTAGAAAAATGTTTTTCTTAATTTTGTCACATACAGAGACATAAAAAGGCAAGCCTATGCATGAAGCTGGTTACAAATGTGGTGGCTACAGTGAATAGAACTGGTCCCGGGAAGGGAGTCTCCCCAGAAGAGGACGAGGGCTTGTTTCAGTGGCCACACAACTCAACGCAGTAGACGACGGTCGCTGTACCGTACGAAGGCATTTTGAGCCCCACCTCACCCACCAAAAACAAAAAAAAAAAAAAAAAAAAAAAAAAAAACAAAAAACTTTGTTTTCAAAATTTGCACGGAATCACAATAATTAAATGTTTGATGCTATTTTTACCTTGTTTTTGGAAAATTGATTTAGTGGAAATCTTTAATTGGAAATCTAAGTTATTTTCTCACCCTCATTTCTTAACGTCCGAATTTTATTTATCGCATATATATAGGTATAAGCAGACCTCCATGGCGTTACCTAAGTCCGCTAAAATAAAAAAAAAATTTCCAAAAAATAATTTTATTAAAAAAAAAGTTCTTAAAAAGTAAAAAAATGTGTTGTTAATTTTATTAAAAAAATTTTTTTTTTTTAAATTATCAAAAAAAATATTAAAAATGTATAAAATTCATTAGTTTTATTTTTAAAAAATTGTTCAATGATCTTCAGTTCGATCCAGCGATTTCGATTCGTTTCCGATTTGTTTTGGCAGAAGTTTTAGAATATAAAAGGCTAGGAAAAATGTAAACTTTTTTGGGGACCACCCTAATGTGTATAAGCATATACTAATATGTAGACACTTGTTAATATTCGCTTCATTTTTTAAGCTCAATCATAAGGCTTCTTTATGCGCATATTAGTGGTTTATCAAAAATTCAGTCGAATGTTTTTCCTACGCGCTAAACTTTTAATTATGTAAATTGTTCTTTAGCGGCTTCGAAAATACTGAGTAGGCCATGCATAGTAGAGGTATGATTAGAATAATTATCCATAGTTATTTCTCCTTTTAATCAGCGTAGTAACTGTTTGAGCTATTTTGGCCGAGTTGAAAAAATCGCAAAAGTTTCTAAAAGGCGCCGAAAAGAAATACCAAGTAAAGCAAGGCCCTTTTCTACTTGGACTTTCGAACGTAGATAAGATTTCTCTGCCACCACATGATGGTACCGCATTAAGCCTCTGCGACTGACGTGACTTAATTTCTGCAATTCCACTGACATGGTAGTATATCAGATACCATTTCGACGACTTGCCTTTACCAAGTTTCGGCTTGTAAAGTTTTTGAAACTATTTTAATTTTTTGCTTAAAGACTTCTATTTTTATTTATTAACATATTTATTGAATTTAAAATGGCAGTTTATGTTAAGCAGGTTTTGTTCTCATTTTACAAATTAAATCTTAAAACTTATATCTATACAAAAACAACGAAAAATATTCCATATATGATTTTTTTTCACCAAATGTTTTACATTTACTTTTGTTTAAATTTAAACTCAACGATATATTAAGAAAAAAGATAAATTCAGTGGTTAGAAATTATTTCATGTTGAACGTTACTTAAGAATTCGTCCTCCAAAAGTTATGTAGGTATTTAGGTATTTAAAAAAAAAGCACAATTTTCCATATTATAATTCATTAAAAAAAAATTTTGCATTCTATATTAAGCTTAAGCTTATTAGTCTAGAGATCATATGAATAGTGTAATAAAAAGTTACAAATTTTGTTGGCAGGTCTCACAAAGTGGCTTAGTTAACAACGTATTTCACCGAACTTCGAACAGATCTCTTTATCTTCAAACAGGAGTGCCAGGGCAATCTTTCCAAGTAGGCTGGATTGGAACAAGGGGAAAATATGCATCGAAACTGGTACCTCTGTCTTCATTGACGGCTCCAAAATGAATTCACTAGTCGGAGCAGGATTTTCTGTGAATCAGCCAACTTATATATTTCCTTAAAACGGCCGAATACTGCTAGTGTTTTTCAGGCAGAAGTCTTTGTGATAATACAGGCATGCAGAATACTTAGAGAACGTAGAAGAAAGGGCGATATTAGCGTTTTCTTCGATAGTCAAGCCGCGATCAAGGCTTTGACGGCGCAATGGTGCAGATCTCCTTTAAGGAGGAGATTAAATCTCTTGGGTGTGCAAGTAAAATTTCGCTGATCTGGGTTCCAGAACATAGGTACAGAGAAGGAAAGGAAATTGCTGATGAGGTTGCCAGGAAAGGGACTGAATTGTTCTACTACCTTTCTACCCGGTCATCGGCATCCTGCTGACTGTTGTTAAAGGGGAATTGCACAACGTGTTTCTAGGAAAAGTGCAGAAAAGATGGAGCTGTATTTCCTCATGTGCTATTTTGAAATCTCTTTTACCCCAATGCAATAGAGAGAGAACTCGAGAAAGTTCTGAGGACTCCACGCCATTCAATTTCCCAACTCGTAGCTGTGTTTACCGGCCTTTGGACGATCGGCACACAAGCGGAAAAGCTAGTATAGCTATTCAAGTATTCTATTCCAGCGTATCCACACAAAACTAACTTATCATCTAAGTTCCTTAGTGAATTAGTCTCAACTTTACAACTTTGAAACAACTTTCTACTCCAGTCTTGTCTGCTCCAGTCCTTCACCTTGGTCATAGTAGTACTAACAAACGTGACGGGTTTTCCCTTTCCTGTCACCATTTTGAAATGAGGTAGCACACAACTGGCTTCACCGAACATGAGAATGGCCAAGAACTTTCTTGAAGCTTAATGTCACCTCCAAGCAGCCATACAGTGAGTTTTCCAAATCGTCTGTTACTTTGCTTTCGAACAAAGTATCCTGCTTCTGAGTGCCAGCCTAAAAACTTTGAAGCTGTATTTTGCTCCTAAAGTGCAACAAAGAGTAATCAAAGAATCACTAAAAAAGTTGAGCAATGTATGCACACTCATAGAAGAAAAATGGCAGAGAGTGGGGAAAAGTAATTTTTAATAAAATTTGTATTCTCATTATAGGATATTTGTATATAGTTCACATCATCAATAGGGTTGCAAGGCACAACTTTAAGAACTATCGAACTATCGCTGATGCACTGTATACAGACAGTATTTACGCAGCCCTGATGCGATACTTTTACATTTTTTAACTTTTACGTTTTGGAAAAAGCTCATAACATGATCCGCAAGGCTCACTAAATACACCCAGGAAAAAATTCTCAATAGTTTTAAATGAAGTATTTTTTAATTAGCGGGTATTATTTTTTATTTTACCTCTAAATAATTAATGCAAATAGATGGAACTTAAAAGTAATTGAGTACTCATTTTACACCAACTACAAATTTCACTGCACGCAATCGCAAGCTTATAAGTGTGTACATACTTCTGATGTGCCATGTGTGCATACATACATGCATACATGCAGTGAAAACAAACCCAGCCTTTCATATATTACGAGGGTAGTTTGATAGTTCAGCGACTTTTTCCTTCTTCCTGCTCAGTTGATAAGCGCACAGCCTCAAATGACTCACGCATTTTGATTCTCATACTATTTTTATTATTATTATCACTACTAGTACCAAATATTTAGATCTATTGTGCAAAGTCTGCTGAGATAGCCTATATATTACTTTTTTTTTTAATTTTTCCACACTCTGGTTTTATTGTTCCATAATTTATATGGATGCACGGCAATATTACCAAGGTGGTGTAGCCTCTTTCTCCCTAGTTCAGGTCATTTATAAATAAAGTGTTCTGAATTTTCAGTGCCCATTTCACAGAATCGGCAGATGATAGTTTCAGAGAGACCAATTTTGTTTAAGTGGTATCTCAGGTTACACTCGCCGGTAAACTAACCAGCTAAAAGTCTTAATTCTAATCTGCTGAGTGAAAGTAGATTTCCACAAATTCCTCTGCCCGGCATTAGGAATTGTTTTGCTTATCTCTGACCGATAGGATTTCGCCGGTGTTCAACGAATATCTTCCCCTCCCATTCATTATTTTGGCGTTTTGGAAGTCTCAAGACCAATTAGAGGCATGTTTGCTTCTTGTTTAGATTATCAGCCATTTTATTTCTCTCATTTCCCTAATGTTCAAACCGAGTAATACTATGTTGAAGGTTCATTCAGTCATTTAACATTTTTGATGTGGTTACAGTTGATACTTGGAGAAGAGCTTTGAAAGCCGCCTGACTATCTGAAATCCTGTAAATGTGGATTCCTCTCATTTTCCTACAGAGACATACCCTAACACAAATCTCGATGGCATTTGTGGTTAAAAACCCATTGAAATTGATCTTATGAATTTAGATTCATTGATTCCCGCCCCTGTTCTACCATCTTCTAATTTCAACCTATCAGTAGGCCATATATGAAATCCAAGTTTGAAGGTAATAGACTTATTTCCCGAGGTTGTAACTTCATTAAGAGGAACTTGAAACTTCTTAAAGAAAAGGGGCTTGGGTTATAATATAATATATCAACCCTATAAAGAATAGGAGTATGTTGAATGTCTTGTACGATCTTTTAATGTCCTTCCACATCTCCACTTTTTAGGTCGTAGATGCCTTGCAATGGGCAGTTGTTATGAATGTTCAGTAAGTCATTCTAGGGCACAGTCCACATATTTTTACAACAAGCGTTGTACAGGCAAAAAATGCTTTTATGGTTTTTGCAGTAACTGAGACAAGATGAATGTTTCAAGCGAACGTTTTTTTTTTTTTTTCAAAATTAAAACCATATAGTTCGCTTCCGTAGAGAGTTGAAGAGTTCATTCATTTAGGAGAGAACATTTGAAGTTGATCTTCATTTTCCTAGTGAACGGCAATAGCGCAGTTTTCTATGGTTTAATGGAGAGCTCTTTGTCGGTGAACCAATTGTTTATTGTGCCAAGGGCTTGTTGCATGCGATTAGAGATGGTTTCCTCATTCCAGCCTACTATGCATGCTACCAGACTTTCAGCGTAACCTTGAGTGTGGAGTCCTAGATTGTTCTGTTTAAAGATAAGTTCATCTATTACTTATATCCGCAAAAGAAAAGAGAGTACTTCCTCTTGACAAGCAAGCTCTTGTGGCGCTAATAGAGTTTATTGTTCCTCTTAGTTCTGCACTGATTATTCTACAAGTAGATTTCAGCATCGGTATAATCCATCTTCTGATGGATTTAGATATGTCCTTTTGCATTGCCTCATGGATGTATTATCGAAATACAATAGCTTTTTGAATAATAGTTACTTGACTGCGTATTGCAGTCTCATTAGATTTGCCTTGTGGGTAGGTAAGTTGAAGTTGGTACAATTTTTTTTGTGTTTTCCCCCTACCTTTCAAGTAAACGCGACCTTTACTTCTGCCTACTTCGTAGGTATACAGGGTTTGACTGAAAGTAATGAGCCTTATTTTTTTTAAGCAGTTTTATTAAACCCTTTGGCTTATACAACTAATATTCTTCAAAATAGGACCCTTGAGTGTCAATACACCGCTGGTAGCGGTCCTTCCACTGCAGGAAACATTTTTTAAACTCATTCGCCGGAAGCGCGTTCAATTCGGCTGTCACGGTTTTTTGGATCGCCTCGATGGAGTCGAAATGCCTCCTCTTGAGCTTTCTTTTCAGGCGCGGGAACAAGAAGAAGTCCGGAGGGGGCAGGGCTGGGCTGTAGGGAGGGTGGGGAAGCACCGGAACCCCCATCTTGGCCAATGCAGAGGTGCAGAGGAAGGCGGTGTGCACCGGCGCATTGTCGGTGTTCGTCTTCGACGTCCTCCCGGTCTTCCTTGAAGGACTTGTGCCACCATTTTACCTGGACAGAGATTGGTCCCCGTAAGCCTCCTTGAGTAGCCCAATGGTTTCGATACTCGTTTCGTTTAGCTTTACGCAAAATTTGATCGAGTAACGTTGCTCCAACGATCGCTGCATTTTCGCCACTGCAAAATCCTAACACACTTTTAAAACAGCTTTCACGCGCGGAGCGATGATGACTACACCGCTGTTGCCAGCAAACTGGGACCAGTTTCTAGTGGAAGGGGAAGGTCCAACGATCATTTTCCTCCACCAACCGATCCGGTTGATCGCTTGGCAGACGCTCCGCGCGGGAAGGCTCATTACTTTTCAATGAAACCCTGTATATCCTGGCAATAGACTTGTTTTATATGGGCTGGACAATGATTCCCTGCTACAAAAGACAAGGTAAAATCCCATCAAGTCCTGGACATTTGTATGGACTAAATGTCAACAGAACCCATTGGACTCGCTTTGCGTGGGCTGGCTTATTTGTCGGCTTTAGGCCTCCCCTGTCAACAGAAGTGACAAGATCTACCGGTATTAGAGACTAGTCTGAAGCTTGACATTCCGAGAAATGAGTTATCCTCGTATAGTCCAATACAATTCAACAAATTTTATCAATGGTTTCTAGCGTAGTGATGAAAGTTTAAGGCCACCTGCGCTGGTACGGCTACAAGAGAATTCAGCCAACCACTTTTTAATCGTTGAAATTGATGGAGCCCTTCCATGGCTTCGGTGATAGTCTTTTTACGCAAAATCAAAGCTTAATGATCACATGAAAGTATATCCAATTCAGATTATTCGTTGAAATTTACGACAATAAAGCACAAATTAAGTGATGCAGCCAACTCAAAATGCTACAGTTTTCTATTGTTAGATAGTAGACTGGTTGACATGTGCGGTATTGATTTTAATGTTACTACGAGAGCATTTTAAAAGATCACGTTATTATCAAACCACCCTCGTATGTGTAGATATCACCTTTAAAAGAGAAATTGCATTTTCATACTTCAAATAATTCGCGCTAAAAAATCATTAAGTAAAATATTTGCGCACACGCACAGGCTACATAACAACAACAATCAGTAGCAGTGTGGCTCAGTCAGCCAGTGTTGCAGTAATCAAGTGCTCCAACGACCCAACCACTCTTGTAGGCAACCAACCAAGCAGCTACATGACCCTTGTTAAACCCTTCACTTTGCTCTCTACCACGGCGTCACCCTCTGCCCACGTCCACAATCCTGTTACACATACCCGCGCTGCCATTATAAGCGACATTAACACTTTTACGCTGACATTTATGTCAATTACCACGCATGCTGTCACACATGTATGTATGTATGAGTGTCTGTACTCAAGCCAACGAGCTACCCACTGACTGCCATTCTCGTCGGAATGCCAACGACATGGCGTATGAGTGCTGGCTTACATTTATCTATCATACATAAGTTGGAATGTTTGTGCATGCGAGTTCGGCATAAAATTAGCGATTTTGTGGATGTGTGTTTGTAAGTAGTGTTCGAGAGTGTGCGTGGTTGTGTTTGTGTTTGTCACAGGAAGTGACTTTATAAGCGTGGCGAAACTTTTAATTTTACCACTCTCCAGTAGAAGTACTCGTAACGACAATCATATGGCTGACAATGGCAATAACTAACTTGAGAGCACAACCATCCAAGCTACACATGAAGCTGTTATGCGTTTTAATGGTTATCCTCTACACATAGCGCGTCCTGTGCCATCTTTTTCTTCATTCATCCTCAATCCACAGCTTAAGCATAGCGTGAGCCATATGCGCCGTGTTGACGCCATTCGCTCGTACTGCCTTATATGTACGTATGTACATATGTAGAAGCGCATGAAGGGGAAATTCATTAAAAAAAATTCAAGTGTTATAAATTTACTGTTATAAGCGCGTGCTGATATAAATTTCAACGATTTTACGTTGACATTTATAATTTGCCTCAACAACTAATACTTCTTCCCAGCTTCGCGCTTTTACCCCATTTCCTACCTCTGCAGTTTGTTTGTTGTCTGGGAAGTAAGTAACGAATGTTGTGAGGAAAAGTAAAGGAAAGATATTTTCCAAAGTCTAACCAGCCAGTTGTTGTTGAACTTTTTTTCGTTGTTTTTGCTCTTCTCTTTTTCTTCCATTATTTTTTACTTTCATTGCCATTATTTTTTTCCTCTTGACACATTTTTTAATTAACACATGAACAAGCGGATAAGTCAAGCAATTTTATTTCAACACACTTTAACGCGTAGGTGACAAAGTGAGAGAACAAACAGAAATATGTAGAAAATTAATCTGAGACCTGTGCGCACTGATAGTGAATCGCATACAACTGCACATACATATTGGGGACTTTTGAGAGCAAAGTGTTGTTCGTTCAATTACTAACGGAAATTAATTACCTTTTGCTTTACTTTCATTATTTTTCTCACTTTTTGCTAGCTGTTATTCTGACGTCATCGGAACTGGGGTGCTATGGGATAAATGGGCGGCTTTCATAATTGAATTTCTTAATTAATAAAAAACGCATCCGCGAGTGTACACAGTGGTGAGCAAATGTAGCCAGCTTAGTGCTGACAGAATATGTCCAAAAAAGGAGTAAAATAAAGTAAATATTTTTCTTTCACAGGATGTAAAGAAAATCCATATTTGAAGTGGCACAACCATGCTTTTTATGTACTAAAATTGAATTTTTGTTTGTGGCTGTAAGGTAGGATCTAAAATGCCTTTGCACTTATAGCGCCTGTCGTTTGCTGCGTCGAGTGGTGTGCCACTAAAACAGTCCCTCCTCTTCCTCTCCTCCATGTTTCCTCTGCTCCGGAACTATGGTGGAATTTCATTGAAGACAGAGAAGATCCAAGTAGGCGTTCTGATGAAAACTGCCTCTTCCACGCTCCTACAGGCTCATCTTCTACTAGGTACGTTCTGTCAGGCATATCAGTTAAGAGGACAGTTACTTGTAAACGGCCATATTTTCCTTGATTTTCTTTAAAATTATTTAAAATGAAGAAGTAAATATATATTTTTTTCAAAATTCGCATACAGTTTATTTATACATTCAAATAATATACACATTGTTTATTTCAATCATTTAAAATGGCGGATGTACACTCAATTCTTGCAGGATGGTCGCAGCGTGGCTTCTCAATCGGCGGGCATTGTAGCATCGGCGTCAGTGATCTGAATACAAAAAGCCACAAATTTGTTGTTTATTAATATCATAATTTCTATATGAATTAAACAAAAAAAAAAAAACAATCGCGGAATAAAATGCTTAAAAATAATTTTGGGGCGAATTTTCCTACTATTTTTGGTTCGAAAAAATTATTTTTTCGAAAAATTTTCAAAAACTTGTAAATTCACATAGAAAGTAATATCATAAAAAAGATGTGTGCAAAATTTCAGGGAGATCGGTCAATAACTTTTCGAGTTATAGTTTTGAGAAAAACGCGTCTAAAGTCGGCAACGTAACTATGTATACCTCTCCCTTCGCTCGAACACAAGGAATAGAGTCGTCACGGTTGACGATCTATAATATAAGAAATACTTAAATATACGTTCTAAATATCTTTGGACATATTCTTAAAGGATTATATTAACATTTTATGAAAAACAAAATTTTTTTTTTGAAATATTATCGGTCCCCTTAAGCATTGCTAAGTTTTTTGGCACGCAAGACTCGTTTTATATATATGCCAATATGTTGCCAATTTTCTGCATATGTTACCATTTTTCCGATAACGCTGTTTGCTCTTAAGAGACCCAGCCTGCCTTCGGCAGCTTTGCGACCTAATTTCCATCTCTCATATTTGAAGAATGTGTGATCTGTATCGTTAATAGGTGCATATCCGTAAATGCACTCTATGTTTTCCGTTTTCCCTATTTGTTTAGATATTTACGGAAATACCCATGTCCAGATAACATCTAATTAATATACCATAAAAGTTCACCTCTCCGAACTGTCTGTCATTCCGTTTATCTATGTTTGTTATAAGTCTTGTCGCCCATCTGCTTTTCGTCGGTGACTCCCAACGCTCTTGTTATATCTCTAAATTGTTGTTTTGCGCTATTACTAAGGGCACATCTGTGGTCCACTACGGTGATTATTATTCTCATTTTAGGATCCATAATTCTCTTCGGTCTCTCGCCAGATCATCTATAGGTATCGTGCCGCTCATGATGAGTACTGCTGCTTATAATATTGTGCGGTACGCTGAAGCAACACAGCGGGCAGCAGTTCTTTGAGTTTTGGCAAAAATCTTACAACACACAACTTTAATCGTGTCCGCCCATACTTTACCTCCCTATAGTAAAATAAAGGGTTTTCCTATAAGAGGGATCATTTCCCCGTAAAGGATCAATGGTTTCGTTGCTTGTGTGGCACGTAGCGGCGCCTTGTTCATATCCATCCAATTCCGGCCAAAAAATCGTTAATCATCTCTCGATAATGCAATCCATTCACCGTAACTGTTGGTCCAGCTTCATTTTCGAAAAAGCAAGGTCCAATGACTCCGCCGGACCATAAACCGCACCAAACAGTCACACGTTGAGGATAAGGAGGCTTTTCAACAGTAACTCTTGGACTTTCTGAGCCCCAGATCCGACAATTTTGCTTGTTGACGAAGCCACCGAGGTGGAAATGGGCCTCATCACTCAGGGTGATTTTTCGATGGGATTCCAGATCATTTTCATGCATTTCAACGACCCAATCAGCAAAGACACAACGTTGTTGATTATCGGCCGGCTTGAGTTCTTGTGTTAACTGGACTTTATAAGACTTAAGACCCAAATCTTTATGCAAAATACGGTGTAATGACGTTTGTCGAATTCCTAATTCTAAATAACGACGAGGAATGGACAAACCTGGGTTTTCTTCAACACCTTCGGCTACAACAGAAATATTTTCGGCTGTTCTTGAGCGACGTGCACGGGTTTTATTCTTGCCATCACTAACTTGTCCCAACAGCTCGAACTTTTTCACCAATTTCTGTATTGCGGTCCGACAAGGATTCAAATATCTTCAATCTACTTGTCAAATATCAAAAAATGACAGCTTCAAAACCGACATAGTAGGCTATTCAAAATAACACCTGTTATTGGAAAACCCTTTAGATACCGTCGTGTCCATAAGCAGCTTCCGCGCGCTTTCGATGGGGTCTCCGATGTTACCCATTACTCCTGATAGCGCTGAATTTTTTTTTTTTTTGCAGATTCCTTAACAGCGTATTTGTGTCCAATAAATCAGCTTATTGTCTGATGCCCAGTTATTTCAACGGCTTTAAAGTCGTTATGTTCACTGTGTAAGCCGACATTGTTTCTTTTAGACTTTAGATTGATTAGCACTAAATAATTTCAAAGTAATTTAACATGCAAACGTGACTCGGTTTTTAGTTGGTTTATTTTTAAATATAATATAATTCTATGAAATAAAACTACATTGAACAAAATGATTGGAACTCTGCATAGTTTTTGATTTTTTTTCGAAAAGAAATCCGTTAATCCCCAAAAGATAAAGTTACACCTCCTGAAGAAACAAAATGCACTTTTTTAAATAAGGTAAAATCGTTAAAAAGATTTGTAACTGTTTTCGAGTCCAATAACGAGGCAGGCCAATAAATTTTTATAGAATATGCACCCGTTCCTGAAGGATATCGACGTACGAGGTCCGAATCTGAACTCCGAATAGCTTCAGTCGTCGAGATATTCCGTCTTAAAAACGCCAAAATTACTGTTTTTGGCTATCTGCCAGGTTATTTGAGATGAGTGAATGAGCAGAGTGGGCGTTTCCATTTGCCTTTACTAACAAGGAAAAATATGTGAAATAAAAATAAGAAGATTACATTTTTATTGGTAGCACAGTCCTAGTAGATCAGCGCATGTATCATCCTTACTGGACTGTGTCATGCATAGTTTAGTGCACCCATATATTCATTTTTGCTATGATATCCTCCGCTATGCGTTGACTTTCAAAATTACACGTTCTGATTACGCGTCATGCATAACATCTTTTTATATGTAATACAGAGTCGGTATCAAATTTTGTGTGAAAAACGAAATTAAGTGCGCGGATGCATTCCGAATGTTGACTGTGGCATAAGGAGAAGCTACTTTGGACCAAAGCATCATTTATTGGTGGTAAAAAATGTTCTCAGAAGGCCGGGAAGATGTGAACGACGAAATGCGTGCCGACATGCCGGACGCCCGAGCACTTCAACAGCAGATGAAAAAATTGATGAACAGACGAAAAAATTGATGAAGTGAAGAAAATGGTATTGGCCAATCGTCCAAACACCGTTAGAAAAGTTGCTGAGGACCTAGTGCCATTCGATTTTTTTAAATGATTTGTGCATGAGACGGGTCGCCGCAAAATTCGTACCAAAACTGCTCAATTTCGACTAAGAGCAGCATTGCTGGAACATTGTTAATGAGATGTTGGACTCTGTCCGCGACGACCCATATTTGCTCCAGGGAGTCATAACTGGTGACGAATCGAGGGCTTATGGTTGTGACGCGGAAACCAAAGCTCAATCATCTCAGTGGAAGCTGTCGCACGAACCAAGACCGAAAAAAGCGCGCCAAATTCGGTCGAATGTAAAAGTTTTGCATACCGTTTTCTTCGATTGCAGGGGCGTTGTGCATCATGAGTTCTTACCACAGGATAAGGAATATTACCTGCAAGTTATGCACAATTTGCGCGAAACAATCCGCCAGAAACGCTCGGATTTGTGGAAGAACAAAAATTGGCTTCTGCAACACGATAACGCCCCTGCTAACACACCGTTGCTTGTGCGCGACTTTTTGGCCAAAAATAACACACTAATGATGCCGCAGCCACCCTATGCCCCGGATCTGGCCCCCTGTGACTTTTTATTGTCCCCGGAACTGAAGAGGCCCATGAAAGAAAGACGCTATGCTACGATTGACGAGATAAAGACGGCATCGAAGGAGGAGCTGAACAAGATAAAAAAATGATTTTTTGAAGTGCTTCGAAGATTAGAAAAAATGTTGGCACAAGTGCATAATATCTCAGGGGGATTACTTTGAAGGTGACAAAATAGATATTAATGAATAAATAAATAATTTTTTTCAAAACACAAAATTCGCAATACTCTTTGAACACAACAACACAACAAGTTATATCAACTCAAAGTAAGAAACTTTGTACAAAATTTGAAAAATGCAAAAAAAATTTCATCAAAATTCCGAACTTTTTATTCAGATTTTTAGAAAAATTCTGGGTATGCAATTTCATAAATCTATATATACAAGGTGGGGCAAAATCAATCACCCAATTTTGTTTTTGAATAACTGGTTACTAAATAAAAAAAATTATGTTGATTGATAGAAATCTCTATTTCGACCCTTTACCCGCTCCATTGCCTGTCTATTATTCTACAGATGCCTGGTTCACAAGTGTCAAATATGACTGACGTACGATACCGTTAACAGAAACCATAAATCTTCTGGCAGGGAGATTAATTTTGCGCCTGAGTTTCTATGGTGTAAATTTAAAGAGGCTTTAAATTCGCGTTAATTTGTGATAAGTTTTTTTTGTTGGCGCTGTCATGCATTTTGCTCCATACAACATACCCTCGTATTTTTTTCACATTATACTTGTGGAAAGGCTCTGGGTTGTCCACAGAAAAAATTATGAAAAATCAGAGGGAATTTTATCATATCAAAAATTTGACAAAATTGGAAAAGTGCTGAGTTTTTCTGAAAGTTTTGTGTAAAAAGTTTGAAATTTTGCTAAAAAAAAAGTTGATCTTTTTTTTAATTTTGCGTTAAGTTGGAAATTTTTAGTTACATGAATTTTGTTATGGTATGAACTAGGGACGTAAATTTTTGTGATCCTGCGACTTTCGGGATCTCGTTATTACAATCCCGAGATCCTTGAATTTTGATATTCACTCGACTCGAACTTCTCGAACAACTCGACTTCAACTTAAGTCGAAACAAATGCATCAATATTGTTTAAGAAGCTCTACTACGATATAATAAGTAATAAAGAAATGGATTTAATTTATATTCAAAATTGTTTCACAAAAATTTACAATTCAACACAAAAAGCCATCTGATTTCGACCAAAAAAGTTTTGTAAGCGCGAAGTGCTTTCAATGGTTCCTTTTCGCTCTAAAAGGATTTTGCTGTCTTAATTTCTTATATATATATACAATATATATATATAATTGGCGCGTACACCCTTTTTGGGTGTTTGGCCAAGCTCCTCCTCCTATTTGTGGCGTGCGTCTTGATGTTGTTCCAAAAAAAGATAGATCTACAGTTTCAAGCCGACCCCGAACGGCAGATATTTTTATGAGGAGCTTTTTCATGGCAGAAAGGTGGTTTTCGGAGGTTTGCCATTGCCTGCCGAGGGGCGACCGCTATTAGAAAAATGTTTTTCTTAATTATGGTGTTTCACCGAGATTTGAAACTACGTTCTCTCTGTGAATTCCGAATGGCAGTCACGCACCAACCCACTCGGCTACGGCGGCTGCCGTATCATTTCATATACCTTGTGAAAATTACACAACCTCGAAATTGCCGGGATTCTTGGATTTTGAAAAGATCGGTATCCCGTGATCCCGGGACTTGCATACCTAATAGAGAAAATAAATATTTTAAGAAAAAAAAATATATAAAAATAATAAAAAATGAACTATCAATACTCTGCATTATTTTACGCTGCTATTATTTTCAACGTCACTGTATATGTACATGAAAAAATACCGAAAGATAACATAAAATAATATTTCCAGCTCAAACAACAGCACATTGAAATATTCATATCAAATACCACAAATTGGTATGCAATTCCAGCTGGTTGAAATATCTTATGTGAGTGTGTAGGCTTGCTCTAGTACTTCATGCCACACCAACCAGAAAGTCAAGAACAATTCACCATAATCATTCACATTTATTACGTATTCCGAATGTGTCGCGCATGTAGAAGCTAAGAAAAAAGCGAAATTGAGCACACATTTCGAAGCACCATCCACAAACCCTGACACTTAACTTGTACACACACACACGCATCGTACATTCTTGCACACCTATACGAAATTGAAGGTGAATAAATGAGGACTGCTTTACTTTATATGCGACGAGCAATTTGAATTACGACGCTATATGCATGAATGACACTGAGCGATGTCGAAGTTGAAGTAAGAAAAAATGATGCAGCAGAAGCAAAAATTCTATAAGAAAGAACAGAAGGAGTAAGAAAATGAGAGGGGATGGGGCTGCAGAGGGAGAGAGAGTGAGATAAAGCAACAGAAGGCAGTATAATTTATGAACCTCTCATACGAATCCAGGTAGTTCATACATACTTATAAGTTTATATATTTATGTGCATTCAAATAAATACAAAAATAAATAAATAAAGGCTAGTGGCCTACCTTTGCCTTGCGCCGCAGGTAGTGAGCGCAACGAGGCGGCGTACAGCTGAAATCGTTCGTCCGCACAATAACAATAATAATTCAAATATTCATTTATTTTCACGACAATCTCTGAGCTGAATCATATTTTTGGTGTCTGTTCACAATACGTAGAGCATCAGTTATGTTAGATTACTCATCCATACGAGTACAAGTAAAATAAATATTACTCATACGCCTCCCACCCACACCATTAGATATTTTTAGTAGAACTGAGTATGCAAAGTCTGCTTCTTCTAGTGACCGCTAAAGTGGCAGGTGAATTGCAGCAAATATTTGCTATTTCTATAAGCATTTGCACGTACAGCTCGGAAACTTTCATTCACAAAAAGCAATTTCTTGGAACTGCACCCGCTGTACTTTCAGGTATTACTCGAATGTGGAACATTTGGTATTTCATCAAATTATAGCGCAACGAAGCCATTCGAAATGTATTGGAATTCATTGCATACGCTGAGGTGTTTTGTCGCATTTATTTAGCTTATTTATCTTAACGTACAATAGATTTTAGAAAAATTGTATTTCTTTTAACAACGCAAAAGAGGAAAGGAATGGAAAAGTGTAGCTAATTTTTATTGGATTCGTTTTTAGCTCACATTTGTTATTCGACTATTTGACTACTCAAGGCTAGCTTAGATTAGGTTAAAGGGGCCGGCCGTAAAACATACCGGTTGTAGTTAAGAACCTGGACCAAATATTCATTCCCGTTTCCTTCGAGATAAGTCGTTGTCGGGAGATCCGTAACCTTTTTGCGCCTTTAATTTCTTGCTATTATGGCCTCTTATCAGTCCTTATATTCTAATTAATGTGAGGAACTCCTTGGGAAGTCTCACTTTTCTTTTTGACGACATCATTGCCAGATCACCACAGGTGACACGGTGATTTCAATTTATACTGCAGCTCACGAGCAATTTACCTAATTTACCTACTTTCGGTAGGGCGAATGAGCGAAGAGTCCGCAAGTACCAATAATCCATACCGGACTCACGAATCCTAAACAAATTGGGGTGCATCAGAAGTTCCAGTCCAAACTACTCCCAATGCTTTCGTACGCATATTTAAGTTTTGCATATTCTAGAGAGTAGGCTATCACCATGACAGCAATACAACAAAATATATACGGCGGAACAATCGCCAGCTATGAGTTTTTTGAATTCATTCGCATGTAATACAGTCAATACAAATCTTAAAATACAATGGGTATGGAAGCACAAACAAATCTCAGTGGTTACCGCGTACTTCTTATTTTTCGTCGCCTGCAATTCATCTTATGTCATTCGTAAGGGCACACGAAATGTAATGCATAGTGGGCGATAGCCCCTTAGCACATACTTTACTATCTATATGTAATGCGGCAGGGGTGGCGGGCATGCTAAGTTCTATTTGCGAAAAGACAATTGCTACCGAGCGGACTGCATGGGAAGTACCCTTTCTTATAAGCATGACATCTCACTCGTTGCTGTTGATGTATTATAGTATCATTAGCATTCCCCATACATGGAGTGAGAGCCATTGGCCGAATATAAATCCGGGTCGTTCTGGTAATGTAGGACCGACTGACTTGGGAACGTATTACTCGTTGATTTTCAACTTGCTGTGCCCAGGTGATCATACCAGATTAGAAGAAAATAGTTCCGCCATCTCAGTAAGGTAGTAGCGTCCATTCGCTATGACTTGGAAGATGTTTGCGACGCAATCAAGAGATTTGAGAGCTGCTTGACTGTAGTGTTTGTGACTGTTCTTGAGCAGGGAGAAAAGCATGCCATTAACCCAATCTGGTAAGCTCCAACAATGGCAGGCTGTTCCTAAAAAGTGACATCTCTACAATTTTTATTCCTTGAATTTGGATATTAGATTCACAAGCCGCATGACGATATGCGTATACAAATAAGAACAACGGAGTTTATCCATTGAACAAATTTATGTAGTTATTTACAGTTATGAATGGCTGTTATTTCTTTGCCTTTCCAGATTTTCTTTTAACCAGCTTCTTCTCTTTGATCTCTAGTTATTTACCATCGAAGCTCGTACAGAGTGGATCTCATTCTTTGTAAATATTTCATTGCCCGTTTTGTTGAGGTTTATCCATAAATATCTTTCCGTGGCCCACTTTTCAACAGTCCAAATGGTACACCCTATCTGATCTGTTATCCTACCTTGCGCTTCTGGTAATATTCAAGGCACGCACTCAATTGCAAACACGTTTCAATGCAAATTCTTATATAAAATTCTCCTTCGTTTTTTTTCTATGCTGAAATTGCTTTTGGCATTGACCAAATAACCGAAAACACAAAAATGTCGTAAACCCAAACTGAGCACAAAAGTAAATAAAGCTAATAAATGACATTTTGGACACAGTACAATTCAGCTGTCATAAAGCATGCTTGAATAAATAAAATATCAGATGTGTAAATAAGTTAAATAAACAAGTGGAAGTATATTCGTGTGCGTTGTGTATATATGTACGCATGTGTATGTGAAATGGTATGTGTAAGTATCTTTATAAATGAAATGCTAAGATAATCCACAGATTTCTGGTAATGTGCTTCGAGTGAATTTGAAATCGGTGTTAATTTAGGTGATTTTTTCTTGTTTGGTAACCAGAAAATGTTACATCATCATCATTTTCTACTCATCATTATGCAAAGCTCGGTCTGAGCCTCAGCTTCCTCCACAATTTTTCTCCATGAATATCGGTGCATAGCCATACTACGGTAGATAGGCGCTCCTATGCTTCTAGATCGTCCTCAACGTCCTCTAACCATCTATTCCGCGGTCACCCTCTTCGCTTTTCACCACACTTGTGTGCATCCAAAATTTTGCGAGGTATTCGTGCTCCCACTGCACCTCTCTTTAGCGTAGTTCACAACTAATATTGCTTAATATTAGGTTCAATGAGTTTTGGACTCGATAAGAGAGGGCGTTTGTTTTTTTTGCTACACTCTTCATATAAACGTATGTGGAGTTTCATTTCAATCTGTCAATTCACTCTTTGTTTAAAAGCCATTAAGTATTGACGTGTCACAGTATTTTCTACAATGACAAAAATTAAGTATCGTGCGGTGATTGAGTTTTTATTTTTGGAAGGTTTAAAAGCAAAGGAAATTTATGAATAAATGTTGAAAGTATATAAGGAACTTTAGCTTCATCCATTAGTACAGTAGAAAGATAGGTTGCTGAATTTAAATGTGGTCATACAAGCATTGAAGACATACAAGTTTCCACGTCAAAGTCGTCTAAAAACAGCGACAACATCAGAAATCGTTGAAAAAATATAGACTATCGTAAGGGAAAATCGTCGAGTGACTGAAAGATATTTAGTAGAAGCCCTATGCATCTCATTGGGCAGTGTAGGTAATATTTTGACTGAAGTAGTAATTGGGTTTCAGAAGGCTTTCCATTCGCTAACAATGGAACAAAAACTGATTTCAAAGCGACTTTCTCAGCAACATTTAGAGCATTTGGAAGCAATAAATTCTGCATATTATTGAAACCCTTTCGAGTAGCTAAAGGAAACAGTACGTGAAAAAATACGCAGTTGCCAAAAGAAAAAAATCTTTCTCATCAGGAGCATTTTGACAATGGCTAAAATCCATGAATTAAAGGACGAATTGTTGGAACATCCACCGTATTAACCAGATTTGGCCCCTAGCAGCTTCCATCTATTTCCAGACCTAGAAACATGCATGCGCGGAGAGCGTGTTCCATCAAATGTTGAGGTCAAAACAGCTGTGGAAGCGTATTTTGCAGCCCTTCCAGATTCTCACTTCAGGGACGGAATTCATAAATTGTAATCTCTTTGAAACAAGTGTATTGATGTTCCAGGAGACTATACTGAATAATAAAGTGTATTTCAAATCATAAAATTGTGTTTTTCTTGTTGAACTGCACAACTTATTGAGCAACGTAGTAGCTAATGAAAATTTTATTGCATAGATAGATATTCTAGATATATAATATAATATAATAAGTTGAAGGCGTGTAAAAAATTGTTTAAGTTTCATTAAATTTAGTTCAAAATAAAATCTAATTAGTTTTACTCTTAAGTTGTCCTCAAATACCGTATGCACCCTGTATGTATGTATGTTTACCATAAGCTTTGCACAGTGCTTGGGCGGAGACAAATCCCCACTTACTTCTTCTTCTTCTTGATTGGAGCGATTAAGCGATTTTGGTCGAGTTTAACAAAGCGCGTCAGTCGTTTTTTTTTCAAGAGAAGCCAAGTTTTTCTCAACCTGATCTTTCCAACGTAGAGGAGGCCTTTCTTTTCCTCTGCTACCACCAGGTGGTACTGCACCTAACACTCTCAGAGCCGGAGCGTTTCTATCCATTCGGATACAACGCAGCCGCTGGATCTTTATTAGCTGCGCTATGTCTATGTCGTCGTAAAGCTCATACAGGTCATCTTTCCAGTGCCACTTACTTCACTGCTTCAATATAGACGTAGTTGGTATAGTAGGAATGCTTCTGAAAGAAAAATTTTTAATCTCCTTTCTAGCCTTTATTTCATCGAAAGTATAAAAGCTATGAAAAATCAATTTTCTTTCGAGTTTAGCATACTCTAGCCCTCTGGGGCCAGCAAAATACATCCATTTCCTTATTTTGGCTCACTTTTTATATAAAGTCGTCGTTTACTTGTTCTCCATCCCACAAAGTCATTGTTTTTTTGCGATTGTGAGTCTATGATATTACTTATTCAATGGAACACCTTCTATGTTCTTGCCCTGCATTAGCTAGAACCCGAATGAAATATTTCAGAGCTCTACAATATGAGAGGTTAGAATATCTCTCGGGGTTAGAGCTTCAGAGCTTACTTAGAAATCACTGACAACCACACTGTTCGGAATGGAGAGAACAAAATGTGGCTCAGAGAGAAGACACAAAAGTAACTTTAAGGGCGTTTAGTTAGTCAAAATTGTGTGGCGCGCTCAGATAATTTACTGTGAACATGTAGCAATTAAATAGAAGCAATTTTGCCTAGAATTCACTATTAACTGACGAGCTAAGGCAATTCACTCTCAACATAAGGATCTCTCTCGGGGTGTTAAAAGAGAGACTGGGATATTTGTTACTTTACAAATATCACAATTTTGGTAGGGAGTTCTTCCAAAGGCTCACTGCAAAAGCTTGACTCGGAAAATCCATTCGGAGGATCTAACAATTTTCTACTACAAGTACTACAAGTTTCATATGATCCTAAAAGTACATCATGAATAGAAGTATGAACTTCTTTGAACATAAACTTTTTTCGTTATCTATGGGCCTGGTTCACCTGGCAGGCTCCAACTTTTTCGACGCTTAGTGTTATCATAATAGATCCAATTTTCATCACTAGTGACGATGCGATGCAGAAAACCTTTTCTTTTCTACCGTTGAAGAAGCATCTCGCACACCACCAAGCGTCTCTCGACATCTCTCCTTCAATTGATGTGGCACCCAGTTACCTGCTTTCTAGACTATTCTCATGGCGTTCAAACGTGTACCGACGGTTGATCTGTCAACATCCAATTCTTTAGACGCATCATCAAAAGTTCGACATGCGTCTTCATCCAATAATTGCTGCAGTTGAGTATTTTCGAATGTTTTCGGTGCGCCTTCGCGATCCTTATCACTCACGTCGAAACTGCCACTTTGGAAGCGTCGAAACCACTCTTTACAAATTGTATTTGGCGGAGCATGATTACCGAAAATATTGATCAATATACGACACGCTTCAGCTGCACTTTTTTTTATAAGGTAATAATAATGAAGCATAACTTCCCGCAAGTGCTGCTTTTTCGGGACGAACGTAGACATTTTTGACGTCAGATAAAAAAGGATCTTTACGCTTCAAACGAATGCCAACTACTGCGATCGAGACCTCACACGTACACCTTCCAATCAACATATCAGCCATGAAACCTATTTTACGAGGGCGGAAACTTATTCCCATGCCCAATAATATGGAGCTCTTTCTAGCACGTCTCAATTTTTGCTTATAGTCGTTCCAAGTGTTTGATATTTCAGCCATAGCAATCTCTTATTGCATTTAAAAAGTGTTAGAATTTTGTTTTTCATATAAAACGCTTGTTCATACCTATATTAGAGTTCTCCAATAATTAATTTTGTGGAACATTTTGACCACCTTGCCTCTCATTTTACGGGTAAATTTGAGTCCTTATGGGGAAAAATTCAAAATGATTCCTTCGACAATAATAGTAGTCAGATAATTTCATTAGGGAAGCAGGAAGATACAAAAGCGGGCTGCTCGCTGAACCGTGAAGAAGCTCAGCAATATTATGCATACTTGTTGAACTATGGTCACTTCTTCAAACCTCTCCAACAGCTTTTTTTATTTTTGGTGGGTGAGACAGGGTTCAAAATGTCTTTGCACTTACAGCGACTGGCGTCTACGGCGTTGAGTGGTGTTGCCACTAAGACCATCCCTCTTCTTTTTCTAGGGAGGCATCGTTCCCAGGACTACTTTCTGCATTACTTCGGGAAGGCCCTGAACGGGATCCAAAGGACTCGTTCTATTCACCCACGTCTGGATCCTCCATATTTGTAGCCAATGCTATAGATTCGTCTTCCTGTGTCTTTATGCCGAGTAGTACGTCAATGCAAGTTAATGACTCAAGTGAGCGTGCTTATCGGCGACCCCTCAATTTCAGTCAGCCTCCACTGCACTGCTGCTAATGGTGATGCTACTATTGAGTGCTGCCCTACCTTGCGCTCTCAATCGATGTGGCGGAGTCGCATTTCGATTTTAGCTGCGATGGCTCGAACTGGCTCCCTCTTCCCGCTGGCTGAACACATATCTCTCGTGAGGGTGTTCAAGGCTATTGGCAGATCCAAAACTCTTTCTAGTGCATCTCTTTCTTCTTTAAAGTGGGCACAGTACAAAATTTCATGCTCTGCTCTCTCCATCGTATTGGGGCAGTCTGGATAGAAAAGGGTGCCTGCTAGCTTAAACCAATGTAGGTAATCTTGAAAACAGCCGTATCCTCTGAGCAACTGAGTGTGCTAGTGATATATGTCCCCGAGTTTTCTTGTAAGCCGCCTATCAGTGCACGGAATGAGTTTGCGTGCCCAGTGCCTGCTTTGAGACAGCTCGCAACGGTGTTGCCATCTTCTAACTATCAGCGCCAATTTTGAGGCTTTTTGGCCCAATGCAGGCCGGGCCCCCCTCATCGACCAGTCTGACTTTGCAAAGTGCATTTAACTTCTATGCGCATAGACTTAATAGCTGCAATGCATTTCTAGAGCAAACAGTAGTAAATTTTTTCAAAAGTTAAAACTAAAACCAAAAGCTTTTGAAAATTATCTAATCAGTCGAATTGATCAGAATTTCACCAACACTAAATGCCATTTGCTTGAGTAGACAAACGACAGTTGCTCGAATGAATTAATTTAATTGTTTGTCGCACACACCACACACAGGGTGGCTCAATGACCTGTATCTCCTGTAGCAGAAAATAAAAGTATAAATAAAACGCACAAAAATAAACTTTGTTTGTTTATTAAAGCTTCGCTAAAAAATAAAAAACTTTGACGACATATGGCAACCTCAGCTGCCAACGGTTTCTGTCTCTATATAGCGAATGCTTAGCTCGGAAGTTATTCGCTCTTAGGGGGCGACTAGTTGTTGGGGAATTACCACAAACCAAAAAAATGTACAGGACTCAAATCCGAGCTCCGCACTAAGTGAACAGCTGGTCGATTATTTGATGGGTTGTATGACATGCTGTGTCATGCTGCTGAAACCAATAATCGTCCGACTTTATATCTTCAATTTCAACCCACAAAAAATCGGTGATTATTGCTCCATAATAGCAAAATTTTTTTGTAAAGTAAAGAATAAAAAAGCAATATTACACAAATCGAAAAGAAAAAGGGCGTGATTTTCGTCCCGCTGTGTGTGGAAGAACTAAGAAAAGAGTGCCAAAATAGCTAAGTTTTGTAAACCAAAATGTGAAGTTTGATTAGGTTAATGTAAACACGACAGAGATTAAAAAGATATTCAAAAATGTTGCTTATAAACTTTGAAATATAAACAAAGCTCTGGAATAATTACGTCAGCTCAACAATTGATTCTTCAAATCCACAGAGTCCTGAGTAGCATTACGCAAATTGTATTTTCCCTATAATTTCTGAACTATTTGGAAAAATTTCTACCTGAAAATATAATATTATTATTATATCTTGGTTTTTTAATAATCCAGTGCCAGTTTTTGTATCCCCAGATGCGGCAATTTTGTTAGATACGGCAAATTAGCTTAGCCACTACCACAAAAGTGCGTATCGCCTAAGTCTTATTTTTTATAAACGCCGTGCTTGGGCAGCATAGCCCTTTTTTATGGAAATATTTACCAAAATTGTTAAAATAAAAATATTCACAGAAAAAACGAAAAACATTTATTTGTTTCGACCACCCTGTATGTGTGCAAGATTGGCGAAAAATGTAAAGAAGGAAAATAGAAAACACCATTCAATTACTCAGTCGTTAAACCAGGAAATTAAAGAGTCAGTTGTATGTCGAAATTGAAGTGCGTTGCTAGTGGCGCTGGCCAAGAGCGTAAAAGCTATAAAAACAAACAACTACTGAAAAAAAACGATAAGTAAAAGCGCTGACACAGTACAAAGCCAGCGAAGCGTAATTGAATGGTGTGGAGCGTAAACGCTGAAAATTTAGGATAAGACACACAGCAGCATAAAAATAAAGCCTCCTAAGTAAATAAATAAACCGAATGAGGAATAAAAATTAAAACGAATAAAATAAATTTAAATTGAAATGACTAAGAACAACTAAGAGTAAAGTCTTTCATGGAGTAAATTTAGGTGGCTTATTTAAGTTTCGCTTCAGCACAAAACTGTGCAGTTGCTAATAAAATTCAAGATGTTTAGCTTTAAAGTAAAGTATTTTTAAGGGAATGAGAAGCTAATTTTTTCCTTTGAAATTTTCTTTTTATAAAAGGAAAAGGTTACACAAACAAGTATATTAATAAATCAGGTTAGTATGATGCATGAATCGAATTTTTGGCCAAGTGGCTAGTAAAAATTAACTGCTTATAAAAACTCTACCTATGCAGAGAGTTAATAGAAAGGAATTCAAATTCTTAAATTGAGCCATATGGTATACCATTGATATGGAAACCACGCAGATGCTGGCACCAAACCAGATCTTTTTATCAAAACGAAATTGAACTTAAATAAGCGCACAGCGATCAAGACATTGCATTCAATCGATTTCTCTCTGGTCTCACAGCTGATAAAAGCGCAAAGTATTCTTTTGAGAAGGATTAAGTCTTTCAATAGACCAATTCCACACCATACTCCTGTTAAATTTGGCTTGAGCTAAGACAAGCGAGCAGAACGCAAATGTATTTACTAAACATTTGGGAAAAATTTTTAGCCCTTTGGGGCATTGCCTGTAATTGCATGTACGCACTGTACAACGCGTTGATACAACAATCGCAGCGTGTGTGCTGGTCGTAGGGATTGTTGATACAAAAAGGCAGCGTGTATACGTTGCCTTAGTATTTTTGTTCCTCGCGTTCGTGCAGGTTGATAGAGTTAGTGGAAGTTTGATTGTATTCGAAAGCAGTTGGTTGTTTGGTTGGTGCTATTTATCGTTCGCAGCTAAAAGAGACATTTCTAACATTTATTAATATTTGATTGTGTAAAAAATATTTGCATGTACATACACTTAAAATTGGCCTATAATAATAAATAAAAATATTCCTTGGAAAGATCCAAAGCCCTAATGAAAGCACCAGTGAAGAATGCTACATTAGAAGAAGTTGGTAAGAAAATAAACAAAATTAAGCTTAAAAAGTCGCCTGGATGTGATTGCATTGGCAAATGACCTAACCAAATGTCCTTTTTATTCCTATTCACCAATTTGGTTTCAGAAAACACCACTCAAGGCCCGATCACATAAACAGAATCGTAAGTACCATAGAAAGCGCTATTGAAAAAAGAGTGTTCAGCCGTTTTTCTTGATGTTTCGCAAGATTTCGAGAAATTATGACGCAAATGGCTCCACTAAAATCTTAAACACAACACTGCAAGGTGCTCTCGTCATATTTTAATAACAGGTACGTTTGAGTAAAACACGAAAATGCATATTCGTCCCTAAAAAATACACACTCAGGCACTCCTCAGGAAACCATTATGGGTCCTCTGTTATATCTCCTGTATACCCACGACCTACCGTCAGCAAATCAGCAAGTAACTGTAACATTTGAAGATAACACTGTCAAACGTGAAGTCGATAAAACTATCGAAAACGCAACGAATAAGCTACAAGAAGCTGCTAACCTTATTACTGGCTAAACAAAGTCTGCACATACATTCTGCCAAAAAAATATCGGGAACTGTTCATTTAAAAAGCGCGCGTTACAGATATATTTACATTTTTTTTTGCTGGAATGTTGGTACAACTGTCCTCCATGGTGTCGCAGAGTATGAGCGTGATCAGTTAGTTAGCTTGTTCTTAGCATTTAATTATATCAGTCAACCGCAGGTCTGGTTGAAGACATGCTTGAGCAAGTGAAATCGAACTGAACGTTTATCTAACGCATCATAACAGGTAATGTGACGTGGGTATATAAGTTTGACATGCAAACCAGTCAACAGTCAACAGGCGGCTAAATGCCGCTATCCGCATGAGCCGAAACCCAAAAAACCAAGTCAAAGTCGGTCAAAAGTGAAAGGCATGCTACTCGTTTTCTTTGATTATCTTGGTGTTATGCACTCGGAATTCGTTCCAAACAGTTCTACGGTAAATAAGGAATATTATTTGGATGTTATTCTCCACAATAACGCACCGTCTCAGAAGGTTCATATTGTGAACACTTTTTTGACCAAAAACTTGGCAAATACCATCGAACAACCACCATATTCACCGGAGTTAGCCCCCTGCGACTTTTCCCTTTTCCCAAAACTTAAATTGCCACTCCACAGACGCCGTTTTGAGTTGATAGACGGCATTAAGGAGAATCCACTGAAGGAACTGAAGAAGATCTCTTCAAATGCGTTTAAAAGGTGCTTTGATGACTGGACTAATCGTTGACATATATGTAATACTTCGAATGGAGCCTATTTTGAATGCGGCAAAATAAAGTTTGATAATTAGGCAATTATTTTGCGTTTTATTGAACAATTACCGGTACTTTTTTGACAGAATGTATAGTGTTTCCCTAAAAAACGCTACTAACAAGACAATCTTCATCGACGAGCTCAAAAATCTAGTCATAACACTTGATACCAAACGGTGCTGGAAAGTTCATGTAAAGAAAAAACGAGAAGAGCTTGACTTGAAATTATATAGGTAAGCTATATTATCTCATTGGTAGGCGCTCAAGCTTATCAATCCACAACAAATCACTTATTTGTAACCCAACACTAAGACCGGTTTGGTCTTACGGTATACAATTTAAGGTATAAGATAGCCAAAAGTCACCTCTAACCAATGTCTATAAAACAAAATCCTGCGAAAAATAGTAAACACGCCATACCACACCAGGAAGAGTGACCTTCGTCGTGATTTTGGCATACCAACTGTGACTGATGTATCGAAGCAATTAGCCATAGCTCACATCAATGACTGAGAAATCATATCAACGATGGATGTCAATATATTGATGATTGAAAGCAAAAAGCCACATGTTCTATTGAAAGTTTAGTAAAAGATTAACAAAATATTGTAAAAATTGCGAAAAAGGTGGTGCGAAAGTCTGGAATTGCAACATTAGAAAGCGGTTTACTTCTGTACATAGGTAGTGAATATTTCACTTTATAATAGTAATAAATAAATAAAATTCTTATTTAGTCATTCACAAAAGTGAATTTTTTAATATAAACAATATTTCTAACCAATCGGTATTTGGTACTTTTCCAACAAGGTAAGCTATACTACAAAGAGGCTGGAAGTGGGCCCCCGTTTTTAACTCGGCATACATTTTCGCCTTTTTCTCTACCCGAAAAAGTGCGGATAAAGTGATACCAAATAAAGAGCAGCTGACTTAATATTAAAATAGAAATAGAAAAAAATGCTGCTGCCACTACATGAAAATAAAATTTCAACATTTCCAAACTAAAAGCTTTTATTACGTACACTTTCTCAATTCTATACACAAGTGTTCCATACGGCGTATACGCAACACGGCAATGTGTTACCGAATAAATTCCAATTTACGCTGACATCGACGCGTACAAAATGCATTTTCATTCATTACAAGAGCAAAACACGTCGGCCACAACAACAGGCATACAGCACTAAGTATGTTTACGCGTATATGTGGGTATGTATGAGCTTGTATATTTATGCATGTAGTAGTAGACAGCAACAAGTAAAAATTCCCGCTGCACTTCGCCTGCCTTTTTAAATATGTGTGCATGTATGTGTAAGTGAGCGCATATTGCTGCTGTCAAAGTGTGAACAAAGCGATCGTTATCGGTAAAAATTGTATGTGGGTACGTGTGTATGTGCCTACGATGTACTCTAAGTGAGTGCGAATATACTTTTCGGTGAAATTGATAGCCTGACAGCAGAGGCAGCGCCGCTTCCACCTTTATGTTCGATGTTAACCTTATTTTTTCTCAGGAAGAGAATAGCATCAAAGGCGGAATCCCTGTTACTATTAAATTTTAATACAAACTATCGATCCCCTTTCGCTGCCATCGTTAAGTGCTTTTTTTGGCCATATTAACGATGTATTTGTACGCATCTGTATTTAATATCGCCTGGCAAGGCGTTGGAAAGGCCACGCCAACAGCGAATTAAAGCCAAAAAACATCACCGCTGAGTTGCGAAAGTGGCTGAGTGTGCAAAAAATGCTGCTAATGGCAGCGAAAAGTTCAAATTTTCACACCGCCATCGTCGACACTTTACAACAACGCATTACAGCCGCACGCAGGTGTTAGAAATGGTGAAATTATTAAGCATAGCTGAAAGGGAGTAAACGAAAAATCGCTTCAAATAAATTGTCACTTTTATATTCTTAGTAATTCTATGAGAAGAGCAGAGGTAGAGAATTAATTATTTACAGCGTAGCAAAAACTATGCATCAAATTCAAATTAACCCTTAACTGCCTAGGGATCTCGCCATAAATCAATCACAACTCCAAAGAACTATTTAATTGTTGAAGTGAAACTTCTTAGGCGTCGATGGACGAGCGAGAATGGAGAGTAAAAATTCAAGGCCATGCAACGTTTTGGACATTTTCGTTCCGCGAGAGAAAAAAGATATAACGTAGAGGCAAAGGAGAGAGAGAGAGAGCTATACCTTATATATATCTTAGATACACTTTAGGCTACTTTTCATCAGTTTCTTTGTGGTTGCTAATTTCTAGTGAGAAATAACACTGCCTCTTTTTTACGCTTGTTTGTTGGTGCAAACTTATAGGAAATATATTTTTGGTGCCTACTTTTTGGCGTTACATTTCCTTGGTGCCTAATGTTTGGGGCGTTTTTTGGTCCCAATTTTTTTGGCGTTTTTTTCTTTTGGTGTCTACTTTTGGCGCTTATTTCCGTTTCCTGGGTAGTGCTTGTGCGTACTATAAAGTGCTATCCATTCCGGCGTCGGATTTATTGGTATTGCCTTGCGGTAATTCGCTGTCTGGAATCGGCATTTATCTACGCCGGTCGACCCGGTCCCCGTATTTGGTAAATTTTGTCTATTTGAATTCTCTGGAAATGTTGTGAATTTATTTAGATATATATTCTTTCTCTCTCTCTCTCTCTCATTCTCTCTTGGGTCTCTCTCACTCTCTCTCATTTTCTCTTGGGTCTCTCTCTCTCTCTCTCATTTTCCCTTGTGTCCCTCCCTCTTTCTTTGTCTGTCTTGAAAGTTTCACTTCTGTTATGTGTAGTACGCAACACGCACTTTTTTATGTGAGCTTTATTGGAGGTACCTTTTCCAATAAAGGTTTTTTAAAAGATCACACGCCTCAACAACGTTTACGAATCGTACAATTTTATTACGAAAATCGATGCTCAGTGAAAAGTGTTCATCGCGCGCTCAGGCCAATTCTTGGTGTTCAGCGATGAGGCCCATTTTTGGCTTAATGGCTACGGTCGTATTTGGATTGAAGAGCAACACAAAGTCATTCGAAAACACACATTACATCCAATGAAAGCAATCTTCTGCCGTGACCTGGAAGAATCATCGGCCTATATTTCTTCAAAAGCGAGGCTGCCACCAATGTAACAGTGAATGGCGAACACTATTGCGGTATGAAAAAGGAGTTTTTGATGCCGAAGGTGACCTCCACAATATTTGGTTGAAATAAGACGGCGCTACTTGCTATGCAGTCCGTGAAACAATGGATATTCTGCGTCATCGTTTCGGTGAGGAATTTATCTCCCATCTCGGACCAGTGGATTGGATATCGAGATCGTATGATATCACACCGTAGGACTTTTATTTCTGGCGGTATTTAAACTTGAAATGCTTTGCAGGTAAATCAGTTTTGATTGAGGCATTGAAAGCACACATTACTAAATTTTCTCCCGAGATAGACCCGAAGTCCTTCAGCGAGTCATTCAAAATTGGAGTTTAGGGATGACCGAATTACGGCGCAGTTACGGTCAACATTTGAACGGGATTATCATTAAAAAATAAATGTGATGAATGGTGGTACATAAAAATAATAAAGATTGCCTAATCAATTTAAATTTTTGTTGTTTTATTTCAATTTAAAGTTCAATTCAATTTAAAAATCAATACCTGTGCGATTACTTTACATATATACATATACTTACATATATACATTTATATATATAATTAGCGCGTACACCCTTTTTGGGTGTTTGGTTGAGCTCCCCCTCGAATTTGTGGTGTGCGTCATGATGTTGTTCCACAAATGGAGGGACCTACAGTTTTAAGCCGACTTTTTCTTTTACAACGGATTTTGATGATTTTTACATACTTGGAAAGGCTGACACTTCTGCAATTAGACGTCTAAATTTCGAGTCAATCTGAGCAAAGCCGAGCGAGTTATAGCACTTTTAGTGGAAGGTAATGTGTCAAAGTTTCAGCCCAATCAGAGCAAAATTGAGGGAGTTACAGTAATTTCCAGGAGGAGATTTGACGGTTTTTTTCCTGGAAGGTAAAGTTTTAGGCCAATCAGAGCAAAATTGAGGGAGTTACAGACATTTTTCCGTGGTTTTATTGATTTACAACCAATTTTCTGAGATCTGTATATTTAGAAAGCCTGACACTTTTGCAGTTGCGCGTCAAAATTTTAAGCCAATCATCAGTACAGGTTTAATCCCAGCAAATGTTTCACGATTTCATCTTCGTGCCAACAGAATCTGCAAATTCCACGGTTCAATCTACAATGATGATGATGGCTTATTGGTTTCCAGCTGACCACTGGGCGCGTAGTGCCAGAACAAATTTTGGTAAACGTGCGCCCATGTCAGGTGTTCATCCATACGATCAAGATTATCTAGGTTGCAACGTCGCCATGAGCCCCTTGAACGTCCTCTATGGTATTTTGTGCTTCCTACGGATTCCACTGTAAGGTAGCTATTCTGACTTCATGCGGTGATTTTCGCAGAGTATACCCTTTTCAGGTCCATTTTCTTTGACAAAAGTCAATATTTATTGGCCTTTGGTTACGTCTATTGAGCAGATCTGCATTTGAGATCCAGTTTTCGGGCCACCAGTTACGGAGAATTCGGCGAGGACAAGGAGTTACAAACGTTTGAATTTAGTTTGATACACCGTCGAATACCAGCCAAGTTTGCCAGCCATATAGGAGGACGGGTTTAACATTATTGTTGAAAACAACGAGCTTAGATTTTACGGATACGGTACACTAGACAGGGCTAGTTTACTGGGACGGCAGCCCTTGGTCGGGAAAAACCCGAGTCATTCCGGTAACGTAGAACCGGCTGCCATGGGAATGAGCATGTTTAGTTTTTCTTATCAGCTGCTTCGAATACCAAACTAAGAATAATGTGAATCAAGAAAAAGATTTGAATTGAATTGAACTGTGTAATAACGTATTTTTGCTTTTGTCAACATAGTTGTAATACAAATGCCGCCTGCAACCAGCATATCCTAGAATCTTGTCAGTTCATATGTCCTGAAACAAAATTTTTCTTCTAATGTTGATGTAAAAAGCATAAGCAAATATTTTGTGCAACTTCTAACCTTTGGTTTACTCGTTTGACTGAGGAGGGTATGCACCTCGTCAGTTGTGCCTCTACACGCGCTTTACGAGGCGAGAAACATTTTGAATGTTCGCCGGGTGCAGATCCGTTGGACACTCAAGGTAGTTGTTATGCGTGCAAAGTTGTGCTTAATTGTTGTTTTGCAGCTAACTCTTCTTAGCTTTGCTTGAATAAAAGTAGTTTCTTTGAGTCATATGGCACAATAGTTCCATTTTGACCTGATTGCTATCTTTTGATCTACGATAAGCAGAAGCATTTCTACACATCTACGAACTCTATGAAAATTTTCAATACAAAGTAGAATTTTAAGCTTCGGTATTTAAGCCTCAAATGTGTACCCAATGGAGTTTCATACTTGTGAATTAGAGTTAGGAAATTCACATATCTATGTTTTTAAATAATTGTTGTTATCCTTAGAGTACAATTGCATTTAAAAAGTTTTTGTGTTTTCTGTTTGACTCACACTTTTATTTAGGTTTTCGTGTTTTTCTATTCTTATGCCTCCGTTTTTAGAACTCCTTTGCAACTTTATTTGTGTAAGTAGTTATTTGTGTGTAGTTATCATAACCAAAGCACATAATAACATTGTTCTGTACGCAAATAAACAAATAATACCGAGAAAGAAATTCTGTTATCCTGTATCCAAGTACAAAGTTAAGGACACTGGGGACGTTACAATAGAAATGCATTGAAAAATACGACTAAAATGACAAGAATACTATATATATCTGTATGTATGCGTGCGTAAGCGTGTATTATGGGCAACTCTTCTGGGTTTTTGAAAATCTCAACAAAGTTTCTTTTGGCAAAAGCGTAATCCCAAAAGGATTATGCGCGAATTTCAAGCACTCATTGACACGACTAATACATACATACATATATATAAATATATACAGAGTGCGTAGGAGTATGTGATTCGTTTGAATGCTTATGTATAGATATTTGAGATACTTAAGTTCAGTGCGTGAATACACTGAAAACTTCAATTATGGTCTGAACCTCTCAACTTTTCAGCAACTTTTTGCACTTCAACTGTCGACTCATTGGATGTATATTTACACTAAAAAAAATCACGAATTTTACCAAATGTTGTTCTTAAAGATTGATTATTGCAATAAAAAGTTTCAATAATTTTAATGCGTTGTTCTAATGTCTAATGTTCTTCCGCCTACTTGACAAATGTTAGTGATGAGTTAAAAAAAGATACCGTCTAGAAATTATTCACCACTCACATCCAGGCAGCATTTTTGAAAAATCCTCGAGAAGATGGCGCTCCCTATCGCAAGATTTATAATTTTTGCAAATGGCGTCTTATGTCAATCATATTTGACACTTGTAAACTAGGTAGCTGAGCATACAAACAGACAAACAGTGGAGTGCATAAACAAAATAAAGTTTTCCATGACTAAGATTTTTTTTGTTTGTTTTTTTAATAAACTGTTAATCAAAAACAAGGTTCGATAATTAATTTTACCAGAAACATAAGCAGTAAAATTAAAACTAAGTATTTTCAATTCATTCCTTACTGCTTAAGAAGGTATTTCCCTTCTTATTAAATTGTGCTTTAATCGCCTAAGAGATTTTGACTTGCGCGCCAATCGCTTTTTCTTTCACTGGCACGAAAACAGTTGCCAATTAACGTGAAAACCAAGTCTAAATAAATCTTTAACTACTACGAAGATGACCTTCCCTTTTCTCTAGCAACGCAACCAAGTACTGCATCAAATACTTTCAGAGGTAGAACGATTTAATGGATGCAAGAAACAGCATCTAGCCAAGAGAGTCACTGAATGTTTATTCGCTATGTCACTGTAGCTTTCGTATAACTTTTATCTCCATTGCCTGCAATATTCGACGTCACGAACGTGCAAAGGTCAATAAACCTTCCGCAAAAATTTTCCCTCGAGCACTCCAAGGACTACCTCGGCTAACGTTGGTACAAGTGGGATTAGGGAATGGTAATTGGGACGCCCCATGCTCCACTAGAAGTTAAAGGAAAAAAATATGAAATATGATAAATAATATGGACCATCGACCTACTACGGCGTAGTTTTTGTTCATTTGGAAGGGATTTTAATGCGCAATTGATTACGTAGTCGGTTGTTGGTTATAATAGTTCTTCTAAAGAGTGAACGTTATTGAACTAAAATGAACTTCTCCAACTTCAAAATTATTGTGTTTAGTAATGACTTAGGTGCCCCGATGCGTGTATGTTAACTGTTTCTTGTTAGCACTGTGTAACAATAAAGTCACTGTTGTTTTGAACATGAACTTATGGCTTGAAACATAAATTTCAACGAAAAACACTTATTGCATAGAGATTTTTTTTTTTGTATATTTTTATGAGTAGTAGAGAGAGGACCCAGAATGAAATGTTCGAAGGAATATATTTCTTTTAACCCTCTAACTCCGTTTCTAAAGTTCAGTTTTGGCACTTTTTAAATAAAGTATCAAAAAGACCCACTAAGAGAAGCAATAATGAGTTCAAATGTTTCACGAAAAAATTACCTTTAAAATGCCATTTCGTACGTCCGCACTTTCTATTTTACTCAGCTTGATATTTTAAGCTTTATTTCTAATTTATTTCCTAATTTAGCTCCTACATAAAAGATTTTTCCGGCATGGGTCAAACCCTTTAGAAGTCTTTATATATTTATCCGCTGCTATTATTCTGCAAAAGAATTTCTCCCCTCCAAAGATGATTTCATACACTGCAACAGGAAATAGTTTATATCAGGTCAGGCCATAAGTTCCTACGGTTTTTAAAGGTAGTTTCGAAATTAATAAAAAATATGTTTAAAGTATTAATTAATCAATAATGTATTTTCCTTCATTATTTACAATGTCTTCCCAACGTTTAGGCAAATTTTTAGTTCCCTGCTCACAAAACTGTTTGTCCTTGGAGCCAAAATTCGCTTCGATATCCCTTTTTATAGCTCCTTTTGAGGAATAGTTCATGTTACTCATATGGGATTGAAGTCACCGGAAAAGGTGATAACCACAAAGTGCAATATCCGGAGAGTATGGTGGATGCGGCATTAGCTCCCATCCGAGCTCGTTCATCTTGCCTAATATTTGCCTTGCAGTATGAGGTCTTGCGTTGTAGTGGTGAAGCAAAACTTTGCGTATATTCACTAAAGACGGTCGATTTTTGTTAAGTACCTCATTCATGTTTGATAGCTGATGGGAATAATAATCAGCGGTTAGCATCCGGTTTGGTTCCAGAAGTTCATAGTAACCGATCATATCCCACCAAATAGACAGAAGAATCTTCTTGGGGTGAAGGCCATCTCTAGGGGTCGGTTCTGGTGTTTCATCTTTATCTAACCATTGGCGTTTGCGAACAGGATTATTATAAGGACCCATTTTTCATCACCAGTAACGATACGATTAAAAAACTTTTATTTTCAAGCCGTTGCAGCAGCTGAGGACACACATGAAGGTTGGCTACGGAAAGTCTATGCGGAGCCCATTTTCACAGCTTTGAAACCTTTCCCAACTGAACCAGGTGCCTGTGAACTGTTCCATGCGATGAATTTAACCTCTGAGCTATCATATCGTCTGTCAAATTTGTCTCAACTTCCACGAGTTCGAGCAAGGCGTCGGAGTTAAAGACTTCAGGACGACCAGCGCACGGGGCATTCTCCACGTCGCAGTTATCTCTTCGGAATTTTGAAAACCACTTTTGCGCAGTCCTTACACGCATGGTATCCTCTCCGTGAACAGTGTTTATTTCTGCAGCAGCAATTGTTGCATTTTTACCACTTTTCTAGAAAAATACAAAATATGCCTCTTATACGCGTTGGAAGATTCCATTTTATTTTTTAACAACACGTGCTTCTATCCGCGATTAAAATCACTTGTTGAATGCACAATATGTCAAAGAAAATATAAATAGTTCCGTTATATTCCGCGAATAATTTGTTGTATGCAAAAATCGTACAAAAGTGAAATTATGGGTAAAATACGCACGAACTTATGGATTGACCTGATACATACTTCGTACAGCGCTACATAGGTGATAGACCCATTTACGTTGCTTCTTTAGACAGTTAAATGTAGAAGTAACACCGGGATTGCTGAGGCCGTTAATACAAATATTTGATTTTGGAAACGCCATATACAGTAGATAGAACACTGCGAGTATCAGTCGGCGGTATTTTTGTAGGCTTTCAAACAGTTACTCCGAAAGAGAAAGCGAAGATCTGTCGCATATCAGCAACTACTATCAGCATACTAACTGAATATCGCATGTTTCTTCTTAAAAATGGTGCCGAAATAAATTTTTTGGCAGAAGATGATATTTTCTGTTCAAACTTTTTGGAAAACAAATTTATGTGGCCAGTTTTGAAAAAGAATTCCTCGGATTTTTCTTTCTTATTTTTTACCAATAACATTTTCTATCAAATTTTTTTAAGTATATTTGTCTTTAAAAATAAAAAAAAATAGAAAAATGATAAATGTAACCCAAAATATTTCAATAAATTTAAAAAAAAATATTAAAATCCCAAAATTATTTAAAAAAATCAGTTTCCTTCTTAATATCCGGAATTACTACTACAAATGAACCAATTTTTGCAAAAATTTGCGACATTGCCCAAAATACCTGGATCACTTGACATGGAATCACTCAGAAATGAGTCTGGCCGACTTGAAAAATGTGTATAATATTTTTTCGTACAGCGGCATCAGACTGAGAGGGACCGCGCAAAAATTCAAAATAGAATTATTTAGCCACTTTGGAAAAATCTTTTGACAAAAATATACTTTTTTTAATATCTAAAAAGGCACAGCACCTTAGTTTTGTGCAAGCATGAGAAGAAATTTTTCTGTATATTTAAAGATCACAACAGCGCGCACTCATCCACAAATACAGTTTGAAGAAGGGTAAGATCTTTTGATCTAACAGTACTACAATGAATCTGTCCTGGTTTGTATACTTTCATATGAGGATTTGGAGCATTTTTCTTTAGACTTTTAGTTTCTCATAATAATGTTGCATTTATTATTTCATCCACTAAGGCTGTAAAATTTCCGTGTTCTTTTCTCAAACTATTTCACTCTAACTAGGCAAAAGTGTAAATTTTCCTAACCTGTACAAAATACGAGGGCGAACGTTGCCCAGCAGCTTTTAATTTATCTGTGTAAATGAGTTCATCAAATTGGTTCAGCAACAACTGCAACTGTTACAATAAAAGGGAAGTCAATCGTAAATTTTTATTATATTCATTACATAATTTAAGGAGTGGGCTGAATATTTCCCGATTCTTTGCCATGTGAAATATTTAACATTTTCATAACATTGCCATATAATGAGATAGCATTTTTTTTTGTTTTTTTAAGAAAAGAAAACATAAAATATTATATATACGCTTGCAAACCACTCACAATGCTTTATCGGCTGACAAAACTCATTTTTAACAAAAAAGAAATTTAGGAGCAAATTAGAAAATAAATCATAATTATTTTTACCAGGTAGCATTAAATTTTCTTACGCCTTTGGCGGGTATGCATACATGTGTGTGTAAGTGTATGCTTTTCTCATGCATCATTGTGTTGGTGCGCTTTTGCCGGAAGTAGACCAAATGTGAAAGGTGAACGGTTCAACTAACACTTGCTTATCGTTGTTCTTGCTTTTTGCTCATCTTTTTGTTGCTTCGCATCTTCGTTTTTCTTTTTTGGGTTTCCTTCTTTGCTATTGTATAAAATGTGGTTTGGTCCGCTTCCAGGCTGGCGCCATGCTCGCACACTTGCCTTTGTTAGCCTGATACTCACTTCAGTTGCCATTTGTTATGGTTTTTGTTGTTAGTTAGTTGTTGTTTTCTAACTTGGCCCAACAGCACAATTATGTACACACATTCCAACTGGCTTCCACGGACATATACTAATATTGTATTAGTATACACACGGGCACGCACACACTCATGTGCTGGCACTTTTGTTATTCTTTGCATATTTTTTTTTGTTTTTTTTTTGCCTTTGTTTTGTGTTGTACTTTCCACTCGACTGCTTTGTTATCTTAAGTGTTGTTTTGCCTGAAGACATCGCCAGTTTGCTTCCCTCTCTACCTTTTTTTATATGAATAGTACTGTTGATATGGTAGGTGCACGTGTATGAAAATGCAAGTGTGTGTTGTGTGTGTATGTATGTACACTTTTGAGTTGAGATAAATATGAATGCTTTGCTTGTCTTGAAGAAATGAAATTTAACTTTTTTCGAAAATTTACGAAAATGTTAAATATTAAAAATACAGTAAGGGTTTGGGTTTAGGGTTTGATTTTGTAGCGAAAACCAAAAATCGCTCATGAAAAGAACAACGGCATACTTATCATTACATGCCCATACAAAAATGAAATTCTCCTTTTAGTCAAAGAGTGAGTAGGTGTTATAAGTAACTAATATGAATAAAATAATATTTTTGTTTTCAGTAAAAGGGTGAGCAAATAAGACCCCAAAATTTAAGTAAAGAGCATTCCATTCTGCATGAAAAAAAAATATATTTTCTAAAATATTTAGTCTCGTTTTAACTCGCTACAGTTGAACGTTGAATCAAGTTAAATTTTCCAAATTTTTAATGCCATAGTGAAAATAAAAAACCTCAAAATATTTTTCGCAATTAATTTCTTTTTGATTTGAAATAGAACTAAATTTGATTTAAGGTATTTAACAATGAAAATCTATATAACCAGCTACTTTAAATATTATTTACTTTACTTATTACCACAACATTAAAATAATACAACATTAAATTAATCAAATTTTAGTTTTTACAATCACGAGAAAACGCGTGCGTTGTACCGGTGCTGACGGCGTCACAAAGTAAAGAGCGAGCATCAAATAGAAAGAAAAGCGTAAGGAGCTTTCGACATATCGATTTGCATAATAGAGCACAAAATAAATTGATAAAAGTTAAGAAAAATATTGGGTATGAGAATAAGTTTCCGCCCTCGTAAAAGAGGTGTCGCTGGTGATACTATTTTTGTGTTCGCTCTAGTAAAGTACTTGTGATTTCAAGGTGTAGATGTGAAGTCTCGATCGCAGTAGATGGCTTTCGTTTGAAGCGTAAATATCCTTTTTTATCTGAAGTCAAAAATGTCCACGTTCGTCTCGAACAGTATTTGCGGGAAGCCATGCTTCATTATTACTTTTAAAGAAAAGTACAGCTGAAACGTGTCTTATATTGATCAGTATTTACCGTAATCACGCTCCATCAAATACAAGTAGTAAAGAATTGTTTCGACGCTTCCAAAGTGGCAATTTTGACGTGAGTGATAAAGATCGCGAAGGGGCGCCGAACAAATTCGAAGATACTCAACTACAGCAATTATTGGATGAAGACGCATGTCGAACCCTTGATGGTATATCGAAAGAGTTGGATGTTGACAGATCAAACGTCGGTAAACATTTGAACGCGATGAGAATGGTCCAGAAAGCAAGTAACTGGGTGCCACATCAATTGAAGGAGAAGGATATCGAGAGACGTTTGGTGGCGTGTGAGATGCTTCTTGAACGGCAGAAGAGAAAAGGTTTTCTGCATCGCATCGTCACTGGCGATGAAAAATTTACCTATTTGATAACCCTAAACGTCGGAAATGTTGGAGCCTGCCAAGTGAATCAGGTCCTTCGACAGCGAAAAAGTGTATGTTCAAAAAAGTCGTACTTCAAAGGTTATGTTGTGCCTCTGGTGGGATCAAAAGGGTGTCGTCATCAATTATGAACTCCTTAAACCATCTGAAACCATCACTGGCGATCGTTTCCGAGTGCAGCTAATGCGTATGAATCGAGCTCTCAAACAAAAGCGACCGTAATGGGACGGTAGACATGACAAACTGATTTTGCTGTATGACAACGCCAGACCACACGGTACTAAATCGGTCCACAAATATTTAGAAGGACTGAAATGAAAGATCTTGCCACATCCGCCGTATTCCCCAGACATTGCACTTTCGGATTACCATCTGTGTCGATCAATGCAGTCAGCCCTTTTTGGGAAGTGGTTCACTTCTTACGACAGCATCGCAAACTGGCTCATGGAATGGATCAAGTCAAAAGAACTGGAATTTCAGAGAAATCCGTATGCTGCCTGAAAAATGAAGTAAAGTTGTAGCTTCCAATGGCACATACTCCGCATAATATCGTATTATTTAATTGGTTAAATAACACAGCCCGACAAAATTTAACCAACATTCAGACCCAGAAACCAGACTATATATTTCCGAAGGTTTATGATGCGCTGAATCCAAATCTGGCCTCAGAATTGCTCTATTAGTTTGATTTTTCGAGATATCCTAACCTAAAAGTGCAAAAAACCCCATTTTTGCCCATATTTGAGGTTATGTAGCCTTGCAGATGTTTTCTTTCACCAAAATTAAAGGATGGCATCTTTAAACACAATCCTTCTTTTTTCAAATGGCGTTTTGTTTGCTCAAATATCATTTTTTTTCGCAGAGATATCGCATTTTGAAATTTTCATGTTTCGAAATTTTCCTACACCTGAAAATCGATTAAGATAACATAGACATGATATAGTCGATTACTAATTTTCTTGGGTTTGAGGGCCTGAAATATATGGATTAATAGTATGTAAATTTGGAGTTTGTGGGAAAGCCTGCTTGCGGTTATGTGGGTTAGCCTGCTCGCGGTATGATAGGGGTGGTTTCTAGGGGTTAGGGCTGTGTGTGACTCGGTACCCAAAGTTAGATAGTGTAGGGATGTGGTGAGTCAGCACACTTATGGTGTGAGACAAAATTTTAAGAAAAATAAGACTCAATTCAAGAAAATTAGTAATCGAATATATCATGTCTATGTTATTTTAATCGATTTTCAGGTGTAGGAAAATTTCGAAACATGAAAATTTCAAAATGCGATATCTCTGCGAAAAAAAATGATATTTGAGCAAACAAAACGCCATTTGAAAAAAGAAGGATTGTATTTAAAGATGCCTTCCTTTAATTTTGGTGAAAGAAAACATCTGCAAGGCTACATAACCTCAAATATGGGCAAAAATGGGGTTTTTTGCACTTTTAGGTTAGGATATCTCGAAAACTCAAACTAATAAATTAATTTTAGTTATCAATCCGAATTTTGCATGGACAGAGAAGCAGATATTAGTTTAAATTATTTCGGATACTTTTCCTTGTAGACTAGTGTAATTTGTAACTTTGGCTAAGAAAGGACGGAAACTTATTCACTTACCCAATATTTTACAATTAGTAGAGGCGAAAGACAGAGAATCCTGGAGACGGTCTCATCGCAAAATGAGCGGATTGGGGTTCCCTTGAGAACCTGTGGTCTACTCCGTGAAAGTTGAGTCTCGCGATAACTCAACGAGTACTGGGCTAGTGCCCAAACGAGCAAAGTCACGGAATCCTTCTGCCCATCCGTAGAACGGAGGCGCTCGAGGAACCTTCTAACGCTAACAAAGCCGCAGATCTCGACTTTGACATGTGTCCTTACTCACGTGTCCATGCGGTGAGTCTGATTACTTCAAGTCCTGAGGGATTGTTTCAAGTCCTTGCTTCAGAAGCTGCATGAAGGATGAAGAAGAATCATCTCAGCACCTTCTTCTCAGCTGCCCCTCTTTTCGTCGGGCAAAGACTTCTGCATATGGACTCCCACTTTTTTGCCATACCTGCGGATATTGCAGATTTAAATATCACACACCTGGTGAAATTCATCAGCAGCTTGAAGCGCTTAATATGAATTAACCACTATTGGTCGTCATCCTCTAATCCAAAGCCTTTTATTCTTTTTCCATCTGTGTTGTTCCTTGTGGACAATCCCCTTCAAATCATAAAAGCAAATGAGCATTGACTTGATTTTTGACTTCTTCAGACGGGATTTTTTGGGTGGTGGCTCGTCTGCGCCCTTCCATTCCGCGCTTTGACACTTAGTTTCAGGTTCATGTTGGAAACACCACGTTTTTTCACCAGTTGCAATGTTGTAAAGGAAGCCCTCGCCCTTTGTCGCCTCTTTAATGAGGTCTTTCGAATGTTGAATTCTGAGCAATTTTCGGTCCTCAGTTAACTTGTGCGGAATGAAACGCGCACAGACCTTTCGTAAGCCCAAATGATCAGTTAAAATGCGATAAATCAATGTTTTGGAGATATTCAACTTCGATTCCATGAATTGCAAAGATTATTTCGGTTCATTTTTGATAAATTTACGAACAATTTCGATGGAGTTTTCGATGATTACTGATTTCAAATCACTCATGAACTCTGGCACGAGATAGACAATCATCGCCATAAACATTTTCCTCACTTCAAATGTTTCGGTAAAGGTTTTACCGATTTTAAAACAAAATTTGATGTAAGCTTTTTGTTTGAAACTCATTTTTGTACCGATGACACAAACTTACTAACACTTTAGACGCTTTAACTTCGGTACCACTGAGCCGAATTTCACTGGAACTCAGCTAGGGATGTAACTTTCCTACGCACTGTCTCATTAAACAGATGGTGCCATGAAAAACATTTTTATGACGCCAGTCTTGCTGATTTTGGACTTCACCTTGTATTTAGAATTTGCACTAGTTTTAAAGTTGTGGAACATATCCCCAAATTTACTATATGTCGATGTATTTTTTGCACGATTTTTCTTCACGCATTTCTAAGGAACGTATTTATCACCATACAGTGTTTGGTCGATTTTGTTTTTATTTCACAAAGTATTCATGTATCGCATATTGATGCATCGCGAGTATATGCTACACGCTCAATATATATATCAAATTTAAATTTGCAAATTCTTAGGGTCAATCAATCACCATCACTTCTCTGTCAATCAATAGATTCTGAAAGACAAGTTCCATCAGGATTTAATGAATACGACACAGCGGCATAACTCACATGTTGGCGACTGTTTCCAGTTATTGCTATATTAGAAAAGCTGCAGTATTCCAGATTTTCTTGAACAAACTATGCAGTATGCATTTCATTGATATTGCCCGAGAAAAATCTATACCAAGCAGTTACTGGTTGCGAATATATCCGCGCTTCTATGTTGACCTGTAGATTTTCCGACCCCAATTGAGACAATATTGCAGGCTAACATAGTCACGAGGATGAAAATGAGCTTCATTTGGAAATAGCATTTTTCGGTAAAAATGTACTTCTTCAATCAAATGCAAACGTCATCAACTTTCTTCAAGAAAGCGAAAAAATTTGTAAATGTCTGAGCGTGAACTGAAAATGTGACACATCAGATTTCGAATGCATATGGACCACCTTATATTCTGCATTTTTCATTTTTATGCACGTTCATTTAATTTACACTACCGAGCTCAGTTGGATAATTTAAGCTGTTAAAAAGCTAATTATAATTTATTTACACAGTTCTATTGATTATCAAGTAAATATGGGAATTTATTCATATTTGGATGTAAATAGTGAATTTGCTTGTTTTTCCTCTCTTATATGTTGCAGCGAATTGTTTGATATTTTCATTACTATTTTTTTTTTTTTTTTTACAAATTATTACCTAATTTAAATATGATTGCGTAATTTTATTGTCACATTGCATTGGATGACTTCATTAAAGCTGCGAGGATATTCTTAGTAAAAAAATGTATATTTGCAAGGATGCGCAGCGTGCAGTACGACAAATACGCGAGCAATAAATAAAAAGCACATATTTACGCACTTACTCATGCATATGTGTACACACAAAGAATACCCTGCAGGGAAAAGCCAAACAAGTAGGAGAATATTCCACTACAGATACTGATATTTTATCAAGGCGTGGTGGTACTAAACGAAGAACAATGTTTTGTACGTTTGATTGTCACGACAAAGTATTGGCAGAGTAGAAAACAAAGAATAAATTCGCCTTGTTTCATTCTGAGCTGACAGCCATATGAATGCGGCGAAAGAAAAAAACGAAAATCAGCCTATTTACCAATACCACCTTTAAAAGATTCGCCTTGCATTTTATACAGAAATTCATACCTTTATTATTATTTATTAGATATATCTAAATATATAGGAGTACTAGCTGCCAGGGCTTACCACTCTTTCTTTAAGTATGTAATACCTGTGTTGATTTAGTTCTAATTATGGAGTTTAAATAATCTTTATTGACTTACATTGTTTCAGAAAGTTATATATTTTGTGAATGTTTTCAGAAGAAGATTTTTCAAGAAGTGCGGAGGGTTTAATGTCGCCAAATATTTTAATCCTGTGGCTTCGGAGATTGGGGCAATCACCTAGTAAGTGGTCGACCGTGGAAAGTGATCCACACCAAGGACAGGTGTTTTTGGGTTTCCCTGTGAGGAGGTGTTCGTGTGTCAAGAGGATGTGCCCAATGCGTAACCGTATAAAGGTAGTGGTTTGGCTCCGAGTGTTATTATTTGGAAAGTGCGACTGTTGTCCTGATGGGTTAACTTTGCTATACCAGGATGAAAATTCTTTCCTATTCTTATCTTTCTCACTTTGAATATATGCTGCAACGGTCCTAATTGAATCGTGTTTTTCAAATGTTGCAAAAGAAAGGCAGGGTTGGAGATGGATTTGTTTGGCGGCCGCATCTGCTGCCTCGTTACCTGGGATCCCAGCATGAACCGGGCCCCATAATAAGTTGATCTTTTTATGATGAGTATTTAGTGCTGCTTTAATATTTTGAATTAGACTACTGGAGGTGTTTACGCTTTGGAGTCCACTCAAACATGACAAACTGTCTGTGCATATTACGAAATTCCCCTTCAGTTTTGTCGTATATTCAATAGCAATTTTGATTGCCAGTGCTTCGGCTGTGAAGACTGAGGTTCCACCGAAAAGCCAACCACCTGATATGATTGACCCTGTGTTGGAAACTACGGCGACATTATTGGTTTTAGATCCATCTGTGTAGATGAAGCTCCAGTTGTCTTGAGTATACTTTTCAAATTGTTCGCGAAATAGAGCTCTGTAAACTTCAGGACTAGTTGCGGCCTTTTATTGCTGATGTAGGCAAACGTTTATGGCTGATTTATTAAAGATCCACCAAGGATGACGTGATGGTTTGTTACAAGTTTTCGGAGGCAGAATATCTAATTTTTTGGAGAATGCTGCGCAGCGCCTAGGGCGGATCCTACTTTTATCCGTTTTGTTCATTTGTGTCGTATTGCGAAAAGAGCTGACATCAGAGTAAAATAACTGTTGTTTAAAGAAGCAACCTTCAGTACTCGATTCGCCTTGAAAATCAGTAGTAAATGATATGATAAATTCGCCGGCAAATTAATTAATGTCCTTTTAGATAAAAAAGTTGGGGCTCTTCAATAGGATAAAAACGGTTTTCCCAAACAAGAGTCATTCAAGTGATGGTCCCAGCAGTAGTCGGACACATAAAATATGAAACTTTAAAAATATAAAAACTTAACTAGCGTTTATTTATGTTCCTCTGTGAATACCTTAAATTTTATTTCCTTATTAGTTTTTTGTTATATATTTTTAAGATTTTCTTATAGTGAAAGTTTCAACTAATTTGGAATTTCGAATCCATTACTGTACCTAATAGAGGCTTCATTTAATTAAAGAAAACGCATATTCACTTCTAATATGAAATAGAAAATTTTCAAAAAATATAGAAAACACATTTTTATATTTTAACTGGTCCTAAACTAGTTATTTTACAAACATAAAGCACTAGGGCTTTATTTTTGCTAATATGAACTGATATTTTACTAATGCATTACCTGACATACGGCCGCCGTAGCCGAATAGTTTGGTGCATGACTAATATTCGAAAGTGTATAGATTCAGAACCCCAGGCACGAACCACCAAATGATAGAAAAACTTTTTTTTTCTAATACCGGCCGCCCCTCGGTAGGCAATGACAAATCTCCGAGTGCATTTCTGCCATGAAAAATATCCTCATAAAAAATCAAATGCCGTTCGGAGTTGGATTAAAACTGTAGTTTCCTTCATTTGTGAAAAAACATCAATAAGCACACAAATATGGGAATTTTTTTTTTTATAATTAGCGCGTACACTCTTTTCGGGTGTTTGGCCGAGCTCCTTCTCCTATTTGTGGTGTGCGCCTTGATGTTGTTCCACAAATGGAGCGACCTACAGTTTCAAGCCGACTCCGAACGGCAGATATTTTTTTATTTTTATGAGGAGCTTTTTCATGGCAGAAATACACTCGGAGGTTTGCCATTGCCTGCCGAGGGGCGACCGCTATCAGAAAAATGTTTTTCTTAATTTGGTGTTTCACCGAGACTCGAACCTACGTTCTCTCTGTGAATTCCGAATGGTAATCACGCACCAACCCATTCGTAACTTTCGGAAAATCTATGAGTCTCGCTTTCATGAAATGTCTTTTAATTGCACTAAAATTTATGGCATGCAAGGAAACTCCCAATAAATCGAAAACACAAATTCTTCGAAGTCCCTCGGAAGTAAAGTTATGGTGACTTTTGAATTCAAACCTGTTTATCGTTATATTTTCTGTAATGTTCTGCAAAGCATTCAAATAGCTACTTGCTTAGAAGGAATTAGAACTGGTTTTTGGAGAAGTTTCTTCATGATTGAGGTTTTTTTAACTTACCGAGGGCAACTTTTATACGGTTTTTTTTAATTTATTCCTTTGTCCAAATATCTGTTGCCTTCATAGTACTCTGCCATACAAAGGCCCAACGTCGCCTTCTCCGCTGTCTTCGATGAGTTCATGTTGTAAGTGGTGTTGCTGCTCCAATAACACTACTTTCCCTTCATTAGGCGATTGTTTTTTTACCACCTTTCGCTCTCAGGTCAAAGTGAACGAATATAAGGATTTTTCGCCATCAATTAGTACAGTAGAAAGATAAGTTGCTGGATTTAAAAGTGATCGTACAAGCCTTGAAGACGATCCACGTCACGGAAGGACGTCCAAAAACAACAACACCACAAGAGATCCAAGAAAAATACAAGAAATGGTGACTGCACTTATCGATGTTCCTATACCATTTCTTGTATTTTTCTAGGATCTCTTGTGTAAAAGTCCTAGTCATCTCATTGGGCAGTGTTAGAAATATTTTGATTGAAGTGTTGGATTTCAGAAAGCTGTGTGCACAAAGGGTGTCGCATTCGCTAACAATGGAACAAATACACATTGGAATGCGACTTTCTCAGCAACATTTAAAACATTTTTGAAAGTATAAAGTGGATTTAGTGCGTCGATTCATCACTATGGATGAGACTTCGTGACTTGGAGACGATGATCCTAAAGCAAAACAATAGGCTCAAAAGTGGTGTGAACCTGGTTCTTCGGATCCGAAACGAGTTCGTGTTCAGAAATCGCCCAAGAAGGTGAGATACGAAAGGAATTTTATTTGTGGATTACTTGCGAACTGGTAAAACAACAAATTCTGAATATTATCGTAATCTTTTAGACCAGCTGATGGAAAAAATTCCTGTAAAAAAACAGCTTACAAAATTCAAAAGAGCATTTTAACAAAGACTAAAATCCTTGATTTAAAGTTCGAATTGTTGGAGCATCTACCGTATTAACCAGATTGGTCCCCTAGCGTCTTCTGTCTTTTGCCAGACCTAAAAAAATGCATGCGTGGAAAGCATTTTCCATCAAATGATGAGATCATAACAGCTGTGGAAGCGTATTTTGCAGCCCTACCAGATTCGCATTTCAGGGTTGGAATTCATAAATTGGCATCTCATTGGAACAAATGTATTGGTAGACTATACTGAATAATAAAGTTCATTTCAAACTATAAAATTATGTTTTTCTTATCGAACAGCAAAACTTATTGAACAACCTAGTAGCTTCCATTACGAAAACACCTGTACAACTCATTGAGCTGAAGATATCCATACTGAGTTATTAAAAAATCAAATAATAAATACTTTTATCTGTGTACGCTGAGTTTTGTTGCTAGGTGTATGCTGCATTCGTCATTTCATTGATGCGCAATTATAAATATTTGCACATATGCAGACATATACTGGTGTAAGTACCCTGCAGGCAAAAATACTAGTGTGAACCAGTTCACTTTTCAGCTCAACCAGTTCGTGTTTCGTTTTTTTTTTTTCATGGTATCAAGTGGTATTTTTAACACGATGAAGTGTTAGTTGTCCCAATACTGCGTGTTTGGCCGAGCTCCTCCACCTATGTATTTGTGTTGTGCGTCTTGATGGTGTTCCACAAATGGAGGAACTTACAGTTTTATGCCGCCTCCAAACGGTAGATGGTTCTTTATGAGAAGCCTTTTCATGGCAGAAATACACTCGAAGGTATGATCCCAATTTTGCCGTGTTGCACTTCCTGGACCCTTTTATAGCATTTTGCTAATCGTGAATTGGCCGCCTCAGGTTCTACTTCTTGCCAATTAATTACTTACCACAGGATTATTAAAATACTAAAGCATTGGGAGTGGGATCTTAACTCTACACAAGTATACAATTTCTTAGCATCATTAGGGACTAGTTCTAGTCCGTATAAGATCAGTGTTAATCCGAAAAGTTAATCTAAATTAATCTACTTGCCTCAAGGCCCTCATTTCAGTGGCTTACAATCTCGTGATTTTTTTTTTTTGGTTTTATTAAAAAATAAACTGTTGCGTGTACCACCTCTTGAAATTTAAAGCTTCACAGCTGAGTGTACTCGTACTTGTATTAAGTTTTTCAGCGCGCAACTGCAGTAATTTCAATAATTGAGACATTATTCCATTAATTGTACGTATTATGAAGGCATTAAAAATTAATTGCGTAAAAGATTTACAGCATTTGTGGTAAATAATATTTAGCTCTATTGTGCAGCTTACCGAAAGCCATTACCGGTGTGTGCTTAAAGTCCAGCGTTCACACGCACACTCACTCACCACTCACGGCATGAGTAGTGCGTGTTTAAATCACGATTCTTTGCAGTTGAAATAAAATAAAATAAATTGCGCGAAAGTGAAATTGAAAAATTCAATTATTCCACATAGTAGAGATAAGAACGCAGCGAGATATGTCAAAGTAATTGATTTATGATTAATGTGCATACACGCAAGTGACTGTGAATTTTTAAGTATTTGTTTGCGTTAAAAAACAAATATTTTGCCTTTCTACTTTTTTGTTTGCAAGAAAAAAAAATACTAAAAATAAGTTTATAAAGAAAATGTTTGAAAGTTATAAAAAATAATAAAAAGTTCATGATCTCATCCTTTAGCTCTTGAATTATTGCTAGCTTATCGACGTACACCTTTTCTTTAAAATAACCCCAAAAGAAAGAAGTCCAATAGTGTGAAATCACATGATCTTGGCGGCCAACTGACATCGCCGCGACGGCCGCGATTAATAGGCCATCAAATTTTTCGCGCAAAAGAGCCATTGTTTCGTTAGCTGTGTGGCAAGTGGCACCGTCCTGTTGAAACCACATGTCGTCCACATCCATATGTTCCAATTCGGGCCATAAAAAGTTCGTTATCATCTCACGATTGCGAACACTTTTCTCAATAACTGCCTGGCCGGCCTCATTTTGGAAAAAATACAGTCCAATGATGCCGCTGGCTCATAAACCGCACCAAACAGTCACTCTTTTTAGGTGCATTGGTTTTTCGGCAATCACTCTTGGATTATCATTCACCCAAATGCAGCAATTCTGCTTATTGACGAATCCACTGAGGTGAAATATGTGCCTCATCACTGAAGATGATTTTCTTCGAAAATTGGTCATTCACTGTTGCCCGTTTTCATAATAAGCCTGAATAACTTTAGCGCATTGCTCGATTATGTGTCTTTCCATGGTTCATTGAATTAGTCTGGAATTGAAATACGTTAAATCAAATGGAGAAACAAACTTGACGTTTAGGTGTGGTTTACATTCAACATCGGCCCTTAAAATTTAACCACCGTTTACAACGAAAGTCAGAATTTTTTAGTTGAGAGAAAGCAACACGTCGCAGCAAAAAAAAATGTGAAAAAGCAACACGATTTTCAAGTGACTTCAAACTTTATTATACCAAAGTTTAATGAGCTACAAACTTGCATATCTAAAAAGTGTTCTACAAAATCTGGTGGAAAAATTTGAGCTTTTTAGAAAAATTAGTCAATTTTTTTTTTAATTTCACAAGGTTTGAAAGTTGGATTTTTATGGTTTTTATAAGAGAATGAACTATATATTCATAAAAAACGTGTAGCAGGTGAAGAATCAATCGAGGCTACAATGAGGAAATTGCAATCACTAAATTGCGACTAAACAACTCAACTCTGTTGTTGAAGATGGAATTCGGCAACTCAAAACATCAACAAAATCTGATGTAAATGGGTTATCTTCTTAAAAATTCTTCTACAATGGCCTATCCACTTTTATTTATGTTTAACAAATCCCTTGAAAGAGGAGAATTCATAGTTGCCCGCTAAGTAACAACCATTAATAAAGTATTCAAAAGTGGAAATAAAAGCAATATTGCTAATTATAGACCAATTGCCAAATTATCCTCGGTTTCAAAATTACTTGAATTAATAGTGAAGGAAAAAATGTATTTTGCAGTTAATCGTTATATTTCAGCAGACCAACACGGCTTCATGAACGGTAGATCTACAGAGATCTACACAGAGTTTTAATTTCAATCGAGTGCTATAGGATTCCATTCCACTCTTTCAAAATGGATTATATGCTATCTCTCCTCTCGGAAATGCGTGGCTAATGTCGATGGAGCGTCATCTATTTCTTTTATTGCGTCCTCTGGTGTACCCTAGGTCCCCTACTTTTTACACTTTTTGTTAATGACATTTTTATTTTTAGTTGTTTTATAAACGCAAATTTTCTCTAGTATGCCGATGATTTAAAGATATACATACTCGGGGATGGCAAGTTGTTGTTTGGTTTAATAGAAATAAGTTAGTTTTAAATATCAGCAGGTATTTTTATATTTCTTATTCTATATTTCCATTTCTCTTATACCTACTTCCTACCACATCTGTGGTTCTAGTATATCCAATTGAAGTGAAATTATTGATCTTGATGTGGTATTTGAATCTAAATTCGTATTCCGTACTTGCATTTATTCGCCGTTTTAGTTTGGATTCTGTTGATCCATATACTCTGAAGTTGTTATATACGTCTCTTGTGCGTTCGAAGTTGGAATACGCCGTCTTTATTGGGAGACCATATTGTGCTTGTCATATGTAGGCTTGAACGTGTCCAGAAAGCTTTTGCGCGTTATGCTTTGCGTTCTTTAAATTTCACTGATCCAATTCCATCCTATAAAAGTCGGTGCTTGGAATTTTGAAATTGAAATTTGAAAAGGTCGAGCCAAAGAGTACCAGGAGATTTGGTGGCTCCTAAAACACTCAGGCTAAAAAGCCCGTTGTGTTTAAAGCTCTGGAAAGGGGGTAGATAGTCAAGGAGGGAAGGAGAAAAGTATCAGAAAAAGAGATAGGAAAGAAAAGAGACACAGATATAGACAGTTAGTCCTGTGAGAATTTTCCATATTCTTTGGTAAATCTGTAAATATCCTCCAGTTTTAGAGAAAGAATATTACTCATTCTTATGACATCAGAACCCAAAACTCGTAGCCGTGCTCTAGCAAAGGCAGGACACGCACAAAGAAAGTGCCCAGTGCCTCCTCCAAGCAAGACAAGCACATCAGGTCCTCAATGATGTAATACCGACCACCAACCGAACGTGGTAGCGGTTAATGTGCGGTATTTAGATTTCTTCGATTCCATTTGTTCTTTCCATAGATGAAAAAGGTGTAAGATCCTATTAAAAGTACGCTTAAAGTATTAAAATTTTAATATCGAATAATTTTTTTTTTTTTGCTTTTGAAGAATAAGTAGTTTATTTTAAGACTTTTTTAACTATATTATTATAACGGAAACAAATCTACTCAAACTATATAATAAAAAAAAACATTAATTGTTTTTTTAAATATTCATCATTTCATAATTTTACTTTTTATTTATCAATTCTGCTTTCAATTTTGGCCAAACAAAAGTCCTTATTCAATACAATATACAAATTTTTCAGTTGCTATCGTTTAAGAAAACAGAAAAACACATTTCTGAGATATTGAGCCCATTTCCTTCCACTGTGCGCTAGTCGGAAAGTACTGATTCACTCCTTGAAGCAGCTACTCCTGTAATAAAGGCTATGAATACACGCCACTAAAAAATCCTTTGATTTTCTTGATATATTTCCAGTACAAAATACTTTGTTTAAGTAAGAAGAATTTCGAGTTTTTCCTGTACTATGAAGTAAATTTTCTCTTCTCACACAAATCAAATATATTTCTACTCATTTCCTCTCATTCAGTTTTCTCGCAAGCCTTAACATTATTTTCGGTAGAATCCTGCCTGCATGGCCAATGGCGATCTCAGCTCACCCTGCAGCTAATGTGCTACGGCAGATTGCTGCTTTTTCTATGAAGTCTTTTCCAAGCTTCCTTTAGCTGCTGGTGATTTGGTGTACAGGTAAATGCCCAAAAGGCAAATGTCTACTCACCTTTACTCTAAGCGACCCATTTCTGCGAAACTCACTCCACCTTCTATTTGTTTATGCCCCAAGAAAGCAAAATTGAATTAAAAGGCCAAACAGTTTGAAGTTGCCAATGATGTTGTGCTTTCTTTTATATTTACATTATTGTTTGTGTTTGTTTTCTCATACTTTTACTGTTGTTTGCGACAAGGAATTTTAGCTTCAAATGTTGTAGGAGTAACCATACACATTTTTTTCTCTACAAAAATTTGTAGAAAGTTGTGTAGCTGGTTAACTACCGCCAGGAGTTTGTTTTTGTACATGGAAATGTGTTTGAAGCTGAGGTCCAGGCAAAAATTTAAATTAAGCTGAAATACTTAAAGATTATGTACTTTGTTTTTGTTTTTTTTTTTGCTTAAGCTGAGCTTGGCAACTTTTTTGTTGGTTTTTTCTTGGTTAGAAAGTTGGTGAGCAACTGAAATTATTATTGAGATTTAAAATTTTTGTTTTACAAGCAAAAACCGTAAACCAGCACTAATACAAGTATGGGTAAAAGTATCTTATTCAGTTTCTCCTAATTTTTTATACTTCAAAGTTTGACACCGATTACGGCTGTCACTTGTGAAATTAGTCATATGAAATTAGTCATATAGTATTTCACGTGGCAGCGCAATTTGTCAAATGGACCAATTTCTATGAGTTAGATGAGTATTCTATTTAATTATACTAAAAATTATTTGGAAGAGAGAGACCAAGATGTGAAAACGATATGCAACTAAATAAAAGTTTAGATCTGTTCTCCAATCTAGGCACTGTAGCGCCTTCTCAGCTACATTAAATACAATAAAGAAAATCCGCGCAAAGGTTCGCCATTCCTTAAATTATTATTTTTTTCAAGCTTATTATAAAAAAATTACGAATAATTGATAATCGCTACCGCGATCTAACAAAAGGAAGGCGAATTGACCGAAAGAGGGTTGACAGCGTTTCCGCATGTAACTTAACAAAGCAAAAAATAGGGGCGACAGCATTGACAGCTCAAGTTAAAAAGGGTTAAGTGGTAAAAAACTTGGCGGAAATGAGAGCTGTAACTATTTAATAACAACAAAATCTTGTAAAAAGGGTTAAATTCTCGATTTAGACCAATCGAACTGTCAGCATACCCTTGATACCAGCTGATTATAAGATCGATTGCGAATTTATTATTTAGATGAATGAGAAAATAACAAACAAAATACATACATACATATGTGAGAAAAGGTACTTTACTTACATATCCTAGTAAATATTTGTGTTTGCGTAAATAACAGTATCAAACCTTTTTCCCGCTGATTGGTCAATAATTCGAACGATATTAGAGAGCAAGAATGGTAGGAACAAGATTGCGTCGATCGGAGAGTGCGTGCCGTCACACTAGCCCAAGAATGATAGAATACAAGATTGCGCCTTCCAAATTTGCCATGGCGCAAGAGCCGATGAATAAACAAGCAAAAGGAAGGGGAATTACTTGTTTGTGAATAAGAAGAATAGGCGAAAGCAATGAAAAAAAAACAGAAACAATGGAAATTATACGCACACACGCATACTTTCTTGCCACGGCGTCTTCCGCGTAAAAACTCAAATGAACTTTATTTGGAGGCTTTACATTCAATTACGCTTTCGAAATTTAACACACAACACTGCGCTTTCATTAGATTGTTTATTTTAAATCTCACAAATCCCAATATTACCAAGCCATTCACTGAATTTTCATATTCCAGTTTGAGATTATGGAATGTTTTGATTTCGGAGACCTTATTTGTTGATATTTGAAATATGTTTTACATCTCGTCTGTTCTGAATGAAAATGTTGGTGCACTCAGAATATTGTTCTGAAGAAAAGTTATTTATCGTAAGAATTTAAATCACATCACTTCTCTACCGAAATTAGATACTCTAAAGTTAGTTTACTTCATATACTACATATTAGTATCTATAATCCTAATAATCTATATTAAGTATCTTTACCTTGAAAGCTATACAAAAATTATAAAAAATACTTTACTAAAAATACTAAATTATCTGAATAATGTCTTTAATATTTACCAGGATGAGTACATCTCATCGAATTTCTTAAAATATTCACATACAAATTTCGTAGAGGTAACCCTCTAGAAGTCTAGAAAAAAAATTTTTGCCGAAAAACAACTTTTTTGTTTTAATAATTTCTGTTGGACTGCATTGCCATTTATCGTCCTTGTGACAAGACAAATAACGACCCCAACCACAAACCCTAAAAGTGTGCAACAGCATTTAGTGATTTACACTAATGCATTTTTAAGCACTCAACAGTTGACTTGCAAATTGCGTAACGCAGTAGTAACGAAGTATCCGAAGTAGCGTGAAGAAGTATGCACTTACTATGCATTATAATAAGTAGCAACAACAGAAACAAAAAGGCCTTGACACTACCGATGATAATTTAGCCCTTTGTAAGGGACAATAATGCTTGCGTTGGCACCACTAACTGAATTATGAGCAAATGGCAAGCAGAAGCCCGCAACTGGCAGCGCGCTAAGTGGGCATAAATCAAAGCTAACGGATAGTTGGAGTGCAACGGCACGACGTCATAGCTCGTGCTAGTACTCTAATGCTCATCTTCAGCTTGATCTGCATCTTCAGCTTTTTCTTCATCGCCATCTGCATCTCGTTTGCTGCAATGAGCTTCTTCTACTATTTGCTTATGCAGATACAAGCAGTTGCATATTTTAAAACTGCCAGTAGGGATAATTTGAAGTAGTGAAACAATTTTCTGAATGAAATCTAATAGGATTTTGTCAATTGCGAATGAATTCGGTACTCATGTGGGTAGTGTCAAAGCAGGGAAGAAGATTAAATTAGAAAAGATTAAATTATATATTTTTGTAACTGACGGAATATATCCAGCAGTGCTTAAAAAAGGAGGAGACAGGCTGATTGAGGCGCTGAAAAGGATCTTCAGAGCCTGTCTTGCCCTTGGTTATATACCATCCCAATGGCGACGCGTAAGAGTAGTATTTATCCCGAAACCAGGAAAAGACGACTATTCCCTAGAAAAAAGTTTTAGACTAATCAGCTTGGCATCTTTCGTGTTGAAAAGTCTAGAACGAGTGGTGAAGAAACATATTCGAGTGGGGTATTGCCGAGAAGTCCACTTCGTAGAAATCAACACGCTTACCAGAGTGGAAAATTATGTGAATCAGCCTCACACGATCTTGTTAGCAAGATTGAAGCCGGGCTGGAGGCTGACGAATACACAATGGGCGTGTTCGTGGACATTGAGGGGGCTTTTGATAATCCCACTTTCGGCTCTATATGTTCTTCTGCCGAACGACACGGAGTTAATCAAACCATTGTAAAATGGATATATTCCATGCCCTCTGAGAGGCTGTTAACCACTGGTGAGAACAGTGACGAACTAATCACCGTTAGGGCCAAGCAAGGATGTCCCCAAGGGGGACCGCTGCTATGGTGTTTCGTCGTAGACTCTCTACTAGCGGAGATGCAGGAACTCGGTTTTCATGTCCAAGCATATGCGGACGATGTCTGTGCGCTAACATCGGATGAATCCCTAAGGAGGCTTTGCACGAAAGTGCAGAGGATTCTGGAAAAAATCGATGACTGGTGCATGAAACAAAAGCTTTCCGTTAATCCGAACAAAACAACCATCATCTTTTTTACGAGTAAACGGAAATTGGGTGGACTCAGTCTTGTAACACTGAAGGGTGTGGCACAAGGAAGTTAAATGTCTAGGAGTGATCTTGGATAAGAAGCTGACTTGGGAGACCCACGTTTCACTGAAGGTTAATCGCGCATTGAGGATTTTTCAGCAATGCCGCAGAGCCTTGGATTAAGGCCTGGCGACTTAGGCGGCCGTATGTTCACTGTTTTGTGGTCATGGGAATTTTCCGCCACCCAATCTTGTGTCGCCATCGATTTGTGCGAAAGATGTAGGGACTGTCACGCGTACGCTACTAATCAAGCATTTCACTAGTGTCTCTAGAACCTCGAACTATGCCGCATAGTTCACTCAAAATTCTTGGGTAAAGAAGTAAGGTGGCATGACATGTCCTTTGTTGCTCACAACAGCTAAAACGATAATAGTGGCTAGAAACTTAGTGAGCACGGCAACAAGAACCTCTGTGGGTCTTTTGGTCTTGGTTAAAATTTAGTTCGTCAGAAAAAAACCATAAGGATGTTTAATTCCATTTTAATCAGATAACTCATCTTGAGCGAGGCTGCAAATAATACCGTCATGGACAACTCGACGAACAAGAAGAAGCATTAAGTTCGCTTGCAAGGGTTCTCATTAATTTTGAAAGGTCCTCGTCAATGATCGCTCAAAAATTCTTCTGAATTCTACAAATAGGACAGTATCAGAATGTTCCTTGTGGTTTTGTGTTTGCAACAGATTCTGCATTGTCCCTGGAGGCTTCCAATTCACGGGAAACTTTATGAACGAATAAATGGGTGCACTTAAAAAAATTAGAGGTTTCTAAATCGGTGTGATTTACACATCCAGCGACGATAACCCCATGTCTCTTCGCTTCTTGGATTAAGCTATGGTCCTCCATGTCTTATATGAAAAAGAGCAAGAAGAAAAATAATGATTTTGGGAAGTTATAGAATCATATAATTTGCATGTGCTCATGCCATGTTGCTCGGGCCTAAGATGTTCAGCTCATCACGGCATTCCAGCACAAGCAGCTGCTTAATAGATAATAAAACAACAAATCGAAAAGATCTACCCTAGTTTTTATTGGAAAATCCGTCATATTTATTGAAGGGGGAAGGTTAGCCGAATTATTCCATACAAGTATCTTATTAATCGGCGTATCCATACTGGATGTTCGCGATTACATACAAACGTCGTTCTGATTTTTGTCGTACGGTTGTCAGGTCATATTATTAACGATGTCATTATATTTGTGTCTGCTTCCCGCTGCCACTGTTAGTTCGCCGTGTGTTTTGAGACCTGTCCAATCCTTGATATTGTCTAGCCACTTCATTTTCTTCCTGCGAATTCCGCTTTGTCCTTTAATTTTTCTTTGTATCAGCAGTTTTAAAAGATCGTATTTGTCACATCTTGTTATGTGTCCGAAATAAACGACTATTCTTCTTTTTATGCCCATTAGCATGTTTCTAGAGGTTTGCATTCTATTTAGCACTATGTCATTTGATATTTTGTCATTGCAGTTTATTCCCATCATTTTTCTATAGCACCACATTTCGAAAGATTCTAGTCGGTGTATGCTTATGGTTTTCAACGTCCAGATGTCGCATCCATATAATAGTGTTGACCATACCTAACAGTTTACAAATCTTGTCTTTAACCCAATTAATTGGTATACCCCGGCGTGTCAGTATCTCTTTAATCTTCATGAAGGCCGCTCTAGCCATTTCTATTCTGCCTCTTATTTCATGAGCATGGTCCCATTGGTCATTCAGCCATACTCCCATATACCCGAAACTCTTTACTTTCTCTATTGTTTTGCCCCCTAAGGTTTTTTTTTGTCGGAACAACTAACAAGTGCAGCACTCAGATATTAATTTAGTCCATTGTACTACACTTGGATTCCCTTTTAATTTTCTTTACATCTACCCGATCTCCGAAAAAATCTGAGTAGATCTTGTGGTGCCAAGGAGCCAAGATGGTCGCTTCTTAACACATCAGTGCCAAATACCTCAAACCTGATTCGAGCGGAGGCGGGGCAGACACACAGGAAGTGGTCCGCCGCCTCATCCTCCTCTTCACAAGCTGGGCAGAGTACACTGTCTGAGATGCCCAACCTTTCCATGTGCTTCCCCCACAGAAAGTGGCCCGTCATCAGTCCAACCAGCCGTCTGCACTCCCGTCTGCTTAATAACAGAAGGGTTTGCGCCAGTCAATCGGACATGACAGGTAAGATCAGTTTCATTGCAGATACATATAGATCTGCCTCTCCATCGGTTTTCCACAACAAAGCTCATCGCTTCTTTAACCGCATACACCTTCTCTTGAAACACAGATGCAAAGTGCATGTTTTGTCCAGCTGGATTCCACGTAGGCCCCAGAGCCGGAGCCATGCTCGGTCATGAAGCCATCCGTAAAAATGCGAACACAGTGTTTCCCGGGCTCATTTTCTCAGTTTGATCACAACTGAGCCTCTGGCAGCTCTACACTGTATATTTTTTCAAGTACGAATCTTGATGGCATGGAGTCAAGGGGCATGGTGAGAATCGTTGGATCGACGTCCATGTCTTCTCTGTTTTCCAAGGCCGGACAGGGGCCGTACCAGTTCCCATTGTGTTTCAGCCTGCAGATGGCCTTCAAGACCTCTCCTTCAATCAGAGGATCTCATGCCGGCCCTGAAGTAGTCGGAAAAGCTTTGGTGCAACAGATGGCCACAGTGCGTTGTGGTCTCGATAAGGTCCTCCTGACTCCCACGAGAGAGAGTCTACTCATCCAGACCACTGATGCATAGGTGATAATAGGTCTTATCATAGCCATGTACATTAATAGGACCTTGCTAGGAGAAAGACCCCACGTTTTCCCGACGTTTTTGTTTCAACGTGTGATTTCCATAGGAGCTTGCTATCGACGATTACTCTAAGATATTTAATCCCCTTGGATAGCTGGATTGTGACTCCTTTTAGCTTAGATATCACCTCAGCGCACCAGTTCATTATTGGAAAATATCCCCGCAGGGTCATGCCAATACTGCATAAAACTGCATGCATACATATGAAGATTCATATTTTTCTACATTATGCTTTAAAAATTATTATCATTGCATATATTAGGGCGCGCTACTAACAATGCCAAGTAGCGTCACATAAATTCTGGCGCTCAACCATAATAAAGGGAATGATGCGTGGGTGAAGGAAGTAGAATCCCCAGCACGAACAAAAATAAAAAGGCGTGAAGTGCAAACTTGCTTAAAAATGTACATTATTTGAAATCCGTTACAAGTAGCCCCTAGTACAATGGGAGTAGTGTGCGGATAACTGTCAGGAATGCGCAACAAACAGCTCCTAAATCTAAATGGACTCGGCAACGTAGTCGTAAGACTACACTTAATCTTCTTGGCAGTAATTTTAACACCCGCTCACCTCTCCATCTGCTTCGCATACTCAGATTTATACTCAAAGCGCCTTCATTTTTTGTACTTAACCATTTTTAGTACACGCATATTTATGTACGTACGTAGGTATTTCATCGTATGCATGTACTCGTATATGTGTGCGTGCATAAAATTTTGTTCGTAAATTTACTGCATTCGCTCACGTTCACTTCGCAGGTATGAATAGCAGCTATCTTCCCTTTTGTCCAGGAATTTTGCCATAACTCATTTGTGCAATTCACCGTACAACGGCTACCATCTTAAATGTTCAGTTACTACGACGCTTCCTTCCGGCTATCAGCGCACACTCAAAAGCACAAGTTCAAATACTGAAAAATTCTGTATTTTTTTGTTAACTATTTTCCAAAATTTTAACAGCGTAATATCCGCTCTGGTCAGTTGTGCTCCAAAAGGTGGCCAACAATGTTGCCCATACATCCTATCGTCGCTCAGTATTTGCCGTACAAACTGACTAATTTTACCAAATACTCGCAAAAAGCAACACCATAGCGTGTGCAAACTGCTGGCGTTGTTGAAAGAGCAGAGTGATAAATTTAAAAGGCCATTTACACGCATTCTTAAAAGCGTACTTTAGTTTGATTACACTGAGAATTCGGAGTTATCAAAGTAGTTCAGCGTGCATGTAATGGTAACCTGAGGTGGTAGTGTGAGAATTGTTTCGGAATTTTTCACTTTACTTGCGAACGATTATTTTCTGAGGCAATTAAAACAATCTCTAGCAAAGAACAGCCATGGAATGCAACCAAGGGAAAAACAAATCCATGTGGATTCGCTCTGATATATTCGGAAACCCAATTCCCAGGCAAAAAGCGCAAATTTTCTAAAGAAATCAAAAAGGTGCAGAGACGGTGGTATCTTACAGGTTTAAAAAAGCGCATAACTTTCCCCAAGAATAAACTGAGAATTGTCATGGACATGTTCAGAGGCCAATTTATCTGTTATGTGACCATAGATGAGTTCTGGTAGGCTTGCTTGTGATGATGCTCTGCCACTGCGCCGTGTGCACTCGCTTATGCCCCGGAGCTTCAGTACGTGGGTTCGAAAACGCAGCAGTAGAACCAAGCTACCATCATAACTATCGTCTCACAAGATAAACTAAATAAATTGCACACGGAGAAAATTAAAAACTGCCAACATACATAACTCCCACCTACAGTCCTAAAAGGCCCAGGAATCCTCAAGCCTGGCAGCGCATGTGTATGTCGTGTGGCTGCTCTATACCCACCCTACCTTGGCTTTGTAGATGTAAATAAAGCCCCATTAGTCATGATCGGAATATGGTCCACTGGCTCTTGTAGTTTCTGCGACCAATCCCAGCAGACTCGAATGCTCCTCCTCCTTCAATGCAGCGCTCTAGCGCGGAGCTGGTTGAGAAATCTCGGCCATTTGCAGACGGAAGAAAATCACAAACGCTCAGTTCAGCTCAGCTCTATTTTAAGTTTAATAAGGGGACTGGGTCTAGATGTGGTACGGTGATGAGTAGAGAACAAAAAAATCCTGAGGTCGAAGTGTTAACCTCCAATAAATCTAAATCTAAATCTAGTCTCCACCTAATGTCTTTCATGTCAGTGGACTCAAATTTCGCCACCCAGTTTGCATCAAAGTACGGTTCTGCGACATTTCACTCATTTGCAAGAGTGGTAGAATTGACTACACGTCCAAAAACTGCTTTCAGTGCACTTGGAACATTCTTAGGGGTCCTGATATAGTCGGAAAATTTAGACTTCCATGCGAAATACGCACACGTCAATCGAGAGGGCATTAGTGATAAGTGATTTCAAGATGTTTTAGTCGTTTGTCTCGTTTATTTTTGATGTTTTCGCTCATAGCCGAATTTGCGACAGATTGCCAGTCGCTAATACTAATGCCCAAGTCAGAGTAATAAATAGCTAATAAGCGAAGCAATCGGCGGCCGCCGTAGCCGAATGGCTTGATGCGTGACTACCATTCGGAATTCAGAGAGAACATAGGTTCGGGTCTCGGTGAAACACCAAAATGAAGAAAAAAGTTTCTTCTAATAGCGGTCGCCGCTCGGCAGGCAAGAGCAAATCTGCCGTTCGGAGTCGGCTTGAAACTGTAGGTTCCTCCATTTGTGGAAAAACATCAAGAGCCACAATATCTCGGGCTCGCTTCTGGTCAGCGATTGTTAAAGCTTGCCGATGGTTTTCTCGCGCAATCTCTGTCAACGAATTACCAGTCGCGTTTAGCACTAGAGAAAACTCGGCCGCCGTAGCCGAATGGATTGGAGCGTAACTATTATTCGGAAGTGCCCGGGTTCGAATCATCGGGCGGGAAGTAGGAAATGATAGAACAAGTTGTTTGACATTCCCCTCACTCCCCGGTATGCGATGTTAAACTTCCGAGAAAAAGATCTTCATAAAAATAAGTCGACTTCCTGACAGAACTATCACAGTACTTTGTAATAAACCTGCTCTGGGTGCCGGGTCATAGAGACATAGAAGGCAACTGTAAAGCATATGAACTAACGAGATCCAACCAGACAAATCGAGCATACCTATACCTTTAGCAACTTGTAAGATGCTTATAGATAAACACACTATCAGTGCTGCCAACAGGTTATGGTCTCAGTCCCTGACCTGTGCAACTAGTAAAATGACGTGGCCGGAATGTCCGCACAAAACCGACTGTTGAAACTAAACAGGAAAAACATGAGAAATCTTCTCGGGGTCCTAACAGGACACTATAACGACTATTGCAGAAGCTGTAATGACATTGAAGAAGAAGAGACTATAGAACACTTTCTATGCGGGTGCATGGCTCTGGATAGAAGAAGGTTCAATATTTTAGGAAAAAGTTCCCTGAATAACTTGGCAGAAGTAGCCAATATAAAAATAACAAGTCTTGTTAGACATATTAAAGCAGGTTGGTTCCATGAGGACAATATAGAGTGAGGAGAGGGGACAGCACGGTGGTATCACAATGCGCCTACAGCAGACCTAGGTGGTGACAACCACTATATCTATTTACCTACCTAAGTCAAGTGTAACTAAATAGAATATGTATGCTAGTGAACTGACAATTTCTCAAAAGATAATAAGTACTTTCGACGCTCCGTGTATTTATTAACAAGCACCAATCGCAAAATTCTTACTCACTCTGTATTTACTGTAAGTAAGAAGAATTTCGAGTTTTATGAAGTAAATTTTCTCTTCTCACCCAAATCAAATATATTTCCACTCATTTCCTCTCATTCAGTTTTCTCGCAAGCCTTAGCATTATTTTCATCAGAATCCTACCTGCATGGCCAATGGCGATCTCAGTTCACCCTGCAGCTAATGTGCTACGGCAGATTCCTGTTTTTCCTATGAAGTCTTTTCCAAGTTTCCTTTAGCCGCTGGTGATTTGGTGTGCAGGTAAATGCCCAAAAGGCAAATGTCTACTCACCTTTACTCTAAGCGACCCATTTCTGCGAAACTCACTCCACCTTCTATTTGTTTATGCCCCAAGAAAGCAAAATTGAATTAAAAGGCCAAACAGTTTGGAGTTTCCAATGATGTTGTGCTTTCTTTTATATTACATTTACATTATTGTTTGTATTTGTTTTCTCATACTTTTGCTGTTGTTTGCAACAAGCAATTCAGCTTCAAATGTTGTGCGTATGTGGGAGTTTGCCATGCATACTTTTTTCTCTACAATCATTTATAGAACGTTTTGTAGCTGGTTAGCTGCTAGCACCATGGGAATGTGTATGTGAATGTGTTTGATGCTGAGATTTGGGTGAAAATTTAATTTAAGCTTAAATACTTAAGATTACGGGCCTATTTTTGGTTTGGAAATTTTGCTACTTTGCTTGGTTTTTCTAGGTTGAAAAGTTGGTGAGTAACTAAATTTTTTTGTATGATTTTGCTATTTCATGCATATTTAGAATCAGTTAAAAGCATTTGTTTCTGTTTCATAATCCAATGAAAAAATAATAATTGCACATTTATTTATAATATAATAATATATTAAATCCCATAGCTCACGACAGGAAGATAGGGCGTGTGTATTACAGCGTCCGGCACTCGAAGTGTAACCAATTAAAAAGGCCATAAATTTAGTTTGGAAAATTTATTTTATTCGATTCAAAGTAAAAAAATGTGTGAAAATAATAAATTAATCAATAATCGATAAATCAATTTACTTTTGCTCGATATGACCACCGTTTGCCTTGAGTATGGCCTTGAGATGTTCCAGAAACGAATCGCAAGTTGCCCAAATGTGACTTGCAGATATTTTGGCCCACTCGCGGACAGTGGCTTTTTTCAGCGCCTCGAGACTAGTGAATCTTTTAGTTCGGATCTTGCTTTTCAAAATGGCCCTAAGAGAATAATCCATCGGATTTGTGTCTGGTGAATTGTTTTTTAGCCATTCTTGATTCACTCAAGCTTTGTGAGATGGTGCCGAGTCCTATTGAAACATCCATAGTCTGCCACCGAAATGTTTGCCTACCCGCGGCTTCTAAGCAACCTCCAGAATACTTTCCCGATAATATTTCGCATTTACCTTGACGCCAGGCTCGATGAAAACGATTGCAGAGCGCTCATCTGCGTTTACAGCGGCCCAAACCATTACCTGTGGCGGTTGCTGCCTCCTGGTGGCTAATCGATAACTCAAATTCTCGAAAGAACGGTCGGCCAAATGAACCTTATCATTTTGGGGGTTTACGAATTGCTCAATTTGAAAAATTTTCTCTTCAGAAAACACAATGTTCGGAAATTTACCACTTTCGGCCAAGCGAAGCAACTCCTTTGCTCTCTCAAGTCTAACTTGCTGCTGCTTTGGTGTGAGATCATGTACCTTTTGAATCTTCTAAGGTTTGACTTTGAGATCATTTTTCAGTACACGACGGATACTACGGTCAGATATTTTCAGATCTATCGCCATTTGATTGGCACTTCGTCAGAGATTTTGCTCAAGTCGCTTCTTCACTTTTGGAACCATTTCAGGCGACGTTGCAGTCTTTTGATGACCACCTCCATGACGTTTCGCGATGCTACCAGTATCATGGTAACGAGTAATAGTGCGATAAACAAAAACTTTATTTATTTTAAGGTGCTCGGAGTTACGAACCATCGCTGGTTCTGATTTTCCTGCCAAATATAATGCAATCACATTGAAATCCATTACTGATTTTCTTTTTTCGCGTTTACTCTCGGCAAAATTCTTCCGAGCGCTTGTAAACTCTGGACTGTAATTTTGCCAACTACCGTGCCTGTGCATCAGCTGCACGAGCGGTCTGAAGTTGGTTACACTTCTACTACTTAAAATGTACATCTCTCCGACTGATATTGAGTGTTGGACGTGGAACGTGTCACACAAAATCATCTTACAATAAATATGAAAGCAAAGCCTCTGATAAGATGCCTCATTTTTGTTGACGACTACGATAATAGTTTCAAGGACTAGAATGTCTGGTCTCTTAATATGGAACTTGCGCCTGTCTGCCTGGTTGATATGCTTGTAGAAGAAGAGATTGATTAACAATCAAGAAAAAAAGATTTTTGTTTCTGTGAAGAGATTTCTAGTCAAGTGCATCTTCGCAGTTTGAGACCATCCATTTGCGGCGTGCGACTTCTATCAGTCTCCTAAAGTAAAATCTACATTAAACTTCTGAACTCTCAAGCAGTGAAAGGGAAGCGGGGCACATTTTCTGAAGGAGCTGGCACAAGTTGGCATGTTTTTACTTTATGTGAAATGTTTTAGAGCGTCAATTTAGTTACTCGATAGCTATACCCCGTATAATATATATAAGTACAAACAACAACTCTACAAACAAAACTAACACTCTACAAGGCTCTCATCAAGCCGATCCTAACGTATGGCGCAGAAGCGTGGACGATGGGAATATCCGATGAAGCGACGCTTGGAGTGTTTAAGAGAAAGATTCTGCGCAAGATTTTTGGACCTTTGCACGTTGGCAACGGCGAATATCGCAGGCGATGGAACGATGAGCTGTATGAGCTTTACCACGACATAGACATAGCGCAGCGAATAAAGATCCAGCGCCTACGTTGGCTGGGTCATGTCGTCCGAATGCATACAAACGCTCCGGCTCTGAAAGTATTCTAGGCGATACCAGCTGCGATACCGCTCAGAAGGCGTCCTCTAATTAAGAAGAAGAAGATATATATATCTGGGTGTTTGGCCGAACCCTTGCTCTTATTTGTGGCGTGCGTCTTGTTGTTGTTCGACAAATTGAGTGACCCACAGTTCTAAGCCGACTCCTAATGGTAAATATTTTTTATGAAGAGGTTTTTCATGGCAGAAGTACACTCGGATTCTTGCTATTGCCTGCCGAGGGGCGTTGCTATTAGAACACATTTTTTGTTGTTCCATGCACGGAAATTGGAACCCAGGCTTTTGAGAATGGCCGTTACGCACAAACCCATGCGGCTACTGCGGCCGCCTCGTATTTCAAAATATTAGATTTTGTATAGAGATTTAAAAGTGCATATCTTCTAAACCTAATTTTAGGTTGAATAATACGAAACAATAACTGAAATCGAATTAACTGGAGGTCAATAAGGATGTGTCGGAAAAATGTTACCTTTTCCACGAAGAAGTTAACATTTTCGGCCATTGCAAACAGGTACCAAACATTTAGCTCCAACTACACAAGAATTCACCACAGCTGAGCCCAAAAGGATCTTACAATAACAAAAACAAGTAAATTCATCCCAAGCTTACTCCATTTTTCGCATTTCTCTCTTGACTTGCTGCTCATCTACCTACAAATAGAAACATGATTTAACGCTAATGCATTTAAGCGTCAAACGTCTATTCCCTCTGCCTTCTGCACACGAATTGCGAGAAAAAAATTCGCAGTGAAAAAATGACATGTCTTGCTTGACACGGTGAAATTTGTTAGCGCCAGCGTTAAAAGACAGCGCCATAAAAACACAAAAAAGTTTCGAAACGGACTGGCTCTTCAATGAATGGGGCAAAGGAGGAATGGAACAAAACTGCTGTTGTTGAATGTTTTGCCTAGTTGAGCGTCAAAAGGTCGCTTGCAGCGCGTAAAACAAAAGCCAAGCAAAAGTCAAGATTACAGACACATGTTTGCCAGTAGCAGATTCCCGCGCTGCGCCAAATTGCTAGTTGTTTTGTAGCCAAGTTTGTAAGCCTTTCATCGTCACAGCCGGCCCACAATTACAGAGCGGCTATGCGATGAAAAAAATTGTGCTGAAAAATGTCACTTTCACTGCAGGACTAACGCGGTGTACGTAGAGTTTTCCTAAGTCAACGGTGCGCAGCTCTGACATTTGCTTTTGATTTTGTAATTTCCGCATTTTTTCATGCCAAAGCGGATGGAGCAACGTCCGCCCGTATATTTGGCGCGCCCACCTGAGTTACAAAGACGCTAAATGAATAGAATACCTGGCAGTTCAGATTTTCTTTACCATTTTTGCTTTTAGCCGCCCATTCGAGAAGGCTTTTCAAGAGTACGCGTGCTGTGTGCGTGTAAGTGTGCGCTATAAAACAGAGTTGCCAACAAGCGCTCATTGAGAGAACTATTTTGATTGATTTACAAAAATTCATTCGCTCGGGCGAGTCAAATTGTAATATTTTTTGAAGCGATGGAATATCGCACTCAAGAATGCATTCAAAGAATGCTTAAGCTGAAAAGAAGCTAGATGATTTTCATATCTCTAACAGATACAATGGTAAAGCGGTAAGTCTAATTTCTATGCATGTTTTTGTACAAATTGAAGTAATTTATTGCGGGGCTTGTGCGGCATGCGCATGTGGTGGGGTTGAAATCTGTCATTAGTCCATGGGTCCATGAGTCCGGCTTCTATAGATTCACGTTTTGAATAGTACAAATAGTGCAGGTCTGGTCAGTTTGTTGTTGTTTTTCATTAAAAAAAATATTACTGATGAGTTTATTCCAGAGACCGACGGCAATTTGTTTCAAAGCTTCCATTTATCGCAGAACAGTTTCGAATATATAACGGGTGGGTAAATTTTAAGGGCCGACGTTGAATGTGAACCACACCTAAACGTCAGGTTCCTTCTGCATTTCAATTGACATTTTTCAATTTCAGACTAATTCAATTTGAACCATATAAAGATACATAATAGAGCAGCGCGTTAAAGTTATTCAGGCTTATTATGAAAACGGGCGTTCAAATCAAAATGCATATCGCGAGCTTTGTGATTTTTTCGGTCAATTTAATCGTCCAAATGTGCGTACAATCGGAAAAATTGTGCAAAAGTTGGAGCAAACCGAGTCTGTAGGAGATGCGAAAACACCAGTGCATGCTCGTACAGCTCGTACTGCAGAAAATATTGCTGCTGTTCGCGATAGTGTGGTTGATGAGCCGTCCACCTCAACTTGTCGTCGTGCCCAACAATTCCACCTCTCACTCTCGTCGTTGATGAACAGTATGCATAAAGACTTGCATTTACACGCTTACAAGGTGCAATTGGCTCAAGAACTAAAGCCTCTTGACCATTTCAAGCGTCGTCAATGGTCAGAATGGTGGCAGAAAATGGCAGCAGTGAATGACCAATTTTCGAAGAAAATCATCTTCAGTGATGAGGCACATTTCCACCTCAGTGGATTCGTCAATAAGCAGAATTGCCGCTTTTGGACGAATGATAGTCCAAGAGTGATTGCCGAAAAACCAATGCACCCACAAAGAGTGACTGTTTGGTACGGTTTATGGGCCGGCGGCATCATTGGGCCGTATTTTTTGTAAAATTAGGCCGGTCAGACAGTTACTGGGAATAGTGTTCGCTATCGTGAGATGATAACGAACTTTTTATGGCCCGAATTGGAAGATATGGAAGTGGACGATATGTGGTTTCAACAGGACGGTGCCACTTGTCACACAGCTAACGAAACAATGGCTCTTTTGCGCGAAAAATTTGATGGCCGAATAATCTCACGTCGCGGCGATGTCAATTGGCCGTCAAGATCATGTGATTTGACACCGTTGGATTTCTTTCTTTGGGGTTATTCCAAAGAAAAGGTGTTTGTTGATAAGCCAGCAACAATTCAAGAGCTAAAGAATGAGATAATTCGGCTCATTAACGGAATAGAACCTCAATCATGCCTCAGCGTCATCGAAAATTAGGACCCTCGGATGGAGGTGTGTCGCCGAGGCCGTGAAGGCCATTTGGCCAATATTTTGTTCCATGCATAATTGACTCATACCAGTATTATCATAATAAATAAAAATGACAATAATTTCTTAAAAAAATTGTATATTATTTAAAACTAACACCGGCCCTTGAAACTTAACCACCCTTTACTTGACAGCGTCAACAGCTGGCAAAGTTTGTTCTGAATACTGATGCTTCGAGATTTATCTGGATTGAGTTTTAATCCATTGCCAGCAGCCCACCCGGTTATAAATTTCAGTCCGCATTTAGATTGTTAATACAAGGTGACGCAAAATAGTGCACAAGTGTGAAATACGATTTGCAAAAATTATATATCTTCCTAGAGGGTGAATAATTTGTGTCACCTTGTATTAACAATTTAAATACTGACTTAAAATTTATAACCATTTATCCAAAATCTAATACATTTATGGTACAAACAACAATGTAGTCAAGCTAACAACTACAATACAACTGGGCATCATTTTTTTTAAGGTATGAGGTTAAAATCAACATATCTGAAACATCATCAAAGGCGCCGTCGCACCAGTGGTATGTGGGGCATGCTTCCACTAACACTATAATATTCCTCCTCCTCAGCTGATTTCCACCGTGGAAGCGCTGTAAGCATTTCATCGAGGTGGAGCAGCATATATGTCTATCGACACAACCAGGTACTCTCCCTTGTGGACGTATGGAGATCTTACGCTCGCGATAGTGTCCCCTCCTGCCACTGTTTCATGGGTGGTTCTGAAGGAAGTGGAATATCGCAAATTTTAAGAACTATGGTCTTGCTTCTGTCTGATGCTATTGTGAGTGATTGACTCAAATGGCGGCGTTTGCCGTCGTCCAGTCCAGAAACAGTTCATCTTCATGTCGTACTTACAGCTGAACCCGCTTCTACGGGTCCTTGCGCTCCCATTCAATAAATTGGAGTCGTACCATTATTTTTCCCGCAAACGCTCGAACTGCCTCCCACCTATGTAGCACTGGAGGAGCGCATGTCCCCTGTGAGGTTTAAAGGCTAGGTGCGTGTTCCAAAACTTTTTCAAGTGTTACACGTTCCCGTGCGAAGCGATCAAAATGAAAAATCACGTATTCCGCGCCTTCGATTGCATCAGGGCATCTTGAGCAAAATGGACTATGTGCCAACTGACAGCGGTGGAAGTATGCCATAAAGCAGCTGTGGGTGGCGAGTATCTGCGTAAAGTAGGTATTACTATGTTTTCTTTTCATCCACTCTTCGAAATGTGATATTAGCTTGTACATGCGTCCATCGCCCTTTAGATAACTCTTTCCATCTTCTCTGCCACTCGAACATTGATCGCCCTCTCGCGATGGCTTTTTCTGCTGCCGTTGGTTTTACTCCTTGCTCGCTATACATAGAGGCGGGGAAGCTCTCTTGCGTAAATACGAAGTGGTACATGGTACTGGACATCATCTGAATAATCATGAACATCACAATATTTAATCGGAAGAAGCAGGTCATAATGTAAAGGGTGTTTTTTAAGAGCTTGCGAAATAAATTGAATCGAATTGATTTTTTTTATTATTATAATCTTGATAGTTAATTTCATGACATTTATATTTTGAATATGATTTTCGGCATACGTCCGCCGCATTTACAAGTTACATGGGCCATTCGATGAGTCAAACTTTTAAATAATTCTTCTAATAAATTTAAATGAACCCAATCATCAAACGGTGGTCATTTGGCTTCAATTGTTCCACGAGCTGTATTTTATATATACCAGGTATATACCTATGAAATGAGACTTTCAGTCCATAGAAGTCGCTAGGAGTATTTTTAAACCTTCTGAAATGTCTTGTTTTTTTCATCTGTCATCTGTCCACAATATTCAGTTCATTGTTTGTTACGTTTCATACAACAATGCATTCTTTTCGCTCTTGAAAATGTCGAATTTCGTGCCTTCAAATTACGATTTGCGGACATCGCTGATTTTCTGTTCGCAATTGAAGAAAAATGCCTCTCAAGCTCATCAAATGCTTATAAAAGCTTATAGTGGACATGCTCTAAGTAGAGCACAGTGCTTTAGGTGGTTTGAAAAATTCCGAAGTGGTGATTTTAGCGTAGAGAACGAGGACCGTAGCCGGCCACCGAAAAAGTTTGAGGACGCCTAATTGCAAGCATTGTTGGATAAAGATGATGGTCAAACGCAAAAATGATGACAGTTGGGAGTGGCCAAAAAAACTATTTCCAAACGTTTGAAAGAAATGGGCATGATTTTAAAAGTCGGAAGATGGGTGCCGCATGAACTGACTGAAAGGCAGCAAGAGAACCGAAAAACCACTTATGAAATGCTGCTCTCCCAGTTCAAAAGGAAGTGTTTTTTGCATCGATGGTGCATCGTTACGGTTGATGAAAAATGGGTGTATTTCTCCAATCCCAAGCGTAAACGATCGAATGGTCCGCCCGGCCAAACCAAATCGCTTCGGCCGCAAGGCAATCCTGTGTGTTTTCTGGGATCAGCGTGGTATGATTTAGATCAAGCTATTAAAACCAGATGAAACAGTTGACGTTGTACGCTACCAACGGCAATTCGCCGATTTGAAGAGCGCTATACACCGAAAACGCCCAGAATATGCCGATTGGCGTCACAAAGTAATTTTTCTTGTTGACAATGCACCGCCACATCGAACAAGAGCGACCCGGAAATTGGTGGAGACGTACGATTGAGAACCGCTGGTGCATACGGCTTACTCACCAGACTTGGCGCCTTCCGATTATCATTTGTTTGCATCGATGGGCCACGCACTTTCCGAGCAGCGCTTCAATTCTCACGAAGAAGCCAAAAAATGGCTCGATGATTGGTTTGCCGCCAAAGACGGCCAATTTTTTTGGCGCGGCATCCACAAATTGCTTGAGAGATAGGAAAAATGTGTCGCTAGCGATGACTATTATTTTGAAAATTAATTTTTTTGCTAATAAGCGTTTGAAATTGAAGAAAAGTACACGTTGGACGCACTGCTTGTAAGCGATCACTGAGTTATTCTTTCACAAGAGTTGATGCCGACTCAGTAAACTTAAACAAGTTTCTAAGCTTTAAATTTAAAATTTTCTGGTCCACAGAATCAAGTAAAGTAGAAAAGGTCACTTACTGAGTCTAATATCGTTTGCAACTTTTAAGAGTGCCATAGTGCAGCTCCTTTGGATCTATGCAGCTCTTCAATGGGTTTACCAGGGGTTATCTGGCAATGTACGATATGCTCAAGAGCTTTACACAAAAATGGTAATATTGGAATCTATCGACAGTCGTCATCCGCTTTCTTTATTGGAATAATATTTTCCTTTTTCCAAGATTTAGAAAAAATTTGCGAGGTCAAGAATGTATTCAGATATAAGTAAGATATGAGAAGATTTCTGATACTATTGCAAATTGCCTGTTTCACTTTTAATAATTTTTTGACGAGATGGCGATGATTCCCGTCTCATAGCTTGGAGTGCAATAGAACAGATAATATAAATGGTCCGCCATATAACTTTACAGAATTAAAAATGCTATAAAAAAAAAACTACTCAATATTTTTCCAAACTGTTTTTTTTTTATTTTGAAGTACAATCCTTTCGGTTAATGATGGGACACAACTTCATTCATATGGCTGCCTCGGCTAGCCATGCACCATCCCATACGATCGGTCCAATTTTTCAACACATTTTCGATTGTATGCGGCTGTATTTCAGCTATGACATCGCGTATGTTGGTCTTCAGTGCATCAATTGTTGCTGGTTTGTTGGCATAACACTGGTCTTTGACGGCACCCCAAAGATAATAATCCAACGGCGTCAAATCGCAGCTCCGAGGTGGCCAAACGATATCAGAATTTCGGCTAAATATGGGATCTTCGAAGACAGTGCGCAAAAGATTCATTGTAGCATTCGCTGTGTGGCAAGTAGCGTCATCGTGTTGGAACCAAATGCCACCAATATCCTCCTCTTCAATTTCTCGGAACAAAAATTCGTTCAACATGGCCCGGTAACGCTCTCCATTGACGGTTACGGCCACTCCTCACTCATTTTCGAAGAAAAATGGGCCAATGATGCCTGTCGACCAAAATCCGCACCAAACAGTGACTCGTTGTGAATGCCGAGATGGAATTGAGCTTCTTCTCATTGCCGTACGTAATTTTCGTACACATTCTGCAACATTACCATGATTTTCAAAGTAATGTCGCAATATTTCCCAGCGTTCTTTGAGCGTATACACAACCATTTTCGTTCAGCGGAAGAATAAAACTAATTTTCTGTCAAATCAGATGACAGCTAAGGGTTACCATTCTTCAAATAATACCTAGTTCAAATCCGTAACGATAGATGGCGGGCACTGTATTTATCAGTGAAAAACCTGAACAGATAACTCAAAATCCAAGCTAAATGAATTTTGAACTGATTTTTAAAAACAACCAAATCGCACGCCTTTCTGTTTACAATCCAAAAAATGTATCAATCAGCTCGAATAAAATAATTTATATGTATGTATATAAACAGGGGTCACGCCGAAAATCAGCAAATGAGGCAGCAAAACCAATTCCTCTGATAAGGAAAATATGCGAATCTGCGCTTTAAATTAAATCAGCGCAAAATTTCCCAAAAGGATTTCAATTCTCCAATGGCCTTTTGCATACGAACAAGCCAAACCGAAACTGGCGTTTAACTCTTGGGTTGTGCGCTTGTTATTGCCATAGTTGTTGTTGTAGTTCACTGTCAACATACAGCGTTAGCAGGCGAAAGAGTGAAGACATTTTCTCGGTGGAATTCGTGAAACACCAGAACAATTTACGCAAGAATTGCTGATGTTTCTTTTGTTGGCAGGCGAGAGGCAGCAGCTGGTAATTGGAGGCATGAGTGTGGAAGAATGAATGCTTTTGCTGAGGAGTGTATGTGTGTGTGTGTGTGTTGTTGTTGATATACATATATCTCAACCATTATTGCTGGCGTTACTGTTCACGTTCAGTTGTTGTTGGCTTGTTTCGTTTTCGCCTCATTTGAAGTGTTGAATTCCCCACGACGCGCGGCGGTCCACGTCTGCTCCCAAAATAATTTACAACGCTGTCATGCATGCACAATCAGTTGCAACATTTATGCATACATTCATACAAACGTATACATATGCATATTTACATAAATACGTATTTATGAACACATACACGTACATATGCACTTTAACAGGCAACAACAAATTATAAGGAAATTTAGCACTTGAAATTCTGTCAAGGCATAACGTGCGACGGCTATGCGACTGAACGGAGTGATGGGAGCGATGGGGAGTGCATATAAACGCGGCAACGCTTAATGAATTGGAAGACAAAAAAAGCTATTCTCTAGTTGTGCAAATGAAGTAGAAAGTTATAGGTAAGGGTGCAAGAAGTGACAATCGTGCGCGTGTGCAAGTTTGTATGTGTGTGTGTGTGCTTTTAGTGTTGAATGGCAGGCAATTACCCAAGCGGTGCAATTAATTTAAATGTGCAACACATCAAAACTAATTGCGCAAAGTGAATTAATTAAACAGCAGCACCAACAGCAACAACAAAAACAACAATAAGAAAGAGCAACAAGCAAAAACCAGCATATGTATGTATGTATGTATGCGCGCATTCGCTAGCGATTTGATTCAGTGTGTACACTGCATAGGAGTGCGAGTGAAAACCTCAGAAAAACCAACAGCAACGAATTGATATGCATTGTTGTTTTTGTTGTGCGCGCAAAGCAAATAGCATGCAACATTTGCAACACAAGCGCACACACACTCAAACTCTTGCCCGAAAGTATGGTTGTATGTGCATGAGGATGCGTTTGTGTGTGCGTGTGAGTGTGTCTCACGCGGCCATCATCCACGTGCCAATTTTCGCTAGCAATTTAAACATTTAAAATGTGCAAATGTGGCAATGTGACCGTGTGGCTGCGCATGCAAATGTGCCACCAACAGTTGCTTCTGCAGCTGCAACAGCAGCAACAAATAAAAACAGTAAAGTCATTAAATTTGCAATGCAGAATTGTGCATTTCTACCAACGGAATGGAATTAATTAATTTTTTTTTTTTTTCTGGCCAAGGAATTAAGAATTTTAAATTAAAAAATTAGAAAAAAGAAGCGATGCTGCGTGTGCTCATATTTAAAAAAAATTTTTTTTGTACAGTAGCAACTAATAAATTTGCTAAACTTTGTGCAGGACTGAAAGAGATTTCAAGAGGGAAATAAGCGCCACAAATGCTTAAACGGTAGATGATACGCAGTTCTAAAGCCAAAAATTCTTAGGCAAAAACTTAAGGAGTGCGTCATTAGCTATTGTGGAGGCTTTTCCAGCGGAAAAATTAGTAACTACTCTGAAAGGAAATCGAAATCTTTCCGGAAGTAATATACAGGGTGAACGATATGGTTAGATTAGGTTAAATGGCTGCCCTAGCTAAGGGCTCACTTGGACAAATATTAAGAAATTTGTCCGTTGTGGTGCCATACATGGGAGTTGAGAAAGGAGATGGGAAGGAAGAAGGAGCCTTGGGATTAGAGACGATGATGACCATACATTTTACGACGACGCCGACGGGGGCTGATTTGCGTTCGTAGGTAGCCGTAACAAGCTACTAATGAACTTCACCAAATTTATGATATTTACACCGGCTATATCCGCAGGCGTAGCGAAAAAGTGAGAGCCCAGATGTCTGAGAAGAAGGTGTTGAGATGATTCCACCTCGTCCTCCAGACAGTTTCTGCAGAACGGACTTGAGGCAATCCCAAGTCTCACGGCGTGACCACCTAACGGAGAATGTCCGGTAAGGATGCCCACCAAATTCTAGAGCTGGGGCTTTGTTAGCCTTAGGAGTTCCCTTGAGCGTGCCCGATCTACCCGTGGCCAGAAGGATCTCGCGACCTTGCACGTTTACGCACTCGCTGAGTTGACTCGAGGCTCATCTTTCCAGGAGCAGACCACAGGATCTCAGGGAACCCCAATTTTCTCATTTCGCGACGAAACCGTCTCCAAAGTTCCCTGTCTAGCCAGCTCATCAGCCCAGCAGTTTCCCTCTATGCCGCTGTGCCCGGGAACCCAAATGAGCCTGATGATGAAGTATTTGGATGCAATCGAGAGAGAAGTTAGACAATCTCGAACGCACAAACAGCGAGCCCAAGACCCTAATTGCCAATTGGCTATCGGAGTAAATATTTACTTCTTTAACGGTAATTACCGAATTAAGCAACCAGTCCACCGCTTCCTTAATTGCGGATACCTCCACTTGGAAAACACTACAGTGGTCCGGGAGCCTAAATTTAAGTTTGATGGGAGGCGCCTTACAGAATACTCCCCCACCAACCCTTCCGTCCAACTTCGAGCCATCCGTGAACATGTTTGCCATGCCTTGCCGCCGAATGTTGCACCATGCCCACTCATCCCTTGAGGGAATGTGAGTAGAAAAAGGTCCGCTCGAACCTAGCGTGGGTGTACAGTAGTCCAGCACCATGGGGATGAACTCAAAGTTTTTAAGAATGCTAGAGTGTCCGTAACATAAGTCTAGCCTATGGCACGAACACCTTAATCTGATTGCGGCGCGTGCTGCGGTAGTTTTTCCTACAATGTCCACGTGACGGAGAGCCCCACTGATTCCAATGAGGTCAGACCTTTGTACCCTCTCCAGCTTCTTAACTGATACCATCCTTTCTAGCGAGTTCCACCAGACAAGGACTCCGTACAGCAAGATTGGTTTTATAATCGTGTTATAAAGCCAAAAAGAGACTTTATATCGAGAGGCCCCATCTTTTGCCGATAGCGCCCCTGCAACCATACAAGGCGACTGTTGTCTTTCTGATTCTCTCCTCAATGTTTGGCTTCCATGTAAGACCTCTGTCAAGGATGAGTCCCAGGTACTTCACCTTGTCAGAGAGCACCAACGGAGCGCCCGATATTGAGGGGAACAAAACACTCTTGGTATTTTGTATTTCCTCGTAAATAAGACGAGCTCCGTCTTCAGAGGATTTATCGATAGGCCGCAATTTGCGGTAGTAGTATGTATATTCCGGAATACAAGACAATATCAAAAATGTTAAAATTTTAACATTTTTATCATTTTAACTCAAAAATTTAACATTTTTACCATTTAACTCATTTTTTTAACTTACAGTTACTCAAAATTTTAACATTTTTTAACATTTAACTCATTTTTTAGCTTATATTATCTCAAAAAATAAACGTTTAAATTTTGATGTGGGTCGATGAGTCCAACCCTAAATTATAGTTACTCGTAGTTAATATTTTTAAGATATTAAAGATATCTATTTTTGATGTACTAGTAATCAATATTTAGGTTGGTACAGTTAAAATTTTGTGTTGGGTCGATGTCTATTAAGTGAAAAAATGTTAAAATATTTATTACAAAATATTTAAAGTAATCTATTCAAACAAAAATAAAAAAAAAGTTAAAAATTTTGAGTTGGGTCGATTATTATTGATTGATAATTTTAAATATTTATTACAAAATATTTAAAGTAACCTATTCAAACAAAAATAAAAAAAAGGTAAAAATTTTGAGTTGGGTCGATTATTATTGATTGATAATTTTAAATATTTATTACAAAATATTTAAAGTAATCTATTCAAACAAAAATAAAAAAAAAGTTAAAAATTTTGAGTTGGGTCGATGATAATTTTAAATATTGATTACAAAATATTTAAAGTAATCTATTCAAACAAAAATAAAAAAAAAAGTTAAAAATTTTGAGTTGGGCCGATGTCTATTAAGTGAAAAAATGTTAAAATATTTATTACAAAATATTTAAAGTAATCTATTCAAACAAAAATAAAAAAAAAAGTTAAAAATTTTGAGTTGGGTCGATTATTATTGATTGATAATTTTAAATATTTATTACAAAATATTTAAAGTAATCTATTCAAACAAAAATAAAAAAAAAAGTTAAAAATTTTGAGTTGGGTCGATTATTATTGATTGATAATTTTAAATATTTATTACAAAATATTTAAAGTAATCTATTCAAACAAAAATAAAAAAAAAGTTAAAAATTTTGAGTTGGGTCGATGATAATTTTAAATATTTATTACAAAATATTTAAAGTAATCTATTCAAAAAAAAATAAAAAAAAAGTTAAAAATTTTGAGTTGGGTCGATGATAATTTTAAATATTTATTACAAAATATTTAAAGTAATCTATTCAAACAAAAATAAAAAAAAAGTTAAAAATTTTGAGTTGGGTCGATGATAATTTTAAATATTGATTACAAAATATTTAAAGTAATCTATTCAAAAAAAAAAACAAAAAAGGATACATTTATTTTTTAAAGTACCTTTCAAAAAAAACGACGAACTCCTCAAAACAAGAGTCTTTGAGTCAGATTTGAACTTGCAACAAAATTATTGTTATAATTCCAACTGCTTAACCAACTCATCTAAACATCATATTCTGAAGTAATGTAATTACAGCTGAGTAGTATGCAAAGCAAGCAATGCTGATCTTATCAACATTGCTCACAATCTATAAATAGAATAAGCATAAGCACAAACCAAAAAAAATGAAATACTGTTGAATATGTTCACTTTGTGAACCGTTGACGGAGTCAACATGAGTCACAAACTGCAAGATAAGCATAATATTTGATAAGCTTTTATACATCAACACATGTTTCGACTCTGTCGAAACCGTTTGACTTTGTCAAACATGGTTACAAGTGCAGTATGTATTTAGCGTTAGAAGAGGGTGGACGCAAAAAAAAATTGAAACTTCAAATTTGAACTCTTTGAAGTTCAAATTTATAAAATTTACCCAATATTGGTTCATAACTTAAATCTCTTATTAAATATGTTATTGGATTAGATGGATAAATTTTACTAATATAAAATATTTCTCGAGTCCAATTATTTTTATATTTGTTTTCAAATTGTTTTTTATGTGATTGAATTCTTACTTTTTCTCCAATTTTAAAAACTGGTTTTTCTAAATTGTTTCTATTAATTTTAAAACAATTATCAAAAATTAATTGTTCATTTTTTTCATTTACTTCACAAGGTTTCATACCAATAGTTCTATGTACATCTTTGTAATTATATTCATATAATATTTTATCAATTACATCAATCCAATTAGTATTTTTCTGAATTTCAAATCGTATTTTTAGTTTTTCATTAATGGTTCTATTAAATCTTTCTACAATTGATGATTTCTTTTCACTAAATGTTTGATACATGTTAATATTGTATTTATCTAAAACTTCTTGGAAATGTTTATTTAAAAATTCTTTACCAGAATCTGTATGAAGTAATTTTGGTGCACAACCTGCTTTTTTAATAATATTTAAAAATGCTTCAGAAGTTGTTTTTCCATCTTTCTTTTTTAATGGTTCTATATAAGCAAATTTAGAAAATGTATCAATTACATTAAGCATATATTTGTATCCTCTATTAATTCTAACATTAACTGTTGTCATAATTAGTAAATCTGCTGCCCATAGTTCATTTATGCCTTTAGTAATAATTTTTCTTCTTTCAAAATTTTTTCTTACTGGTTTATGCAACTCTTTTGCTATTTTAAAATCATTATTTTTAGTATCAATAAATTCATCTTTATCCATTTCAAAAATATTTAAAATTTATTTTAATTAAATAACAATGATATCAGATAAAGTTTTAAAAGAATATATTAAAACACAAAAAGACTTAAAAAATAAACTTCAACAATTTAATTTAAACAAAGTAATAAAACAAGAAAAAATTAATGAAGATCTTCAAGCAATTATTCAACCATTAAATCAATCAGTTATTAATGTTCACAATTTAAATGATAGCTTTAAAAATTTAATAGTAGATTTAAATCAATCAAATCAATCATATAAAAAAACAATAGATGGACATTCACAAAGTGAATATGTTTCAACGGAGTCGAAACCGTTTGACAATAATATGAATTTACAAACTAATGAATTTAACGAAAAGCAACTATCACCAATTAGAAAAACAAACAAACAAAAATTAGTTGAAAGTACACCAACAACTAGCACAGGTTCACGAAGCGAACAGTTGACTCCATCAACATCAAAAGACGCTCTTTTGCGTAGTGCAAATGAAACGTTATCTACACCAGTACAATTTATTTCCGAAAAAATTGGAAATATGGCAATGAAATATTTAAATTTAAATAATTCTGATATGAAATTATGTGACAATATTTTTGGTCTAAGATCTGAAGATGGAAAAGATTTATGGATTGGTAATACTGAAGTAAAAATTAGTAATAATGATATTATTTTAAATAATAAAACTTATAATGGAACAAAAGGGTTATGGGAATTAATAACTTTAAAAGAACCATCAACAGCTGTAACAAATAATGATTTACAAAATTATGAAGAAATTATATTATCAACATATGCTTACATGCAAAATAATGACAAAAGTTCTAAACGTATTAAATCTAGCGTTGGAAATAAATATATGAATTTTATTAGACCAATATTGATTAAAAATAAAATTATAAAAGAAAAAGTAGGATCTGGTTTAAATTCAAAAAATAATCTTTCAAAATCATTACAAAATTTTAAAATTAAAACTAGTTTACCTACTGAATATGTTCGTTTTGCGAATCGTTCACAATGTGAACGTGTTTATTGGAATGATATTAATGAATTAAAAGATAGATTAAATTTGTTGTTAGGAGAGTATAATGCAGGAAATGATAGTCCAGAAATACATAATGAAATTATGAATATTATTGAGGAACTAAGAGAAGAAAATATGTTGACTCTCTCCGAAGGAAACGTATTAACTGTTTAATTAAATTACATATAAATTTAAATAAATTAAAAAATTTTTTTCTAATAAATGGGAATTGATAAGTTTGGACAAAAATCTTTTTCAGAAATAAATTCATCTAATGAATATTCTCTTAATAGAATAATATCATTAGAAAATGAAGTTGAAGAAATTCGTTCAAATAGTGATCAAATGAAAGATATTATTAGTAAATTAATGGAATTAAATCAACTACTTCAAAAAGAAGTTGAAAAACAAGAAAAAGATAATGTGGTAGCTTTTGGTGTTGTATATAAAGAAATAGAACAATTAGAAAATAATTTAAATCAAGATATTATTAACATAACTAAACAAGTAGATTTTGTAGAAACAAATATTGAAAATTTTAAAAACAGTTTAGAAAAACAATTGGATAGTTATTCGGAAAAACAAATTTTAATTGATAATTATCTTAAAGATTTAGTTTTACAAAATAAAGACAATATTAATCAAAATAATATTACTAAACAAAATGATGAAACTAATAATAAGATTGATAAAAGTATTCCAGTAGATGAATATATAAAACAATTAAATATTGAAGAAAGTGAAACAGATATTCAAGAAAGTAAACTACAAATTGAAACAAATATAATTCAAAAATAATTTAAAAAATTCATACATATATAAATGATAAACAAAAATAATAAATCAAAATAAAAATTCAAATATTCAACATCGTTGAAATATGTTCACATCATATTTCATTTGAAATTAAAAAAAAAACTTAATCTATATTAATATAATTAATAATTTAATGTATAGTAAAAAGGAGGGGGTTCGTTTTAGTTACCTACATTTCTTATTTTATAATGTCCCCAGGGTAATTTGTAAGTCTTATTTAACTTATCGTTATCATTATTATTCAACTTTTTATTGAAATAAAACTTATCATCATAGGGTGACAATCCTATTTTATTCTCTTCTGTAGTATATAGTTTATTATCATATGATCTAATATTATGAACAGTTTCATTTTTATTTTTTAAATTAATTAAACAATTCTTATAATCTTCAATTGTTAACTTTTTAATATTATTTTTCTTTATTCCTTTACAAACTTTTTTATCACAAACATCGGTCTTAAATGCATACATTTTACTTCTAAGTCCACAAAATTCTCTAATTGGTATTCCATTATATTCATCTTTAAATTTTCCTGGTACTTTTTTATTAATATTAGATTTTAAATCTTCAATTGGAAAATTATCTATATAATCACTGGTATCATAATTATCTAGATCATCTTTCATTTCAGAATAAATATCAAAATCATCATCAATATGTTTACCTTCAAAATAAAGAATAAATGAATCAGTATCTGTTCCTAATAATTTCATTCTATTACCATATTTAGTTTTAAGTTGTACATACATTTTAAACATTAATAATTTTGATAAATCTAAAATATTTTGACCTCCAAAGATAGGTTTATTTAATTTAATATTTGTATTTTTACCAAACACTACACACATATTATGATCTATTATTTTTCTTGATTGATATGTATTTCTACTTATTAGTTTTCTCATAATTTTTTCAGTTTTAACTATTCTAACATTAAGTCTATTTCTAACATTTTCCATTTGCTTACCATATACACTATTATTCATAAGTTTGAAAAAATCTTTTTCAAAATCGTTTTTAGCTTCTTTTCTAAGTGTTGTATTTTTTTCAATATAATTTTTTAACCATGCTTCTTGTCTACATTTAATACCTCTATGAATTTTAGTTAAAATTACACCATTATTTAAATATTCTTTTAATAATCTTATATCAATTATATAATTTTTCTTTGGTAACAACGTACACATTAATTTTTTAATTTTATCATTTGGTTTACTACCAATCCCTTTATTAATTAAGTCTGTTTGATTTGGTGATAAATCTTCAAATTGTGGAACATAATGATGAGGTGCTGGAGCATAATCATTATAAAAGTTGTGTAATTCCGGAGGAATACTTATATCAACTTCTAATGTATATCCAATATTATTATCATCAAAATCTTTATTTAAAATATTATCAACATTACAAAAATATTTAATTTCATCTTCATTTAACCATTCATGATTACCAACACTTAATTTTTGTGACATGGCCCATCCATATAAATTATTTGCATCTAAATATAAAATATAACTTGTTAATTTTTTAGAATCGTATATACCTTTAAGAGAAGCTTCCTCTTTACTTAATTTATAAACTTGTTCTACAATATCAGCATGTTCACTCTGTGAACCGTTGACTATGTCAACATGTTCCTTTCGGTAACCGTTGACATGGTCAATATGTTCACTCTGTGAACCGTTTCCTTCGGAAATGTAATAATAACAATTATTAGCTTTAGCATAGTTATGTGCAATTTGTGATATTCCACCTCTAGTTCCACTTTCATAAAATTCATACATATCTTGATCTGTTAATAATTCTAATTTTTGTTTGGTTAATTTTAAAGCAGATGAATTACTTAAATGTGGTGAACTTATATAATGTATAGGATCTAAATTATAATTTTTAAAACATTCTTTTCTAAAATTATCAAATACATCACTTAAAAGTATAACATCTAATTTCAAATACCAGTTATGATAGTCTCTAAATGTTTTACAATTAAAATGTTTCCAAAATTTATTTGCAAATTTATAATCGTTAATATTAATATTTCCATTTAATGATGAATTAAAATTTTCAAGATTTGGAAATTCTGTTATACTTAATTTTTTATAATCATCAATAAATTCATATGGATATACACCTTTTCTAAGTAAATAACATTTATCTTTCAATGATAAATCTTTAAAAACATTATTAAAGTTTTCTAAATGATCAAAATTAATAGGTTTTATATTTTTAGTATTACAAACTGAACAAATACTACAAGCATATATTTTATTCTCAGTATTTTTACTAACTTTATAAGATACATAATCCATTTTTCTTATTTTCTTACATGTTACACAATATATATCATTAACATCTAATAAATTTTTAACAGCTTTATCTAATGAAGTATTTATAAATTCCATTGAATCTATAAATCTTAATTCTATTTTTTCGACAACTGTATATAATTCTAAATCTGTTGAATTACAATTACGACAAGTGTTTCTTGTCTTTAAATTATATTGATATTTACATTTTTCATTTTTACATTTTAAATATTTAGTTTCACCTACAATAACTGGTTTTTTAATTTGTTTAAATTTTTCAGTGCTCGTTGCTAGAACACTAGTTTCAGTTTCAGGATGAAATTCATCTAAATATTTTAGAAATAATTTTGAATCATAACCTTTTAAATTATGAATAATAATTGGTAAAAATTTTGGCATCTTTAACTTTAGATTACATTTATTACATAAAGCCATTCTATATTTACCAGTTGTATGGTCATGATCCCAACATTTTTTATTTTCTTCAGAAAATGGAATATCACAAATTTCACAATTGTTAGTATTATCAAACTTTAATATCGATTCTTTATCCTGAATTATATTATTCAATTTTCTTACTTCATAATAATCTTTAGCATATTTTATTAAATTATCTAAGAATGATTTCAATAGCACTTTTCTATTAGAAGTATTCTTTGAAATATATTGTTTGTTATAAGTGTTATAAATACCATAACTATTTGGAATGTGTTCATGAAGTAATATTGTATTTTTACATTTATCAGATTTTTCTTTATTTATTTTTTCCAAAGTACATTCAAAATCAGCATATAAAGTATATGGATGAAATAATTCTGCACCATTAGATTTATATTTTAAAATATTTTCACCCTCTTTAGGTAACTTTATATTTTGTATTATATTATTATCATCTTTTAATAAATAACATGTTTTTATATGTTCTTCTAATTCATCAGATTTTTCAAAATGTTTAAAACATTTATTACAAATATGTAGATGTTCATGCTGATGATGAATTTTACCACTTAAAAATCCAGATAAATTTTTAAGTGGTACAAAGTGAGATTTGTATGTTTCTTCTGTAATATTTTCTTCTATATATATAATATTAACATGTTTTTTTGGCAAACCATTAACGAAATTACGAAAAGAGTTACTTTTATACATTAATTGAATTTGGTAATATTCATCATCATTTTTTTCTGAATCATAATGATAAAAATTCATGGTAATATTAAAATAATCTTCTAATTTTTTAACATTTTCTTCATTAATTATAAATGGAAATTCTAAATTTAGATTTTTAAATGTATCATCATTTTCTAAATCTTCAAGATATTTTTTATATTTTGTTGGTCTTTCTGGATGAATTTTTAACACATCTTGATAAATAGAATATAAGATACAATATAAAATACATTTATTATCAGTATTTTTAATATTAACACAATTTCTATTAGTAAATGGAATATATGATCCAGCAAGAATTTGAGACTTATCTCTACTAATATGTGTTTTTACTATTCTAACAAAGCTAGCTGTAGATCCTTTTGTACATTTTTCTGAGAATTTATTATTTATTTCCTCTATCATTAAATAAAATTCTTTTGTATAGTTTAATTTATTAACATAATGTATTTCTGATCTATACCAATATTCATAACTTTCTTTAATTTTATTAGTTTTTTTATCAATAATCACAATATTTACCACTGTTGCTAAAGACACTTTAAAATTACTATATTTTTTAAAACCTTTGAAAAAATATTTGAAACAATTTCTTTTTATTAATTCTAAATGTCTTTTAATATTAAATTCTTCATTATTTGTAAACTCTAAATCAGCAACCATATTGTTAAAACATGAACCATTTAATTGTTTTTCTTGAATATCAATAATATCAAAATCATAATCATCAAAATTTTGAAATATATTTTGAATAACATCATTATTATGCTTTTCTATTAAAACATTTATTATGTTTAATAAACTATTTTTATTTTTATTATACCAATATTTTGGCAATTGAAAAATATGTTTATTTGCTCTAATATATTTTTTTAGATTTTTTAAATTTTTGGATTTCAATTCTTTAATATTAAATGAATTCATTTTTATTTATTTGATATTTTTACTTAATTTTTCCTTATTTATATAGAAAAATTTTTTTTAAATATTTTGAATTATCGCCAATAAATAATATTTAAATATTAAATATGATGTGGTGTGATGTAAATTAGAAATTAATTTCGTTACTTCATAATAAATTGTTAATTATTTTCTTTATTATTAATATATTTAATATGAAATTGAGAATTACAATGACGTTTTTTATGTGATACTGTATACCACATTCCACATTCACACTTTAATCTTTCAAATCTTGATGGTAATGAGTTATAATATGCAATTTTTTGATTGTAACAGTTTTTACAATATCTCTTATTCGAAATAAAATTAGAAATAGTTTTTTCTTCTAAACATGAAAAACATATTTTTTTACCATCTATAATAGACAAACATATTTTTTCACCATTTATTATTTTATGATATAATCTTTGTTGTTGTTGTATTATTTCACCCATTGTTTCCAATTTATTAACAAATATTTTTTTTAAATTTATGTTAACTTTGTTAACTATTTTCTTCGAAAATATCAATTTACATTTCTAATATTTAATCTTATACTAATTTTTTCTTTTCTAAAATCAATGAAATTATTATCCTGATCAACAATATAAATAGTTATATTTCTAATAGTATTTGTATTTACTGGATAGTATATTAAATTTTTAGGTATTTCATTTATTTTTTCACCAGGTTTATCATTGATAAAAAATTCATGAATAATATTTGTTTGTTTATTATTTTCATAACTACCTCCTACAATATTACATTTTATTCTAATAATAGGGCTATGAATAAGTTCGTGCGGTTTTACAACAGATGGCGTAACTTGATTATTATTCCATCGATCCACATTTCCAAACATTCATTGGAGAGCTACTGTCGTAAGGCACAAACGTCAGTATAAGTTTTTTATTTGAAGCGTAAACAACAATATTTTTACCACACTTGAAAATGTCGAATTTCGTGCCAAATAATGTGTTTTTGCGGGGAATTCTTCTTCATTATTTTAATATGAAGAAAAAAGCAGCCGAAAGTCATCGTATCTTGGTGGAAGTTTATGGTGAGCATGCTCTATCTGAGCGAACGTGCCAGAAGTGGTTTGCACGCTTTAAAAGTGGTGATTTTGGCTTGGAAGACGAAGAACGCGAGGGTGCGCCGCCAAAGTTCATGGATACCGAATTGGAGGAATTGCTCGATCAAGATCCGGCTCAAACGCAAGAAGAGGTTGCAAAAACTTTGGGAGTTGATCATTCAACCATTTCCAAACGTTTAAAAGCCATGGGAATGATCCGAAAGGTAGGCCATTGGGTGCCGTATGAATTGAAGCCAAGAGACGTTGAACGCCGTTTTATGGCATGCGAACAACTGCTGCAACGGCACAAAAGAAAGGGTTTTTTGCATCGAATTGTGACTGGCGATGAAAAGTGGGTCCATTACGACAATCCAAAACGTTGGGCAACGTATGGATACCCTGGCCATGCTTCAACATCGACGTCGGCGCAGAATATTCATGGCCTGAAGGTTATGCTGTGTATCTGGTGGGACCAGCTGGGTGTTGTGTATTATGAGCTACTGAAACCGAATGAAACGATTACGGGGGATGTCTACCGACGACAATTGATGCGTTTGAGCCGAGCACTGCGAGAAAAACGGCCGCAATACGCCGATAGACACGACAAAGTTATTTTGCAACATGACAATGCTCGGCCACATGTTGCACAAGTGGTCAAAACATACTTAGAAACGCTCAAATGGGATGTCCTACCCCACCCGCCGTATAGTCCAGACCTTGCGCCATCCGATTACTATCTCTTCCGATCGATGCAACATGGCCTGGCTGACCAGCACTTCCGTAATTACGATGAAGTCAAAAAATGGATCGATTCGTGGATTGCGGCAAAACCGACCGAATTTTTCACAAAGGGAATCCGTGAATTGCCAGAAAGATGGGAAAAAGTAGTAGTAAGCGATGGACAATATTTTGAATATTAAATTTGTAACCATTTTACGTCAATAAAGTTTCAAATTTCGAAAAAAAGCCGCACGAACTTATTCATAGTCCTATTAGAATTAACATTCATAATATTTACTGGTAAATCAGATGATACTAATGTATTAGGTTGAATAATTTGTTCACTAAATCCTAGTAATGAAGCTATGGAATTTTTTTGTGTAAAATCAATAATATAATTACTTTTAATTTCAACTTTTAATGTTGTCATATTTGGTTTAATAGTAATACCCTTTATTTTCTCTTTTATAAAATTGTTTATATCATTTATTTCATATGAACCAGTTGGGAATGTAATTATTTTGTTAACACTGTTAATTGTTTGTAAATTATCTTGTGAATCATTTCCTTCGAAAATATGTTCACTTTGTGAACCAATGACAGAGTCAACATAATGTAAAATATTATTTTTTAATTTTTCAGATATGTTCGGTATAGAATTATAAGTAGAAAAATTAAGCAAACACATTTCAAAATCATGTTTATTATCTAAAATTATTGGTTCATCAAAATTACATGAAATTATTGAAGTATTTCCATCTAATGATATAGTCGGCATTATTTAATTAAGTAAAAATTTTAAACATAGATGACCACAAATTATTTCATTTATTTCTTGATCAATATTATTATTAAAAATTACAGTATTTTCATTAGTTTTGAAATATTTTTCTATTAATATTGGTAATTTATTTATAGCAAAGGAATCATAGTAAAAAATATGATTATTATATTTTTTATATGCTACCCAGTGTGTACCATTACCATCATTATTATCTAAATTTATTATTCCACATTCTTTATCTTTTATCTTTTCTGGTAATCTATCTTTCATGAATACACCCCTAAAATTTGCTATATTAAATTTTCTAGCATATTTTTTTAAATCATAATTACTTAATGGTTTAATTGGAATTAATTCAAAATCAAATTTTTTTTAAGTAACATACCATTACCAGATTTTTTAAGTAACATACCATTACCAGATTTTATATTTTTTTCTTCTAATGCTTTATTATGACGTATTTTTTCTTCTAATAATTTATCGTTAGTTTTTTTATCATTATATGCTCTATATAATGTTGTTCCTGCAGTAACTGCAGCTCCTATTGCTGGAATAAGTGGTAATAGTGCTGGTAAAAATCCGCCAATTTTTTCATTATTAAAACTTTGTAACTGAGACATAGATAATTTTAATATAAAAATTTTAAAAGTAGTTTTATTATTATCTAAATGTTTTTTTATTGAATTAATTTGTTTTCTAGTTAATGGTAAATATGTTTCATTCATTACACTTTCTTTAGTTCTTTGTAATTGAATTGGTTCTAATTTTATAGTAATATCTGTTTTATTTTTCATAGCATCATAAACTTGTTTTTGTTGATCCTCATTTAGAGATATTGGATATTTAATATATCGTCCACATTTTGGAATAAAATTAATTTCATTTTCATTTGTATTATGTTCACTTTGTGAACCGTTAACATTTATCAATTCTTCAGTTAATGAATTGTGAGTTGTTAAACCCATACCCATTTTTCTTTTAAATTTCATAGCATTAGTAGTTAAATATGCATTTACTTTTTCTGATAAACTAGCATCTTTTGCTGAAACTCTTGACCATGCTTTATCTTCTAAAATTTTATCAGCTTCATGTCTTTTCTTTATATCGTTACTTTTAGAATATGCAATATCATGTTCTTTAGCTGCTTCATCTAATTTATTAATTGGATGTATATCTTTTTCAAGTTTTAATTCAAGATTAGTACCAGGTCCTAAATAATTATATCCTGGAGAATGTAATTCAAATGGAAGATTATTTATAAGATTATTTATAATACCACTACCATAATATCGCACCATTTATTATAATAGAAAATGTGATGTATTTATTTATTTATTTGGATAATTATTAATCATGAACTGAAGGTAAACTTGAAATATCATCATCAACTTTTTTATTAATATTAGACAATTCGTTTTTATTTTTCTTATTTATTTTAGTTACATTCTTTAAAAGTTCCTCTGTTAAACTATTTGATTTAGTCTGTCGAGAATTGTATTCATTTGTCGAGAATTGTCGAGAATTGTCTTCTTTTGTCGAGAATTGTCGAGAATTGTCTTCATTTTTAGTGTTTTTGCCAATAATTTCAATACCAAGTAATTTAAGTCCATTATTAAGAGAATCGCGTGAAATATGATTTTGTTCGCAAAATTTTACTTTAGTTAATTTTAAAGTACTAGCTTGTTCTAAATAATTAATAGCTAAATTTCTTTCTCTAATTTGTTTAAGTTCTTTAGCATTTTTTGGAATATGAATATTTTTTGAATTTCTAAAACTTTTTGTTTTCCCTTGTAGTGATACAAGTGGTGAAACAGTTCTAGTAGAAGGGCTTGGACGATTGTATAAATTAGTTATATTCTTATACATTTTATTAATTTTAATTTATTTATAAAAAAATTTTTTAAAATAATTATATTTTTCTTAGTGTTTCAATATAAAAAAATATTAAAAATTTTTATTATAATAAATGTCGAATATACATACAATTGAAGAATTTAAAACAAATACTGATGTGCCTATCTTGAAATTAAGAGGATCTAGTATAAAACTATTAAATAAAGAAGAAATAGAAAAAGAGGTTAAACAAACACAAGAATTTATTAGGCAACATAAATCTCAGTTTAATAATAGAAGTGGTTTTGTTCAATGTTTAAATGATGCACTTAAAAATAATGATCATGTATGGCATGAATATGCTGTTTGTATTATGAAAAGTGTTAAAAATATTAAAGATTATAATATTGAATTACATTCAGAATCAAATAAAATATTAGTAAATGAATTATTAAATGAGAAAGCTATATTAGAATTTAGTTTAATGAGTTATGAAGAAATTATTGGCAAATTAAATGATGATATGTATGAGTTACAAGTAAATTATGATATTCTTGAATCAGAACATAATAACCTTATAAATAGCATTGAAAATAAAAACGCTGCATTAGCTGAAAAATATAAGAACAATTTTATTAAAAGACAAAAAGCTATTGAAGAATCTAAAACAATGAAGATTGGACTAGTAAATAAAAAAATTACAACACAAAAACTCAATGATTTATTGAAAAGTGTAAGTAAAATGAAATAAAAAAAAAAATATTGTTAATAAATGAATACTTGTGTTAATATTATTCCATATCAAAATGATTGTATATCACAGTTATACATAATTGATGCTAATAATAAATATAATGGAGGATGTAGATGTGTCATAATGGATCCGTCTTTATTAAAATTAATTTCTATTGTAATTTTTATTGTAATTGCAATTCTTATATTTTATGCAATATATTTAGATATACAAAAAAAGGTAATTGAAAATGAATGTAAAAAGATTAACAAAAAAAAAAAATATTAAAAATATTTAGGATTTTTTCTATTGCATTAAATGAATAATTGTAAAAACAATTTTGATAAAAATAATCAATTATCAAAAATAGATTTTATTATTTCAAATGGAATAGATAAAATAATGCAAAATGAATACATTTCAATGGTACTAATTATTATTCTATTAATAATGTTTTTTTATAATTTGATAAGACAATTAAATGCAAGACTACAATTATTTTAAACATTGGTTTCGACCTAGTCAAAACATATTAGTAAATTTTTAATAATATTTTTTAGTTAAATAAATGAAAGAAGAAAAAGGTATCGAATCTTATGACTTTTATGAACATTTGCCATCTAATTCTACACTATTAAATGAATATGGAAGACCAATAGAAATAAATATTAATAATCAAGACATTAAAACGTTACCATCAAAAAGTTTACTTAATATTAGAGGTCAAATTATTGCTAAAGATAAAGATGGTAAAATATTAGATAAACTTAATCCTGATAAAATAAATTTTGTGAATAATGGTATAATAAATCTGTTTAGTAAAATTACATATTTTATTAATTCAGTTGAAATTGATAAAATTGAAAATCCTGGAATAACAACAACAATTAAAGGCTTAGCATCATTTTCTAATGATTTATCATTAAATAATGCTGGTTGGCAAATTGTAAATAAAGGTAGTGTTTGTAATAAGAAAGGTTATTTTTCTGTTAGCATTCCATTATGTATATTAATTGGGTTTTTTGATGATTACAAAAATTTCATTTTTAGAATTAATCAAAAATTAGAATTAATAAGATCAAATGATGATACAAATTGTTTAATTATTGATAATAGTTTAAGTGATCATACTTTTTCTATTGATATTAATCAAATTATATGGAGAATGCCTCATGTTAAATTTTCAGTTGAAGTTGATCATGAAATTAATAAAAAAATTTCAAATAATACAAACTTTCAAATGTATTTTAGAAATTGGAGATACTATTGTACTACTGCAATTCCAGCTGTAAAGACTTATACCTGGAATATAACATCATCTAGTGCTAAACCTAGATATTTTCTTATTGCATTTCAAACATTAAGAAATCAGAATAATTATAAAGACAATAGTAAATTTGACCATTGTAATTTAGAAAATGTTGTAGTTAAATTAAATACAAATAGATATCCAAACTATGATATGCAACTATCTATTAATCAAAATAAATTTGATACATTATATAATATGTTTCTAGATTTTAAAAATTCATATTATGGTTCTAGTATAAATAATTTACCAATAGTTAATTATGATACATTTTTAAAAGAATATCCAATAATATGCATTGATACATCTAAACAGAATGAGGTAATTAAAGAGGCTGCTATTGATATTAAAATTGAATTTAAATGGACAGAAGATTTTCCATCAAATACAGTCGTTCACTGTTTAATTATTAGTGATGATAGTTATTCATATAATCCACTAACAAATCAAGTGATGCATGTTTGACTTGTTTTTTTAAATTTTTATAAAATTAAAATTAACTAAAAATTAATTGAAATAAATATGTAATTAATTATATTAATAGATTAAAAAAATTTATCTAAAATTCTAAATTATGGATGGTCATTTAAAAGTTACTAAATTAGATAATAAAATTAAATTAACTATTCAAAATTTTGATACTCATAAACCAATAAAAAGATTAAATGAAATATTTCCGAATATTATTAGAGCAATTATTTGTGGACCAAGTAATTGCGGAAAAACAAATGTATTATTAAATATATTATCAAAGATTTATTATTCTGATATAATAATTTGTTCAAAAACTTGCTATCAAGAAAAATATAAATTTTTGGAAGATATGATAATTCAATTCAATAAATTGTGTGTTAAAAATGATTTGGAATCTAAAGATATAAAATGTTTATCAATTCAATCTTTACCAACACCTGAAAATGTTAAACCATATTCTGTAATAATATTTGACGATATCTCTACAGAACAACAAGATAATATTGCCAATTATTTTGCTTATGGTAGACACAATAACATTTCTTGTTTTTATTTATGTCAAACATATTCAAAAATACCTAAACAATTGATAAGAGATAATGCAAACTATATAATTTTATTTAAACAAGATAAGACTAATCTGAAACACATATTTAATGATCATTGTAATGATATTGATTATGATATTTTAAAAAATATGTGTATTCAATGTTGGAAAGAACAGTTTGGATTTTTAGTAATAGATAAAGAACAAGAAACAAATGATGGTAGATATAAAAAAATGTTTGAATTTTTCTTTACAATATAAAAAAATGTTTGAATTTTTGTTTGAATAAGATTTTTATTTTTTATTATATCCAGTTATTTTGGAAATCTTTATATTTTTCATTTTTTTCATCAAAAACTATATCTAATATTTTTCTATATTTATATAATCCATCAATGGTTATATCTAAATTTTGCAATTTTTGGTATTGTGTTACCAAAAAGCCTATATAACGTAATTTACAAGCATAGCTTTCGCTTATCTTAAATTTTTTATATATATCTTTCATAGTTGTATATTTACATTTTACACCAATTTTTTTATAACCTTTTTCTAATTGCAATTTTCTTGCATATTCTTCTAAAATTAATCCTATTGTACAATTTATATAAAAAGTATTTTTCTTATTTTGTAATAATAATTTATTAATTTTATATAATTTTGTAATATTATCATCAATACTATCTTTTTGTAAATTTTGTATAAATTCATTATCAATTTTAAAATCTAAACCAACTGGTTTAGATTGGTTTACACGTTTTGATTCCAATAATTCTTTTAAATCGATGAAATCAAATTCTCTTTTATCTTTCTTATAATTTTTTTTATCTTTTTTATCCATAAACATATTATCCAAAAAATTTTTATATTTTTCATTTTTTAATTTTAGGCCATTGCCTTCAAATATATATTTTTCTTTTAGTTGATTAAAAGAAGAAATACGTTTTTCTATACAAAAACTGGTGAAGGTTTCAAGATCTTTAAAAAATTTTTCCCCTTCTTCATCAAATCCATCCTTGCTTTCATCGAAATCCATACTTTCTTCTGAAACAAATAAATAAATTAATAAAAACTTAAAAAATTACAAAAAAAAAAACTTACCAGCCATAGTTATAAAATCTTTTTGTTTTGTTTTTTTTTTGCGTCCACCCTCTTCTAACGCTAAATAGTGTTGATGTATAAAAGCTTATCAAATATTATGCTTATCTTGCAGTTTGTGACTCATGTTGACTCCGTCAACGGTTCACAAAGTGAACATATTCAACAGTATTTCATTTTTTTTGGTTTGTGCTTATGCTTATTCTATTTATAGATTGTGAGCAATGTTGATAAGATCAGCATTGCTTGCTTTGCATACTACTCAGCTGTAATTACATTACTTCAGAATATGATGTTTAGATGAGTTGGTTAAGCAGTTGGAATTATAACAATAATTTTGTTGCAAGTTCAAATCTGACTCAAAGACTCTTGTTTTGAGGAGTTCGTCGTTTTTTTTGAAAGGTACTTTAAAAAATAAATGTATCCTTTTTTGTTTTTTTTTTTGAATAGATTACTTTAAATATTTTGTAATCAATATTTAAAATTATCATCGACCCAACTCAAAATTTTTAACTTTTTTTTTATTTTTGTTTGAATAGATTACTTTAAATATTTTGTAATAAATATTTAAAATTATCATCGACCCAACTCAAAATTTTTAACTTTTTTTTTATTTTTTTTTGAATAGATTACTTTAAATATTTTGTAATAAATATTTAAAATTATCATCGACCCAACTCAAAATTTTTAACTTTTTTTTTATTTTTGTTTGAATAGATTACTTTAAATATTTTGTAATAAATATTTAAAATTATCAATCAATAATAATCGACCCAACTCAAAATTTTTAACTTTTTTTTTTATTTTTGTTTGAATAGATTACTTTAAATATTTTGTAATAAATATTTAAAATTATCATCGACCCAACTCAAAATTTTTAACTTTTTTTTTATTTTTGTTTGAATAGATTACTTTAAATATTTTGTAATAAATATTTAAAATTATCATCGACCCAACTCAAAATTTTTAACTTTTTTTTTATTTTTGTTTGAATAGATTACTTTAAATATTTTGTAATAAATATTTAAAATTATCAATCAATAATAATCGACCCAACTCAAAATTTTTAACTTTTTTTTTTATTTTTGTTTGAATAGATTACTTTAAATATTTTGTAATAAATATTTAAAATTATCATCGACCCAACTCAAAATTTTTAACTTTTTTTTTATTTTTTTTTGAATAGATTACTTTAAATATTTTGTAATAAATATTTAAAATTATCATCGACCCAACTCAAAATTTTTAACTTTTTTTTTATTTTTTTTTGAATAGATTACTTTAAATATTTTGTAATAAATATTTAAAATTATCATCGACCCAACTCAAAATTTTTAACTTTTTTTTTTATTTTTGTTTGAATAGATTACTTTAAATATTTTGTAATAAATATTTTAACATTTTTTCACTTAATAGACATCGGCCCAACTCAAAATTTTTAACTTTTTTTTTTATTTTTGTTTGAATAGATTACTTTAAATATTTTGTAATCAATATTTAAAATTATCATCGACCCAACTCAAAATTTTTAACTTTTTTTTTATTTTTGTTTGAATAGATTACTTTAAATATTTTGTAATAAATATTTAAAATTATCAATCAATAGTAATCGACCCAACTCAAAATTTTTAACTTTTTTTTATTTTTGTTTGAATAGATTACTTTAAATATTTTGTAATAAATATTTAAAATTATCAATCAATAATAATCGACCCAACTCAAAATTTTTAACTTTTTTTTTATTTTTGTTTGAATAGATTACTTTAAATATTTTGTAATAAATATTTTAACATTTTTTCACTTAATAGACATCGACCCAACACAAAATTTTAACTGTACCAACCTAAATATTGATTACTAGTACATCAAAAATAGATATCTTTAATATCTTAAAAATATTAACTACGAGTAACTATAATTTAGGGTTGGACTCATCGACCCACATCAAAATTTAAACGTTTATTTTTTGAGATAATATAAGCTAAAAAATGAGTTAAATGTTAAAAAATGTTAAAATTTTGAGTAACTGTAAGTTAAAAAAATGAGTTAAATGGTAAAAATGTTAAATTTTTGAGTTAAAATGATAAAAATGTTAAAATTTTAACATTTTTGATATTGTCTTGTATTCCGGAATATACATACTACTTGCGGTCCAATTTATAACTAGATTCAGATAACCCTGCATCAGTTCCATCAGAGTATCTAGAAACTTGCCTCTGACAATAAGGGCCACGTTATCCGCGGTGAACGATATGAAGTGTTACCAACTTCCCACTGCTTGTATATGTAAAACAGCTCAGTTTCGCAAGACAACAATACAGAAAAATGAGCTCAAGGTGAAGGCTTACAAGTTCCAAGAAGCATAGGATCTTTCACCCCAGCAAAAAAAGTTCGGTGCGAAAGAGCAAAGGAGTTGTTGCGCTTGCACGAACGTGGCGAATTTCCTAACATTGAGTTTTCTGATGAAAAAAATTTCCCAATTGAGCAGTTCATACAAGTAAACACTCAAAACGATCGTGTTTACTTGACCGAACGCTCATACGAGAATTTGAGCCTACGTATGGCCGCTCGAAGCAATTTCCCATCGCAAGTAATGGTTTGGGCCGCAGTGACCGCTGATGGACGCTCTCCAATCGTTTTTATCGAGCTTGGTGTCAAAGTGAATGCGACTCATAATCGAGAAAATGTTTTAGAAGCTACTTTAGAGCCGTGGAAACGCAAACATTTCGGTCGTAGACCATGGACGCTCCAACAGGACTCGGCACCGTCTCATAAAGCTCGTGTGAACCAAGAATAGTTAAAAAATCATGTTCCACACTTCATTTCGTCCACACAATGGCTTTCGAACTCGCCAGACGCAAATTCCATCTGGTCCATTTTGGAGAGCAAGGTGAGGACTAAAAAATATGCCAGTATGGATGCGCTAAAAAAGCGACGCATCTCAGTTTTTGACCTTTTGAAGGCTATAGTCAAGGCAAAAGGTAGTCATATCGAGCTAAAGTGAATATATGTTAAAATTGGAATCTTTTTTGAACAATTTAGTTTTTGAAATCAATAAAAACTAATTTCACACAAAAAAGTTATGCTGTTTTGAATAGGTAACACTTCATATCGTTTAACCGCAAAGCAAAACGCACAAAGGTTTTTTCGACACATTCCAGCCTACTAATATGACATCGATAGTATAAAAATATTACCGTAATCTTGTCTTGGCCACCGTACTCACTAAAATTGGTCACTTACAACTTTTTCTTGTTCCGTAAACAGAAAATGTCTATGAAAGGATGGAGATTTGTCAGAATTGTGGAGATAAAGTCAGCAACATTGGAAGAGCTCGGGCCATACCAAAGTGCATTTTGGTCAAAGGTGGTTCGAGGTTTGGAAAAAGTACTATATATATTATATTAAATAAAATAAATAAATGCAATATGTTAGCGGGGTATTGCTTTGCAAAGCATATTGATGAATAAATAAATTAAATAAACGGCCACATTATTTTTTAAACATACCTCGTATATTTCATGTAATATATATGTATGTACAAGAAGTATTTATTCAGAATAAATTGCTTCTCAACTCTTGTATCTCATCCCATTAGTTACTCACATTTTTACAAACGATTTGGAAAGTGGTTAGGGGTTGTCAGAGACATAGAAAATTATTAGTTTTGATAATTTTTTTTTTCGACAGTAGTTTAATTTATTTTATGGAGCTAATATTACAGAGAAACGTAATGGGCTAGTGCGTGACTAAAGTTTTTTACACCTTCCTTTCTGTGCGAGACTTGCTTATCTGCTGTTCAAAAAAAATAGGAGTGTGAGTTACAAACTATTATACAAAATTTTTTATTTAACATTTTGTATGGAAAACTGAAGAGTAAGTATAAAAAACAAGGTTAGGTTTGCCAGGTTGCTTGTAAAAGACAATACACTTGGTAGGTATAGGGCTCATTGCGTACCTGCATTTGATTTCCATTCCATAACTATGTCTCTTTCAGAGAGACATTTTGCAAATTTTTCCGATCCTTGAAGAAGTAATCGCCAAGATATTTGGCACAATTTCTTTGAAGTGCAGAACATTCTCAGAGGAGTTGTTGTACCGACTCAATTTCGTCTTCATCTCCACAACTCCTGCAGAAGTCAATGTGAGGTACACCCATTCTACTGGCTAAGGTGCAAATGGTGCAGTGACCCGTTATAACACCTGTGACGACGATTGTAGTTGATCTGTTGAATCCAAGCAGACATTTTGTCCTTTTAAGATTCAGTTTTGGCCAGAGTGCTTTGTAGACCTTACAATTAGTAGTCAGAGACTACCTCTTATTGGTTTCCGCGAATGCTGTCTTGCGATATTTTCAGTTCTTTAGCCATTTTTCTTCCACTTCGACGTGGATTTCGTTAAAGTCGAGCCTTCACTTTCCGAACTATTTCTGGCGTTGTTGCAGTATTTTTTGGTCCACCTCCATAGCGTTGTGTAACGTCATTGTAACGTTTTATAGTGCGATACACAAACATTTTATTCACTTTCAGTTGGTAACACTTCATATCGTTCACCCTGTGGTGGGGCGCATACAATACTGAGCTTTTCTGCCGAGTTACCTCCCTTTTGTGTTTTATATATTCATTCTGCTATAATACAATTTAAATCGAAACATTTACAAGCTCTCACTAGTCGCCTATCAAGACTAAATAACCTTTATTTTTATGTTTTTATGTTTAATGTTTCAAGTCCGACAAACTGTTGCCGAACACAAATCTTTCAGCGACTAACAACCGACAAAAAGCTACGCACTGTCGGATACGTGGGTGCATCATCCTGCATACATACATACCTAAATATCGGGTGTTTTTTAGCTGCATGAGAACTATTGATATCGATAACTATGGCTTGACAACTGAAAATAGCAAACTGTGTTGACATTTCTGTTCAATAAGATTTGGCAAGTCATTTATGATCGTTTAGTGTTAAAACAATGCTTCCAAATTGTGGAAATTTATTATGAAGAAAATAAATCTGTTCACAAAGTTCATAACGCACTTGCTCAATTTTACGTGCGGTTGACCGTAGGCGGCATCATCGACCATATATTCAAAAAAGTCTTGCGGTATTTCCGCAAGCTTGTCTTTGCAAGCGCGTAGTTCTAGTTGTATTCGTCGCATCGGTTCACGCTAGAGCTTTTTGGAAAGCTCTTTTCATGTGCTAACACGTGTTTGATTAATTGTTGTTTGCTTTTAGTCGTTCGTGAGTTATAGTGTCGCAAACATGGAGCAAAATAAAGAGAAAATACGGCATATTTTACAGTACTACTACGATAAAGGCAAAAATGCATCTCATGCTGCCAATAAAATTTGTGCAGTTTATGGACCCGATACAGTTTCCATTTCCACCGCACAACGATGGTTTCAACGTTTTCGTTCTGGTGCAGAGGTGATCGAAGATGCGCCACGGTCCGGAAGGCCTGTCGTCGAAAATTGCGATAAAATCGCTGAATTGATCGAAAGAGGCCGGCATAGTAGCAGCCGTAGCATCGGCCAAGAGCTGGGCATGAGTCATCAAGCCGTTATAAACCATTTGAAGAAACTTGGATTCAAAAAGAAGCTCGATGTATGGGTGCCACACGACTTGACGCAAAACAACAATTTTGCCCGTATGGATGCATACGAATCGCTTCTGAATCGCAACAAAATCGACCCGTTTTTGAAGCGGATGGTGACTGGCGATGAAAAGTGGGTCACTTACGACAACGTGAAGCGCAAACGGTCGTGGTCGAAAAGCGGTGAAGCTGCCCAGACGGTGGCCAAGCCTGGATTGACGGCCAGGAAGGTTCTTCTGTGTGTTTGGTGGGATTGGCAGGGAATCATCCACTATGAGCTGCTCCCCTATGGCCAAACGCTCAACTCGGACCTGTACTGCCAACAACTGGACCGCTTGAATGCAGCACTCATGCAGAAGAGGCCATCTTTGATCAGCAGAGGCCGAATTGTCTTCCATCAGGACAACGCCAGGCCACACACATCTTTGGTGACGCGCCAGAAGCTCCGGGAGCTCGGATAGGAGGTTCTTTTGCATCCACCGTATAGTCCGGATCTCGCACCAAGTGATTACCACCTATTTCTGTCCATGGCGAACGAGCTTGGTAGTCGGAAGTTGTCCACAAGAGAATCCTGTGAAAATTGGCTCTCCGAGTTTTTTGACAATAGGGAAGCGAGCTTCTATAAGAGGGGCATTATGAAGTTGGCATATCGTTGGGAACTCGTCATCGAATAAAACGGCGCATATTTGACTTAAATCGCATTATTATAACCAATTTTATGAACAATTGAAAATTCAATAAAAATACCGCAAGACTTTTTTGACAACCTATATATGTATATGTATAAATATATATCGTTCCTTAACGGACCGATATGAACTTAAGAAGCAAAAGGCCGCAACAAATTGTTTCAAAGCTGTTCTGTCGTTTGCATGAGTTTTGATTTCGTTCCAACTTAGCTGGAGATTCTCCATTTCGATTTCCAGCCGACTTTTCCTCTAGGTATGAGCCGGTCTTCCTCTACATCTACTGCTTTGTGGGTTCCATAAAATGGCTCGTCTAACGATTTCGGCGAATGGTTTGCGTAACGTATGGCCAATCCATTTCGCATTACGTTTTACACAAACTCATAGCCGCGGCGAACATAAGCCGGATATATCACAAATTCACAAAAATCTTCTACCATAGATTATAATAAAATAAAATTCATTTCACAATATATCCGTTTTGTGGTATCATTTAGTATAATTTAGCTCATAAAAAACACCCGTTATATAAGAACTTAAATATGCGTCTTGAAACAACCTTGATTGTGGTTCCCTGCATGGATGTGTGTATGTATAAAAACACAAGTGGGATCGCTAATCCCCATAAGCAAAATCGCCTTTATAATATTTTCACTTTTCGTGAGTGTAAACTCATCGTGCCATAAATGCATAGATGCATACACAGATATGCATTCACACGCTTTCTAAACGACAAAATGTCCGGCTACAGGCGACTGCCCTCGCTTTGAAATATTTTACTTCTTTTTTTGTTTTGTCTTTTTTTGCCACAGTCACGCCTGCACTCTTCATGCAACGCTTTGTTGTACCTATGCACGTGTGAGACCCACCCCCCAATTCGCTCAAATATCTTTCATCTGCATGCCTTACTGCACACTCGCATCCATGGCAAAAACATTCTTGGACAACAAAAGTTGTATACACACCTACACATACATGCATGCAATTTTTGCGTGTAGATTTGTGCATTGGCACAGTTTCACGGCTCGCTGGAGAGTAAAAATAACAAAGCATAACCTCAGCAATAACAAAAACAAATAGACATATGCACGTACATGTATGTACTCGTACATCTACTCTTGCAAGAAAAAGTATTAAAATAGAGATTATGCAAAATGCTCGCTCACCTGCTTTTGACTCTGCTTGAGCAGTTGCTCTTTAATTCCCCAAAGTGCCCAGGTCCAGCTGCTGTGATACTTGTCTGCAAATTCAAGAGTTTTATTAAAATGACACTCAGTTATTTTTAAATTTATTAAAAACGCAATTTTAGGTTTTGGATTGTGACTCAGAATATACTCGTATAAAGTGAAAAAAATACAAGAAAGATGAAGAAATGCAATAAATAATATACACACATACCAACTTGATGAAAAAGTTACCGGAATATATTTAGAAAGTGATATTATCGCCTTCAAAGTACTTCCCACCAACTGCAACGCTCTTATGCCACTGTTTGATTCAGGTGTCGAAACTCCTTTTTCGGTAAAACCATCAGAGGAGTCTTCGAGTTTTCCATTACTTCCTTTTGGCTACTAAAACGCCGAATTGATTCCCCGTAGTGGTTTTTGGTTCGATTAATAAGAGAAAAATCGCAGGAAGCCATACCAGGTGAATTCGATGGCTGTTGGATGATATTCGTTTCGTTATTGGTAAAAAATTCACAAATTATGATGGCACTGTGCAACGGTACGTTATCGTGATGCAAAATACACGAATTGCGCTCTCTCAAATCCTTTCATTTTTAACGAATTGTTTCATATAAACGTCTCATAGTGCCCAAAAAATAGTCCAGACCTTCTGCCTTATATTCGTGGGGTACAATACCGTTGCGATCCATAGAAACCGCGATCATCGCTTTCGCATGGTTTTTCTTTGGCCTTGGTTCATTCGGTGCTCTCTACTCACTCGACTGTTGTCCGGATTGCGTGTCGTACTCACGTGGGTGAATTTTGAGTCGCACTCAGCCTTGAAAATTATATCTTTGGCGATATCAACGCGGTCCTTTTTTGCATGAAATTTTTGAATAAAATTCTGATCCTTGGTGACCAACCTTGCAGCATAAGCAATGTACATGTCCTCTTCCAACTCTCTGATTTTTAGTTTCCGGTTAATGATCATCTTTTATTTCAATTTATTCATGGTTCCATCAGTTTTCGATATCGTCGGCCTGCTCCTACGTTCGTCTTCCTCGATGGACGATATCTGCGGAAGCGTTCAGGCCACCCGTAAACGCCTGTTTTCTTTAGAGTATCGAAAGAGTCTCTCAACATTTCTAGCATTTTTGCACCATTGAATAAATTTTTAACACAAAATTTTAACCAAACTCGTTGATGCAAATTCTAGTCGATTTAAAAAACTGTACAGAGGTAGATTTACGTTTAGAGGTAACATAGATTTACTCAATACGGCGTAACTGTTATAAATGTCAAGCCATGGCGATAGAATTTTGGCATCAATGTTAATAAAAGATGTGGCAACCTATTTCACTTTGAGCGTCACCTGGCAGTTGTTCCGGAAACTTTTTGATCAGGATGGTATGTATGTCAAAATATCTTCAGGGGTGAACAACAAGAAAACATTGGAAGTTTTTAGAATAACTATAAATCAATTAATTTTCCAGATTTTTTCTTTTAGTGTGCAGGGTGGTTCAATAAGACCACAGGGATTTTATAACTAAAACATAACAAAATTTGTGGAAATAATTGCTTTTTATTTTATCATGTTTTAATCTAAAACACTGGATGCGAATATCAAAATTTCCCATGACTTGTCTTGTCGCAGACTTATTGGCATAGATCATAGCTGTAGTCCCTGAGCAAGAAGTCCAATGGGGCCAAATCGCAAGATTTCGGCAGCCATTTAACCGCATTGTTGCCGCACATTATGAGTACCATTGTTTCGTGCCCTCTATGGCAAGTGGTACCGTCCTAAGTTTACCAGCGCATAGTTTTTTCTGTGTTTTTTTTTTGTTTTAATAATATGTAAAGTTTCTGTACCACAAAATTTTTAAATGCACTTCTTGGACAATAGCCATTTTCATATGGCAGTTTAGTTACTTCAAAAGCCACAAGGGCATTCTTTGCCTACACAAGGCTTTTTGGTAAGACATGGGGACTCAACCCTAGAATGACCTTCTGGACATTCACCACAGTTGTGAAACCCATAGTCACTTATGCATCCTTAGGATGGTGGCCCATGGTCAAGCAAAGAAAAGCAGTAAACGAATTAAACAAACTGCATCGCCTTGTATGTGTTGGTATTACAGGGGCTATGAAAACATGTCCCACGGATGCGTTGGGTGTGCTGCTGAACATACCACCGCTTCCAATCTTGATTGAAAGGGAAGCTCGCTCGAGTGCCTTAAGATTAAAAGGTATATCTGAACTTAAAAGTGGGGATATGAAAGAACATTTAAAGATCTTAGAAGACTTCCTACATAGTCCCATTCTTCATATCACCCAAACCAATACTCTTCAGGAACTTCCAAGTTATAATTAATGAACGCACAGACTCGAGAACTAATTCTATCACTTTCAAACCTGGCTCTCGGCTATGGTTTACTGATGGGCCCAAATTGGAAAATGGCAAAAATCAATGGGCCTAAATTCAAAAAATCGATTCCGATGGGACTCTACCCAACAATACTCCAGGCAGAAATACATGCCATTGAAATATGTGTGAGAGAATGCCTTAGCAGGAAAATGAGAGGTACTTACATCTACATACTTTTAGATAGCCAAGCGGCTCCAAAGCCCTTCTATGAACAACTATCACCTCTAAATTGGTAAATGATCGCCCAAACCTTCTCAACACGCTAGCGAACCTCAACATAGTACACTAGGCTGGATTCCGGGACATGAAGGACATGAAGGAAATGAGATGGCAGATGACCTTGCAAAACAAGGAGCAAATATGCAACTTACTGGTCCTGAGCCTTTCTGTGGTCTCACAAAAGGCCACATTGAATTCCTTAGGTAATGGGAAGAAAGGAAATTTGCTGCACACTGGCTAAACTGTGCCGGTCAACGTCAAGCCAAACTATTTCTAAGTCCCAACAAAGGAATATCTGACAAGCTACTCTCACTAAGCAGAGTAGATCTGCGTCTTTTAACAGGATATCTTACAGGCCACTGCAGCCTGAAGTATCATCTAAATAATATTGGTCTATCTGAGACCAATGTCTGCCGCTTTTGCGAAATGGACATAGAAAGCTCAGAACATGTGCTTTGTGAATGTTCTGCGTTGGGCAGACAGAGACTTTATCACCTTGGTGGTATCGTAGTATCTCCATGCAATCTTTGGAACAACGACCCCAAAATTGTGCTGAAATTTTTAAAAAGCCTAAAGCTCTAGGGTTACAAAAATAGGCCTTTCACAATAGATCAGCTCTGGTCGCAGTGCGTAATGGCCTTCTAATAATAATAATAATAATAACTTTTACACTTTGTTCAACTGGTATCGCTGCATGACTAAGTTTGGCGAAGCCCGTATTGTCTAACCGAACTTTTATTTAGTAGCACAGATACCAGTACAGTAACTCACTTCAAAAGTCGTGCAAATGATTGCAAAATTTTTCATGGAATTTGTAAGTTCCAAAATTCAATGCTTTTTGTTTGGAGTTTTATGGTTTTTTAAATTAAATTTTTCACTGTCCGAAAAAAAAAAACTTTTTTTATTATTCAAGTATATTAGCGTGTGAAACTATTGGTTGGTTAGTTGGTTAGAGTGGTGATTCATCCAGAATCCAACTAGCGCTTCCGCACCATTTTGTTGCCACATCCTCGTTACCAAATTGTTTAACAGTTATTTGCAGCAGGACTATATCCAGTCTGTGCGGTTTAGGAACCTTATTAGGTTGTTGACGTCTACGCCAGACAGTTGCTCGAGACTCTCGAACAGCGGTTTGCCCAGGGTTAACATTCTGTCCTTCCATAGGGCAGGGCATTCACAGAGGAAATGGAAGATTGTTTCTTTTTCCTCCGGTTGTTTACAACTATGACAGTATGTGTTGTGAGGGATGCCCATTTTGGCGGCTTGTTCTCCGATAGACCAGAAGCCAGTTATGACTGCCGTAAGTCTGCAGGTGTCCCGTCGTTTCATGTTTATTAATGTCAACGATTGCTTGAGGTTGTAGGTGGGCCATAACGTTCTGCTGATTTTGCATTTCGTTTGGTCTTTCCATCTACAATCTGCAATTCGAAGGTATTTTAGGGAAATTGCATTCTTGACCGCACCTAGTGGAGTGAATACTGGTACTGCAAGAGCGCTATTCATGGCAGATCCCCCTCTTGCCAGTTCATCAGCTTTTTCGTTACCTTCTATCTTCCGGTGTCCCGGGACCCAAATCAAGGTTACTCTATGGTTTTCACTCAAGTTGGTGAGGCTATTCCTACTTTGCTCCACCACTTTAGAGGTTGTTCTAGTCGCGTCCAGCGCCTGGATTGCGGCTTGGCTATCCGAAAGAATAGCGATATTGCCCTTAAAAGAAAAATCTGCAATTAGTAACCTACAGGCTTCCCCAATTGCTAGTACTTCCGCTTGGAAGACGCTGCTGGTATTAGGGAGACGCACAGATTTTTCAATTCCAAGTTTATGAGAATATATACCAGCTCCGACACCACAATCCATTTTACTGCCATCTGTATAGACTGTGGTATCGAAGTTGTTTAGAGAGAATCCCTTCTTCCATTCTTTTTTAGATGGAAAGAGTGTGGCAAAATTCCTATTGAACGTTACCATCGGGACGATGTAGTCAGTCCTCTCCGAGGTTAACTGAGTTTGTCGCAATAATAGACTAGCGTGACCATAAGTTTTTCCTTTCCAGCGACCCGCTTCATTTAACCTAAATGCACTTATGGTTGCCGTCTTCTTTATGTGTAGGTCTATTGGAATAACGTGTGTCAGTGCATTGAGAGCCTCTCTAGGGCATGATCTGATTGCACCGACCGTTATTGCACAGGCTGATCTTTGTATTCTGCCGAGTAGTTTGGTATTGTACTCTCTCCCTAGAGCTTTCCACCAAACTACCGAACCATACGATAAAATGGGTCGTATAACCGCCTTATACAGCCATAATGTATGCTTAGGTTGAAGACCCCAACTTCTTCCAAGCATACGTTTGCAGGCATATAAAGCAATTTCTGCTTTCCTTACCCGTTCTTCGACGTTTAACTTCCAGCTAAGTTTGGAGTCCAAAATTACCCCTAAGTACTTTGCACTGGTTGATAAAGCCAGAGTTTGTCCGTTGATATTTGGTAGGGTAAAAGTTGGTACCTTGTATCTGGTGGTAAAAAGCATAAGTTCTGTTTTACGCGGGTTTAAACTTAGCCCACATCCTGTGGCCCAAGAGTTAAGCTCGCCTAAAGCCCTTTGGATGATCCCACTGATCGTATTTGGACACAGTCCTGACACCATTAACACCACATCATCAGCGTACGCCACCACTTTTACCCCACCTCCGTCAAGTTTTGTTAAGATTTTGCTGATCACACATAGCCAAAGAAGTGGAGATAATACTCCCCCTTGTGGAGTGCCCCCGTGGACCTTCTTGGTTATGTTGATATTACCCATATTAGCTTTGATGATCCTCGTTTCTAGCATGGAGATGACCCAGTTACTAATGCAACTGTCCACCTCCAGGTCTATCAACGCCCGTTGGATGGCATCTGTGCTAACATTGTTAAAGGCGCCTTCGATATCCAAGAATGCCGCCATGGTATAATGTTTGCTCTCTAGAGAGCCCTCTATTGTTCCGATAACCTCGTGAAGCGCCGTCTCCGTAGATTTGCCTTTAAGGTATGCGTGTTGTGCAGTTGATATACCAGAGCTCTCCAAAGAGCTTCTGAGGTGCGTATCCAAAAGTCTTTCAAAAGTTTTTAACAGGAAAGACGAAAGACTGATTGGCCTGAAGTCTTTCGCTGATTCATGTCCTCTTCTACCTACTTTTGGTATGAAGACGACCTTGACTAGTTTCCAGCTGTCTGGAATATGGCCTAAGTTTAAACACGCTTTAAAAATTTCCTCTAGCCATGGTAGGATACAGTCCAAGGTTTCCTGTAACATCTTTGGAATGATCCCATCTGGCCCCGGAGATTTAAAGGGTGAGAAAGATTTGATTGCCCATGCAACTTTTTCTTTGGTAATGATTTCATTTGCAAGATGCTGTGGATTATATTGGCTCCGCCTAATGTTTTCCCTCTCCCTTTCGTAAGGGCTGCATCCCGGAAAATGCGTGTTTAGCAGAAGCTCTAGCGATTCTTCTGCTGTAGCAGTCCAAGTTCCATCAGGTTTCTTGACCCAAGAAGCCATAGAGTGGTCTTTGGAAAGAACCCGGCTAAGCCTAGCAGAATCCCTAGTGGATTCGATTGACGAACAAAATTCCCTCCAGCTCTCTTTTTTGGCGGCCCTGATTGCCTTCTTGTACTGTCTCCGACTTTCTCTATACAATTCCCAATTTCCCGTCGAGTAGCTGAGGTTAAACGTTGATCTAGATTTTTCCCTTAGTTTTAAGAGCTCACTGCTCCACCAAGGAGGGTGAGTTTTTTTGCTAAATTTTATGGGGCAGGACGTTTTGTAGGCCCTACTAAATGCCTTTTCCAGTGTTATGACCCTACTCTCAAGGTTTTCCGTGAGAGTGATTTGAGGGATAGGAGTCCCTCCTATCCTCTTGTTTACTGCATTTTTGAACCTCTTCCAGTTGGTTCTTAAAGGATTTCGATACGGTAGGGGTGGATCTACCTTAAGATCCAAATCGTAGAGAATCCAACTATGATCAGAAAAGGACCTTTTATTGGATACCCTCCAATTATCTACCCTTACTAAGCTATTTTCAGACAGTAGAGTAACATCAATCACTTCCTCCCATCCTCTGAAGTACTCCGTACTAGGAAAGGTGAAAGTGGGAGTGTTACCCCTGTTACATACCGATAAGTTAGTATTAATAATAAAATTATATAAAGACTCACCTCGGTCGTTTGTCTCGGAACTTCCCCACAACGCATGCCTCGCGTTGGCATCGCATCCGAGCAGCAGGTTCTTGTTTCTGGCTTCACACACCAGCCGACGAGCCTCCTCGGGTGGTGCTGGCCGATCATGTGCCATGTAGATGGAAGCCAGTATGATGCCGACACCGTCAGCGGCTTCTACCTCCACAGCCGTCACATCCTGTGAACAATATGATGGGATTAAAAATATGTTCAAATGTTTCTTAGCTACAATACAAGATCTGGGGTTACCTTCAGTCCGTTTGTAGAAAAGGTTGTGGTTGTTCCCAGTGAACCCCTTCACCTCGGTGCTCCGCACCCAGGGCTCCTGGATTAAAGCGATGTCGACATCCTCCTCCGACAGGAGAACGGTTAGGTTGTCCGTTGCAGTCCGCGAGTGCTGCAGGTTTATTTGGACAACCTTGAGACCCATGCTGCTGGTCGCTTTACAATTTGACGGCGTCGCTAAGCTGCACTCCCGGGTGCTGCTCATTAGCGCCATCGTTTTTGGTAGACGCGGCGTCGTCAAGTTGCATGCCTGTGAGCAACTCGTTGGCGCCGTCAACCTCGTCCTGTTCATCCTCCGGATTAGCAGATCGGAATATCTTCAGTTGCGTTTTCCTGACGCCGAACCGAAGTTTATTGTCCACTTTCCCGAGTGGCTCGATACTCTCCTCCGATATTTGGAGAAGGAAGGACACACTGTTCTTTTGCGGAGCCTCCGCTTTGATGATGCTCCACTCATCCATCGGAACAGTGCGGTTGTGTGCCTGCAAGTATGGAATAAGTTGCTTAGCTTCGAATTCCATGTTCGGGATCCAGATGCGAGCCCTCGGCCGTCGAGGGATTTCGCTGGCCGGGATTAGTTTGAGCCTCAAACCTTCCCAGTCGTTCTGGATCTTGCCCACAACTGTTTGCAGGAAGTTAAGGGAGAGTTGATCATCGCACTTGATCACCCTGTATCCGCGGACCACCTCCATTGAATCAAATCCTGGCACATGACCCTCCGGGTTTGCCATGACGTGATCGACGACAATGCGGGACAGCCGTGCCTCGATTTCGGACCACTTATCCGATGCAGGTTTACCGCGGTTTGTTATTTCATCAACCAACGCTATTTGCAGGTGATCCCGTGCCACCTCATTAAATGAGCGTTTGGTTGGTTTTGGTATTGAAGCGGTGTGAACCGACACTTTGTGCTTCTTCGTTGGTTTGTCGCTTTCGTCCTGCGAACGATTGCGTTTTACGGCTTCTGCCTTCTGGGTGGCCTGGAACGCCAGGTACTCATCGACCACCTTTTGGCACCTTGCCTTATCGGCCGCGTCCTTGGGATGAGAAACTATGGAATAGTATAGAAAATTTTAGATTAATTATAGATCGTGCAACTCCAGAACAGTAGATCCAAAGTTCATAGAGCGAAGCTTTGAGAAGACGTCGAAATACCGAATCGTTGTCATGATGAACTTGTTGGACTTTTTCCTTCAGCTCCAGACGGTGTTCTTTCGTCTTAACGATTTGCTTGAAAAGCTGCAGGAGAGGCTGCAATGAGGAAAGTTTTTAGATACTCTGATAGAATTGATGAAGGGTTATCTTCGGCTCCAATTTCGCTCAACGGCGGTCGCCTCGTTGCTGCTCTCTGACAGGGTGAATTAGCTGAAACTCATCATTTGGACTTAAGCTATGGACACTCGAGTATTCTTAGAAACTTAGAGTTAATCCCCATAGTGCTTGATCAACATACACCATCGCTGGGCCCGAACTGTACATTTTCCAATCATATCCCCCCGAAAAGGGAGGAGTGGGCGACGAGCAACATTTGGGAAGAGGGCATGGCAAACAAGTATACGGTTATCTCAAAGTTGAACGGAAGTGTTAGTGCAGAAGTATTTTGCAAGGAGCTCCCTATCAAGCTCAAATTTAGGCTAGGGGGACTACTGTAGTGTTTTCCAAGTGGAGGTAGCCGTAATTAAAAAAGCAACGGATTGATAGCTTACTTCTGCAATTACTATAAGGGATGTTTACTTCGGCAGTCCGACGGCAATTAGGACCCTAGGCTCGTTGCTAGTGTGTTTGAAATTAGTCGAGGAATGCCTGACGTCTCTCTCGACTGTCTCCGGGTACTTCAATATTAGGCTTATTTGGTACCCCGATCACTGTGCCATAGCGGGAAACTGCTAGGCTGATGAGCTGACTAGACAGGGGACTCTCGAGACGGTTTCACCGCGAAATGAGATGTTTGGAGTTTCTTTGAGAACCTTTCACTAGCTACTGGAAAGATGGGACTGTCGTGAACTCAGCGAGCGCTGAGTTAGTGCGCAGTCATGCATTGTCCGTTAGGTATCCATGCAGTGAGACTTGGGATTGTGTCAAGTCCTTTCTGCAAAAGCTGTCTGGAGGATGAGATAAAATCATCTCCGCACCTTCCCCTTAGCTGTCCTGCTCTCGTCCGGCTAAAATTTAGACTTCTGGGTTCCCACTTTTTTGTTAGATCTGCGGATATGGGAAGTTACACACTCACATTTACATTACACACTTGGTGACTTTCATCAGCAGCTTGAAGCGATTAACGCATTATACTTAGCCACCAAAACCCCTTATTTCTTCCCTCCTGTTCGATCTTTTTCTTGCTCCTCTATTTTTCTACTGTATGGCATCACAATGTGCCGATTTGCTTCTTTGTCCAAGCGGGCCGTTATTTGCGAAGCCATTTATTCCAACCTGACCTGACCTTCGACCATTTGGAAAATTTGACGTACGGATCTTATCTTACGTGGCTATAAAATACTGCTTGTGCATGAATTGAGGCCAAATAACCATCGTTTACGTTGCATTTTTACTGATTACGCTCATTTAGATTTATTGGAAAACTCAAAAATTTAAAAATTGTACTGATCATGGTCCATTCGCTAACTCGTAGGACATATGCCGGATATCGTATTCAAGAAATAAATGCCATGAAATTATCTATCAGATTATAAGAAAAAATATGTGTTCCAACTTTATTTCCGTTTTCCATTATCATTTTAAGTTATCAAGCTCTTAAAGAGCATCTAAAAATGTTAACGTTTAATTTAATACAAAGAAATATACACCGTGAAAAGCCAGTTTGTCTCTACTGCGGCCGAGCGGGTAGCCAGGGAGAATGTTTTTTTTTTTTCGTCATACTTCGCTCAGTGGATTCCTTGCATATGCATATTTTGGTTTCATCGCCTCTTTCCAATGCCCCATGTGGCTGCTCCCACTCTTGCTTCTGCTCCAATATCAGCCAACCGATTTATTCATACAAGCATTCGCTCAGTTGCGTACTCTTTTTTTGTGAGCTACTCCGAATTTTTGAAAGATTATTTCAATTGAAAATTTTATTTCATATGCATAAAATTCATTTACCTGGCTTCCCTCGCCTTTATCTACAACACTTTCAATGCTTCCCAAACCATCGCTTGTTCTGCTCGATTGGAGTCGTTTTGGCAAGCAGCTGCTTTATCGATTTTCGGCGTGCTATGCTTACTAGTAAATTTGCGCTGTGAAAATAATAAGAAAATAAATAGAATAAAATTTAAATGCAGTTGTGCATTGAAGCACATACAGGATTTGTGAAAGCGTTCGTGGCCACTGCCATTTTCATTTCATTTCATGCCACAGTGCCCCTTAGAGCTCGTATTACTCATATGTGTGTGTGTGCATATTTGCAAAAGTACGCTCTGCTCTCGAAATGCCAAGCATAGGGGAAATGCACGCTTCATATGTGCCTCAATAATCTACTACGCTTTGACATCAATTTTCCGCAGATTTTTACCAACATTTTTTGGCTATTTCTATGCATTTTCGTATCCAATATTTCTGCGTTTTTCATGTTTCATAATTTTTATACACACACATGCATACCTATTGTGTAAAGCAAATGCAAGCGGCGGCGGTTGACTGGGCAATGATTGTGTGACTGACTCAATAGCTATTTGACTGGCTGAGTGCCGGTCGCACTTTGCCAACCAACCAGCTGTGCATTGCATCCAACATTTATTGGACGGATTTACAGAATCAACTGAAGTAAGTGGCCGCCTCATCATTTTCGTTTAGTCTCTGATGGCCTAAATCTGCTGAAGCCGCTATTTACCATTCTAGAGTCTGATAAATTTGGCTGACTGTTGTACTTCTCAGTGCAATTCCCTTTTTTATATTTTTTATATAAAAAGAAAAAAGAAATTGCAAGGGCGCGCATAATGGTTCAAGGGAAATTGCATCCGTATTGAAATATGTGCTGCAGAATAAAAAGATGTTCGAGCTCAATTCAATATTATCCCGCCATTTAGTTAGTTTATTACATTTTACCCGAAATGTTTTTCTTTTTTTATCTGCCTTAGAGAATTGCAGCAGATACAGTAAAGGTATTTTCGAACGACTGGTCTGCAAATATATCAAAAGCACATAAGGCGACATATTTTGCCGATAATCTAAAAGCTGATCCATTTTCCTCTTGATTTGCACCATAACCGCTAAAGCAATTTTGGCCCAGTTTGACAGACATCGTTTGTTTCTAATGCTAACCGGCGCCAGTTGGGCATACTAAGTGATGCCAAGTCCTTCTCCACCCGATATTTCCAACGCTCCCTCTTCCTCCGTTACCACCAGCTAGCACCTCATTAAATAATTTCAAAAATGGAGAGTTTGTATCCATTCAAACGACATGACCCAGCCCACGGTGCTGCTGGATCGTTATTCGCTGCACTCGATCTACGTCATCATGAAGCTCTTACATCTCATTATTCCATCGCCTACGATACTCACCGTCGCTAACTCGCAAAGGTCCTATAACCTTCCGTAGAATCTTTCTCTCAAATATTCCAAAGGACGCCTCATCGGGCATGATATGAGACTTAAAAAGTGTGATTTTTCTTCGTCGGAAGAAGGCTTTACTGCTCAATTGCCTACTCAGTTCACAGTAGCACTTGTTGGCAAGAGATATACTCAGTTGGTTTCTAAATAAACGAAGTCTCTGGCCACTTCAAAATTATAATTGTCAGCAGTGACGTAGATGCCGACACGCGGGAGCTCCGACTATTTGTTCGATGAGAGAAGCCGCTTCGTCTTGTCCTCGTTCACTCCCACATCTATTGACTTTGCTAGCTGATCCATCTAGATTTAAGAATTATGTCTCTATTTTTCTTTACCTTCTCAAATAACACCCGTGGTAAGCTAGAAATTTAGTTTATGACTCGACATTAATAAAAGCGGTCCCTCAAAGCTTAATTGATGATGCCTAATTTACTATTTTACTCTACAGGACAATTCCTCCCGTTCCATGTTTGTGGAAAGGTTTTGTTTTATTCAATAAATAAAACTCAACGAATATATTTCTGCATCGGACTGTCCCTAATTCAAAAGAGAAGTTTTCGAGAAATTTTAGGGCATCTTTCAAACAAAACAGTCTGGTTTTTCAAATAAAACAGTCTGGTTTTTGAAATTCTCCAATCAAATAACTTTTCGATAAATTTTCGCGATTTCTTATGTAAATCTTACGATATACACAGATTATTATTCTTTATAGTTTTGCGCGTATTTCTGTGGAAGTGGATTCCTCATAGTTACAAGGTTATGGTAGAAAATGTAACTGCCCAACGAGAGTTTAATGCGCACAGGTAGTTGTCCTTCCTTTGAGGCCGCTCGCCGTTACTTTCGCCAGACTATAACTATGATACAACCTTATTTTACAAGATTTTTTTTACTTTTTACAAATCCATCAACATTTCAAGGACTTTCGGAGTCCTTCAGCCTGTCGGTTCTTTTGTTATTCTAAAGTATGTATAGGTACGTCTTTAAAACATTACGAGAGTATGTGCAGGGACGATATGCTAAGGTTTATCAAACTAAAGGTTAATTGTTTTTGATCATTCGAAGCGAATAGTCGTGTGTCTTATTTGTGATTTTCGAAAATGTCGAAATGTCGAGCAAAATGCATTTGAAAGTTTAAACTTGTTTTTCTCGAAACTACTTTTTCCGACACGGTCTGCATGATAACTCATAGAGTTTTTAATATTCTTTGATGCGGTTTTTTTATATTCGGAAATGTTTTCACTATAGATTTGATTTTTGATATTTTTATTAAAAAATTGTATAAATTGCAAAATTTTTCGAAATTCAAAAATCCGGCTCGACAGACTATAACTATGGTACAACTTTATTTTACAAGACTTTTTTTACTTTTTACAGATCCATCAACATTTCAAGGAGAAATGATGCAGACCGTGGAGCAACTTTTTTTCATTATAGTCGAAAAAGTCTTTTCGTATTTTGTCAATAGATGTCGTTGGAGTCATCTATCTCCAGTGCTACCAATCACATTGAGTCATATCATATGGTGTTGAAAGGTGACATTTTAAGCTTCATTTCACCAAAAAAAAAATTAAATTCGCAGAAGTTAAAAAAAAGTTATAGCTGTTCAAAAATGAGTGAAAATAATGAAGAAATTCGCTATAAATTTTTGTATAAAAAAGGGAAGAATGCTACGCAAGCCAGCAATGAAATTTGTGAAGTTTACGGAGACGATGCTGTATCAGTTCGTGTAGCACAATAATGGTTCGCTCGCTTCTGTTCTGGAAATTTCGATGTGAAAGATGCACCTCGCTCAGGTCGACCTATCGTTGAAAAAGTCGATGAAATTATGGAAAAGATGACCAGGGCCATGACATAAGCTGTCATGACATCGCCAAGGCACTAAACATTCATCATCAAACGGTTTTGAACCATTTAAAAAAGGCTGGTTACAAAAAAAAGCTCGATGTTTGGGTACCACATGAATTGTCTGTGAAAAATTTAATGGACCAAATTAACATCTGCGATTCTTTGCTGAAACGAAATGAAATCGAACCATTTCTGAAGCGAATGGTAACAGGAGATGAAAAGTGGATCAAATACGACAATAATGTGGTGGTGAAGCTCAACAAATGGTCGCAAAGCCAGGATTGACGCCTGGTTATTCTGTGTGTTTGATGGCATTAGAAAGGAATCATCCACTATGAGCTGCTCCAGCCTGCTCGAACGATTGATTCTACACTTTACTGTCAACAACTGATGAGATTGAAGCAAGCAATCGAAAAAAAACGGCCAGAACTGATCAGCAGAAAGGGCGTCGTCTTCCATCAGGACCACGCTAGGCCACACACATCTTTGATAACTCGGCAAAAACTGGGAGAGCTTGGCTGGGAAGTTTTGATGCATCCACCATACAGCCCTGACCTTGCACCATGGGACTACCATTTGTTTCGGTGAATGCAGAACTCTCTTAAAGCAGTAAAGTTGGCTTCAAGAGAAGCCTGTGAAAATTACTTGTCGCGGTTTTTCGCCGAGAAACCACAAAGGTTTTACAATGATAGAATAATGTCTCTAGAAGAAAAATGGCAAAAGGTGGTCGACCAAAATGGCATATATTTGGCTTAATAAAGTTCATTATAAATATAAAAAAATGAGTTGAAGTTTGATTAGAAATACGAAAAGACTTTTTCGACTACCAATATACCAATAAATTTTTTTATACAGTTTAAGTACTAATAACAATGTTTACATTTTTTTATAATTATTTCTATTGTTATCCCTTCTAAAAACAGTTTTTCTTTTAACTCTTCTTTGGCGTTGCCGGACGTATGTTTCTTGCCCCGTTCAGGCATTTTTGATGTTTAAAAAGATGTGGAAAATATTGAAAAATCACTGACATAAACGAAGTTGACTGGCATGTTAATAGTCATAGCATCGCCCAGGAGCTAAAGATCGACCATAAAATAGTTTTAAACTATAGGGTGGGCCATGTAAAATTTGCCTTTTGGATAGGCTATAAAAAAAAAAACTAATTAATATTTTTTCAAACCTTTTTTTTTTGTATTTTGAAGATTGCACATTGTCATTTATGAGTGAAAAATAATATCGTTCAAATGACTGCCACGACTGGCTTTACAGTAGGCCATTTGATCAACCCAATTTTTAAGCACATTTTCGATTGTTTGGGTTCCAATTTCATGAATGGCAACTTCGATTTCGTGTTTTAAAGCATCAATCGTCCCTGGATGGTTCGCATAGCATTTGTCCTTAACGGCTCCCCACAAAAAATAGTCCAACGGGCTTAAATCACAGCTCCGAGGCGGCCAATTGATATCGGAATTCAAAAACGGTAGCCAAAAGTTCGAGTGTAACTTTGGCAGTGTGACAAGTTGCACCGTCCTGTTGAAACCAAATGTCGTCCATGTCATCCTCTTCAATTTTTGGATACAAATCGTTGAGCATGTCACGGTAACGCTCGCCATTTACTGTAACCGCGGCTCCTCGCTCATTTTCGAAAAAAAATGGCCCGATGATGCCGCCAGACCAAAAACCGCACCAAACAGTGACTCGTTGTGGATGCATTTGCTTCTCTACAGTAACGTGTGGATTTTCTGAGCCCCAAATCCGACAATTTTGCTTATTTGACGTAGCCACCGATGTGAAAATCAGAAAAGAAAAAGAAGACTCACCACTTTTCATTTCTTAAATGTCAAGCCTTTAAGTAAATTATGAACAAAATTTGACATGTCATATGTGTTACCATTCTCAAAAAAATAGGTGGCTCAAAAGGCAAACGCTATATGGCCCACCCTGTACTTGCGCAAAAAATTCCCGCAGAAAATTAACTGTGGAACAAAGAAAAATATTTTTACAAGCAAAGCGAATTAATGGGTTGTCCAACTTAAAGCGCTGATTTGACACCTAATAATTTTTTTTTTGTTCACGTGTTCCCGAAAATCAAAAATAAAATACGAGGTCAGCATTTTTCCATTCCTGAAGGAGCTGTTGCAACCTGTTTAAAGGTTAGTTTTGAAGGTACACACTACTGAAGAGGCAAAAGCAGATGAGCTCCTATATTGGGATTTTTTGTTATAAATTTGTTAAAAAAAATCAAAAATGGAAAAGGCTATTTTCATTTTAAATAAGTTATTTTCTGTTAATGAAAAGGCTTACCTCGGCTACCAACCTTATTTCACCTCAACTCATTCTTCGGTATAGAAATGGCGATATAGGCGTTGACAAAACTAATGGCCACGGCCGCCTGCTAAATCATAGCTTTATGGCGTGTAACAAAAGCTCAACAGCACTAAAATTTGCCTAATGAACACAATGGAAACCAATCAAAAACACACTGAAAAGCACAAGCACGTAACTACATACTCGTATGTGTGTGTGTGTGTATAGGGTACGCTAAAAATGGGTAGTGGACATTCAAATAAATGGATGTGACAATGAGGATAATGACAAGCAATAATGAGCACATAAACATACAAAATATATACGTGCATGTAAATATGTATGTAGATTAGCATGGGTTGAGAATTGGCAGTGTGTTGAAATCCTTGAAATCCTTAATGAAAGGCACAATTGATGACTATCTCACACAACTACACGCAAACACGAGCGCAAATGCATGACATGCATGCCAGCGAGTGGTGGAAAAGAGAATGGAGGGGAAATACCGAAAACCACACACAACCATACGCATTCATTTAAGTCGAACATTGAGTGAAATTGGGTGCGCTCCGTTAAACCACAGCAATGTACCGGTTTAACGGCCACCAAAAGCGTGTGGCATGCAATGCGAGCCGAACTAACCGCAGTGCCAGCAGCCAACAGTCAGCACCACCAAGAGCAACAAAAGCGGGGATATGCATGGCAACAGACGCTACGCCACATTCCATAGCATACCAATAAGAGCCGCTGCCATTTTGCACGCCTTGGCGCATGTCAATTCCCCCTCACGAACTTGTAAAGAGTGAATGTTGCTTGGTAAAATGATGTAAATGTAAAGGCATATGTGTGTGTGTGTGCGTTTCGTGTATTGGTGGGCTTAAAATCCATATGGATTTTATATGTATAAGTACGCATGGCATATTTCTGCACTGGCATCTCTTGACCTACCAAGTTTCCATTTTATGGCAACCTGTCAGCAGTGACAATTAACGAAAATGTTTATTTTTAATCCTGAGACCGTCGATATGCGGCTGTGGGCTCACGCACATAAAATGACACGTATGAGTAATTGAGTGGCAAAAAATATATGTGGCATGGAAAGTGATATTCATTAGGCAGCATTCTGGTGGCAATCTCTCACTTCATCAAAGGGCTAAAGAACCGCAAAATTTCAGAAAATTCAGAAGAAGAGTGTTATGTAATGGACTTCTAAAAATGGATGTAATTCGTACGTTCACACCTACACTTGTCTGTGTATATACCCTATGATCAAAAAGTACAGGGAAGGTGCTGTTGACTGTTTTCTTCGATAGCCAAGGCGTAGTGCACCATGAGTACCTTCCATCGGGCCAGAGAGTCAATAAAGAATATTATTTATCCGTTTTGAAGCGTTTGAGAGAGGTTGTATGTCGCAAAGGGCCGGAAATATGTACACACAATTCTTGGATTTCGCATGATGAACACGCGCCATTGCTCCGAGCCCAAATTGTGTGGGATTATTTGACCAAACACCAAGTAAAGATCATCGTGCAAGCACCGTGTTCATCTGATATGGAAGGAGATTTCCCTCGATAGAGGAGATCAAAGAGAATGCGACGAAGGAGCTGAAGGCCATCCCTTCGTCGGCCTACCAGGGGTGCATGGAGGACTGGGTTAAACATTGGCACATGTGTGTTGCTTCAAACAGGTCAAATTTTTAAGGAGATAAAATAAATTTGCCTGAAATTTAACTCTGTTTTACTTCTTTAAACATTTCCGGTACTTTCTGATCATAGGATATATATTATACTTCCACACCTGTGTACGAGTATCACAAACAGAGGAAGAAGGCATTCGGCAGTGCGCCAACATACATATGTACGAAATTCGAGTACTTTGCATTTTTTCTTAGCCTGCATTGCCTGCTAAACGGACCTGAACCTCTCAATACACTTTTACATGAGACCTATCCGAAGCGACTGAGTGTTAATACGGTACGGCTAGAAAGAACTGACTTTACTTTCTAGGTGAGTGCCCGAAGTAATTTAACATTAGTGAACCTCGAGGTGATCATTAGTGATCTTAGTGTGCGTAATGTAAGCTTCAGTATTCGGAATATCGAAGTAGTAGGAAAATTAGCGCGTGAAATGTTTAGACGGCCAAGATTCCATGCGTTCAATTATGAACTTAGTTTTGTGCGTACGGTTATGGATGTAAGGGAGTGAGGCACTCTTATGCAACTCTCATTTGTCTTTGGTATTATTAAGAGTATAATTGATTGCCACTTTCTCAATGTTTTTGCTGCTAGAACAACAATCACCACTTAAATAAATAACCCACTGCTCAAATATGAACGAGACGTTATCAATAAAACGGTCCGCGGATGACATATGGCAAAAATAAATTTTTCGTTGGATGGTAGGACTGTTATAAGCTTACATGGCAAATTTCAGCGTGATATGCCACATAGTTTGTTTTCTGTGCTACTGTAAACAAGTCAAGCTCGAGTGTGTGTTTTCGAATTTAACGATGGAAATTCAAGTTGGATAAAGAATTTGTTTGAAATTTTGTTATTCCAACAAAATTTCGGCTTCAGACGCCTTAAAAATGTTGCCGACAACCTATGGGGACTCTGCTCTATCGTGTGCACGTGTTTTCCAGTGGTACAAATCGTTCAAAGAGGGCCGTACATCAACCCAAAAAACCACGCCAAAGTCGCTCAAAAATTAAGGTTATGCTGACTATTTTTTTCGATTACGAAGGTGTGGTGCACTCGGAGTTCCCTCCGCAAGGCCGATCGGTTAACGCTGAATATTATTTAGACGTTTTAAAGCGTGTGCGCGAGAAGATTCGTCTTAAAAGGAAGGATTTGTGGGACAACAAGTCATGGTTCTTGCATGACGATAATGCACCAGCTCACACATCACGTCTTGTTCGCGATTATTTGAACAAAAATAATGTTAATATCGTTCCGCAAGCACCGTATTGGCCTGATATGGCTCCATGTGAGTTTTTCCTGTTTCCCAAGCTCAAGTTGCCGCTCCGTGGAAAACATTTTGAGACAATTGAAGTCATAAAAGAGAAGTCGAAGAAGGAACTGAAATCCATACCGAAATCGGCCTTCCAGAAATGCTATGATGATTGGAAAAAACGTTGGCATATGTGTATCGCCTCCAATGGTGATTGCTTTGAAGGAGATAAAATAAAAATTGAACAATAATTAACCGTTTGCGTTTTATTAAAGCAGTCTCGTTCATATTTGAGCAGAAGGTAAATAACTAATGCTCACAAATGTGTAAAATAAAAAGGAATTAAATCTGTTTTATTAGATTTGCCTCATTATCGTAGTTTATGCTCATTATTCTGCTTGTTTATGTGACTAACGAAGTTGCGGTTAATTTTCTCATATAAAGTGCAAATAATAATAAGAAGAAACGTGAACACACACAGCTGGTTTTAAATTTATTTATTTATTTACAAACTTGAAATAATAATAGAATTATTCTTAAACCTGAAAAATGAGCACTGGCTGCCAGGACCTTTGGCTTGCTGGTGTAAAAATAACAGGTATTTGGCTTAAAGGTCTTACATGTAAAAGTGAGACCAGAAAACTTAATTAGTTAAGGCTATGGTAAAAATATAATAAAAATGTAAGAGGAGAAGAACATCAAATCAGCTTTCTAATCCTGATTTAAACAGAAATTCTGATATTTTTGAAATATTTTCTGAAGAAATAGTTTTTTACAGTGCAGAAGGTATTTGGTTAAGTTGCAATAGTTACCCAAGGAGTGGGCACACTTGGGCAAAGATAAAAGGATTCGCGCTTTGTGATACCATTGTCAAGAAAGTAAGATGAAGGAGAAAACCGATCGGATGAAAGGAGAGGGCGGGAAGAGCCGGTGGTGGGATGGTTATGAAGATGGGTTTAGAGTGTGTGGATTATGAACGATGACTGTGCTGCGTGTGCGTCAACCGCTTTATGCTGCTGATGAGATTCATCAGATTTTTAATGTCAACGCCAGCTGACAGCGAATGCACCGTCACTGACCGGACGCTTGGCTGTCGGAGTAAATATTTACTTTCTTGACTGTTAGTACGCATGTGAGCAACCAATCAGCTGCTGCTACCTCTGCCTGGAACACACTGCAGTGCTCCGGTAACCCGAATCCGGTTGCGAAAGATACTTTTTCTCATTTGTTCAAAATGTACGTAGTCGTCGAGTAGATGACACACCGTTAAAGATGATGAGTGACAGTGTTGGCAGCATGCAAGACTGGACCCATTACAAACGTATGAATGGGTGTCAATTGTGTGCGCTAGTCGTAGGCGGTCAAATGATTTGATATTGTTGCAACGGTAATTTATTAGGTAGTTTGGTTTTATCCTATTTGGATTGCTTACGATATACTGGGGAGAAGTGGATCCCCAAGTGGTCATTTGTGCATTATAGTGCCTGTGATATATACATTTGTATACGTCGTTTTTCGAAATATAGTCGAAAGGTTCTTTTGCAGCGAGTTTAGCCTATTCGTCTGCTAGATTCTTCCCTTTTATACCTGCTTGGCCTGGAACCCACATGCGTTTTATGCGGTCGCTATTTTCTAATAATTTGCTTCGGACACAGGAGATGATATGCATCTTGTTCATTGCCGAGTAAACGACTGATTTGCTATCCATGCAAATTACTGCTTTTGGTAAAGAGTTTTCAGCGAAGGTAATTCCATTAAGGATCGCTGCAGTTTCGGCTGTATAAACGGAGGCATAGCTGGGGAGGAGGCCGGCCGCGATTGTTTTTCCTTTCGAGTTGACAACTGCGAACGAGGTGTTCTTATCAGTTTTTGACCCATTTGTGAAAATTAAGCAGGGAAGCTGTGACTTCTGCAAAAAGAAGTTGCGCTAGTGTGATTTTTATCATATTTCGCTAAGATTAATACAATGTAAAATTAGATTTTTTTCATCAACTAGTGCGGAATCAGTTCATTTTGGTTAAGTGAAGTGGGAGTGATACCAATATTTCTGGCGTAATCGATGCAATGTGCAATTGTCGATTTGCGACGTGGAATCTTCCTTCGTTGAAGCTCGCCCACCACTACTGTACTTCATACAAAGCGCTGTTGTAGCTAAGATATGGTTTAAGTATAAATTTCTTTGTATTCTTCATAATTTTCTTCAATTGTGGGGAGGTCGGATTCCGTCAGTATAAATTTTGTTGGTGATTTAGGCATAGCACGGGTGATTTTTTAAGAGCCACAGAAAAGTTTTTCAAAAAAACACACGTAAAATTCAGAAAACTGCATGAAATTTTTATTTAAATCGATAGTACAGTCCATATAATTTAATGTGTGAAGATTATTTCATGCAAATGTTGACCGCGACTGCGCTTCATATGGTCCATCCGCTAAGTCTAATTTTGGCATACTCTTTCCAATGTTTCGGCCGGTATCTCACATATAAATGCTTTAATGTTGTCTGCCAATGCGTCTATTGAAGCAGACTTGTCTGAACAGACATGAGCTTTAACATAGCCTTACAAAAAATAATCTAAAGGCGTTATATCGCACGATCTGGGTGGCCAATTGGCAGGTGCCGAACGTGAAATAAAATGTTCACCGAACTCGCCTCGCAACAAGTCCATTGTTACGCGTGCTGTGTGGCATGTGGCACCGCCTTGCTGAAACCATATGTCATGCAAGTCAAGCTCTTGCATTTTGGGCAAAAAAAGTTGGATATCATTTCACGGTAGCGCTCACCATTCACAGTTACGTTACGATTCGCAGCTTTTTTGAAGAAGTACGGCCCAATGATACCGATACCTCCAGCCGAATTCATAATTGCTGTCCATCATTAACTCTGGCCGATACAGCTGCGATATTTTCTTCAGTTCGCACTCTACGTAAGCTTGTTGGTGGTTTGATGTGCAATAATGCTTCAGTGGGTCGATTAAACTGACCATAAAATGGAAGAAGCGCGCGATAAACTTTCTTAACAGAACACGAATTTTTATAATAAAATTCAATGATTTGCAAGCGTTTTTCGTTTGTAAGACGATTCGTGGTTAAATTATAGACCAAACTGAATATGTTTCAGAATGAAACAAAATACGAAACGTGCGTCAGCTTTGCAAACCAACGGTTTAAAAAGATAATAGCTAAAAAATCACCCGTTACTTACAGCCATGTGGTTATCTGAGTAAAATAGTTGTATGTTACTTTTTGCACAGTTGCCATAAATGGGAAGGCCATACATAGTCTATCTGCGATAATATTAGTGCTCTGGTTACATTACTAATACATTAGCGTTGAAGATTAATAAAACTGTGTTTAGATGACAAGTATTTGATACTGGGTATGGGAATAAGTTTCCGCCCTCGTAAAATAGGTGTCGCTGCTGATACTATTTTTGTGTTCGCTCAAGTCATATATTGGTAATTTGAAGGTGTATATTGAGGTCTTGATCGCAGTAGTTGGCATTCATTTGAAGCGTACATATCCTTTTTTATCTGGCATCAAAAATGTGCACGTTCGTCCCGAAAAAACAATATTTGCGGGAAGCCATGCTTCATTATTACTTTTAAAGAAAAGTACAGCTAAAGCGTGTCGTATATTGATCAGTATTTCCGGTAATCACGCTCCATCGAATGCAACTTTTGCTTTCGACGCTTTCAAAGTGGCAATTTCGACGTGAGTTATAAAGATCGCGAAGGCACAGAAAAAATTCGAAGATATTCAACTACAACAATTGGATGGAGACGCATGTCAGACGCTTGATGATATGTCTAAAGAGTTGGATGTAGACAGATTAACATTTACACGCGATGGCAATAGTCCAGAAAGCAGACAACTGGCTGCCACATCAAATGAAGGAGAAGGATATCGAGAGACGTTTGGTGACGTGTGAGATGCTTTTTGAACGGCAAAAAAGAAAAGGTTTTCTTCATCGCATCGTCACTAGCGATGAAAAATGGATTTATGATTATAACCCTAAGCGTCGGAAATGTTGGAGCTTGCCAGGTGAATCAGGTTTATCGACAGCAAAAAAGTGTATGGTCAAAAAAATTCATACTTCAAAGGTTATGTTGTGCATCTGGTGGGATCAGAAGAGTGTAATTTATTATGAACTCCCTAAATCACCTGAAACCCTCACTGGCGATCGTTTCCAATAGCAGCTAATGCGTTTGAAACGAGCTCTCAAAGAAAAGCGGCCGGAATGGGACGGAAGACATGACACTGGATTTACTGTATGACAATGCCAGACCACAAGCTGCTAAATCGGTCCAAAAATATTTAGAGGTACTGAATTGGAAAATCTTGCCCCACCCGCAGTATTCTCCAGGCATGGCACCTTCGGATTACCATCTGTTCCGATCAATGCAGTCAGCCCTTATTGGAGAGCGGTTCACTTTTTACGAGAGCTTCGCATACTGGCTCAGTGAATGGATCAAGTCAAAAGAACTCGAATTTTTCGTCAGACGAATCCATATGCTGCCTGAAAGATGGAGTAAAGTTGTAGCTTCCATAATTACATTTATGTTTCTTGCAGATATGGAAGTTTTTGCATTTACGAGTATTTATAGGTACATTGGTACCCGATCATTCGGTGCAAGTGTTTAAGTCAGATAGTATATTAATGAAATCTTGTTTGACGATATTTAGGTCATTAAGTTGAGATCACAATAATATATGTAAGAAACATTTTTATGTTTATTAATAATTTGGCTAATTTCAGCATGAAGCAGTCATGAAAGCAGTTTTTTTAATGTGAATGCCACCTTGACAACTTGATTCGATACTTTACGAGATATCGATCAAAAAGTAATATTTTGCCTAAAATTGCATATGCGGTATTTTACTAAGCCCGACCCATAATTTTTCTGGATAGAATTTTAGCGTTTCAACAACTAAAGCCAGCTTCAACTTTTTAATCTTATGACTATCCTGTGGCTTTAGCAGCGGAGAAATGACCCTCCTAGCACCTACTAGGTGTCTATCGCCCCCTCTGTATTACATTTCGGCTGTCCACACGACAATATAGAGGATGAATTGAAGGCAAAGAAACATAAATATGGGCACACGAATGTCATTAAAAAGTTTTTTTTTTTGTTTTTTGTTTATGTTTAATTTCATTAATGTAAAAGCACAACCGTTTTATTTAAGAACCCTCTAACAGAAATGAAAAAAATTTATTTTCTACAACATAGATTTAATTTAAAATTTATAAAATCAATTTTATCTTTTCGAGAAGCGCATCAAAAGATTTTTCAATACATCAAAATGAAATTTAAAAATATTTAAAATCGTTTTGATTGATTTCAATTATAAAATAGTTTCTGCCATAATAACTCAGAATTTCATATAAAATGGGAGTTGTAAGCCGTGGGATGGTACAAAATGAAAAAAAAAGACTGATGCAAATAATCCGTAAAATTCTTTTTTCCATAACCTAGCAGAAAAATACTGTAGCACGCAAGGTAATAACTTTTTTTCATATTGTTGCATTGTGTAATCTAATGCTATTAGCTTAGTGTAAACATTTACGCTTTCAGGTGAAAACTTCGAGGTACTAATCTTAAATGTAATTTCATCAATTTCTAGTGAATGAAGCGCCTGTACTTCAGGTGTTACTCCAACACATACGACAATCACCTGATATGAGTATGAGTACCTTTAGGAGTAGGTATGGAGGCCTGTAAATACATGCTTACCCAGCAAGACTGCTGATCGGCTCTCGAATGGTTGATTGTTAGTCGCATTTCATAAAAATACAGTTTTTAGCTGATTCTATATAACGATAGCAACGAAATTTTCTTTGTATGAAAACTCTCTTGAAAACGAATTGGCAGCATGGAATATAGTGAAGTATAGTTTTATTCATTGGTAGCACAAAATATAGTCACCGTGACGTGTATAAAGATACATAGCAATCACCTGATGGCAGGACAAAAAGCCAAATCGACTATATTCTTATAAGCCGAAAATTCCATAACACATTTTTAAATGTATTTACTCGCCGCAGTGCAGATGTTCACATCAATCACAACCCTGTCTCTGCACAATTCCGTGTTCTGCCAGCTGTAATAAAAACCAAAAAGCCCAACGTTAACGTCCACTTTCGAAACCTGCAGGACCCGGCAGTTGAAAACAACTTCCAACAAAGGATGCATGAGGAAACCTTATCTTTCTTGCAAGCCGGATCAACGCTATTTGCAAGCAGGCTGCTATTGAGGCACTGGATACAAAATGCTATCGGAGGAAACCGTGGCTAAACGATGAAATCTGGGGAAAGATTGAGCGAAGATGAGCTATTAAAAAAAGGCTAAATGGAGCAATAAACCAACAGCAGAGATGTAGCTTTTTAACTCAACAAAACTACTAACAAAGAGATTGAAAAAAGGCGAAGAAAGACAAAGTCAACCAGTGACGTAGTATCGCAGAAGACGCCGAAATTGCAGCACACCAAAATGACCTTTAAGCTTATATAACACTATCAAAAGTCTAGCACGCCGCACATTCCTCCCCTGAAGGATGAAAAACTCAACGTTCTTACATCAGATGAACAGGAGCTTCTCAGATGGAAAAAGATGTTCAACGTTGCGGGAGAAAATAATACGACAGCCATACAAATGCCGCAAAATGCAGCACTGAAAAGTTCAAAAATAACAAAACGGGTGGGGCCGACAACACACCTGCTGAGGTCATAAGTACGGTTCAGAGCAATTAACCCCAGTTTGGCATCAAGCGCTGAAGAAAGTGTGGGTAACAAAAAAAAATACCTAAAGAATGGAAAGAAGGAGTTATAATCACAATACGTAAGAAAGGGGACCTAAGTGTATGCAAACAGTGGATAGGCATCACTCTGTTCAACTGCATTCAGAAAATTCTATCCTTCACCCTCCCGATTTTGCACATCTTGCTAAGGACAGAGCAAAATGACTTCAGACCTTCATCAGAGAACTCCACACTGATGAAGATTGCAGCGTCCGTTTCAAAGGAAAGGATAGCGAGAAATTTTGACTAGCGAAAGGAGCACATCAAAGCGGTTTTTTGTCACCTCTACTTTTCAGATTAGTGTTGGATGGAGTATTAAGGGAACCTGACGGCGTGGCCCCGGATGGAGTTTATTGGAATCAATTGCAAAAGTAGAGCGACCTGGACTATGCAGATGATTTTTATTTTCTGTCTCAGTCACTGCATGGCACTAAGAAGAAACTAGAAGCCCTCGTGGAAAGTGCGCGGTTTGGTGGGCTTAAAAGTGAACATGGCAAAAACAAAACTTATATGAATGGAGGGGCCGATGACAGAACCTTTAACCATTTGGATGAATGAAAACACTTAATCAATCGCTGCTGTTGAGCAGTTAATCCATGCGGGCAGTGTAATAGCGAAGGAGAGAGGTGCAGACGCAGGTGTTTATGGGCGCTTGTGCAAAGCGTGTGTAGCTTTCTTAAAATTTAAAAAGATTACGGACTCCAATGTTTTATGCCTGAAAACTAAAGTAAAACTCTTCAATATAAGCATCAAATCTGTTCTCCTGTATGGAACAGAAGCTTGGAAAGTGGCAGACCCGATCTGCAATAAACTACAAGTTTTCGTATGCAAATCGCTCCGAAACATCTGACGGATTTACTGGACAGTTACCATCTCAAACGAGAACCATCACGCTCTGACAAACAATATATCGACTAATCTGGAAATCAAGAAGAGAAAATGTAGCTGGATTGTCCACACGTTACGTAAAGGCAACAGCAACACAGCATAAATGTCTTTTGAATGGAATCCACAAGGGAAAAGAGGGCATGGTTGCTCAAAGATGACGTGGGTGCGAAGGGTACGCAATGAAAACAAGCAATTCGGTTCCTGCAGTCAAATGAGGAACTATGAAGGAAAAAATAAGTTTCGGACCTATATCCCAATTAAAGGCGTAGCGTCTTCTAAATTTATGCATGATTTTTTCATTTCTTACGATTTCTATACCTTGAAGATGTTCCTAGCGATAAATAATAATAATAGTTGCATACGTTTTATGAGGTGTAACCATACTCACTAGCGGCGAATCTTGCTCGATAACTTTGTTGATGCTTTCTCACGCAAATGTTTCGTCAAGCGAGCAGAAAAGTATCGAATCGAAGTCGTCTAATAGGTATTACTATGAGAATTGGTTAGAAATTAGTTGGTATATTTCCCGTCAGGTCTTCTTTTCTGCAAGTAATTTCAGAGTAATGATTAACTGCAACAAACATGTGAATTTGTATGTATGTTTGTAAGCGTGCAAACATTGAAGCCTGACGATAATTATGCTAATTTATGAATAACTGATATCGGAGCATTGTATGTTACATACATACAAATATATACATATGTGTGTTATATTCGCACCTACGCATGCTTACATTGCAGGATATGCAAATGTATTTATGAGGCTTACGCACAAAATTACTTTGTCAATGGAGGCGGCGTAGGTAGGTATGTACGTATGTTTGTTCGAATTATTATTAAAGCCGCTCGGCTGCCTTGGCTGATTGCTTTTTGCTGCTGTTGTGCCGCTGTATTATCGATTATTTTGTTGCAACAGACGAAGAGGCACATTATAAAGGATTTATTAGTTTGAGCTGATTTATAACAAAGTTTTAGGGATGCCATGTAAGTAATTGTATACTGACAATTTTTTGACACAAGAATTATGTTGCTTACTTTTTTAAATTGTTTAAATAGCTAAAACTATCAAACTACATCCTCTCAAAACAAGCTTGTCTTGGTCAGCATGGATTTTTTTGAAAGTAGAAATTACATTAGGTTGAAATGGGCTGGTCACTGGGTGTTCCTTTCTTTGACAGCCTGGGGCAGTGCGCCAAACTAAATCCCATCAATCTTCTCCATTATATCAACAGCTCTGACTAGCTGTAGATATCTGCCTGTTGGAGGTCTCATAATAGTATGGAGTGCCAGACTGGTACTTCAACCATTTCACCTACCTACTTACCTGTAAATCCAGGCTGAACTATGTCGGTAGACAGAATACCCTGATGCTAACATAGGTTCTGGAACACATTGGTATCGCGGGTAACGAGATCTCTGACTTTTCAGCTAGGATGGGCTCTGAGGCCAACTTCTTGGGATTGCATGTTACTGATGTTACCTGTTATGTCCGACCAATTGTCGCTAATTCTCCTGTTATGAAGCGGAAGCGACTGTTGACAGCTGATTGGACTGATGACGGGCCACTTTCTATGGGAGAAGCACATGGAAAAGGTAAGCATCACAGACAGTGTACTCTCCCCAGCTTGTGAAGAGGAGGATGAGACGGCGGACCACTTCCTGTGCGTCTGCTTCCCTCTTCGCTCGAATCAGATTTGAGGTCTTTGACACTGATGTGTTAAGAAGCGACCTCACAAGATCCACTCAGATTTCTTCGGAAGTTCGGTAGATTTAAAGAAAATTAAAAAGGGAACCCGAGGGCAGTATAATGGACATAATGTTGCCTGAGTGCTGTACTTGCTAGTCTGTCCCGCCAAAAAAAAAGTTATGTACAAAGTTAAATAAGGAAAACGCCGTATGTCAAAAAGGAGTATCCACAGACAGCTGATATCCACCCATCGCCTCATCGTCCTTCAGACAGCTAACTAAATACGGAACAAAAATTGTGCTGAGTGTCCCCACATGGATTTTAATCGCGCAGCGCCCGTTTAAAGTGCTGTCCAGAGCCGGCAGGGCATCTTGTTGGCGCGCTTGGGCATAAGCTCTCGATTTTTTGTGATTCGATCCAAGGACAGAAAGACTTACCCGGTAGAATGCCATTGAGGAAGAAATAAACTTTAAAAGGATAGACTACTTATTAAGATCCGCATATCATTTCGTAACCAGTGCAGCGAAGGCACTGTAATTGATCCAGAGATTAGGTTAGGTTAGATTAGTCAGGTTGTTTGTCTAAGACAAGACACTCGGTGGCTCTATGGCCCATTGTGATACCTGTGTTTGGTTTCCACCGCCTAACTAAGTTGCTTAAACCACTTAGATCTTAGAAGAAGGTGATAAGTACTTCCATTGAGACATTTTCTAAATTTCTCAGGTCTTCAAACAAATAATCGCCAAGATATTTGGCACGGCTTCTTTAAGGTGCCCGACATTCACAGAAGAGTTGTTGTGCCGACTCAATTTCCTCTTACTCTCCACAACTCCTGCAGAAGACATTTTGAGGCACACCTATTCGACTGGTTCCAGTGACCCGTTATAACACCTGTGAAGACGCTGGTAGTTGATTTGTTGAATCCAAGCAGACATTTTGTCTTTATAAGATTCAGTTTTGGTCAGAGTGCTTTGGAAACCCTGTGGTTAGTAGTCGGAAACCAACCTGCCCACCAAAAAAACGTAAGTAGGGCGGCAAATCAATTGAGCACTCCAAAAGGTAGTCAAACATTAGCTACGGGTGGATAGTGACCATAATTTTTTAAAACTCCCTACACTATTAGATTATTTATGTAGTACAGATCGTCCCACTCACGAATGCATTCATAATATTCCTACTTTGAAGAGACGAGTGGTAAAGTGTCGCTACTAGAAGAGAGCTGAGGCGGTTCGTGTATATACAGATGGCTCAGTGTACTCGGTGCTATGGTTTCCGTGGGATCTTCTTTTACTTTCGTCTTCGCAACTACAGCAGCGTCTTCCAGCTGATGGATATCAACAAAATCACACAAAATGATATGACTATGAATAAGTTCGTGCGGTTTTTTTTCGAAATTTGAAACTTTATTGACGTAAAATGGTTACAAATTTAATATTCAAAATATTGTCCATCGCTTACTACTACTTTTTCCCATCTTTCTGGCAATTCACGGATTCCCTTTGTGAAAAATTCGGTCGGTTTTGCCGCAATCCACGAATCGATCCATTTTTTGACTTCATCGTAATTACGGAAGTGCTGGTCAGCCAGGCCATGTTGCATCGATCGGAAGAGATAGTAATCGGATGGCGCAAGGTCTGGACTATACAGCGGGTGGGGTAGGACATCCCATTTGAGCGTTTCTAAGTATGTTTTGACCACTTGTGCAACATGTGGCCGAGCATTGTCATGTTGCAAAATAACTTTGTCGTGTCTATCGGCGTATTGCGGCCGTTTTTCTCGCAGTGCTCGGCTCAAACGCATCAATTGTCGTCGGTAGACATCCCCCGTAATCGTTTCATTCGGTTTCAGTAGCTCATAATACACAACACCCAGCTGGTCCCACCAGATACACAGCATAACCTTCAGGCCATGAATATTCTGCGCCGACGTCGATGTTGAAGCATGGCCAGGGTATCCATACGTTGCCCGACGTTTTGGATTGTCGTAATGGACCCACTTTTCATCGCCAGTCACAATTCGATGCAAAAAACCCTTTCTTTTGTGCCGTTGAAGCAGTTGTTCGCATGCCATAAAACGGCGTTCAACGTCTCTTGGCTTCAATTCATACGGCACCCAATGGCCTACCTTTCGGATCATTCCCATGGCTTTTAAACGTTTGGAAATGGTTGATTGATCAACTCCCAAAGTTTTTGCAACCTCTTCTTGCGTTTGAGCCGGATCTTGATCGAGCAATTCCTCCAATTCGGTATCCATGAACTTTGGCGGCGCACCCTCGCGTTCTTCGTCTTCCAAGCCAAAATCACCACTTTTAAAGCGTGCAAACCACTTCTGGCACGTTCGCTCAGATAGAGCATGCTCACCATAAACTTCCACCAAGATACGATGACTTTCGGCTGCTTTTTTCTTCATATTAAAATAATGAAGAAGAATTCCCCGCAAAAACACATTATTTGGCACGAAATTCGACATTTTCAAGTGTGGTAAAAATATTGTTGTTTACGCTTCAAATAAAAAACTTATACTGACGTTTGTGCCTTACGACAGTAGCTCTCCAATGAATGTTTGGAAATGTGGATCGATGGAATAATAATCAAGTTACGCCATCTGTTGTAAAACCGCACGAACTTATAAATAGACCTATTACAATACAAAATATTATGGTTCCAAACAAATTAAAAAACTGGTGGGTTTGCCCAACTCGGCACCAAACTTCACGGTAGGTGCATAAATGATGAACTGGGTATAATCTAGGCAAGAATTGACCATAATAACTCCTGCTGATAGAGCCTTAGGACTGTTCGAAAGGAGTATTCTTCTGAAGATTTATGAACCATTGCGCCACTGTGTCCACCAAATAAGTCACGTTTTACGAATGGACACCAACGCTACTACCCTGAAAGTATACGATGCGGTACCAGCTGATGATAGCAGATAAAAAGGAATCCCACTACTACGTTGGTAGGACCAAGTGGAGCAGGAATTTTCTTCACTTGACATTTCTAACTGGGACGGTGAGTACGAGAAAGAAACGACTGACGCGTTCTGTTGAACTCGGCTAAAATCGCAAAAACCGGTTACTATGCCAAGAAGTACACAGTACAAAACGTGTGGGGTCATTGAATGTTGACTCAGTTTTGTCTTCGGTTTCTGAAAGTATTTACTTTTTGAAACCAACAAAACCTTTTTTTTTTGGTTCTGATTCAGGTCAGGTTTTATCGTCTCACAAATATTTTCTCTTAAAATTGTTTTTGAGCACTCGTGAGCAAAGGAAACATCCCGTAAACCCATCCGAATTTGGTTTTCTTTACCCAACTTCCCTCGTCGAGTTGATAGAAATAGTTTATCAGACAAAGAGTTTGCCTTCAATAATATAAATTGTGGAGTTAAACCAAACGTTGTTGCCTTGTGATAGAAGCTATACTCGTCAGAAAGGTAATGGCTAAATTAGGCAGCTGTACTCTAAGTAGACACATCTGCATAGGCACACCTCAAGGTGGAGTCCACTCCCCTTTTCTTTGGATTTTGACGGTAAACTATTGCTGACACTGGATGGAGGGGGTTGTTATGTGACTGCTTGCACAGATAATATAGAAATTACTTTTAAAGGCAAATATCTTAACAGCCTTATGGATATTCTGCGGTCTAACATGGTAACCCTTAGACGCTAGACGGAAAGTAGGGGACTCAGTATAAACTCCACAAGACTGAACTAATTCTCTTTACAAGTGAACATAAGCATCCTATAATCTCCCCGATGGTTTTTAAGGGTGTGGAGATTCCTTTGAGAGAGAATGTCAAGCAACCACACTGATGAAGATTGCAGCGTCCGTTTCAAAGGAAAGGATAGCGAGAAATTTTGACTAGCGAAAGGAGCACATCAAAGCGGTTTTTTGTCACCTCTACTTTTCAGATTAGTGTTGGATGGAGTATTAAGGGAACCTGACGGCGTGGCCCCGGATGGAGTTTATTGGAATCAATTGCAAAAGTAGAGCGACCTGGACTATGCAGATGATTTTTATTTTCTGTCTCAGTCACTGCATGGCACTAAGAAGAAACTAGAAGCCCTCGTGGAAAGTGCGCGGTTTGGTGGGCTTAAAAGTGAACATGGCAAAAACAAAACTTATATGAATGGAGGGGCCGATGACAGAACCTTTAACCATTTGGATGAATGAAAACACTTAATCAATCGCTGCTGTTGAGCAGTTAATCCATGCGGGCAGTGTAATAGCGAAGGAGAGAGGTGCAGACGCAGGTGTTTATGGGCGCTTGTGCAAAGCGTGTGTAGCTTTCTTAAAATTTAAAAAGATTACGGACTCCAATGTTTTATGCCTGAAAACTAAAGTAAAACTCTTCAATATAAGCATCAAATCTGTTCTCCTGTATGGAACAGAAGCTTGGAAAGTGGCAGACCCGATCTGCAATAAACTACAAGTTTTCGTATGCAAATCGCTCCGAAACATCTGACGGATTTACTGGACAGTTACCATCTCAAACGAGAACCATCACGCTCTGACAAACAATATATCGACTAATCTGGAAATCAAGAAGAGAAAATGTAGCTGGATTGTCCACACGTTACGTAAAGGCAACAGCAACACAGCATAAATGTCTTTTGAATGGAATCCACAAGGGAAAAGAGGGCATGGTTGCTCAAAGATGACGTGGGTGCGAAGGGTACGCAATGAAAACAAGCAATTCGGTTCCTGCAGTCAAATGAGGAACTATGAAGGAAAAAATAAGTTTCGGACCTATATCCCAATTAAAGGCGTAGCGTCTTCTAAATTTATGCATGATTTTTTCATTTCTTACGATTTCTATACCTTGAAGATGTTCCTAGCGATAAATAATAATAATAGTTGCATACGTTTTATGAGGTGTAACCATACTCACTAGCGGCGAATCTTGCTCGATAACTTTGTTGATGCTTTCTCACGCAAATGTTTCGTCAAGCGAGCAGAAAAGTATCGAATCGAAGTCGTCTAATAGGTATTACTATGAGAATTGGTTAGAAATTAGTTGGTATATTTCCCGTCAGGTCTTCTTTTCTGCAAGTAATTTCAGAGTAATGATTAACTGCAACAAACATGTGAATTTGTATGTATGTTTGTAAGCGTGCAAACATTGAAGCCTGACGATAATTATGCTAATTTATGAATAACTGATATCGGAGCATTGTATGTTACATACATACAAATATATACATATGTGTGTTATATTCGCACCTACGCATGCTTACATTGCAGGATATGCAAATGTATTTATGAGGCTTACGCACAAAATTACTTTGTCAATGGAGGCGGCGTAGGTAGGTATGTACGTATGTTTGTTCGAATTATTATTAAAGCCGCTCGGCTGCCTTGGCTGATTGCTTTTTGCTGCTGTTGTGCCGCTGTATTATCGATTATTTTGTTGCAACAGACGAAGAGGCACATTATAAAGGATTTATTAGTTTGAGCTGATTTATAACAAAGTTTTAGGGATGCCATGTAAGTAATTGTATACTGACAATTTTTTGACACAAGAATTATGTTGCTTACTTTTTTAAATTGTTTAAATAGCTAAAACTATCAAACTACATCCTCTCAAAACAAGCTTGTCTTGGTCAGCATGGATTTTTTTGAAAGTAGAAATTACATTAGGTTGAAATGGGCTGGTCACTGGGTGTTCCTTTCTTTGACAGCCTGGGGCAGTGCGCCAAACTAAATCCCATCAATCTTCTCCATTATATCAACAGCTCTGACTAGCTGTAGATATCTGCCTGTTGGAGGTCTCATAATAGTATGGAGTGCCAGACTGGTACTTCAACCATTTCACCTACCTACTTACCTGTAAATCCTGGCTGAACTATGTCGGTAGACAGAATACCCTGATGCTAACATAGGTTCTGGAACACATTGGTATCGCGGGTAACGAGATCTCTGACTTTTCAGCTAGGATGGGCTCTGAGGCCAACTTCTTGGGATTGCATGTTACTGATGTTACCTGTTATGTCCGACCAATTGTCGCTAATTCTCCTGTTATGAAGCGGAAGCGACTGTTGACAGCTGATTGGACTGATGACGGGCCACTTTCTATGGGAGAAGCACATGGAAAAGGTAAGCATCACAGACAGTGTACTCTCCCCAGCTTGTGAAGAGGAGGATGAGACGGCGGACCACTTCCTGTGCGTCTGCTTCCCTCTTCGCTCGAATCAGATTTGAGGTCTTTGACACTGATGTGTTAAGAAGCGACCTCACAAGATCCACTCAGATTTCTTCGGAAGTTCGGTAGATTTAAAGAAAATTAAAAAGGGAACCCGAGGGCAGTATAATGGACATAATGTTGCCTGAGTGCTGTACTTGCTAGTCTGTCCCGCCAAAAAAAAAGTTATGTACAAAGTTAAATAAGGAAAACGCCGTATGTCAAAAAGGAGTATCCACAGACAGCTGATATCCACCCATCGCCTCATCGTCCTTCAGACAGCTAACTAAATACGGAACAAAAATTGTGCTGAGTGTCCCCACATGGATTTTAATCGCGCAGCGCCCGTTTAAAGTGCTGTCCAGAGCCGGCAGGGCATCTTGTTGGCGCGCTTGGGCATAAGCTCTCGATTTTTTGTGATTCGATCCAAGGACAGAAAGACTTACCCGGTAGAATGCCATTGAGGAAGAAATAAACTTTAAAAGGATAGACTACTTATTAAGATCCGCATATCATTTCGTAACCAGTGCAGCGAAGGCACTGTAATTGATCCAGAGATTAGGTTAGGTTAGATTAGTCAGGTTGTTTGTCTAAGACAAGACACTCGGTGGCTCTATGGCCCATTGTGATACCTGTGTTTGGTTTCCACCGCCTAACTAAGTTGCTTAAACCACTTAGATCTTAGAAGAAGGTGATAAGTACTTCCATTGAGACATTTTCTAAATTTCTCAGGTCTTCAAACAAATAATCGCCAAGATATTTGGCACGGCTTCTTTAAGGTGCCCGACATTCACAGAAGAGTTGTTGTGCCGACTCAATTTCCTCTTACTCTCCACAACTCCTGCAGAAGACATTTTGAGGCACACCTATTCGACTGGTTCCAGTGACCCGTTATAACACCTGTGAAGACGCTGGTAGTTGATTTGTTGAATCCAAGCAGACATTTTGTCTTTATAAGATTCAGTTTTGGTCAGAGTGCTTTGGAAACCCTGTGGTTAGTAGTCGGAAACCAACCTGCCCACCAAAAAAACGTAAGTAGGGCGGCAAATCAATTGAGCACTCCAAAAGGTAGTCAAACATTAGCTACGGGTGGATAGTGACCATAATTTTTTAAAACTCCCTACACTATTAGATTATTTATGTAGTACAGATCGTCCCACTCACGAATGCATTCATAATATTCCTACTTTGAAGAGACGAGTGGTAAAGTGTCGCTACTAGAAGAGAGCTGAGGCGGTTCGTGTATATACAGATGGCTCAGTGTACTCGGTGCTATGGTTTCCGTGGGATCTTCTTTTACTTTCGTCTTCGCAACTACAGCAGCGTCTTCCAGCTGATGGATATCAACAAAATCACACAAAATGATTTTTATTACAATACAAAATATTATGGTTCCAAACAAATTAAAAAACTGGTGGGTTTGCCCAACTCGGCACCAAACTTCACGGTAGGTGCATAAATGATGAACTGGGTATAATCTAGGCAAGAATTGACCATAATAACTCCTGCTGATAGAGCCTTAGGACTGTTCGAAAGGAGTATTCTTCTGAAGATTTATGAACCATTGCGCCACTGTGTCCACCAAATAAGTCACGTTTTACGAATGGACACCAACGCTACTACCCTGAAAGTATACGATGCGGTACCAGCTGATGATAGCAGATAAAAAGGAATCCCACTACTACGTTGGTAGGACCAAGTGGAGCAGGAATTTTCTTCACTTGACATTTCTAACTGGGACGGTGAGTACGAGAAAGAAACGACTGACGCGTTCTGTTGAACTCGGCTAAAATCGCAAAAACCGGTTACTATGCCAAGAAGTACACAGTACAAAACGTGTGGGGTCATTGAATGTTGACTCAGTTTTGTCTTCGGTTTCTGAAAGTATTTACTTTTTGAAACCAACAAAACCTTTTTTTTTTGGTTCTGATTCAGGTCAGGTTTTATCGTCTCACAAATATTTTCTCTTAAAATTGTTTTTGAGCACTCGTGAGCAAAGGAAACATCCCGTAAACCCATCCGAATTTGGTTTTCTTTACCCAACTTCCCTCGTCGAGTTGATAGAAATAGTTTATCAGACAAAGAGTTTGCCTTCAATAATATAAATTGTGGAGTTAAACCAAACGTTGTTGCCTTGTGATAGAAGCTATACTCGTCAGAAAGGTAATGGCTAAATTAGGCAGCTGTACTCTAAGTAGACACATCTGCATAGGCACACCTCAAGGTGGAGTCCACTCCCCTTTTCTTTGGATTTTGACGGTAAACTATTGCTGACACTGGATGGAGGGGGTTGTTATGTGACTGCTTGCACAGATAATATAGAAATTACTTTTAAAGGCAAATATCTTAACAGCCTTATGGATATTCTGCGGTCTAACATGGTAACCCTTAGACGCTAGACGGAAAGTAGGGGACTCAGTATAAACTCCACAAGACTGAACTAATTCTCTTTACAAGTGAACATAAGCATCCTATAATCTCCCCGATGGTTTTTAAGGGTGTGGAGATTCCTTTGAGAGAGAATGTCAAGCAATTAGGACTCATTTTAGACAGGAAACTCACGTGGAAGCCTAATATTGAGGAGTGAAGGAGACCAACGCTGCACTATATACTCCCTGAAAATCTGATTTTTATGCATCTTTAGTGTTTTAAGGATACCTCAAACAAAGCGCTGGAAGTGCTAGTCAATTTGCCTGCACTAAATCTCGTAAGAAAACACCTGGCCACCGCATCGGCGCTTAGAAAGTATGGCGCTATTTAAAGACCGATGGTTCCGTCACGCCTCTATTTTGCACACTCTGAACGGGCCCAAGCCAGAAATAGACTATTATATTCCTATACTCACCTTCGACAGACTCTTGAAGACGAGCATACCGCCTAGAAGAAAGTGGTAGACACCAAAGCCATGCAGAAGTGAGGAATTCAATTTCTATACAGATGATTCCAAAGTAGGCCAAAAGGTTGGCTATAGAGAAATTTCGAAGGAATTAGGACTTGAACTATGCATTTTGCTACCAGACTACTGCAACGTCTATCAGGCAGAAGTTCTAGCTATAGACGAAGTGGCTACGTATTTAAATACGTGTGCCGGGGCAGGCGTTCCTTGAGACTGGGAATTTTCTGAAGTTGTAGAAAGAGAACTAGTTGAGCACTTCCTTTCCAATTGTCCAGCCTTAACTATAATCAGAGCAGGATTTCTAGGTAAATATTTTTTCAATTATGTTACGTTACTACCTGGCGTGGGGATAGGACCTGTCCTGCACTTCATAAGAAACCATAAAATGGCTCCACGAAGAAAAATATATGAGGTTCCCGTATCGCAAAGTAGTATCACAAGGTCTAAGTGAGTTGGCCGTACAGACCGACTACCGCCATAACCTAACCTAGCCTGTCTTCGATATAATAATAGGTATAAACTTAAGTGAAAAAATTAAAGACCAAGAACAGTTTTCAAGCAGCCAAAAAAATTCCTATACAAATTTTGCACTTTGCTTGACTTTACTGGGTGGTGTTGCCTGTCTCCCATAGGTCGCGTTCGCAGGTGGCTGTTAAGGCAATTCTCGGAGGTATGCAGGGTAAGTGGAAAATAAAATACGAGAACCAAAACAGGCGGTGTAGGGGTAGATAATTTCAATATATCAACAAGCTAGGATAGGCGGGCTAGCAACCTACTTATTCGAATCTAAAGTGCTTACGCATCGTCAGACACCCAATGTGCCTCTAGGAGTTTAAAGGAAAACATTGACGAGTCCATAAAAAATTAATTATGAATAATTACTTTACTGATACTGTGAATGGCAACCTCTTACAAATCCTAATCTAAGCGATTTATTTCTCATTCGAAAGAACTGACTCCAATATTGAAACGGTTGATTACATTAAAGGAACTTCTGTATCCGTTTAATCCCCATGAGATGGAAAACTCACTGATCACTTACAGAAGTTCCCGTATCTGTTTAATTTCATTCAACTGAATCTCTCAAAAAATCGCACTTTGGAGGTAACATTACAGTGCATACCGTTGAATAAGTTTTTGGTTAAATGTATAAATTTCTAGTAACTTGTGGATACTCAAAAAAAATTTTAAAAAATAAAAATTAAAAAAAGAAAAACCAACAATTAAATATTTAAAAATTGTAACAAGTGACAACTCTACGCACTTTCGTCTTACACTCGATAATCGCAACAACTACATATTTGAAATTCCTTGAGAGCCTAACTTGCGGTATTTATTTACCTCTCATTGCCTCTTGAGGCTGCAAGCGAATATTGCTGGTTACCAAGCGTTAAGCCAGTAGGTAAATATCTGGGCAAGTGACTGAATTAGTTTCCAGCTGTTCCCTCATCAATTCCAATTGACTTGCTGTTGCTATGGCGTTGGCGTTGGCGTTGGCGTTTGCTTTTGTTTGAATTCCAATTACCGTTTTATTCATTAACTTCTTCGCATATGAATAAAGCTGAACGCACACAGTCACAATAGCAATAGCAGCCACACGTACACACACATTCTAGTATTCAAATTGCAAGCGTATATGTGTGTGTATGCGTGCTTTAAAAGGATAATCTCGATTTACACTTACTTACTCACCCACACATAAAAGGTATTCATACACATCGAAGCGCTTATTATCAAGTAGTTCAACGTATTGTTTCCAAGTGCTTAGTTAGTTGCCTGTGCGTTTTTGCTTTTGTTATTTTTGTTATTAGTAGGAATGTTGATGGTTCCAAATACAGTTGAGATGGCGCTTACTAAAGCCGCTCATTAAGATTCTTGAGCAAGTTTTGCATAACAATCTTCTTTTGTCCTCCGATGGCTTGCAAATAGATACGAAAAGCATGCGAATGTGCCATCTGAGTCTGCTTATAAGTACAGGGTGCAAAAATTAACCAAGATTATTAAAACCCTCATTTTAGGCGGCAGTTTTTAAAGATGTTTTTCCACATATCGTTCATTTTCGAATGTTATTACGATAAAAGGAAGTATGCATACCTTTAAGACACCAAGTGTCGCTAAAAGCCTACACTGCGTTAAATAGTAAATAGTTAAGGGAGAGCCTGGTTTATGAGGTCTAAAAATTGCATCTCTTTGCAATTTTTTTTTTAAAGAAAAAACAAATTTAGCACTGCAAAGTTTTTTCTATCTTTTAATGAACATTTAAAAAGTATAAAAAATGTTTGTACTGGTTAAAATAAGTTGAAATAAATGTTTAACATAGAAATTAGTAGAGCGCTGCAACGTTGGAGTTTCCAACTGGCGTACAAGATACAGCTCGTAATTATTATCTAAAGCAAAAAAATCAAATGGATTTCTAATTATCATGATTTTTTATTCTAGATGAACTAAGAGAACTGAGAGAAATTCCAAAATTTCAACTTTTTGGAGGTTTTAAAGAAAAAATGTCTTTCTATAAAAAAAAATTCACTTCAACTTGGTATAAAAATCTTGAAAATTTTTTTTTATCTATTTTGTTAGTTCAAATAGAAGAGAATTTAATACTGAAGGGAACAAGCTATGATTCATTTCAAAAGGTTCATTCGTTTTTTTTCATTCATGTACGCCAATTCAAAGAAATCATAAAAATGAAAAGTCGAGAAAAGAAGATAAAGTTTGTACTATAGCTGTCCGGTCACAGCGTAACTACCTAACGCTCGCCTACCTTTGGCTTTGTATCTACGGAAATATTGAGAATTAGGCTCTGTAACTTTGTGTGAAAATTCTGAAATATATTAGAATTCGCTTAAAACGAAAAAAAAATATTGATTTTTTTGACCTTATAAACCAGGCTCCCCCCTTAAATAGCACAAGAACTTATTGACAAGTTTTGACAGTTTATTTGTTGTTTGTTTAATTTTCATAATTTTTGTTTTGAAAACATAGTTCATTATTTTACAAAAACTTTACAAATCCAAGTTTCAAACTTTGTGCAAACTAAGTTTGGAACGATGTATAAAACTAAAAGAAGATTATGTTGAGAAATAATTTAAAAGATTTAAAATATTTTTTTGTTTTTTTGACGTGATAACGAGTTATAATTCGATTTAGCCGTCTGCACGCACGAAAAAATGTGTCGTTATCTTGCTCATTCGTTGTTATCTTGCTCAATCGTCGTTATCTTGCTCAATCGTCGTTACCTTGCTTGAACTGCAAGCGAGAGCGCGGAACGAACGACAAAGAGCACAATCGGCCCCCGCGTTCGGCAACGTTCGACATCTGGCGCTCTCCTACTTGAGTGAGCATACATAAATATGTATGTATATGCGCATATGTATATAAATTCACATATTTGTATTTGCATATGCCTTCTTCCTGTGTGCATGGTAATGAACCATTTCGTTCAACGTTCGACATCTGGCGCTCTCCTACTTGAGTGAGCATACATAAATATGTATGTATATGCGCATATGTATATAAATTCACATATTTGTATTTGCATATGCCTTCTTCCTGTGTGCATGGTAATGAACCATTTCTCTCTTGAGAATAGGAAGATAAGAGCAAAAGTAGGAAATATGAAAGGGAATGTTTCGAGTGTAATTTTTCTTGAAAAAGTCAAATCGATGATGGTGCCTCTTCGTAGTGTTAACTTTTTTAACGTCTGATGCACAATTGAAATTGAACATACCTTTCATGAATTTGATAAATGTTTCGTAATTTTTCACGTTTGTGTAAATGTAACTTGACCTATTCCATAGAATAGAATATTAAAAATTCTCAGACACTAGCAGATATTCAAGGTGAAGTCCAGAATAAACAAGACTAAGAAGCTAAAATAGAAACGACGGGAGCTTTGTTAGAAAACTTCTAGTTTATTTATTAAAAATAGTCCCCTCTGGCCTCGATACACTGTTTTGCGCGATCTTATAGTATGATATAGTAAATTTGAGCCTCGTAAAGAGCGTCGTGGTACAAAAAAGAGTGAGAACCTGTACCAACGGAACATTGTACCAATTTACAACAGAAAATATTAATTCCATGTGGTAGAGTGTAGGCGAATGGCTGAGTGCAGCTGATTAGCGGAGTATAACTGATCAAAATTAGAGAAGTGCGCTTAACCCTTTAAGAATCTATGTCATCAGAATTCATTAATAAGAATTGGTTAAAATTGTTATACTTATACCTATGTTCACCTGTAAGTAAGCTAAGCAAATCTAAAACGATTACGCGTTTCTTTCTTTGTATATTGGCTAAAATTGTACTCTACCCGTGGGCCTGATAGGCCCCTGTGTCAGGAAATGAAATGAGCTATACTCTCGGGCGCCAGGTTCGAGTCTCCGTGCATGAAATATCAAATGATAGAGAAATAGTCGGTCGCTAAGAAAGAGTTTTCTTGGACACGGCTTTTGCATTTTTTCTATTTAACGCCTGCTCTAGATTTTTCTTAAATGTCTAACGTGAAATGCAACGTGAAACGTGCAATTTATTACACCAAAATTCAATGAGCAATGAAACTGCATACTCGGAATTTCTCTAAATTAATTTGCTAAGTTAAAAATTTGAAATTTTGATGAAAATTTATCGAATTTTTACCAATTTCATATGTGACCAAAGGAACGGGCAAAATTTGAGTTCGTTGAGGCTGTGAAAGCAAAAGCGCATATAATAAACAAGTTTATATAAAACCAAAATAAAGGGTCAATCTCGATATTACATAGTCACACCTCGAAAACTAGGATATTCAAAAACAATTCACAAAAAATTTCACAAGACTTTCATCTAAGAGGGAAGATCACACTGGACTGAAGAAAATATAGAATAGGAAAGAGGAAATTTCGCACAGACTGGAGTTCAATAGCCTATCGCGTGGCGAACAATAATAGATGGAATTTTTCCATTCATTTGATATTTCATTTCCGCAGTGGAATGTGAAACCGAGACCAACTAAAATATTATTCCGAACTTATTGGTAGTGAATAGCTCAGGGATATTGAGGGAAACGAAGAACTGAAGAAGTGTTACCTGAGCTCCTAGATGAGCCCGTTTACGGCTTGATTTATTTGAGCTTTATGAGTTGTAAGATTTTTTTAGGTTTTAAGGTCACATTTTCATAAATTCATAGAGCTTTAGGGCTCCTGGAATTTTCCCATTGATTTTTGCTCCTATGTGAAGAGCTTCTGACAAATCTTACAGTTCAAAATTTTGCTTTACATGGTTCTTGCTGAAATATGAACTGTATTTAAAAGAAAAAAAAGAAAATTATTGAAATTACAAAATAAATATATAAATGGTCAAAACTTTTACACCCTTAACCTACACCCCTAACTCTTTCTAACAGAGCACTTTAGGACTTATCAAACAAAGAGTCAAAAGGACCCACTCTGATAGACAATAAGGGGTTATATATTTCATACAAAATTTTTTGACTTAATTTTTTTTTTTTTCATATTTAGCTTAGATTGATTACATATATGAAATTTCATTTAATAACAAATAAAAAATATTTACCTCCTCGAACCTTTTGTGGTATTGATGTATTGGTATATTGATACTCACACGACGCCTTTGTTCTGCAAAGCAATTTCTTAACCCCCTATAATGGTGTCGCACACTGTAATAAATATGTTATAATCAGCGATTAAAAATGCCAGTTAACTATATAAAATTCTGAATTCCAATAAATAATCGATATTAAAATGTAATGAAATGAACGCAATAACAAACACTTTGGTCTTATTTTTACAAAATAAAAAAAATAATATACAAAACTGCATTTAGATCTACATTTTATTAAAATAAAACATCTTTCGATAGAGAACACCCTGTGCCGGTAAACTTATATTCTAAATACATATATTGCAGCCATACTCAGCTAAGTATTTGCCGAAACTTTCGTATTTCATGCGTACGTGACGTGTGGAAAGCTCTGAACCTTTTTAATTTTCCACTTCAGTTATTTGTTTCTCTGCACCCCAATATATTAATGAATGCATGCATATGTATGTATGTGTAAATATGTTTGTCTGGGGTACATTAATAATACATTTCTTATCCCTTATTTACTTAGATGCTTAAAGTTTTCCTTTTGTATTCCAACAACTAGTTTTAAGTACATTTCTTGTTTTATGCTCATTTTCTTAATTCAAATTGACATTTTTTTTTTTTTGTTAATTTGATTCAGAGCTTCAGTGTTTATTAGTGGAGCGCAAAATTGCATTTATTATCTTATTATCGAGAGAAAAGGAGCTTATTGCTAACTCAGTATTTGCTGTTATGCTCAAATGTCTGTGAAATTGGAGTAAAAACTACATAATAGTTTACAGTTAAAGCGCGTTGGCTGATGCTAAACATAGGCAACTGACTAGAAAAGAGAATTCTTCACGCATGGAAGTCATGGTAGAGGAGACTTTGATTATGAGAATTCTTCATACTTTGAAGCGATGGAAGAAGGCATTTCGATTATGACACATATTTGTTGGAATCCATTTATCTTGATTGTCGACTGAGTAAATAAAACTTAACCAAATAAATGAAAAAAAAATGTTACAAAAATATTCAGACCTCTATATGTTCCTATTACGAGTGCGCTTTTTCATACTCTTACAAGATTGTTATTACAAACTGACAAAAAACACTAGTCATAGCGATGTAAGTGCATATCCATTGAATCAATAGACATCTGAGCTCTCCAGTTCGATCGAATGTCGCTTTATACAACCACAAAGTTTGCCAGCTCATTTCAATTGCCAAATCAAACAATCTTACAGATAATCACAAGAAACTCCTCTGTTGTGAAAATTCATTAGAAGAAAGTCGACGAGGAGCTTGAACGATCCCACAGAGGCAGTATTACTCCCATAAGTAATTGCTGGCAATTTTCTGGCATCTATGCATTCTTGGTGTGCTCTTAACCATTAGGATAATGCTTCTATGTAGATCGCAACAGCATATTGCATATGGTTCTGAGCGCTCTATAGCTGTTCATTCATCTTAACTGCAGCAAACTCCGTGAACTTACTCTTCAATAGGCACTCAACTTTTGTAGAATAAAAAACAGATATCAGTCATATAACCGCCAGTTATTTTCAATGCCTTCTGCAAACAATTTTACAACTTTACCGCTTTGAAAAATTTTGACTCAGGGTCTAGCATAAATTGTGAGACTATCCCAACAGAAACCCATACTTCAGAGAAATAATGTAATGCAATACCGACCTCACTGGCCATGAGACTTGGAAGTGAGACATCAATAACTATTTGCAGGTATGCCAGGTAGATTGAATTCAGATTAAGGGATTTTTACGGCGGAAAGGTAAAGATGATCGACTTTATACTCTCGTTAGTGATAAATTTAACTTTACTACTTCGAGCTGTACTAAAAATGTTCTATAGGCAGCTTATCACTGTAATAGATATGAGCTCTCGTACGAAGTTCAAGAGGTAGTGTACTGCGTTTCTGGTTTTTGGAGGTGATTAAGAGTGCTTATAGCATTAGTCTCGCAATGAACAATTATAAGATCTATTTATATACAATAAGGAGACCAGCCGGAGGATGGTTCCATGTGTAGAAGTCCACGCAAGTGGGGAAAGTTACTGATCGCCATTCACTTAGGAATGGCCAGGACGATTCCTCGGCATATGGTTCAAGCAGCTCACAACGGTCGGGATTAGCCCACGTATCCACTGGGTAGCTTCCGAACACCCGTTCGGGAGTGAGCTAATGTGAGAAGGCAAAACATTCCAGGATAGCTGGTTGTGCGTTGGGTTTGACCCGCCACTTAAAAACCCCCCCAATGAAAAGTTTAAAAAAACAAAGTACCTCCTGTCTTCAAACAAACAGTCGGCGCACTCGCGTATCGGTACCCAAGTCACTGTTGACAGTTATAATTTCGAGGTTGTAAAAGACTTCGTTTATTTAGGAACCAGCATTAACATCGAAAACAATGTCAGCCTTGAAATCTAACGTAGAATCTCTCTTGCCAACAAGTGCTACTTTGGACTACAAAACTAACACTCTACAAGACTCTCATCATGCCCGTCCTAACGTATGGCGCAGAAGCTTGGACGATGACAACATCCGAAGCGACGCTTGGAGTGTTCGAGAGAAAGATTCTGCGTAAGATTTTTGGACCTTTGCACGTTGGCAACGGCGAATATCGCAGACGATGGAACGTTGAGCTGTATGAGCTTTACGACGACATAGACATAGCGCAGCGAATAAGGATCCAGCGGCTACGTTGGCTGGGTCATGTCGTCCGAATGGCTCCGGCTTAGAAAGTAGTCGATGCGGTACCAGCTGGTGGTAGCAGAGGAAGAGGAAGGCCTCCTCTGCGTTGGAAAGATCAGGTAGAGAAGGACTTGGCTTCACTTGGTGTGTCCAACTGGCGCCGGTTAGCACGAGAAAGAAACGACTGGCGCGCTTTGTTAAACTCGGCCAAAATCGTGTAAGCGGTTATAGCGCCAATTAAGAAGAAGAAGAAGAAAAGGAGACGAGCCAATTTCTCTAGCACAACTTGAATAATTTCTAAACTTCTTAAAGATGTGAGTCGGTTCAAGTTTCTACGATTTTTTTGATTAGCCACTTGCATTCTGCCTAAGAAGTTCTGATGGTAGGTTGCTGTAGGTTATAGATATGTGTACGTTCTTTTCATCCCCCAGACGACATAGGCCTACAAAATTTCCTTTTTGGTTTCATGTGAGTCTGGTTTCCGATGTAATTTTGCGCGCAAAATAAGATTCTTGGGTCTAAAAGAGTGATAGGCATGTCATTGAATGCTTTGTGAAAATACCGAGTATTTATTTCATATACTGAATGATCGATATTTTTTAAATCCTGCACTGTCAGCAAACAAAATTGTCAAAAGTCAACGCAATTTTTGAGCCACTTCAAGTTTGCACTTTATTATATTAAAGTGCAATGGGATATACGAGGTGTGTTCAAAAAGTATCGCGAATTTTGAATTTTCGCAGGTTGCGCATATTCGATTTGCAATTTTTTTGTGGCGATATGTTGGTACTCATATCTGTCACTCATACCGACGAGTTCGGCCATTTTGAATGTTCAGTTAATTGTTGACAGCTGCTTTGCTTGCACGTGTTCCGGCTCGTCTTCGATTTTTGCCTATTTAAAAAGATGGGTGAAAAAACCTGTATCAAATTTTGTGTGAAAAACGAAATTAAGTGCGCGGATGCATTCCGAATGTTGACTGTATCATATGGAGAAGCTACTTTGGACCAAAGCACCGTTTATCGTTGGTACAAAATGTTCTCAGAAGGCCGAGAAGATGTGAACGAGAAAAGCGCGAAAAGCGTGCCGGACGCCCGAGCACTTCAACAACAGACGGAAAAATTGTTGAAGTGAAGAAAATGAGACCGTTAAAGAAATTGCTAAGGACCTAGACATATCGATTGGCTCGTGCCATTCGATTTTTTCCAATGATTTGGGCATGAGACGGGTCACCGCAAAATTCGTACCAAAACTGCTCAATTTCGACCAAAAGCAGCATCGCATGAACATTGCTAATGAGATGTTGGACTTTGTCCGCGACCACCCAAATTTGCTCCAGAGGGTCATAACCGGTGACGAATCGTGGGTTTAGGACGTGGAAACCAAAGCTCAATCATCTCAATGGAAGCTATCGCGCGAACCAAGACCGAAAAAAACGCGCCAAGTTCGGTCGAATGTAAAAGTTTTGCTTTTCGTTTTTATTCGATTGCAGGGGCGTTGAGCATCATGAGTTCTTGCCACAGGGTAAAACGGTCAATAAGGATTATTACCTGCAAGTTATGCGAAATTTGCGCGTAGCAGTCCGCCAGAAATGCCCATTGTGGAAGAACAAAATGATAACGCCCCTGCTCACATATCGTTGCTTGTGCGCGACTTTTTGGCCAAAAACAGCACACTAATAATGCCACAGCCACCGTATTCCCCAAATCTGACCTCCTGTGACTTTTTCTTGTTCCCGTAACTGAAGAGGCCCATGAAAGGACGACGCTACGCTACGATTGACGAGATAATGACGGCAACGAGTGAGAAGCTGAACAAGATAAAAAAAATAGTTTTTGAAGTGCTTCGAAGATTGGAAAAAACGTTGGCACAATTGAATAATATCTCATGGGGATTACTTTGAAGGAGAAAAATGAATGAATAAATAAATTATTTTTGGAAAAATACAAAATTCGCGCTACTTTTTGAACACACCTCGTAAAACTGCGGACCTAAATTTTTTCTACAAATTCTGAGTAAAAAAATATGAAATTTTGTAAAAATTATTTTTCAATCGGCAAAAAGTTTGAAAATTAAATTCATAAAATTTTTGCTTCCATAAAAATTATTTAACGCATTGCAATTACACTCGTTGTCAGAGACGTTAACCGAACTCTCTCGGAAATATTCGTAACCGGCTTTCTATCATTAGAGATGCTGTGAAGTGAATAAAAGATTTTTCGTATTCGCATTCGTTACAAGGTTACAGCGTTAGTTAATCCTCAATTACGAAATTACAAAGTTAACCCTTCGAACAAAAGCATTATTTTTTAAATAGGCTGCGTTCATAACCGAAAAATTACCAGACGAACTCCCTTAATATTTGTATGATATATTTCTTACTTAAATAGACAATAACAAATATTTATTTGGCCGTTTTTGTGTTTCACAAGAAAATAGTTGCAAATTATATGAAAAATCGTAATATGAAAAAAATTCAATTTTCAAAAAATTTGTATTTATTTATTTATTAGAATTAATATATAATACTAACACTAATACAAGAACGAGTACTAGCTGGCAGGGCCTACAACGCGATAGTTAGATAGAAGTGTCTGTGTTATTATTGGCAAATCATATTAAATCATAGTAGTTAAGTTACAATCTTTCAAAAAAATATTTAAAGCAGTTATGTATATTGGTAGTAGAAACCGCAGCCAATAGAGCAGAAGGTTTGCTGGATCCGAAGTGTTTTTTCCTGAAAGTTTCTAAGGTGCGACAATCGTTTAAAAGGTGGTCAGTTGATGGATTATTATGACAAAATGGACATTGTTGTTGAGTACCTCCTATTAGGAGGTGTTGGTGTGTGAGTTTGGTATGTCCAATTCTGAGTCGGGTGAACTGGCTTGATAAATATCGAGGTGTATTGCTTGGGTATAGAAATGGTTTGCACCTGCCGTTGAATGCAGTATACCGATGCTTAAATATACACTTCTGTCAGTTTAATCGAGTCAATATGTTTTTTTATATGCCTATGTAAGTTGTTGCTGGCATAACTCGAGCTGTTTCGTAGGCTCGCTCGTTGTCTCGGATGCCTTTATGGCCCGGTACCCACATAATGTTGATCTCTTTCTTTCAACCAATTTGCTACTACTACAAATGTTTTGTATGGCTTTAATGAACGCATACTTTTTTTAAAATTCTACCAACGCATTTCTTAAATTTGAATGATTGATTCTTATTTGATTTTATTTTATTTTATTGTAGATTATTTTATTTCTGTGAATTCCGAATGGTAATCACGCACCAACCATATATAATATTTGTATCTAGCGCCAATGCCTCGTAATGTGCCAAAGTTTTTAAAAATTCTAGGAGCTCTCGATATTCACTGTTTTTTTATAGACTTCGAAAAATCCTTTGACAGCAACGACTATTTTGTCTGGGAGCGTTCGGATCTGTAGCTATGCTGACGATATTGCTGTCATCGCAAGCAATCCGTGAAAAAAGCAAAGCTAGTTGGTCTAAAAGTCAATATCGAAAAGGCCAAATTTCAAAAACTCGAAACCTTCAAGTACCTAGGAGTAAACTTAAGTGGTACTGCAGATCTGTTTGTCCGCATAAACGACAAACTGCAGGCTGCAAATAAAAGCTACTGCGCACACCTCAAATTGCTTAAAAACAAACTCTTGTCATGGGCGTGTAAGCCACTGCTCAATAGGGCCCTCATAAGACCAATAGCAACATATGGATGTGAAACATGGGTACTGACCACTAATATAAAGAACCATCTCTTAAGTTTTGAGCGTAAAATGTTGAGCAGAATTTTTGGTCATGTACGAGAACCTGATAGGTCTTATAGAATAAAACATAACAACGAGATCGAAACACTTATAAATAGACAAAATATAGTGCGCTTCGTGACGGCGCAACGTCTTCGATGACTAGGACACGTACTTCGAATGAATGACAACAGAATTGCAAAGAATACTTTTAACTTTCGCATTTTGGACAGCAAAAAGCGCGGGCGGCCATCAAGAAGGTAGGCAGTTGATGTGGAAGACGACCTGCGTAGCATTAACGCACGAAGAAGCCATGCAATGAAGCGAGACATATGGAGCGCAATAGTAAAGCAAGCATTGGCACACCCCGAGCTGTAAATGCTTGGAAGACGATGATGATCCAGCGCCATCAATTTGGGATTCCGGTTTCATAGATAGGTATATATGCACTTGGTTGGACTAAACATAATAAAATGAGTTTGATATGCAAATTGCATGCAAATCGCATACGATTAAATATATACCCAAACAAAAAACTCCAAGTGCGTAGTAAATAAATTGAAGCTTAACTCAAAAGTTATCCCAATAACTTTAAATAAAATTAGGTTGCACGTACAGAAAAGTTTTCAACTCTCCTCATAATAAAACTAAACTACAAAAAACTACGTTATATAATATACATATACCGAAATATTTGCCATTAGGCCTCAATGAGGTGAGTGAAGGTGGCAGGATAATCATATCAAAGATAACGTAAACACTGAAAAGGCAAAATCAAAAACCAGTTTGCAGTCAGCAATCCTTTTATTTATTAAAAATTCAATTGATGAAATCACTGAAAATGAAACTTTAACACAATCGCTCCAAAAGTAGCTACTTACATCTACGTCTATACGTACAAAGTCTATAACGACTTTTGACCCACTATGTACGCACATGCACATATGAAGGGCGCCCACCACACCCACTTCCGGCACTTCATGCTGATGATGATGCCCACAGGCAGCTAACAAATCAACACATTTTAATGCGCTCATGCATTAAGAATAACTCGGTGGTATCCCTTTTGTTTTTTCAACTTTCTAACGGCAACAAACATATGTTGGCAAAGTTCCCAGTACTAAAGCAGATGATTTGTAGACATACCATAAGTAGGAATAACACATTTTAAGCTGGTTCCACTTAACTTCAATGTGAATGCTAGCCCACAAGGTACACTGCACCCCTTGGAGAGCAATGTATCTAAATAGCGAGGCTTTTGAAAATCTCCCAATATTTTTCGAAGGGCTGTCTTTCACACCCATCGCCACAATGGCATAGTATTCTTAGAACGTAGGAAACTAGTTTAACACTAGCGCGGAACATGTTTCTTATAAGACGATACTGGTTTTTGCGGTAACCACAGGAAATGATTTCAATTATCTACTCTTAAATAGTGCCATCCTATGACGTGGCACTCGCATCACTCAACAGTACATTGGCGTTTGAGAGGGTTTCTTTCGGGCATTCCTTGCATTAAAGAAGGTCTTAGGTTCATGCTACAGTCAGTAGCCCTTACCTTAGACTTCCCAAATTCAACAATTGCGCCCTCCTGTTTTAATCTGAAGTTAGATATCTTGGAGTGGTGCTAGACCCCCAACTCTATTGGAAGCTACACTTTGAAAATCGGGTAAAGAAGGCCAGTATAGGTGTCTACTCCTGGAAATCTATGTTCACCAAAAAATTGGGCCCCAAGCCTCTGGTAGTGCTTTGGATATACACCGTAACGATATACCGATACACAAACGTAACGTTTGGTGGAAAGCTATTTGGAATATATTCGGCAATAATATCACAAAACTAGGAAGGATGCAAAGGACTGCATACATTGGCACCCCCGGAGCATGTAGAACTTCCCCCAGTGCTACCCTGAATGTCGTTTTGCACTTACTTCGCTGCTCCAAGCGCAATCAGGTTAAAGGAGGTTGGCCTCTGGACGTAATCTTTCAAGGGACATTTTTCGGCATGTATTTCTTTGAACATCGGACAGACCCCTCTATCCGAAAACGAGAGTGTGGGAGTCGTGCTAGGCCAATCTTTCCAAGTACGTAAGATTAGAACGAGGGGAAAATCTGCACCGAAGCTAGTAACTCAGTCTTCACTGGCGCGTCAAAGATGGAATCGTTAGTCGGAGCAGGGGTTTCTCTAAATCAGCCAACTTACTGTTAGTATTGTTTAGGCAGAAGTCTTTGCGATCCTGCCGGCATACAAAATGCTTAAGGAACCTGGGAGCGAGGCAGATTTTAAAATTGTTTCCGATAGTCAAGCCGCGATCAAGACTCTGACGACGCGAAACTAGTCAACTCTTTTAAGAAGGAGATCAGATCTCTTGGGTGCGGAGATAACTTTCGGGCTTCTAGAACATAGGATCGTCGAGGGATATGAAATTGCTGATGAGCTTGCCAGAAAGAGGGCCGAATTGGTCTTAGAGATCTTTACCTGGTCATTGGCATACCCCTGAATGTTGCTAAAGAGGAATTGCATAACTTGTTTCTTAATTCCATTTCTTCATGCGCCATTTCGAAAACTCTTTGGCAACAGTACAACAGACGGGGGACTCAGAAAGTCCTGTGGACTCCACGCCATTCAATTTCAAAGCTCGTATCTGTTTTAACCGGTCATTGGACGATCAGCACACACGCGGAAAATCTAGGTTTACCATTTCATCCCCATTACAGAAGCTGTGGGGGCCGATCAGAAAGCCCTTACTCTATAAATATCCGGGTTTAGCAGACAAAACGATTAATGTCACTGAGTGCTCCTTTCTTCAAAATTTTACGGCAGTGCTCTAACCTAACTCCGAACCTTCAACCTTCTCCACAACATCAACAGCTCTGGGTGGCTATAGATATCTGCCCGTTGGAGGTCTCATAATGGTATTAAAACAGCGCTTTAATGATACTTTTGGAGCGCCTTGATAACTGCACTTCTTTTTGACCGATTTATAATTTTGAGGCAGGAAGGTTTAGCTTTTACATCTTCCAAGGTTTGTATTTACTTATGCCAGCATTCCATTTTACTATGCATGTGATTTCGGACATCTTTCGTATCTCCTCGTTTCCTTTAAGATCTCGCCTTGTGTAGCCAGCTATTGCTCGCAGCGTTTTCGTTCTGATGGTAGATATTATTCACGCTTTTGTAATTGTTTCTGCTCGAATTTTGAATATCGGGACACCCGTGCACCTTTTTCGCATTGAAGGGAGTACTACTCAACTACTTCACCGCGCCTTCCAAGTCATCCTCCTTGTACACTTTTGCCCGGTCTTAACCTCTTTTTCGCAGAAATAAAAAGATATCTCGCCTTTGCCGCCCCCCACCAAACCACTTCGGAAGTTGGATGGTGGCCACCCTTGGAACAACATTTTTTGTGTCTTTAGAAGTTTAAGCATAGATTTTGTCGTTCTGCTTATTGAAAACTTGTTCAACAGTGAACATTTTCTTATCTGTGAAATATATATGGCCGGTGACCGCGTGCCACCGAAGAAGCTGCTTGCATCTATCGAGTCCAATTTTCTTCAAGCGCGTTGTCAAACGATGACCAGTTGAGTGATGGAAGGCTTCCGTGTGGATATCATCTATAATTAGTCTTGACATGGATCTGGTCGATACATTCATTTCCCGGGACTTGATTTACTGCTTTCGATGGGCTTTTATAGCTAAACTGGTTCGAACCAGCACTTCTTTTTCTATCTTCACTTCAGGAGCTTGGGAAAACGATTGATCGTGCGGTAAAAAAACCTTCTCGAAATACTAGGTTTTTTCAGCAATTCATAAGTATCACTTGCACTTTTACCACACTTAAGTAAATAAATTAGGCATTTCATTCTTCAACAGCAAAACGTCTAAATTCAGTAATTCCATCAAATTAAATTCAAAAGCCTCACAATTATTCGAACTAGCGACTTACTGCATCAGCAACCGCAGCACATGCCTAAATTATCGCCATATGCGTTTAATTTTCGGTTCCCTTAATCCCGCATGAGCTGTACAGACAGCGGCGTTGGTAATTGAAAAACCGAACCCTCACTGTCCTCCTACACCACCGTTTTGCACTAATTCATAGTTCAGAAATATTCAAGTATAGAAGAGAACCAACTCTTGAGAAGACCGCACGCGGTTTTTGTTGCCGGGAGATGTCTACTCATGCACGTGGGTTTCCCTTCTGCTAAGCACTTCGTAAGAGGATTTCAAAGTGTTGCTGCCACTTCATCGACAAATCATTGGCCGTCAAAAGTCGTAAATGAAATGAAAGGCAGAGGTCAATTGAAAGTGGAAGCGTATAAAAGTGGGTGGACAAGTGAGCGAATGAATAGGTGGGGTATTAGATGTGTTTGTGTAGCGTGCGCGTACCTGCATTTTAAATAAGCTGAAATGGACGGAAGTGGTCGATGAGCTTATCGTAAGTTCAATGTTAGCTCAGTTGAGCTAAGTTCAGTGCATTTACCGGAGTAGCAGCAAATGTGTGCGTACGTTTGTGTGAGATTAAGTACATAAATATAGTATGGATATACTTTTCTTATTAAAACAACACTTCACGATGCCAGAAGCCACGACATTGATGGCAGAAATACTATTTTCTGAAAATATTCGCACTTTAGCTTTAATTTAATTTTTAATTTTTTTTTTCATTTTGACATTTAACAAATTCTGAATGGAAGCAATATCCACATTTATGTATACTCGCATTTATCTTTTCTTTTGGTACAATACAACTCTGTCTTTCTTTAGTGGTAGATAAACCTTAAAATTTTTTGATAGATTCCAAGATTGTTATATTATTAGTATTAAATTTTGGATTATTAAAGTTTCTTAGTTTATTAAAATTACAATACTTTTAAATTTATTACTAATGTAAAAGAAAACCCAACTCTATTTCATTGTTGTATAGGGATGTCAAAAAACATTGGCACCTCAAAAAGTGGAAGATCTGCCCAAGGATGTGATTACAAAGAGTAATTTTTTAAGAGCTATAGGAAAATTTTTCAAAAAAACACACGTAAAATTCAGAAAACTGCATGAAATTTTTATTTAAATCGATAGCACAGTCCATATAATTTAATGTTTGAAGATTATTTCATGCAAATGTTGAACGCGACTGCGCTTTAAATGGCCCATCCGCTAAGTCCAATTTTGGCATACTCTTTCCAATGTTTCGGCCGGTATCTCACATATAAATGCTTTAATGTTGTCTTCCAATGCATGAATTGAAGCAGGTTTGTCTGAGTAGACATGAGCTTTAACAACTCGCCTCTCAACAAGTCCATTGTTACGCGTGCTGTATGGCATGTGGCACCGTCTTGCTGAAACCACATGTCATGCAAGTCAAGCTCTTGCATTTTGGGCAAAAAAAGTTGGATATCATTCACAGTTACGTTACGATTCGCAGCATCTTTGAAGAAATACGATCCAATGATACCTCCAGCCCATAAACCGCACCAAACTGTGATCTTCCCTGGATACATTGGTAGCTCTTGCAATTCTTCTGGCTGATCTTCACTCCAAAATCGACAACTCTGCTTATTTACGTACCCATTGATCCAAAAATGAGCTTTGTCGCTGAACACAATTTTTCGACTTTAAACTTTCTTAACAGAACACGCATTTTTATAATAAAATTCAATGATTTTCAAGCGTTGTTCGTTTGTAAGACGATTCATGGTTAAATTATAGACCAAACTGAAGATGTTTGACAGTGAAACAAAACACGAAACGTGTGTCAGCTGTTTAAACCAACTGTTTAAAAGGATAATAGCTAAAAAATCACCCGTTAGATTACAGGTTTTGGCCATCCGAGGCAAAATCGTGAGAGCTTCTTCGACTGCCAAGTCATAGGGGACTCGGCAGCAGAAATTTGACTACTTTTCGTACACGTATTCACATACTTGTCTTCATCAGTCGGTATTCAGACGGCAACGAAGTAGCATGCGGGTCGGTTATGTTGATTTTTTCTTATACCGATAGAACAGTTTCAGTTTTATTGAAATGAAGGCGCTGTCACATCCCTGGTAAAGTCAGGAAATCAGCTGTTCCCCTCAAAATTGATAAGAGCTGATCTGGTTGTTGCCAATAAAAGTGGACTTATTGAAGTTTTGAAATTAAATTTGATTTAAGTTACGCTTTTTCAGCTACAACGCATATACAGTGAAATTCCTTATAACCGGACACTCACCGTCGCAGTGTTTTTGTCCGGCTATGGGAGATGTCCGCTTATAAGGAATGAAGTCACAAAATATATACCACACATATAAATTGTATTGTACATAGTTTATTTAAGAAATTTTTGGAAGTAAAGAATATTTGTATACTTTAGTATTGCATATAAATACATATATGTACATATACATGTCGATTAAGTACATTGTACAAGTCTTTACATTTCAATACTAGTGTTTTAAAACTAAGCTTCTATACAAAGTTTTAAAATTTTGGACAACACCTTGATCAAGGGGTTGGCTAACTGCCGTTGTATTTGGCGGCAAGAAAATAATTTTTATGTTGGTTAAGTTTAATTCCTTTTGGTGAGAAGCCGCGTTATCTAAAAACAAGATAATTTTTCGATTCTGGGCTTTCATTCTTCGATTGAACTGCTGCAGCCATTTTCTGAATACTTCTCGAGTCATCCATGCTTTTTTATTAGACTTCCAATCCACTAGCAGTTTTGCGATTGGAACATGTTTAAAAAATCGAGGACGGGCTGCTTTACCTATAACCAAAAGCAGCTCCTTATATCCAGCCATGTTAGCACATAACAAAATTGTGAGCCTTTCCTTTGATAGTGTACCGCCCACGCATTTTTCGGATTTAAGAGCGAGGGTTTTGTCAGATAAGGCACGAAAAAAAAGCCCACTTTCGTCTGCGTTCTAAATGTCTTGTCTAAAGGCTTGTAACCGGTCAACAGAGATGGCGGTTTTGTCCTAAACTGTTCGACACCATCCTGGTTTACATCTGCAGCTTCACCAGATACGCATTTGAAAGCAACATTATTCCTTATTCTCCATTTGTTTAACCATCCATCTGAAGCATTAAAATTAGGTACACCCAGTTAGCCTGCAATTTCCATTGCCTTTGCTTTCAAAATGGGACCAGAAATCAGAATGTTTTGACTTCTAGCTTTAGCGAACCAATTAGAACACATCTTGTCTATTTCAGAGCCGCCTTCTTTAAGAAAGCTTCGCTTTTGATGAACATTAACTCCAGACTCCCATTTAGAACGAATTTTTTCTTTATTTTTATTAATTTCAGCAGCTAGTGTTTTGCCAATTTTGAACCTTTCAAAGCAAAAGAAACGTGTACCTACCATTAAATTTTTGGGCTCACTGTACTTTACCTTTTTGCAATTCCACTTACTGATAATTTATCTTTTTCGAAAACATTAATAATTTCCATTTTTTTTTTAATAGAAAGTACCTTCTTTTTCGGCGCCATATTATTACGAACTTTGGGCGCAACCATTCGCATGCAACTGACTTAACAAACTGAATGGAACACTACTCTTAATTTAAAACACAGGGCTTGAATGTGGCCATACATGTTAAAAGGGGAATCACCTATTTCATTTTTATAATGAACAACAAAGCTTGCTTGTGATATTTTTGAATTTTGTCCGTTTATGAGAAATTTTTGTATGAAAATGGTTTGAAATACTTTGTCCGCGTCCGGTTATTAGAGTGTCCGTTTATTAGGATGATATTTGTATGAAAAAATGAATGAAAAACCTGTGTACCCAAAATTTGTCCGGTTATTGGAGCTGTCCGGTTATAAGGACTGTCCGTAATGGGGAATTTCACTGTAAAATGATATCCCTTGCTAAACTTCATCGTCTTATAAGAGATAGGAAAAGAATTTCCAGATCAGATTACAAAATTGTTTAAAGAAGTGTTGATTTCCATCAGGATAACCATACTTATAGAACGTAAGACTCTTAGATTGAGTGTTTTTTTTTTGGCAGAAATATCATCAAAGGCGTCGCACCAGTGGTATGTGTGGCATGCTCCCACTAATACTATAACAACCCTCCTTATCGACTGAATTCCACCCTGGGACCGTGGTAACATTTGGTCAAGGTGGAGCCGCATTTATGTCTATGGACACAACAGGTACCTGCGTCCAGGTTCCTCTCACATGGGCATATGGAGGTTAAACGCTATCGATAGTATCCATTGCTTTCACTTCATAAGTGGTTCTGCGGCAAATGGAACATCGGAAAAGGTGTCGAAAATAATACCGACTTGTCGTAGTCTGCTACTGTCGTGAGCACTAGGCTCAGGCGTCTATGATTTGTCGTCAGTTCGTGGGCAATCCACCTCCAGTCAGAAGCTCCTGTTGATTTCTACGCTGCATGTTGCGTGGCCATTCTGCGCTTTGAAGATATAGCCCTATCATTGTTGCAAAATGTGTTGCTGCATTCCAGCAAGTATTCGATGCGATCATTTTGGTGATTAGATTTTCCGGGCACAGCGCTCCCATCTGAAACGATCGCAGTAGAAGAATATGTGTTTCCCGTTGTTGCAGTTTGGTCAGGATGCGGTGTCCTCCACATTAAACCGATGGAGGTACTCCAAAAAACAACAGTGGCGCTCAGTATTTGAGTGAAATAGTAGTCCACGTCTTCATGTTTCCTGATCACCCATAGGCTAATATTTGATATAAGCGTATGAGTCCTACGTCCGTTAGTTGACGAATCCCATTTGCTTTGCAATTCTTCTATCGAATGCAGTCTTCCTACAGCTTTTTCTTCTAATGACGGCTTAGCCCGTCGCCTGCCACATCAGCCACAAAATTATCGATTTTTGATATACTAATAACACCTTATACTACTTTCAGGTGCACTTACGCAGATGCCACAAACGGTACTTTGCCAATTGGTTGAAAACTCCCAGGTTCGGCGAATGCTGTCACTATTCAGGCAAATTAAAGTGCAGAGTTCTAACTTTATTTAATTCTTTTGAAGAAAATACTTCCCCTCAGTGAGCACGCCGTACAGTAACTGCAAATAAGGAATAAGAGCACGTGCTAGCACTTTTTTGAAGTCAAGAGGTGTCGATAAAAATTCCTATTCCTTTGTAATCCTCATAGTATGCTTCACTACTTTTCCGTATGTGAAATTCTATTGTTCGGCCACACGTAGTTTCATTGAATTTTCTCTTTCGTTAGAAAGGCAAACAAAGAACTTTTGCATGCACACACTAACACTTGTAAATTAAAGTGGATTACGTAAAAAACCAAAAACAATGAAAATCATATGCATACATATGTATGGGTATGTATGTGTGCCCATAAGAGCACATAAGCATGATTCAAAGTATGGGATATGGATGCGTATGTATGAGTATATCAACACCTCAGCATCTGATTTTATTAAAGCAAGCTTAGCACGGTAAGATTTACGACATGCGTTACACATACATATCTAATGCAAAATCTATGAATATACATAGGTAAGCTTCGGTTTATGTGAACCTCTGCTAACACACCGCACATACCTTTGCTTGCACGGTTTCGTATTCACACATCGATTGGCCTTAATTCAAAACAGAAAACTTTATAAGCACTTTACGCCATTTATGGGTATTACGCCGGTGACCGAAACTTTCTCTCTACGTATGTATGCGCATGCATGTATGCAGTTGGTTAGTGTGTCGGTGAGGCATGCCCCTTGACCGCCGCTACTAACCTTATTACAATCACTAAATTGTCTGAATAAAATCGAAAGCCAATTTGCATGTGTGTGTGTGTGCGTGCTTTTATAGTTTTAGCTCACCTCTTTAACCCATCTGGTCGTAAAGAAATACAAGTGAATGAAGCAGCATGTAACGGGTGTTGCAAATAAAGGAATCATTTTGAATCATACGTTTTTCACGCTGACTACTTTTCTCCGCTCAAAAGCTTGTCTATTGAGTCACTTTTAAACGCCATTGGGAAGCACTGGAAACTTTTTCTGTGGTCACTCAATTTCCTGTAACTGTGCGTTTATGAAAAATTTGTTTCGAACTTTGCGCATTTTCTCAAGCTGACCAAGCAAAATTGTCACATCTGAGGAAGAGGTTGCATATGGTTTTCGAAGAGCCAATGGATTTTGGATTTATATTTTCATTGCTCCTTCCTTTTGAGAAGATTACTGGAAACGCCATTCATTTTACAGAGCAAAGATAACCGATGTTTTGTGTACTGAATTAAAATAAGTAAATCAGTTTGAGCGATCTTACCTTTCAGCATGACGGCACACCAAGCCACACCCAGCTGCTAAGATTTAACGACGCAAGGTTAGGCTGCGCTGATTACCACTCTTTGAAGGGGCCCACTTTGGCCTGGAGATCTATTGTGATCCATTAGCTCGAGCTCAAGTCTCCACTCTAATTCCCAATATAATGAAACCACTTCGTCTCTCTAATAAAGAATAAAATATTGTGGATGACTGCGTACTTTAAGTCAACCAAAGAAGTAAGAGTTTAAACAACGGCAACGCATTCCGATAAAAGCCGAGGAGGTGTTCAACACTCTTCACCCTCTGCCCATTCCTGCAGCTGTGTCATTAGAGAGAAATCTTATATTATATATTTCCCATGTGTTCCCATTAAGCAGTGTCCGCTGATGCTGCCAATCACTGTACTGTGCTGTACTGTACGGAAAGGTCGTAGGGGATGTAGACCAAGCTGATCCCGATCTTGCTTGAGAATAAAGGAATATCTACATTCTAGGCAGACTTGACTAATTTTAGATCAGTTCGTCCCCTAACCCGCTCACCCACGAGGCAATTTCCAGAAATGTTTATGTGTCTAGGAACCCAGATAACTTTCGTGGTGTATCATTTAGCCAGCTCATTACGAATAGCCCAATATTCGATTCTATGACGTTAGAAGTTTGCTTTAAAGTTTCATTATGGCTCGATTGAGCCAGAAATTATTCGACTCTTAAATCAAATATTGATTGTATTCGAGGGACAGAATCAGAAAACGACAGCAAGGTCTTGAATAATTGGGTCGCTACGATACGCTGCTGTGAGGCCAACCCCATGAGGAAAATCGTCTTTCGTAAATAGTCTGAATATTAGATACTTATTTATTTTATCATACACCGAAGGGAACTGACGTTTTTTTTAATTTTAATTTTTATAGCAAGAAATATTAGAGAACTTGAAACACCCTGTATATATCTAAGCATGATTATGAAAGCCAACAGGGAAAACATAGCCAAAAGATCAAATAAATAAAGTGATTTAATTAAGTCAAGCTCGTGAGAGTTGCTGTTTGGACACAAATAATCTTGAAAATATAAATCATAAATCACATAAATAAAATTTAGCAAAGATATGGAATCTTATACCTAGAAAAATTGAATCTACAATTTTTGAAAACAAAAGGCTGAAATTTTCGAATTGATTTACTTGTTAGTTTCCCACAAAATTCACTGAAAATTATTTAAATCTGTTTTTGATTTACTCAAGAATCACAATTGACACAGACAAGAAATATTATAAGCTTCGCAGTCCAACAGAAAATTACTCTTGCCTAAAAGTATCTTACTGGAGTAACCGGCATAATAGCAAGCAAAAAGTAAATGGCTGAACTCGATTAAAATTACTTGACCGGTTTCTGAAGCAGTCTAAAATAAAGAGTAGTCTCTCTTCTAATTTACATGAAGTTATATTAGCCTACAGTAAAGTCAGAGGTAATATTTTTAAGTTTTATTTAAAAATCTCATCTAAAAGTAGTCACTTGGACTTGCTCATTGTGATACTATGTACATTTTGGATGGCAAGCCCTCCTCGCTAAACAATCCGATGTCCGTATGAATTTTACTAGACCGAAGTAAACGCCACCTGATAAGGACTACCTAAAACAGGTATTCCCATATAACAAAATTTGCTTCTACACGGTGAAGAGAGCGTGCAGATATGAAATCATTTTTTCACCTCCCCATTTTCTTAGCAGCATTTTCAAGAAATGAAACGCAGGTGACAGTATATATATACAGTAGCTCATTGAAGAACTCGGACGTCCACGTAATATGGTTTTAAATCCAAAAATGTACATTAAAATGCAAATCTAATGCGTTTACTTTCGTTCTTCAAGCGTATTTTTCTAAACTACAAAAAACATAAACAATCTTCAACTCATTCGTACAAAGAAAACACAAGCAACAAAAACTTAGCAAAATACATGACAAAAAGGAACTGGGACATTTATATAAAGAAGAATTAGGCATATCATCTTTAAGAAAAAGCAATATAATTAATATTTTGTCGACAAGGCTTAATTTCTTCTCACAGCATTCAGTCTTCTTGCCATGGGTTTGACCAGCTTCTTCCACGTTAAAGAATCTATTTTCCCCCACTCTTCTTTAATAGCATTTTCTAAGTCTTTCTTGCTTCTAATAACATGCTTTTTCAGTTGGTTTTCCAACTGAGCCGATAGATGTTCAGTTACACTGATGTCTGGAGATTGTGGAGGTGTTTCAAGTACTTTAGGACATTTGCACATAAGCCATAGACGGACATCAAGTGCCTTATCCTTGGGATCGTTGTCTTGATAGTACTGGAAATTGTACTTAATTCCCAACTTTTCGGCACTTGGACCACATTTTCTTCCATAATTGTTAGGTATTGTTTGTGGTCCATATTGTCTTTAATGAGGCTCAAATTTCTAGCACTAGTACTAGCAGCGGGCGTACCCCATGTGTAACTGTCGCACGTAAGTTTTTTTTCAGCAACTCTTCATTAGGTCTTCTCCACACATATGATTGTCCATGATTGTCTGATCTAAATATGCTAAACTTGCTTTCATCTCCATAGAAAACGTCTTCCAGCACTCGAAATCCTTATCCCCATGACCCTTTACAAATTTTATTCTCTTGCGCCGGTTAATTTCGTTGATGTTTTCGTGCACCCCTTCAATTGTAATTATTCTTTCGCAACACTCTACGTACGCTTTCGGGGTTGCAGTTAATATTAAGTTGTTGGACGACTTCTGTTGCGAGCTTAGGAGCGCTCAAATTTGGATTAATTCGTTGCTCTATCCACCGTTCATCTACAACCGAAAACGGTTTTAGTCGTCCCGATTTCTTCATATTTGCCACGAATTATGTTTCTTTGAAACGTTTGGCGGCCACTGTGGCCCAATGGATTGGTGCGTGACTATCATTCGGAATTCAGAGAGAGAACGTCAGTTCAAATCTCGGTGAAAAATCAAAAAATAAAAAATAAATAAAAAAAAGTGTTCGATCGGGGTCTATCCACTATTTCTGCGATTTCCCGAACGGTTTCACCCATTTCATGATGACTAACAACAAAATTTCTGTTTGAATTGAGCTTTGTCCACGCTGTGTACCAATGTTCATAATTTGGACTTTTATTTCACAAAACACTACTGAAATTTTACTTTAATTTATTACGTTTGGTTCCTTCTTTGCACTGTTCTAACGAGAGCAAATTAATTGTGGGATTCCCTGTTTTGAGTGTCAAACAATCGCAATAATGCCAGATTCTCAACTCACTCACTATGGATTTGCGATTCCATTTCGGCTACATTTTTTTCTGTTTTGTTTCTTAAGATCTGACAAGCTGTGTTTCAACTACTTACTTCTGCTTGTCAACAGATAAAATCTTCAAATGGGAGCTAACAAAGGGATTCCGTTTTTTTCAGAAAAATTTTCTCTAGCCATACGTTACTCTGGAAAGTATCCTGTGAAGCCTTCTCTGTTTAGACATACCCTGTGAAGGTCAGCAATATTCCTCAATAATGCGAGGGTTCAGATTGCTGCTTGGCGTATTACCTCACATTAATTGCCTATGACGCTCTCTTGCTAGAGGTTCTGTTTCAAAATGCTTCGTAGCTACTTTGATGGCTGAATTTAAGCCTAGAACTCGATGCAATCGGTTAATCGAAATGAATGGTTCTGGTGTGGGTTTCGCGAGAAGTTACTACCCTACACGTCACCATCATGCCTAGAGACCACCGTGTAAGTGCTTACTAAACAAGGTGTAAAATTTTATTTCTGTAAAGAAAATTGAAATTTGAAAAGGTCGAGCCAAGGAGCACCAAGGGATTTGATGGCTCCTAAAGCGCTGAGGCTAAAACGCCCATTGTATTTAGAGCTCTGCAAAGAGAGTAGATAATCAAGGAGAAAGGAGAAAATTATCAAAAAAAGCGAGACGAAAGAATAGAGACAGAGACAAAGGTAGTTACTCCTATGAGAATTTTACAGATTCTTTGGAAAATCTGTAAATATCCTCCAGTTTTAGCGAACGAATATTACTCCAAATTTCTTTATTATATCAAAAACTACAACTTTTTCTTAATAAGAGACAGTTTCATGGAATTCAGCTTGCTGCAAATTTAAGAAATAGAATACTACTTCATGGAACCAATTTCATTCCAACATCACCATTTCATAACCAGTGGAGCTTTCCTTCTGGGTATGTTTTTACCCATACATTTGTATGATACTTATAAATAGTAAGTATATATAAGTATAGGTATGTACTTGCATGTATGGTCGAGTCAAAGTTTTACGTCTGACTCCATTTTATGGCCTCTTCTAAACTACTCAGGAGTTAATTAAATTTAATATTTGTGTCCGAAAGGGGCTTCCTTTAAGTCGAAAAATGGATTTATTCACATACTTGAGCAGCTTTCAAATTTTTACTTGTGCTTTTGTGCCGCTTGATTGGATTTTCGAAAGTCAGTAAATCGTTAAATTTAGGTGAAAAGGTCGAAAGGTCCATTTTCTTTAAAAGCGTATGAGTATAGTCTTCAAAGTATGTACGTATTGGTGAGATAAGCAAATAGTGGATGTCCTATATTCAATGCATATTGCTGAGGCTTGCATGCCACCGGCATTTAAGTAGATATGTCATGGTATTTTCTTTTCATATTGCTTGGAATCTGTTTAATTTATTTTTAATTTAATAACCACACGCAAATATTTTTACCATCTATTTTATAAAATAACATTTCGAATGGAAATTCTAATTTGATTTCAATTGGCAGAGCCATCAGTAGCAGCTATAAAATTCTTTGGGTAAGCAAGACTGCTTTTCAGCCAACAATTTTGGTATCATTACTTACTTACTTACTACTGATCGATATATATTATTTTATATATAAAAGCTTTGTTACTTTCAGTATTTCATTGTTATATCAACAGTACAATAACCCTTACAGAGTCATTGCCCACTATTTCTGGATTAACATTAAAGGCATGAGCTTTGATGATATTTGATTACAGGAGCAAGGCACTACATTTCATCTTCTTTATACATACTATATATAAAAATGAATGTTTGTCTGTATGTCCTCGATGAACTCAAAAACTACTGGACCGATTATTAATTTAAAAATTGGTATATATACAGTGGCCGACAGAAGTCTACATGCACCCCTCCCTTTCGTTGTTTACAAAGTAAAAACACTTTGCTTAAAAATGTGTTTATGCAATTTCATTTGAAATCTTTTTCTAATCGACTTAACTAAAACAAATCCATTCTTTAACATAAAACAACACAATTATGCTAAAAAAACGCAAAAACAGCGTTGACAAAAGTGTACATACAGAACCGGTTTCCTAGCTTGTACTCTGATATCATATGTTGTGATAACGGTAAAATACCGTTTGTCTATTTCTTTCCTTTTATTATGTTTGTTGCTTTGCTAATATTGATTTTACTTGCAATCTGAATACTTAATCATCTACAATGGCTCCTTGAAAAGAAATACCAGTTGAGGGTAGAAATCTAGTTATTCAGCACAGGAAAGAAAACAGTCATATGGCGAAATTTCAAAAATCTTAAACTTAAGTCGTGCAACAGTCCAGACCATTGTAAAAAAACTTTAAAAATAGTGGTTCCGCCGCGCAGTGGCCGCCTGAGCAAACTATCTCGCAGAGACGTCAGCCTGATTCTAAAAGAAGTGGAAAAAAAATTCAAAAGTTTCTGCTTCGAAATTAGCCGAGGATATAGCAAGCTCATCCAACAAGTGTGTTCATCCAAGAATAATTCAAAGAGCTCTTAACAAAAACGGCTTTCATAGTAGAACACCACGAAAAAAGCCTCTTATTTCTGAAAAAAAAACCGTCAACTTCGCCTGGAGCTCGCCAAAGCACACAGGGAAAAGGGGATGGATTTTTGGCAAAAAGTTTTATTTACAGATGAGTCGAATTTTAATATATTCGGTAGCGATGGAAGAGCAAAAGTGTGGAGGAAAAAAAATGCCGCACTGAGACCGAAGAATTTGGTATCAACAGTGAAGCATGGTGGCGGCAATATAATGGTTTGGGGAGCTGTTGCTGCATCTGGAGTTGGAAGATTAGTATTTGTTGAAGGCAATATGGATCGTTATAAATACAAATCAGTATTGAAAGTCAATCTGAAATCTTCGGTGGATGATTCGGAGCTTGGTCCAGGTTGGGTCTTTCAACAGGATAACGATCCAAAGCACACAGCCCACATTGTAAAGGATTGGCTGCTTTACCATGCTCCAAGGCAATTAAATACACCACCGCAAAGTCCAGATTTGAATATTATTGAACATGTCTGGGAAATTTTAAATCGAAAAATCAGAAAAAATCCGATTTCAAGCGCTTTAGTACTCAAAGAACGACTAATAGAAGCTTGGAACAATATAACTTCTGCAGAGTTAACAAATTTAGTCACCTCGATGCCACGACGACCTCAAACTGTAATTGATGTTTATGGTGGAGCAACTTAATACTAAAAATCAATATTACTTAGATTTAAGTGAAGTTTTTCGCACTGGAGTAAGATATTTTTGTACTGTATGTAGACTTTTGTCAACGTTGGCTTTAGGTTTTTTTGCCACAGCTTTGCTATTATATATTAATGTATGCATTTTTTTTAAGTTTATAATGATTAGAAAAAGCTTTCAAATACAACTGTGTAAACACATTTTTCAGCAAAGATTTTGAACTTTCAATCCAGTGAAAATGGGGGGTGTTTGTAGATTTTTGTGGGTCAGTGTATATATTTTCCACGGAGAAGGTTTTTAGAATATGCTCATTGCTTGCCACTTGCCACCAGGTGGTGCTGCAGAGTAGCCACTTCAGCCCATTTAACCAATTTTTTCGAAATAAACAAAATCAATAAAATGGCTTAGAATGAATTCAATATTTGTGTACTGATTTTTATTTTTAAGTTATTTTTCGTAAATTTATTTTAGTTGTTGGCGTAGCAACGCCCGGCCGGTACAGCTTGTATTATATAAAGTACATATATATGGTATATATATTTAAAGAAAATCGGTGGTTTTTAGACTCTTTGTTTTAATAACAAAACACACCGATTAACCTCTCCTCTCTAACTGGCACGAAGGACGCAGTCCGCATGAAGTAAGAACAATTTTTGTTTTAACCAAAAAAAACAGGCTTTTTTAAAAGGGGATAACATATCTAAATCATTTAAGCGGAAAGAAAAATAAATTTTAGCTCTTTTTATTATTAAATTAGAGGCAAGAATATTATGCCAAAATTGCAAGCCTGCCGCAGTAAAATTTATGATGTTATGAGTACTTGAGCGTCCATTGCTGCATCCCGAGTTTCTATATCTGCTCGATTAGAAGCTCAATCAAAGCTTTTCTGTGAAACAACTGAAAATCTTCTGCACCAATCGCTTCGACATTTTGCTCAGTACTTCTTCAAATAGTTCGCCAGATATCACTGGGATCTTTCTGTTTTTTTTTTTGTTTTTAATTAGAAATCTTTCATTAATAATTAATAACAAATCAGCCGATCTGGTTTTTTTTTTCGAAAATCGGTGTTTTTGGCTTCCAAGCGCCATGAAAAATATAAAAGTCGAAGAAAAATGTCTCCCAGGGATGCCTGGAGAATAATCTTTTTTAGCAAATGCATTTTGATTTTTTTTTGTTTCAGGTGATTCTGTTGCTAAATTACGTTATACATGCACCTCAAAACAAACTTTTTCGAGACACCTCCGGAGATTCACAGTCATATGCTCAATTTTCAATATCCTTCACTAAAAATTTAAGGAAATATATGCCGCATTATTATATAAAAATTTACTGAAATGAACTACTTTTATCCCCGAAAAAAACATTCAGTGTCAGGTGTCGCGTAGTGCATAAAGCCTTTTGACCAAACTCGCGTTTTTTTCCTAACATTTGACTCTCAAAACTGAGAAGAAAAAACAAAACGCAGTGAAAAAATTATTACTTTGAAAACCTAAAAATTCAATAAAAAATTTAAATCAATCCCATTTATCCAGCGATATATAGCACTGGTGGTCATTTTAACGACGTCATTTTGAAATTCATGAAACTCTTTCTTTCAAAATATTTACTTCAAACACAAAAAAAAGTTTAAAAAATTTGTATAAACAATTTTCAATATCATTTAGAAACAGATGCTTGAAATGATTAGTTCCTTTTTTCCTAACGAGCAAATTTACCGCTAATTAATCCACATTTTCTATGTTTCGATACATCTACCTGGATATAAATCTAAATTAATAAACTCATTTTCCTGCGCCCCGGATAGCTGAATAGGTTTATGTGGGACTACCATTCGGTATGCTCCGGGTTTTGAAACTCGAAGCGTGAGCGTGAAGCATTAAATTATGCAAATTTTTTTTTTCTAATTAGGGACGCCCTTGGCAGGCCATGGCAAACCACCGAGTGTAAAAAAGCTACTCATCAAAGCAATCATCTGCTGTTTGGGGGCGGAATAAAGCCACATACCACAAATAGAGGAGGAGATTGGTGGAACATCCAATAAGGGGTACACACGCAAGAAGGAGGCCTCTTCGTTTGTTACCATCAGCTAGTACTTCATCCAATGCTTTCAGAGCTGAAGCTCCTGTATCCATGCGGGCAACATGACCTAGCCAGCGGAGCCACTGGATCTTTATTTGATGCACTATGTCTAAGTCGCCGTAAAGTTCTTACAGCTAATTGTTCCACCGCCCTCGATACTCGCCGCCGTCAACAGGAAAATATCCAAATATCCTCTATAGAATGTTTTTCTCGAACACTCTAAGGGACGCCTCATCGCCATTGTCAAGTCGTCATCGTCCAAGCCTTTAAGTCAAACAGTAGGAGAGGTATGAGAAGAGACTTAGAAAGTGTTAGTTTGGTTCATCAGGGCAGGACTTTACTACTCAATTACCTACTTAGTATATGTAGTTTAAGTTCCCAAATAAGCGACGTCTCTAGCCATTCCAAAATCACAACTGTCAACAGTGATGGGGGTGCCGATATGCGAGTACGTCGTCTGTTTGTTTGATGGCAAAAGGTACTACGTCTTGCCCTTGTTTACCACCAGACTCATTCGCTTTGCTTCTTTATTCAGTTGAGGAAAGGCAGAACTAGCGGGGTTGTTAAGGTCTGTGATGCCAATATCATCGGCATACGCCAGCAATTGTTCACTCATAAAATAAATTGTGCAAGTGCAATTAATTTATACGACTCGCACAGTCTTGTCTAGCATCTGGTTAAAGAAACCACATCATAGCAAGTCAGCCTGCCTGTCACCGTCGTTTGGTATCAAATGGCTCGGAGAGGTCTTTCCCAACTCTGACGAAGCAAGTTCATTTGTCGTGATTATTATCAGAGTACCGAGGCTTCGCTTGCGTTTTCACTGGGAAAAGATTTTTACGTGGCGCGTCCAACCGTACAACCAGGTATTCCGGACTGTTTCGATTTCTCACATTAACTCGCTCCCAAACGGGCGTTCAGAAGGTATTCAAAAAGTGAATCCTGAAAGTTGGGAGCTACTTGAACCGTATGCAGAAGAATCGTTTTGGTTACACCCATCTCCAACCATCTTCATTGCGTATATTTGCGTTGATTTATTATCTGCACAAAATATTTTGTTATAAAAGCTTCCGTATTATTTGGAATTGTGCAGTATTTATCAGCTGCATAATAATTGGTACTCCCTCAAACGGCATTGCTCTAATTCCCACAACGTAAAATATGGCGAAAGATATTATAATTATCGCAAACATTTTCAAGCTGAATCTTCCATTGAAGGCCAAGCGTCAAATATCTCTTGAGTTAACGAGGTAAATTGAATGAAGATCTATTGCGGTAGTAGGGTCGATATATATGTATGTACAAGATGCTTTTATACACCACAGTATCTTCACATATGCGAGGGTCGTTTGGAAAGTCCGTGCAAAGTTAGAGAGATCGCTCTACTGGCAGGTATCGAGGTTATGCTTAATCAGTAGCAACTCTTGGAAGAACACCCACTAAATTTCGGCCAGATGGGGCTATTACTTTGTGTTTGGCATTCGTTTGAATCGAGGAAGCCGAGTGAGTTCCCTTTCCCATCACGACAACGCACCAGCTCACGCCTTGGCAGTTGTGCGTGTAAAATTTATGGAAATATTGTTTCAACTCATTTCACATCCCCTATTCTCCAGACTTGGCGCCCTGGGATACATTGGACTACTATTTGTTTCCCAATTTGAAGAAAAAGCTAGCGGGATAAAGATTTTATTCAGACAAAGACAAATTGCAAAAACGTATGGCAATTTTTCAGTCGTGGACAAATCCTATTATACAGCAAACTAGAACAGCGTTGGACGAAGTGGATATGTTATGCTTAAAAGTAGACTATGCCGAAAAGAAGAACGATTTACCCCAAATAACTAAGTAGTTATTATTTTTTTCAGGAACTTTTCAAACGGTCCTCGTACGTATTGAACCTCTCAAGGCGAAGAAATTCACTGGATCGAATTAAATTTAATTGAAAAAGCATAAAAAATAAATGAATTCTCTAGCGAAATGTGCCATGTATAAACCTAATATAATCATTTGCCGTACTTTAGCATTCTAATATTTTATTCTCAACTGCTTCAACCCACTTACAAAACGCAATGGTCACGCTGCCCTAAGTGGAATTCCTTTAGCTATTAAATGAAAAGGTTTATTTTCATTCACCCTTCAGCGGCTTAGCCTGACTTGGCATTGTCTCTGCGGAATTTACTTTGGCTCTCCGAAAGGGTCCAGTGTTTTAAGTGTTTGAAATGTGCGTAAGTATTTATGTGTCTACGTAGAAGTATATGCAAGCATTCATATATAACTGTGCATACCAAAGAAGGTGTATTCGTATGGCTACTGGACTGATTTAAGGTCTCTCTTTTCTTTCATCCACTTGCACGCCCATAGGACCAAGCGACTTTGGCTATCTTCATAGTCGCAGTGAAGTTAATAGTGTTTTTGATTACAATCTAAATAGGTATTTTGGTCTCCTTGACCACAACAACAACAATAAGCCCACAACAGCAACAGCAAGCCCACACAAGCATATTCAAAGTACATGCAATAACAACAACTAACTAACCAACACAAGAGGCGGCACACAGCAAATATGTACTCGTACCTCAATAAAGTGTAGCAAAAAATGGTTTTGGAATAGCAAAACACCAAAACACCAAAGCTTTTGTGGCTTGAATGCCATGCTTATTATTATCTGTCACAACAGCTTTGTTGCAACCATTATTTTTGGTCATTCTTGTTTATTGTTGTTGTTTTTCATTAATGTTGTCCTTTAGTGCGATTCATCTTGTTTGTAAATCTCTCGTAAGCTTAATTTTTATTGCAAAGGTTGACCGAGACGCACCGTACAAAAACACAAACAAATAGGCGTCGAGTGGAAAGTCCAAAGGAGTCAAGTAAAGGCAACTAAAGTGGGAGAAGGATTGATGTGAGAGAAGTAGTAAATTGAAATGTGAAAAGCATTCAAGGAAAGAGTAGAGAGTCTCTGTGACACTGAGCCGAATGAATTGTTCGCCGCCGGTTAACCGTACATGGATGCCCACATTTGGCGATTACTTTAATAGCATTTAAATATTGTCCAGCATACCACATAGGAGAATAGATGATTGAGCAAAGTATGGGAAGCTATTTCGGAGTGGGAGACCACTTTTATTTATAACGTTTTTGGAAGACAAAAATTTAATCAAGTCGTAGCTTGCAAGAAATTCCTTGCTAATATCTTCCGCGCACTATGCTTGGTTTCCACACCTTTGGTTTTCTTTTTTATTCTAAGCATAATGAAGTTTGATCTCAATTTAATAAGTAATAAAATAAGTAAAAAATGCATTTTGTAACGAATTTATTTTATGCTTAAAATTGACAAATTATAACTTTTTTATTTAAAGTTGCATGCTTCAAGTGAAATTAAAATCAGGCAGCTGTATATTATGATAAAATGTCTGCCTTAGATGGGTCAAGTTTCATGAAGCGGTTAAGTGCAAGAATCATCTTCACGAAGACTTGACTAATCACTTTGAAGGCTGGATATACAGCTCTTTGTGTCACGCTTCGAATTGGTTCCATCGCTAATGGGTCGAGGCCCCCTGTGACGTGCGAGCAGGGGCACCCGATTTCAGCCCGCTCGTTTCACACGTATTCACACACTTGTCCAATCAGTCGTTATTCAGAAGGCAGCGAAGTGATATGAGCGAAGACTCTGTTAATTTTGTTTTTTTTTCTAAGTCACTAACACGATCTCAGTTTTTTTGTAAACACACCTTCTGTTGTGTCAGCCCAACCGCAGATTTTGTCAAATTCACTGAGAGCTAGTAAACGGTCTGATATTGGCCACACCTGTAAAAATCTTTTCACTACGACGACCCTCAAGTAGCTGACTTAGTCAGTTGTATAAAGGAAACATGATAAATACAAGGTATGAGGGGGAGATGACTGGGGACAAAGGGATAGAGGCTAATGATATAAGCAAATTGTGGAACTATGAGTTAGATACCACTACAAGTGGCGAATATTGAACCCGAATAGTTGTGATAGCAAGCGAGAACCTAAAACTCTAAGCATTAACATTATAATTAATTATGGATACGAGGTTAGGTTAGGTTGGAGTGATTGTCCTGTGCGACACACTCAGGCTCATATCCCATTGTAATGCCGCGTGGAGAGCTTTCCCTATCTCTCCTAAAACCTGTGTGTGCTTTTCAAAAATTATAGAATATCTCCTATTTCTGCAGAACTGAGATCGTCCAATTCGTTAAATGTTGACTGCCTAGAATGGGAAATCTCGGTCTGACAATGGCGCAGAACGTGCTAGAGTGTCTCTTCCTCTTCCTCATCTAGACAACTTCTACAGAAGTCATGTGCTTACACACCCATCCTTTGGGCGTGCCTACCTATTGGGCAATGCCCCGTTATGACTGAAATCAGTGTGCTAAGACTGTGTTTATTTTGTCCAGCAGAGATTCTGTACTTTTAGCATTGAGAGTCGGCCACAGTTGTCCGGCGATTTTGCAGGTGGCTTTATTACGCCATCTTTCGATTGCTTGTCTTACGATTTCTTCAAGTATGAGTAGCTTACACGTTTGTAAGGGTATGTCTATGTCATTGTCTATGTGCTCATCAGTCAACCGAGACTCGCTAGTTCACCGGCTCTGCAGTTATCCTCAATGTCACGATGGCCAGGAACCCATATTAGCCTTAAGCGAAATGTCTCAACCATCTCGTTGAGAGCTGTCGGCGTTTCATGGCTACCTTGGATGTTGTCGACTGTTTTGTGAGGGATTTTATCGCCACCTGGCTATCACTAAACATGTAGATGATATTTCCAGATATCGTATCTCACTGTACCAGTGTCGCAGTGGACACGAAACAGCTGCGTGCTGATGGTAAAGATTCAGAGGTGACAAATATTCAAGCCTGATAGCTTGTCGTGAGTATAGTGCAAATGAGAGCCAGGATGTCCGAATCTAAGCATCGGAAAAGTAACGCAATTGCAGGACAGAATCAAAGTTGTGCTGGATTTCAACACATGGGCTTCCAAAATGCAATCTCCGGCTAAGATTCCCCCCTTTAACAAAAGGGTTTGGATTAGTTATTACCAAAAGCTACCTCGATCGCCTTCTATCCATGTAAGACAGTTGTCTTGTCCAGTGTCCAACGGGCAATCTCGGGTTAATATTCCTCCCTTTATTATTGCCAAAAGATCCCTTGACCGGCTCCGATACAAGCGTGGCTAGATGCTCTTCACAATTTTGCTGCGCTGACTCGACGCTTACCTATTTATGGGCAGGACGCAGCTGGCCAAATGAACCCTTTTTCTCCCTTTTGCTATTATGACTTTGCTTTCTTATTAGCTTGATAGTATAACACTTAGATCGGAAGTAAGAGGCATGACTCGTACAGTTTGATCTCAACACCAGACGGACTGACACCTTTAAAGCCAGTTCTTTAACTCCGCATAAGATATTACACCAGTCAGCAATCAATCAACTTCCCTTTGATAACAACTACTTCTGCTTGAAAAATACAGCAGTGATACGGAATCCGAAATTAAAGATTGATGGAGAACCCATCGCAGAACTTTTTCAAGGAACATTTCCATTAAATATGTAGCAGAGAGTTATAATTACTCTCCTCATTGCATCAGGATATTCCTCTCGATTGTTGGGTTTCTCAATTGAAATGTTCCGTTAGGTTTAATAAAAAACTCTCTGCCCGAAAACAGATCGTAGCATTTCGAATGAAAATAAAGTAAGCAGATGATCTCCATCTCTAATATCAGAGTGTCTATTGACAGTGTTTGGCTGAGCTCCTCCTTCTATTTATGGCGTGCGTCTTCATGTTGTTCCACAAATGGGGGGTCTTACAGTTTTAAGCCGACTAACGGCAGATGGTTTTTAATAAAGAGCGTTTTCATGGCAAAATTACACTCACCGGTTTGGAATTATGTTATTGAATTTTAGGAGCAAAGCTTCGCACTTGTTACTCTCTGCATACCCAGTCCGAACATAAGCCAAGAACAGTTGATGTTGTTGTTGAAGTGATTGAGTATTTCTACTGCGACCAGCATCGCTTTACTACCACTGTCTTCGCGTGTGGGGTTTGGTTTGGTTTTTTTTTTTTTGTTTTTTTAAGTCCAGTCCATCGTGTGAGAAGTATAGCAGCAGATTCTGGATGTCTGAGATTTCATTAATCTGCTGTAAGAAAGACTTATCGAAAGAGCGAAGTCGTATCCTAGCTATCCCTGGACATTCATATAAGTAGTGGAAAAGACTTTCCTTCACCCCTTCCGCTTGATAGCTTCTGCAGATGCTTAGTTGCTCCCAGAGTTCGAGTCTGGCAGCGTGATCCCCTACTTTCCATTGACCTGTAAAGGATGCAGTGAAGCGTGAAATGTTTGGTCGAGAGCATCCTAATAGGTAATTCGTCCTTTGGATTTCGTACGACAGCCAAGTGTTGTTTGTTGTAATACATGCAGTTAACTGTTTTCACCTTCTTTCGGCTGAAGCATGAGAGTGTGAAGCAATGGATGCTTTTATTGTGTTGAGTTGTGTTTTTCTTGCTAGCTCACCCGCTATCTCATTACCCCGTATGTTCCTATGACCAGGAACCCATATCAGACTAATTTCAAGGCAATGACTAAGCAATTCTAGTTCCTCTCTACACTGTAAGAGTAATTTGGACGAGGTTTTAGTGATTTACATGATTTTCAGATCGCTAAAAGTTCTACCTGGAACACGCTGGCATAGTCAGGAAGCCGAATTGACTTAGATAGGTTGAGCGGCTCCTAATGGAAGCCAACTCTCACACCACAGTTCATCTTAGACCGTCAGTGTAGATTTCAATATCGTATCTTCCAATCACCTTCCCTTTGCCCCATTCGGCTCTCGGTGGAAATCGTACCGTAAAGTATTTCTTGAAGTTAAGGTCGGGGGCTGTGTAGACTGATTTGGTTTTGAGCAGCGAGGGTCCCTGTAGGAGGATCTTGCTGTGACCGTACGATATTGTCGTCCAGCTTCTTATGTCTCTGAGTCTCACCGCGCTGCAAGTAGTGATTATTTTAATGTGTATAGTAAGTCTAATGGTAGCAGGTGAGTTAGTACTTTGAGCGCCTCAGTAGGACTGGTGATATGCGCTTCTGTAGTTCGGATACACGCTGTTCTTTGTATCTTGTTCAGCTTAGTTTGGTTGTATTTCTTTTCTATTGCGAGCCACCAGACTAGTGCCCCATATATGAGTATTGGCCTTAGAATGGTTGTGTAGGACCAATTGGATAGTTTTGGTTGGAGACCCAATTTTTACCCAACATTCTCTTACACGTGTAAAGTGCTATATTCGCTTTCTTTACCCTGCACTCTACGTTGGACTTCCAGCTGAATTTTGGGATCTAGATAACATCTAAAATAACACCAACAACAGTATTCACTTATTAATGCTTATTAGAACAATTAGTGGTTATTTATTAGAATTTTTGTTTACACATAAATAAATATGAGCTATAAACTCTGGCGTCCGTAATTCTAAACGCTTGGATGCCTGTTAAATTTGTAAATGTAACCAAACGGAGGTGAATTAGAGTAGAGTACACTGCTGGTGCAGTTCAAGTGCACTCATATTTTTATGTACTTTAAGACTAAACTGAATTTGATCTAAGTGCATAACAGTGCATTCATATTCACATATACTTATACATATGCAGATGTATGCAAATATAAATACAAATCTACATTCGAGCTTATTAATTCCCATTTATGCACTCCAACCGAGTTCATAGCAAACAAAAGTATTTATTTGGAACCTAAAAAGGCTTTTATAGTCGTCCACTGCTACAACAAATATGCACACTTATGTATTCCTATAAGCGCATACCGAAATTCAGTATACAAATTTCATAGCTACGCACTTCTTAACCTACAAAAAAATGCAAATTTTTGTCCTGTTTGCCTCGGACACGCCTTCATAAACTTGCACTCATATATTTTGCGAATATTTGTATGGTACTTGCATTGTATTCATAAATTTATGCGTACGTGCCGTTTGCTTTCGGTAATTTCTTTCCAGTACGGTTGGTGATTGGTTGGTTAGTTGAGTACGTTCTTTAATCATTTTTTAAATCTATTGTTTGTATTTATACATTAGGGATGAAAAATACAAGCGTTAACTGTAGATACCGGGATTTCAGTATGTTTTTAATGTTATCCCGGGATCCTGGTAATCGCCTCGAGTTATTACTTTCTTAAATCGAGTTAAAATTTAATAAACCTTTTGTTTTTTTGAAGTGAAACTTCTTGACGCGCATCAGAGTATAATGTCAAGGGCGCGACACACGAGCTAGAGTTACGAAAAACCGTCACGAAATGTATAAGCCTACGGCATACAAGCTATTCTCTTTCTCCGCTTTGTGCGGTGCTTCATAGTCGCTGGCTTATCCAATGACGCCGTTGGTAAACTAGTGCATATAGATTATGACAACGCTGGAGAAGTGAGTTTTGTATGGTTTGACTTTCCTGATACTCCGAAAACAGGATAAAAACTTCGAAAGAAATGCAGTGCACATACAGTGTTTGATTGAAAAGTAATGAGCCTTATTTTTTTTAAGCAGTTTTATTAAACCTTTTGGCTTATACAACTAATATTCTTCAAAATAGGACTCTTGAGCGTCAATACACTGCTGGTAGCGGTCCTTCCACTGCAGGAAACATTTTTTAAACTCACCTGCCGGAATCGCGTTCAATTCGGCTGTCACAGTTTTTTGGATCGCGTCGATGGAGTCGAAACGCCTCCCCTTCAGCTTTCTTTTCAGGCGCGAGAACAAGAAGAAGTAACTCTTCACTGATCTCACGTAGACTAGCACGACGGTCAATGTGAAAAAATTCACTAACCCGGTTCACATCTTCGTCTTTTTGCGTCGTCGAAGGCCTTCCAGATCGCTGGACAGAGATTGGTCCCCGTAAGCCTCCTTGAGTAGCCCAATGGTTTCGGTACTCGTTTTGTTTACCTTTACGCAAAATTTGATCGAGTAACGTAGCTCTAACGATCGCTGCATTTTCGCCACTGCAAAAGCCTAACACACTTTTAAAACAGCTTTCACGCGCGGAACGATGTTGACGGCACCGCTGTTGCCAGCGAACTGGGACCGGTTTCTAGTGGAAGGAAAAGGTCCAACAATCATTTCCCTCCACCAGGCGATTCGGTCGATCGCTTGGCAGACGCTCCGCGCAGGAAGGCTCATTACTTTTCAATCACACCCTGTATGATAGCTAACAATAATAGTAAAACAGCAGTACCGATAGCTAGACGATCAGCTACAATACCATTAAATTACAATAAAACTATAAATGCAACACGTACATATTTTTCTGCAGCTTGTGCATGTCACAGTACCATACATAAATCTCAGGGCGGTACATATTCTTAAATAGTCTATGAATACGATAAAAAACAGTCACAAACGCTAGTGTATGTCGCACTGTCACGTGTTACTTCCATTGATGGATTGTTTATAATTACACGCAATGATGATTTGAGAACCTACCATGGCCGGAGACCATCAACATCATTGCAAGCAGAATTTCGAAGACTTCGGATGAATTGTTTGGAAACTCTTGATCAACAAATGATTCAATTGTCAATATACTCTTTTAATTGTCTAAAAGTCTACGTGTTCACGCTACTGACGTATTGAATCCAGTTATGGAAAAATGCAATGTGGTAGTTTTTCATGAGACTTGGAAATCAGTTTACCGAATTTTAACTGCATCATCCAGTGTAAAAGAAGTAATATTCGAACCGCTATCTACCACAACAAAAATGATATCGTGAATGTCCTCACACCACACTTACGATACACCGCTGTACAGTCAACATCAAATGCAGCTATAGCAGAAGATGTCGGTGATATTTGTATTTCTGTGTGCCGTGCGATAAATGGACAAAACATAGTAATTCTTGCTGTCTACATAACTCCGAATTCACATATCAACGACATTATTGCATTTTTAAATAGTTTGTTATCAAGATACAATCGTGATGGTGGTAAACTTCTTTCTCAACGCGACGATCTGAAACCTCTCATATTAACTGGAGATTTCAATGCAAATTTTGCATCCAACACTTCCATGAATTTTTAGAACATCAACTGAATTTATCATACAAATGAGTAATGACCGCTATATTTCAACAACAAAATCAGGAACAGCGATAGATGCCGTATTTTCTCGCTATATTGACACTGCTGCTATTGCATCATCAATACAAAATATACAGGCTGTTGAAGCACTGACTAATGTACAAATTTCAGATATAAATGAATAATAATATTATCCACTCTTATTGTACGGAATTTTATAAAAAATCATTTCAATCAATCAATTAAAATATTTAATTTTAATCCAGAAATTAAGAAGTTTCACTTCAAATATGCGCACATAGTGCGGTTGGCCTTTTTTTTTTTTTGTACTCACAGCTCCAAATTGAACCACATCCAATATCTCCATCTCACATCCTCTTCAGCTATATTGTATTTAAAGTAAAAGAACGCCAGAAGAAATACATTCGAAAGCAAGAACCATACGTTATTTTAATATGATAGAATGATCATCATAACGACTTAATTCTGAATCATAATTCCTTTAAATTGTTTGACATGGAGCGGAAAAGATGACAATCGGTCCGGAGAATACGGCGGATGCTAAATGACATCTCATTTGAGCTCTTGGAGTGCGACTTTGACGAATTGTGCAACATGGGGCCTGACGTTGTCGTAAGGTGTTTGACCATATCGATCAGGTCTTTTCCGTCGAATAGCCTCATGCACACGGTGTAACTTGGCAATGTAGAGCTCTATTTTGACCGTGAAATTCTTTTCGAGCATTTGCAAGCGCACCGTGCCCTCTCAGTCCCACTAAACACATATCCTGGTCTTTTTTTTGGATCGAGATTCGGCTTGACTCTCGGCTTTCGCGTATCTTCTGGAGCCACCCACTCATTTCTTTGCTTTATGTTGATGTATAGGCACCATTTCTCATCTCCAGTGATGATTCGGTATAAAAAGCGCTGTTAATGGGCGCGTATTGCTCGATGCCGGGCGAGATGCTGAGGAGCACTTTGAAGACGATTATCTTCGTTTTTTTCGTTGAGCTCGTGGGGCACCCAGGGTCCCAATTCTTCGGTAAATCCCATTGAATGATCGTTTTATGATCGCTGTTCATCTTTTCATCAATTTGCGACTGGTTTGGCGACCTTTCTCCTTCAAAAGTAAGTTGAAACGTTTTTCATCGAATTCTGCCTTCCGCTGCGGGACGTATCACCGACGTCAAAGTCGATATTCTTGGACTTTGCAATCCATTTCCGTGCCGTAGACTCGCCTATGCTATCTTCTCCATACACGCCGCAAATGTCCCGAGCTGCTTCGACATCTTTTTGGCCTCTATGAAAAGCAAAGAAGAGGTGAGGGAAAAGGTGTCAAAAATGTTTATTTTTGTCTCCTAAGTATTCCATTTCTAAACCTCAAAACTAATACAAAGTTAAATAACTGAAAAATTTAATACAATTAACTTAGTTTCCTCTACAAAAAGAATTCTATTGAATGAATACTTTCCCTTTGCCAAACAGCAAAGAAATCGTTGTATGATACAATAAAAAAGGGTACGAGAAATCTACGAACTTATTTCCCAACTGAATTTAAGTGGATTAAGTGAATTTTCGATGGCAACATTGCCGAAAAATGAAAGTTAATATCTATTGCGAATGCAAAAAAAAAGAAAGAAATGCAAAAAAAAAGAACAAGAATCACTAAAAACAAGCATTGTAGTATTAAAATCCGGAATATGATGAGCATAATAGAAGAAAGTATTTTATAACATTTTCCTTTAATTTTTAAATTTAAAAATGCATTTTTCCGATGCGAGTTTCAGATGGCAAGCAGAAAGTAATATTCAACCTGGACGGAAAGAAACGAGTAGGTTGTCATAACCAAAGGGATGCAATGCTAGTTTGCTAGTTTACACGTTCGAAATTATATTAAATTCTTTCATATTGCGGAGCAGTTTGAGAAATTGTAATTTTGCTTTTTTTAAATAATTATTTTTCAGTATCAGGGCAGCAAATGTCCGTATTTGTCGCCTGCAATCCATTTTTTACAAAACGATCCAATAAACAAATCACCTGTTTACTGATCTACTAAAGTTTTAATCAGAATTAACCGTGTCCGTATTCGCGATTAACGTCGCCGTCTGTCTAGAATATAAGGATATTTTATAAGCTTATAAATCTAGTAGATTAGCCTTCACAGTCAGTCATTTGATGCCAAAGGTGGATTCAGACAGGGTGACTCGCTTTCGTGTGGCTTCTTTAAATGCTAGAAAAAATTGTGCGGCCAGGCACAGTTTATTATAAGAACCTACAATGGCTAGCTTATGCCATGCGAATTAACTTCATTAGTCTTAACAACCGCACTGCTAGTTCTGCCTAATCTGGATAAAAAAGCAAAGTGGGTGGGTCTGGGAGTGAACGAGAACAAAACGAAGTACCTCCCGCCATCGAACAAACAGTCAACGCCCTCGCGTATCGTAACTTTGTATTCGCGTAACTATTGGCAATTATAATTTTGAAGTAGCAAGAGACTTCGCTTATCTAGCAGTCAGCATTAACACCGATAATAATGTCACCCTTGAAATCCCACGCGGAATCTCTCTTGACAACAAGTACTACTTTGTACTAAGTAGGTAATTTAATAGTAAGATCCTTTCTCGACGAACAAAGCTAACACTTTATAAGACTGTCATCATGCCCGTCCTATTGTAAAATGCGAAGCTTGGACAATGGTAACACCCGATGAGGCGTTCATTAGCGTGTTTGAGAGAAAGATTCTGAGGAAGATCTCTGAACCTTTGTACGTTGGCAATGGCGAGTATCCCTGGCTATCGAACAATGAGCTTTATGGCGACTTAGACATAGGGCAACGAATAAAGAACCATAGTATCCGTCATGCCTTCCAAATGGCTACAAGCACATCGGCTTTGAACATCTACGATGCGGTACCAAAAATTAATCAGCTAAACAGCGACGGCATCTGCTGCCAACAAAACGGCGCCACTCACCATACAGCGCGCCTACCAATCGATGTTTTGCAATATTTAAGCCAGCATTGACGCTATACAGCCAGATTTATTGAAAAGAAAAGATAAATACCATGAAATTATCTACCAGATTATAAAAAAAAAAATGCATTCAACAATATTTCTGTTTTCTATAATCATTTTAAGTTCTCGATCTCTTAATAAAACACCGCAGTATTCCAGCCAGGCAGGGATTACGAACAGAACTTCTCTCGGCTTAGCATAGATGACACCTATGCTTCTTTATTTCCTATACCAATCACGTGTGGTAAATATCAATTTCCAAGACTGAGACTTCTTTCTCTATTGCTCTCTTCAGCGGGAAGTATTTTTTTAATTGAAAATAAAGAGTTTAAATACAAATAAAATTAAAAGTATTCTTTGCATGTCATTTTAATAACATTCAACAGCAGCAAACGCACACGTGACTCAAACACACACATGTATAGGCACATGACATCCTACCAGCTCTTTGACGAGGCCTGAAGTGCCCTCTATCAATTTCAATTTGTCCTCTCTCACAGACACTAAACTTTGTACGCGTGCACTAAAGCCACAGAGTGCGCTTTTAATGGGCAATGAGCACACACATACAAACATACACACTTACCCGCAGACTTCTTCACTTTGGCAACAACGCGACCATTCGACAATTTCACTTCGCGGAGGCTGCCATGAGTGACTTCTACGTTTTGTTGCTATGCGTATATAGAGCTTTTGATTGCGTTTCTCGCTCCCTGCTGTGCATTCGACGACAGAACATATATTAAGTTGTTACATCCATTTGCATTTCAAAGGAGTGTGGAGACGCGTGTAAGTAGTTCGGGTAAATGTGTAAGTTCAAGTTAACCCTTTAGCTGTTTGAGTCGAGTGTGGCTTAATTCGTAGGTTGATTCAACTGGTAATTAAAACTCCAATTAGTGCTAAAAACGCGCGGAGGAGCTTAAATATCTAAGCAATTCTACTGGATTGACGTTACTAAAATTAGGTTTGCCCAAGCACTTCATTTAATATCATACAAACTTTTGAATAATGGTAAGGGAAACTCTCTATAACTCCTTCCGTAGCTGCGAAGTAATTACTGTGACACATACGTTGTGGCTACATGTGCTGAAACCTAATAAGACGCCGGGTCAACCAAACTCGTATCGACACCTCTGTATGATTGATACGATGGGCAAAATTTTAGAAGGGCTTAGCTGATCGTTTGGAGCAGCACCTTATTGAAAAAGAAAGCTTGTCCGACAACCAATATGGTTTCCGCAGGGGGCGCTCGACAATTGATGCAATAAAAAAGCTTACATCAATAGCGGAAAATGCCATTAAAGGACAAGATGGTTGCATGGTACCAAAGAGTATTGGACGTAAAAAATGCATTTAACTCTGCATGCTGGTCCCACATTATGCAAGCTTTAGGGAACCTGGACACTCCCTCATATTTATTGCGTTTGATAAAAACCTACCTGTCAGTTAAACAATATAGAGTAACTGGGGGAGTACCGCAAGGCTCTGTGCTGGGCCCTCTATTGTGGAATGTGCTCTACGACGGAATCCTCCGCATCCCAATATCAAAAGCAGTCCAATTAATCGGATCCGCGGATGATATTGCGTTGGCAATAGTGGCAAAAGAGCTTCATCAAATTAAGACTATATGTAGTGCGACAGTTCACAAACTAAAAAACTGGCTTGCATCGTCAAAACCACAGCTTGCGGGCCAAAAAACTGAAACAATTTTGATCACAAGTAGAAAAAAATTGAGAACATCACACTAAGCATAGACGGGCATAACATGAACACCCAATACGGCGCTATCTCGAATAATGGCTAACATAGGCGGGCCAAGCCAGATCAGAAGGTTACTACTGGCAAAAGTGACCCAATCCATTGTAATGTATGCTGCACCTGTGTGGGGACAAGCGTTAAAATACGAAACATACGGCAAGAGTAAAAAATCTCTGTTTCGCCTGAGCGCTATTAAAGCCGCAAGCGCTTTTCGCACTGTATCCCATGAAGCTATAGGGGTAATTTCTGGCATAATGCCCCTAGATGTTATGGCTCTGGAAAGTAAGAGAATATATGACAAAAGCCGAAGCCTTGGCAGGTCGTTAATAGCTGAGGAGCGCAAAGAAATCAGATACGAGAGTCTATATAAATTCCAAAGACGCTTGGATATAACAACCAAAAAGAGATGGACTCATTAGTAATGTGCAGGCATGGGTCGATACAAATCACGGTAATGCCGATTTTTATATGACGCTGTTCATGACAGGACATGGTTGTTTTAGAGAATACCTCCACAAGTATGGCCATGATGATGGAGTTATATGCTCATTTTGTGCCAAGGCTAATGAAAATGCGGAGCATATTTTCTTTCACTGCCAAAGATATAGTAAAGAATGAGAGTTTTTGGAGAACCGAACCAAATAGCAGAACCAATAATACCGGAAAATGTTGTTCCACACATGCTACAATCTAAAGAAGTATGGGATTGCATCAAAAAATTGTCAGCGTTCGTACTCAATGATTTGAGACAAATGGAGAGAAGGTGAAAAAGCGAAAGTATAGCACTAAATAGCTGAAATTCCATAGTAGTAGATGTAGTAACTTTTCCTGTAGTAGTAGATTTAGTAACTTACGGTAAAAGAGCCAACATGGCCCTCACGTTAAACAAAAAGAGCATTCGCACTCTCACAGGCGCCCTCACGGGTCACTTCACCTGCAACAAACACTTACATAAATTAGGCATAACTAACACCAGCACCTGCAGATTCTGCTGCGAAGATGAGGAGTCTATGGAACATCTCATTATCGAATGTCCGGGGTTGACGCACAGAAGGAAAAGGTTCTTAAACAAGTTCATGCTTACAGATGAAGACCTTCAATCACTCCCTCAGAAGGAGCTGGTACAATTCATAAGCATACTTAACAGTCATTAGACAGCATAGGGTGCACAATAGATCAATATGGTCGCAGTGCTAAAGGGCTACTCCTTAACCCTTTACAACCATTAACCATTAACCATTACGGTTGTGCTATAGGACCACTTTCTAGATAAATTTATTTGGATGCAGGTAAACTGGCGATACCAGACATAGAAACTTACCTTTTTTGGTAATTACTCATCAAATGACCTAAACAGTGGGTGATAACAAGCAGAGCTACTTTAGACGTATTGCATCAGCACAATAACGGGCGTTGAGTTTAGTGTTCAAACCGCCTCCCAACGAATACTTAACGGTTGCACCGGGTGGATCGGTAGGAGGTTTAGTTCGGGTTAAAGTCCCACACTGACGGGGTTAGGCTTTCGATCCCCTCCCCGTACAAAAAAAAAAAACATATGCAGCGAGTGTTCAATATCCTGTAAAAACTGCATTTGACTTCGATATACCTTGACTTGAGTGAACATCTCCAGGTTTAGTAACTTTTGACGGATCCAAAACTTGAAGAAATTCAAATGCTTAAGGGGGTATTCTAGTGTAGAGGCATGAATTTCGCTCGAAGCCCTGTACAAAGGACACAAAAAAAAATTTTACGATCCATTTTTTTTTTATAATTTGTTTAGTGATTATTAATTATTACATTAAAAACTAATCAAAAATTAAAATTGACAAGTTAAAAAAAAATTTGTTTCACAATATGACGGCTGTTTGAAAAAAAAATTTTTTTTGCATATGTTTAAAGTTGTCAAAAGCGGTTAGATCGGAACCAATGCCTTGTCTCCAAAAAGGTTATAACTCATAAAATAATAGGAATTTTGAAAAATCCTTTTAATGGCATGTTCTTAAATGTCTAAACTGTGAAAATATTCATTAAAAAAATTTCGATTTTTTTTCAAAATTCTACACTAGAAAACCCCATTAAGAACTTATTCTACCTCGACGATATAAAATAAATGGCTGATGAATTCATTTACCATGAATTTTGCATCAAGCTGAATCCAGATTAAATCTATGCTGTCGAGGCAAGCACGCCGTGTTCTTACCCCATCACTTTACTAGACTAGGTGCCACTTATACAGAGCCAAGAAAGCGCTCTTATTATTGTGCGACTGCCTAAAGAGATTTCAATACTAGTCGCGTATTTTATAGAGTCAAAAGTATTCACAGTTCAATTTGGAAATATCTGGAAAGGCAGATAATCTGCAGCGTTCAGTGAATAGTATATTATTTCAGTGATGTCTACCCGGAAAGAAGAGTATTAATGATTTAATCGAAGAAGATTCACAGCGAGCTTGTTTAATCTGCAGTTTACATTTTCATCTGCTCCACCATCTGCCGTGATGATGCAGCTTCTACTACGCTTTGAACGAATCAACCGGGCACCTGTCAACCAATATCTGCCTTGCGTTATTGTGGTTAACTCTCATGATTTTGGTGTTAGCGATGTTGACCTCCAGTCCCGCAATGCGTGCCAGCGCGACTAATTTGTCCGCCTTCGCTTGCATATCAGAGAGTTTGTGAGAGAAGAGGCAGATGTCATCGGCGAAGTACAGGTCCTCAAGATTTCTGGTGAAATTCCATACGATACCTCTTTTGTGCAGGATCAGTTGGCTCATGACGTCATTAAAGGACGATGGCGAAGAGAAGGGACGACAGGGGACAACCTTGCCTTACCCCTCCGTTGGTAGTGAATGGATCACTGATATCGCCTTTGTGAAGCACTGCGAGCTCGGAGTTGTCGTAGAGGAATATGATGAGGCGGATTATCTGGGCGGGAACTCCCTTTCTACTCAGTGCCAGCCGTATTGCAACTCGTTTGATAGTGTCGAACGCCTTTTTAAAATCTACAAGCAGCTAGTAAAGCGAAGAGCGCCACTCAACTGAGTGTTCTACTATAATCCGAAGTGTGTTGGCTTGGTCATCACAGCTTCGATGAGAGCGAAAACCAAGTGGCTCGTCTTTTAATCGTCTCGGACGATTATTTCCACACAAAGAATCACGAGTATCAAAGATCAGATCATCAAATACAGTCAAGGAATTATTCGCTACTGCCATCTAGGCGTCATTTTTGAACAGAAGTCGGCAAAGCTTACTCGTGAGAGCAGAACACTCAACACACGTATTCTTATACTCTTAAAACCAGTCTCCGAACGGCAAATATTTTTTTTTTATGAGGAGCTTTTTCATGGCAGAAATACACGCGGAGGTTTGCCATTGCCTGCCGAGGGGCGACCACTATTAGAAAAATGTTTTTCTTCATTTTGGTGTTTCATCAAGATTCCAACCTACATTCTCTCTGAATTCCGTATGGTAGACACGCATCAACCCAATTTTTTAAATAGAACCAATATAATTGAGTACCGGGGAAATTTAGATAGCAATTTGTATCCTCAACTCAAACAATGTTCTTTAAAGATATAATATTATCTCTTATTCCCTCCACGTATTTTTGCGAACAATTTTTTTTCTGATTTTAAATTTATTTGTTCCTTGTTATTATTCTTAGAAATAACATACAATAATACTTGTAAATACTGTAAGCTTTATGTATTGATTTGTTATGTATCGTATTCAGTTAATGAAATAACTCCAATTTATAATAACGAATAAAAGGATTCAGCACTCAAGGGGTTAAACATATGAGCACATATATGTATACTGCACGCATGCATGTATGTATGTATGTATTGCCATTGCTTTTACAATATTATTACGTGCTTCACTTGACGCCATTAACCAACAGCAACCAGTTTTCGAGGATGGGGGAGAATATCTTATTTTACACGAGTTTTTATGTACACATATTTTTATCGGCACCTACGCACAGATGCGCATATACGGGAATGGGTCCTTGATATACTCATGGCAGAGTTCAAAGATAAATTGAATAATTTTTAAGCCATTTCTTATGCTGTTTTGCAATAAGATCTTCCGCAACTACTCGTTTGAAATGAAAATACCGAAGAACTTCAACCAACGGAAAAAAGTAATGGGTGCTAAACAGTGTGCTATTACATCATAAAAATAAACCAAAAAACAAAAAACTTTCATGCTTCAAGCACTAGGGTCTGTTAAGGCTCTTATAGAATAAAGTTATATTTTTAGGGCATGACCAGCACAGAAATTAATCCTAAACCTACCCACACCTGCTTTCAATATTTGGTATTTCTTTCAAGCAAATGATCTACGGAAAGATTCGAGAGATCGTAAATAGTTCGAGTTCAGAGATAGTCAATTCTGAATTAGTCGTCCAGAATACTTATTGTGTTTCGCTTGTTGCCAGAGGATGACAGCCATTTAGCTATTTGGCGTTTGCTCTAACCCACGTAGCAAGTTTTATTAGCAGCTTTCATTTCGTCACTTCTCTACTCGCTTAAGAGCGATTCTACTCTTTTAAAACTTACGTTTTACTTTTGCCTTGCTTGGGTAAGCTGCGTATGAGAATTACGTGCTAGGTACAATGCTAGGTTCTTATTCTTTTCGCCGTCCACTTATGCAACGGAAAAAGAACTTGCACCGAATCCGACTGCAATTTGTAAATTCATCAACTGGGTCCATTCATGACTATCATTTGGAAGTGCGCAGGTTCGAATCTCCGGCAAATTAAATGATTAACATTGATAATGATCGCTCCTTGGCAGGTAACGACAAACTTCTGCTATGAAAAAGCTTCCCATAAGAAACCATCTGCCATTAGCAGGCGTCTCCAAACTGAATATCCCCTCATTCTATGGAACAATATCAAGACGCTCCCCAAAAACTGGAAGACGAGCTCGGCCAAACACCCAAAAAGAGTGTAAGCGCATATTATAAAAAAAAGAAAATGCTACTAATCGACTACTTCAACGAACTCTTAAGCATCAGCCCTTAACTGGGCTCATTTTTGGGGGCAGCTTCCTTAAAAAAGGATTAGCGGTTTATTTGTGTTTACCGTCAATTTGAATGCAGTTTTGATGGATTGAATATTGGATTGGTTTTTCTTGTTGTCGTAACAGCAAAAACATTCCCCTTTCATATAAGGGGAGTCCTCCTGCAATGACCGTCCTTGGACGGATATAAATCCGGTTTGTTCCAGTAACGTAGAACCGGCTGTCGTAGGAACGATATTCGAGGAAGGAACGGTATTCACAGTTGCTTGATGCTGACCTTATTGAAAGTGTTTGGACAGTGGTTAAGCAAAAACTCAAGAGAAAACAAATGTTGACGGTGAAACAGTTATCAAGCTAAATTCGGCTGAGTTGAAGCCGATTACCTGCACAACTTAAGGAGAAATTAGCGTGAAGTATGACTCAAAAATACTTAGCCGGTACAGCTAAGGGCGGTGACTATATATAATATTTTATTGAATATATTGCGTATAATAAAATGAATATATCGAGCCATAACCGCCGAAAAAATGTATCTCACAAACTCGAAATTTTACAGGGGTAGGTTTTTTAAATCAGTTTGAATAAAGCCATTATTTTAAAATTTATAATGTAAATAGGTTTTTGTGTAATACATTTAATTTTAATAAATTTAAATAAATATTTGCATCATAAGGGTTGTTTTTGTGGGATACATTTTTTTTGCTTTCCTTCTGGCAACCTATTATTAAAAAAGTGTGTGGGTTCCACAAAAATTTATTTTAAGGAAGTGACTTCCCGTTTTTTTTTTATTTAATTTTTTTACTTAGTCCTTAAAATTAAATTACATTTGATTTAAAAAAAATATATGTATACATTTCTTAGTATATTCGATAAAACAAAAATAAAGTAATGTAATTCATATATATAAAGTTTTCTGTTAACAAAGTAATGTTATTCATATTAAAATCTTGTAAACTTGAATAACGATAGATAAAAATATATAAAGAACGCTAAATACTATCTTCCTGGTCGGTTTCAGGTAGCAAATCTTTAACAGATCCATTCCATTTTAAATTTAAACACTCGTGTTGGAATTTTACGGGTAAAGTTTTTCTATCGCAAAGCGTTTTCAAATCCTTATATTTAGCAGAAGAAATGTTTAATATATCATCATATAATTGAGTAGGTCCCTCACAAACTATTTTGGAATTTCGTCTGGATCGTGGAATTGAATCTAGATCATAATTTATGGTTTCAGATTCATCAAAGTAGCCATATTTAAGAGCAATATTTGGAATATTTTTTTCCAATGTAACAGAGCGTAATTTTGTAAATTGAATTTTCACTGAATTTGGAAGTAACGCCTGTGAAAATGTCTTCCAGTCTTTAAAATCACTGTTAGTTAATTCAATACAATTATATTTTCTTGGGTTAGTTCTTGCATTTGATATTATGGTGTACCACTCACTTGGAGCCCAAACAGTTCTATTCCGAATAAACGATTCAATTGTACTATGTATCGAATCAACAGGCATCATGGTGTGTCCAGGCAACAAGTATGTGATTTTTATATTAGTCACAAAATTAGAATTTTCAACAAAATAGGTTAATGTCGCAAGCATAGCTCTGTTTTTGTTCTGTCCTGGGCAGCTATCACAATAAAGATGGACTATCGACTGGGTTTTTCTTTCATCGACTAATTTAAGGTATTGGAAAACAGTTGTGCAAATTTCATTACACCCTCGTTTATCATCCTTTTCTCCCCATAAAAAACAAAACCCATCTCTTGTACCACTCTCATAAAAACATTCATTGTAAAATGAATATTTTCTAGAATAGAACAAAGTAACACTTTTCCCATAGGGAGTATTTAAGACCTTTTGCAAGTCGAAACTTGTACATAAATAAGCCGGATGCTCTTTGCATAGCTTTTGGTCCTCCAAAAATATTTGCTTACATTTCTCTTTTTCCTTTAGATGAATTTGATACTCTTCTGATGAATGAAATTGCTTTTTGGATTCTGTGTCTAAATTATTGTAATTCTCGCATAAGATCGAGAATCAGCGCCATAAACATTTTCCATCATTTTTGTACCGATGACTCAAAACATACTGACACTTTGAACGCAATAACTTCGCTTCCACTAAACCGAATGTCACCAAGCTTTCACTGAAAGTCAGCTAAGATGCAACTTCCAACGCGCCAAACATCAAAAACATTTTTATAACGCCAGTCTTGTTTATTTTCGACTTTACCTTATAGATTGACCATAAAATAGTTAAAAAAAAAATTATGTATACGCAAAAATTTATTTATTATACAATGCAGTTTGTTTGAATCGAATTGGTCAAATAATTTCTAAGTTATGGCGGTCAAGCGGTTAGACAGACAGGCCTTCATGGTGTTAGGGGTAGTCAGAGGCCCGAAAAACTCATGATTTTCAATTATTACTTGTTTTGCTGGTCAATTGCTTTTTTTACAAAAATAAAAACATAGCATTAATACATCATATTTCGGCTTAGCAAAATTAAAAATAATAATAATAATTGTAAAAGTTATCGCTTCCGGTTATCATCCCAAGTCCTCGGAGATTCATTTAAGATCAATCGGGCAAAAGAAATTAGTTTATTAATAGATAAACTTGTGCCTGATCGAAGCTTTTTTTTCAAAATTAACCATATGGCGGTCTCAGGAAATATTTTTCAGATTTTCGAAAAAAAACTGACAATTAATTGTTTAAAAAGTTTTTTGAAAAAAAAAACATTACATATAATATGTAATGTATTTTTAATATAAACCGGGAATTACCCTTTTTTGCCCTCACAACATGTGTGAGTATACCAGAAAAGGAGCTTAAAAAAACCACCCACCAAAAACTGATAACAGATTTTGAAATTATAAAACCAGTAGAAGAACCACAAGGTCCCACAACTAGTTTCTTATCCAATAGCGAAAACTATGTTGAAGAAATATCTTCTGATGAAGCTATTGCTCCCCCAAAACGCCCACGTGCAAAGATCTTTGAAGACAGTGAAACAGATTAATTACCATAAGAAGTTTGAAGAATAACAATAAAGTTTTTAATAAACCTTTAATTTGTTTTAGTTTGTTTTTAAATTTTTTAATGTGCACATAATTATTTAAATTTTGTTTTTTGAATTTTGAAATATGTATGTACATATGTATTATTATTCATATCTGGTGTTTTTAATTGTATAAGAAAGTCTGAACTTTAGTATTGAGTTGAAATATATGTGCATCTGTTATTTTGTATGTATTTTATTTAAAAAAAACCTATTGGAACATAACCCTCAAATTTATATGAAAACTATGTTTTAGATAACGCGGAATTACATAACGCGCAATTCTTCTGGAACGTAACTATCGCGTTATACGAGGGATACCTGTATTTTGATGCACAGAATAACGAAACTAACGGCCACCTTCCCGGTCGAATGCTCAGTGGTTAGGGAGAAACTTTAGTCTTAAAACTCAGATAAACATTCACTAAAAAAATTTTGCATTACTCTGGAAAGTAACGGTAACAAAACTACTAAGTAAAAACCTCACAGAAACTTATCCCTGTTTCACTCCCTAAATTAAATTTGCATTAAGTGTTTTCCCATTGCCTGTACAGTAACAAAAAATATGAATGTATGGCCTCGCTGTATTGTCGTAAGGATATGTATGTAAAGCTGCAGAAAACTACGCAAATGGTATCGTGAGCATTAAATTGTTTTTAAATACTCAATGTACGTATGTATATTAAAAACTAATTTATTTTGTAATTACTTTAATTCACCTTACAAAATGTTTCCTTAAACTCATTTCCATTCAATCCATTTGCTTTATTCGTATATTTATCTTTTCCCGATTGCAGCATTTAACCTCCTCAAATCGTAACTCAATCAGAAATGTAAACTTTCAGTTCGTCATTGTTCGTCTTCTGTTTGCCGACAGTCTCACTATTAGGTGTTCAATTTTTGCTTTCGATGTATTATGAAAGCGCTTTTAATCGTGTTTTTCTTGGCTGTTCAACAGCACTTGTCACACGCCTCCACGTCATTGCCTTCAAAGTGCTTTAGCGGAGAGTTGATCTGGAATGGAGTACGATGACGAACGACATACAAGGATGCAATGCGCAGCAATCAGCAAGCGGCAAGTCGCAGCTAAAAAAAAGTTTTAGCAGCAACAATTGAAAGTGGGAAGGAACAATTTTCCTTGCGCGGATATTTGAAAGAAGAAAACGAAATTTCTACTCAGACTATTAACACGTTGATGGATAGTAAAAGTTTCAGTGAGGTGCAACATACGAAACTCGATTGTTTGTAGGAGTAGTTCATGGCTAAAATTTCAACACAAATATATGAGGTGCATAAAAAGGTGAAGGTTTCATATTTTGAGAGCTATGTACATTCGACTTGCGATTATTATTATTATTTTTTATGTTGGTACACTCGTCTCAAAGATATTTCACGGGTTTAGCAAGATAGCAGGTTTAGTTTGCTTGTGAGAGGCATAAATAAGACTAGTTTTTTGCGTGTTCAGCGAACACCAGAGATCCTAGAAAAAATTCAAGAAATAGTATTAGCAAATCGGCAAGTAACTGAAAGAGTTTTACTAGAAGCCCTAGGCATATCATTGGGCAGTAGAGGCAATATTTTGACTGAAGTACTGAGTTTCAGAAAGCTGTATGCCACATTCGCTAACAATGGAATGCGACTTTATCAGCAGCATTTTGAGCGTTTTCGAAAGGGCAAAGTGGATTTTGTGCTTCGATTCATCACTATGGAAGAAACTTGAGTATATCACCATGATTTTGAATTAAAACAAGAGGCTAAAGAATGGTTTTTTGGCTCCGAAACGAGTTCGTGTCCAGAAATCAGCCAAGAAGGTGTGAGCATCCGGTTTTTTTTTTTTTGGAATGCGGAAGGATTTTTTATTTGCAAACTAGAAAAACAAACATTTCTGAATATTACTGTAACCAGACGAAGGAAAAAATGTGTGAAAAAAGACCCAATTGGCAAAGAAAAAATTAGTTTTCATTAGAACAATGCATCGTGTCACAAGAGCATTTTGACAATGCCAAAAATCCAAAGTCCGAATGGTAGAATCATCCAAAGTTTTCACCAGATTTGGCTCTCAGCAACTTCTATTTGTTTCCCGACCTAAAAACAATGCATCCGTGGAAAGCTTTTTCCATCAGATGATGAGGTCATAACAGCTGTGGAGGTGTATTTTGTAGCCCTTCCAGATGCTCACTTCAGGGATGGAGTTCATGAACTGCAATCTCGTTGAAACAAGTATATTGATGTGCCGGGAGACAAAACTGAATAATAAAGTGCATTTCAAACCATAAAATTATGTTTTCTTATCGAACCGCAAAACTTATTGAACAAGCTAGTAAGTGCATAATAATATTGCGCAAATCAAAGTTTGGGAAAATTTTGACTGGTGTTTTCTAAACCCAATAGCATCCCCTGCTTTGCCAAATTAGCGACAGTTTTCGGGATAGTGGTATTTGAAAATTTCCCACCTTCCATTTCCCAGAACTGGTTCCCCGTCTGACCAAACGAGGCACGCCATTGCGTTAATAGGATATCGTTTTCCGGATGTCGCATCACACTGTAGCAGTGTCGCGGCTTTCATTATTGCCATCACTTCAGCCTGAAAGACACTAGAGTAGTCGGGGTGCCGAAAACTGAAGGCGATCCCCAGATGCTCCGAGTATACATTTCCGCCCACCCTGCCCTCGAGCTTTGAGCCATGGATGGACTCGCCCTGTCTTACATCGTCCCGTTCCCATTCTTCCCTTGAGGGTAGGAGGGTCGTAAACACTGTGATGGCAAGTGTAGACGGGAGTGCATAGTCCACCAGTCCGGCAAGCCCCAAAGTGCGGCTAGGATTTTACCGTGAACTTAATCCGTGTTTGACCACTTACTTAGAGTGTTCAGCCTTACTGCCGCACTGAGTCCTCGACTTTTACACCAAAGTGATAATCTCTTGAGAGATCTTTGTTGGAGATCACATAATGTTGGAAAGTGTTTCCCCCAGATTACTATTACTCTACCATCGGCATATGATACTATTTTACCTCCAATCAATTTTTTCCAGTTCTTGAAGAAGATTATTGACAGTTAGATTCTACATAAGTGAAGGGATTACCCAACTTTGGGGTATTGCGTTTATAACATCCCAATTATTGTACAGGGTGGGTCATATAGCGTTTGCTTTTTGAGCCACCTATTTTTTTGAGAATGGTAACACAAACGACATGTCAAATGTGTTCATAATTTACTTAAAGGCTTGATATTTATGAAATGGGACGCTATACGCTTGAACAAAATTGGGAAATATTGAAAACCTATTTCCAAAGTGGTGAGTCTTCTTCTTCTTTTCTGATGAAGATCATTTTCACATCGGTGGCTACGTCAATAAGCAAAATTGTCGGATTTGGGGCTCAGAAAATCCACACGTTACTGTAGAGAAGCAAATGCATCCACAACGAGTCACTGTTCTGGCGGCATCATCGGGCCATTTTTTTTTTGAAAATGAGCGAGGAGCCGCGGTTACAGTAAATGGCGAGCGTTACCGTGACATGCTCAACGAGTTGTTTCCAAAAATTGAAGAGGATGACATGGACGACATTTGGTTTCAACAGGACGGTGCAACTTGTCACACTGCAAAAGTTACACTCGAACTTTTGGCTACCGTTTTTGAAAACCGAATAATCAGCCGAAATTCCGATATCAATTGGCCGCCTCGGAGCTGTGATTTAAGCCCATTGGACTATTTTTTGTGGGGAGCCGTTAAGGACAAATGCTATGCGAACCATCCAGAGATGATTGATGCTTTAAAACACGAAATCGAAAATGTGCTTAAAAATTGGGTTGATCGAATGGCCTACTGTAAAGCTAGTCATGGCAGTCAGTTGAACGATATTATTTTTCATTCATAAATGACAATGTTCAATCTTCATACAATACATCAAAACCTTTCACCAAAAAGAAGTTGAAAATTCGTGTATTGTGAAATTATGAAAATTCATGTCTTCAATACATAAAGTAAATGGTACATTGTAAATGCACATCATTTTGTATCACAATGAAAATTGGTTGTATACGCATTACATTCACGTCCGCGAACGTGTTAATTTAAGCATACAACCGAAACTTGCCTATTGTGGACATGTTTCGCCTGGCACTTTCTACACTACTTCTTCGCCAGTTTTTCTTTTTCTTTTTCTTTTCCATTTCACAATTTTCTATTTGTCCTTTTTCAGTCGCTCCATTTGCCGCTTTGAATGCTAGATCCTTTTATGCCTTTTTTTAACCTGAAATGCTCCATTTGAATTTGACAAAACATGTCGTGAAAAAGTTTTCGGTACGCCTGGCTCCTGCTTAAGTAAGTATTTCCGTGGCATAAATGTTGATTGTTCGTGGTGTGTGTGTATGTGTTTATGTTGTGCCTCTTTGTTAATTTTGCCTATTGGCATTTGACGCATTCGAATCGTGGCGCTCATTGTTTGTTGATTTCCTATTCCCATTTAGGCATCTACACCCACACTCGCGGAAATTTTTCTTCTTCGATATTTTCTATTTATTTTTTTGTTTCTTCCACTTTATTTTTTCTTGCATTCCATTCCCATTTGTTGCTGCTAATCAAACAATATTAATACACTCACACAATGTATCAATCCACGCACCGAATAACCACAATAACAAGGATAAAAACAAACAAATACTTTCGAAAACTTTTATAGTTGTCTAACACGCTTTACTACTTCAGTTGCTTCACAATTCCATTTCATTTTTACCACCGAACGTTTGTGCATGTATTCGCTCATTGTATATGTACATATGTATATGCATACATACTCACACATACATGTGTACACATATCAAGGACACGCACGCTCTGCATTGTATGTGGGCAGAGAAAACTCACGTGTGTACGAGATTTTATGTTCCTGCTTTAATTTACGCTTAAAAAGTTCGCCCTCACAGACGGGACAATGTGAATTGCAAAAGTTTCTGGTGTTTCCATTTGGTTTCATGCTCGGACGTGATTTGCAACAAACAAATAATTTTTGTACTTCAAAAATTCAAAAAAGAAACATCTGTGTGCTCATCCAAGGAGCAATACACGCAACCAAGTAATAGTACTCTGCACGCCACCAGATTAAGATCAGAGTTGAATAACTGTTGCGAGAATACTGAAGGTCGCGTATACATACTTACATATATACCGCTATTCGCTTCTCAGAGAATTTGAGAGACGTCGTTTCAGAGATTTATTAGAACTTTTTGGTATGGAAAAACCCTTTGTTTCTATTTCTTTTGCTTTGGCAAAAGCTGACTATATTTTTCTCTGAGTTCTCTTCAAAATCTCCTCCAAAATGGTGTCAGGGTACAATCCCTCGATATATTCCAATTCAACCTGCTTTGTCATGCGAGTATATTAAACCCTTGCCGTGCCATTTAGCTCGACGAAACTCGGGTCCAGTTGTTACGCGTCAACGCGTGGTAAACAGATCAGACTGATGAGGAGATGAGATGATGTAACAGCAATTATGAGACTCCTGCCTAACTCTGGTGGAGAACAGATAGAAACTAACATTCAAACACGACCTCGGCTCGAGGATCTATTCACGAGCCTGGCTCGTCATATTCATGTTTGGGCCAAAATTTTTATCACGAGTCAGATTCGTTAAAGCACGACAAGGGATTAAAGTAATTATTACTCTTCTTCTTAATTGGCGCAATAACCGCTAAAGCGCTTTTGATCGAGTTTAACAAAGCGCACCAGTCATTATTTTCTCGTGCAAACCGTCGCCAAGTTAAGCCAGGGCCTTATCCATCTCATCCTTCCAACGCAAATGAGGCCGTCTTCTTCTACTACCAGTAGTCGGTATCGCATCGAATACTTTCAGAATTACTTCATCCATTCGGACGACATGAGCTAGTCAGCGGAGCTGCTGGGTCTCGCTGCAAAACTCATATAGCTCATTCTTAGATCCTTCACGATATTCGCCGTCGCCAAAGTGCAAAGATCCAGAAATATTTCGCAAAATATTTTTCTCAGATAGTCCAATAGCTGTTGCAACGATTATTGCCATCATCAGCCAAGCTTCTGTGCCATACAATAGAATGGATATATGCAATAAGAGACTTATAAAGTGTTAGTTTTGTACGCCCAGAGGATCAGTTCTCCACTTAGTCGGTAGTAGCACTTGTTGTCAAGAGAGATTCTGCCAGTTTCGAAGTAAATTTCACTTCAAAGTCATAATTGTTCACAGTGGCGTAAATGCCGATACGCGAATGCGCCAACAGCTTACTTTCTGACAGAAGTCCACCTTATCTTAAACCTCCTTTGGTAGCAAACGATTTGGAGCGGTACTCAACTTATCTGGCGGCGCTACTCGTATTTCTCAACGACATTCTGAATAGCTCAGACATCGCAGCATATACGCACCTCCTTTTCGTGCTGTGAAAAGCGCCTTTAAAATCGATGAATAAATTTTGTGTGCAGATTCTCCTTTCATGGCCATTTTCCATGATCTAACGCATTGTAATCTGGTCAATAGTTGATTTACCAAGTTCAACAAAGTCCAATCAGTTGTCTAGTGGCGGAGTTCAGCGTCAGGCATTCGGCAGAAGACTGCTTCCGTAGTAGATAAAAATGTATTCCCCATAAATAAAAATGGTTTCATTTTGCAAGTCTATTAATATTAAGCCTGTAATTTAAAAATGAGAAATTTACTGTAAAAAATATGGCATATTTCCAGTGTCTATAGCTTTTGGTCATGGTAATTAATGGATACCTAGCCCAAAAACATTGTTCATCCATTAAGACCAAATTTCCAATTTCTAATGCCTTCAGTTGAAGTGAACCTGAAATAGCACTAACACTCTTCATTAGCCGAAATAATTGAAAGTTAGAAGGCACAGAGTTTGGATGTTGTTGTTATAACAGCATAAAACATTCCCCTTAAATTTTTGTGGAATGCTGCTAAAATGGCAGACCTTGGCCAGATACAAATCCGGATCATTTCGGTAGCGCCTAACCAGTCATTCGAGGGTCTGCTGTACAGGGTTTGATTGAAAAGTAATGAGCCTTCCCGCGCGGAGCGTCTGTCAAGCGATCGACCGAATCGGTTTCAATCAAACCCTGTATACGACGGAAGCGATATGACTTTAAATCCATAGTTTTGTAAATATCATTTAACCGGTGTTCCAGGCTGATTGTGGGCATTATCACCAAGAAAAAACGTGCTTAAGTCTAAATATGTGGAAGTGCCTTTCAAGAAGTCAATGGTTAACAGGTTTGATGGCAGGTTTTAAAAGTTCGTATTTTAATACTCGTATTAGTAAGTACAGGGTGGCGCACGAATCGTGCTACAAAAACAAAACGTAATAACTTTTTTTCTGTGTGAGTAATCGGCTTTTTTTTTTTTATTTTGCAGATTAGTATTTAGATTTGCAAAAAATGGAGGTTGGGATACCGAAAAGAGGATTTGGATAGTGCAGCGGTACCATGCTTTGCAGTCCATCATTTCCGTCCAAAGGGAATACTCCATGAGATGGAACTGCACCCAGAACGAGTCACAGTGTGGTGCGCAGTTTCATCAAGGTGCATTGTCGGGCCATACTTCTTCGAAGGAAACGGTGTAACAGCGACTGTAAATGGGGACCGTTATTTAAACATGTTGAAGGAGTTTTTTTATCCAGAACTGCGGCGAAGACGTATCCCTTTTAACAGCATTTGGTTCCAGCAAGATGGAGCAACTGCACATATAGCCAGACCGGTTATGGAGGAGCTCCAACGAAAATTTAGAAATAAATTGATATCCAGAAATTCCACTTTCCGCTGGCCCCCAAGGTCACCTGACCTCACTGCACCACATTTTTTTTTATGGGGCTATCTCAAACAAGAGATGTGTAAAATAAAACCAAGTAATTTGACTGAATTGAAGCAGTCCATCACAACAATAATTGAGGCGATCCCGACTTCAACCCTTCAGTGCGCAATGAACAATTTTCTCATCAGGTGTCGCATATGGGTGAATGAGCATGGAGGTCATTTACGTTCTATTATTTTCAAAACTAATTAGTTACATAAAATAAAATTGAATTATCTATACAATAAAACAACAAAAAGTTAAATACATTGATTAGAAAAAAAGTTATTACGTTTTGTTTTTGTAGCACGATTCGTGCGCCACCCTGTACTTGAGTTATTACTTTATTCTAGTTCCACCAACAGCACAGCGTCATTTTTCCATTACGTGTCGATGTGACTGATTGGCCAGACTTCGAATAAGATTTCCAGCGCTCAGAATACTCATTATGGATTATTTTTAGTTCCCAGATAAAAATAAAGCAAAATCACCTTTTGATGTCAGGTGTCAACTCACCAGACACCTGGTTTTCTTGGATTTGTGTGAATCCCTCTCTGTATATTTTTTCTGCTTGCATCACTCCCAGCTATTCTGCAAGCCGCATTGTACTTGACCATAGTAAGGCGTTTTTCAATAGGTGCGCTTCAACTTTTTTCCGATAGGGAGGGCGAACGACGCAATATTTTTTATTTTTCGCTTGTCATTTGTAAACTTCATTAGTATACATTTCATCATGGAACGCTACACACTTGAGCAACGATTGCAAATCGTGCAAATTTTTTATGAAAATAATCGTTCTGTTGCTGCTACTTTAATCCAGATTTTTTCCAAAAAATCATCTTCAGTGATGAAGCTCACTTTTGGCTCAATGGCTTTGTCAACAAGCAAAATATGCGTTACTGGGCAGAAAGCAATCCACACGTAATTCATGAGTCACCGTTGCATCCCGAAAAAATCAGTGTTTGGTGCGGTTTACATGCCGGCGGCGTAATTGACCCATATTTTTTCGTTGACGAGAACGATCGCCACGTTACTGTGAATGGAAATCGATACCGCGACATGATAAACGATTATTTTTGGCCGCAATTGAATGGTATGGACTTAGACGACATGTGGTTTCAACAGGACGGGGCCACAAGCCACACAGCACACGCTACAATTGATTTGTTGAGGAGTAAGTTCGATGAGCGCATTATTTCCAGAAATGGATCGGTCGAATGGCCGCCGCGCTCGTGTGATTTGACGCCTCTAGACTATTTTCTTTGGGGTTATGTGAAGTTATTGGTCTACAGTAACAAGCCGGCGACGATTTGTGAGCTCAGAGCCAAACTCGATAATAAAAAAAAATTAGTTAAAAACGTCAAACCGTTTGTGTTTTATTAAAAAAAAAAGTTGAAGCGCTCTTACTGAAAAACGCTTTATTTTATTGAGTAACGCTTTAAAATCTTTATATTTGAATTATTTTGGTTTACTATACCGTTCCTTGCCTTCGGTGTTAAAATTTAAAGTTTTGAGTATAGTACCAAAATGCGAAGACGAAGCCTGTGTTCTCCGTAAGTTCCTGACAATATTCAATTTCCTTACAGCCGTCGGTCTACTAGGGAACAGCATACAAATTCGGAGGAGTTGTGGTCAAACAATTCCTTACAAACGGTTCCAAGATGGAGGAATTTGTATGAGGTAGTATCTAGAAGCAAACTTGAGACCTCCTTACTCAGTAGAGGTTATACCGGTGGTTTTCAAACGGAGCTTTTTGCCATTGTAAAGGCAGAGCACCAGAAAATTCAAAGGAGTAGCGCGGGTACTAAATCAAAGTCAACAGTGACATTGAGATTGCCCAAAGGTTCTGAAAAAATCGTGTTTTCTCAAAAAGCGTCTAAGAATATAAATAAAGAATGTACCTATACCATTATAAAGGAATAAGCTTGAACTCTGTGGAGACTAGGATGACCAAGTTTAGCGGAAAGTGCTAAGTTTATCGGGGCCCCATGCTGTAGAATCAAGGACCCTTGATGTAGCCGCAAATTCCACAGAAGAACTAAATTATTCTTGAAAATGCTCTTCGGGGCTGGTGTAGTGCATAACAAAACACCTTTCTTAGACTGAACAGAAAATAGTTGTGATGCCTGGCAGGGCAAATCAAAGAACACAATACAGAAGGGCAACATACGGCCACCATAGGTATCATCGACGCTTCAAAATTGATCTCCCATCTTAAGCGAAAAGGCAATACAGAATATTCTGTCGATGTTTGAGCGGCTTTTGTTGGACTACGAAGACAAATTTCAGAGTCCCTGCACAGACTTTCCGGGTATTTTAAGTTGTCAAGGAATTTTGAAGAGGAGGACTTGAGCAAAACGCACTTCTTCTCCGCTCTAGTTTATTCTTATATCTTTTCTTACAACGTAAGTACAATTGGCCGCTATGACAGGGAGCTCAGACAATCAGCAAAAGCCGGTTTTTTTTTTTTTTTTTTTTTTTTTTTTTTGTCGGGACAACTAGCAAGTGCAGCACTCAGACATTAATTGAGTCCATTGTATTACACTTGGATTCCCTTTTAATTTTCTTTAAATCTACCCGATCTCCGAAGAAATCTGAGAAGATCTTGTGGTGCCAAGGAGCCAAGATGGTCGCTTCTTAACACATCAGTGCCAAAGACCTCAAACCTGATTCGGGCGAAGGCGGGGCAGACACACAGGAAGTGGTCCGCCGTCTCATCCTCCTCTTCACAAGCTGGGCAGAGTACACTGTCTGAGATGCCCAACCTTTCCATGTGCTTCGCCCACAGATAGTGGCCCGTCATCAGTCCAACCAGCCGTCTGCACTCCCCTCTGCTTAATGACAGAAGGGTTTGCGACAGTCGATCGGACATGACAGGTAACATCAATTTTGTCCATCTGCAGCCTCTCTCAGCCTGCCAAGCTCGCTTGTGGGTAGTAGTTACCCATTTGCTAACCGTGGCCGTGATGGCCGCAGAGGGGAGTGGCAAAGCGGTCTCTGGGCCAAAAAAGTTGGCTTCAGAGCCCATCTTAGCTAAGGAGTCAGAGGTCTCGTTACCCGCGATACCCACGTGTCCCGGGACCCATGTTAGCATCAGGCTATTATGTCTACCGACATAGTTCAGCCTGGATTTACAGGACTTCACTACCCCTGATGTGGTTTGAGGGCTGTCTAAGGCCATAAGCGCTGCTTGGCTGTCGCTGCAGACACATATAGATCTGCCTCTCCATCGTTTTTCCACAACAAAGTTCATCGCTTCTTGAACTGCATACACCTCCGCTTGAAACACAGATGCATGCATTCCAAGAGCAAAGTGCAGTTTTGTCCCGCTGGATTCCACGTAGACCCCAGAGCCGGAGCCATGCTCGGTCCTGGAGCCATCCGTAAAAATGCGAAAACAGTGTTTGCCGGGCTCATTTTCTGAGTCTCCCCACAACTGAGCCTCTGGTAGCACTACACTGTATCTCTTTTCAAGTACGACTCTTGATAGCATTGAGTCAAGGGGCATGGAGAGAATCGTTGGATCGATGTCCATGTCTTCTCTGTGTTCCAATGCCGGACAAGGGCCGTACCAGTTCCCACTGTGTTTCAGCCTGCAGATGGCCTTCAAGGCCTCTCCTCGGATGAAAGCATCAAGTGGTGGTGGTAAACCAATCAGAGCATCTAGTGCCGGGCCTGAAGTAGTCGGAAAAGCTCCGGTGCAACAGATGGCCGCAGTGCGTTGTAGTCTCGATAAGGTCCTCCTGACTCCCACTAGGGATAGTCTGCTCATCCAGACCACTGATGCATAGGTGATGATGGGTCTTATCATAGCCGTGTAGATCCATAGGACCTTGCTAGGAGAGAGACCCCACGTTTTCCCAAAGACACCTTTGCACTGCCAGAAAGCTGTCAGTGCTTTGGATGCCTTTGTTTCAATGTGTGATTTCCATAGGAGCTTGCTATCGAGAATTACTCCAAGATATTTAATTTCCTTGGATAGCTGGATTGTGACTCCTTTTAGCTTTGGCAGGGCGAGTCCATCAAGCTTCCTCCTTCTGGTAAAGAGGACAATACCAGTCTTGGCGGGATTTGCCGATAGCCCGTTCGCACAGCACCAAGTGTCAATCCGATCCAGAGTTTTCTGCACTTTCCTGCAGATGTTCATAAGCGAAGGGCCTGTTACCAAACAAGCAACATCGTCCGCATATGCTTGTGCGTAGACTCCCGACTCGTTTAAGGTGGTGAGCAGAGGATCGATTACCATGCACCAGAGCAATGGAGACAGCACACCGCCTTGGGGGCAGCCTCTATTAACCCCAGATGACACCAGCAGATCTTCCTCTGCTCGCACCGAAACGATTCTTTGGGCCAGCAACGAACGAATCCAATTTACTAGCACCCGGTCTACGCCGTGCCTACTGGCAGAGTTACACATACTGTCAAAAGTGGCATTATCAAACGCCCCCTCTATGTCTAAAAAGATGCCCATAGCGTAGTCCCTCCTGTCGATGGCCAGCTCTACCCTAGCAACAAGGCTTTGCAGTGCCGACTCGCAGGATTTTCCACTCTGATAGGCATGCTGAAATAGAGACAGAGGGTGAGCCTTCAGCGCCTTCTGACGTATGCGCAGTTCCACTAGTCGTTCGAGACTTTTCAGCATGAAAGAGGTCATGCTGATGGGTCTAAAGCTTTTGGGGCTGGTGTAGTCGTCTTTTCCAACCTTTGGGATGAAGGCGACCCTCACCATCCTCCAAGAGCGTGGTATGTAAGCCAGTGCCAGGCATGCCGAGAAGATTTTCTTCAGGGCCGCTGTCACGAACTCCGCACCCTCCTTCAGCATGGCCATCTGGTCCGGGCGACTTGTAGTCGCCAAAAGATTTGATGGCAAATCGAATGGCGGCCTCATTCGCCACAGATCTGGCAACGAACCAGTCATGCCGAGAAGGTGTAACAGCTCTGACAACTGCCTCTATCAATAAGGGCTGTTGCCGGCTGATGCTTATCTGATTACCAGGAAAGTGAGACTCCATCAGCAAGCTGAGTGTCTCACTTTTCCGCTCCGTGAAGGAGCCATCAGATTTCCTAAGTGACCCCAGCTTTGCCGTTGGGTCCCTTTTCAGGACCCTAACCAATTTCGCCGTGTCACTCAGAGATTCAATACCGCTGCAGAATTCCCTAAATGAGGCTTTTTTCGATTCCCGAATAAAGCCGGTAACTTTTGAAATTTTTCGGGATAGCTGTTTCCATACCTAACAGAGTAACTCCTGAATAGACTTCACATAAAAACTAACACTTTATACTGATAAGGCTCTCATCATACCCGCCCCAACGAATGGCGCAGAAGCCATACGGCATCCAATGAGTGTTTAAGAGAAAGAATCCTGTTAAGATTTCGGCATAAGCATTGCGCAGCGGATAAAGATCCAGTGGCTTCGTTGGAAGAAAGGTCTCGTCTGCTTTGGAAAGATCAGATGGAGAAGGACTTGGCTTCCAATTGGGACCGGTTAGCACGAGAATGAAATGACTTTGTTAAACGCAGCCAAGATCGCTTAAGCGGTTATGCGCCAATCAAGAAGAAGAAGTAGAACTCCACTACTTCATTTTTTTTTTTTAATTCAAACTTCAAACGACATGATTGGGTGGCAGCTTAAATAAATTGTGCGCAATAACGCACTTGGCCAACATTTTTACATAGTAATAACAGCAACGATGCCTTTTTTTTTTTTTTTGAAGTCAAATAAAAGTTTATTTTTCAATATTTCCATTATAAAGAGCATTGAATTCAGATTTTACTAGCAAAAAAGTAACAAAAAAACAAAAAGAGTCGGAATGCATTTGATTTCAAACGCTTGTTGCAAAGTGCATTTAACTTTTGATTTACTTTACACGTACACACAAACACACACACATTTTTGCACCTGACACTTCTATGCCATAGTCCACTGAAAAACAGCCATTAAGTGCGCCATATAACTAGAAAAGTTAAAAAATGCTTTCAGTCGCTTAAACGAATGCAAATATTTGCTTTCTCACATGCGCTGCTATTCGCCTAAAAGCGTGCGATGCCAAATGCATAGAATTCATCGAAACAGATTTCTTCTTTTTTCTTCAATTGAATGTATAAAAGTTAGTACGCCTAAAAGTTGACATATTGAAGTTGAAATAAATTCATAGGCTGTGTGTGTGTAGTTGTCTATGTATCGATGTAAAAATCTTAAAAGTCACAAATGTTTGAGACACTTTAGAGCAGACGAGCTCGCCTACACACAGATGCATATAAATGAATGTTCTTGTTTGTAAGTATATATGTATGTGTATATCTGATTTCACATAAGCATGCATGCAGATACATGTCTACATATGTGAAACTCCCGCCGTCGTTGCATGTGTGTTGGCAGCGGAAAGCAGATATAAAAACAATTTTTGAAGTTTTTAAGTGGTCTTAAAAAGTTTCCTATGCGTTCCTTTGCAAATTATTCTTAACTTTTGCGAGCTCTGAGCGCCGTGCGCTCTCTTATCCCGCGACATTTTCACTTATCTGCTTAGCCTTACGACGGCATCGCTTATTGCTTTTACTAGCTGCTAGCGGACTCAAAGATTAGTCTCTTAATAATTTATTCGTTGACAACTTTAAAGTCACAGCAACTTTTTCTACTTCGCTCTCTCCCAATCTTTCTCTCTGCCTCCATCACATTTCTATCTCTCAGCCATTTACATTATTTGAGCGCCTACTGCTCACTCCAACACTCCTCGTATCTCAACTTTGTTCTTTGCCCTCAACGCTTTGGTATAATCAGATAAGTCGAAAGGGCGGCGTCAGTATGTCGCTTCTCTGCTACGAGCAGCAACAATAACAAATCATTTTGAATTGATATTTGTTTTATTTGTGAAAATAAATTGATTTTTGTACAATACATTTCGTGGAAATGGCAATCTCTGCCAGTTTTCTCTTATTGAATGCTGGTAATTCACCGACTCTGCTTAGCACTCTCTCCTCGCTTGACTTTAGAGTTCTTTTTGCTATTTTCTCTATCCCGTAAAGTGACGAACTGTATGCAGATTCAAGAAAAGTTTGTCATCAACATTTTGAGAACAATTTTTATCAAGTTGTATTTGTTCAATTTGTTGGATTTATTGATGGCACTTTTGGTGAATTTTGCTAAGTACTGTTATTTGTTTTTGTACTGCCGAAATTCGAATTAACTTTAACTGTTAACAAAGTAGTAAGCTAAAGTTTTCAAGCAAATCGTTGAGAAAGCAATCAAAATTCCTGCAAGTCCACAAAGCGAAGAAAGGACAAATTTTCAAAGTGTACATAAAATGATTAAAATATGCTTTGGTCTTGAAAGTGGAACCCGCAATGATTGAAGTAGTTCCAAATTTTTGGCAGTATCAAAATCATTAACTTCTCAGCAGTAGAAGAGCAAAAACGGATTCTGAGTAATCTGTAGGGATTTCCAAAAATGGCAGGAGACATGAAATAGAAAAAGCTTTGTTTAGGGCCTTAAAGATTTTATTTTCTTATTAAAAGACCCTTGACATTTTACTACATAACTAACAGAATGTGAATGACAACCATGGAGTACCGCTTCGAGTCGTTTGATACCAAAGGAAGTTTCAGACAAGGTGGTCTTCTGTTAACAAGAAAATAAGCTGTCGGCGCATTCATGTATCGACATTTACGTCACTGACTTTGAAGTTGACTGTGACTTATTTGGAAACTGGCATTATATATATGTATATAATTGGCGCTTACACTCTTTTTGGGTGTTAGGCCGAGCTCCTCCTCCTATGTATGGCGGCCGTCTTTATTTTTTCCCATAAAAGGCAGATATTTTTTATGAGCAGATTTTTCATGGCAGAAATACTCTCGGATGTTTGCCATTGACTGCTTAGGGGCGACCGCTATTAGCAAAACGATTCTTCATTTTGGTGTTTCACGTATATATATTCGATCCTACGTCTTCCGAATGATAGTCACGTACCAACTTATTCGGCTACGGCGGTTGCTATTTTCTGATAGGGTGATTCATTTTGCACCACCTTGCAGAATAGGACATAGTTCGAGTTTGTCTGTTTGGTAATTAATCCGTATGGTCCAATTTCCAATAACTCTGCTAGATCCAACTTAGTTTGAGCAATGACCCGAGTTATGTTAACTTTGAGGACGTCAGCCGTTCGTGGTTATCAGCGAAAGCCTGCTCCTACAAAAAACCACACAAACAATAATTGTTATTAGAAGCAAGAAAGACCTTCTTTAACAGCATTTTCTAGGCCTTTCTTGCTTCTAATAACATGCTTTTTCAGTTGGTTTTCCAACTGAGCCCATAGATGTCCAATTACAGTGATGTTTGAAGATTGTGGAGGTGTTTCAAGTACTTTATGGCAGTTGTACAAAAGACATAGACGGGCATCAAGTGCCTTATGCTTGGGATCGTTGCCTTGATAGTACTGGATATTGTACTTAATTTCCAACTTTTCAGCACTTGGACCAAATTTTCTTCCATAATTGTTAGGTATTGTTTGTGGTCCATATTGCCCTTATTCGGACACAAATTTCCAGTACCAGCAGCGGGCATACAACCCCACACCATTACCGACCAACCCCCATGTTTAGCTGTCGGACTTAAGGTTTTTTTTTCAGCAACTCTTCATTAGGTCTTCTCCGCTCATATGAGTGTCCATCTGACCTAAATATGTTAAACTTGGTTTCATCTGCATAGAAAACGTCTGCCAGCACTCGAATGATTTCGATAACCCTTTGAAAATTGTATTCTCTTATGCCGGTTAATCTCGTTTTTTTTTCGTGCAACTCTTCCATTATGATTATTTTTTCGGAACACTATACGTATACTTTCGGGGCTGCAGTTAATATTAAGGTGTTGGGCGACTTGTGTTGCGTGCTTAGGAGCGCTCAAATTTGGATTTTTTCAATCTGCATCTGCATCCGAAAACGGATTTCTTAGAAACATTTTGAATTTGAAGCTGTCCGAGTTATTTATTGTACTGTACTTTATTACCACTGTACATACATTTTCGCATTTATATAGCCGATACTCTATAGGGTTTTTCAGTAACCAGTACTTTTCCTCACAAAATGCTAGCAACGTTGGGTAATCAGAACGAGGGGAGAAATGTAATATTTTTAAAAGCAATTTTGCTTCTTCGTCATTAACACTTTGGGAACTATACGGCGACCGCCGCAGCAGAATGCGTTGGTGCGTGATGTTCATTCGAAATTCGGAAAACGTAGGTTCAAATTCCGTGAAACACCAAAATGGGGGAAAGTTTTTTCTAAGTTTTTTCTCGGCAGGCAATGGTAAGCCTCCGAGTGCATTGATGCCATGAAAAAACTCCTGACAAAAAACCATTTGCGTTCGGAGTTGGTTTAAAACGGTAAGACCCACCATTTGTAAAACAACATCAAGACGCACGCCACACATAGGAGGAAGAGTTCGGCTAAACACTAAAAACGGGTACATAGAAGGGCTTGCATATAGTATATATGTATATATAACTATCGGTACTGAAGGTAAAAAAATTCTCCTCCCGGAAAGTTTCTTTGATATCTAACAAAGAAGGAATTAATGTGATTCTTCTCCCAACCATAAAAACTTATCAAGACATATCATGACTAAATTACCTCGGCTTCCTGCAGCTAGGCTCTCCGAACAGAATTGCAGAATTTGTTTCAATTTAGCAAATGAGAAGTAGCTAATTAATAAGTGCAATTATTGCATTCCTTGGACATGACTTGCATAGCACCAGCACAATCCACTTAATTTCCAAATTAAGTTCGGCTAAATGGAAGATTTTAAACCGAAATGTGCTTAGTTATGCTTGTATCCTAATATTAAATCATTTTACAATGAGGTCAAAAGAGGATTGAATATCAGATTAAAAACTTTAACTCAAATGAACTTTTGGAATCAAATTTAAATAAGTTAAGTTACCACTATTATCCGTGGCTTAAGGAATGAGGCCCACCAACGCACACATTCAAAGATTACTTACAAAAACTAGCACACTTAGGCATTTCCACCTTCGTGTGTAGTGTGCACACTTGGAATCTTAGCTTCAAATCGAAGTTGGTAGGTAGGACTGAATGCCTTGTGTGTCTCATAAATTGCGGTTTTCTTTTTTGACTTCATAAAATGCAATGATTACCTTAAATTGGATTCTTGCCCGCTTATATTCGCTTAATACCTAAAGTACAGACACATTGGAGAAGGAGTCGATGCCCTGCTGGAAAAATCAAAGTTCATAGATTCTGTAAGTTTCATTTTGCTAATTTTTTCTTTTCTCAGAAGTTTTATTTTAAGAACGGTTGATAAATTTAAAATGCAATAAAATAATTTCCGTGTGTACAACTAACTGAAGAGAATTTTTTATTCACCAAAGTGACGACTGCAAAACAACTATAACACCGCTTGACCCAGTTCTTCATATATTTTTTACGAAAGTTGGAGGGATACAGCCAAGAAGCAACAGTGAGAAAGCGAATTTTTTTAATTTTAAATATCTGGCAAAGAGGTGTGCACATTAAGGGGGAAACCGGTTTAGATCGACCAAAAAATCGATTTTTTTAATGCATAAATCGTAAGTATAACTACTCAAGAATATGTGGTAAAAATTTCAAAGCGAAATTCGCTTTATTCCCGGTTCTATGAGCACTTAAGTGACTACCCGTCGGTTCCGCACCGTTCTCGAAACTATTTTTTTTCAACTGGTGGGAATTCTAGCTTAAAAAGTTATCGACCAATCGTTCTAAAATTTTTCGGGATTTTTTCTTTATTCAATTCTAATCTATATGAACCTAATTCTGGGACTATATTATTATTTAAAATATGGTTTCTTAAGCAAAATAGGTGGAAAAATATGGTATAAAAAAACTACTTTGTGTTCAAGCGCCTCACAGCGCTATTTTCAATATTTTTTTACCACAATTAGGTTCATATTCTTAGGAAATATGTTGTTAAACAAAAAAAAATTGCTTTTGATTTCAGAGAAAAATTGCAACTTCAGGAATTCCCACCAGCAAGACACTCGGATGGAGATCGTCCATGGACAGCACGCTCTAACGCCACTATCTCCCGCGGAAATAGCTTCAAAAAAATTTAAAAGTATACCTAAAAATATAAATAAAATTAGAGGATATAATACTTAAACAATTTCTGATTATTCCTTCTTTGTTCAAAAAATTCTCGAAAAACACCAAAATTTTGGTCTCTTAAACCGGTTCCCCCCTTAAACTACACCGCGAAATTACTGTCACCATAACTTCCGAGGAACTACGCCAAGGAGTTTTTTTTTCGAAACCATATTCCGAAGATTTATTGATTTTCTCTTTGCATGCCATCCACTTTAGTGCACACAAAAAATACTTCATGAAGGTAATGTTCATAGATTCCCCGAATTTATGATCCCAGAGGTTTGCACGAAGTTCAACTAGCACAAACAGAAGATGTAAACACACTAAACCACTAGTTGCCGGAAAAGAATAAATTCGTGCCTATATTTTACGGCGTGTCTTTGAAATCCTAAATTGTGAATTTTTTTTAACAAAAAAATTTAAGTTCTTTTAAGTGCCCTACATTTAAAAATGTTGCTACTGGCCTGCGTTATATCAGACATATTGCTTCTAAAGGTTTCAGTTGGAGACTACAAATTTCTTTTGAGATGCGCAGAAATCGCCCCAAATTATCACCACAACCTTTGTTTTACAACAAGTCTTAAAACATATGAGATTTTTGGCGAAACCAATCAGCCTTTATAACCAACCATTTGTTCGTTCCCACGACAGTCGGTTCAACGTAACCGAAACGACCCGGATTTATATCCGGCCAAGGACTGTCACTTCAGTAGCATTCCTCGTATATGACCAGGGAATGTTTATGCTGCTACAACAACAACGACCAACCATTTGCTGCACTGACCTCCTCGAATAATTGGTACTCTGGGGCAATCGAGGTTTAAATGGAATCTGTACTTTCAGCATTTACTTATAGTTATTCAAGTTCTACAAAAGTCATTTGCTCTTTTTACGAGTCTGTGCCTAAACTATCTTAAACTTATCGAAGAAGTGGTACCTCTAATATCTGAGGAGGAAAGAGACATTCCAATAGAAAGTTTTGAATAAAATTTCATTATATCTTTATAACTCCATTTATATCTATTAAAACGGCTCGAAAATATCGGACGGAGTAGGTGCAGGGATTTATTGCGAAGAGGTAAGCATCAAGCGGCGATTTAAGCCTCTGACCACTGCAGTATCTTTCAAGCAGAAATCTTTGCGGTAGGAAAGACTGCAAAAACAGGCCAGCGTTGATAGGCAAGCGGTGATAAAAGCAAAACGCTCATATGAAATTTCATCTCAAAACGTTCTTAAGAGCAAGAAAGCCATGAGGAGACTGGCTGCAGACAGACGGCTGCACATCTATTGGGTACGCGAACATAAAGGCATTGCAGGAAACGAAATTGTAGATAAGATTGCCAAAAGCGTTGTTTACATACCATTTGAACAAGAAAATGGCATCGTTGCATACATGAAAATATGGATAGAGAGGAGGTGAAATAATCTAGCCACTTGCCAAATCGCGAAAATCATGTGTGCACAGAATGCAGATGAATACGCCAGATTTATATTAGACCTGTCTAGAAAGGAGAGCAGAATTCTCCTTTTGCTAGCGGTGCATGCATACAAGAGAGGATAACTGCAGATTTTTCAATGAATTTGAAGAGAGTTGAACTCTAGAATACCTTCTATATTGGGCCTCTTCTCTTCGCCAAGACTTAGCAAGTGGCGAATAGATGAAGCAACTGATACAAATGAACATATGTTGGCAAAGTAGGAAGAGAGCTACCTTAAATTATATGGGTTGGTAAGGTAGTGCGTCTAATGAGCTATAGCCATACTCGCTAGCGGTGAATCTTGCTCGATAACTTTGTTGTTGCTGTCGCATGCAAACTTTTCGTCAAGTTAATGGAGCAGAGAGATAGCGAGCGAGGAAATGGCGAATAGAAGAGGCCTATTATTTCCCTGTATTAGGTTTAACCCGGTCTAGGAGCTCTACAATATGAGTAGTTCGAATGTCTCTTTCGGGCTTACTTAGATTCGCAAAGAACGCAGGCTTATTACAACAAGTCTACTACAAAGAAACGTAAAGGTCAAGCTCCATCTGGTACCACTAATGACCAATAGATCTATGTGATGGCTTTCACCCAGCCAGGTCAACCTAACATATAGAACTCGAGACTCCGCTCAATCCCCTGTCAAGTCGTTTTCTCAGTTCCGCGTCTTTCGAATGCGGTTCAATGTGAACTCCACACTATGCACGCGTCTGGATTAGATTAGTTGATATTAGTAGCCAATTTAGCCTTTTTCTCAGCTGCTGAATTTAGGAGAACAAAATGGACTTGAATTAAGGCTTTGAGGGAATTGACGAAGGCTTGAACTCCATTTCTCAAGTTCTATCTTAGAACTCTTTCCTGTCGCCCATATCTGCATGAATGTTTTTCTGAAAGAAAAGGAGTGCAGATTCATGTTGTGGTGTCGCAAAAGTTCACATATTTCAGAATACTACAATTTAGTCGTTGTTGATCTAAGGGCTTTGAGCGTAGCCTGACATAACACCATTATGCATCTTTTGTAGTTCTCGGCATGAGAAATACACGTACAGGTTAGGTTGTCGGGATCGCGCTCTCCATGAGAGCGAAATATTACTCTGTAAATCCTCAGCAGCAGTAAAAAGAACTGCATTCACTCTTCGGAAAAAAACTCACTTGGTAATTCGAAATAAACCTTTATATGAATCGATATAAATGGCACGTACATCCTTTGTTGTTGTTGTTGTAGCAGCATACACATTCCCCATACTTACATACAGCAGCACATCCTTTTTCGGGTATTTGGCTGAGCTCCTTCTTATATTTGTGGTGCTCGTCCTGTTCTTTTTCCACAAATGGACGGGCATACAGTTTTATGTCGACGCTAAATGGCAGATGGATTTTTATAAGGACATTTTTCAAGGAAAAAATTCGGTCGAATGTTTGTCATTACTTGCCGAAGGCCGAGCGCTATTAGAAAAAGCCTTATCTAGCATTGGTATTTCATAGCCACAGTGGATATCGAGCCCATACCTTAGCGAATGGTAGTCACACACAACCAATTCAACTATGGAGGCCAGAAGTGGAACTTTGGTCGCCTTACTTTGTACATACATACACCGCTTTCCTTAAATATGCTATCTAAATATATTTTCGTAACTTGGTCGGGCATGAATTGTCTTGTCTCTTTTGAACAATTTCAAGCACCTTCTTAGCACTATAAATACACTGACGCCGATAGAGAAGACATTTTTGACATTTGACATACATATCCGAACAACAAAAGATTGTTTTAAACAGTCTTCTTGCTTCGCTAGCTAAGGTTTTCCCTACAGGGTCACATATTTCAGTGCATCTCTTGCAGGTTGCTACCAATGTCTGACTGAACACCGAAGCCTTGGAAGAGTAGAATATACCGAGCAATGGCAAATCTCTTTCGCACCATTTCACTTGGAGTCAGTCCAAATAAACTGTGGCCAGAGGATACACATGGCAAGCATACGCGTTTACCACGTTGACATAAACACACACAATTGCACCCATATATGAATGCACATATACACGTACACCTACTATAGATTCGAAGGTAACTACGTCAATGAAACTTTAAAATCAAATGAAATTTTCAACATCGCACAACCAAAAGGCCAACTTAAAGTGAATTTGACATACATGCCACCGCAGCTTGCAACTGCAGCATGCAACTGTACAGCTTTTGTTGCAATATGCAGTAGTTGTTATTGCAGTTGTCAGCTTTCCTTACACCGGTGGCCCATTGCTGGCAAAATCAGCTTCGAAAAACAATCCGGCTGGAAATTGTAGTGGAAAAGTTTTTCGGTGCAACGAAAAACAAAACATAACATTTTCAAAATAAACAACAACACAAAAGAATCTACAAACTACAAGAACAATCGGAGGCAGTTGCACAAGTAACCTTGACAACAACAAAAGTGAATAACCGCCGCTACGGCAACAACTAGAAGTACGAGTACATACCCGTACAAGTAACGAGCTTTTATAAAAGCAGAGGGAAAAAATAAGCCAGCAACCTAAGTTGCAACTTTTGCAACTGCAGTTTGTTCAACTTACACAACAACAGCAATAACTGCAAGCAACAACAATTCAGGCAACGTCGAATATCATGTAGCACCTTTGCCGGGAGTTCGAAAGGGCACATGACAGTGATTGCGCGTGGCGCAGCGGCTCAGCGGCATTGAAGTGTCACACTGGTGACAAGAATATTGTCAAGTACTTTTAGAGGCAAATTTGAATTTCAGATCGCATACGATTTTACGAAATGTCTCCACTCCAGCGCGATTACCCTAGTCTATTTAAGAAAAAAATTGTTTTTCCTGTAACAAACTTAAGTATGAAAACAAAAAACAAACACCAAAGAGAATGAAAGAACTGCCTTCCAGATGAAACAGACTAACAGCAGCAGCGCGCTTTGTTAGGTACTCCATTTATTTCCGCTTAAGCAAACAACAAAAAGTATTGTATTTAATTTAGAAATTCGGATTTTTTAAGATCCAAATAAATTGGTTGTGTCTAGGCCAATATTAGATTTTGATAGTGAAGATGTGTCTACTATACAAGCAGATTATGAATATATATATTATAAATATATACTCGTATATATTATATAAAGGGTTTTCCAATAAGAGGTGTTATTCCTGTAAGAGATCAATGGTTTCGTTGCTTATGTGGCACGTAGCGCTGTCTTGTTGAAAATAAACGTTGTCCAGATCAATACCATCCAATTCCGGCCATAAAAAACCGTAAACCATCTCTCGATAGCGCAATCCATTCACTGTAACTGTTGCTCCAGCTTCATTTTCGAAGAAGTAAGGTCCAATGACTCCGCCGGACCATAAACCGCACCAAACAGTCACACGTTGAGGATAGAGAGGCTTTTCAACAATAACTCTTGGATTTTCTGCGCCCCAGATCCGACAATTTTGCTTGTTGACGAAGCCACCGAGGTGGAAATGGGTCTCATCACTCAAGATGATTTTTCGATGAAATTCCGGATCATTTTCATGCATTTCAACGACCCAATCAGCAAGGACATGACGTTGTTGATGATCGGCTGGCTTGAGTTCTTGTGTTAACTGGACTTTATACGTCTTAAAACCCAAATCTTTATGCAAAATACGGTGTAATGACATTTGTGGAATGCTTAATTCTAAAGAACGACGAGGAATGGACAAACCTGGGTTTTCTTCAACACTTTCGGCTTCAACAGCAATACTTTCGGTTGTTCTTGAGCGACGTGCACGGGTTTTATTCTTCACATCACTAACTTGTCCCAACAGCTTGAATTTTTTCACCAATTTCTGTATTACGGTTGTTGTTGTAGCAGCATAAACATTCCCCATACATATATGGGAATGCTGCTGAAGGGACAGTCCTTGGCCCGATATAAATCCGGGTCGTTCCGGTAACGTAGAACCGATTGTTGTGGGAACCGACTGTCTGTATTACGGTCCGACAAGGTGCTTCACGATGACCCAAAATGTTCGAGTTTTAGGAACCGTCTCTGCCAAATTTTCACCATTTTTATAATAAATTTTAAAAACTTCAGTGCGTTTTTTAAGCGTGTATCGTTCCATTTGTTTGTGTGGAGACCGTCACTCCAGAGGACAGCAGCCTCAAACGAAGAACAGCTACCTGTGCGCATCAAACTCTCGTCGGGCAGTTACATTTTCGACCATAACTTTGAATCTGTGGGGAATTTTTATAATCGACTTCTACAGAAATGCGCCTAAAACTATAAAGAATAATAATCTGTAAAAAAATCGAGTTTTGAAAATTCTGGACGTACCTGTATGTAACCCCTTAAATAAAAATAAAAACACTTTTTGCCACCATTTTTACTAAAAGGGACTTAATTTTTCAACTTTCTCCACGCTTTTTAAATTCAAGCTTTTGTAAGCGAGTGTCAAAAATCTAATGTCACAAGTGAGTAAAACTTTAATAATTGAATCATTTCTACAATTAAATTACAAATAGCTTTTGGCATTTGTGTCACTGGGCTACATTCAAAAACAACAAAACCACTTGTTGTCGTAAGTTTTTCTTATTTGCACAATTGAAAAATCAAAACACAGAACTTCAAAAAATTAATTTCAATTACAGACTTTTCTACGAATGACGCGAGCCTAAAGAGAATTGCAATCTCAATTAATTAGGTAAAAGCGAATTAAAGAATTGCCTTCAAGCGCATAGCTGCACAAGCGTAAGGTAGGTAGCCGCTTTTCGGATCTTACCCTTCAAATTTCATCTCCTTTCATTTACAGTTCGACGCGACGCAAGCAAAAAAATGAGCAAGCAAAAATCAAAGGCCCCAGCCAAGTTGCCTCCGCAACTATTCAACAATCATCGTCAGATGGCGCTACGCAACATAACGGTTGCGGTCGTATCTGCCTTGTTTGCCGGCTTAACTTTCAACCTGTTGCATAATAAGCAACGCAAGAAAAAATATCGCAATTTTTATAAGTTAGCAAATGATTTTAAAAAATTCGGTTTTATTTACTTTTCATTTATTTCCATAAATATTATCTTTCTCGTTATTTAAGCAATTATGATGCGGATAAGTCGTTTATGCGCATGGCAGAGGGCGGTTATCTGCATTCCTGTCCACCTTGTTCGTTGAAAGAGGAAGAAAATGGTGAAGCGGACAAAAAGAAGAAAAAGTAAACTCAAAATTGTATTGGAATGACATTTTTCCTTTGCAACTATAACGAATTAAATAAAAAAAAAATTCCAAGCATGGTTTTGTAAGGATGTGTTTTTTTTAGAAAATGGAATTATGAATTATTTATATGAGGACTAATATATACGGAGCATATCCGGAAAATTAGGAATATTTTATATTGTTAAAATTACACCAACAATTTTTTCTTAGTCATGGTCCAGTGAATGTAATTTGTGAAATTAAGAAATTATGTACTGATTGTTATCCACTCCGGACAGTTGACACGTGAGATGGTTTTCTCGTATCAGAAAAAAAAATTTAGAAACTACACTAAAATGAATGGTCGGAAGATCCTTCTATACACGTGTTCGTTGAAGGCACTCAAAGAAGGTCCAGTGGTTAACAAAGCGTCAGTTTTCGATTGTTGTGGCTGTCGCAACCGGCCAATGTCCATTAGGCATCCGTGCGATGTGACTTGATATTACTTTGAGTGTAATTCGCTATCTGGAGGATGAAGTGGGATAAATTCGGCACCTTAGCCTTTGTTGTGCTGTAATCACGAGAATCAGATTTAGGCAATTTGGCTCTCACGGTTTTTCTACGTCTGCAGAAATAAGAGACTTGGGTATCACCCGCCAGTCAATCAAGAGCTGGAGAGTCCTTTCCGAAGATTCGTGCTCAGACCACAGATGCATTGAGTTTCAGTGTGGCGAGGAGGCACAAATGCCATTGCCCTCTAGAAACTCCAGAAAACCAGGCTGGCAGAAGTTTAGGGGGGCGTTGTGGGACCTTGACGTGACGCCACCAAGACTCCGGGCGCCATTGCTCTGTTGCATGGTGATCGATCCTCTGCTCACCACCTTAAACGACTCGGGAGTCTACGCACAAGCATATCCGGATGACGTTACCTGTTTGGTAACATGAACGCTTATGAACATCTGCAGGAAAGTGCAAAAAACTCTGGATATGATTGACACTTGGTGCTGTACCAATGGGCTATCGGCAAATCCCACCAAGACTGGCATTGACCTCCTCACCAGAAGGAGAAAGCTTGATGGACTTGTTCTGCCTAAGCTAAGAGGCCAACTTCCTTGGCCCGGAGCCCGTTTTGTCACTCCCTTCTGCAGCCATCAAAGCCAAAGCAAATCCCACCAAGACTGGCATTGTCCTCCTCACCAGAAGGAGGAAGCTTGATGGACTCGTTCTGCCTAAGCTAAGAGACCCACTTCCTTGGCCCGGAGCCTGTTCTGCCACTCCCTTCTGCAGCCATCAAAGCCACGGTTAGCAACCGGGTTACTCTAACCCACAAGCGAGCTTAGCAGGCTGAGAGGGGCTGCAGATGGACAAAACTGATGTTACCTGTCATGTCCGACGGACGGTCACAGTTCCTCCTGTCACCACCTGTTCGACTTTCCGTGCTCCGCCTTCGCTCAAATCAGGCTTAAGGTCTTCCGCACTGATGTGTTAAGAAGCGACCACCTTGACTCCTTTGCACCACGAGATCTACTCAGATTTCTTCGGAGGTCGAGTAGATTTAAAGAAAATTTAAAAAACAACAATGGATTTATTTGTGTCTGAGTGCTGCAATTGATAGTCTGTCCCGACAAAAAACAAAAAAAGAAAAGAGTGATCAGATTGGAGGTACTTTTCCAATAGGGTTTTTTGAACAGATCTCGATCGACTTTAGTTTGACCGTAGTCAGTATTTAGTATTTTTTCAGTATTTAGTGACATTTTATAATATAAAGTTTTATGCCTCAACAACGTTTACGAATCGTTCAATTGTATTACGTACATCGACGCTCTGTGAAAAGTGGGCAGGCCAACTTATGGTGTTCAGCGTTGAGGCTCATTTTAATATAAAGATGTAAAGTCTAAATGCTTTGTGAAGAACCAACTTGCTTCGATTGAGGTATTGGAAGACAAAATAACTAAACTCATTCCCGAGATAGTCCGAAGTCCTCCAGCGAGTCATTCATTACGGCGTCGTTGCGGCCAACATTTGAGAGAGATTATCTTTAAAAAAATAAATATCATGGATGGTCCTACACAAAAATAATAAAGATTACCCAATCAATTTGAATTTTCGATGTTTTACTTCAATTTAAAATCCGATACCTCTAAATTGATCACCCTTTATATATACTTGTGTACCGCCAAAAGAAATTTAGTTTCACTATTATAGAAATTCAATATTTTTGAAGGAATTCCTTTATTCTTTTTTCTAGGGAATGGCTTGCAATTTTTGAAATACTAACTTTTCAATTTTATTTTACTTACTTTTTTTATCCCATCGTTTTTTACTTTGAACGGGTGATATAAACCAACGAGCCATTGACAGTTACACCGAGTCAATGGACTAGTGGCGCCAATACAAAAACAGCTTGAAATGTCAATAGAATTCAATCAAAAAGTGAAGTGAACGAAATAAATCTCGACTTTATGCCAAATGCAGTAAACGAAATTGCACAGAGCAAACGAAAATGTAACACGCACGTATGTATGTATGAATGTATATGTATGTCTTTCGGTTTATGCTATGTACAGTGGTGGGCATTGAAGACCGAGTATGTAAAGTCAAGCAAGGCAAGGACTTAAATTATGTACAATGTTTAAAGATTCAACAGAAAAATTATTTATTTTACATAAAGTTGCATATTTAACGTCTGCTTGAACAATAACAAGCAGACTCTTCACAACAGAAGCAAGAGCTCCTCACGTGATACAGGGCGATTGAGTGCAACTTACCCACGGGGAGAAGGCTAAGGAAAAAATGAGTATCCGGAAGATTAGTAGCAAAATCTGCTAGTGGGAATTTTTTTTAATGGTGCGAAGCCGAAAAATTCTTGGTTAAGTCGAGGATAAACAACCATCCTTTGCTTATATTTGAGGAGAATGTAAGGGAATCGTGTCCTATGAGTTACACTCATTGGGACAAATACACAATTCAAGCCTCTACTGGCAACAATTGATCAGATTGAAGCAGGTTATCGACTGAGTCTCCGACAAACAGCCAGAATTGGCAAATTGGAAGGTTGTTGTGTTTGGTCAAGACAAGGTCAGACCTCACATGGACGAGAATTATGATATTGCTTTAAAATATAATAGACAAAAGTTATGGAACCAAATTGTTTAAATCGTATAATCAATATTATCAGAGCACTATGCGCCAGAAGCCCCCAAAAGTGGCGAAAATTTACAAAAAATAATTTCTAAAATTCGCTCATGATAGGACTAGACTATCTTATTATATTCTCTTCTTAATTGGCACGATAAACGCTTGCGCGGTTTTGGCCGAATTTAACAAAGCGCGCCAGTTATTTCTTTCTCGTGCGAACCGGCCCCAGCTGGGCACACCAAGTGAAGTCAAGCCCTTCTCTCCCAGATCTTTGCAACGCAAAGAAGATCTCCTCCTCTGCTACCAACAGCTGGTACCGCGTCGAATACTTTCAGAGCCGGCCCGTTTGCATCCATTCGGACGACATGACCCAGCCAACGCAACCGTTGGATCTTTATTCGCTGCGCTATCTTTATGTCGTCGTAAAACTCATACAGCTCACCGTTCCATCGCCTGCTATATTCGCCGTTGCCAATTGATTATTTTCATATCTTTTTCACCAAATATACTTTTAAAAGACTAAACTATTTAATTTTCAAAATTTCGTTCCATATTCAAAAATTTCTTCGACTAAACTACAATCAGTAAAAAGAGTGAAAAAATATGTTTGAAATAGGATTCTTTTCGAGATTTTCAGACTTGGACAAATCCTATTATTCGGAAGGGATCGACAAACTAGAACAACGTTGAGGAAAGTGTATAAGCCTAAAAGGAGACTAGTATTAAATAGTTTTTATATTCGCACGGACTTTTCGAACCACCCTCGTGTTTGTTATTTCTGTAAGAACTTTTTATTTTTATTTTAAGCAATCAATTTCAACATATAAAAATTTTAAATATCCTATTGAAATGGTTTTTCTTTGAACTTTTCATTGATTATAGTTTAGACGAAAAAAAGGGAATTTAGAACAAAATGCTGAAAATTAGAATATGGAGACTTTAAAAAAAGTTTTTGTTTTTTGGGAAGCACTTATCAAGACTATCAAATCTTGCTTTTCAAAGTCGTTTGCCATATTAGGCCGCTATTTCGAGTTTTGAAAAATTAACTTCAGATTCACAGGCAGTAAACTCAAAACCTACTCTATGAAAATTTAATTAAAACCGACCTTGATATTTGCGTGCCATTTGAGGGACGTATGGCGCTCGAAATAAGATGAAAACATTGTCAGAATTTTGTACTGAACCTGAAATTATATGTAAGCAAAATACTGTACAGTTGGATCCAATTGTTTTCTTTGTGAATACTCAATGGATTGTTGGGAAACAAAATATCGAGAATTGCGATCATAGAAATAGTAAAAGTGATGATTTTTTAGGTGACCGTATATCAGCACATGCCACTGTGCTATATGCAATCATTAGCGCAAGAAAATTTTTATATGGCGACGAAAACATTTCTGAACACACTTAAAGTATTATATTTACAGAAAGACCAAAAAAACGTTAACAGCAAAAGAAAGAAATTTGAACTTTTTGCAAAAAAATTTAATAGTATTATAAATACATGAAAGTCGTAAGATTTAGTTGCTCCACAAAGTGTGGGGAGAAAGTACCGCAACAAATATCTGATTGAAAAAATAATGTAAAAAGTTTTAAGCAGCAATTGTGGGAGTATTACAAGTACAAGTATGCATTAAAACTGATATGGCGGTAACAGCTGCTGGCAGCTGTGTTGCACTGGCATTTCCTGGTAACTCTCACTGAACGTTAGCTGCCTGTCCGTTAGTTGCCGTTTACTTTTTGATTCCAACAATCAATTGCCAGCAATCAACAGCAGTCACTTCAGTAATTTCTCTTTATTTGTGCAGTTGGACAGTGAATTGCTGGCTGCTGGATGTTGGCTATCTGATTGAATTCGCAACAATCTCTTTAGCTGTACTGTACTCCACCTGCAGTGGAAAAAATGTATTTGTGGCGAAGGTGTAGTGAAGGCACATCTTCTACGCCACATCATTAAATATCCAACATGAGTAATCGCCCACTGCCCGTATTCATTCACTCACCGTTTCATCTTTGTTGCGACAAATTTCAACTAAACTCCATCTAAGTCAAGTCAGTGCTTGTGGTCAGTGTTGCGCCCAACCAAACCCAGATTACCATGGTCGCAGAGCCAGTATTAGCTGCTTTCTAATGTACAACAAGCGTACACATTTAGGACTACAAAATGAAGACACAAACTTATGAACTCGCTTTAATCGTTCAGCCGCCCCACCCCCACTGCCTGCTGCTAACCGCCAACGAACCATATCCAACCAAGGTTGTTTTTCGCTTCAAATTCTCAACTGGCGGGCCGTTGGACCGTTGGACTGGACCGCTCTGTAGCGGGCTGCTTTGGTTATGCGCTTCGTTGCTGGTTGGCTAGTGGCTGTTGGCTGGTGTTTTGTTCTAACTTTGGTCATTATTCAACGTACATATGTCCTTTGTTTTCACTGTGCTAATGTTTTTGCTTTTGTTCTATCCTGTCCTAAATTGTTTGCAGTAGAGTGTGTGTACGTGTGTGTGAACATTTTTGTATAAAGAATTTCACGCATGTGCCTATGTGTGTGATTGTACCGCATCGAATGTCGTTTCGGCGTGTAATGAAATGCTTAGAGAAGTAAAAAAACTCGAAAAATTTTGGTCAAGGTTCCTATTGTATGGGGAAATATTTTATATAGACGAGCACATGCGTGTTGTGGGAAAGTATACTCGTACTTATACCTGCATGGCACGGTTTTGGCGAATTTCAAATTCATAATGAATAGACGTTCGTTCGTTGTTTTGTGAGTGCATTTCCAACAGACCACCGCTGTCACTAGAAATTTATTTGTTAGGTTTAGAATTTTATTGGAGCTATTTAACAATGACAATAAAATGATCATTACTTCTACCCTTTACTTGCTCCATTTCTAGGCTGTCTTGCTCTGGTACTTCCGGCTCAACACTACGGATGGGTCAACAGACATACATAACTATATTTAAGAGTTCTTTCTGAATGGTAAATAAATAACATTTAAAGACATTTGGTACCAAAAACACGCATACACAAATCACTGATAAAAGGACTGCACAAATAAAATCCTAGGAGAGATACTTGCCTTTACTTCTTGTATTCCGCCTTCAAGGTTGCTTATCAAAAATTGAATGGAGTTGTGCGAAAACCCAAAGAAAACTTAAACTTCTTGCAAAAAAATGTAATATGTCAAAGGCTAAATGTCAAAGTAAAAAATTCTGAGTATTTTCAGCTGGAAATCTCTACTGAATCATATCTCAGGATGCATAAATAACTTAGGATGAAACTATATGGCAATTTATAGCTGAAATTATGCTTCGAAAAAAATTGTTGGACAGTTTTGTATTTAGTGAAGGCAGTTGTGTTTGGGCTCAGCTAAATGTCAAAGTAAAAAATTCTGAGTATTTTCAGCTGGAAATCTCTACTGAATCATATCTCAGGATGCATAAATAACTTAGGATGAAACTATATGGCAATTTATAGCTGAAATTATGCTTCGAAAAAAATTGTTGGACAGTTTTGTATTTAGTGAAGGCAGTTGTGTGTGACAACAGCCAAAATAGGGATAAGAAACAGAACATTATTCGATACACTCCACAGTATACTACGGCTAAGATGAAAAGTTGGAGCAGGCGGTCAACAAAAATTTGGTACTTAAGAACTCAAACAGTATCGCAAAACGGTGCAATGGCAAAGCGGTGATTCGAAAGATTTTGTACTCTCAATTATTTTCTTGATATGGAGGTCAAGAAGCTTTTTAATGAAAAACAAAATACACTCGAAGGTTTAAAATTGCCTGCCCAGGGGCGGCCGCTTTTCCATCTTTTGATGTTTCATGTCCACAATGGAATTTGCAGCCGAATTCTCCAGAATACTAGTCACGCACAAATTCATTCGGTTACGGCGACCGAGCAACATCAAGACGCACACCACGAATTGGCTCAGCCGAACACTCGCAATTGTAACAAGTTATTTCTCCCTTCCTTGTATGAAATCTAGATTCATCCCTAAACACCAAAGGCGGAGGAATAATTTAGACCGGAGGTGTGTATCGAATCGAAGCCAAAGAAATCCAAGGTGGGTCGGGTATGTAGACCAACACGATCAAGGTGATAATATTTTGGGATACGCGCAGCGTCTTTCCATCGAGCAGAGGAAAGTAGCTACCAACGCATAACATACCAGACTTTAGCGCCAATTTAACTGCGGTAAAAATCTCTCCATCAGGGCACTTGGCCAGCTTTTATTTCCTGTTATAAAGGGTGGCTAAGTTTTAAGGGCCGGTGTTGATTTTGAATAGAATATAATTCTTCCTATAAATTATTGTCATTTCTCTTTATTATGATATATTGGTATAGCTCAATTACGTATAGAACAAAATATTGGTCAAATGGTTGCCGCGTCCTTGGCAGCACACCTCCATCCGATGGTCCAAATTTTCGATGACGCTGAGGCATAATTGAGGTTATATGCCGTTAATGTGCCGAATTATCTCATCCTTTAGCTCTTGAATTGTTGCTGGCTTATCGACGTACATCTTTTCTTTCAAATAACCACAAAGAAAGAAGTCCAGAGGTATCAAATCACATGATCTTGGCCGTGACGTGAGATTATTCGGCCATCAAATTTTTCGCGCTAAAGAGTCATTATTTCGTTAGTTCTGTGACAAATGGCACCGTCCTGTTGAAATCACATATCGTCCACATCCATATCTTCCAATTCGGGTCATAAAAAGTTCGTTATCATCTCACGATAGCGAACACTATTCACAGTAACTGCCTGACCAGCCTCATTTTGGAAAAAATACGGCCCAATGATGCCGCCGGCCCATAAACCGCACCAAACAGTCACTCTTTATGGGTGCATTGGTTTTTCGGCAATCACTCTTGGATTATCAATCGCCCAAATGCGGCAATTCTGCTTATTGACGAATCCACTGAGGTGAAAATGTGTCTCATCACTGAAGATGATTTTCTTCGATATGCATTTTGATTTGAACGCCCGTTTTCATAATAAGCCTGAACAACTTTAACGTGTTGCTCGATTATGTATCTTTCCAAGGTTCAAATTGAGTTAGTCTGAAATTAAAAAATGTCAAGTGAAATGTAGAAAAAACTTGACGTTTAGGTGTTGTTCACATTCAACATCGGCCCTTGAAATTTAACCACCCTTTATAAAGATAAGCCATTTCGGTAAGATTTTGAATGGAATGAAACAAATTTGCATTTGCATTGCCTCAAGAAACCATTTTATTTAGAAGGCATAAAAAAATAGAAAAACATTAAATTAAGGGTATTGGAAAAAATTAAGTCTCTGTTGAAATATAAGACGATTTTACAGCTCATGAGTGGAAAATGTTTTCAAGGGCGAACTATTTATTTTTACACGTGAAAAAAGCTCCTATCCTACACTTCATTCTCTAGTGCCTAATATCTTTTCTCTTGGATCTAGCGCTAAATACTTGGTGGTCACCTAAGGAAAACTGGAGGTGGGATTCGGACCGTTACAAAAAGTTCAAGGGGCTGGCTATCTACTCTTGAAAGAAAATCCATTTGTCGATGAAGCTGCTTTCTTAAATGTCCTAAGGTCAAGCTAACTGTAACTTGGAAAAGAAGAGATGCATGACCATCAACGCATTTTGCTCTTTTCCAGCTTACTAGAAATGTTTACTAGATTGAACGATTATCTTTATCAAGAACTAGAAGGCTAAGGTAAGTCGAAGGATATTATATTTAATGAATATTTTGCAGAATCTTCATGGGTAATGCCAAGTTAGGTGACCCTCAGAGTTACTTCAGCCTACCGCATTATGGCAGGCGCATTCATTTTTGGGCTCAGCGAGGAAATACTTATCGACCTCATGACCCGAGAACGAGTGGATGCGTGGGACTCTAAGAAAAAACACGTCACCACTAATGCCGCAGAAGGAGATGCCACACCATTCAGCAGGGGCAAAGCTGATGGGACACTGAATCGAGTGGCAGATGGACGGCAAAGCTCATCAAAACTATGTGACCCCAGGCACATATACTGCGAAGCACCGAGCGATGACACCATTCAGACGTTCTTTAATTGCCACAATTGGCTCGTGGAAAGAGATGTCCTGACGGAGCAGATTGGCGACATCGCGCCGACCAATGTGATGGGCGAGATGCTTGAACGCGAGGATAACTGGAAGATAGGAAGAGAGGATAACGCAGAAAAAATATAGACCTCGACGCAGTACACCAAAGCGTAGCCTCACAGACGGAGACATAAGAGACTGCATAGAATGCAGCTCTTGTAGCTAGCTGGTGAACCTAGACGAATGAAAAGAATTGGTCCCAATCTCCCGAGAAGGGAAATGTAAATTGTTTTAGTGGCCGCACCACACGACGCAGTAGACAGGCGGCGATCGCGCTTACGAAGGCTCCCTCACCGACCAAAAAAACAAGAAAAATGCCGAATTAGGTAGCTATGTTCGATGACCTAATTCAGCAAGTAAAGTATTTACTTCTTGCATCAAACTACATCGGACTAATATTGCCTTTACTCTGTATCCAGCCTCCAGTCACGGACTCAATAGTGTGAGACCCTATATCAGGTGTCGGAACATCGAAAGACTCAGAGCAACGACGTGGCTTATGAGTCGGCTTGAAGAAATCCCTTCTGGCTGTCTTAGATTTAGGAGAATTTATTTTACCTCTGAATTTGATTATATATATTTCTCAAACATAGCCAAGATTGGTTAATCACAGGAGGAAGCTCCTACAATAACACAAAAGTTTGCGGCCTTCCCTATCCCTTTTAAATTAAATCTCTGGTTATAAGTAAATACAATAGGGAGTATTGTCTAGGTTAGGTTGGAATGGTTGCCTACGGCATGGGCACACTTCGACGAAGATAAACGGATTCGTCCTTTGTGATACCATTGGGAAGGAGGTAAGGTGAAAGAGAAAAACCGATGGGATGAAAGGAGAGGGTGAGGAGAGGTAGTGGTGGGATGGTTGGGAGGATGGGTTTAGACTGGGTGAATAATGAACGACGAAATTCATCATATTTTTAATGTCAACACCAGCTATATCAGCAGACGTAGCAAAGAAGTAAAAGCCAAGTAGCCTAAATCTTAACCCCGCCAGAGCAAGGCAGATAAGGAGAAGGTGCTGAGATAATTCCACCTCATCCTCCATACATCCTATGTAAAAAGGACTCGAGGTAATTCCAAGTCGCACAGCATGCATTCCTCGCGCATAGTATCCTGTGAAAAACCCACGAGATTCAAGAGCTGACATTTTATCAACCTCAGAAGCTCGCCCGAGCACCAACGATCCAACCGTGGCCAGAAGGATTTCGCGACCATACAAGCTTGTGAACTTGCCCAGAGCTCGCTGAGTTGGCGCGAAGTCCATCTTCCCAGAAGCAGAATGCAGGTAGTCAGGTGAATCCCAAATGTCTCCCTTCGCGGGGAAATCACCTCACATGTCCCTTGTCTAGCCAGCTCATCCGTCTCACAGTTTCCCACAATGTCGCTGCGACCAAGAACCCAGATGAGGCTTATGTCAAAGGATTCGGACGAAGTCGAAAGTGAGGCCAGGCATTCCTTGACCAGTTTCGAAGCAACCAATTAGCTGCCTCCTTGATTGCGGCTACCTCTGCCTGGACAAACTGCAGTGGTCCGGTAACCTAAATTTGAGTCTGATGGGAGCTCCTCGCAAAAAACTCCTCCGCCAACCTTTCCTTCCATCTTCAATCCATCCGTGAACAAGTCCTATCCCCAAGTGTAACCCCCCGTCCACTCTTCCCTTGATGAAATATGAGTGGAGAAAGTTACAGTTGAATAGCCGAGGGTATACATTGATCCTTTGACAGGGGGATGAACTCAAGGTTTCTAAGGATTCTTGAGTGTCCATAAGTGAGGTTGAGTCTATAGCCTGAACCCCTCAGTCTGATTGCGGTACGTACAGCGGCAATTCCACGGTCTACCGGTACCACAATTAACATTGAGTTGAGCGCCAGAGTGGGAGTCGTTGGAAGCGAAGGAGAAAGTTTTGGTTGAACTAAGCGAGGGTATACATTGATCCGTTGACAGGGGTATGAACTCAAAATTTCTAAGGTTTCTTGAGTGCCCATAAGTGAGGTTGAGTCTATAGCCCGAACCCCTCAGTCTGATTGCGGTATGTGCAGCGGTAATTCGACGGTCTACGGGTATCACAATTAAATTGAGCGCCGGAGTAGGAGTCGTTCGAAGCGCGCCACTGATTCAAATGAGTGCTGACCTCTCAACTCTCTCCAGCTTATTCACCAATGTCTCTCTAGTGAGTTCCACCAGACTATGACACCATATAACAAGATTGTCTAACTACCTAAAAAAATTTTCAGCAGTCTTCAACATTCCATTACCTTCTCACACAAATACATATATCTACATTTCCGCACTCGCATAATATCAGAACTTTCATCACTTTACAAAATCTAAACGGAAGTTTTGTACAAAATAATTTTAATGTTGAATATTCGGAGATAATTAAATTGCAGCTGAGTCTCTACAGCAATTGCAGTCAAATCTGAGCTGCAACCACAATTCTACACCAAGGTATAATTTTTATCTCACAATTCTATACGGATTTGTGGCTTTATTTGTTTTTGGCGGAACTTCTAATTGGCTTAAAGGCAAATGCTCGTCGTACTGGCTTTTTGTTTACACTTTTGCATTTAATAAATGCGAATGCGAACAGTTTCCCAAAGGATATGCTGAAATTAAATTAAATTATGCTAACTTTATTATTTCCAATGTGGTGAAATAAGGATTAAGCCAAATATTTAGATATAAAATGCATTGCCATTATTTAATGTTTGCAAATTAAATTTCAACTCACGCGACAGACTACCAAATTGGAAAACTTTGCAGGGAATGCATTTTACACACACCCTTTGCTTCTTCTTTTTCTCTCATATTTATTCACTCGTTTGGTTGCCTGTACTTTATTTCGTGCCTTCTATTTATATATTTTTTTTTAATTGCAATTGAACATCGATAATTGCTGGCATATATCATGTCAAGTGTCACACAGATTCACACATACTCGTGCAAATATCATACAAACACAGAAAATATTTCTCCAATTTCACAGAGCTACAGTATAAAATGATTTGCGCCATGCTCCCTTTGCAATTCGTTGGCTTTAATTAAAATGTTAACGTCTCTTGTGAAATTTTTATTTCCTCCATCTCTCCCATTACACAGCGCGCCAGCTTGTGGCGCATTGTCATCTCGAAGCCTTGTAATTAATTGTTTTCAATTTAAAAATTCCATAAATGGCCGCTCATGTCGGTGTATGGGGTGTGCCTAGGGAGCTTAAACTGCTGCTAGTTTATGGCTCCATTTATTGCCCAATTGAAATGTTGGAATATTGAGAACGTCGACAAAAGTAATGGGAAAGGTAATTTTTTCTTTTGTTTCTTGTTTATTATTTATTTAAAATTTTTTTTTTCCAAAATATTTATGTTGTGTCTGTATTTGTACTATAGTACCATAACAGTTTGCCGAGTTGTGAGTATTTTTCATTCTTTTTTGAATTTCCTTTAATTTCTCATAAAAATATGGTCCATCCTACAGCAAATTTCACATAAATCAAAGTTTAAATCTTTGTACCAGATTTATAAAAAATCAACAAATTTGTATCAAAAATTTACTAAAAACATCTGGATATATATGTATATAAATGGCGCGTACACCCTTGCTGGGTGTTTGGCCGAGCTCCTCCTTCTATTTGTGGCGTGCGTCTTGATGTTGTTCCACAAATGGAGGGACCTACATTTTTAAGCCGTTTCCGTACGGCAGATATTTTTGGTGAGGGAGGTTTTTCATGGCAGAAATACACTCGGAAATTTGCCATTGCTTGCCGAGGGGCGACCGCTATAAGAAAAAATTATTTCTTCATTTTGGTATTTCACGCAAATTCGAACCTACGTCTTCCGAATGACACTCACACACCAGCCCATTCGGCTACGGCGGCCACCATATTGACCATAACGGTGCATTATACATGACATTGTCATGACATTACAGCCTTCTGAGAAGAAATGGTTTTATGAAGATGCTTATTGATTTCATGCTCAACTACGCCTCGTACGTAGTAATCCAGGGGATTAAGGTCTCGGGAGTTAGCCAGCCATTCGTTTAGTGTTATGTGGTCATGGAAACTTTCAGCCATCCAATCTTATGTCGCCATCGAGTAAAGAAGTGTGGTGGCTTGACCTGTCCTTTGTCTCTCACAAAAACCGTAACAGTGACTGAAAACTTCGTGTGGATTATAACAGGAACCCCTGAAAGATTGGAAAATAGCGTCTCCTTCGGTTTAAACAAGAGCAGCCACGTGCGAGTGAGGTTGACATTTGGCTGAGATAGGATATGATTTTGCATCACCAACTCCATTTTCCTATCTTAGATGTTAGTTGACAGGCACGCCGTAATGTATTTGAAGCCTACTTTCGCAAAAAACTGTGACATGGACTTCAAGTCCTTCGATTCATCACCCCGCCCATTATTAGATAGTCACTCAGTACTCGCCCTTGAGTATCATAGAGTTTCGTTTTGTACTCTGCAAAATTTTATTTTGTTCTTTATTTTTAATTTTTTATGTTTATTATTTAAATTTATTTTCTTTTCGTTTATAAATTTGCATTTGCCAAGGTTTCTTCAGACATAGTGGCAAATCTCAAGCTGTTCTGATGCAAGCTCATGCAATCTTTAATGTGTTGCGGGTTGTAGGGGCCCGAAAACGTTCTGGAGTGCTTCAAATCTGGTTTATTGTACCACTATAGTTTCTTAGGAGCTACTTCCTCTTCTTTCGTCGAGGTGGATAGCGGCCCCTTACCCAAGCCACATATGTACAAAGGTTCATTCAAGCGTCCTTTTTTTGGAAGTTTCTCCGCTATTTCACTTCCGTCAGTGCCAATGTTACCCGCTGCTTAAAGAATTGAAACTTGATGGGTCATGCCAATTTTGTTGAGCTTTCTAAGGCATTCCATGACTAGTTTTGATCTCTCGTTTGAGCGCTCTTAGCCTAAAGTGTGTAAATGTCGCTATTTTCAATCGAATTATAATTTTCAATTTGAAAAAATGATTATATATGACTTGCCGAATTTCCAATTTTTTATAGAATATTATAGTATTATATAATATTTCCCTTTTTAATTAATGTACACATTTCGTATTATGGAAAGGAAACTTTTTTTGTAATTTTTTTTTATTTTACAGCCAGTTTTATGATTATTGGTTGCACGCATAAAATAAAAAAAAAAATTATTTATAAATAAAGTGGCAACCCTATTAAAAATGTTGCTGAATTCGGTTTTTCCCAAACACGTTTTGTCTATCTTCGCTTTCAAACAGCATACTTGCTTAATTATTAACTTTAGTTTGGTGGCAACGCCATACCAAAATAAGTCTGAACTAAAACTTTTTCCAAAAGCTTTCATTTGATACCAATATTACTATGTTTATTTTTCCGTAGCTAGCGTATTTAATTTGTTTTAGTTTTATAGATAGGTGGCAACCCTATTTAAAAATATGTATTTCTGTATTAAATTACATTTAAATATATTAACAATATATTATCCAGTGTATTGTAGTGCTTTATTTAATTACATTTAATTTAGCTAATTCAAATTTGCTAGCTAGGTGGCAGCCCTATTCAAAAAAGCATGTATTAGAACTTTTTTAAACAGCTTTCGTTTTATACAAATATTGTAACCTTTTCTATGTTCTTAACTGTCGTATTTAATTAGTTTTAATTTTTAAATAAGTGGCAGTTCTATTTAGTGCTACCTATCCAATGCTGGTTGTTTCGACTACTAACTATTACGTATAACTAACGTATAAAAAACAAAATTGCCTTTTGCCGGAACGAATATATTTCTATCTTAAATTTAGCTTAAATAGCAAAATATCATCCATATGGTACAGAGAGGTGGCATCCCTATTAAAAGATATGTCTGTTTTAATGCTTTCCCAAACTTCTTTCATTTCATATCAATATTTTAACACCTGCTTTTACCTTACCTTTTAAGCATATGGCAACCTCATTTATCTCTCATACATCTCTACTGCATACCTACATTTGGAAGCTGAGTTGAACGGTGAATCGTACTTCGACATGCTCTGCGTCAAATAGTCTTTGAGAATTGTGATCATTGTGCAAAATTGCAAGTAAAAACACTCTTATTCCCCCTATGTTTTTTTTTTGACAGGCACTCAGGTGTGAGCTTGACAGGCACCTAGGTGTGTGATGGTGTGAGTGCTTGAACGTTTTGCTTGAACGAATTGGCGTTGTTGCTAAGCCAAACTAGAATTTTTATGGTAACATTAAAGGCGATAGAATATCGATCAAAAATAAATACAAAATAATAATATAAATATTTTTAATATATATTTCTTAGTTATAATAATGCGGCCTCGGTAGTCTAGCGTAAGTGCACTAGCCTGCCGTCACAGAGGTTGTGGGTTCGAATCCCATGTAAAGCACGGTCCTCTCACTTTTCCAAATATACCTTCTTTCCCTGTTTCTAAAAACGAAAAAAAAAATCCATTCCCCCAAAAGCTTATCCTTTCCATCCTTACTCCTGCGCAATAGTCAGCGCATTATTTGTATTGTGGCTGGCTAGCAAGCAAAGAAAAACCAAAAACAGAGAAAACTACACAGTTGCGCAATGCATGAGTGGCGCCAGCAAGAGGAAGCGGGCAATCGCGATAATAGCGCAGACACCAAATTTAGCGAAGTCCTCCACCATCTGTGCGATCCTTCTGCCATAAAAATCTCAGACACAGATGGCGCTCCAAACAGTAAAAAGGCGTTGTTCCTAAGCAAAGACAGGTGGGCATTCCCACTACTTAGGACTGGTAGCGGCAGGCTAATCACCTACCCTGTCATAAATTAACACAAACACAAAACAGATTAAAGAACAAGTAAAAAATAAAATGCTTTTTTAATAAGAAATATTTAAATTGTGCGACATTTTTTAGACGTTTCGATACGATTTTCTATGAGATATTGTTGGGGAAGTTTCGCCCGAATGGTTTAAAACTGTCTCATGGTCGATCCTTAGCTCCTGAGCGATCCCACGACTACGAACATGCCGGTCAACTTCGGTTATGTCTGCGATTTGATCGACATTTTCTCTAACATGAAAAATGCCGAAACAAATCCCAAATTGCACGTAATTAGCTGTTACAGGTGCCGACCCATAAATAGCATTCACAATTTGAGCGACCTGTCGTGCACTTTCAACTGTGACATGTACTGAATATTGTCTCCGTTGACTTCCATTGTTAACACCCTGTAACTCATAACTGAATGGTACAAACAAAAAAATGTGAAGTTCGCCCTTGACAAGGAGTGTAAACTTGAAATTGTTTGATCGATAGTTTACGAGGTATCGATCACTACAACCATCTACCTAGAAAATAATGGATTTCTTAATGAATTTTCTCTGCACTAAATTTTAAATTGGTAAACATATATTTTGTCTATATGCCCTATGTTATAATATGTCCGAGGTTAATGTCTACTCAATAGTTAAAGCCACTTGAAATTATATTCAGTACTTTTGATGATTAGTGAGTTTAAACAGGCAAACAGACTGGCAAAAATTCTATAAATAATCCAAATGTACTCTATTAAACTCCCTGCATCGCTTTAGGTCCCTCTTTTAAAGAAATTTCCAATGTACAGATACGGTTTTCTAATGGGTTTATTGTAGTATTGATTTAATATTTTTCGAGTCTTGGAATGCATGCGTGTGTATATGTATATAGTTTAGTTTGCTTGCCATTGTCTTGCATCAAATCAGTTTTGAGGACAATTTTATGCCCCTATTAATGGGTAATTTCAACAGCTAATTACTCTCGAAATGTTGCACGTTTTATAGCTCTATCACAACGGTACCTACGAATGATGCGTCGTGCCGAAGCTTAAAGTCGACAGCCTTAGTCACACGTCACAGTTTCGCGCCTATAAAGTCCAACCTCATACGCTAAAACTACATGTCAAACACATTTCCTTTACGTTTAGTGCCGCACGCAAACATACAAGCGTATGTGTGTGCGCATATCCTTCCAATACTTAGCTTCCGCATCAACGCCACTTAAGGTCCACGTATATTTTATAGCACTGCCACGTAGTTAATGTGCGTATACTTCTCTCCAGCTGCCACTCACCTGCCCACTCTCTATTTGCTAATCGTGCCACTTTTCTTCGGTAGCAGTTGCGTGCCACACATCCCATTGTTAAGTGCATTTTTAATGGCTCATTTTTATTGTGCGAAGGTGGATTTCATTTCGTAAATACCAGAGATTTATTCTGCAAATCTTAACACACTTTATTGTTGTGTGTTGGTTTTATTTATGTGTATTGTAATTGCTGCAACAGAGCGTAAGAGTAAGAGTTGCAACAACACTGCTACGTACCACATTAAGCTGCTGCTATGGCACACTTTAGAACAGCAATAATGCAGACATATTATTCGAATTAAATAGGTGGATATGGTATGTATGCAGATGTTTGGTATTTTCATTACTTCATTAATTAACGTTAGTGATTAGTAAACTTGAAGCAGGAATTGAATGAGATTTACACTTTTAGTTGGAATTATGGGATGTTTGGATATATCTTGAAAGCTGCTGAATACCTAAAATGCCTTTAAAATACGGCTAGAATATTTAAGTACGTATTTAGATATACCTATATGTATAGGCAGTAATTCTCCTTAACGTTGAGATTCTGCATTGGTTTCTGGCGTGTATGTGTGTGTTGTTATACAAATATACGAGCATAGAGTGAATCTCAGATAATACTAGCAAAATCCGACCCATTTTGCTGTACCGACAAAGTAAAATAATTTTGTGTATTCCAAGGCTTTATACTGCATGAAATCAGCTGATTGAATCTATGCTGGCAACTGAAAAGGTAAGCCGAAGATATGTTATACAAGGTGGCGCAAAATAAATCACCCTATAGGAGGAAGTGTGAAGTTTCACTTTGCCTACGAGCATAAACTTTAAATTCTTTGGTCGGTACTTTGCGAGGCATCGATCACTACGACCATTTACCGAGAAATATAATGGATTTCTTAAAGAATTTTCTCTGCACTAAATTTTACATTGGCGGCCTTCGCGGCCGAATGAGTCGGTGCGTGACTACCATTCGGAATTCACAGAGAGAACGTCGGTTCGAATATCGGTGAAACACCAGTTTAAGAAAAACATTTTTCTAATAGCGGTCGCCCCTCGGCAGGCAATGGCAAACCTCCGAGTGTATTTCTGCCATGAAAAAGCTCCTCATAAAAATATCTGCCGTTCGGAATCGGCCTGAAACTGTAGGCCCCTCCATTTGTGGAACATAATCAAGACGCACGCCACAAAATAGGAGGAGGAGCTCTGCCAAATACCCAAAAGGGTGTATGCGCCAATTATAATGTATATATATTTATATCGCAGGATTTATATGTTCATGGGCACATCTTAGAAGCTGAAAGAGTTCGGCTCACTATTATATTTTTTTATATTTCCTGAGTAATCTTAGCAATCGGCATAGCCTAGTGAGTTTATGTTTGACTATCTGCCGTCCGGAAGGTTAGACTATTCGAGTGAGTGGACTAAATACAAACTTGTAAACTAATTTAAGCGGAAAATGTATAAAATCATCTTATTATTATTATTATTATTATTATTATTATTATTATTATTATTATTATTATGACGCCGACCCCAACTTTCTCAAAAAATTTTAGTATTTGCCTTATTGAGATTGAGGCGAGCTTTAGTTTCCTTAACAACCTTCTTCTATTTAACTCAAGAGTTTCCATATTCCAGTTTTTTACTTTTAATTTCTTTAGATCTTCGGGGATGTTGTGTAGCCATGTCAGTTTGGGTCTGTCTTTGCCTCTCACGATGATTGGATTATGGTAATGGTAGTACGGGTTAGGCTCAGACCTTAATGCACTGCGACCAGATTGATCTATTGGACGCGCCTAATTACTTAATTATAGTTATTTAGTATACTGAGGAATCGAACCAGCTCCTTAGGAGGGTGCAATTGTAGGTATTCCTCCTCTAGTAGGTACGATCCCAGAATTCTGTGTCTCCTGCGGCCTAATGTCTCACAATTTGTGATTAAGTCTTCCATAGACTCCTCTTCGTCAGAGCAGAACCTGCATAATCTTGTACTAGACAGCCCTATTGTGTTAAAGTGTTTTTACAGGCAAAGTGAACTGTAAGTGCATAAAAGTCTACCTTCACTTTTCCTTCGTGCCCCCCATGTCCTGGTACCCAAATCAGTGAGACGTGATTATGAGTGGCCAGTTTGTTGAGTGCATTGCTACACTCTATTAGGACTTTTGACTTGAATGAGAAGCTATTCAAAGCTTTGAGAACCGATTGGCAGTCCGAAAGTATTTTAACTTTTACTTTCTCGAACCCTCTTTTGGATATGATTTCCACTGTTTCCATTATGGCGAAGAGCTTCGCATGGAAAATCGTAGTATCTGTGCTTAGTGTTAGGGATTTGTGTGCTTTAGGCCCCACTATTCCAGCTCCTATTCCTTGGAGCGTTTCGGCACCATCTGAGTACCATTTTTGTGAGCCATCATTTAGCCATGTTGGGTTAGTGTTCCACTCTTCCCTGGACGAGAAGATAACCTAGTGTCTCTTAATAAAATTGAGTACGGGTTCCGTGAGGTCATTCGCCTGGGCCACGCATACTGCATGTTGAACCCTGTGCAAGATATTGAGGTGTCCAGTAAGATTGCCTGGCTTAAGTTTTTCTTTCATATGAAAAAAAATTGCTTGCTTTCTCTTGTATTGCTTAATGTAGCTGTGGTAAATTTAAAAGCGCTTCCATGCCAGCAGTTGGGGAAGTTCTCATGGCCCCTGTTATGCTCAAGCACGTCAGCCTTTGTAGTTTGATTGGGTTATAGTTTAATATCTTCCCTCCTCTGGTAATATTTACTCAGGTGTTTGTGCTGCTTAGGCATCAGTGCTGAGCCCGTCCATATGTTTGGCGATTTCACATTCCTCCCAACAGAGTCTGGAAGTTACATTCGAATATATTCGAAGGTTAGTAAGATGATAATTCTATGTGGATTCCTACTAGCCCTGTTAGAATTCCTGCGAAGATTCTACAGTTATTTTAATTTGATTCCAAATTTACAACCTTTCAATGGGTTTAGGTTAAAACTACCTGCATATCAATGGTTTTGATTGCTGTAAACCCGGTAGATTGTCCAATAAGATCTTATTTGTATTTCTTCTACTTCCTGAATAAGAGAGGGGAAATTATTCTCTCTTAGGCCTCAAAATAGATCTGGATATGAGAGTACTTACTTACTAATAATATGCTGAGAAAAGCTAGCTAGCAGTTTCCAACGACAAATGTCACATCGATTTCACAAATATTTGTGTTTTGATTCCAAATATTGAAGACCTGATTGAGGAAGTATACCCTGAAATTAGCAATGCTACAACAAACTCGTTGTACTGATTTAAAGGGCGAGCATAATTATCAGCTACCATGTAGGTACATACAGTTAAATTTTTACTATAATACTTTCAAAATGTAATCCGGAAGCACAATCCTTATATTCGATAGACGCAGTAGTACCTACCTACGAGGCAGTACATTACCCTATATAATTTTTAAATTATCTCATCCCTCCCGGAATGCTGCAGCATAAAATAACTATTAATATAAGAGTTCTTGTAATATTACTACGTAATTTAAACCCCAAGCATTATCCAATGGAACTAGGCTGCAAATTAACACGATGTACGGAATGAAGAAGTGGGGCCAACATCAATCTGTTAACCAGCTCTCATCAATTTTGAAGGAATCAACTGATTTGCTGACGTAACCGGGATCTTGACAGCGGTTTCTTTGGGGAAAAAACTAAGATTGTGTTGGTGATATTCTAAAAAACTCAACATAATTCCCACTTATGTTACTTCAGGTAGTAGTCTGGTCAAATACTCATTTTTTTTAGATATTTTTTAGGATTTTTTTTTTTTTAAGAAAATAAAATGCAAGTGCTCTAATGGGAAATTTCTTTTGAAAAATAACAAAATGGCGGACTTTTGAAAAAAAATATATGTTTTGCGGATGGAAATCAGACTGTAGTATGGAAAGTTAGGGCTGAAAAAAACGAAAGTAATATAGCAGCTGCCAGAATGACAAGCTTACAGAATAATAATCAGTTTAACTTTTTCGTTTCAGATGTCCTGAAGAGCTAAAAATCCTGTTGACAAGCCATCTATCTTTTTTTTAGGACGCATACTTTAGTACCACACTACTACAAAAAAATATGTAAAACAAAAATTGTTTTTGTATACTATTTGATGTCGATAATAACATACTATAAAATCAAAACGATTAAGTTTATTTCCCTAAAAAAATGTCTATAAAAAATGAATATTTGACCACACTACTACCTTCATTGCTGTCTGAAGAACAACTAATTGGACTAGCGAAAGAATACGTGGAAAGTGAGCGGGCAGAATTCTGTTGGCGAATCCCCGAAGGCATGGCAGCCGAAGGTGCTCTCACAAATTTGCTTCGGATGGCCAAATTTTGTAATCTATCATTGGCTGATCAAAGCGCTTGGAACGCATTTGAGTGAATGTGCAATTTCGACCTGCTGCGATGCTGGAAAAAGTGTTTTGATTCGAAGAGTCTTAATAATCTTCCATTTCGAACTCAAGGACAAACACTTAATGTGACCGGTTTGGAACTTAGATCTCATTGTTTTACAAATAGCCATGTTTTGGCTCCTATTTGGAAAAGCTGCAAATATTTTAAACATTAAACATAGAAATTTAATAAAAAGTTAATTTTATGTATGATTTATTAGATTTCATTGAAATGTGCAATCTGTTCATCCATTTGGACCATCGTTTCAAAATCTTCATGTTACGATTAACCTGAGTGAAACAAGGTGCCAGTTGTTAGTTATTAAAAAATTCTAGTTGTTAAAGTGCTAAAAAAATTGGTTATTCATTAATGCTGCATACCACACAAAGGTATTTCAGTAAGAATGATTAAACAAAGCAACAAGTGCCACAAATAACAACAATTAATGAAGAATAATAAAACCAGAAAGAAATCTGCTTTGGGAAATTAAAGTGCATGAGTTGTAGCTGAGTTATTTTCTACGCAGCTCCTGAATTGGTTAATGCCCCTAAATGACTTTCGTTAAGTATTCTTGCAATAATTTCCCCTACACCGAGTTGCTATTATGGCACCAATTTTCACTAAGTGCACCTGTTTGTGGCTGATTTATGGCCATAGTCATTTAAATTAAATAAAATGACTTTGTTGGCAGTAAATAAAACAAATATTCACCGTAATAATTACCAGTACGGGACGAAAAGAAACAAAAGGAAAGTAGAGAGAGGAATACAGGCGGAGTAGAATTCTTAATAACGTCACACTACAAAAAATGAGAATTTTTTAATTTGGACTGAAAAGTGACCCCATTAGCCGCAAAATGCATTTTTGTGGAACAAAGGTTTTGTGGGTCACAGATTCCAAATTGTGATAATAGATAGTATATTTTTGAATATTATTTCCAATGCATTATGTGGAATACGAGTATTTTAACCATATCCTTCTTTCGGATTAATTTTGCCCTTAATACCGTTTAAGAAAAGTCCAAAAACTCCTTATGAATAGAACACTATGGGACTAAAATGTGCTAGGAAAGTATTTGACGGAAAATTTGGGTGAGAGTTTCCAAAAACACAAAAACCGTCGGCTCGCAATTGATAGAAAGACTGCCATCATAAAAATGTTTCTGATGGCGCCATCTTTTTAATGAGTCAATATGTTTGAAGCTACATCCCTAGCTGAATTCCAGTGAAAGCTTGGTAACATTCGGTTCAGTGGAAGCGAAGTTATTGCGTCTAAAGTGTCGGTATGTTTGTGTCATCGGTACAAAAATGAGCTTCGAACAAAGAGCTAACATCAAATTTTTGGTTTCAAAATCGGTAAAGCGTTTACCCAAACATTTGAATTGATGAAACAAGTTTATGGCGATGATTGTCTATCTCGAGCCAGAGTTCATGAGGGGTTTACACGTTTCAGAGATGGTTGTGAGGACATAAATGACAATGAACATGCGGGCCGCGCAAAATCAGTAATCACCGAAAACTCCATCGAAATTATTCCTAAATTTATCAAAAATGAACCGAAATCGTCGTTGAAATTCATGGAATCGGAGTTATCGCAAACATGATTTATCGCAAAACATCGATTTATCGCATTTTAACTGGTCATTTGGGCTTATGAAAGGTCTGTGCATGTTTCATTCCGCATAAGTTAACTGAAACGTGTTGTTTCCAACATGAACCTAAAACTAAGCATTAAAGTGCTGAATAGAAGGCCCCAGACGATCCACCACCCAAACAATCGCGTTTGAAGATCTCAAAAATCAAGTCGAAGCTCATTTGTGTTTACTATTCTAAGGGAATCGTCCACAAGGGGTTCGTGCAAATGGGCCAAACCGTCAATGCAATTTTCTATCTTGGTGTTTTGAAGCGTTTATTTCATCGCATTCGTCGAGTTCGCCCTGGATACCGCGAAGGAGAAGGATGTCGGTTATTGCATGGTAAAGCACCATCTCATTGGTCCACTCTTGTGACTGATTTTTTGACTAGAAATCGCAATTTAACCAATAATCACTCACTGTCTTATATGACTCCCTGTGACTTCTACCTATTCGGAAAATTGCATTTGGCCATAAAAGGAAACGTTTTGCGTCCGCAGAGGCCATTCAAAAGGCTTTTACCGACATCCTGAAGGGCATTCCGGTCAATGACGGGAAACACTCTTTCAAAAAGCTTTCAGATAGGGCAAAACAGTGTATTGAGGCCAGAGGGGACAATTTTGAATAAATAAACTCAAAGTAATCAGAAAGCTCATGTCGTTTCTATTTTAGCTCAGTCTTCTTTATTTTGGACTTCACCCTGTACAGTTGCTCTAATAACCATTTTCTTCCATACAAATTATTGCCTCTAATCAAGTAAAACAAACTGTAGGATATTTCAAATACTGTGAAAATTAACCTCATCGGATAGATAAGCTTTAGAATGCGAAAAACCCCTTGCAACTAGGAGCACTCTGTGTGAAGTTATTGTATTACATACAGTACCTGGCCATTGAATTATGACCGATAGTAAAAATTACATATTTATGGCTTTGAGAGCGAATAAAAAGCAAACGGTTTTAAAGCATTTAAAAAAGTTTACATATTTGTTTGTATTAAAAGCTTCTTGACATTTTTGCATTAAAAATTATTTATTTTAAACTAATATTTCGTGGCTCCTCCCCTTGCTGTTAAGACGGCCGCAATTCGTTGAGGCATACTGGCTATGCACCGTGATATCTTCGCCTTAAGATTTTGGTCATTATACCACACATCTTCGATGTTTTCCTTAAGCTGTTGTATTGTGGTATTACTCCGCTGGTATACTGCCGATTTGAGGTATGCCCAACAATTTTCGATGGGGTTAAGGTCCGGTGAATTGCCAGGCCATGGCAAAACCATTATTTCCATTGAATTCAGACAATTCATGCCCATCCTGGATGTGTGACATGGAGCTCCATCTTGCATAAAGGTGTATTCATCTCTCGGACACTTCAGAGTTTCTAAATATGGCCTCAAAACGTTTTCCAGCATCTCCACATACTAGACTGAGCGCATTGTTCCCTCAACAAAATATAGCGGACTTGGTCCCGCTGAGGTTATACAGCCCCAAACCATAACACTGGAGGGGTGTTTGACCCTTGGAAGCACACAATCATCCGAATATCGTTCTCCGGCTCCTCTGCGAACAAAATTTGCTGTTTTTGTGACATTGTGGCATTCATCGCTGAAGATGATCTGTAAGAAGAAAAACACAACCACACAAAAGTGTGAATATTCACATCTTCTTACTACTGCTATTTGAGAAAGGAAAAACATGTTTTTTTCAAACTTACTTTTTTCCAATATTCCACGTCGAAGCCTTTGTGAAGTTGTGCCCAAAGTTTCCGCCGATTTCGCATGCAGGGTGTCAGTTTTGGCTTTTTTGCTGGTCGTCTGCAAAAAAGTCCATTTTCGTATTAGCGTCGTCGTAACGTGCTTTTCGAATTATTTACTCCAGATTCCTGAACCTCTCTTAAAATCATCCGACTTGAAGCATTTCTGTTCCAGGGAACTGTTTGGACGATTTTGCGATCCTGCCTGGTTGAGGTGGTGCGTTCTCGGCGGCAATTTTGGCGATTGTTTGAAGTTACCGCTAAAACGTTTTTGGTATTTTTCAACTTTTTGGCAACATTTACCACAGACGCCTTGGATATTCCAACGTTTCTTGCTATGTCTGCATAGCTCAGGTTCTTGGCTATCAAAACAACTGCAATTTGTTGCTTTTGTCCCGAAGTAAAATCCGACTTTCGGCCCATTTTCTAAAAAAAACTGGTTAAATTAAAGAAAAAGGTCAATCCACGTGACAAATTCAAAAGATATGTATATTTTGTACTTACTGTTGCTATATTTTAGATATATGAATATTCACTATTAAATTCTTTCACTTTTCAGCCGATCTCAATTTTGCTCCTCACACAAGATGGAATCAATTCGCACTGGCACTTGCACACTTAACTTTTCACTTATAAGCAAAAAAACTGATCCTTTTCAAATCGTCGCATGCCAATTGACCGGAAATTTTTAAAAATATCTAAGAACAGGCTAAAAACCCCTTAATACCCTTTTTTATTTGGAAAAACCCAAATTAGATTTTACCTGATATTTGAAGTTTTCAGAAAAAATGCCTTCGGTCATAATTCAATGGCCAGGCACTGTAACTGCAGTTATTTTCTTGTGATGTTCACCGTTTTGTTATCTGCAGCTTAGAGGCGTATAAGGGATTTAGTGAAAGTTCCACGTTCAGCAGACAAGCCTACTATCCAGATGGATGTTCTTGTTTTGGAGCCTATACATTACACCTGCCGTTAGGTTATGCAAGCAAATCCCCTACCTCCCTTATTTACCCAAATTTCATATAATACCTATTGTTCTGCTCTAAATTGAATGAGTAAATACTTCTATGATAGGCAGCAAGTTATCAATTTATAATTTTCATCCATTCATACAATATTAACAGCCTTCACAACACTCGATCAAAATTTAGATTATTTTATATACGCACGTACATGTGTATATATCTATATGTATGTGTACAGACATACACATTAACAATGAATGTGCATGCTAACAACAGCTAAGCTGAGTCTGTGGGAAAACTTTGTGCAAATCAGAGTATCTTTGCCTGTATAATGTATGTAATTTCGATTAATGTGAAATTTTGTTTGTTCCCATCTTTATCAGTCTAGCTGTCTATCTATTTGTCTAACTATAGCGGTTTGTAAAATTCATCGTCTGCTTCTGTGTTCACCCGCATTTTCGTATTTTCAGGCGATTTCTTGCATTCCCGTTTATATGGCTTTGCCGCGCTCTCCACTCTCCCTCTCTCAACCAACCAGCAACTCCTTCCTCAGCTGGCAGCCAGCTTAATTAATATTTAATGATTTTACGAATTTAGCACACATTGCATCATTATCGCCACCATCACCAACTTCATTATCAGCGACATTATGATAATTTTCATTAGTGTTCACTTATACAAACACACCCATATAGTATATAAAAGGTATTTCTTATGTCGGAGACATTATCGTTTGCATAGCATCTGCAACTTTCGCGGCATAAAAAACATTTGGAATATTCATTTTTTGTCTACTCCGTCGAACTGTGCCCGCGTTTCCGGCGCACGACAAAGGTTTGCAGCTGTAGGTTATGTTTTCTCTCATGCATTCAGTGCTGCTGCTATTCTGCTGTAGTGTCAGTATGTGTGTGTGTTATTTTTTTCTACCATTCCATTCGCCAGCAGCTGATGTTAATGACGCTGACTTATGCATGCCACCGTGTGTGGTTAACTATGCGACATTTTGTTTTGCCAATGCGAGAGTGTACATAACTGCGGGTGAATATGAGTAAGTGATGAGAAAAAGAGAGCAAATGCGTGGAGGTGTGTGTGAATTGAAGTACTCGTACGAACATGCCAAGCAGAGTTATTCATTACTGTAACAAATTAAATGAAGATCAAATAAACGTTGAAATTATAAAATTGACGATTTATTTTTTATAAATAAAGTATTTATATTTTTTCAACTACTCTGATTTTTTTAATTTGTATTGTATTTTTTTTTTAACAAATTTTAAGCGCTTACATGAAGAGGATTTCATTCAAGGTGCTGGGTGCTAGAGCAGCTGATTTTGCGATTACATCCTTGATTGTCAAAAGTGTCTCTTTTTTCGTTGCTGCTTCGTTTGTTTGATTACATTTTCATGGAAATTTTAATTAATTAAGAATTTAATTTAAGTTAGTTAAGGGGTTACATGGGTTTCGTCGGGTGAAAAAAGGCCTAACAATATTGAAATGTTTTTTCTATGCAAAAAATTATTTATTTAATTCAAACTTTTTTCTGTTCTATAGATACATATTTAAAGAATTATTTCTGAAATTTTCAAAAAAAAAAATTAGAACTCCTCCATTGTGACGCCATTCCCGGTGACCCCTCGAAAAAAGGTGTGTCCGCGTTGTCAGCATAACTCCTGACAGGATCATTAAAAATGAAAAAGCAAAAATAAGTGTTTTAGTTAAGACCATAAACTCGTGCTTGAACGAAGGAAAGAAAAAAAGTAAAAATTGAAATGAAAATTTTAGTCAAATTTGCTTGACGTTTTATTTTTTTTAAATAGTTGTAATTGGAAAAAAAACAAAATCCTTCGTCCAAGCACGAGTGAATCACCAAGATCGGTAGAATAGTTTTCGAGAACATTTGACAACCGACTTTGAAAACACGGTTCCGAGAAAGCCGCCTTTAAAGTTTTGAGTAACAGTAAAAGTGACGTGGAGCGCACACCTTCCAAAGGCTGTATCTCCGAAACTATTATTCGGATTGACTTGAAAATTTAGGATAATCCTCTTGAGATATTGTAGAAATTAATAAGCTAAAAAAATCGATTTTTTGAAACCCATGTAACCCCTTAAGGATTAAGAAATTAAGAATCAATTTAACAAAAATAAATTCATGTAATTGTTACTGTTGCTCAAGTAATATAGCCTTTAATAGATTAACTTTGGCGAGAAGATTTAAAAATTAACATTTTTCACGATGTATGGCAATGGGAAGCGATCGCAGAGAGTGAGATAGAAAGCTAACACTTTACTATTAAATGTTGCACGGCATTTTTTTAATAGCTTCACTAAGGTATGCTAGTTTAGACTGTTCAATGTTGCATGGAAGTTTTTTAAAAGTCCCACTAAGGCATTCTAGTTTAGACTACTTTTTAAGCCGATGGTTAGATCAAAAATAGCTGCGAAAAATATCACAAATAATTGTATATCTCCCAATCACGCCGTGTTCGATTGAAATACGTTGATAAAAAACCCACTCTACGGGTTAACAAGCAGTTAAATTAGATTAAGATTTATCATTTTACTAGTACTTACTTCTTACCCTGTTCTGGCTTTTTCAGCTTTTAACTTAAACCTAATATATTTCTATTACAGCTAACTACTTGAGCTTCCCGGTAGCTTCCTAAAATTTCATTTTCTATCAAAGGTTTTAAAAAAGGTTTTCAATGAAGGGTTAAACAAAAAATACCAACAAAATATATTACTAAACATATAAAATTTAAAAGCTGCGTCAAAATTGTTTTAAATTTGTATTCTGGAGGTATAGAACACAAAACAATTTTTTTTATACTGGTATAATTTTTTTTTTTATTAGTAATTTACAATTTTAAGTTTATAGTTCTTAATTAAAAATTCTTTTGTGGTAAAATATCAAGACGTATACAACAAATACGAGTAAGAGCTCGGCCAATCACTCAGTAAAGTACCAATTTATTAATACTTCTTCATCTCATTCCATTCAAAATTTTAAATTCATAGTCATATATGTAAGTCATAAGTTACAATTGTTAATTCATAATTCGTAATTTATTATTCAGTTTATAAGTCAAAATTTGTAATTAGTGATTTTTAGTTCGTAATTCTTAATTTATGTCTCACAGACGAGTAAAAATTCATACATTAAAAGTCATAATTTATAATCTGTAACTCACGGTTTTTAATTCATGTATCAAAACTTCTAATTCATAATTCATAATTTAAAAATCATAATTCGTAATTGGTAGTTTATATGTAATTCGTAATTTATAATTTGTAATTATTTATTTTTCTATACTATAAAGGTGAATGTCTGTACGTTGTCCGCGCATCACTACGAAACGACAACACCAAATGACGTAAACATTTTTATACATTCATATTTTCACCCACTGAAGGTTATAGGCATGTTTTTATGATGGAACTCCCTTCCCACAGCGCCCAGGACGCACCACCACTCTCATTCGTCACTAATAATCGAATATTTGCTTAAATTTAACCTAAAAAATCTTAGTTTTTCTTATTTCCCACTATTTATAGCACACTCTAGACTTCATAATCCACATAAGCTGTTCAACTATGACCCAAATGCAAAGTTCAAAAACGGTTTGAGATAGAAAATTAATAAAAATAATTTAGCTTGATATTTTTCTGATTGGTTGTTTTGATTTTATTCAACGAGGCATAGCAACGGATACCGGGTATTCTAATATTATGGTTATTAATAAAAAATTATTTTCTATGAAGTTATTATTTGTAATTCTTTTATATACATATCCTAAATCCCTCAAAACTACTCCTACGCGAGCGGGGCCGAGGGTTAAAGCTAGTAGCTCATAATTTAAAAACCTTAACTCGTGATTTATAGCTTACAATTTTTAAGACATAATTCATAACTCATATATTGAAAGTCGTAATTTATAAACTATAACTTAAAACTTTTAATTCATATAACAAAATTTGTAATTCATAATTTACAAATAATTACTCGAAATTGGTAATTTATAATTCATAATTTTGAATTTATTTTTCATAATTTATAATTCATAATATTTAACTCATGATTCAAAATTCTTTTGATTTATAGCTCGTAACTTATAATGCATAATTCGTCATTTACCATATTATTCCTGATTCTTGTACCTCATAGTTTATAATTTATAACTCAAAATTTCTAATTCATTTACGAAAATTCGTAATTCATAATTCATAAGTCACAATTTATAATTGAAAATTAATACCTCGAAAGAGGTTAATTCATAATTCACTATTTTTAAATAGTAACTCATGGTTTTGAATTCAACATTTATTGTATTACATAAAATTTATAACTCAAAATTTGTTATTCGTAATTCATAAATCATACTTCAAAATTCATAATTCAAAGTTCATATTTTACTATCTTTCGTAAGGGGTTTCTCTGCACCAGCTTAATTACTTACATATTTCACAAGCACCCTGGGCGTATACATAACTATTTTTAGTGAATAGCCGTACCACATGCAGATATTATGTGCAATTTGTGTTCTAATTAGTTTTTTTCGCTGCTCCCACTGCAACAGTAACAGATGCTGGTGCCACTTCGTAGTTGAGCTTGGAAAATTAAATGTCATAAGAAATTTACAACAAACATAAAGAAATGTACGTACGCGTACTTACTCATTTAAATCACATACATATATTACTGGTATATACGCGTATATGTAAGTATGAGTATACATATTTACTTACGCACCACACCCATACAACTGTACAAATATGAGTCGGTACTTCTCTTTGCTATAGTAAATATACCAGCACGTGCTGCTGCTGCTCTGGCAAATGTTCTTTGCTGCGACATGAGAAAAATATCAAATAAATGCATGCACCTGAGCAGCAAATCACACAAACGAGTGCTAGGAAGGTGAGCCGAGATGAAGAATTGAGTAAAGGGAAATTATAGTGGTAGTTGGAAAAATGAATGAAGGAAGCAGCCGGAAAGCTTTGGCTGCCTGTGACATTTGTAATTCATTCTCTTGTATTGTGCATGAAGTAGTAGAGCTCCAAAGTAAGGCAGCGAATGAGAGAAATGTTTGGTGGTTAAATAAAAAGCGAATTATTACTCACATACACACATACACACGTATATAATTAGAAATTGTAGTGTAATTTTCTGCGATTGTGTCTGAGTGCGACAGGTAAATTTAAAGTAAAATTGGTGTTGTTTGCAATTTGTGACCATTCGTGTGTGTACGGGCAGTGAGTAGTTAGCAGAACGGCGCTACAGGTGAGGTGCAAGGTTAGTATAGCCACAACTCTTACCCATGTAACTGCAATGTCCGCTTTTCGGTAGCAAAGAGCTTAGATTCATTTTCCATTTACGTTCAAATAAGCAACGCAACATATATTTAGGGCATTATAGTGTTTTTTTTTTCTTTTCCCCTTTTTTCTAGTGGTCACGTGCTTTTGCACTTTTTACTTAATATACTTCATATTTTATGAAATTCACGTTTATCGTACGTTTTCGTTAGAAATGCCAACTGGGCGTACACTTAATTTCCTGTTAAAGTAAGATTTTTAGGAAAGCAGACTTGTTGCGATTTTTAAACAGACTATCATCATATCAGTTACATTTTACGTCACACCTTCAGCACGTGCCTTGCTCCATGGCAGCCTGCCATACCTTAGGCATAACTAAATATGTAGCTGTGTATGTGCGTATTCTTTTTGGTATGCCGACCAAAGTGTTTGCCGACACTTTTGCACGTGTTGACGCTTAAAATGGCAAAGCGTTTAAATATGCGTCACTCGAATTACTGCGAGACCAATTTATATTAGACTAAGGGCAGATAGAAAAACAGCTACATACGTACTCATTTATGTATGGGTGTATAAAATACGATTTTAGCAAAGTCACTTTGCGCTACACAAGTTGTAAGAAAAATTGGAAAAAGTATGTGAAAAGTGATATAGAATATATGCACTCATACATATGTGGGCTCGATGATGAGTACGAAATTCTTTACAATAAAACTTTTTTGAAGTATCTTCTCTTACAAACACATAAATATACAAAACAAAGAGAAGCGCTGAACTCTTGATACGTAATTCATTTTTATGACCATGACTCGTGCCACATTGGAAGCGACTAATTAACTTTATGTCAATGAGTCAGTGTTGTTTTACAATGAGGTGACAAAATTAATAAGAAATCTTGCTAAGCGTTGAGTTCGCTTAAACAAGCACATAATTAGTTTTGATAGCAACCATTGCGTAAACCGAAAATGAGTGGGAAGGTGCGGGTAGTCATAGTAAGAATCATATGTGCCGCAAAGCGTTGCCACTAAAATTGGAAGTAGTTAACTGTGTCGAAACTGCTAGCCTCATTATTATACTTAAAAACGGTTTCCATTACGCAAGTTGATGCTACAAGCTCCTGAATTTAAGGCGTCTTGGAGGGTTTCCTTATTTTCTTCTTGATTTTATTTTTTCTTAGCACTGCGATATGGGTACAAGTACTGTTGGCTTTCTGGATGTTGATAAAACTAAGAACATTTTCAATTAAAAAAAAATTAATTTATTAAATAAAGTAGGAAATGCCTTTACAATAAAAATGAAATTCGTAACGTTGCCCGAGATTCAGAAAATGAGGAGTCAATATGCTACTTCAAACGTACAACCTTGTTGTCCAAATTTCAGTCAAATGGGTTCATTAACCGTTCAAACAGACAGAAACCAGTCAGCCATGAAAAAAATATCAACTATGAATAAAATTTGGTATCGCTTTATGATTAGGTTACCAATTCAATAAGTAAAAACGTCATTGATAATTATGGAAGTATCCTAAGGTTCTGGGCGCCGACCAAGTCGTTCAGGCTCAATCCGTTAGCGTATGTTTTATAGGTAGTTAGGTGGGTCAAATGGTTGAAGTGCCAAACATCAGAACATTCAGAGCAACGAAATGGCTGATGAGCTTGATGTCTTGGACACTTGTTGCCTTAGCATTAGGTAGGTGGGTGGGAGAAATGGTTGAAGTGCCAGTCTGACACTCGCCAAGTAGCACAAAATTGCCAATTTGATACCATTATGAGACCTCCAACGAGCAAATATCTACAGCCAAGAAGAGCTACTGATGCAATGGAGAAGGGTGATGGAATTTAGGATCGCGCACTGGCCTAGTTTGGTGAGTAGCTCTTCAGAAGTGCTAAAACACCACTAAACCAGAGAGAGTGCAGGGAACTGTACGTGTGGGCACCACTGGTGCTTGTAGAACATGTCCCACTGCTTCGCTCAACGTTATTCTTCACTTACTTCCTGTAGATCTTCAGGTTAAATCCATTGCTGCTCAGAGCGCTATTAGATTGAAGGAGCTTGGCCTCTGGAGAAAATTTCCTGTAAGACATAGTAGCATTTTGAAGCAGATCTCCCCTTCCTTCTCTGTTCTTCGCAGGAACAGGAATTTGAGGATTGTACTAGGGCTATCTTTCCGAGCAGGCAAGACTGGAAGGAGGGGAAAGTCAGCACGGATATAGGTACCTCCATCTACACTGACGGATCCGAGATGGAATCTGGAGTGGGAGCGGGGTTTTTTTCTAAATTAGCCAGCATTTCGGTCTCCTTTAAACTGCCGGAAACGAGTAGCGTTTTTCAAGCAAAGGTCTTCGTGATCCTGCATGCATGCAAAATACTTCAAGATCGCTGTTGGGAGGGAGACATTAATATTTTTTCCCATAGTCAAGCTGCGATCGAGGCCCTGTCGTCGCCGTATTGCAGCTCTCTTCTGGTGAACTCCTGTAAGGAGGAACTCAAACATCTCGATCGAGCAGGAAACATCTCCCTTATCTGTGTTCCTCGGCACAGGAATATAGAGGGAAATGAAATTGCCGACAAGCTTGCCAGGAAGGAGTCCACAGAACCGGTTTCAGCTGTCCCCCTCTCAGACATCAGTGTCTCTTTGTCCGTTCTTAAAGGGAAACTACATAATACCTTTCTAAAAAAAAGAGCAAGATATTTGCAGGTCTGTCTCATCGTGTGTTATTTCGAAAACATTATGGCCCCAATACGATAGAAACAGAATCCCCCACCATTCAATTTCCAAACTCATTGCGGTGTTCACTGGTCACTGGGTGATCGGTACTCATGCGGAGAAGCTTGGAATTCCGAATAATCCCTATTACAGAAGCTGTGGGGATCGTACAGAGAAAGAGACTGCAAATGTTCGGCTCTGGCGGCGAGGCGCTTGAGATTTCTTAGCGTGCCCTTTCGGGATGACTTGAAGAAATTCTCCAGCCTAGATCCCTTTTCTCTCCTCCACTACATCAACAGCACTGGATGGCTGTAGAAGATTTTCTCTTCCCAAAAATTGTCCACATTATGGTATCAGAACGGCACGTAAGTGCTACTTGAAGTGTGCCTGTGTCATGTACCTACTGGCCTAGGAAGAAAGGAGCACCCTTAACCGTCTAGTTGCCAAACGGAGATATTTACAGGCAAAGTGCTCAATAGTTTCCTTCCCAACAACAATAGGGATTAAATGGTAAACCTCTTTCTGCGTTGTGCCGATCCTCAAAGGACTAGTAAACACAGCTATGAGTTCGGAAATTGAGTGGCGTAATGTCCCAGAACTTTCTGCGCCCTGCTTCTACTGTACTAGGGCCAAAGTATATTCGAAATAGTGCACGAATATATGAAGCTTCATCTCTCCTGTGCTTTTTTTGAGAAATAAGTTGTGCAATTTTCTTTAACACTCAGGGGGATGTCGACGTCCGGGTAGGAGACCTCTGAGACCAATTCATCACCAATTTCATTTCCCCCTATTTTCCTATGTCTTTGACCCCAGATCAGAGAAATTTTGCCTGCGCCCCCAAGAGATTTGATTTCCTACTTACAGGAGTTGACCAGTTTAGATCTGCACCATGGCGTCGTCAGTGTCTTCATCGTAGCTTGACTATCGAAAGAAATGTTAATATCTCCTTCGCTCCCGCGATCCCTAAACATTTTGCATACCTGCAGTAGCTCCGCTAACTGGATCATATCATCCGAATGGCTACAAGGGCTCCGGCTCTGAAATTAATTCACCCGGTACAAGTTGGGGATAGCATAAGAAGAGGAAGATCTTATTTACATTAGAAAGACCAGATAAAGAAGTACTTGGCTTCAATTGGACACTACCACCTTTTCACATGCTCCATCAAACCCACTCATCTAATACCCCTCTCCCTCTGGGCCCAACCTGTCGAAACAGCAAGTTTCCTGGGCCTACCGTTAGATTAGCTAGGCGAAGACGACCGGTAATTACACTACACTGACAGGGCAAAGTTCCTGCTACAAAAACAACAACAACAGATCACGCTCAAACTCTGCGACACTGTAAAGGACAGTTGTACCAACATTCCAGCAAAAAAATTTAGACATAGGTGGAACGAGCACTTTTTAAATGAACAATTCCCGTTATTTTTTTGATTTAATGTCGCGGGCAGATACAGAATCTTGAAAGCTTGAGCTTAACAAAATATTTGTGCGTCTTGCATTTTATCTACTGAAAATCAACACACATTTTTTCGTTGCCTACTTAAAGAATTCCATTGATTGTCTTAATGATTTGTTTAGTTCTCCGTTCGACAGAAAAGACATTGTTAGGTAGAGTTAATATTAGATTGTCCACTGTTTAGCTAACTCAGCATTACAACTCCTGCATGGTCGAACCCCTAAGCTTAATTTCAGTTTAATCTATCAAATAAGTTTACTCTATTCTCACTTCCAACTCAGATGCTTCACTAGTATGCAAATTTTTCTCACTGTCATCAACTACTGATGCACATCGAAAATGTCCCCTTTGGTCTAGTATGCATACCGGGGCCATCACTGGTTTATACTGCTTCTTAAAATGGAACCAGCATTAGTGCAATACAAATATGAATATAAAAAATAGAGACTAAAGTATCAACTATGAAGAAAATTGAGTTGCGCTTTCTGATTAAGTTCACCGCTTAGTGCTACACCTCAACGATTTCTAATCAGTTACAATCTTCTGAAAAGTAAATGATTGCAAAGAGATAAAATTATACTTCATAAAGCACTTAAGAGCATTCGTTTTGTAGAAATTTTGTATACTACATCATCTACTTCTAGATATTTAAATTTAATTTTGTATAGTATTTTCTCAAAGCAGCACGTCAAGACACTGGTATATGCTAAAAAACATGTTCTTGGGTTAGCTTTGTCTTGACTAAGAGTCGTAATATGCTGTAAAAGCTTCATCGGATCTATGAGCGACTCTGTAAGGTGAAAAGTTCAAAACGGGGTACACATAAATGCACATTAGGATACATTACTCCCTTACAAAAAACATCGGTACGGCTTTGGTATCGGAGTTATGAAATTTAATATAAATATTCTAGGACTCCGGTTAAAACATGTAGGAAAAAATTTTTTTTTTTTTCTACACAGCTTTTAAACTTAAACTTTTCCGTAGTTTTATTTACAGAAACTCGTTTTTTGGATGTAGTTTTAAGTCGATTCAGCTCTTCATACACGGTAGGCAGGAAGCATCGATAGGTTGCACAAAAATGTCGACAAAAACTGCAAGCTGGGTTGTATTTGTTGATGATTATAGGTGCAAAATCCGTTGGAATTGAAATCCTACCTGCTCCTTTTCAAAAGTTATTCATATTTTTATATTCCAGACTGGGACAATTTGGAATAAATATCAAAAGTTATTTTCTAAATAGATATGTAAAAGTATTGTATACTCAATACATGGTATACATACGTATATTAATATTATGTAGCTATATTATATATAATAGGACTATCAATAAGTTCGTGCGGTTTTACAACAGATGGCGTAACTTGATTATTATTCCATCGATCCACATTTCCAAACATTCATTGGAGAGCTACTGTCGTAAGGCACAAACGTCAGTATAAGTTTTTTATTTGAAGCGTAAACAACAATATTTTTACCACACTTGAAAATGTCGAATTTCGTGCCAAATAATGTGTTTTTGCGGGGAATTCTTCTTCATTATTTTAATATGAAGAAAAAAGCAGCCGAAAGTCATCGTATCTTGGTGGAAGTTTATGGTGAGCATGCTCTATCTGAGCGAACGTGCCAGAAGTGGTTTGCACGCTTTAAAAGTGGTGATTTTGGCTTGGAAAACGAAGAACGCGAGGGTGCGCCGCCAAAGTTCATGGATACCGAATTGGAGGAATTGCTCGATCAAGATCCGACTCAAACGCAAGAAGAGGTTGCAAAAACTTTGGGAGTTGATCAATCAACCATTTCCAAACGTTTAAAAGCCATGGGAATGATCCGAAAGGTAGGCCATTGGGTGCCGTATGAATTGAAGCCAAGAGACGTTGAACGCCGTTTTATGGCATGCGAACAACTGCTTCAACGGCACAAAAGAAAGGGTTTTTTGCATCGAATTGTGACTGGCGATGAAAAGTGGGTCCATTACGACAATCCAAAACGTCGGGCAACGTATGGATACCCTGGCCATGCTTCAACATCGACGTCGGCGCAGAATATTCATGGCCTGAAGGTTATGCTGTGTATCTGGTGGGACCAGCTGGGTGTTGTGTATTATGAGCTACTGAAACCGAATGAAACGATTACGGGGGATGTCTACCGACGACAATTGATGCGTTTGAGCCGAGCACTGCGAGAAAAACGGCCGCAATACGCCGATAGACACGACAAAGTTATTTTGCAACATGACAATGCTCGGCCACATGTTGCACAAGTGGTCAAAACATACTTAGAAACGCTCAAATGGGATGTCCTACCCCACCCGCCGTATAGTCCAGACCTTGCGCCATCCGATTACTATCTCTTCCGATCGATGCAACATGGCCTGGCTGACCAGCACTTCCGTAATTACGATGAAGTCAAAAAATGGATCGATTCGTGGATTGCGGCAAAACCGACCGAATTTTTCACAAAGGGAATCCGTGAATTGCCAGAAAGATGGGAAAAAGTAGTAGTAAGCGATGGACAATATTTTGAATATTAAATTTGTAACCATTTTACGTCAATAAAGTTTCAAATTTCGAAAAAAACCGCACGAACTTATTCATAGTCCTATTAATAGTTACGATAAATGCCGCTAGGTGGCAGAGGGCAGTCGAGTGCTTCCCGCAATAAAAAAGTACAGTTTAAACTATTAATATTAGTGTTTTCTGGCAAAAGTATTTTCTAGTTTTAGAAATTCTTATATGAGAAGATTAATTAATAATTAATAGTCAGCTGAATAGTCGGGTGAATAGTCAGCATCGGCTTTATAAATGCGATCATGAAGAAAATCGCACAAAAGTATGCGCTCTTTGTGGGAAAAAAATTATTTTCCAAAATAAACCTTCCCATCATTTCTTGCTATCTGAAAAACATATTGCAGTTATAAAAAAGCACATTAATGGTGAATTTAATATTTATAATAGTAAATTCCCAAAAAGTTTATGTAGCTATTGCCGACTAACTATAAATGAATATGGAAATGATATTTTCAAAAGACCTTGTCCAACTATGCATAATTACGAGGATCTTAAATTATCAAAAGAAACAAGAACGATGGGTTGTAATTGTTACATTTGTCTAACAGTACGAGTTACGAGTCATAAAAAACAAAAAAAAAGGTAGAGGTCAAATTAGGGATTTCTCTACAAATATTCACGTAAACAAGTGTTTTGATGATACTTCGCAACAAAAAGATTTACTTTCTAAAAATGAGGCAAAGGCAACTAAACCGAGAACTTCTACTGAGTTATGTAACAGTTGTTTTCAACAAATAGGTAAAGGCATATCACATTCTTGCAGAGGTCCTTCTACTTCTAATGCTCGTAAGAATGTTTTGAATATAGTACAAAAGTTACCCGAGAAACAGCAGAACCAAATAATAACTAAAATTTTGAAAAAAAAAAATATCCAACAATGATAACGAAGATAAAGATGAGCTCGTGTTAAATACTCTGGGATCGAAGGTTCGGGTAACTGTTAATAAAAAAAAAGAAAAAGAATTAAGATTTTCCGCCGAAAGATTAGACAATTTCCAAGCTAATACTGGATCGTCTACAAATGATATGAAAAAATTGGCTAACTTCATTCGTAGTTCTGCTGGTAGAAACTCAGTTCCCAAGAATTACAATCAACATTTGTATGGAAATAGAAGCCCTTGATATTAATAAAAAATGCTGGTGGCTAAACAATACACAAACGTAAACACTATTTCATGCCGAATACCCGACATAACTTCCTTTTAAACCATTTTATCTTCTATTAAAAAAGCTAAGCATGCACTGTTTTTTACAGTTTTTTTTCTCTGCAATATAATCATAAAATATTATAAAAGCTTCAAATTAAAACAGACACATCTAAAATACCATCAATTAATAAAATGTTACTATATATATCTATAAGAAGCTCGTCATGTACTTGAGAACTCGTCTAGAGTCATTGTATAATCATATCATATACTTAAAACTATTGTTTATTTTAGTACATAACATTATTAATACCAAATAAATAATCAACTTAAAAAAAAAAAAAAAATCTAATATCCTGGAACACATTTATAAAGAAGGTTTCTACGAATTCGAAACATCCCAAGATGGTATTAAACAGAGACCAGTTGTGTATGCTACTGCATCAGAACTCGTAGACTTTGTCTTTGAAAATCGAAACATTGAACATATTGAAGAATCAAAAATAAAAGTAATGGCAGATGGAGGACAAGATTTCTTCAAAGCTTCTCTTTCAATATCAATTCCAGAAGACGACTTGAAAGAAAATTACTTGGATACTGGTGGAAGTATGGCAAATAAACGTAAGTTGACTAGTGTATTTAAATTGCTTTTATTAGGCATAGTGCCTCGGATTAAAGAGACCTATGATAATTTTAAAATTTTGGTTGAATTGACGAAACTCAATGAGATACCCTTTAAATTTGTTGGAGATTTAAAGCTCGTTCTATTGGTCAATGGGCAGCAAACTGCAACGGCTTTCTACCCTTGCTCTTATTACTTCGTCACATTAAATGAATTAAAAAGTTATAATAAAATGATTGAGGAAAATTATATTATATAAGCAGTGATGACAAAAATCTTGATTTAAAGACCTACAAGCATTTAAAAGATGACTACTTTAAGTTCAAGAGCTTGGGTAATGACAAAAAAAAGTCTAAAGAATGTCGCAGTACAGTAAATCACCCTTTATTCATTGAATACGGCACTACTGAAGATGATAACTTGTACGTACTTCAGAAGTGCATTCCTCCTGAACTACACCTATTACAAGGGTTTGTCAACCATCTTTTCTGGGACGATATATATTAGTTAAAATTGAGGAAATTGGAAAATATAGAGCGTTATTGTGGCCGAATAAATTAGGTATATCTCATAAAAGCTATCAAGGAGATATGTTTGAAGGCAATCAATGTCGAAAATTACTTAAAGAGGCCGATAAATTGCAGGATCCTGAAATTTATGAGCTTACAGGACCATTTCGTTTACAGCCTTATATTGCTGCATTTAAAGCTATGAATAAAATTGTTGAAAAGTGCTTTGCTGCCAAAAAAGCTGATCTTACTGACTTTAACAAAAATTTAAAAGAACTCCGTGAAGCCTTAAAAAGTACTGAAATTTCCCAAACACTAAAAATTCATATTATCCTGGAGCATTTGGAGGAAGCAATCATGAATAATGATGGCTTAGGTTTATGGTGCGAGCAGGCTGGAGAGTCAGTTCATAGCGAGTTCAATAAATATTGGAATAGATTTAAAATAAATTTGCTAGATGAACCATCTTTTATAAGTCGCTTAAAGAAAGCTGTCGTTACATTTTCATCACAGCATGTTTAAATTTACAAACTTAAGTTTACAAATTTTAAATAATATATACAGAAATAGTAACACATCTTAATATCTAAAAATAAAAAAATAAAAACAAATCTAAAAAAACAAAAAATCTGAAAAAAAAAACAAAAAAACTGAAAAAACATAAAAAAAAATAGAAAAAAAGGTACAAAGTGAGTTACCTCCACGTGGTGTACCTTGGAAATGATTAAAATCGGCTAAAAACTTACGTAAGATTCTTTATTATTCTCTTGCATAATACAAATTCAAACGAGATTATACTTTTGATATTGATTCCAAATTGTCCCAGTCTGAAATATAAAAATATGAATAACTTTTGAAAAGGAGCAGGTAGGATTTCAATTCCAACGGATTTTGCACCTATAATCATCAACAAATACAACCCAGCTTGCAGTTTTTGTCGACATTTTTGTGCAACCTATCGATGCTTCCTGCCTACCTTGCATAATCTTAGTATTTTTCCCAGATGGCTTGGCGATAATCTTAAAGTATACTGAATTTTGTAATTTCGGTGGAAAATACCGCAATGTTTTTTTTTTTTCTTGTGCGGCATGACAGAACTTTCCTAAACTTCTGTCATATATTTGATAGTTTGAGGGCAACACAAGAAAGCGGCATATAAGGAGGGTATGATTCAGTAACTTAACTGTGCTAAGTCCGATAGACGTCAGCATCACATTACTTTTGCTTAAGCCAACTTATTATTGCACCTAATGTACTCGCATTAGCGACGTTTCCTGTTAGCCACATTAGCAACACATTTATTTATATGTACTCACAAATGAGCGACTATGTCTGCTTTATTGCCAGCACACACACGCACTTGCACAAACACAATTACACATGTTCGACATTTGGATTTACGACTAAACATTGCAATGCAAATGCTCGACTGTAAATAAACTTTTGTTGGTGTAGTTAGACACGTTTGCCGTGTTGCAGGCAAACAGGGCTTAATGAATATGCATATGTATGTGTATGTGTGCTTATGAATATCCATATACATATGTAGACATACGTTCATGCATACATATATTTAACCAACACATCCATACATACATACACACACCTTTTCATGTATTTACATTACAAATAGTCGCTGTTGCTCCTTTTCGTATTAGTGCGACTCTTACAGTAGTATTAGTGTGCTAATTGGTGTGTTTGCGGGTATTTAAGCATTTTATGCGCAATTTTCTGGTTTGCCTACGTTTAGTTATTCGCTACGCTGGGCTGTATTGCGTGAACTAAGCGAATGAATGAATGAATGAATGACTGCGTGAATATGGAACGAAAAAAATCCACTGAATAAAAGCCGCTTGAATGGGAAGCAAGTGACGGTTGGTGGCTTTTAAATAGTTGATTATGGTCGCACCGCAAATATTTCATAACTTTGCTTGCAAACACTATTTGATTTCTGTTTTGCGTAAAAGAGGTTGATTGCAAAAGCACAACCAGGGGTGGTAATATGTTCAAGTGATTAAAGAGTTTTGCGTCATAATTATAGCGGATTCAGAACAGAAGCAGTATACGTTTATACTTGTAACATTGGATAGTAAAGAAAAAGAACGCTCTAAATACAAGTCAGCGTAGTAATGAGAATCAGCCATAGTGGAGCAATCAAAGATCACGGCGTATGGCGTATAAGGTGGAGCAACGAGCTAGATCAGCTTATAAATGACGAAAATATTATACGTTTCATCGAAACGCACCGGTTAAAATGGATGGTTCATATAACCAGAATGGACGGTGCGAGGGTGTAGAAGAAAATTGTGGAAGCCAGAGTGTTCAGCACTAGAGCAAAAGGAAGACCGAGAACGAGATGTGGAGAACGTTAATGTACAGAGAAGTCTCACGGGCTACGAATAGTGTGAATTGCCAAAAATGAAGTCTAACCACGAAGACTTTTTCACCTCGCCCAGCTAGACAAGAGGGAAGTTCTTAACAGAGCTGATTACAATGAATTATCTCTAAGTACATTGGCTATGTACAGTTTTTAGTTTCTGTAAGAAAGCAAATTGACTAATAGCCGGCGGAATTTTGTAAGGTATGGAAGGAATGTGCATTTCTATGTTCCCTTGATAAACGAAATTTTATTCAATTTACATTTTCTTACCGGAAAAATATCTGCATTTTCTAGATTGCAAAAAACTTTGAAATTTAAAATACATAACAGAAAAATTTAAAGAAACCTGTAGGCATATATGGAGCAATTAAGTAAAAGTTCAGTTGCATCTTTAATTCGTATACACATATTTATGTACTAAAGCAACCATGACCTACCTCACGAGACAACGTCTTATCATCTTTGCATACCATAATTAAGGAGTAAATACCCAAATGATCGAATTCCTGCCTACCAAACGCTGAAACAATTCTCTTTTGCATTTCCATATATATATTTGTATGTGCGTATTCACAATTGATGCCCTAGGCTATGTTCGTGCATATTTATATGATGAACTCCCAACAAAACTAGAGGTCCCTTCTTTTCACCAAGAGTTAGCAAGTGGCGAATATATGAAGCAATGCACTATGGTCTGAAATTCAAATTTTTTGGCATAAATTAGAAGGAGTGGTACTAGGCCATTGAAATTTCGCACACAGGTTATAAATGACTTAGTTAAGAAAAATTCCAAGAATGGATGAAATCGGTCATTCCCCAGGGGACCTTTGTAAAAAATTTTGGACCTATAGTAAAAAATTTTGAATTTCAGCTCTAAAAATTGCGATATCTTAACGAAAATTGGTAAATATGTTATTCACGCAATACGCATCGACGATACCAAAAATAGTGGAAATCGGCCAATCCCTAGGAGTACCTCCCTTGGACCTATAGTAAAAATTTGGTTTCATAAAATGAAAAATTTGCTTATGATAGCCAAAAGTGGTCAAATATTGTAATTTTATTATCCAAATATTTATACATATGTTTTTACTGAAACAATTATTTTTATAATAACATTAACTGTACATCTGAAATGAGAAAGAAGTTACAGAATTATTAAATTCACTTGAATATAATATAAAAAGTTATATGTACCAAGCAAATCATTTTTGGAGGTAACAGCTTTTCTTATTTCGCTTTGTTCTGCTTGATGCGCAGTTTTCTTTAAAATAAATAATAAAATAATATTATAAATCACTTTGTTTTGATCTTTTTGCCGCAACAGTAGCTGCATGAATCAAAAAATCAACATCGTCATTGTTTTCACAAGAAAGATCACTTGCCAGCTTCCTCTTAAGCCGATCTTTTGCATCTGTGTAGCTAGCCTTTGATCGTCCTGCTTTACTTGAACAGGGTTTTTCAAAATCATTTTCAGAAATTTCAATAATAGTTGTTGCGGAAACCCACTGGGGGTATTTCTCTTTAAATCTATTAACCGTACGATTACATTTTGATAATTTTTCGCTAACATATGCTAATAAATTTTGTATTTTTTTCTTATTTCATCTTTTTTCTTTAAACTTAACTCATTAGTATTAATTTTTTTAAAAACCCAATCCAAAACAACATTCGTTTTGCGATCGCCCTCTATCCAAACTCCAAGCATTTCTTCGCGTTGGAATTTAAAGGTTGCTGAAAATTACAAATATACTTAAATGGGGCAAAAACGGGCAAATGTTACATACATGATTTTAAAGAATATACCCCAAACTTCCACCGAACATAAAAATCTGGAACAATACGGGACAATACACACAACTTTCACTCCACAGAACACAGGTTAATACGAAATTTTCGGTTAAAAAAGCTATTAAACAAAACTCCACACTATACAGATATGACACAATAAACCACATTTTTTTTCATTAAGTTAAAAAATATATACCTTTCTTATATTCTTCCATTATAAATTTATTTCTTTTTTTTCTTTTTAACTATTATCGAACAGCTTTTTTCTTACAATATTTTACTGAACTGTTTACAATTTTGTTAGTGCTTCAGAAGCATCATGTTTTACAGCTCATATTTAGAACAGAGTTGCCATATCCAAATAATTTTTTTTATATTTTAGACCACTGAAATGTCTCAATTAATACTGCGTACCTATTTTTTTGAAGTAAGAAAAAAAAAATTTTGGATTTATGCCAAAAAATTTGAATTTCAGACCATAGTGCAATGGTACAAATCAACATACTCGTATGTCGTCAACGCGGGAAGAGAGCTGCTTTATTTAACATGGGTTGGTAAGGCAGTTCGGCCTAAAGAGCTATAGCCATACTCGCTAGCGGTGAATCTTATTCGATAACTTTGTTGTTAAATCGTTAATCATCTCTCGATAGCGATAGATAACACCTGTTATTGGAAACTCCTTTATTTCTCATATAAATATTTGCCAATATTTTGTGAATCGTGAATTTTTGCCATGCCGAATGGCCAGGAGTCCGGATATATGTTTGCACCCATACATGTATGTAAATATGTCTTCTAAATGCTCGACAGCCGCAGTTGCTGTGTGTCAAGTGCGCGCAGGTGCGCATAGTAAAATGCAGTACACAGCAACAAGTAGCTTATAAAAAAAGGTCTGTCGCGGACATTTCGATACTAGAGAAAATTATCTTATTATTTTTTGTCCTCTGATGGTAGGTAAATAATTAATTAGTATGTTACCTTATGTATGTAGTTCTCCACTTGATAAAAAGTGCACAAAAACATGTGTACACAAATATATTTACAAAGTTAGAAACTTACTCTGAAACCAGAGTGCGACTTATTTGGAGGTTACTGTACATATATAATAAATATAAGCAGGTGTCCTTTCTAAATGAGCCGATGTATTCAGTTCCTTTAAACTATCGTATACTGCTAGTGTTTTTCAAGTAGAAGTTATAACGATCCTGCAGGCATGCAGAATGTTTAGAGAACACCGAAGCAAAGAAGATATAAACATTTTTTCCGATAGTCAAACTGCGATGGGAGCACTGATAACGCCATGGTGCAGATCTTAACTGGTCCACTTCTGTAAGGAGGAAATCTCTTGGGTGCGCAAGTAATATTTTTCTGTTGATCTGAGTTCCAGGACATAGGAACCTAGAGGGAAAAAAAATTGCTGATGAATTGATCTCTGAGATCTCCTACCCGGTCATCGATATTCCCTTGACTGTTATTAAAGAAAAGATGAAGCTTCATTCCTTCGTATGCCTTTCCGAAACCACGTTTGTCCCAGTTCAATAAACGCAGTACACAGAAAGTTCAGCGAACTCTACGCCATTCCATTTCCATGTTCGTTGCTGTGTTGACCTGTCATCGAACGATTGGCACACACGCAGAATAGCTAGGTTTACCATTTAACCCTCTTTGCACAAGCTGCGGTGATCTTCTTAGAGAAGGAGACCCCTATAAATGTCCAAGTTTAGCAGCTAGACGATTAAGGTCATTGGGGCTTCTTTCTTCGAAAGTCTGGGACAGTGCTCTAATCTAGATATAATAACCCTTCTCGATTACATCAACAGTTCGGGTTGGCTGTAGATATCCGACCCTTGGTGGTCTCAAAATATCACAAACATAGGAGTTTTTATTCATTACTAACTCAAATACTTGCTAATCCATGAAGAATGTTATTTACAGGAGCTTAGAAATTTTGCGTGTATTCTTCTTCTTTTTTTGGTGTACGTTTTGATGTATTCCACTAATGAAGGGACCTACGGTTTGAAGCCGGCTGCGAACGGCAAATGATCTCTTTGATGATCTCATTTTCATGGCAGATATGCACACGAAAGTTTGCCAGCCTAAGGGCGACCGCTATTAGAAAAAACTTTTTCAATAATTTTGGTTTCTCATGCACGAAGATTCATACCTACGCGCTCCCGAAGGGTATACACGTACCTGATGCTTTCCATTTCAATTCAACCGTCCCGAATAGGGGACATGTTTCTTCGATTTCGATTTAACTCAAATATGTTGCTCTCTGGTCAAAATAATGAGACACGTATTTTTTTGTTCGCCCAAAAAAATGTTTTTTGAAGATTTATCGGCAATTTTGTTTTCCGGCTCAAAATCGATTTTTTCAATTATAGGTATAAGAAACTTTTTTTTAGTTGCTCATAACTTAGTCAAAAATGAACCGATTTTAATAATTCTGGGTTCAAAATGATCGTCATTACTTTCACAAGCGATTTCATGTACAAACAATAGCAAAACAGTAGTTGAAATTTTTTTATTTTGCAAAAAACAAAAAGTGTTCAAATTTTTTTCAAATTTTTCGTCCGTATCCACTTTTAACTTATCTTTAATTTCTTTTATTGCTGTATCCATCCTTCATCCTAATGTCCGGTGACGAAATGTAGTCTGAAGTAGTCCCAATTCTTTTAATTATTGTAAAATTTATGTGACTTGTAGTTTAGGATGGGACTGACAAAACTTGGGATTATATCCCAGCACTCACGTTTGATATCTTTCGTGATATAAAAGTCAATCAAATTAGGTCATTCCAGCATATCAGTTGGCCAATGAATTGGTTCTCCAAGGCAGAAAAAGTTACTTTTGTTTTCGATTATTGCATAATGAAGACTTTTTTCTTTAGTGTTTGTTATTCTGCAAGTAGTCCTTCCTGTAGTGGTTCACATCAATGCATTTTATGCCTTTGTTTATAATTGTTGCCCAAATCTTGTGCTGAGACGTAAGACTTTAAGTCTTCATTACATAGGGACTAGAAACAGCACTGAATAAGCCAGTAATACATATTTATAGAATTAATTCACTTCACAATGCAGAAAAGCATTGCAGGATTGCGCGCCAACTCATTCAAAATATATAGCCGCCTGTAAATTTTCATTTAGCTGTTCCATACGCTATTTGTCAAGGACTTACGGAAAAGCAGCGGCCAAAAGCTGCCGCCAAATGTTGCCAACACGTTCACACGTCCTGCATTGGTTAAGCATAAACAATGCGAAAGCTTTTGCCGCCACTTCAGCTAAACATCTTGCAATACAAACTTTCACACGAAGAATTGTGCGCATGCTACAAAGTCTACTATACATATATATCATATATGCAAGTATGTGTGCAACGGGTGCACACATAAAGTGGTCACGCTGCATTTGTTGAATTAGCAATGAGCGGCACGTAGCAACTACGCCGAATTTTAGGGAAAACAATTTGCCAGATTCTCTGCTGTTGTTAATTCTAATGCCGTAGCAAGCGCCCACACACCACCACTGCTAACGCTGACACTCCACTACACTTAATGCGGAACAAAACTTAATATGTACAGCTAAAACTGTTCTTCATCTGCGCTCATTCGCCTCAACATATACAGCTGGCTTTGTGCGCGTGCTCGACGTGCATGTGGATTTTGTGGTCGTAACAGCTGCAAGTGCCACAAAACTATTAGAACGGAAAACGCCGCAGCGGTGATGTGGTGAGTATGTTGCAGCTCTCTACTTATGGAGTTCAAAAATATTTTGACGTTAAGTTTACTTGAATACCATCAACATGAAAATGTTGCTTTGTGCCAATTTTAAATGCAATAAATGAACTTTGGTGAGGAGAAATTAAACTTGGCAATAATATTGTGTGAGAATATGTTGCGTATACGACATGGCGGCTGGTTGTAGCTAAACGAAATCTTCTTCTTCCGTATTGCTTATTCGTTTACGAATGTATAGCGACCATACAATATTTTATATATTTTTATTTCTTAACTACATTACTCCAAACGTATTAATTTATGTTATTTACAAATTCTTTATAAATATTTCTATTTTTAGCTGCATACCATAATTCTGCAACATTGCATACACCCCTCCAATGCCTTATATTTCGTAACCATGATAGCTGCTTCCAGCCAACGCATCGTTTCCTTCAATTCTTCCTTCCAGTATTAATTGTAATATGCGATATTTGGTGTTTCTCATGATATGTCCAAGATGAGCTGCCTTGCGACGTTTTATTGTTTATGGAAGTTCACGTTCTCGATTAACTCGTCGTGGAATCTCTATGTTAGAAACGAGATCGATCTACGGAATTTTCAGAATTCGCCTGAAAATCCACATTTCAAAGGCCTCGAGTCTGTTTATGTCAGAGACTTTTAGTATCCACAATTCCATACCATATAAGAGCACAGACCACACATAACACTTCACAAAACGAATTTTAAGATTCATATCGAAGTAATGGCAGCTTAAGATCTTTCTAAATTTGCAAAACGAAATCGCTGATGAGGAAAGCTATGGAATACCGTATTAGAATTTTGAGTTTTCTATGTGAACTTTTCAAATCATCGGAACTGTGCATACATCCAGCTTTCTATTTTATATAAAGGGAACACAGGAACACTGAAAACCCCCACGTAATATACCAATCAAACAGTCAGTTATTCTCAAAAGGCATATACTGCTCACTTGCTGCAAAAGTCAAGAAAAGTCGAGAAAAATTGATTCAAAGTCTTGAATTTGATATGCCTTAGACACATGCCCATGTGGTGAGTCGTCGTTGATAGATATCACCACGCATTTTTCACACAGCATAAAAGAAAAGCCGGTGGTAACTTCTGCAAATTTATCTATAAAAATTTTCTTTGGATTATGACACTTTTACCGCAATTGAGCGATATGTGATTAGTATAGCCTTATTTAAAAAAATAGAAGGTTCACAAATATTAAATGTAGACACAGGCCCGACCTAACCTTTCTGTGGGTCAACCTGATAAAGAGAAAGGAAAACAGACATTTTCCTTTCCACAAGTAATATTGCCCATTTCACAATGTTTAACATGAAGATATACCATATTTTAGGTTGATCCATTGTGAGTGCAAATACAAAAAAAGTTCCTTTTCATCAAAGCTGGGAGAGATAACGTAAAATTCTCCAAATGAAAAGCTAAACTTCACGATTTCAATCTCTTCTATAAATTAAAGTAGTAAAAAGTAAATTAAAATTGTAAAATGCTATGTCAAATAAATACAAAACAGTGCAAGCAATAACCAAATGCACAAAAGTGCAGAAAAATGAGCAAATATTTTCAAGCTTGGATTTTTCAACATGCGGATGTACACTCAATTCTTGCAGGAAGGTCGCAGCGGGACTTCTCAATCGGCGGGTATTGTAGCATCGGCGTCAGTGACTTGAATACAAAAAACCAAAAAATTTGTTGTTCATTAATGTCATAAATTCTATATGAATTAACAATAATGGACGAATTTTCCTACTACTTTTGCTTGGAAAACCCTATTTTTTCCAAAATTTTACGAAAACTTGTAAATTCACATAGAAAGTAATATCATAGAAAAGTTGTGTGCAAAATGTCAGGGAGATCGGTCAATAAATTTTCGAGTTATCGTGTACGCCAATCCGAAAAATATATATTAGTTTTGAGAAAAACGCGTCTAAAGTTTGAATACATGAAAATTCCTCTCCCAGCGCTCGAACGCAAAGAATAGAATCGTCATGATTGAATAGAATATGGGAACTTCCACAGAAAAGTCTACCTTAACCGAAAACCTAGTCTAAGATTAAACAAAAAAAATTGCTTGATTTATTAAAGAAAACTATTTAAATATCATAAAAGTAATATTTTCAAAATTTTCCCTAATTGCGCTCTTGAGTTGTCGGAACACAAATTTCATGTTCACTTGGTGATCCGTTTTTTTATTAACAAGAGCGTTTTCTCTTTGCTGTTTAAATTTCTAAAAGTAACTCTGCAATTCAACTCTAATAGCTACAATTTGGCAATAACAACAACTAGGCGTTAAAGAGCAATGACGTTTCAATTAACGGTAAATTTTGCATTTACTTTTGAAAGATATTCATCAATAACGTCACGCCATACAGATGCTATTTAGTCTTATTATAACTGCGCTGGCGATTGTAGATGCAAGAAACTTGGTATTTTAATAAAAGTTGATAAAGTTTACAAATTAAATTAAAAACTACGCCATTTAAGCAAGGAATTTCTGTCCATTTAAGCAAGGAATTTCTGTCTTATATATATGAAGTACTTAAATTTACGTTCTAAAATTTTTTTGACATATTCTTAAAGGATTATATTAACATTTTATTAAAAAAAATTTTTTTTTTCGAAATTTTACAGTCATCTGTCCCCTTAACCACGATTGATAAATTTTTCCCTGAGATGCGTTAACCCTATTAAAAAATTTTCGTACTAAAGGCTCCCTTAAATATCTTCCGTTTGTTGTCCACCTGGTAATATGTTAATTATATGTCATATTTAATAATTAGACATTTTTAGCTGAGATGCGGTAACCCTATTCAAAAATGTTTCTCTTTTAATATTAATAATGTATTTATTATAATAATTTATTATAATTCCCAAGTAGAGGTAATATATGAATTAACTGTCGTATTTAATAAATATAAATTTTTACTTCAGATGGGTCACCCTACCGAAATTTTTTTTCACTTGTTGTGCTTTAAATACCTTTCGTTTGAGGTCGCTTGTAAAATGTATAATTAGCCGCAGTATTTAATAAATTTAATTTTTTAAACAGACGGCGACCCTATATAAAAATATCACCAATTAAACATTCTTAAATATCTTTCATTTAATGCCCACCTTGAAAGGTTTTAATAGATACACATCTGTGATGTATTTAAACTTTTCGGATAGGTGGCAACCCCATCAAAAAATAGTTCTGTATTAAATACATTGTTTTTCCTATCCACACCGTAGCATCTTAATTAATGTACATTAAATTTAATATTTATAGTTCAGATAAATGGCAACCCTTTTTACAAATATTTGGTTAATTTTAATTTCTAGCCGAATTGTTGGCACGTGACTACCCTTCGACAATGTCCAGGTTCAAAAGCCACTGCGTGCATGAAATACCACAATTATGGAACAAGTTTTTTCTAATAACGATCGCCCCTCAGCAGGAAATGACAAGCCTCGGAATTTATTTCTGCCATGAAAAAGCTCCAGATAAAAAAAATCAACGGCTGATCGGAGGCGGTATAAAACTGTAGGTTCCTCTCTTTGTGAAAAAAATCAAGACGTACGTCACAATTAGGGTGAGGAGCTCGGCCAAAGGCCTAAAGAAAGAGGGGAAAACCCAACAGATAGTGAGAGAGAGAGAGAGGGAAAGAATACATATTTAAATAAATTCACAACATTTGCGGAGAATACAAATAGACAAAATTTACAAAAACCAGAGAAGGGTCGACCAGTGAACGGCACAAATTGCCGCATGGCAATACCAATAAATCTGACGCCGGAATGGATAGCACTTTATAATACGCACAAGCACTAGCCAGGAAACGGAAATAAGCGCCAAAAAATAGGCACCAAAAAAACGTCAAGAAATTGTGACCAAAAAACGCCCCAAACAGTAGGCACCAAAAATATATTTTCTACAAGTTTGCACCAACAAACAAGCGCCAAAAAGTAGACAGTGTTATTTCTCACTAGAAATTAGCAACCACAAGGAAAAACTCAGGAAAAATAATCTAAGGTGTATCTAAGATATATGTATATAAGGAATAGCTCTCTCTCCCCTTTTCCTCTATGTTATATCTTTTGTCTCTCTCGCGGAACGAAAATGCGCGAAACGGTGCATGGTCCTGAAATTTTACTCTCAATTCTCGCTCGTCCATCGACGCCTATGAAGTTTCTCTTCAATAATATTGCGAAGGAAATCAAATCGTAGGCAATATTTTTAGAAATACTTTAACTCCAGCGGCTCTTATCGGAATATTTTTCACTATCCGCATAACAGACTCCAAGCCAAACATAAAATAATTTGAGCTCAAAGGATTCAAAAATAATATTATAGGGAATACACAAATAGGCATTTCTTCGTTTTCACATGTAAACCTCGTATAAGATAATTGATAAGGCAAATAAAATTTTTGTCTATACATGAAAAGGAATAAATACCCTTTGTTAAGGACAAAAGTTCGCTCTGCGAATAGGACCAGAAATTATATCCCAACAAGATTCCTGCTTTATGCAGATGGCGTTAAGATTTATGCGGCGATCATTAGTTCTCTCATTTCTGAATTGATACAAACGGACTTAGATAATTTCAGTAACTGGTGTAAAAATAATCGTATATCCCTGAACATAAATAAGTGTTTCCAAATTACCTTTTCTAGCCATCCCTCTGTTGTAGACACCTCTTATCACATATCTAGCAGGCTCCAATCACGTGTAAGAAGACGTGAAATTAAAGACTTGGGTGTAATATATGATTCGAAGCTTACTTTTGCTAGTCATATAAATTTTATTATTACCAAATCTTACGCCATGCTAGCTTTTGTTAGCCGTCATAGCTCCAATTACTCCGACTCTCATAGGCTGCCGCTTTTACATACGGCGTTTGTGCGTTCCAAACTTTAGTATGCATCTTTTGCTTGGTTTCCATATTATTACGAGCCATGCTACTAGAATTAAAATCCAGGAAATATTCTTACATTTCGCGTTGCGTAATTTACGCCTTCGAACTTTATTGATGTGCTTAAAAGCTTTTACAGAACAATAGAATAATTCTAACTTTGTCTTTCGGTCTGGTCTTTGTCCGGTGCTTTTTGTGAAGATTTTCTTCAATACTTCGACTGGAGCTCTTCATAGCTCAGAGTTTCTCTAAATGTCTTTATGCTCGAAATGCTCCCATTACTAAAGCCTTAATTGAAATTAGTAAAGTTTCTAAATTTGTTGAGATAGATTTTTCATTTTCGAAAGATTGAAATTTTTAAATATTTATTATTAACTAGCAAACCCGGCCAGCTTCGCTGGGCACACTAAAATAGAATAGGTATGGTTTAGAACATAAAAAATATGATTTTCATATTATTTATTTCTTTATTCTTTATTCAAGCGCTTTGGCATAAACAATATTTTTTGTTTTTCTATTTGTTTTTGAGTAAATATAAAATATAAATTGAAAATCAGGAAAAAAGAAGATTGTTTTTAAATTTCAAATCAACACAAATGAATAACTAAGAAACAATCGTCTTTTCGTTTCAATTTATATGTTTTATTAAGCATTGGAGCTTTTTTAATCATTATCCATTTATATTTTTCAAAAAAAAAAACGAAAAAAATTTTTTTTTCCACGAACACATAATTTCATTTGAACATTCGGATTTCACATTAAATTCTCAAATTTCGTAAGAAATTATTCACTGTTCCAAAATCTACTCCAAAAAAATTCACAAAAAAATTCACAAAAAATGTTTACACTTTGCACTTACGTCTTCTCCTTATGGCATCCAAATCAGAAAGAAATATTGACACATTGTAATTCACACTGTCAATTTGACAGTTCAGTTTCGCCTCAAGCGTTAAAAAAGTAAACGACATTATGGCTGGTTCAAAAGAACGCTGTACGCGTTACCAGTGTTCCGAATTGCAACCAAACTTTACGAAACCCATTTTCAATACTTACTTAACAATGTGCGTAAGTTTGGTTTAATTCGGTGCAAAGACACGGCCGGTTAGCGAACACACACAAAAAGTTGACTTTATTTTATATATAAGATAGTTAATTTGTACTTTCTTTCTTTTCGAATGCCTATTAACCTTAAAATATCTCTACATAGCCTATAAGAATCTTTATATTCATTGGCTTGCTAAATAAATAAACAAATTAATATTAATAGAACTCAGTTGAAAGCGGTGTACCGATAATTTTACGCTATAGCACTAACGTCAAGATTCAGGAAGCAGTCACTAATCACTACCTACTATTGCTTCTTTCTATCCCAACTAGAGATTGCAGTCTGCCACCTCTTTTAACTTTGTAAAACTACGAACTTTCCAGGTAAAATATTGAACAATAGTAGATTAAGTGACTAGTAGACGTAAGAAACTAAGACGAAAAAACGTCGAAAAATAAAACAATAAAACAACTACGAAGGATTTCAAACTTTTCATAGCACAAAAATATGGAATAATAACGAATAATAGCAGTAAATTCAATAAAACTCCAAATCTATTTCAAAAAGACAAAATTCCACTAAATTATTATTACGTTCATAGTGAATGAGACCCATTTGCATATACCTGTATATTGTTTTCTCGTGCATTGTACAAAATAATACAAACACGTACATAAGTTTTGATTTACAGCCGTACTTTTGGCATCAAGATACAGTTGCATGTATACGAGCACCTTTACTACACCCAAGCATATGAAGATACTCACATACAGTTTATACGTCAAGTTTAATGTATGCTTATAACACAACTAAATATTTCCGAATGTGCCCTCTAAGCTGAAGAGCATTCAATTCGCCGCATTATGCAGATCTGCAGACGCTACATTTATATAACTAGCCACGTGTGTGTGTTTGCAAGTATTTTATCCAACTAATTTTGCTGTGCACGTAAGCGTTCATGATTCATATTAAATTCTCGCAGAGACGGCACTCGAAATACAGTGGTTAAAACTGTAATACTTGAGGGAAAAAGAGTTTAGAGGCGATTGATTGAATAGTTTCGAGCAAAATAATTACGGGCAAGGCAAAACGTTTTAAGGGGACAGATACCTATTTTTTTTTCATAAAATGTTATTTTAATGCTTTCAGAATATGTCCAAAAATTTTTAGAACGTTAATTCAAGTATTTCTTATATTATAGATCGTCAACCGTGACGACTCTATTCCTTGCGCTCGAGCGCTGGGAGAGGTATAGTTACGTTGTATTCAAACTTTAGACGCGTTTTTCTCAAAACTATATTATATTTTTCGGAATGGCGTACACGATAACTCGAAAAGTTATTAACCGATCTCCCTGAAATTTTGCACACAACTTTTTTATGATATTACTTTCTCTGTGAATTTACAAGTTTTCGAAAATTTTTCAAAAAAATAAATTTTTCGAAGCCAAAATAGTAGGAAAATTCGCCCCAAAATTCATTCTTTTTTTTTTTTGAAGCATTTTATTCCGCGATTTTTTTCCATTTTTTTTTTTAAATTCATATAGACATTAATAAACAAACAAAATTTTGGTTTTTTGTATTCAGGTCACTGACGCCGATGCCACAATGCCCGCCAATTGAGAAGCCCCGCTGCGACCTTCCTGGAAGAATTGAGCTTACATCCGCCATTTTAAATGATTAAAATAAAAAAAAAAATTTATATTATTTTAATGTATAAATAAACTCTATGCCAATTTTGAAAAAAATATATTGACTTCTTCATTTAAAATAAATTTAATGAAAATCAGGGAAAATATGTCCGTTCACAGGTATCTATCCGCTTAACCCGTAGGGGACGAGTGTCGGCATATAGCCCCCCAAATTATTTCGTAGCTGCAAAGCTCGCGACGTCTGTCATTCTGAGTGATAACATACGCATAGGTATAGTAAAATAGTCACGTTTTCATTCAAAAACATTAGGAGCCATTAGCGATGAAGTCTTATCTTCCTTATAATGTAAGCTTACGATGTGAGATGACGGTAGAGTCAGAAAGAATTTCAGTTCTTCGATTCAATCTCTCAGTGGCACTGCCAGAGGAGCCAGCAGGCTTTTTATATATTTTATATACGTTAGATAGTGCCAGTTCTGACGAATATTACTTTGAATCTGATGAGACGGAAGTTGACGGCATTACTTCATCAAATGGAAGTGAAATCCGTGCAGTAAGAAATCCACTTACGCATTTCAACATTAGCGGTGATAGCAGTTTGTTTATAATTATTTTTTGATTTTATGAAAACTTTATCTTGTGTTAAATAAAGCCTTAGTTTTTATAACGCTCAACGTATTTATTTTCTTTACTACGCACTCCAATACCTCTCGTCCTCAGCAACGCCCACCCGTCGAGCGGCTCCGTCCCCAAAAAGTTAAGAGTCATTGTCCGTGGGCAAAATGATTAAATTTTAGAATAGAAGCAATTACGAGTACGAAGCTCATATATAATATATTATATAATCAAAAATCCAAAGCTTTTTGCATTCTCAGTTAAATTTTTTATGGTCTAATTAGAGGGTATGGGTAGTCAGAAATTTCAAAAAATTGGATTTTGGTTTTCCATTTTCTTAAAAATATTGTGTGTAAATTTGAAGTAAATCTGGCAAATAATTTTCCAGTTATTCAACAATTAACAAAGGGCGCTCGGGCGCTCCGGAGCCCCGGAGTCTTTGATTAGTTCATTACTTGCTTTCGGCTGTTAAATCGCGTTCACCGTAGTAGTTTTTTGACTAGATCAGAACGGAAAAAAATCGCAAGGAGCCAAATCAGGCGAATTCGATGATTGTTAGATGATATTCGATTCATTCTTGGTCAAAAATTCACGAATGGTGATGGCACTGTGCGACGGTGAGTTATCATAGCGTAAAATCCATAAGTTTTTTACTCAGGTATGCTTTATTTTTTGCCGAATTTCGAACTGCTTCACGTAAGCGTCTCATAACGCCCAAATAATAATCCTTATTAACTTTTGGCTGGAAAAGGCGCGGATTTTTTGGTCTTAGTTCACTCGGAGCTCTCCACTCACTCGTCTAATGTCCGGATTGCGCCTCGTACTCATAAACCCACGCTTCGTCGCCAGTAATGATTAGTTTGATGAATGTTGGGTCGGATTCAGCCTTAAAAATATTGTCTTTGGCGAGCTGCTTTGGGACCAACTTTGTTGCGACACGCCTCAAACCAAACTCCATGAGCAATGTTGAAGCTCTCTCTCAGTTCTCGGATGGGTAAGTTTGCGGTTGTTCTTTCACTTTTCGATGCCGACGGCCTGCCACTACTCAGACCATTTAATCATTGTAATCTCAGCTCGAAAGGTACTGCACTGCACTGCACACTAGCGAGGCTTAGCGATAAGCTGCGTGAAAGCATCCCACCCTGCACATACTTTTAGTAGATATTTCCTACCAGCTCACATAAATCATTGAAAATTTGTTTTTATCCCACATATCTCAGAATAAGGACACTATACCGCATCATACAATTCTAACCATAAGCAAACACATAAACAAATAAATTCATATGTGAACTCTGCATTAGACTCTAGACTCTAAGCAAAAGTTGAGCGCGAGAAATTTCAATGCTATAAAAGTTATGATGGAAAGTAGAAACACAGCAATTGAGAGTACTTTTGCAAATACACATCCGTAACAAAATGCCGTACACACACATACAATGTATGTACCTGCACACATATGCAATATGCAGTACTGCAAAAGCGCATTCCATTCAGCAATCGTCCCGCCCTCGCAAAGCTGTGTTATTTGGGGCAATTTGGCAAGTCGCTTTGTGGCAACCGCAAAGAAATTATTTACACTTAAACACAAAACTTAATTAGTTTTTCGCAGTTAAATGCAACGACTCGAATGCATTCCCTCGCCTTCGCTGTCATCTGCGATGCCGCGCAATGGCAGTTAGCGACTTCTTGTGGCAGAATTTCTTCCTTCAGATATCAGCAACTTCGTTTGGGCAGAATGCCTTATAAACATTCTTATGTGTGTATATAAGTGTGTGCATTTGTATTCAATAGTGCACCAAAGTAAACAATCTTGCAATGGCATGCTGCTCATCTTAACAGCAAGGAAGCAGTTCGTATTCAAAACGTGCGTACGACTTCGCCAAAATACTCGCAGTTGGCACAATAAGACAAGAAAAGCATTTTGAATCTGTCTTCTAGCATACAGACATATGTATGTATGTACTTAGCAATTAGGGAGAAGCAGCTTTGAAGGACTTAGTTTTTTTTCTTTGCAATTATTTGCTCTTACTCTTAAATCCTACGCGGTGAACAGCTCTTAAATCCTATGTTGACTTTTTTAATAAATAAAGTTATAGAAATTACTGATGTGTAAATAAACAAGGCTTCTAGAGTACATGGTATATCGGTTGCGTTGTCCTAATCCAATGACAAAGAGCTGATTAGGCGCACATAAGTGCCAATTGCTTAGCTCCATTTGATCAACTAGAAAACATATCCTCTGATTGGAATATAACTGTGCTCTGCCAGTATAAAAACAATGCTCACTAAAAAGGAAAAAGACTGACGGACCAACTGATTTGGCCTCATCATTGTGACTTCATGCCTGGCGATAGCTTCAAAACCCAAATTTCCACAGTACATCGAATCTTTGAGGAATTTGTAACCAAACACATCAGCGACCAGTCCCACTTACTTGACTTTAGAACCCTTTTTGATGGCATGCAGAGAAGTTACTTTTACGATGTCATCTTCAGTTGTGGTACCTCTGCGAAGCTCGTGCAGTATTAAGTTCAAAAAGAATTATAGTAATAGCTTGTGGCACTATATTTACTCCTTGCAAGGGAAAAACATCATCACAATACGGAGTCATCTGCCCAGGTGTAGATTTTTGTGCTTTATGTTCATGCCTGTTACGAGATTCTGTTCTTCATTTCGAAATTTGCAGAACTTCGAGATATTCTGTCAGCTGTTAAAGTTATTATATATTTTGACATCACTTTTAGTTTCCCAATTTTGCTTCTGCCTATTTTCCTATTGAATGATATTTTATATGCGGACTATGACAAGGGATAGTTGCTTTTGGCACTGGAATGTAGCTTAAGGTACGCAACATTCCGAGTAGCTCAGCTTAAGAAGCTAGAAATGTATTCACATACTAGTGGAATCGATGGAGAGATAGATTCTAGGAGCTGTTTGAAAAAAATTAATAAGTTGAAGAAACTGCAAAAAAATATGTTCCATTAGTTTTATTCTACTATTTTGCTCGCCTTTTCAAGTTTGTGATTAAAAAGAAACAATTATTTTGACTGTCACGTGCATCTGCTTTTATGAATATAGGACTTCTACACCTATTATTCAGAGATAAGTTCTTACTAAAGCAAAATCTAAATAAAATTTACTTTCATCCACAGGGTATAGGAATTGTATACCATCTTTTAGGCTTATTTTCGAAAAACGTGGCTACCTAGGAAATCATTCTAAAAGTCCACAACATGAGTCTTGCTAATCGACGAACGAAAGTGCGCATAGTAACAAAGGCCATTGGTGTATCGACCGGAACGGCAATTAATATTTTACATGAGAAATTGGCGCTGAAAAAATTGTAGGCCCGATGGGTGCCGCGAGTGCTTACAAGCAAGAACAAGCGAATGCGGCAGATAACTTCGAAGTAGTGTTTGAAGCAATTTAAGCGAGATCCAAAGGAATTTTTGCGTCAAGTTGTCAGCGTTGATGAAACCTGGTTCATCATTATATACCAGAAACTAAGCAACAATCAAAACAATGGATTTCTCCCGGTGAATCTGCTCCGAAGAAGGCGAATTGTTTGGAATGCGAACAGTTTCATCATCCTGGATTTTTTAGAAAAAGTAAGAACGATCACCTGACAATACCACAGTGAGTTATTCGATTGCTTTCACAAAAAATTGAGTGTATCTTTAGAAAAGGGGACTATAATGAAAAACAAAAAATGTTTGAAAAAACGGCTGGACAAGGTTTTTTCTCAACAAGACGGCGCTAAGTGCCACACAAGCAACGAAACCATTGATCTCTTACGGGAAAAGTTTCCCGACCATGTTATCTCTCGGAGTGGTGATCACAATTGGCCAACGAGATCTTGTCATTTAACACCTTGTGACTTTTTTCTTTGGGGCCACGTGAAAGAGAAGGTCTACGCCAACAGCCCTGGGTCGATTCAAGACCGCAACGATGGAATTCGTGAGGCTATCGAGGACAGAGTGCAGCCACATGAAAAGGATATTGTCCTGTAAGAGTGGTCGTCGTGGTCATTTGCCTGATGTTATTTTCCACCATTAACGGCTTTGAATATCAAAATAACACCTCTTATTAAAAAAACCTATCTTTTAGAGAATTTGAAGCAAAAGTGATTTTTCTTCAAAAAAGTTCATAAGTTCATATGTAAGTTGAAAAGAGGGTATGTTTTTATTTACAAACATTTTTCCCATTGTCACCCCTGCCAGAATGCCAAGCCTACAGAATAATAATCAGTTTAACTTTTTCGTTTCAGATGTCCTGAAGAGCCAAAATACTGTTGACAAGCCACCTATCTTTTTTTAAGACGCTTACTTTGGTGCCACTCTACTACAAAAAAAAATAAGTTAAAAAATAAATTGTTTTTCTATACTATTCGATGTCAATAATAACATACTATAAAATCAAAACTTTCGCATTTTATTTTGTTAAAAAAAAATTGCTAAAAAATATCTATGTATAAGAAATTTTTATTTGACCAGACTACATCCTTAAGTTATATCTAAAAAAAGTGGGAAAAAATATCCGACAAATCGAATGGAATGGTAAATATAAACTATTCTCGATTTTTAAAATAGTTTTCCACACCTCAAGAATACATTTTTAAGAACTAAACCTTGGAAAATATTAATCTTATAGTCAATCACCATCATATAGCAATCACCGAACAAAGAATTAAGTAATTCGCGTTGGGCACGCTCCCCCTAACCAAAATACGGATATATCAAACCTTCTATGTACAAAATATTTTCACAGTTCAAGCCGCTTTGTGGTCGCATACAGAATTTTCTCGATGTCTGTATCAGTGTTGCAGCACCATTAGACTTGTATGCATTTTCATTCTTCTCTTACTGTTACTTCATATTTTAGTGTTGTTTCTCGACTTGGTCTCATTTTAGTTTTAGTTGCATTTGTTGTTAGCAACTTTTTCGATGGCTTCACACTTTTAGTTTTGCCCAAAACGATGCTTAGCGCATTTTTGACATGATCACCACCACCACCACGGGCATGCCTCTTGCTGTGCTATACTTTTCGCTCTCAACAAAATAAATCAAGCTGGCAAAAGTCAGAAACTTTATTGCAAAGCTCTTTCGCACGGCCATCTGTTGCTGTAACGCATGAAGTAATTGCATGTTGCAATTAATTTTCCGCTATATGCTTCCAACTGCTCTCCATGGTTGTCTAATAACATAGAACTTTGATGTTGTACGAGTATAGCAACCAAATGTAGCTGTCAAAAGAAGTTTTCCTGGCAACATTGCACGGCATGCCAGAACTAAAACTTTGCTGAGCGGAACTCGTATATGTAAAGCCGAATGTGTGCAATGTTTTTAGATTATTTTACTAATATAGTTTATTATTTTACGGTAAAAACATCAATAATCACTCAGCCCAGAAATTTGTTAACCATTTTGCTTGCAAAGGAAAATTTTAATTTGATGGAGTTACTGTGGATGAAATTTGAAAAGCTGTGATTACGATTATGTCTAATGATATATAGGCGAAGATATAACCCAAGTGATTGACGAAAATCAAAAATCAATAAAAACGAATTGAAACGCGAAAAAACAAAATCAGTAATGGATCTTAAACGTAATAGTGTGATTGCATTATATTTAGCTGGAAAATCACAACCAGAGATTGTTCGTGAGCTCGAGCACCTTAAAGTGAATGAAGTTTTTGTCTATCGCACCATTACTCGTTACAAAGATAATGGAAGCATCGCGAAATGTCATGGACGTGGTCATCAAAAGACTTCAACATCACGTGAAAATGTTCACAAAGTGAAGAAGCGGTTTGAGCGAAATCCCCAACGAAGTGTCAATAAAATGGTGGAAGAACTAGAAATATATGACCATAGTATCCGCTGCATACTGAAAAATTATCTCAAAGTCAAGCCTTACAAGGTCCAAAAGGCAGTGTGTTCTCACACCACAGCAGCATCAAGTCAGACGTGACAGAGCGAAGGAGTTGCTTTGCTTGACCGAAAGCAGTAAATTTCCGAACTTTGTGTTTTCTGACGGAAAAATTTTTCAAATTGAGCAATTCGTAAGCTTCCAAAATATAGGGTTTATTTGACCGACCGTTCATACGAGAATTTGAGTTAGCGATTAACCAGAAGGGAGCAACACCCGCCACAGGTAATGGTTTGGGCCGATGTATCTGGAGATGTGCGCTCCCCAATCGCTTTCATCGAGCCTGGGAAATATTATAGGGAAAGTATTCTGGAGGTTGTATTAAAACCGTGGGCAGACAACCATTTCGGTGGCAAACCATGGACGTTTCAACAGGTCTTAGCACCGTCTCACAAAGCTCTAGTGAACCAAGAATGTCTAAAAAACCACGTTCCGAACATCATAACGTCCACACAATGCCTCTCAAATTCACCAGACGTGAATCCGATGGATTATTCTCTTTGGGCCATTTTGGAGAGCAAGGTCCGAACTAAAAGATTCACCAGTCCCGAGGCGCTGAAAAAAGTCATTCTTCGCGAGTAGGTTAAAATACTCGCAAAGTCACAATCAGCAGCTTGCAACTCGATTCTGGACCTTCTCAAGGTCATAGTCAATGCAAAAGGTGGTCATATCGAGCAAAATTAAATTGATTCTTAATTTTGTATTATTTTCACACATTTTTTACTTTGAATTGAATTTAAATTTGTTTTCCAAACTAAATTTATGGCCTGTTTAATTGGTTACGCTTCGCGGACCTTTTAAAAAAATGGCCCCTGTTCCTATTTTTATTATTCTTGAGTTTCTTACAATTCTACATCCATTTTTCGTAGATTTCGAATTGCTTCCATGGGCATATATGTATTTGTATCAACAAGGTTTTTGATAAAGCTCGAATAAACGTCAATCACATCAGCTCTATTAAATTCAACTTGTCTCCCAGCATTGGATCACAAAGAATGCGAATGTATTTGCAAAAACGGCATTTCTTTTCATATTCCAATATTTCCCATCTCTGAAGATTTGTAGTCACTGTCGTAAGTCCAAGGCTGAATGCACTAATCGGTTTATTTTCTCCCCACACGTGATTAATTTTCTATTTTCATTTGTTTCTACACTGCACTACTATAAGATTTAGCATTAAGTTCTTGTGTGTTGAGGCATTTGTTCATAGCGAACGTCGACATTGGCAAGGAGAAAATTTTATAAATTTCGATACAAACTTTCGCTCGAACTCTGTAACAAGCCTGTGCAATACAATAGGACGGTACCTACATATAGTACATTTGCATATATGGTATAGCAAATTTTTGACAGTATATATAGGGTGGGCCATGTAAAATTTGCTTTTTGAATCGGTTATAAAAATAAAACTAATCAATATTTTTTCAAACTTTTTTTTTATTTTGAAGATTAAACATTGTTATTTATGAATGAAAAATAATATCGTTCAAATGACTGCCACGACTGGCTTTACAGTAGGCCATTCGATCAACCCAATTTTTAAGCACATTTTCGATTGTTTGGGCTGCAATTTCATGAATGGCAACTTCGATTTCGTATTTTAAAGCATCAATCGTTTTTGGATGGTTCGCATAGCATTTGTCATTAACGGCTCTCCACAAAAAATAGTCCGCCGGGCTATAATCACAGCTCCGAGGCGACCAATTGATATCGGAATTTCGGCTGATTATTCGGTTTTCAAAAACGGTAGCCAAAAGTTCGAATGTAACTTTGGCAGTGTGACAAGTTGCACCGTCCTGTTGAAACCAAATGTCGTCCATGTCATCCTCTTCAATTTTTGGAAACAACTCGTTGAGCATGTCACGGTATCGCTCGCCATTTACTGTAACCCAGGCTCCTCGCTTATTTTCGAAAAAAAATGGCCCGATGATGCCGCCAGACCATTTGCTTCTCTACAGTAACGTGTGGATTTTCTGAGCCCCAAATCCGACAATTTTGCTTATTGACGTAGCCACCGATGTGAAAATGAGCTTCATCAGAAAATAAGATTTTTTTTCAAATTTCTCACAGTTTGAGTAGAAGACTCACCACTTTGGAAATAGGTTTTCAATATTTCCCAATTTTGTTCAAGCGTATAGCGTCCTATTTCGTAAATGTCAAACCTTTATTTAAATTATGAACACATTTGACTTGTCATTTATGTTACCATTCTCAAAAAAATAGGTAGTTCAAAAAGCAAACGCTATATGGCCCATCCTGTAAATAAGCTCGGTAGGTGGTAAGGGTTTCAGCGGAAAAAAACACTATTTTTGGGAATTTTTTTTCTTAAATATTGATTGAGCAAATTTATTAAAACCTTTTGTACATTACTAAGCATACTTTTAACTATATTCTGTAATTAAATACCTAAAAATAAGCCGGTGGCAGACCATGTCCAGGAACGTCTTGAAAAAAAAACATTTTACAGTAATCACTGTATCTCGGTCGGAAATTATGTGAAACCGAAACGAATTCAAATTTAGTCAAAGTATCATTAAATCTTCCCCCCAACGTTGTCCGCTTATTTTTTTCTTCGTTTAAAAATTTTTGGCGGAGGTCTAAAGGGAAAACTTGTATTTGCAACGAAAATTTCCGCCGTTTTGTGGTTGGGAAACCCCCTTGATGTCAAAAAAAAAATATAAACTAAACGTTGGTGGGAGGCATTTTATATGAAGAATGTGTGCCCAGTTTGGAATGAATCGGTCCAGTAGTTTTTAAATGGCGTGATCACCGGCTTTCAAAAAGTATTTTTGAGAAAAACGCGTTTAAAAATTTTAGAGCCCGAACGCTCGCACCTGTCAGAGCTATTGGACAATAACTCCAAAAGTTTTGCTCAGATCGGCTTAAAATTTTGGCAATATATTCTTGAAATATTAAGCAATAACATAAGACAAAAAAAGTCGAACCCTTACCCCACCTTAATAAATATAAAAAACTCGTGCCTGATCGAAGGATTTTTGTTTTTCAAAAATTTCGATTTTTTTTTAACAATTAATTGTCGGTTTTTTCTCGAAAATCTAAAAACTATTTCCTAAAGCATATATTTGAAAAAAAGCTTCCATCAAGCAAAAGATTATCTATTAATGAAACTATTTTTTTTTGTCCGATTGATTTTAAATGAATCTCCAAGGACTTATGATGATCGCCGCGAGGAACTTCTGGAGAGGCGGGCTCCACACAAACAGCGATAACTTTAACAATTATTATTTTTGAAATTTTTGAAATTTCGCTAAAGTCTAGTCGAAACATGATGTATTAATGCTATGTTTTTATTTTTGTAAAATAAAGCAATTCCCTAGCAAAAAAAATTATTATAAATCATCAATTTTTCGGGCCTTTGACTGGGGTAGTCACTACCCATTAAGATTATTCCTTCTTGACCAAGGCAAGCAGGGACTCACCCTTTTCACTTAAAGGATATTTCGGTTGAAAACTACTTTTAAGGTTTTTAAATGCCATGACATTTTCGTTTATCCACAAATATGTCGAGCGCCGTTTATATGGAAATAATTCTCAGCCACTTTAAAAATGATGATCTGCGCACTAAACTAAAGCATTTTTTTCTTTAACTACAAGGACTAACGGCATTTCATAAATTTAATTTTTCTTCAGCAAAAATGCCTATTATAATTCATTCATATATTGTATTTTGAAATTTTAACTGCTTCCAATGAAATTACATACATACACATAGGTCTGCCTCAAGCTTAGATTAAAATATTAAATTGTATATTTTTGCACATTTTCAAAGTAAATAACATGTCGCTCATTATTTTCCACCGACTTGAATAATTAATTGAAGCAAATTAAATGAATTATAAGAATAAATAGACCAGACGAAGACAGCGACGATGAAATGACGAAAAACAAATTAATGATGCGATGTTCGAGTGTAAACACTTTAAATGAATTTTACCAACGATTTTCGGTTCGCTTGACAAGCGTAAAATGATGTGAGAAAGTTACAAAGTAAACAACACTATTTGCTGGCATTCTGGGTGAGAGGTTAGCATGATGAAGAGCTATTAGAAAAGTGTAAAAAACAGCACACACACACACACACACACACATGCGAAAGGTAAGAGTAAATAAAAGCGTATCTACACTCACACCGGCTTGCAGGAATGTAAACACATGCCCACTAAGAAAATTTTGTTTCACTCCATGCAGAAATGCGTTAGTACTAAACTGATGCATAACGGGTTGATTTGTAACCATTAGTACTTCATATTCCATCTCTTATCAATATAAATAACCGGTAAGTTTTACATGACGCAGCTTTACGCATTCTAGAAGTTTATTCTCTGTATCTTTCTTTCCTATGGTTCGCTAAATTGCTAAAGTAGATGCCACGAGCTATACGAATATGTCTCTATCTTGAACAGATGGGGGGTCGACTTAGGCTAACACTGCGAAACCCACTATCGTCATCAAAAATAACTGAGAAAGTTAAAACGATAACGTAATTCCAATTTCCCGGCTTCTGGACCACTCCACTGCATTTAAATTTGCACTGCAATTGATATGGCAGGTCGTCAGTGTACGTATAAGATTTAGATTTTGCTACTAATCTAGCTAACTCTACAACCCGAAGGCCCCTACAACGCCCACAAAGGAAGGAGACAAGTGCGCAAAAAAAGGGGACTGTACCCGAGAAATTTGTTTCATTAAAGCTTTCAGCAGTAGATGAACCGATCTGGGCATCTGAACTTGAAGGAGATAAGTGCGTGAAGAAAATGGCTGAGGCAGTATCAGAGAAATTTGGTTCAAACGTTCAAACTTTTAGCAATAGAGGCACTAACATCGGTCAAGAGTAGTGTTTTGAAAAGCAGTCGGTATTCATATGACTCCCCAGAGAGCTCTTATGGTTTAACTTCCTGCACCTGTAGTAATGCACGCTTAGCATAGTATGGACAGTATTGATGGAAGGGCTGATTAGATTCGCAAAATGTCGAGCTGATTTAAAAACATCTAAGAATACTATTAACAAGTGGTTGATCGATCACGAGTTAGCTTGTGTTTTCATACTCACGCGTTGTTGACCGATCACGAGCTAACTCGTGTACTTGCATTAGCTATTTCTATTAAAAGTTATATAAAAAATATGTTCAAAATTTCATTTCAATTCATTATGAATAAATAAATTTATATTGTTTCACTTCCACTTTGAATCAAGAAATAATAGCCGGTGACATTGATAGATTCAATTTAATACTGCCGGTCAAGAATGTGTTAAGAGGCCTTCCACATGTAGTTTGTATAACATAACCTGGTTCGTACACATGATGTTTTTACATTAGACGGTAGGGGTAACATTTAAAACACTAGAACTACGATTCTTTGAACGGCAACAAGTTTAAATTGTTATGGTTTTTTATATTTCTGGAAGTCTCTATATAGCGCTTAATTGAAAAGTAATAAGCCTTATTTTTTTATGCAGTTTCATTAAACCTTTTGGCTTATACAACTAATATTCTTCAAAATAGGACTCTTGAGCGTCAATACACCGCTGGTAGCGGTCCTTCCACTGCAAAATCCTAAAACACTTTTAAAACAGCATTCACGCGCGGAGCGATGTTGACTGCACCGCTATTGCCAGAGAACTGGGACCGGTTTCTAGTGGAAGGGGATGGTCCAACGATCATTTTCCCCCACCAGCCGATTCGGTTGATCGCTTGGGAGACACTCCGCGCGTTAACACGTTCACGCCGGCGCTGTTAATCAAGGTCTTCATCCACAGACGGCAATGTTTACATCTTTTCGCTCTATCGGGAGCGATTGCAGGTCATAAAACGAAATTTTTTCGGTAGTCGTTTATGGCATCTCATCTCATAGGTACCGTCTAATAAAGTACCGCGCCGCCCCATGAAGCAGACTAGTGCGGGCCACCGGTGGTACGCGCCGGCGTGAACGTGTTAAGGCTCATTACTTTTCAATCAAACCCTGAATCAAGCATACTCGATCCACCAGCATATATTAGGATGGTCCAAACCCAAAAAAATGTGTTGATGATACCTTCAGAATTTGTTCTGTGGCCAAAAAAATTGAGATTTATTCCTTACTTTTTTTATTTAATATTCATCCGCTTCGCCAGTGAGTAAATGAAAAATTGGAAAAATGAACTTTTCCGTAAATTCGATATAACAGATGGATACCTTTTAAATTAAAAATTAAAAAATTAATCCCAGTGCCTTGTTTAAAAATAATATTTTAAAAACCTCTGGAAATTTTACCTTTAAATCAAAAAAATTCTCATCAAACTCTTTAATCAAACTTCCTGAAAAAATACGGGGTAAAGAGTTTTATTGTATTCACATTTTTTCAGTTCGTACTAACCATAAAAAGACATCTTTTAAATTTTCATGATATTCCATTCATTAATTCATGAGTTTTTGAGCTAAAATGATGGATCAAACAGAATTTCGTATTCTAATTTTACACTGCTTTTTGAGAGTAAAAAATACCGTTCAAGCGAAGCAATGGCTTGAAAAATGTTATGGGGCTCCGGTCCATCAGAAACAACAATAAAACGATGGTTTGCTGGCTTCAAACGTGGTCGTAGAGTTAACCACGATGTACAACGCAGTGGACATCCAAATGAGGCGGTACTACCAGAAAACATCAAATTAATGATAGAAAAGTAAAGTTGCATGAGTTAGCAGACATCGTCAAGATATCAAAAGATCGGGTTGCATTTATATTGCATGAGCATTTGACTATGAGAAAGCTCTGTTCAAAGTGGATGCCGCGTCTGCTCACTGTTGACAAAACCGCACCGAAATTTCTCCTCATTATGTTGGTCACCTTGCTGCGGGCATGAGGCTTAAGTGGTGATTTAACCCCCATATCATGTGGGCTAACTCACTACAAACTAAGAGGTGAGCTCCATATGGGGATTGGATGGCCAATTCCGCCGTTCGGCGTTGCAAAATCGCCCGACAGCCTTGGCCTACTATCAAGGCTAAAAGCACGCACACTGATTTCAGTTATTACCGGACCCAGCCGAATAAGGGCAAGTTCCCCATGCGGCATCACAATGAGCCATGAGCTTGAGTGTGTCCCACAGTGGAGAACAGCTTCAACCTAACCTATCCTAAGAAATGTCTCCCTAATAAAGAGGTTATCGCTGAAACTGTGGCTTATTTTGAGGCAAAAGTTAATGTGTTCTACAAAAGTAGTATTGAAATGTTAGAGCGGCGCTGGAATGATTGCATTGTTCTGGATGGAAATTACGATGAAGAATAAAGTTAGTTTTGAAGAAAAAAAATGTGTTTTCTTTGTTAGGCCCGGCACTTTACAGGCCATGTGTTATACTTAAGTGCAAGCTTAAGGTCGCTCAAAATTTGCATTTATTTTGGGTAGTTCTTTTTGTTGACAGTGCAATGAATTTTTTTTTTGTTATACAAAATTTCAATTATTCAGTTATGTGGTTTTTGTAGTAATTTAACCCATATAGATATTTATGAAACAAATTTTTAATTAGTCTAAACTAATCAAAATTTCGCAGTGCTATTATTGTCCTTTGTCCATTTATATAGCATCAGTAGTCAACTCACTACTGAGTTGTGGTGACCAAAGACCATTTTTTGGCTGTGACTGGGAATGTTTGCCTTCGCGGTGTGTGTCACCAACCGAAGACTCATGTCAATACTCGCATCGAGAGTAGCAACATTTTTCGCAAATGGCTAAAAAATTCAATTGCATTTGAACCTTCAAAAGCTGTTTCGAAACTCCTGAGAAGTTTCAAAACTGGTGATATCGTAACCATCGTGCCTACCAATGTAGGTGAAACTAATACATCCAAAACCAAACAAAAAATCTGTAAGCAGCACAGCACACTGCCAAGAGTTTTAAGTTCAATGTAGGAATAATAGCTCAGAACCAATATAATTTTCTGCGTGGACTCCATTAAAGGCTGCAAAATTGAACACTCGCTCAATCACCTTAAAACTTGATAAGAAGCACAATAAAGGGGAAGGTGTGAAAACATGTTCGAACGAAATTATTGCAAACAGCCAACCAACATAAGAGCACAAATACACCACATGAGAGCGCTAGTAATTAGAAGTGAGCAAGAAACAGCTGCGAGGCTTCCTTGGGAAAATACAGCCAAAATAACAAAGAACTGTACGAGTATAGGAGTAGCGATGTATGTTAGTTGGCAAGTGAGTGTAAAATTTGTAATGAAAACTCTACTTATCGTACGTGAACTGCCGCTGAGGTGTGACTAAATAGTAACATGGATAGTATTGTTAGTAGAAAATGATAATAGGACGGTTAAGAAGTTATAGAAATGTGTATGGACTATTGAAAAACTGAAGGTGTAGCAATAAGTGTTTATACACTCATTGAATTTTGTAATCAAACAATGAGCACCGGAATGTGAAGTTACAGGAGAAATGCATTTGGAGTATCGAGTGAAAATTTATTTGAAAATTTGTATACTCAATGACATTATTAAGGTTTTTTTATATTACAAAGCATCCTCGAGAACAACATTGATTAGGGTTTCCAACATGATTAAACCGGTTTTGGTAGTGGGCAGCCCTTTGGATGGGATATGAATGTTGCTCAGCCGGTAAGACGTGTTTCCTGATTTTCGCTAGGATGGAAAAAGATCGGTAAGTCGCTTTTTGTTTTTGGATGGGAACAAATGCAAGGAGTTAAAAGCAAAATTGGATGCTGTCTATGAGAACGCTTCGCCATCTATAACCAGGTAAGGAGCCCGGCAGACGTGGTTACCAAGGAAATCATTCAAAAAGTCCACGACATGGTTCTCGCTGATCGACGAACGAAAGAGCGAGAAGTAAGAGAGGCCATAGGTGTGTCAAGTGGAACGGCAATTAATATTTAACAGGATAAGTTGTCAATGAAAAAATGTTCGGCCCGATAGGTGCCACGAATTGTCATCGTTGATGAAACCTGGATTCACCATTACACAACAGAAACTAAGCAACAATCAAAACAATGGATTTCTTCCGGTGAATCTGCTCCAAAAAAGGCGAAAACAGTCCCATAGACCGGGGAAGTCATGGCGACCGGAGCGTGGGGAGAAGTATATCTTTCTAAAATGGGACTATGTTGAAAAATAAACGAAAAAAAATTTGAAAAAATGGTGTCTTCATTTCTAAGACGGGTACTTATTGAACCTTCCTCGTACATATACATATTAGCAAAATTTGTAAGGTTCTGAAGTAAGCCGGACTTACGCTAAATGTTTTTCTTAGATTGAAAAGTGCTTAGAGAATACTTTGAGATTTCTAGTGGCATTGCATTCTCGACATCTCCAAGTTCGGAGCAACTTGTTTAAAAACCACTCTCTACACTGTGTATTGCTGGTGAGTGAACAGAATTTCAACTCTCCGAAGACCGAAATGATGTTATTCACAAGCATATATGAAATGTCCGAGGCTTCCTCACTAAATGTGGTAAGACTTATACTATTTTGAACCGCATACTCAACTGAAACTGAAACATGGAACACCGGTCCAGAAAAGCGGTAACGGTGATATATGCAAGTAAAACTGATACAGGTAATAGACGAGGCTTAATTTGGTAGTCAACGTTAGAAAACATGTATCCAAACTGGAAAGGGAACAAAGGGTGGCATGCATGCCTATCACTTAAGCGCTGCCTTCTACCACCACCAAAGGACTTGAGACCCAGTTTGACCTTCTCTCTTCTCCCCATAGATATCTTCGGCGAATTCCACCAGTCAGGCTACATACTTGCTCTCCCTGAAAAATGAATTTCAGATTTGGGCACTCGATCTCAAAACTCTTCCAAGAACACATGGGCTGCTCAATGAAACTTGTCAACACTTCTGTTTTGAAAATGATTGTGCCACACGAATTCCAGAAGGATGTAAATGGGATAATGTTACTGACTTTGGTCCATAATCAGCAGCTATTTTCACTGGCCCACGACTAAATAAGAGGGTCGGGAGTGACTTCCACTCAGAAAGGCTGTAGCCAGAAGTAAGCCTGCAGCTATCTGTCTAATGCAGTGTCTTTCAAGCTGAGTTAATAGCTATAAAAGAGGCTGCGTTGTGGGTCAAGGACTCACACGCCAAGCTGCCATAAAATATCTAAAGTGCACTAACACTTCCTCCAAAATAGCAATTGAATGTAGAGCTATTATAAATGAGCAGTTTAAGCGGTGTACCACGAACCCTGTCTGGTCCATTTTCTCTGCCGCTGTCCTGCTTTTGCCAGAACGCGACGTCACTGTCTAAACTTTTACTTCTTTGGATATCTGACAGACTTGGAATCTGCAACGTTTCATAATAGTTCATCAATTTTCAGAGATTGGTATTGGATTGGTTCCATCAAATAAGAAATTAGGGAGGGTGACCATATCCCAATCAAATGGTATCACCATGAGCTAGGCCTCTTAAATGGGCCCCTCTACATCTTTATGGAGAGTGAAAACCACCATAACCTAACTTATAATTAGTTTCCACTTAAAATTTTATGGAAAATCCTTTTCCGATGTTTACAACTTGCTTGTCCATAGAAAAAAATATTTAACTGGAGTAATGTACGGCACTGAAAATGTATGGCTTAGGTACCTGCTCATGCTGTCTAAAAATATAGATCTGTCTCTTATCTCTGACTTGTTTCTGAGATATCCCAGCATAAGAGCGCAAAACTTACTAATTTTGTCTCTATTTGAGGTTATATGACATCAACAGACATTTTTTATAATATCGTAAAAGTATCTCAGAGCACAATTCTTTATTTATTTTTTTTTTACTTTTTAACGCATTTTTATGAGAAAAAAATTCTGTGTTTTTATTTAAACTATCGCATCTTTGCAATATATGGCCAAGGAGTCTTCTGAGAATACAGTAACTAAAGCGAAGGAATAGCCATCACAGTAGGGTCTGCCCTGATGAAACAGTCCGGATTTTGGAAGAACATTAACTTAATGTGTGAACCTACAATACCTACTTATGCATGATTCCGATGTTGTTGGTGAATGATTCAGCATTGCTACTGGTTCCAGTGTTCAGTTATTCTACCTCTGAAACATATTCTTCTAGTAATAATTACTATGGACCCTTTCCCACAAAAGCAGGCCTTTGTAAAGGTCTTTCGATTCGATTCCAACTACCATAAAAGTATATATCCGTCTGACTAGAAAAGCAAGAAAGAAGCTTATAAATTAAGCAAAGAAAATCTTTTACTGGGGCCAGTAAAATTTTTGATATTCCTCTATAGTATTTTCATATGGAATCTAATTTTCTTCTAGAAGAACGCTGAATGTGTGATGGATGAATATTGAAACACATTCAAATTCTACTTACACAATAATAGGTACATACATTGATTTCTCAGACTTTCAGTTGCTGTAGTACTTGCACAACGTACTTACAACGAAACAAAAAAGAGTAAATCAATATTACAAAGCTACATAAATTCTTACACTTAAACTTCAATGGTAAATCAATTGAAACTTTTCGGAAACCAAGAGCCAAGCCACTGAAAAGGGAGCGCCAGTAACAAAACGAGTCGCAGAGAAGATGCAGCGTAAGCGGAAGCAACTGAGAGCAACACAAATAATTGGAGCTTAACCGCAAATAAATAAGAAGTAAAAATAAAAATAGGAACTTAGACAAAAAGCAGAGAATGCTAGAATTAAGCATAGCATAAAAAAGCTTTGTAAAATTGTTTAAAAATTACTGGGTGAGGCAAAGAACTAGCGTTTCAGTATACGAGGTGTGGCTACAAAAAACCGTGGCTGATAGAAAAAGTAGGTATGCGTCAAACGCCAACTGTTGCCAGCGTTTTTGCGGGGATTATTTTCTTTCGAATGCAGTATTTCTCACTTACATAAAAAAATATTAGTATGTTCAGAGCCTTTGTATATTTTTTCTCAACGGAAAAATGTTGGTGTGTACCAAAATGGGGTCAACGATTTCATTTTCTTATGCAATAAGAAACTATTTGTACTGACACATTGAATGTCATTGCAAATAAATCAAATCAGGAAAGATAATAACTTGTGACGATGATTTAATTTTTTACTTGCCATTCCAAGCTCCAGTTCAGGCGGGTCCTACTCACTCTATAACGTTCTACAGTATGAATCAGCGAGGTATAGTATTTATGAAGGGAGATCTGTAAACCTGTTTAGGGATGGCTCGAAAGTTGGTAGAGGAGTCTACCGCGAGCAGCTCTACTGGATCACTGTGTTACCAACGAAGGTAGGTACTATCAAAGACGCAAACGTTATATTTTTTATTACCGTAACAATTCTCAAAGAAAAAATCACAAATACATTCCAACAGCCAAGCGCCAATCAGAGTCCTGGGCTCGGTAATGATGCGCTCGTTGCTCGTTGAGGAATGTCTAGCTTCCCTTTCAGGCGCATCCGAAAACCTTCATATCAAACTCATATTAACATCTGGTTAGAGACACAATGCAGGAAACTGCTTAGCTCATGACTTCGCTAAGCAGAGGCCCTGCAGGGTGGTTTTCGTCTTCAAAAGAAAGCGTTAGGATTCCCTTGATTACTTGCCGCCTGTCCTCGGAAAGGTGTGTTGTGCGTCAGCTCAACCAACGCAGGGCAAGCATGTAAAGTCAAGAGATCAAAGAGTCAACTCTGAATTGTGGTGAGTGTCTTAACTGGGCATTGTCCGTTAAACGATACAACGATATTTGACACTACTTCGAATCCATTGGCTGAAGTTGTCTGTAGAATGCAGTGGACTCATCTCAGCTGCTACCCTGCGGTACTAGGACTTACGCATTTTGGATCTCACTGTGTAACTATGCCTGCGAAAATTAGAGTTTCGGATTTTGGCTGACTACTGTATTCCACCATCAGCACCAAGCGGTTATCATCATAGGCAACTAGCCGTAGAATTGCTATAGGCGAATTTAGAATTTCGTCCCAGGGAATCCGCTTATCCTTGTGGACAACCAGCTAACCTAACCTAACTTAGACTTTACGCTAGGTAGAGCTCAATTTTACCTAAAGCCACAAAGCTCCAACAAGCAAATGGAAAGCAGTGATAATTTTTTTCGATACTGACTAAGACTAGGAAGGTTTGTTAAGTTCATGAAACTCAGATTGTGAGTCAGAGCTTCACGGTAAGTGATGAACTTTGTGAAAGAGTTGCTCGAATTGTAAAAAAGCACATCATGGGTTCTCCACCAAGGTAAGACTCAGGCACTTTCCAAATTGTTTGTCAAGAGGTCAAGAGCCAAGTATAGCCAACCATCCAGCTTACTTCCGGATTCTTCAGTCGTGGGACTTCTACCTATTCCCTAGGATGAAATCCTAGCAACAAGATTTAAGGCTTTTGAACCTGTAAGAGCGTAAGCAGCACTGATGCCAGAAGACCTGGCAGTGAAAGACTTCCATCACTTTTTAAGCAATATTCTCATAGCGGGTTGTAAGAGCTGTGCTTTTTTAAGGTGAGAATAAGTAAATACAAGGTGGCGCAAAATTAATCATCCAATTGTGTGATAAATTTTATTGGATACATTTTTTAAATTAAAAAATATTAAAATAAAAAAAATTATTTTGCATAATGTAAATCTTTATTTTGACCTTTAGCGCTCCATTGCTTGTCTGTTTGTATACTGCAGCTGCCTATTTCACAATTGCCAAATATGATTGATGTACGACGCCATTTTCCAAAATTATAATTCCTCCAATAGGATGATTAATTTTGCGCCACCTTGTTTTCATGAATTCACAATAAAAATGTGTCCTGCTTCAGTCTCATTATTAAATAGTCACACCTTGTAGAAGTGCAATTTTAGAGCGACAAATACTGTTGCGAAGTTTTTTCTGTTTATTCTTCGTGTTGCCGTTTTATGTTCAGCGCCAGAGCTAAGACGCCAGCTCAAGACGTGAGTTGAAAATATTTCATGCCGGTCGCATGATAAAAATTAGGTGGCTATAAATGAGCGAGTAACAAATCATTAAGCAGCCAAGTCTGACTATACCTCTGCTTTCTTGCCAAGAGCAGCTACTCACAAGTATTCTGCCACGCTTGCTTGCTCGCTACTAAGTGTAAGTACGTATATATATCATTTTATACATATTTCTTCAGCTTAAGTTATGGCTGCGGAAATTAGTAAATTTGTCACACTTCATCTGCCATCACTATGCAAATGGCGTTGGTGGTGCGATAGTTTCATGGTTTTGGCGCTGATGCTCCGACCAACTGCTACAACCACACACATGGAGGCAGAGGAAGTTGGCGCCTTGTTGAATGTTTAACGTTTTTTCGCCTCACTGCATCCACTAACGACCAACCAGCCACAGCAAAAAAGCAAAAAGTAACAGCAAACTCAGAGACTCACTGGAATTTTGATAAATTGCTTCGCACGCCCGCTTTCGCGCTTTACGAAAAAATTACGTTCGTATAAGTTAGACGCGGCGCGTTGATTTTATGAAAGCTTTAGATGCTGGGTAATCACTAGACACTAACATTCCGACTCTACCTAACAAATACGCTAATACATTCATATTTTTCTACACCCCCAAGCACAACATATGGCCATTTCCTTCTGTAAATAGTAGTCAAATATATTTTGCGGGGAGTTACCGCGAGATTCCTAAGATGTATTGATGATGAAACTTTTAGTGCCCCTCTGATAGGTCGCAGCATAGACAACTACTAAAATATTATTATAATGATGCAATAAATTTAATTTGCAAATAGTTTCAGTTACATTTTTAAACTAACAAAGTTTTTTGTTTGCTATTCGTTGACACCCATTACATTTTTAAGGTACTATAACTTTAAGGACGAAATCATGGTCTATTCGCCACCTTCCTGACCAGTTTATTTAATTAAGTTTCATAACAAAGCACAAAACTACACTTCAACAAGAATACAAGCAATGAAATTAGGACGTTTTTTACCCATTCTCGAGCAGCCTTTGAAATTCTCTTGACTTTCTTCCAACTTCTTAAGTATAAAAAGTTGCTTGGGCCAATTCCGCCGAACTTAACTGCATTTCACGCTTAAGAACAGTTAAACATACCATTTAAAGGTCTAAATTCTTATACAATTCTTGTTGTATCAAACATAAGAATTTATAAAACAGAAACAATTCACTTTTCAAATTAAAAAATTTTATTTGGTGTATCTACTGTGAAAATTCAATCCATAAGTATAAAATTATAAAAAGTATAAAAATTCAAATTGAAATCCGGAAAAACATCAAATATTCACAGCTCTTTGATAAAAAGCGTGCACATTTATTGCGGATTAAACCAAAAGTGCTATCATTAGAAGTTACCATATGTCTGATACAATGTCAGATGTTTCCAGCGGGGTTGTATTTAAATCATAAACGGCTTCTGTTGGGTTTTCCGTTGTAACAAAGTCTGTTATTTTAAGGACTGTAAAAAACATTTTTTGTATTAAGATTCCTGCAAAAACGAAAATTTCGTGTAAAAAAATTTTCTAGGGAAACATGTTATTTCAAAATCGTGTTCTTCTTGTAGTTTCATGTTCTTTATTTCATATTAAATTCAAATAATTACACTGGCATTATAAAAAACCGTGCGAGTAACGTAGTACACATAACAGAAGTGAAACTTTCAAGGCAGACGAAGAAAGAGGGAGAGACCCAAGAGAGAATGAGAGAGAGAGAGAGAGAGACAGAGAGAGAGAGAGAAAGAACATATATCTAAATAAATTCACAACATTTACAGAGAATACAAACATACAAAATTTACAAAAAAACGGTGAAGGGTCCACCGGTGTAGGTAAACGCCGGACACAAACCGTGGCAACAACGCGCACTACTCCAAGCGTTTATCAGCCGCACAAACGCAGCGATTCCATAACCGCAGCAACGGCGAAAATTACTGCAGGGCAATACCAATAAATCCGACGCCGGAATGGATAGCACTTTTTAGTACGCACAAGCACTAGCAAGAAAACGGAAATATGCGCCAAAAAGTAAGCACCAAAAAAATTGGGTCCCAAAAACGCCCCAAACAGGAGGCACCAAGGAAATATTACGCCAAAAAGTAGGCACCAAAATTATATTTCCTACAAGTTTGCACCAACAAACAAGCGCCAAAAGTAGGCAGTGCTATTTCTCATTAGAAATTAGCAACCACAAGGAAAAAATAGCCTAAAGTGTATCTTAGATATATATAAGGTATAGCTCTCTCTCTCTCCTTTCCCTCTACGTTATATCTTTTTTCTCACTCGCGGAACAAAAATGCCCAAAACGTTGCATGGCTTTGGAATTTTACTCTCCATTCTCGCTCGTTCATCGACGCCTAAGAAGTTTCTCTTCAAAAAACAGATCGTATAACCATAAAGTAATTTGTCAGTATAATAAATAAAAAGATTATTTTGGCAAATGGTTAATTTTTGTTTTCGTTCTTCCACATTACTTATTCGAAAGGTGATTCTAAAATGAAAATATAAATTAATCAGTACACAACGAATAACAAGCAGATTACAAGAATTTATTAAGAATAAGCTCCTCGTGTTTGAGGCAGACAGATAAGAATTTGTACAGAGACTTATTCTCACTACCATTCCAAATCTTTTTTATTTAAGGGATCCAATGTCACCAAAATATTCTCAACGAAAATGTGTATAGACAGGACAGGTACCAATGACGTGCTGAATAGTTTCTGATACATCCAAGCAATAAACTGGTCAAGCGGTGAAAGTTCCTTTTTTAAAAGGAATTACATTTAGATTAAGGAGCCCTACCCCTGCACGAAAGTTCAAACCTATAGCATGAGCAGACAAGTGGTCACTGAATTAGTTGATGTGCCTAAGTGATAGACCAGGATACAAATCATGAGTTGTAGATTTTTGGCGGAGTTTAAAAATACCGATAATTCTTTGACATTTAGTTTTTCTGTAAACTGCGGAATATATGTCCTCAATAAAGCAGAAAAAGATACATTTATAGGCCCATATGCAAATTTTGCGATAACCATTCCATTTCTTAAACCAATGTTTACCAAGGCGCACAGTCACTTTAGCAAGGATATGTGGAAGTCTGCTATCTAGAAGAGAAAAACAAAAAGTGTATATTGAAATGTACCGCCTCCCGAATCCGTTTGGAATTTTACCAGGGAATATTTCGCATGCTGGATGAAGAAATTCCACACTTCGTTGGCCCCCCGGCCTTTTACGGTTACTGCAATCAGACCGTTTGCAAAAGGACACATCAAGTTTGAGTGATTTAAATAATCGATTCGATCAATATAATAGTATCAGTAATCAGTAATCAGTAATAAATAATATCTGCACATGAAAGAACATCGCCCAAAAACTGCTGATGCTGACAGTTTTTACACCCCTTTAAAGCCTATAGGTAATAAAAGGTTTGTGTGCAATATTCGTTTCAGCAGAGTATTGCCACCTGTTTGTAGTTAAAACAAAAAGTAATTTAGTAAAAAATAGGCATCCTCTATATAAGTATTCTTAAGAAAAATTGCCTTCCAAAATGATTTTTGGTAGCGTTGCAACCTGAATTTCATTCGAGGTAAGAAATTCATGAAAATAATAAATAACAAAAGTAATAAAAAATAACGAAAATATATTAGATAATTGTAAACAATATGTGTTTGCAGTGTGTTAAAAAAAATAAAGGAAATTTTCAAATTTCGCGGGATACGTACATTCGACTTTCTATTATTATTATTTTTATTTATGCTTAGTTTGTTTGTGAGAGGCATAAGTAAGGCAAGTCTTTTGCGTATTCGTCGAATTTCTGCTATAGAAAAAAGAAGGATCAAAGAAGTTGCATCAAATTTTGTGTAAAAAATGGAATTAAGTGCTCAAAAACACTTGAAATGTTGACAGTGGCATATGGTGAGAGTACTCTGAGTCAGAAACTGTTTACAAGTGGTACAAGGCTTTCGCCAGAAGGTCGAGAAGATGTGAATGACGACGCTCGCACTTAACACCCCAGCATATCAACAACCGATGCAAATGTTGAGAAAGTGAAGAAATTTGTTATGGAAAATCGTCGAATCACAATTGGAGAAGTTGCTGAGGATATCGGCATATCGGTTGGCGCATGCCATGCAATCCTTTCGCAAATTTTGGGCATGAAGCGTGTGGCAGCGAAGTTCGTTCCATGATTGCTGAATTTTGACCAAAAGCAACGTCGCATGAGCATCGCTCTGGAATTGTTTAATGACGTCAACGATGATCCAGATTTGCTTAAAAGGGTCATAACTGCTGGCGAATCATGGGTATATGGTTACTTCAGGAGAGCCAAGACTAAAAACAGCACGCCAGTTTCGATCAAATGTTAAGGCTTTGCTCACTGTTTTCTTCGATTACCATGGCGTGGTTCAACGGGAGTTCTTCCCAAAAGGTCTTATGGTAAATAAAGAGTATTACCTTGAAGTTATGCGTTGTTTTCGTGAAGCAATACGAAAAAAACGATCGGAATTGTGGAAAAAAATGCATAGCTTTTGTTCACTCAACTTTGCTTGTGAGAGATTATCTGGCCAAAAACACCACCGTTATGATGCCGCAGCCACCGTATTCACCAGATTTTGCCCCCGGCGACTTTTTCCTGACCCCAAAATTTAAGAGACCCAATGAAAGGACGGCGTTTTGAGACAATTGAGGAAATAAAAACCAAATCGCTGAGAAAGCTCAGGGACTTACCAAAAAGTGCATATCAGAACTGCTTCGAGGGTTGGAAAAAACGCTGGTACAAGTATATTGTAATTTATATCTGAAGGGGACTACTTCGAAGGAGATGAAATAGAAATTGATGAATAAATAAATATTTTTTGAGCAAAATGAAAATTCACCTTATTTATTGAACACACCTCGTATATATGAATATATTATTTATATCCAATTTCCATCTTTAATCCAATAAAATTTTTGAACTGGTATTGCCATCTAATTGTAAACCAAAGTTTAAATTAATATAATAACATTATTTAAATAAAGGCTGGAATACGAGTTGAAAGAATGAAGAAAGCTTTAACTAAATTTGCTTGTACTCGGCGTTGACATCAAACGCATAAGGCGAGAGTAATAATTAATAGTGCAGCCTTCGAAATATTTTAATTTAAAAATACTTTTTGAATGGTGTTGCCACTTATGTTTTTATTAAAACACTTTTGGATTTGCCTCGCTATTTCGGTTGTTAAGAGTTTTATGAGTGCTAAATGCATTAAGTATTTCATTTAATACGCTAGCTTGCATATGTTTTATGCTAAAACGTCAAATACGTGTCAGTCAATGTTGAGGCGTTTTTAATAAATCATTTCCAAAAAATATATTGTACTTTTTGAAAACATCAAAGAAATAAGAAAGAAAGGAATTATATGAAATACAAAAAAAATATTCTAGTTTCAAAATTCATCGCCACCCTGTTCTCAGTTCCTATGACTCTTAATGAAATATTAAATTACTTTCAGCGAGCCTTACGCTAATTATTCTTAATCAATGCATAAAATATAAGTGAAGGAAAATGTCACTTCTAAAGTCTAAAAGCAGACTTCCTTAAATGAATTTTCAATCATTTGTTAAGGGTACAATAAAGCAAATAAAATTACAATTCACAATTTCTATGTTGTTGTAAGTCCCAAATTTTTCCAACATGCTTTTGGGTTTTTATTTAATTGAACTCACTGCAAAGTGCAATGTAACAAATTATAAATTTTTTCCATTCAACTTTATACGACCCCTTAACAATTAAAGCGTACCAACTTCTAACACTTCGGAGTAAAAACGCGCATATTCAATTAGGCAGAGCACTCATACCAGTGAACTCACGCAGTTTCAATTACATATGCGCCAATACCCATTGTAACCGCATCGCGATGGCCAGTGAGGCAACAAATGGCAAGGACTTGTGGTATAGGCAATAGGAAGAACAAACCGAGCAAAGCTAACTTGTTTGCCTACTTTAGCGGTTTAATATTAAATAAAAAAAAATTATTTAGGATCTCGCCACTCGCTTATGGAAATCGAATTAATTTCGAATAAAATCCGCCCTAAGAAGGAGGCAAGCGAGGCGCGTAACCAGGCAAGAAATAATAATGAGCCTATTTATTTTTAATTTATTCTAATTAAAATTTTCAACAGTCGAAATTTCGTAATTAGCATCGAGCAATTACTTAAGGCTCACACCGCCCTACCCCTTGGTAGCTACGCGTTGCTTAAAATGCTAATGTTGTTATCTCGATTGCTTTTTCCTGTTCTACATAAATGCACCCCACTACCTCCACTTCCACTCTTCTTCATTTTCAATCGATATGCTGCCGATAACGGTAGCATCCAGGCTGTCCCTCGCCTAATTTCCCACGTGTGTGTGTGTGCGTCACAAACTTAGCCTTTAACCACTTCAGGCCATCTATTAAATTTGTGCGCATTTGTGGGCAGTAATTTGGGCTAAACACCTAAAAGTATGCCCGCAAAATGAGAGGCCGCCTAAAGTACAAACGCTTAGCATTATCGAGAAGAGCTCGCGACTCTTACAGCTACACACACATACACACGCATCATTCAAATATTTGCAATTTCGCAATTGTGGCTTGAGTTTGGTTAGCGGACGAGGTCGAAAAGGGCATTTTGCTGCCGTGGTTGAGCAATGTGGCACGTGTGCGATTCACTGTAGCACTGCTTTTAAGGGAGTTACTCGATTTGCGGGTACGATTTTGTTGGTACGCTTATAAGTGCATTTATCTGTTTCATTGGCTAATGGTTTGCCCTTCTGTTTGGTGCTTCGTTCAGTGGTATTGGTATTGTTTCCATGCGCGTGGGAAGTAACGGTACTATATAAGTACAGCCATACAGATTCCTTCACTTCCAATTATGGCAAACTTGCAAAGTGCTGGGGCGACATTCTATTTTACAAATGCCCTAAGAAACTATTTTCAAATATTTTTTCAATAAACAATATACCTTTTTTTTATATTATCATGGCTGATATACAGGGACCCCTCCGGACATCTTCTTGTTCCCGCGCCTGAAAAGAAAGCTGATGGGGAGGCGTTTCGACTCCATCGAGGCGATCCAAAAACTGTGACAGCCGAATTGAACGCGATTCCGGCGGATGAGTTTAAAAAATGTTTCCTGCAGTGGAAGGACCGCTACCAGCGGTGTATTGACGCTCAAGGGTCCTATTTTGAAGAATATTAGTTGTATAAGCCAAAAGGATTAAGAAAACTGCTTCAATAAGTTCCTAAAATTAGAAATAAGGTACGCTCCGTTGGAAAAAGGGCTTTAGCCTTTCTACATAACCTCCTTTTTCGTTGCTCTCTACCCTTTAAACAATTTCTGGACTCTCTCAAAATAGATATTTGTTTCGTTTCGTTGACCGCTTCATTCGGCAAAAGCCATTTTTTTATATTGGGAATATGCTACATAATAGCCCGGCCCATAACCTAGCTAATTCCATTTCGCCACGGCGAAATTATTTGCAATTTAATCGAGTATGTTTAATATCTAGGAGTAATCTTGGATAAGAAGCTGACTTGGGAGACACACGTTTCACTGAAGGTGAATCGTGCATTGAAGATTTTTCAGCAATGCCGTAGAGCCTTTGGCAAAACTTGGGGTCTGAAACCTGCTGTGGTCCTATGGATATACACGGCACTTATTAGACCAATCATCACTTACGCTTCTGTGGTCTGGTGGCTACGGAGCATGGTTAAGTCCACAATCCGGGAACTATACAGGCTGCAAAGAAGTGTATGTTTATGCATCACGGGTGCCATGAGTACAACCTCTGGAGATGCCCTAAATGCTATGCTTGATTTGCTCCCCTTGGATCTTAAGATACAACAGGAAGCAATAAAAGCAATGTGTAGACTCCATAAATATGGTTTCTGGCACGAAGATGGAACTTCGGGACACGGAGAAATCTCTAAGTTGCTGTCGGAGCAGTATCCACTGTTTTTGGCACCTAAAGATGACCTGATACCCACAGTTTCGTTCGGAAGGAAATTTGATGTCAGATTTCCATTGCGTGAGCAATGGAGCAATCCAGGAGGCATGCAGGGAGGCTTGACGGATATTTTCTTTACCGATGGGTCCAAGACTGAAATAGGGTCTGGAGCCGGATGGTTCTTAAACGATAGTAATAAGTATCACTACGCTATGGGGGGAATGGCAACTGTTTTCCAAACAGAAGTTTTTGCCATCCTAAAAGTAGCCGAATGGATAATCGAGAGGAGATGGAGCGGGAAACAGATTGGAGTCTTCAGTGACAGTCAGGCTGCATTGAAGGCCCTGGAGAACGCGAAGCAAACCTCAAAGACTGTTCAAGAATGTAAGAAGAAGCTTAATTCTGTCGCAAGACAAAACAGGCTTGTACTTATATGGGTTCCGGGACACTCTGGTGTTCAAGGAAACGAAATTGCCGACGAATTGGCCAACCGTGGATCAGCGGTGCCCTCACAGGGGCCAGAGCCAATAATCGGAATCAGTCCCGCAGTATCCAGGAACTGGATCAACGATTATATAGGCAATCTACATAAAGAGCGATGGTCCGGTCTAGAACGCTGCAGAACTGCAAAGTGTTTTGTGACAAGTCCGAACAGAAAACTGTCAAACTTTCTACTAAAACTTAGAAGGAAAGACATTCGGTTGATGGTCGGTATCATTACAGGACACAACCCATGGGGTCAGCATATGACCACCATTGGAATCATCGAGGACCCGGTATGCCTGTCATGCTTGGAGGAGGATAGCACTGAGCACTTTCTCTGTGAGTGTCCTGCCTTTGCTAGAGCGCGACTACGAGTATTGGGTTCCGATGTCATGAGAATGAGTAATATTCGTTCTCTAAAACTGGAGGATATTTACAGATTTGCCAAAGAATCTGGAAAATTCTCACAGGACTAACTATCTCTATCTCTGTCTCTATTCTTTCCTATCTCTTTCTATGATACTTTTCTCCCTCGCTCCTTGACTATCTACCCCCTTTCCAGAGCTTTAAATACAATGGGCCTTTTAGCCTGAGTGTTTTAGGAGCCACCAAATCTCCTGGTGCTCCTTGGCTCGGCCTTTTCAAATTCAAATTCAAATTCAATCGAGTATGGCCAATAGTTCTGTATAATACATGGTGAAAAGATTTGTTATTCGGCTCTGAGTGAATTTGACAGAATCAGCTGATGGGTTGACGTCACTTGAGGCGTGTTTACAAAAACTTAGACTGTGTTGGTAATATACGAAAAAAATCAACCAATGGCACTTCGTTGCAGAATTCGGCTGCCGAATCCCCAAGTGACGTGGCAGCCAAAGTTCCCCTCAAAATTTTCTTTTCCCCCATAACTAAATAGCAAACCTGGTAATCCATCATCCTTGTAGCATCCAAAAAACTGTCGCTACGAGCTTGCGGTCGACTGAACTTACACCATAAAAAGTTCATTTTACCGACAGTTTTTTATGTGCAGCCATGAAATCCATAACATCGCTCTACAGAGCAGAGAGACCGTAGAAAGGTTGGCAGCGAATTGTAATCTACATATTTATTGGGTTCTAGGCCATAAGGACATTGAAGAGCACGATATAGTTAACGATATAGCAAAAAACAGCCTGTCTCTATCCTCGGATTTGTCAACGAAATACGAGTATTATACAGCAAACTAGATGAAAACATGATCAGAAAATTTAGCACAAGATGGGAGAGCTTGTCCACTTTCAGGAATGCTAAGATCACGTGTAAACATGACCTTCACAGTCGTACTCGATTTATACTATCACTAACATGAAGAGATTGTAGAACTATAATAGCCCTGCTGACGATAAGTAGTCCAGTAGCGTAGAATGCCTTATGAGATAGGAAACTGGGAAAGCGAGGAATCCAGGAAATGTGGGGAGCAGGGCTCAAGAGAAACTGAAACCCCTTTGTGAATGTCCAACGCTATTCATAAAATGCTTAAAATATCTGTGGCACCACACTTTGATGGATTGGAAGATAACTCAGCAGTGGGTTGGAAGTGTATCCTTAAATTCCTTGTAAATGAATAGAAACAGACACCTTGCGGACGGACTATTTCAAACACACATAAATAATGAACTTCATCTTGTATCGGTATGAACCGAACCGGTCTATTTGGGGCTGCAAGTCAACTAGTTCAACCTGACCTAACCTAACTTTACCGTTTTCATTTTATTTTGATATTATTACTTTGTTAATAAAAAATTTCAGCATTCCCTTTCGCAATTGTTTACGATTAACAAAAATATACTTGCTAGCGATGCCGAAGGGGCAGCAGAAGTAAACAACAAGAGACAGCATAGTTGGCCGCCTAAGCAGCCAGCGGAGTAACTGCAGCCAGCCGATCAGAGATCTGAATGGTGTTTTGCATACTTCCAATGGTGACCAGATCCGCAGATGGAAGGTACACTGTGAAGCAACTAGCAACATTGCTCTTAGCAGTATACCTAGCTTTGAAGTGGGCAGCACAACAACGACAAGCAATAAAATAACAACATCCTGCCTTAGCCTAGCGGAGATCAAGAATTAAGAAGTTGAAGCTCAAGAAAGCGGCTGGCGAAGATGGCATTCAGCTTGAACTAATGACAGCCGACCCGTATATATCAGCGGAAATTCTTCATCCCTACATCACTACCGTCTGGAGCAATGAAAAGCTGGATCCGTTCTGGACAAAAGGCATCATAGTGAAGCTGCCCAAGACTGCGGTAACTGACAAGGAATAACCCTACTTAACACCATATACAAAATTGTAGCCGCAAACATACAAAGAAGGCTCAAAGATATCGAACGCTCCTTAAGAGACGAGCAAGCTGGTTTTCGCCCTCACCGAAGCTGTGTTGACCAAGCCAACACACTTCGGATTATAGTAATAATCAGTTGATTGGCGCTCCCCGATCTACATGCTCTTCGTAGACTTTAAAAAGGAGTTCAAAACTATCAAACGAGACGTAATATGGCTACGAGAACTCCGAACTGGCAGTGCTTCACAACTATCAACGCAGGCGTAAGGTAAGATTGTCCCCTGTCTCTCTTTCTCTTTGCCTTCGTCCTTGATGACGTCATAAGCAAACTGACCCTGTACAAAAAGGCGTCGTAATGAGTTTCACCAGACATCTTGAAGACCTGGACTTCCCCGATGACATTTGCCTCCTCTCTCGCAAACTCTCTGACATTCAAGCGAAAGCGGACCAACTAGTCGCGCTGGCACGCACTGTCGGTCTGGAGGTCAACATCGCCAAGACCAAAGTCATAAGAGTTAACCACACTAACGCAAGGCAGATCTTGGTTGACGGGTGCCCGGGGGAATTTGTTGAAAGCTTCTGCTACCTCGGCTGCATCATCACGGCAGATGAAGATGTCAACTGCAGACTAAACAAAGCAAGGGCGGCATTCTGGCGAATGCATACAGTATGGGAGAGTTCGCAAATCTCCAAGCGCACTAAACTTTGAGTATTCGGTTCATGCGTAAAGGCAGTATTGCTGTACGGAAGCGAAACAGAGCTGGTCTCTAACATCATCACAGAGAGGCTACAATCCTTCATCAACAAATGCCTCCGCATCATCTGCAGAATATTCTGGCCAAACACCATCAGTTACGACGCACTCTAGAGATTAACGAACGAGGAACCCATTCTTAAGCAAATCAAATGCTGAAAGTGGCGATGGATAGGTCACATATTGAGGAAACGTCCAGATAGCATCACGAGAATGGCACTCGACTGGAACCCGCAAGGGAGCAGAGGTAGCTCTCGACCAAAAAACACTTGGAGAAGGCCGATGCTGCGCGAATGAGGAAAGATCTCTAAAAAATGCTCGAAAAATTGAGTTAAAGAAGTGATAAAAAAATTAAAAAAAGAAGTTCCTTGGATATGACCTCATAATAGGAGAAGTACTGAAACAAATTCCAGAACAAGAACTCACTTTCCTTATGAGCATATATAATTCTACTACATTATCTCGTTTTGTTCTCCCTCCATGGAATGTAACTGAATTAAAAATTATTCTTAAGCCAGGAAAAAACGCTTAACAAGTCGAAGCATATCAGCCCATCAGCCTATTACCTATTGCCTCAAAAGTAATGGAATCTCTTTTCCTCAAAAGAATTCACCGTAGTTTAGAAAAATGCCCTTAGACTCATAAAGCATTTGAATAGAAAAAATATTGCACAGCGGCCTTTCTAGGTATTTTTATTTGTTTATTTATATGAAATATAATTATAAGCAATATTACCCAATACCAAGGGAACTAGCATCTGGGGCTAAAAGACACTCTACCAATAAATTATTATTATTATTAAGTCCTACCTCAGAAATCGATATTGCTTTGTCAAACAAAGCGAGAAACATTCTCAACTATGTGAAAGTTCAGCTGGTGTACCTCAATGCCGTATTATGGGTCCCATCTTTAACTTGCTCGAAGCGTTCGCAGAAAACGGTGCCGTACTCACAATTGACGCCCATCTCCATGTGGCCTAGCAAAAACTTCAGAAAGGATTTGATAAAATAACTCATTGATTGAAAGAGTGGCGCATTAAGTCAAACGAGACAAAATCTTCGCGAGTCACTTTTACACTAAATCAAAAACTAAGCTCAATAATATAATCATCCCCCAAAATGATGTCACAAAATTTCTCGGCACGCATCTTGATAGCAAGGAAAATACTTATTTTCACCAAACGGGAAGCTCTAGGGATAAAACTCAGAAGTCTCTATCGGTTACTACATCGAAATTCTTATGTTTCTCTCGAAAATAAACTCTCACTTCATTCAGCTATCTTGAAACCGATATGGACATATGGCATACAACTACACGAGTAGGGCAACTCAAACACAATAAAGATAAAGCTAATAATTCCAAAATTCCAGTCGAAACCTCTCAGGGTAGACTGCAACACCTCTTTTTACTTATATATCTCAAATGCACAAATTCATCGTGATCTCAAAGTACCCACGGTAATTGAAGAATACAAAAATATCCCGCATCACACAACACACGATGCCTGTCGCACGCAAACCCTCTTGTCACAGAAATAATCGCAAATTCCACAACCTTCACCCGACTCAAGAGAAAGCCTACAAAAGACCTCATATGTTAATAGGTTAGTCTAAATTATTTCTTATCATAAAATTAGTAAATGGTTGCGTGACTGAGAGCAATCCATAAATTGAATTGAATAGCTTTAAGTAAAAATATTGCTTAATACTTGAAAAACAGATCACAATAAAGAAATTAATTAAAAAAAACACTATCCAGACAGCAGTAACTCTGTTCTAATCTGTCATACCAGCTAATAATTACTCATAATTCCTAGTGACTGGTGTGTGAGTTCAGGCATAAGCGCCAAGACAAAAAAATTATGCTGAATAGTTGAGTAGTTACACACTTCCACTTTAATGCTTACTTTTTTCTTACACGGCACATTTTGCGTCTTTTTTTATTTGTTTTTGATTTGCGTTAAAAATTACAAATACCTACATACGCGTTCTACAATACATTCTGATCGAACGAACTTATTTAATTGGCATAATAATGATACGAAATCATTCGATGTACGATAAAAAATAATATTCTCATTCATAATCAACAACCCCCCAACTCCATTTCAAATAATACTTCCTATCTAACAGCTGTGTCCTCAAATTAAATGCGAGCAAAATGTAATTTCTTAGCTTTAATCTGCACGAAGTTAAATTTATTTAGCCACTCCCATTCTGCTCCTCCCAGAAGATTTTTATTCACTTCTACAGTGAAAACATTTTGCTTATTCTTGTAATATTAATGTTTTTTTTTTCGAAAAAATATCTTCTTATGCCACACATTTCTCAAATATTTGTGTGAAAGTTAAAGTTTTTTTTTCTTGACTTTCTGTTTTGAATTTTCTTAACAACAAAAACTGAATACCATCAATAGCAACATCTTGAATTTATTATCAGCGTACCCACGGCCATCCATTTCCCAAATACTTTCGTTTTGGTCGATTCTTTGATGGCCAAGATATCTTCGATTTTTTCTAAATATTCTTTTACAACTAAGAATTTTTAAGTATTCGAATTGCTAAAAACTTTTAGAACAAACAATAAATTCTCCACTGAATTATAGAAAGAGAAAGTGAGCTCATGAGAGAGAGAGAGAGATAGCTCAAAAAGTTTAAGTGGAATTAAAATTATGTTCTTTTTACAGGCCATTACCAGCTGAATGGCTTGTTATGCTTTGACCTTCCCCTGGTAATGCGGCAAAGATTTCATATTCAACGCCTTTTACTACATTCGAGTTGGGCCGGTGGGGTGGGGCGTAGTAGAGCGTGCCAATATATTTTATGGCAGTTGCGTTTTATTAAATAAAACGTAAATATGTTTTTGGGGATTTATAAATTGCATTAATGGTATGTACATAAGTATAAAGGTTAGGGCAATTAACTTGAGACGTTTTAAAATTACATTAAAAGTTGTTAAAAGGAAATTGGAATTTATATGGCGACTTTAAGTTCTTTTATAGGTATAGCAAATTAAGTTGTAAAATAAAAATGTGAGCTTCCTGCGGAATTTGCTATTAACATTTTAAATTAGACTTTAGCTTTATTATTAGGTAATTAAGTTGTTTACAACTCTATTAGCCATAATAATTACTGCTTCTAGTTGAGTAAAGAAAATTTAAATTCAGGTTAGGTTAACTTAGGTTAGGCTGAAGCGGCTGTCAACTGCGACACACAATCAGGCTCATTGCCCATTGCGTTTGGAACTTATCTCTACTAACGGTACTTTTTGAAAGTTTTAGAGGATTCCTGATTTCCACAATACTAAGATTTTCCAATTCACTAAAAAATTGTCAACCTAAAATGGCAAATTTACGTCTGCATAGAGTAGGACAATGTCACATGTCTCTTCCTCATCGAGACAACTTCTGCAGAAGTCATGTGCGTGTATGCCCATCCTCTGGGCATGTTTGCTTATTAGGTAGTGCCCCGTTATAACCGAAATCAGTGTGCTCGGTCTGTGCTTATTTTATTTAACAAAGATGCTGCATTTTTAGTATTGAGAGTCGACCAAAATTATCGGGCGACGCTGCAGATGGTTTCAATACGCTATTTTTCATTCGCTGCTCTTGCAATTTTCTCAAAGAAAAATATCTTTCATGTCGTTAAGGATATGTCTATGTTATTGTCTGTGAACTCATCAGTCAACTTGGTGCCAAGTCTCACTAGTTCATAGGCCCTGGAGTTACCCTCAAAGTAGCAATGACCAGGAGCCCATGTTAACTTTAGGAAGAAATTACTCAGGCATCTCGCTAGGAGATGTCCGGCATTTCATGGCTACTTTGAAAGTTTTCCCTGCTTTGTGAAGCATTTTATCGCCACCTGGCTATCAATGAAAACCTAGATATGTATCCTTTTCAGGCATCGCATCACCCCGTGTACCAGTGTCACGGCTTATATTATTTCAATTAGTTCAGCCTGAAAGGCACTTCGGGACGCCAAAAACTGAAGGAGATCCCAGTATATTCGGAATATACACTTCTGCTCACCCTACCCTTGAGCTTTACGCGATCTGTGTATACATGGATAGATTCGCCCTGTCTTACACCGTCCTATTTCCACTCTTCCCTTGAAGTTGTAATGACCATTTGTAGGTGGGAGTGCATAGTCTACCAATCTGAGAAGCTCCGTAATGCCATCTAGGATTTTACCGTTGCCGCATCCCGTGAGAGTACATGAAGTGGACATAATGGGATACCAAGGTAAAGAATAACAGAGAGACTATCGTCAGTAGTGTGATCTCCGCATGGTGATTGAATGGCCACCAAGTCGGACTCTCCGCGGACTAATGGTTTGCCATTCCCTATATGGAGCTCCCCTCCTAGTTCGTGGTGAGTTTGCTTCATGATATGGTTTTTCCCCCTTTTTCACTCGTCCCCCTCGGGAACATAAAGCCTCGACAAGACATTTGTCTGGCATTGGTTACATTAATCTATTTGATTTCCAACAGGCCAGGTGATTAGCCAGATTAGCCAAGCCGAGCAAAGAAGTACTGAAAGAATGGTAACTCCTAAAGTACTCAGGCTAAAAAGTCCATTTTATTCGAAGCTCTGGAAAGTAAAAGGGTGGGTAATCAAGGAGAAAAGGAGAGAAGTGACAGAGAGAAAGAGATAGGATAGAATAGAGACAAAGACTGATATAACTAGTCCTGTGAGAATTTTCCAGATTCTTTGGTAAGTCTTCTCCAGTTTTAGAGAACGAAACCCAAAATTCGTAGTCTTCGGTTCCACAATATTCCAATGGGGGTCGTATGTTATTCCCATGAGTTGTGTCCTGTAATAATATAGACCAACAACCGAATGTCTTTTCTACCAAGTTTTGGACGAAAGTTCGACAGTTTTCTGTTCGGGTTTGTCACAAAACTCTTTGCAGCTCTGCACCGTTGTAGACCGGACCATCGCTCTTTATGTAGATTGCCTACATAATCGCTGATCCAATTCATGATTCCTGCAGAACTGATTCCGATTATTGGTCCCTATGGGGTGATCAGCCCTGTGGAGGAAGCGACCATCTTATTAAAGCTTCTGCTGCTAAATTTAGAGGAAGCACTTACTTAGTGCTGCTATTTCACCATGAAACGGTATGCGATTCAATAACGAGTTAAAATTGTAAAAATGTATTAACAAAACCTCTGCTATGGGTTACCAAATAACGCTAGATTTGTGACTTAATTAAACAGGACATTATGTAACTCATCAACTCCGTCAGAATTGGGATAGACCTCTTCCAATCATGTGACACCACACGAGGTTTCAAACATTATGACTTTCTAACCAGCGAAAGGACTAAATCGCTCGTATAACATATTTATAAGTGCGTGCAATTTCTAGCTTATATCGACGATATCAGTGTTTGATCTGTTTACCTTTTCTAAACTAGATGAAGAAGCGAAGCGAATGGGTTGGGAGGTGAACCAGGCCAAGACTAAATATCATCTGTCATAAATCAAAAATTACTTATAAACGATTTTTGGTACTCATGTCAAACACAGCTCATTCCGAAATAAACATTTGTAATGAGACTTTTGTGGAATGTTTTTTTTATAAATTTTAAACAAAAGGGGTTAAAAAACAGTAAAGAATAACCAAAAAATGCTAAAATATAACAGCAAAAGAACTCCGAAAATCATTGGTAACTTAGACATGCGCACTGTATTCATCCAATTTTGAATAACTTTTTAAACTTCTTTCATTATGTCCGCGTAAATCGTAAAATCGCTCATTTGGCGCTACAAAAAGGACTAATTTAAAAGGTAAATCTAAGCAGGTTTAATGCTCATAAAAGGGTATTTTTAATCCGTTGGTTAGCCAGGAGAGACTATGTTCATTTGGAAATTTTAAGGAATCTTTGAAACCTTTTGGAGGTATTTTAAGAGTAAAACGTTGTAGAAACCCCTTTATGAGAGGTTGAGACATAAGGCATTGCTACTCACGACTTTCAAACATAAAACATGAAGGGCTCCTAGCTAGACATTCCGCTCCTTTTCTTTCCAACTGGACAACTACCATAAATTACTTTATTGAAGCTAAACAACTGCACTAAAAAAAAGTGACAATAATTAAGATGTAACTTTCACTCCCACTCACAAGTTTTCATGTGATGTCTCATTTACATTGTTTTTGTAAACTTTATTCGTTTACTGCAATTCGCAACATAGAGTAGAGGGGAATTTCCGTTATTGTTTTTGTTTACAGCAACAAAGTTGTTCATGCATTGCGATACTTTAATGCTTATCTAGCGTAACTTTCGAGTTTTCGAAGCAAGGAAAGTTGCATTTGGCATAGCTCTGGCTGCTGCTGCTGCCTACATTTGGCCAACTTGCAATCAATGGTGTAATTTGGCGCATTTGCAGATATTGTTGTAATTTTTTTTCTTTATACAATGCAGCATGCTCTATATCGTCTTTATAGCCTGCCACATCAGCAACAAAGCACTTTACATTTAATTGTCATTTGTGACTTTTTAGTGATCCTTTGAATATGACCAACTGTATTTGAGGAAATTTTGTCTTTTCCTAAAAATTAATTTTGTTGTTGTAGTAAAAATTTTACTGCATTACATTACGCAATAAAGGAACAGAGAAAATGTTGCAGTCGCAACTTTGACCAGCCTCACTGCTATGCTGAAAGCTTTGACTTTAACTGGTCATAAAAACATATATATGTATAGTTACATATTAACATATAAACAACAATAGCAACAGTCGTTATAACTTTTCTTTAGCGACATGTCTAAAACTATTCAAATTAAATTTTCCATTTGCTAAATCTGAATATGCACAACAACAATAAAATGTTAGCTACTGATACAGCACTTGCATTGTTTTTGGTATTGCTCTTTTTTTTTTTTTTTGTTCGAAATGCAGCATAACTGCTTTTGGCAAACGCTATCAAAACACGATATCCCCGCCCACTCTACAGTCAATTTTAATCAAATATGTACTCATTACAAAACCCCTGCAGGAAAAACTGAGCTATCGAAGGGACGATTTTCGCCATTGCGAACGACTCCGCATGACTACGGCTTCTGAGCAGTATTGTATGTTACTTTTTTTTTAGAATTCAAACATTTCTTTTTTTTGGGAAAAAGACGGACCCATGTGTTTTTTTTTTAAATCAAAGAAAAACACAATTTTTTTGATGTTGACGATAATAATCATTTTATTTGGTTCAAGTAGATTTGTCGATATCACTTTTTGAATATGATATCTCTCAAATGGCCGCCTTGAGCCTGTACGGCGTATTGTGCCCGTTTTGCAGCATTTTCCATAGTTTTAGCAAACATTTCGGCTGGAATAGCGGCTATTTCCTCACGGATGTTGTTCTTGAGCTCTTCTATGGTCTTTGGCTTATTAATATAAACCTTTAATTTTAAATATCCCCACAAGAAGAAGTCAGGTGGCGTTAAATCGGGCGAACGCGGTGGCCAGTCAAAATGGCCATTTTTCGACATCAAACGACGAGGAAACAATTTCTTCAAAAAATCGATTTTGGTGCGTGCTGTATGTGGTGGAGCGCCGTCTTATTGAAACCAGAACTGTCTCATATGCTTTCGACGAATAATTGGCATCACAAAAGCGGTTATCATATCGCGATAACTCTCCTGATTGACGGTAACAGCTTGACCATCTTCGTTTTCGAATAATCGTTTTCGCACTAACGCCGCACCATGAATTTCGGGAGGATTATCAGTACGGCAATTTTGCTTGTTTACCGTCCCATTCAATAAAAAATGAGCCTCATCGGACATGATGATTTGGTTCTTCTTCTTCCTATTTCGACTTTTTTTGTTGAATGTAAATTTCAACAATTTGGGAGCGCTCGCGAGGCGTGTACTGTTCCATGGTAAAAATCTGCTTGGACTGATGCTTCCAACGCGGTATGTCATTTAGCGATCTGACGTCTCTGTCAAAAGATACAGGGTTGCCAGATGGGTCTGTACATTATTTTCTCGGTAGATGGTTGTATTGATCAATATTTCGTAAAGTATCAACCACATAATTTAAAGTTTGTGTTCATTGTCAAGGTGACATTTCACTCTAAAAAAATTCATTTGCTGTTTCTTGTTTGTTATGCTGAAATTGTGAATGGTGTTTATGGTGCTTATGGTGCAATTTTGGTTTCGTCGATTCCGTTCAGGCTTACAAAAATAATCGAAGTTTACCGGCATGTTCATAGTAGCATCGCTCAGGAGCTAAAGTTCGACCATTAAAAAGTTGTAAGCCATTTGCGCAAAATAAAAAATAAAAATAGTATATCTCTTTTTCCCCAAACTAATATATGGAAGAGTCTTGAAAGAGCCTTATTTCAGGCGAAAGTAAATTTTGTGTACTTTGCGCACGTTTGAAGCTCAAACAAAACAATTTTGTTTATTTACTTAAAAGTAGGCGGCCACCGTGGCCGAATAGGTCTGGTGCGTGACTACCATTCGGAATTCAGAGAGAAAAGATCGGTTAGAATCTCGGTGAAAGATCAAAAATTAAGAAAAAGTTTTTTTAATAGCGGTCGCCCCTCGGCAGGCAATGGCAAACCTCCGAGTGTATTTCTGCCATGAAAAAGCCACTCATAAAAAAATATCTGCCGTTCGGAGTCGGCTTGAAACTGTAGGTCCCTCCATTTATGGAACAACATCAAGACGCACACCACAAATAGGAGAAGGAGCTTGGCCAAATACCCAATAAGGGTGTACGCCCCAATTATATATATATATATATATATATATATATATATATATATATATATATACCCGTATACACGTTTGACTATTTTTTAATTTTTTTTTTTTTCTTGTTTTGAAAAGTTATTTCTTTTTATTTCTCTACTCCCTGTTAACAAATTTGTTTCATTAGTCTAAATTAGTCAGCTATCGCAAATTTAACTTAAGTTATTCATCGTATATGCAAACGCCACTAAATAAGGAGGAGTTTCATAAAGAAGCTATAAAAATCGCTAAAGACGCCAGTATCACTCTTATTTTCGTTATTTATTATTGAGTGTATTTTTTGCGCACACAAATTGAAGGCAAAATTTTGTTACCTCCCAAACCGCAGAACGATGGCATCGGTTAAGTATTTATATCAAAGTACCTCAGAGGCTCGACCGACATTTTTTTTTTTTTTTGGTTTTAAAATTTAGTTTTTGTATTTGTGACCAAGGGTGTACCGAAAAATTAAAAATAATGTTTTAAATATTAAGCAAAGCTAAATATACTCTTTTGGCATATGAAAAAAAATTCCTACAGGAATTTTTTCGTAAATCGTATTAACCTATTATTATCGTTTATACTGATCTTTAACTAGCCAAAAATTAGCCATATGAGGGTTAAATCGTTGTACAAATATATTTCTTGGAAAATTTAACTATGAGTGTTATGTCACAAAATTTTATGCGATTAATAAAAGTTAAAAAAAAATTCAAAAAAATAAATCTCTCTAATACTATCTCTTTTTTCAGATATTTACAGTATAGTTCATTCCATTTCGCTTCAATGTCTCTCATTTTGTAGATAAGTGGCCAGAATAAGAGTTATTGGTATTTTCATCAGACACCACGCATTCGGTACCATATTGGGTCGCGCAATTGTGAAGATCCATGCGCCTGGGCACAAAGTTTCATTAAAATATTTTTATTTTCAATCTTATTATTGTTTCCCCGGACGGACGGGTAGGCATTATTACCACAAGCGACTTTTTTTGTAATGTTTTATATACAATAAATAAATAAAATAAATAATTGGCGCGTACATTTCTATTAGGTTTTTAGCAGAGCTCCTCCTCCTATTTGAGATGTGTGTCTTGATGTTGTTCCGAATCTCCGAATGGCAGATATTTTTTATGAGGAGCTTTTTCATGGCAGATATACCTACATACACTCGGAGGTTTGCTATTGCCTGCCGAGGTGCGCACGCTATTGAAAAAAACGTTTTGGTTATTTTGGTGTTTCATACACGGAGACTCGAACCTACGTACTCCATTTGGATGCGGCGGCCGCCTCATTTTTTATATGGTTTCTCTAATAAACGAAGTATAGATATCCACTCTTAAGAAATACCGAAAAATCAAACCCAAAATTTAACTTGCACTCAAAATGCTCCTCACATAAAATTAAAAATAGCTCAACTCTGTCCTCAGCAAATCTGAAATGTAACCAAAAATCAGTATTTTGGGTATTTCAGTATTTCGGGATGGTAACATTTGATTTTTCAGAAACTTAGTAAAGCTCTTAACAGTTGTTAATATATTTTTTGAAATAAGCTATAACACGGGATCGAAATTGTGAAAACTATAGTAATCTTTTATGTACTATGGGACTGACTGTAAAATTCAATACAACAAACGGAATGCATTTATAGTTCTAAGTTCAGTAATAGCCTTTCCTGCAGGTTATATGTATGTATACGTATATACATGTACTTCTACTCCCACACACTTGCCAATTGCATAAATTTTGTTTGTTTACCATAGTTGTGTGTATTTGCATTTAGTAATGCCATCATCGTCCACAATTGTACGCATACATTAGAGTATATTTGTTGTAGACTTACTTTTGTTTGCCAAAATTCGGCTCTCTCTCTCTCGCTCTTACCAAAGCTCAATTCCATACATTCCGTTGCTTGGGTCCCGTAATTTACTCAACTCATTGTGATTGCTCGCATTCGCACTGGTTTACAGCTTTAATTGAAATTTCTTAATTTCATTACCAACTATTCGCACTCGCATTCACATTCACAGTCACATTTACATCGGCCCTCGCTGCTAACATTACTTCGTTTCGTAGGAGGATCTGTATAATTGAAGAGGTCATTTCTTGAATTTTGATCAAATTGAGTATATCAAGATTGTTAGCTTAAGGCATACTGAGTCCATCTGAAATTGCATTACCAGTCTGCTTTTATGTCGAAGAGAAGAATTTCACTCACACACGTTAACACTCGCATCACTATTGTTTAATATTTCCCTTGTATTTCCCCCCGTTTCCCCACTTGCAGCACTTTATTTATTCGAACGCAAAAATGTGTGAATTTACTAAAAATGTTCGGCAAATTGTATGTATGTATGTATGTATGCATGTATGTATATGGTCTGTGTGGTCTACCATCATTGACAAAGTAAACATCCAGAAGAATTTTGCAAGGATATTGTGTTTTTATTAGTGTTTTGGGAAAATTCATGAATGTTTCATAGAAATTAAAATTGAGAAGTAATGTCGAGTAATGAAATCATCTATGCAACTGAAAACAGTGCAGAGGAAAAGTATGTAATAGTGAATTTTCACTTTCATTGAAACTCAATAGGACCGTAGCAAGAATTCAGAAGAGGAAATCTGTCATTTAAATGAATTTGAATACAATGTGTAAAATTTTAATAGCGTAAAGAGAGAGAGAATAACATTGCACCGAGAAATAATAGTTGTACCATGAAGTACACTTTTGAGCTCTGTATAGTTATTTCTCTGACTTAGAACAAATGGAAACAACTCTAGGACCCTTAACTAACTCGATCGACTTTCCATTTCTACACGGGAGGCGTATGAGATTTATCTCTAATGGCTTCTGTCACTGCTCCGGGAACGAAGTGATAGTGAAGAGTGTTGAACACTTTATCTGTCAACCGCTCGTACCAGAACGCGGCATAGCTGCCTGAATTCGTACTTCTTTGGCAGACTTCAAAACATTCATATTTCATCTTTTACTAGGGAGAGAAAGTGATTTCACCACATAGGGAACTAGAGATGGAAGCTTGCGTCCAAACAAGTGTTATCACAATAGACCTGCAAGTCAAAGTGGACCCCTCTGATTCTCATGGAGCTGAAAACACCGTAACCTATTAATATTATAAAATGGCTACTTGTGCACTGCGACCTAAAAAGATATATTGGCAACCATGTAGCCTATTCAACAACAATTTTAGGCCATTAATAAAGTTTAAAGCTGCTGTAGGCTTAATTTCAACCAGGAGGTGCGAATCTAAAGCCCCGTTTTCCAGGTAATTTAGTCTGCGTAGTGCCACTACTGGGCAGTCGCATAGGCCATGTTCTGTTGTTTCTGTATCGCTTTGCAAAGTCTACCATAAGCAAACTGCCACACTAATTTTTTTCATTTTCGAAAAAAAATGGCCCGATGATGCCGACAGACGAAAAACCGCACCAAACAGTGACTCGTTGTGGATGCATTTGCTTCTCTACAGTAACATGTGGATTTTCTGAGCCCCAAATCCGACAATTTTGCTTATTGACGTAGCCACTGATGTGAAAATCAGAAAAGAAGAAGAGGACTCACCACTTTGGAAATAGGTTTTCAATATTTCACAATTTTGTTCAAGCGGATAGCGTCCCATTTCGTAAATGTCAAACCCTTAAGTATCAGGTCAGTCCATAAGTTCGTGCGTTTTTTAAAGGTGGTTTGAAAATAAATAAAAAAGAGGTTTAAAGTATTTATTAATCAATAATATATTTTCCTTCATTATTTACAATGTCTTCTCAACGTTTAGGCAAATTTTTAATTCCCTGCTCAAAAAATTGTTTGTCCTTGGAGCCAAAATACGCTTCGATATCTTTTTTTATAGCTTCTTTTAAGGAGTAGTTTTTGTTACTCATATGGGATTGAAGTCCACGGAAAAGGTGATAATCACAAGGTGCAATATACACAGAGTATGGTGGATGCGGCATTAGCTCCCATCCGAGATCGTTCAGCTTGCCTAATGTTTGCCTTGCGGTATGAGGTCTTGCGTTGTGGTGAAACAAAACTTTACGTCCATTCAGTAAAGACGGTCGATGTTTGTTAAGTGCCTCATTCAGGTTTGATAGCTGATCTGAGTAATAATCAGCAGTTATCGTCTGGTTTGGTTCCAGAAGTTCATAATAAACAATACCGGCCATATCCCACCAAATAGACAGGAGAATCTTCTTGGGGTGAAGGTCATCTCTAGGGGTCGGTTCTGGTGTTTCATCTTTATCTAACCATTGGCGTTTGTGAACAGGATTATTGTAAAGGACCCATTTTTCATCACCAGTAACGATACGGTTCAAAACACTTTCATTTTCAAGCCGTTGCAGCAGCTGAGAACACACATTCACTCTCTGCTGAAGGTTGGCGACGGAAAGTCTATGCCAAACCCATTTTTCCAGCTTTGAAACCTTTCCCAACTGAACCAGGTGCCTGTGAACTGTTCCATGCGATGAATTTAACCTCTGAACTATCATATCGACTGTCAAATTTGGCTCAGCTTCCAAGAGTTCGAGCAAGGCGTCCGAGTTAAAGACTTCAAGACGACCAGCGCGCGGGGCATCCTCCACGTCGCAGTTACCACTTCGGAATTTTGAAAACCACTTTTGCGGTATCCTCTCCGTGAACAGTGTTTATTTCTACAGCAGCAGTTGTTGCATTTTTACCACTTTTATAAAAAAAGTACAAAATATGCCTCTTATACGCGTTTGAAGATTCCATTTTATATTTTAACAACACGTGCTTCTATCCGCGATTAAAATCACTAGTTGAATGCACAATATATCAAAGAAAATATAAATAGTTCCGTTATATTCCGCGAATAATTTTTTGTATGCAAAAATCATACAAAAGTGAAATTATGGGTAAAATACGCATGAACTTATGGACTGACCTGATCAATTATGAACACATTTGACATGTCATTTGTGTTACCATTCTCAAAAAATAGGTGGTTCAAAAAGCAATCGCTATATGGCCTACCCGTTACGTGTGTTTCCACACGATTCCTCGCAGGCACCCTAATATCTGTGCACTCTGATAAGTGCTATGGGCATTATTGCCCGAGTGCTTGACTTCCAGTCATCCACAATTTCATTCCTTTCGATTCGAAAATGTGAATTCTAATTAACTTTAATATTAACTATTAATTCCACAAAATATATAAATAATATAGTCGTGAAGGAATAGCCCGCATAACTTGTTCGGGAGTGAGGATGTGGCAACAAAACGATGCTGAAGCGCTAATTGGATTCCTGATGAATCACCACTTCAACCAACCAACCTGCTTTCAGTAAAAAAAACACCCGTTACTTGAAATTACCCTCGAACAATTGCCTTCGAATAAACTATTTTATGCATTTGCGATATGAAAAATACTTGCGTTTTGACATTTTACCACCTAAAAAAAGGCTATAAAAATATATTACCACTTTACGATAGCACTACCTACATGCATACGTATTTATACAAATTTCAAGATAATAGTGACAATAAATCATTTATAGTACATTAATGCCAGATGGTAAATGACGCATGCATACATACACAAATCACGCAGCTACAAAACACATGCAATCTCGTTTGTCCTAAGGCAAATGTTATACTTATAAAAAAAATAAATTTATTTTGCTTTGCTGGTACGAATAACTTATATTTTAATTCGAAATTTTTTATATAAATTGTGTGATCTAATAACAATATATTTCAAAAGTTCATAAAAGGAAATGCATCGGGGATTGGGTAGTGGTAATGAAAAAGTGCGAGAGTGTCAAGTGGAATATGTTGCAACAGCAGCATTAAATCGAATTTGCATTTTAATGTATGAAACAATGACAGTGTGAGTGCAGCAGCGTCTGGAAACGCAGTACTAAGGCGGCAAGCTCACAGGATACTTGAAGCACACATAGACTCACACACACCCATACGCGTTGTACTCCTTACAGCAGGCAAGACTGCAGTACATATTGCCACATTTACTGCCGTCTAGTTAGCTAGGTTTTTTTGTTTTTTTTCGGTTTTTTTCTACGCATTTACCCCTCGCTTTGCTTCCGTTCGAGGCTGGCGTGTTGCAAGAAATGTAGGAGCTGGCCAAACCGCAGCTAAAGGCCATTTTATCCACACAGATGCACATCTAAATTATCGTGTCCATTGCCGCAATTTGCCAAAGACAACACTGAGTGCAAATAGTGAAGGGCAAACACAAAAACACTGAAGGAATGTAGAAGAAGAAGAAGAAGGATATATTGCTTGTGTAGTCGACTGAATAATGGGCAGTCTTGGCTATGCATGAAAAACTTGAACCAGTGCAAAAGACTTCTGGTCTAAAACTAGTACGATTTTGCCAATATGAAACTCCTTTCACACTTACGAGGTATGACTATTAAGAAGCGTGCTTGATACTGTAAAATGTTTTATTTGTTTGTTTACTTTATTTATTTATTTAGTTTTCTTATATAATTTATACTACAACAAAAACCATATAGTTCAGAGCTTCAAACTTTGTACAAAATTAAATACAAAAGACAAATTTCCATCAATATTTCAAAAATTTTAGCCAGAATTTTTTAACAAATTTCGTGGAAGCAGTTTCATAGCCCATTGAATTTTGGAAAAATAAAGTGCAAGTTTGAAGTGGCTCAAAACCGAGTTGATGTTTGTTTCTGAAGCAGTATTTCCGCGCAGAGAAAGAAAAAATCGTGTCGATGTAATTTCACGCTTTTATTCTAAGTGCCGTTTTTACATTTTTGGCATCGCCTACTATCTAATGTATAATTGTACAAGTACAAAGTTCCATATAAGTGAAGTACAATTGTTCGTATAAGAGAGCAGGATTGGTTTGCAGAGTTGTATTTAGAATTCAACAAACGCCCCTTCAAACCAAGCCACATTACACTTCAATATTCATTAAGTTACAATTCACAATATGCTTCTGCTTCCCCAACGCTTTGGTAAGTATGTCGGCTGCATTCTCATTTGTCGGAACATACTCGACCTCAATTTGTCCGCATTCGTGTTTCTCTCGTATATCATGGTATCGAATGTCGATGTGTTTGCTTCGTAATACTCTAAATTATTTTATATACAAGAAATTTATAATTCCGTCAGATGTTTGAAATTTCGCTAAAAATTTTATAAAAATTTTGTTTTTACTTTTAAACTTTGAATTATATATATATATTTTTTTTGTTGTATGAACACTATTTTTATAAAAAAATTAATTAAACTCAATTAAGGGTCAAAACTATTGTCACCAGTTTTCATCTGCCAGCTTCTTCAGCAGCCGTGACTCTTTCTCTTTCATTCCTTCAACGGACAACTTTAAATCTCGTTCCTTTTAAAGTAGATTTCACCTAAAGAAAGCTGCAGAAGACGCATAAGACCCGTAAAATTGGACGAAAAAGACTATAGGGTGCGCCATCTTTTACTTCGATATGTAAACGCTGAATAACTTTGTCATTTACCAACCGATCGACTTCAATATACATGTTTTCGATACGTCAATTCAATACAAATTCAACCATGGATCGCTTTACACCGAGACAACGCGCTGAAATAGTGACGCTGTACATTGAAAATAGTCGTTCTATTGTTCTAACTCAACGCGCATATCACCAGAAGTATCGCAGCAAACAGGCACCGTCTGACCATACTATTCGTCGTTTGGTGTCGAATTTTTTTGAGCACGGGACAGTAGGAGATCGTCAACCAGCCATTCATCAACGACCAAGACGTTCCAATGAACTTGTTGAAGCAGTCAGGGAGAGCGTTGCCTAGGAACCAATAGTGTCGTATCGTCGTCGCGCTCAGCATTTTGGCGTCACTGAAACCAAAATGCGGTGCATTTTAAAAGATGATTTAAAATTGTTTACGTATAAAGTGAAATTTACTCAAAGAATATTGCCGACAGACCATTCACGTCGCTTGGAATACGGCCAAAAAGTCACTCGAATGGTTGACATTGAATCCAATTTTTGCAACCAAATTTTAATGACTGACGAGGCACATTTTAACCTCTCTGGCAGCGTGAATAAACAAAATTGTCGCATTTGGGAAAATGAGAATCCACACGAGATACATGAAACGCCTTTGCTTGACCGGAAAGTAACTGTTTGGGCCGGCATTTGCGCCAAAACCATCATTGGGCCATATTTTGACTGAGAAAACGAAACGGTCGATAGAAACCGATATCGATGGGTGTTGGCTCATTATGTCTGCCCGCAAATGCGTGTGAAAGGTTTAGACGGTTACTGGTTTCAACAAGACGGTGCGCCATGCCATACTGCGAATGCAACAATTGAATTTCTGCAACGAAAATTACCGGGACGTCTTAACAAATCAGTTGTTTTTTTTTTCAAAGTTATTCAATGTTTTCATATCGAGATAAAAGATGGCGCACCCTGTACTAGTCAAATACTGCACCTGAGGAGAAACCTATTGGAAGTAAATGCGGAATGAGCCGGCACGATGTGTTAATGACGAACCCATTGCTTATCCGTCCACAAAATGGAAATGTCATCCGAGTGTGAGTAATTTTCAATGTCTCTGCGCTCAACTCGAAAACGCTTAAAAGGCCCACAAATGCATATATTCTCGCTTTACATTTCAATATACCTCCTTCATTGCCATACAACACCTCCTTTACACTTAAGGAGGTAGCAACGTTAAGAAGCCTCTTCTAAGAAACGATGAATGTACAAACTTGTACTGAATATGGACACATTTTCAATTAGAAGACTAAGTCTCCACCTGCCACAGATCCTCAGATTCGCAGCGGACACGGATGGTTAGGGAATACAAACTTTTCCAAATTCTGACTGAATATTAGTCCATTTGGTCCAACTTCACCTGAAGCCGTGGAAAGCACAGAACATATTATTTCTACATGTCTTCTTTTCCAACCAGTTACGGTTATATATAGTTTCCCGATAAATGGAAAGCTGCCTACGACGCTTCCACTATAATTACGACACAGAAGATTTGTGTGATTGTACTATCACTCCCGTGAAGTAATACCTAGTCAGATATTCCAGAGGAGTGATTTATGGTGTGGCTTCCCACTGATATTTATATAATAGTCATAGAGTCACGTGATGAATACGGTTTATAGCGTAGAAAGTTGCTGGTATTTTAATTTAATTGTGCAGCATTTGGCGACAAAACTAGAATATCAGAATGCTTTCTTGCTTATTTAACAAATATTTACTTCGACAGCCGCACGGCATATGGAGTCCTTATCTTGAGGATGATGCACTCGAGACTTGTCGGGAAAGGCCTACCATACCTTTCAACCGCATCCGAATTTTTCGAAATTAAGTTCTATTGCATACCTGACCCCAGGACGGATGACCTCGCTAGATAGGGGTCCCGGAAGATGGCTTCCCAGTGAAATTAGAGCATTATGATTCACTTGACTACTTTTGGTCTGCTCATGGAAAGGTGGGCTTCGCGTCAACTCAGACAACGCAAAGCAAGTACACCAACCTGCAAAGCCGCAAAATCCATCTGACTACGTGTAAATCGGAGGCGCTCATGGGAGTTTCTAAGGGAAATTAAGCTGCAACTGTCGAACTTTGTGGATGCCCTTTCCGTATATTGTTCGCTGGGTATGCATGCTGTGAGACTCGCCATTACTTCGAGCTCATTTTGCGTCAGCTGCCCAAGGGATGAGGTGGAATCATCTCAGCAACCTCTTCTTAGCTATGCTAATTTCGCGGGTCTAAGATTTAAGCATTTTGGCTCTCACTTCTTTGCTGCGCCTGTGGATACGAGTATAGCAAGCCTAAATATTAACCAATTGATGAATTTCAGCAGCATCATGATGGGGTCAGGAAACCCAAGTCATTCGGTCTTTTTCAGTTTTGTTTTTAATAGCATTCAATCTGCATAGCCCCACCGCTTATCTCTCTTATCTCTTACCAATTGTTTCTCCCTTTTTTTCTGCTACAATTCTATCACAAGGAACAATTTTGATTTCTCGTCCAAGTGGGCCCTACCACGGGCAACCACATAACCTAAAATAACCTAATTCTTTTTTCAATAACCAGAAATGTATTTTGCCTACCCAATTATCGATCCTAAGACCTCCTAAATGGCTTGCAGAAGCATCTTGTCTGTTGAATTTAGTACTTCATGATTCCAACGTATGGAAAAAAGAATACACAATTATATATATCTATACATATATATATTTTGAGTGTTTGGCCAAGCTCCTCCTCCTATTTGTGGTGCTTAACTCAATGTTGTTCCACAAATGGAGGAACCTACAGTTTCAAGCCGACTCCGAACGGCAGATATTTTTTATGAGGAACTTTTTCAGAAATCAGAAATACACTTGGCGGTTTACCATTACCTGCCGAGGGGCGACCGCTATTAGAACCTTTTTCTTCATTTTGGTGTTTCACCGAGATTCGAACCTTCGTTCTCTCTGCATTCCGAATAGTAGTCACGCACCAACGCATTCGGCTACGGCGGCCACGTATACACAAATACCCTGTAAAGTTCTCCACTGATTGATATGCGAATGTGAAGAAACGTGAACTAGTCACGGTTCTGAATTCACTGGTGTGGTACTAATGGATTTCTCTGCAGTGAAAGGTCACTGGAATGTTGTGTCAAAGGAAGAAGAAGTAGCTGAGTTCGTGAAAAAACCAACAAGATGGTAAATTGTTAAAAAATTCAGCATTCACATTCACATATGCTTTGTATGTATGCATGTATGGACATTCATATATGCTTGCCTCTACTTAAAATACAAATGTAGCCTTTTCCATACACTTCTCGCAAGCAGTTATCCTTCAGTTTTCTGCTCTGCTACTCATATAAATAAGTAGTTGTAACCTAATCACAATATTTCATGTACTATATTAAATGCATAAGTGCCTGACTGCATGCAACATTGCGCCCACACATGCACTCGTATGCACACAGACACGCTCTCTCTCTCATACTGCAATTTTTTTCAAGCATCTACTGCTTTGCAGATGTACTTGAGAGTACAAAATTATGTAAGTATTTCTTATAGTAGATCATGCTGAGATTGCACAGCTCCTCGGGAAACACCAATTTTAAAAGACCGCAAACAAGCGCAAATCTACAATAACAACAAATTGCCAAAAAATGAGTGGCGGTGAAATTAAGTTACAACGAAAATGCAAACAATGACATAAATCTCGAAGCAGAGATGCTATTACATGCTTACAGACTACTAAGTGTCGTGCCATATAATATATTCATAAGTGGTTGCAGTAGGATTATAGCAGAGCAACTTAGACGTGCATGTGTACATATGTATGTTGTACGTACTTAAAGTGCACATCTTGCGGATCAGGTATGGTAGGTCCTTTCAGAATGGAGGCAAGCAACTTCAATACATTCGAGCAATTTGGGAGCGTAGATAATAAATTTTAGTCTTAATTTTGTTTTGTTATTATGAACTTAGTTTGTTCTTCTTCGTATTACTTTGCGCTAAAGAGTGTTTTAAGACATTTTTTTCATACGAATGCAAGCAACCTACCGGCAGTAATGGAGCAGCGTTGACATTTTCCTCCGATCTCGAAGCTATGGGAAAAAATTTGTATTTCCAAAAATGTTTAATAATATAATAAATATATTGTATTAATTTAAAAAGAAGCATTGGAAAAATTATCAGATTGAAAGTTCTTCCAATTGCTATATTACAAGGCTAATTCATTAAAGATGGTGACACTAGGCCAACAACAACATTTTATACATTACCAGGTGACGTCCAAAAAAAAACAAGACAGAGCTAAAATAGAAACGACAGGAGCTTTGTTTTGATAACTTTCAGTTTATTTGTTCAAAATAACCCCCTCTGGTCTCGATACACTATTTTGCGCGATCTAAAAGCTTTTCGGAAGAGTGTTTCAGGTCATTGACCGGAATGTCCTGCGGGATGTCGGTGCAAGCCTTTTGGATGGCCTCAACGGACGCAAAACGTTTTCCTTTCATGGCCAGATGCAATTTTCCGAATAGGTAGAAGTCACAGGGAGCCATATCAGGCGAATACGGTGAGTGATTGATGGTTAAAATGCGATTCCTAGTCAAAAATCAAGAGTGGATCGATGAGATGCTGCATTATCATGCAAACAAACGCTTCAAAATGCCAATATAGAAAATTTAATTGACGGTTTGGCCCGTTGGCACGAACTTCTTGTGGGCCATTCTCTTAGAATCGTAAAAACAAATGAGCATCGACTTGATTTTTGCCTTCTCCAAGCGCGATTTTTTGGGTGATGGCTCGTCTGGGGCCTTCCATTCGGCACTTTGACGCTTAGTTTCAGATTCAGGCTCTGGTTGGAAACACTACATTTCATCACCAGTTACAATGTTATAAAGGAAATCCTCATCTTTTCTCGCCTCTTTAATGAGGTCTTTCAAATGTTGAGTTCTGAGCAATTTTTGGTCCTCAGTTAACTTGTGCGGTCTGTGTGCACAGACCTTTCGTAAGCTCAAATGAGAGATATTCAACTCCGATTTCATGAATTTCAACGATGATTTCGGTTCATTTTTGATCAATTTATGAACAATTGCGATGGAGTTTCCGGTGATTACTGTTTAGACAATCATCACCATAAACTTTTTTCATCGGTAAACGTTTTACCGATTTTAAAACAAAATTTGATATTAACGCCTTGTTCGAAACTCGTTTTTGTACCGATGACACAAACATACTCACACTTTTTTTTTTTTTTTGGCGATGAGATTGGGTTAAAAATGCCTTCGCACCATATAGTAACCGTCGGTACTACGTGTATGGTGATTGCACTAAAAATATCCCTCCTCTTCTCTTGGCTTTTTCCCTCCACCCCAGGATTACATCCGCATTGCTGACACTTTATACGCACTAGCTTCGCTTCCACTGAACCGATTGTCCCCAAGCTTTCACTGGAAACAGCTAGAGATGTAACTTCCAACGCACTAATTCATTAAAAAGATGGCGCCATCAAAAACATTTTGGGATTCACCTTGTAAAATAATTTAAATATTTAGATAAGTACGTTAACATATTTTTTATTATTATAATACATTACAAGAGGTATGTTGGTGTTTTTCGTTTAAGTCTCTCCTTATTGAATTTTTCTTCAGTAGGAAGCTTCCTCATCGTCAAATTTGTGTGCGTCAGAAGTCTGCTTATGTGCCTTCTGCTCACAGTTTGTATTATTTCGTCAACTGTGTCGATGTTTAAGTCGCGGTGAATGCCAGCCTTTGGTATATACCTGGTGCACATGATTCAATCATAAAAGGTTAGGTAAGTAAGCAGCTTTCTTGCTCCCTCTTGACAAAACGGCTCCCTCATTTGAAAACATGTTGCTTCTTTACAAATATACGTACATGTTTTATGAAAAAACTTTTTAAATTGTAGTAACAATTCAACTTTTGGTGCAAATTATATGGTCGGCAACACCGTTTCCCCTTTGACACTTTGCCTTTTTATTATTCGTTGAAAATCATTTATCTGTTTGTAAACGTTCAAGTAAACATAATAATAAAAGCTAATTATTTTGTAAATTAATGTCGTTTTTCACTATTTAGGTCGATTATGTCTTCCATATGGTGGTAGTCTATTATTTGGAGTTGGCTTTCCACCAGGCTTGTGAATTTTCGTATACGTAAGTATAGGTTTTTAGAACAGCGTTTTTGCATATATCTATAATAGTAACCACCTTACATACAATACATAAACTACAGTTAGTAAGTTCGGTTAGAATATTTGCTAATAAATTGTTTATAAAGTTTTTATTTGTAGGACTTCACAGACGTGCAGCGGAAGGAGTGTGTTGAAGAGCTAGGTGGCACAACTATTGTGGTTTTTAGAAACGAAGGCAAGTATGCGCGTATTTCTACCACTGTCACATGTGGTGCTACGGACAATTTCATAGATGACATTGAGCGTGCTGTGTATGATGGGCAAATACCTAGTTAAGTTTTCGACATGTGACGGTCATTATGTGCCTAGAGCTACTGCCACTGAAATCAATTTGGCTTCCGAACTGGCTGTGCACGTCGATACCTTACCCGGTCTAGAACAATATACTGTACTTAGATGCATGCGCAACACCTACGCGAGCAAATCCTCGCGCTTTACGTCTACAATTACACGTAAGTTGTAGTGATATATTTGTGAGTTAACAATTTTTAAGATTTTTGGTTTACAGGTTTTTGATTTCTACCCAAATAAGTGCAGGGTTCCAACACCTATACGAACAAGTGCACCCACTTTTCTCATATTTCCGCTCTGATTCATTACTGCGACGCGTTGCACTCGTATTGATATACGTAAATTTACAAACAAACACAATTCCTAAAGGCGGATTATATTATCAATGTATGAAATTTTTCGATGTATTAGTTTTAGAACATATGAATGCATTTTCCTAACACTTACTAATATATATTAGGGACGCCAAGTATATTAAGGTAGACAAATTTTTAACTATAAACTAGTAAATTCGAAATTTTTGTTGCAAACAATTTTAACTCTTCTAACTCCAAATTTTTTCTTATGTTTAGAATTGATCGACTGAACTTCTGCTTTCATATGTACATGTATTGTTATGCATGAAATACGAAATTAAACCTTCTGTTTTATCCCATTCCTGTCGTTTAAGTATATTTCGCCCTTTGATGTATTATAGGACTTGTAGTATTATAGAATTTTGTGGCAAATATTTTTTTAATAAATTTAACACATTATATTCCTTTATTATGACTATTTTTTGTTCTTTCCCACAAAAGAGATACAAATCTATTGCGTGATTAGATTCTTAAAATGTTCCTCGGAAATATTCCTGGTTATTTTTAACGTATCATGGCAGCCAAATCTGTATCAAATTCAATGGTTTAACAAGTCACTCTCTCAATGCATAATATAACATATAAAGGATGCTAAAAGTCAGTATTTATGATATTTCAGGAGTAAAAGTTTGTAAAAACAGTTATGAAACGTACATTTACGTTCGTACGATACTGAAATGAGCAAATTTGCCACATCTCGTAAAGCAAAGGTTACTAAACATGGCTATATATGTATAAGAGTGAACTTTTTTTTGTTTACTAGCAGCATTTCCTTTTTAATGTAATGAAAATACTCCTTTAGAAACTCTATTTTTTTACTTTTGTCTCGTTTCACATCTAACTAATATACCTATGTTTTACAACTACGAACTAACATAAAACACATACAAAAGTAACATGACATAGTTCTGCGGGCTCTTGTGTTAGATAAACATCGAAAATATTCTAACTAAATATTACATTTGCTTAAAGAAAAAACTATAATTTTTCTGTTGTTTTGTTTTAATGTAGATTAAATAACCAATATACTTGTTTTTCTCCTATTACAGGACTAATTAGCTGCTTTACGTACTTTTTTACTACCTTTAGGCAAGAAGGGGAAAACATTTTTCCGTCTTTCCCCATCCTTCGTAAATACATCCCTAAAATAAGGGAGTGTCAAAGCGCCCTTGTCATCACTTACCTAACCTTCTATAATTGAATTATGCCTGGTGCAATTGCTATTCGAAGAACTCGATGAGCGATATGTGTCAGCGATATAAATGTGCATGTAAAGATTTGTTTGTGGAGATAAGTAAATATTGGATCTTTTTTTAAAAGTTTGAGAATTTAAAACATAAATAAAATATTGTTGGAATGAATTTGGTTTTATTATTGTATAATTTGGCAGATAATTTTATGGCATTGCGTTTTATTTTTTTGTTTTAATATGGCATCCTGGATATATTCGCCGTGGCTACGCGTTACATGGTCCGTTCGATCAGTTCAATAAATCGATTGTTAAGCCGTCTTTTTTCGAGCAAATGTCTTTGATGGTTAGATGATTCATTTTTGGAAACAAAAATTTAGTCAACATGGCTCGAAAGCGCTCGCTATTCACCGTAAAGGCAGCTCTTCCCTCGAAAGAAATAAGGCCCAATTTGCCGCCAGCGTGTAAACTGCACGTAAACTGGACGAAGTGGACTTCACAAACAGATTATTAGTATTATTATTATAATTTTTTTTTTTTTTCAAATAAATTTTCACAATTTGGAAGCGTAGTTCTGGCATTAAACGATTCATAACTTGCCAAGCCTCACTGAAAATAAATGTCAGCACAGTTTGCCATTCTCAGCTGTCAATCTATAGTTATCAATATCGGTAGTTTTCATGCAGCTAAAAGAACACCCTATACCATCAGAATCTGGAGGCTAACTGAAATCGAAAGTTATTACTAGATTCGCCAATAGTAAGGACTTCGATGAAATAATGAGTTGTTGCTTTATGCATGTGGTATGAGGATGAAGCGATTTAGTGGTGGAAAATTTCATCTTCTCTGTGATTTCCGCTGCTGTAACCATTCAACATTTCAGCGAAATGTACAACATATTAAACCAATTTTCGTGTGGAACGATGTATTGAATACAAAAATCCAGCGCAAAATCTGTGGGGTGAACTTTTTTCGTATATTATCTAAAATGTATTTTAAGTCACAACACCAAATACGCTTTTTGATATAAAATATTCTACAACTATTCCACAAATACATACATATTTACGTATGTATGTAATAGGTAGTTGTAGTAAAACGCTTTCAACTATTTCAATTTATTTAGAAAGCAAGCACAAGAAAGCAACCCCAAACCGTTCGACTACTTTTAATCCCTTAGCAGTAAAGTCATCATTTTAAAATATGAAATGAAATATTTAAATTCATATTTCATTTAAGAAATGCATTTCCAAACTATACGCAAATGGCAGTTTGTGCATTTCACCTGTCCAACGATCTGCTGGCGGGCAAATCGCCTCGACCCACCGTCTCGCACTACTCGCATTAGGTGTTTTCTCACACTTTGGTTAGCACATTGAGAGCCATTCGTTGCGTGTGTGTATGGGTGTGTGTTGAGTGCGGAATGGGATTTGCCGCAAAATGTGCTTAGCGACAATCGGCAACTTTGCACTTACACGTCTACTAAATGCAACTAACAAGAATAGCAACCACTATCATAAAAACATACAAACACACACGCATATGTACATATGTGTAAGTATTAACACCAATGCATAGCAAAGGTGAGCGTACGTGGATTTGGCAACACCACCACAGGGAGATGAATGTATGGGAATAGAAAAGCTACTGCAGCAAATGACGTTTGCGTTGTGCCATTTTTTCCTGTTCACTGCTTTATTTTATGTTTTTCCTGTACTGTTACCGGTTATTATTGTTGTCATTTCCGGCATACAAACACAGTTTCCGTAAGAGAGACAAAACAAAATCCAACTAAACTTGGTTAAGAACCCGTGTTGACATGTGTACATACGGGCATACGTAAAACTAAGTATTGCTATGTGCGAAAGTGTAACATTTTTATATATATGTGGGTATTTACGTTTGAATGCATCCAAGCATAAATAAGTGAAAAGGCGAAACACATACATATGTAAATACATCACTAGACCAAAACAAAAATACGAATGCAGTTGCATTTGTGTGTGCGTGCATGTGTGCATATGGAGCTCGTAGACTGCACACTCCACTTCGTAGTCGGTTTATCCGTTTCTGCTATTGTCTACTCTACTGTCTACATCCCCCTTTTGCTACCCCTACACGTCCCTTCGACGTTCTCCCGTTACGCTATATTCGTCGGAGCGCCGTTTGAATTTCTCATGTGGCCACAAATTCTCCTCAGCTAAGCTCCTTCTGCATGAGTGCATCATCAACGTGATATGCAAAGGAAATCATATTCTATACTATTACATGCATACATACACATACATACATACATAGCAACGAATACGTTTGGTTGCACAGATGTGGATATGTGTTTAAACATTCAAATCTCCAATGTTGTTTTGTGTTGCCATCATCAACTGTATCATTTAAATATATTTATTTATACATCTGTATGTCAGCCATGTTTTAGAAAGGATATGCACATGAAATTCAATAAGCATATATGTATAAAGGGTTTTACAATAGGTGCGCTCGAACTTTGACAGTGTATAGCAATCACTAAGCAATCATTGCGGAAAAGCTACAGCTGTCAAATTTGGTCTTCACATTTAACTACGATACGCTAAACGATTCAGCAACTCTTTGAATTTTTTTAAATTGGTCATCAAAATAAATCCTCTGTTCGCCAAACGTGGTTTCAATAGGATGAGATCACCTACTATGCCGCATAGGAAACATTGAATTTATCAGATGAGAACTGCAATTTTTTCGTAATTTCGCATGATGGTGGCATTCATTAGCCACTGAGATCGCGTAACTTTACTCCAGTCGACTATATTTTGTAGGGCTACGTCAAATATTTAGTCTATACAATCACATGATTGCCCCACTGAAGGGCAGCATGACTTGCATACTTAATGAAATGCTTTTATGCAAAGATGTCATCCAAAAATGGTTTTCTGTGTTTCCTTATCATGGCAGCCTTTTGCCCTAAATTGTTAAGTGTACAGCGTCCTGCCGTTTTTCGATAAATGACTGTAGTGATAAGCGGAAGCCGAAATAGACAAATCGAAAATATTTTACAGCAAGCATGGACCTCTTGTCACATAGCTACAACACCGCATTGGTGAATTTTTGTTGCTTTATAGGCTTATACTCCATACTACATATACCACGCCATCCATGGCTTTGGATTTCATATTACATTTGTCACCCCTAGATCTCTTCTACAAATACTCAGCGTCCTTCTTCCGCTTTAAGGCTCAAAGCGAACTCACAATGAAGGACTGTCACACATGGACATTCAACCATCTTAGACTCCTATACGGATATACCCTCACATTCTCTGCTTCGAAAGGAATTTCTGACTGAAAATCCCTTCTATACTCGAATTGCTTAAAGAAGATCCATCAGCCAACACACCCGTTAAGATCTACACAGACGGATCTAAAATTGGTACCGGTGTAGGATCAGGGTTATATAGCGAAGAGCTTTCTATCAGTGAATCCTTTAAACTACCGGATCACTGTAGTGTTTTTCAAGCGAAAATAAACGCTATTCATCAAGCCTTAAAATGGCTAGAGATAAGCAGAATATCATCAACAGATATCTGCACTTTATCAGACAGCCAAGCTATCCTACGGGCCCTGGATGCATTCCAAATAACATCTAGGAGTGTCTTACATCGTCGCTAATCTCTTAATGAGATCACCAAACAATATGGTATTATCTTATGCTGCGTTCCAGGCCACAGATATATAACAGGGAACTCTAGGGCTGACCAAGTTGCAAGATAAGGTACCTGTATGCCAAACATAAGTTATTTTATGGGGGTACCTCTCGCAACATGTAAGCTTCGTATTAATCAATTCCGTAAATCAAAGATGAATTAGTGTCAATACCTGTGAAATTGCTTGGCAAACATGACCAAGGTAAATCTACGTATGTCCAAGAATATTATAAAATTGAGTAGAATTCAAATTAGGACCTTAGTAGAGGACCTCACAGGACATTGTCTTATAGGAAATCATGCAAGGAGATTAGGCGTTTACATGCATGATTTTTGGCGTAGCTGCAGGAATGAGAAGGAGTTGGAAACAATTCAATACTTTTTTTGCACATGCCCGGCTCTAGCCAGAAGCAGGAACCGATATTTAAGATCCTACTTCTTAATGAATATAAATAGTCTATACACTTTAGGTATCAACAACCTTTTCGCTTTGCCAAAAGCTGAGGATGGTTCATAATGGAAAGGAAAATGTAGCCCATCCCCTGTAGCAAAAATGGTATCAGAGTTATCTCAAAGCGATCCTTATATAATAAAGCTCGACCTAAGGTAACAAAAGTAGCAAAGACATACTCATAAACACGCCGTACTCTCTAGACGTTGCTGGCAAGTGCTCTTACTGAGAAGTGAAAAAATGGATCGCCTTAAAGGCGAAGAATTATTCCGGGCGTATGCTAACCGAATGGTGACTAATGACAGGCAAATGTAAAATCTTCCTTCGAAATGTAAAAATCTTCCTTCTGCGGCCGCCGTAGCTGAATGGATTGGTGCGTGACTGCCACTAGGTAGTTCGCCCGAATTCGAAATCCGCTATGGGATTGAAGAATCAAAATGATAGAGAGGATTATTTCTGATAAAGATCGACAACGACAAACTTACGAGTATATTTCTACCCTGAAAAAGTTCCTCGTAAAAACCATCTGCCGTAGCCCTTAATGAGATATCCTGTATTTTGGGTAGATATTGACGATTAACTGGGTATGTACATATTATATACAGAAGTAAGTTTGCCGATTATTTTTAAGTCTGTAGTATCAATATTTTAATGCCGTAGTAAGTTTTCGGACTTATATAGGAGTTGAGGTAAATAAATGTAAAACAATTTAAACTGAATTTAAATGTACTATCTAAAAATATAAATTGAATTTGTAAACATTTTTAAGATCGCTCGAATGCATAACTTGATGTTCACTGTTTAACTGCGCTCTTAAGGAATATTAAATAAAAAAATGAGCTTTTAAAAGTTGGAGTTTTTTTTTTGGTGGATGAGAGAGTGAAAAATGCCTAATACATCCTCAAAGCTGCCATCGCAGCAGTGGAATGTCAGCGGGTAGGGGAAAATAATACACACGCGGTAAGGGATGCATGCCTCTTTTAAGAGGCGACTAATATACGGCAGGAAAGGAAGGGGATCGGCTGAAAAGGCCTCTTATACCCTGGAAAGCGCATCAGGGTCGTAGCCAGTAAGATTCTCCCCGAAATAGCTGATAGGTTTATCCTACAATCGCCTCCGTCCTACTAAATATAGTAGTAGAAATATAGTAGTAGAATCGATGCAAAATTGACACCTAGAAAGGGTTTAGAGCCTAGTGGCATACTTGCAGAGCCTTCCTTAGCCAGTTTATCAACTAACTCGTTGCCTGTAATACCGCAATGTCCAGCCACCCAAATAAGACTAACTTTGTTGGGTTTTGTAATACTGTTCAGTTTTGTCGGTTTTGAAAGTGTGCTGATATCCCGTTAAGAGGTTCTCTGGACTTAGCCATTAATCTCTATCTGTGATAAAAACTTCCTACCGAAGCCAACGGAATGCACCCTTAGTTCTCTTAGTGAATAGCAAAAGTTCAGTTTTGCTCGTGTTTACCCTTAAACCACAGTCTGTGGCCCAATTGCTGAGTAATCCTAGAGCTCCTTCCATAATCTCACTGATTATGGTTGGAAACACCCCAGAAGTACTATGTCATCCGCATACGCCACTGCTTTAATTCCCTTTCGGTTGAATTTGGTAAGGATATTGGTGACAACTAATAACCACAGCAAAGGAGATAAGACACCTCCTGAGGGGTTATCGGGGACCGAAATAGATTTCTTATGTCGTTATAATCAGTCAAGCCGGATATGAGCTAAGGTTCGTACATGCAGGAGCCGACAATGGTGTCTACATAACGAACAAATTAAAAATGCTAATGTACTTTACAGAGAAACAGAAGCCGAGAAAACATTCAATGTTGAACGAATAAAATCTAAAAAAGAAATTAATAAAATAAGGTTATGGCAACTAAAGCGGCAAACGATGTACATACATACATACATGCATGCATGTGAATGCAGCCGATGTCCGTAATGTTTTTCCACCAGAAGTTGAGTCTAAAATATATTACAAAATGTTAGCTAAAGTGCGTGTAAAACATATGTAAATACAAACCTCTTCTGCAGACTAAACGATTAACATATCATAGAAATGTGTTCGCAACAGACATACTCGTGCAAGTACGTGGATGTGTAAGGATATCTGCTGGAAGCAATACAAAAAAAGGTAAAATCTGTTTATAATGAAAATCATAATGAAACTTTGTTGGCATTATTATGCACTCCAACAGGTAAAAGCAATTCATTGGTCACATGAACCGGTTCATGTTTATATATGAATTTCCTTATATGATTAAGGATAAGATTAAAACGTTGCAACTAATTAGAAAATCGTCATAACAAGAAAGTTGTGCAACTATAGTTCTAAGCTTATAAATATTGCATGTTAATATTTATTGATTGGAAAAAAATGTTGGAAATATATATGTATGTGTGTATACGTATACATAGTTACATATTAATATATTTCCTCAGCCCAGTCTTTTTTTTATCAAAAATTGTTTCCAGAAAATAATTCTAAATCTAACTCTCAATAAACAGATTCATCTCAAAGCCATGAGCTAATGATAGAAAAATATGTTTGTGGGATGAGCATTCCGAAAAAAGGGTTTAAAGAATGTAAAAAAGAATGTAATAAAATAGCAATACTTGAAGGTCAAGTTGAAAGAACAGCAAACCAATCAAAATTTATGTATGTATGTTGATTAAATTAAAAGACAAAATTATATAATTGGGACTAATACTGAACTAATTTTGAAAATACTCTTACTTCTAATGTGCGGGCAGTAGTAGTAACTGCTATCACCAATTCGTAATGTGTGGCAAAGATAGATTCATCTAAAAGTTATGTCACTACCTACTGGGTATCTGCGCCTACAAAAATATACGATAATGCAGTCTGAGGTCTGGGGTCTAATAGGCGCCCAAAAGCGGTTCATTTCTTTATTGTCAGTTGGAGCCCAACTGATTAATCGGCTTTGACAACAGGTGGTATCGGTAAAATCATCAGCATCGACCATTTTCAGCAGATTCGCATCCAATTCTACGAGTATGTAGAATACAGAGTTTGATTGATTTTAAACTCATCCGCCGGAGTCGCGTTCAATTCGGCTGTCGGAGTCGAAACGCCTCCCCTTCAGCTTTCTTTTCAGGCGCGGGAATAAGAAGAAGTCCGTAGGGGACAGGTCTGGGCTGTAGGGAGGGTGGGGAAGCACCGGAACCCCCATCTTGGCCAATTGTCGTGATGAAGGGTCCAATTGTTGACGAGGTCGGGCCAAGCCCGGGCGACGCGATTTTTCAGCCGAAGGAGCACTACTTTGTAAAATGCCGCGTTTACAGTGCTTCCCGGAGGTACAAACTGTTTAGCTTTACGCAAAATTTGATCGAGTAACGTTGCTCCAACGATCGCTGCATTTTCGCCACTGCAAAATCCTAACACACTTTTAAAACAGCTTTCACGCGCGGAGCGAGGTTGACTGCATCGCTGTTTCCAGCGAACTGGGACCGGTTTCTAGTGGAAGGGGAAGGTCCAACGATCATGGTGGGGGAACCAGCCGATTCGGTTGATCGCTTGGCAGACGCTCCGTGCGGAAAGGCTCATTACTTTTCAATCAAACCCTGTATTATACATTTTTCCATAGATAAACAGGCGTACTAGTTATTAATAATTTTAAATAATTTACAGAATAGTTGCCATATACAAATTGTAAATTTTAACAAGGAGCCATTTTTAACTGTCAGAGCTCGAATTAAATTTTATTGATGATTTTTCTTTGTTGACATGCACACCCATAAACTGACATTTATAAAAAGTAAACAAAGTGCCAACAAGCAAAGGTGAGCTTGAGGTAGTACTTGCCTCCGCTTACCTTCCAGGAGATGAGATTACTGCTCCAACAAGGGAAGTTATAGCCCTAGTGGAATACTACCAACAAAAACGTCTCCAGTGGATCCTCTGCTGTGATGTAAATGCGCACCACACAGCGTGGGGGAGTACAAACATGCATCCAAGAGGTGAGTGAGTACCTTCTTGAATTTCTACTCAGGTATAATATCTATCCTAAATCGAGGCAACGAATCAACTTTCATTAATGTAATCAGAGGAGAAGTCCTTGACATCACTCTCTCGAATCATATTGCTTTGTCCAAAGTCTCAAATTGACATGTGTCAAAGGAAACATCTATGTCAAGGTAACATCTATCTTATATATGATTTGATATAAGTGCGATCAAACCACAAATGACAATTTACAGAAACCCCAGAAAAACTATTTGGGATCACTTTCACTTTAGTTTAGAACGAAGTGATAACTCCTCTAGGCATCATATTCAGCTTATATCAGAGCTTGAGTTTGAATCGAACGAACTACACCTAAACATAACGTCAGCGTTTCACGAAAGTTGTCCAGTACAAGTGAAAAAGCCCCAAAGAAATGTTTGTTGGTGGAATAGTACACTTTCTGACCTTTGTAAAGAAACAAGAACTTTACGGAATAGAGCTAAAGCAAAGGGGGATAGGTCCTCCTACTCAACAGCCCTAACCAACAAAGAATTTAGGAGATCTAAAAGAGCTATTTGGAGGAATCAATGTGAAAAGATTTCTAGTCTTCCAAATGCTATTCGTATCCAAAAAGCCTTATTGAAAGACCACTCAAGCGGCATTAGTACCCTGGAAAAGCCAAATGGGAGCTACACAAGAAATCCAGAGGAAACCAGTCAACTTCTGCTGGACACGCACAATTAGTGTCAGCTCATTTTTCTTTAAAAGAATTGAAAAAAAGATAGTATATCAGTATATAAGGGAAAACAACTTAGCCAACTTCCCACTGCATCGGCTTCAATTTGCCTATTGACAGGAAAAATCCACTGAGACAGCAATACACAGCCTGGTTATTGTTATTGAAAAGGCTATTGAGTCCAAACAGATAGCTCTATGTGCATTTATTGACATATCAGGAGCTTCTGATCCTATGAGGCAATCTATAATGCCCTATATCTAAAAGATGGATAATATCAAAAGCCTCAAGGGGTTGTGGTTCTCCACAAACTGAACAACCTAGGTTTTCACACTCAGGGTTACGCTGATGACCTAGTAGTTTATATATTAGGCTGGCAAGAGGAAACCATTTCGGATCGCATCCAGCAAGCCCTTATAATAATAAACAAATGGTGCATGGAAAAAGGGCTTTCCATTAACCCATCCAAAACAGCACTTGTACAGTTTACTAGGAGAAGGAACATAAATCTCAAATGTCCGATCCTTAACGGAACAACACTTTAACTCTCGACAGAAGCGAACTATCTTGACAAAACGCTTACTTGGAATTCCCATATTGAGCAAGTTACTTCAAAAGCCACAAATGCCTGTACAAGCATTTTGGTAAGACATGAGGGCTAAACACTAGAATGATCTTTTGAAACATTCGCCACAGTTGTCAAACCCATAGGCACGTATGCAACCTTAGCATGGTGGCCTAAGGTTAAGCAAAGAAAATCAGTAAACGAATTAAACTAACTGCGCCGCCTGGTATGTGTCGGTATTACAGGGGCTATGAAAACATGTCCAACTGATGCATTGGGTGTGCTCCTGAACATACCACCGCTTCCAAACTTGATTGAAAGGGAAGCTCACTTAAGTGCCTTAAGAGTAAAAGGTATATCTGAACTTAAAAGTGGGAAGATCCTATAAGAGGTATCATTTAAATAATATTGGTCTATCTGAGACCAATGTCTGCCGCTTTTGCGAAATGGACATAAAAAACTCAGAACATGTGTTTTGTGAATGTCCTGTATTAGGCAGACAAAGACTTCACTACCTTGGTGATACCAGAGTATCTCCATGTAATCTTTGGAACAACGACCCCAAAAGTGTGCTAAAATTTGTAAAAAGCCTAAAACTCTAGGCTTACAAAAATAGGCCTTGCACAATAGATTAACTCTGGTCGTAGTGCGTAATGGCCTTCTAATAATAATAATAATAAACATACAAGCAAAATAATTTCTTTCTTAAATAATCTTTAAAATCGAATATCTCAAAAACGGTTATCTTTTGGATATCATCCCACGTAATGTCCTTAGAACAACTTTCCCCGTAATCCTGAATAGTGACCCCCACCTTTGCATTTGCATAATAACTGAATTGTTTGCTTAAATTACATAAATACTTCTCATCGCTATTTTATGGTTACTGTTATTAAAATATTATATGATCCTTTAATACTTTTGTACTGAACATTACTATACTCATTGCAACAACATATCATAACTCCTTTTACAAATTTCACAACTCAAACGTTCCAAATTATGTGTGCATTTTCCAGCTCCCTCATTGACAAAGGCACTTTGTATTGAAAATATAAAAAACATGATAGGGGTATTAACTGGTCATTGTTTAATAGAAAATCACGCCAGACGGTTAGGATCCCATACTAAATATAATTTCCGTAGAAGCTGTCTTAACACCGAAGAAGAAGAAACAGCCAGACACATTTTATGTGAGTATGAGAGCCTGCGCATGTCACACAGAATGTGAAGATCACGATACCCAAATCTTTGACGACGGGATTGTCGTTCCGCTACCCGACCATGACGAGGTGAAAAAAGCGATAACGCAGCTAAAGAACAACAAAGCCGCAGGTGCCGACTGACTGCCGGCTGAGCTATTCAAACATGACGGCGAGGAGCTGGTAAGGTGCATGCATCAGCTGCTATGCAAAATATGGTCGGATGAAAGCATGCCTGCCGATTGGAATTTAAGTGTGCTCTGCCCAATCCATAAGAAGGGGGATCCTGCAATCTGTGCCAATTACCGTGGGGTTAGTCTTCTAAATATCGCCTATAAGGTTCTAGCGAGCGTATTGTGTGAAAGGCTGAAGCCCACCGTCAACCAACTGATTGGACCTTATCAGTGTGGCTTTAGACCTGGAAAGTCTACCATCGACCAAATATTCACAATACGCCAAATCTTGGAAAGGATCCATGAAAGGAGAATCGACACACACCATCTTTTCGTCGACTTCAAAGCTGTATTTGACAGTACGGAAAGGAGTTAACTGTATCCCGCGATGTCTGAATTTGGTATCCCCGCAAAACTAATACGGCTACGTAAGATGACGTTGCTCAACACCAGCAGCGCCGTCAGGATTGGGAAGGACCTCTCCGAGCCGTTTAATACCAAACGAGCTTTCAGACAGGGTGACTCACTATCGTGTGACTTCTTTAACCTGATGCTGGAGAGCATCGTAAGAGCTGCAGAACTTAATCGCTCAGGCACAATATTTTATAAGAGAGTACAATTGTTGGCGTATGCCGATGATATTGACATCATCGGAATTAACAACCACGCTGTTAGTTCTGTCTTCTCCAAACTGGATAAAGAGGCAAAGCGAATAGGACTTTGGACTAAGTTGGCAACTGAGCAGTAAAGTCCTCTCTCGACGAACAAAACTAACACTCTACAAGGCTCTCATCATGCCCGTCCTAGCGTATAACGCAGAAGCTTGGACGATGGCAACGGTTGGAGTGTTTGAGAGAAAGATTCTGCGTAAGATTTTTGAATCTTTGCACGTTGGCAGCGGCGAATATCGCAGGCGATGGAACGATGAGCTGTATGATCTCTACGACGACATAGACATAGCGCAGCGATTAAAGATCCAGCGGCTACGCTGGCTAGATCATCTTGTCCGAATGGGTATCCGGCTCTGAAACTGTTCGATGCGGTACCAGCTGGTGGTAGCAGAGGAAGAGGAAGGCCTCCTCTGCGTTGGAAAGATCAGGTGGAGAAGGACTTGGCTTCACTGGAGCGGTTTGTTAAAATGGGCCAAAATCGCGTAAGCGGTTTTAGTGCCAATTAAGAAGAAGAAGACGAAATCTTAACGATAAGGAGGCTGCACACTCTTGGTACGGCATTTTTAACTGGCGTAGCGGACATAGCGCATCTAAAACTAACGAAGCTTTGCTCGTTTATTCAAGTCACCGGATGATTTCAAAAGGAACCAATAGTGTAAGGATAAGTTCCAGTGGCCTCACAATGGATTTGCGACAGGTCTAAGTGTGTCATTGCGACAGTCACCCTGCTTACCCCTAGTCAAGGCGCATTCATTAAAGGTTGTAGCACAAGAGCAACAACAATGTTTTGTACGTTTTATTGTCAAAGAAATCCGCCTTGTTTCATTCTGGACTAACAGCCCCATGGACAAGGCGGAAGAAAAAAAAACAAATCAGCTGATTTACCGATACCACATTTAATAGATCGCCTTGCCACTAGTCTTGGAGAATGATTCCAATGCCAATTGATACTTCTGTTTATGATAAATCGATGAACGAAACAAATTCAGAAGTAAAATAAACACTAACTGCGATTTCCTCCGTATGTGACAAATACACTTTTTTTGTTCGAGTACTTGTATAAAATCCTAGAGGCCTGAACAAAAGTAGATGATTGCACGTCACCGTAGTACAAACCACAATACACCATTGGCCAGAAGCTTTCATTATCAATATTGACACCTTGCAGACTGCAATTTGCTGGGTTGAAAGTCAGACCCACAAATGATGAAACCAAATTGAAAGTACGAAACTACGCTGTACTTACCATAAATTGCAGCTGATTATGGTTGGCGTGTATAATTTGTATCTGCATAAATCATAAAATATACTTTTATATCTATGTCCGCGAAAATTTCTGTTTACCTCTTCTTCATTTGCAATTAATAACAATGTTGAACACTTTGTTAGTACAGATACAACCAATTCGCCTTGGAAATAATCATTGAGCCCCAAAACCAAAATCCAAATATATGTAACTTTTTGTTTTTGCACTACTTCTATCACCTTGAACAGATTCGCCTTGATCCCGGCGTTTTGAGGCAAGTGAGAAACACACTTTACTCTCACATTTATCCGATAATCGCCAACCGAAATGCTTTTTGTGTTGTTTAGAGCACGCACGGCCGACGAAAGAAACAGACTTCTTAAAGTTGCGATTGCGCTACAGAAACAAAATTGTGCGTTGCCCCATAATAATTAATGATGAAACTACACAAACACCAAGATTTGCTATTTATTAACTAAAACTGGCACAATGGTCGAACAACTAAAATCCCGTACACCGATTGCAATAATTCACAGTCTTCACTTCTTAGTGCTTTTATTCCCGTACACGCAAATTCAAAGCTAACGCACCGGAAGCTTACTAGCTTTCATATGTTTTGTGTCGGTAATGTGGTGTCCTAGCCATACCCGTTGGTTTTGCTGAGACTTCGAATTCGAAATCAGCTGTTTGAAGCAGTCAGCTGAGATTCGATAACCGCATTTCCAATTGACTGCTTTTGGTTTTGTAATTCCATATATTTTCAAATAAACCTTAAATAAAAATCAGCCAATATGCCTTTCATGAAAGGACGCGCGCCTATAAGGCGTACAATTCAATATTTAAAAGCCGGCCGTTTAGTACTAAAAGAGAAAGTGAAGATTTTCAGTGTGAATTACAATGTATACGGTGACCACCACGATGGAGCCAGGTGAGGCTTACTCAACAAAGTATTCACTTGTGTTTTTGTAAATTAACCTCTCTTATTTACAGAGATTTTGTGTTTTGGAATTTGTGTCAGATTCAGTATAAAAATCCAAATGTGCAAGTTGTAACTTTTAAGAACATGACACCTTCGCCTTTTGTGCGCTGCTACTTCGAAGATGGGCGCGATATGTTGATCGATATCGACAGCCGGAACCGTGAGGAAATCATGGAGCATCTTTGTAAAGTAGTTGGCAAAACAAAGTAAGTATTTCAAATGATAGATTAGTGAGTGAATTGCATATTCCCCTAGAAAGTTTTAAAAAAATGTGGGATCTTGGCTATCGCACTTTCTAACCTATTTTGGTATTTCTTAACATTACAGAGCTCAATTGGACGCCGAGGCACATTTAGCGGAGAGTAAAGACAATCCTGCCAACTTTGGCTATGGCTGCGATCGGCATTGCATCTGTGAGGTACTCGGCCAAGTGCCCTGCCCAGGAACAATTCAATTCCCGGATCATATGCGCGGCAAACATATCTTTGCACCAAAGTAAACTAATAAAAGATATATTTTATAATTCTAGTCTCTCTGTTTTACTTTTTCATTTACAATTCACAATTCAATTACGGTGTTACATGTTTACAAATAAATTACTTTATTTGGCTTAAATCTCTGAACACAATATTTGATAAGTATACGTATACATAACGCGCATATGAGCAAAATTATAAATAGTTGATGAAATTGATGGTAATCCAGATTCATTAAACATTAAACATACATATAAAAACTCTAAATACAACTTATAACTTATCACTTCCTCTTTTATCTGCGCTTCGGTCGTTGGTGTCGGTTGTATGGCGCGGAGGTATATGATTTCGTATATGTGCGCCCACCTGAGGTACTGCTGCTTGCATCACGGTCTTTGTTAAATTGATAGCGTTGTATAAATGGCACTTGTGAGCTAGCCGAATTTAACAAGTTCAACTCCAACTCTTCCTCGCCGTTACGCTCAAGTGCACGTAATTTGGCCTCTATTGCGCGTATCGCTTCTTCTTTGCTCATTTTGTCGTCGCGTGAACTAGCGCCCAGTGCAGGTATTTCAATGCGAGGTTTTTGTTTGTTGAGTTCATCCTAAAAAATCATACATACATATGTGTAAATATAATTTCATTATGCTAATGGCGTGCGTGTCGACTGAGTAAAACGCCTTGGCACTTACGTAATTAACATTTTTCGCCAGTCGTATCACAATCGGGCGATTAGCTACAGGTGTGCCATTTAATTTGTCCAAAGCTGTTAGCGCCGCGTCAGCCTATCAAGTGTAAATATTCATAAAATACCCAAATCAAACTGAGTGGTTCAGTTACTCACTGTTCCGAATGTCACAAACGCATAGCCGCGTGATTGCCCAACCAATGGGCCGCTCTTGTGAAACAGCATATCAAACTTTTCGACAGGACCGCATTTTTGCAAAATTTTCAAGAGTTGATACCAATAATAGCAACACACGAAAAGAAAGTTGACAGATTAGTTTTGTTGAACACAACACTTATAAAAGTAAATTATTTCAAATAATATTAACTTACTCGGTTAGCCGTGGATCTAAATTGCCAACCCATATGCGACGCTCCTCCAGCACTCCAACACTGCCACTGTTACTACTTTGCCCACTGCTCGTTGTTGCCTGCAATATTTACATTCCAATAATTTGTACAATCAATTTTATTATACTTTAACTTACCATTATTTATGTATTCTTTGATAGTTTGTAAACAAGATTAATTTCAGTAAAAAACGAAAAAGGATTAAATAAAATCGATCGATAGCAAATGTCAAATTTATTTTCTAAAAGAGGTTACAGTGAAATAGTTCAGAAAGCTGTTTGATAACAGGGTTGCAAATACGCCATTTTTCAATTTCAGCTACAAGCAATCACAAGGGGTCTTCACACCGTGCTCTTCGTTAATGCGCCAAATTACGAGCGCCGCGCTGGCAATCTTAGCATTTTGATCGGTAGTTGGCAAAATAACAATCAGCTGTTGGGCACTTGGCATTTGATGGCAGGGAATGAAGTGTAAATTCAAAGTATCAACAAATGAGGAGAAAAATAAATAATTTGCTACAGTTGATATTTCAAGGACATTTTCTTGCATAATTAACAGGTAGTTCTGATGGTGCGTAAGAGCATTACCAAACTAACAAAAACAAGTCCAAAAGGTAGTGCACAGCAAAGCAATGGCCAAACTGCCAACTAACAAGCCGCCAAAGTAACTAAAACGATATGAGTGCTCCTATAGTGTACTAATAATACAAACTTTGTCAGCCAGTTTGATGTACGCACATTTGAACTTTCCTTATTTCCATTTTTGAAAATATAATTTGAAAAATAAGGTAGAATTAAAGCAGAATAAAAAAAATTATTTACTGGTCAAGTCTGCGTACTGAAAACGAATCTTACTGCTACCTGAACACGTTGTATCAATTGATTTCCTTTTTCCATATATTTTTGGTATCTAAATTGTAAAATTTTGTTTAAGTTACTCGAAACTGTCAATCTTTGTTTATATATTTTGGTATTTTAGGGACCAAAAGCAAAATTAAAATACATAGCTCTTGTTGTTTTTGCTCTACAGCTGCTGCCTGTTTAATGTGCCTTGGGGAACCCTCTTCTTTTTACCAGGAATGTTCGTTTTAAAAAGCCAGCAAGCAACAAAATTCTGAGAATAAATTATCCCAAAGAGAGAACTATACAATTTTCTACGCGAACAGGAATTTGCAAACATTTGCAAGCAAGGTTCAAAATTAATTGTTTGCTTTCGCAATTGCTTACTGTGGGATCTGCCAGCGATGATTCCATTGCGCTGCCACGCACACATTTTCTTTTAGAGTGTACCTTTCTTAATTAAATCGATGAAATTAACCAAACAAATTTATTTAATTATTTGCTTACTTCTTTTGTTATTAGATTATTATATTCATGCCTTTGTAATTCTAAATATCTGATTGTTTTGTTGACGAAAATGCACCTACTTGCCACAATCGCCTATTTTTTCTGAAATGTCAAAATTGTACTCGCTCCTCTCTGTACAAGCTTGTACAATATTGGAAACAAACTTACTTTTTTGTTGTAATTAAAATTATAAAATCGTTGTTATATATTTATTTCGAGAAAAAAACTTCTCATATGAATTTATGAGTGCACAAATTAAAAATGTATTGTTTTTTAGAACTGGCAGCACTGCACCTGTAATCTGTCCACCGGCGAAATCTCCTGTACACAAAACAATCAGCTGAAGCCTACAATATTTTATTTATTTAATTTTGCACATTATAAACAAAATTGGCATTATTACAAATGGATATCACACTCGCACTATTAAAACCTCACGTGGTCCGCAATGTCTACGCATTCCAACAGATTAAGCAAATAATTCATCAGAACTTCACAGTACTGCACTCCAAGGAGGTTCATATTACGAAACAGCTTTCTGAACATTTTTATGCTGAGCACAAAGGCAAATTCTTTTACAACCGATTGGTTACATTTATGGGAAGGTGTTTTGCTTCTAATTCATATAATCGAAATCATAATCATATTAAGTTTTTTTTTCCAGCGGTCCGTGCCATGCATTTATACTGCAATCGAAAGACAGCATAGCCAAATGGCGTGAACTAATGGGTCCAACAAAAGTTTATAAGGCTGTGTATTCCCATCCAGATTGCATTCGCGGGTTATATGGTCTATCCGATACTCGTAATGCGTGTCATGGTTCTGATAGTGAGGAATCCGTGGCACGTGAGATTTCTATCATATTTCCGGAGTTAGATAAGAATCGGTTATCTGCTGTTGATAGTTAACAGATGAAAGGGTGTATGCCAAGCTGTTGATCAGCCGTACTCGGCGAGTGGAACTTGTGTACTGCAGTCGCTTGGGAAAATTAGTTTTCAGGATACGTTGCAATTCAGTGATAAGTGTTTAAAACATAATTTTAAAATGCATTTATCGTTGTGACGCATATACTCGTACATATGTATGTATGTAGTTTAAGATATATAAGTAGAGTACGTTATATAGTTTTTAATTTGCTGCATTGTTAATTAAAAAGTGAAATATAGGCTTTATTTATTAAACAGTGGGTCAAACACAGTGCCTCAAAAGATTATTTGTCTAACTTTTTGACAATTTTTTATATATGTAGGTATATTTGTATATCGATGGATTTTAGTTTTTCATTTTAAGTATAATCAGCAAGTTCAGCATTCCTGGTCCTACTTTTAGATGAGCTAGACGATGACGACCGGTGATACACACTACATTAACGTGGCTTGTATTACTGCTACAACAACAACAACCTGGATTTATATTCGGCCAAGAACTGCCACTTCAGCAGCATTTCTCGTATATGCATGGGGATTGCTTATGCTGCTACAACAACAACGGTAGGTTCCTCTATTTGTGAATAAACCATCAAGACGTACATCAGAAATCGGATGAGGAGTTCAGCCAAATGCTCAACAAGGGTTATGAGTGGCAATTATGTACATATATTTGTAATGCATCTGCGAAAAAGTATTCGGTATTTTGAGGATTCTTGGCGTATTACATATCTAAGATAAATATTTCGTTGAATATCGGGGCTCGGAATTATGGATCTTTGACTCTCGATCAAGACGCACGCCGCAAATAGGAGGAGGAGTTCGACCAAACACCCAAAAACGGTGTACGCGTAAATTATATATGTTTATACAGGGTGGGCCATATAGCGTTTGCTTTTTGAACCACCTATTTTTTTGAGAATGGTAACACAAATGGCATGTCAAATGTATTCATAATTTACTTAAAGGTTTGACATTTACGAAATGGGAAGTGGTAAGTCTTCTTCTCCTTTTCTGATTTTCATATCGGTGGCTACGTCAATTAGCAAAATTGTCGGATTTGGGGCTCAGAAAATCCACACGTTACTGTAGAGAAGCAAATGCATCCACAACGAGTCACTGCTTGAGCCTGAGCCGCCTCCCAGGCACGTCAGGAGACACCTCCTCGACTACGCTGACGAACTCCAGGACAAAACTGACCGAGACCTACTGGACCGGACAGTATTCAGACAGTCAATAAACGACATTCACCGGGAGTCCGTTACCACCTTCATGAACTCCCGTCCCGTGAATGCCGTAATCGGAGTCCAACCACCACCCATTGCAGATGAAGAGCTCCAGCTTCCCCGTGAGACTCGTGTAACATTGGCACAATTACGTTCTGGGTATTGTAGCAGGTTAAACTCCTACTTATCCAGAATTGACCCCGACATACCAAACACATGTCCGGCATGTGAAGGTACCCCGCACGACACTAACCACCTCTTCACATGCCCCCTTAATCAGACTCATCTAACCCCCCTCTCCCTCTGGACCCAACCCGTCGAAACAGCATGTTTCCTGGGCCTACCCCTAGATGAGCTAGACGAAGACGACAGATGATATACCTACACTGACAGGGCTAACTATGCTGTTAAAACAACAACAACGAGTCACTGTTTGGTGCGGTTTTTGGTCTGGCGGCATCATCGGGCCATTTTTTTTCGAAAATGAGCGAGGAGCCGGGGTTACAGTAAATGGCGAGCGTTACCGTGACATGCTCAACGAGTTGTTTCCAAAAATTGAAGAGGATGACATGGACGACATTTGGTTTCAACAGGACGGTGCAACTTGTCTCACAGCCAAAGAAAACCGAATAATCAGCCGAAACTCCGATATCAATTGGCCGCCTCGGAGCTGTGATTTAAGCCCGTTGGACTATTTTTTGTGGGGAGCCGTTAAGGACAAATGCTATGCGAACCATCCAGAGACGATTGATGCTTTAAAACACGAAATCGAAGCTGGCATTCATGAAATTGGAGCCCAAACAATCGAAAATGTGCTTAAAAATTGGGTTGATCGAATGGCTTACTTTAAAGCCAGTCGAGGCAGTCATTTGAGCGACATTATTTTTCACTCATAAATGACAACGTTCAATTTTCAAAATAAAAAAAAAAGTTTGAAAAAACATTGATTAGTTTTTTTTTTCAAAAAGCAAATTTTACATGACCCACCCTGTATATCGTATATATTTTTTCATGGCAGAAATACACCCCTGGGCTTGCCATTGCCTACCGATTTTGATCTTTCATCGAGATTCGAACCTACGTACTCTCTGAATTCTGAATGGCAGTCATGCACCAACCCATTCGGCTACGGCTGTCGATAATTTACCTGTTAATTATTCCAGCATTCGTTCATTCAGATAATTAACAAGTATTTTTGCGATTGAAGTCAACAGCCTTAACAGCCCTTTGTTGAGGTTGACAGTCCAAGCAATACCTTTGCGTAGTCGGTTGTGAGAACTTGATGGAAAGTTGAAATATTGCAATAAGAATGACCGTTACCAGACAGTGGGTTCTACGTAACCGGAACGACCCAGATTTATATCCGGCCAAAGACTGTCACTTCAGCAGCATTTCTCGTACATGTATGGGGAATGTTTATGCTGCTACAACAACAAGAACAACCGTTACCAGAATTATAAGGAGTTGCACCAGATTAACTGACCTGTGAACAGCCGAGATGGTCTAGTAAATAGTATAGTGAGATGTCTTATAACATCGCAAACAACAAGTACTTTATGTCATCGGAGCATCGTACATTCATTAACATCGAATAGACTAATCAGTTCAGATTCACGGAATTTATCGATTAACCGTAGGCTGCTTCCCTACAGAAGTTCGAGTTCACCAACATAGTTGTAGGCATTGCGTGCAATCACCTACGCCAGACACATACCGCAAAATTCGCCATCAAAGATCTCAAATTGGAAAGTCGCCTAGTGGTACAATGCCTAAAGACCTGGTTTACCGTTAGGCCCTTCTCGAACCCCTGCTGCAACACCTTACGCATCGGGCATCAGATTACCACCAATTACCAAAATCCAGCGATCTAAGCAAAGGCTAACTTGCGATTCGTTTCTATTTTTTTCACACATTTTTTACGTTGAATTGAATATAAATAATTTTCCAACCTAAATTTGTGGCCTTTTTAATTGGTTACTCTTTCAGTGATGGACCCTGTAGGTTTCAGTAAGCTTAATACAACAATAACACACGGATCTACCTATCAAAGCGATAGAATTTACATCCGGCCAAGTATTGTCACTTCAGCAGCATTGTTAAACAATTGTTGGAAAATGTTTTATGGTGCTAGAACAACAACAGTTTTAAACTTACCAATTAACTTTGCAAATACTCGTTTTGTATTAGTTTTATGCAATTCTATGCTTTATTGATAAATTCTCAATACAAGTTTACAATTGGTTTTTCGTTTTTTTTTTTAATTTTTTTTGTAGATACGTAGTAAAATAAAAATAAATCTCTCGAAAGGTTTAATCATATTTAATATTATAATATAATATATGTACTCGTATAACAAAATACTATATAAAAAGTACATTAATAAGACCAAAAAGTGTTTCCAAAATACCTAGATCCATATGTATGTATGTATGTATGTATGTATGTATGTATGTAAGTTGTTATGCAAGTTGTTATGCAAGATTTAAATTCCTCAAATATTCATATCTATAGAGGAAATATGTGGCTATATAGGTAGGTATGTATGTGTGTATGCACAAGTGTGTGTTGTTGGTGTCATTATCACGTGCATGTAGTATGCGTTGTATTTGTTAGAGCAAAATTTTCTCATTTAAAATGCTGAAATGCCGAAGAATGCTTTAGAATTTAATGTGTCTATGTATGTATATATATATTTATTTATAGGAATATATATATGTATATACCTATATAGAAATACAAATACACATATTACAGTTATCTATTTCTTCTTGCTCTATATATCATGCAATATACATACATATGTAGATATGCATATAGCATTTGAATACTTATACATACATATGCACTTATATAAGCATAAACTTATTATATATTTAGTATTTTGTCTTTTTAAATTAATTTTAAAATAATTATACGAAATTGAGAATGATAATAATATTTATATATATTTTTTTTTTGGGCTCACAGCACACATTACTACACAACACATTAACAAAATGTCATTTTGTATGTACGTATGTACATATTTTTGTAGTAGTAAGCGGCATGCAACAATTTCTTTCAGTTTTTTTGTGGTTATTTTGCTATTTTTATTTTTCACTACTTTGCAGTAGTTATTTAAATTTTTTTAGATTTTTTTTTTTTTGGGTTTTTTGTTGTATTTTTTTTTTTTTTTTTTTGTTTTTTTAGTAGTATATAGCTCGAGTTCAATAAGCTTGTAATCTTTTAGTTGTATGCAAGTATTTTATGTGTGTATTCTTTAGGTTTTGCTTAGTTCAATAAAAAAATATACATTAAAACATACAACCAATAAAATCAGCGGCAAAAGAGCTCGGCGTAAATAAAACTTTTTTTTTTGTTTTTTGATTCAGAACTTACATTTTAGTTATTTGAAATACCAATTTTGTTACAAATCGACTTTTCATTTATACCTTTAAAATTATCAATATTTAATTAATTTAATGCCTACAGCAGTCCCATGATTTTCACAATTTTTTCCAGTTTGGATTTTGAAACGATTCTAAACTAAACATAAAGTGATTCGACGAAAGTAATAAAAATAATATTGTATTTTTTAACTTAAATTTTTTATGATTTTTTTAATTTTTAATTTTTTTGCTTCTCCTACACTATTAAAATATTGCTATATTATGTGTCAGTAATCAGCGTTCTCCAGTGAAGGCCGGCGTAGGGAGCAGAGTGGCAAAACCACGTAAAAGATGACATTTCTAAAGCATGGAATTCATATTTTTTAACTTACTATAAATTTAAATTCTGCGTCATAATTATGCCAATTAAGTGCACGCTAATCCTTTTTTTTAAATCGCTTCTTTTGTTGTTAACTAAGGAAAGCTATTCTCATGCTGAGTCCAATGTAAAAACCATCAACCGTAGAGAAATACAAATAGAGCGAATTCTGAACAAAAATAACTCACTAATAAATTTCGTTGATTTTTAGCAGTTTGATATATTGTATTAGGTCAAATCTCAATGTCAAGCAGCAAGCCAGAAACCAATTCAGTTTTAAGCAACCACCAGTTAGTGTCGTACCGTTCAAATTACTTGCCCTGATCTCGATTTGTTCGGGTTTACATTTGAGTGAATCGCAAATTTAATAATATTTCAATTAAACTTACTAAATCTCCATATTAAAATACATTTTTCCTAATTGCGCACTATTTTGCAAAAACGAATGATTTCTTTCGCGAATTACAACGAAACGGCGCTGATTTGGAAATTTACGTCAAATCATGTGGCAAATTTACTATCTTCGAAAAATCGTAAACAGTGACGAGTACAATGAGAGAGTTGTGAATACATACATTAGTAAAACAGTGCGCATGTAGTGCTATTGTCTATGCAAAATTGTGCCATATTAGCGCTTAATATATGCCGAGCATTTCCATTGCAAGGAAATTAGCTCAAGCAGCTGATTTTTGATTTCTTTCTTTGATTTTCCACAGCTCATCAGCTGAGAAGTTTGCATTTTTATGTAAAAAGTGCAAGTTTCATGTCTTGGCAGAGATTATTTACTAAATTTTTTTACAGAAAAAATATATTTTTGCTATAGAAGAAATTGTCTTCTTTCCCAAAAATTGTGTAACCATATAGTTGATGTTCCTTTTTTGTCTGTGCTCCAAAAAGGAGTTAAAGGATCACATATATATTTTTTTTTTCTGTATAGTCTCGATTCTGATTGTGCCTGTGAGTATCTTGAAACAAGAAATTTTCGGTTAAGCCAGTAAAATCGAGTTGTATGTGAGGTAAAGTTAAAAGAGAATCGGAAAAAAACTACACAGTTCAATGATCAGCTGTTATGTCAACCAATTAGCAGGTCTTATGCTCTTCTTTCTCAATTTCTGATTAATATTTCTTATGGAGAGCCGCTAATCAGTGCTGAAACCAGCTGAATGTGAACTTTGTGTAATCTTTAAAAGGCAAATGGGGCCTAAACGCACATTTTAAAAATGTAAGTTTAATTAAACTTTAAGATTTAAACTATAAGTCTAGACCTTTAGTTTCCCGGCACGCGGTCACTCAAAATACGCGAGCAATTGAGCCTGTTACAGAAAGAGTAATTTATGTTTCTATCATGGTTAAGAATGACCAAAAAAATTTTACGTGAGCTTGTGAAAGCAATCTAATTGTCAGCTATTCTGGTGTTCTAAGAAGCTTGATATTAAATTTTATTAATTAGAATGAGCAAACATTAAAATTGGTTTTGAAAAACGCGCAAATATACTGACTCTGTCCAGTTATTGTTAATTTTTTTTTTGTTCTTTGTGTCCCTGTGCTGTTGGACAGTTTTCTATCCCTCGGCAATTATTTTACGCTCACTCTTTTATGCCTGAAATTTGTGTGTTAGAAATCAAAGATACGGTCTTGGTGATTAGCTAACGGCACCTCAACATATGCAGTTTAAATTAATCAATCAGCTATTCACTTCTAAGATCAGCTGTTCCCCACTCGCTCCACTACACTTTTGCCTTCGTCACCCTGTAAGCTTTCTATTCAAATAAGTACGTATCCAATGTAAATTTGTTAAAATATACCGTAAAATATAGTAAAAATTCATAACCGCACACTTATAAGTATGCCTTACTTATACATACATACGTATTAACTACATTTAAATCCTAACAGTAATCAAATACAATCGTACCTACGTAGCTTAATAAGCTTCTTTATAGCTGCTCTCGCGCTATGTTTTACACATTTAATGCAATGGTTTTGAAACAGTAACATCTTTTGTTCTAGTTTTGTAAACGTTTTACTAAGATTCGGCAACAATCTGATGATTCTAATAGGCTTACAACTAAAAATATATAGTAGGTATATATCATGTGTATACATATATGTATGTAGGTCTTTAGCAAAAACTTTATGCAATGCGAACTTTTTTTAAATTAATTAACTTTACTTTGAATGCTACAACACGTTTCATAGTTGAATATTTGTGTCTACTATTTCGCTAGTCTATGTTAATCAGTTACCCTACTTCATACGTACATTATTCCCTCAGATCCTGAATAGGTAGTCTCTCCTTTACTTTTCATTGAATGATCCTTTATTTATTTATTTGTATTGTTTGGTTGTTGTTTACGGTTTTGTCTCAGCTGGTTTTCATTTTTCTGCAATTAATATTAACCTCTTGCAGCTTTATTCGAACATCGATGAGGTTGGCACCACTTCCAACAGCAGCTGGAGGAAGAGTGTCACTTTGTCTAAGCAAAAGGAAAAGAAAAAAGAAAAAAAAAAACAGAAATGAAAGTGCCTATATTTAATATTAAAATAAATACTTACTCATAAATCTCGGTGTCATGCCCAATTTAACAAATGGCACATAGAATATCAAACCGCCCAATATGAAGAGCAGCGCATAGAGATATTCAATGCGCGGTGCATCGATAATCGGCGCCACCACCAGATATATAGAGATCGCCAGCACCACAACAGGAATGATGAGAGGCACTTTGTATGGCCTTGGATAGTTGGGTTTGGTGTAACGCATCACAATGAGCGCCAACATAGCACCGCCATAGAAAATCCAGGCGGTGAAGCTGAAGAAGTCAATCAGAGAGCCGATGGTGCCGTACAAAACCATAGCGGCAGCGATGATAGACTAAATGCATTAAGAAAAATTTCTAATTTTAGTAAAATATCAAAAAAAGGATAACATAGTAGCAGAAAAAATTAATACCAAATTTCACACATTTTGTTTTTTTTTTTAACTATATTATTTTTAAACCCAATAAGTACCTGAATAAGTAAGTGAGGAGTAAATCAGTCATGTTTTTAATTAATTTACAGTAAATTACAGTGAGTGAAGTATATAGAAGTGATTTTTTCACAGCTAAATGAAATCGTCCTGTGTTGACATAAGAACGATTAGGAAACCAGATTTGACGGCGGACCAAAAGGAAATAAGCTTAGATAATGTGGATTGATTACTGTGTTAACCGCTTTATCAAGCTTTTGATATCAAGACCTACTATATCAGCAGGAGTAAGAAAGAAGTGAGAACCAATGTACCTAAAGATATCTAGTCTTGGGAGAGCAGGGCAGCTAAGGTAGAGGTGCTGACATGGATTCTACCTCATCCTCCATACAGCTCACGTCATACATACTTCTCGTATAGTGACCTGTTGAGACACTCACGAAAATTAACAGCTGAGATTTTGCAATCCTAGAAGATTCCTTGAACATCTCCGATTGACACTTGGCTAGAAGGATTTCGCGACCTTACAAATTTGTGTACTTGAACAGCCCTTGCTCAGTTGACACGAAGCCCATCCTTACAGAAGTATACGGAGATTGCTCTCTCCTTTCGTGAGGAAACTACCTCACAGGTCCCTTTTCTGGCTAGTTCAACCGCTTCGCAGTTTACTGCAATATTGCTACGGCCAAGTACCCAGATGAGCCTTATGTCAAAGAATTCAGATGCGCTCGAAAATGAACCCTAATTGCCACTTGGCTGTCGGAGTAAGTATTTACTTTCTTGACAGTTTTACGCAAGTGAGTAGCCAATCAGCTGCTTCTTTGATTGCGGCTACCTCTGCTTGGAACACACTGCAGTGATCCGGTAACCTTCGAGTCTGATGGGAAGCTCTTCGCAGAATACTCCTACATCCAACTTCGAGCCATCCGTGAACAAGTTCATCAAGCCCTGCCTTCAAGTGTTTCAACCAGCCTACTCCTCCCTTGATGGAATGTAGGTGGAGAATACTTTTGCAACGATCCGTTGCCAGGTGGATGAACCCAAAGCTTCTAAAGATACTGGAGTGACCGTTGGTGAGGTCAAGCCTGAGCCTGATTCCAATGAGTGCAAACCTTTTAACTCTCTCTGGCAAGTTAGCTATCAACTTAACTCAACTGAATATTCCAAATATAAGCATCTGCCAATTTCGCGAGCTGATTAAAACTAGCCAAACAGAACTCGCCAGATCGAGAGATGGGTGACGTGAATTTGTCTCTTTCCAAAGTAAAGCTCACGAGATTGTTTAAATTCAACAACAGCTCCAGTATTTAAGATAAATAGCCTATCTCCATTAAGAACAATATAGTCACTAGATATGTTGCAACTAAGCCACCGCACGGTAGTCTCTGAATAACTAGTGATCTCACAAGACTGAACAAGACCACAGCAAAGATCATCACGGGAACTATATTTTCGACCCAACACTCCATTGATAGCGCATACCCGCCAGCCTTATCTGCAGTAGTTGTCAAATACAGAAGAAGTTAAATGGGTTCACGACTTTCTATGTCGATGGCCAGGAAGTCAGCTGAAGCGACTTAAACAGAGATAACAGCAATAGAAATGTCAGTCCTTATGAACTTCAATGAATGGTTTAACAAAGCAATACCTTCATATAAATGTTAAAAGAATCCCAGATGGAAGGAAGAATCGAAAGCTGTCACAATAGCAAGTATGCCTCCGACTAAGCGTAAGAGATTTCCGCATAGGATGTTCCGTTTCAACTTTAATGGTTAATGGTTGTAAAGGGTTAAGGTGTGGCCCTTTAGCACTGCGACCATATTGATCTATTGTTCAACTTTACCCATCGAATGTTCAGAGACTGCAAAAACTGTATAGCCACCTATTGTTCCTATAACATCAAGACTAATACCAAAAACAAAAATTAAAATAAACAGAAAGTTTTGAGGACTCCACGCTATTCAATTTCCAAACTAGGTTTACGATTTAACCCTTCTTGCAGGAGCTGTGGGTACCTTTTAGAGAAGGAGACTATTGAGCACTTTCTCTGTAAATGTCTCGGCTTGGCAGCTAGACGATTAAGGTTATTGAGTGCTGCTTTCTTCGACAGCCTGGGGCAGTGTGCCAACCTAAATCCCGTCAATCTTCTCCATTACATGGTACTTCAACCATTTCACCTACCTACTCACCTCCTGCAGGGTCGAGTCTCACTGTCATCATCACTAAAAACTCACTGAAATTGTATTCTACAAAAATTTTGATTTTTTGTAGTTTGTTAGTACATCGCTTTTATTTTGCTTTGAATATTAAAGTAAATATTTCGTTGATAAAATGTTTGGATTCTTTGCATAGCAGACATTCTATGCACAGCTCTTGGTTTGGGAATCTAATTCCTACTGTGGGAGTTGTCGATACTTCCAAAATAGTGAAATTGCCATAGTTAACGTAAAATTTAAACGAGATAAAAGGCAGTCGCTGTAGCCGAATGGATTTGCGCGTAACTACCATTCCGTAGAGGCCGGGTACGGAACCCACTTTTCCTTACCCACATCTTATTTGCTAGCTATATTTAATTGTATCGCAACCCCTTTTGAGATAGCTTCCTTATTCTAATCTAATCTATCTTCTCTTTAAATGTTCTTTTTGTTTTAATATCAAAGTGTATTGCGTTCTTGCTGTACTCACATGAAAAATCAATCCAGGTGCCGGCGTCAGGCGACGTACATGCACGTACGATAGTATATCCATTAGGTGACCTTCACGACTCGCCGCAAAACACAATCTAAAATTAGAATTAAAAATCAGATTCATTTTAAATTATCTTTTCTCCACTCACCGTCCTGCTGCGAATAGAGTACCATTGGCGCTACCAAAGGTGCTCACTGTCACACTGAGCGGCATTAGCCAAGCCATAGCGCCCAGAATGCGATTGCCAAAGGTCACGGCCACTGCTTCCGAATCGATCATTTCGGTGGGTGACATCGCCGCCAAATATGAGATGTTGATGAGGGCGTAGCATAGCGTCACTAATGGTATGCCAATCATAATGGACCGTGGCAAATTCTTGCTTGGATTCTTGATCTCCTCAGTGACATAGTTCAAATTATTCCAGCCATCGTACGCCCAGAGGCCTGTGTAAAAAGCGGTCGCTATTGCGCCAATGGTGGGTGTGTTGCCACTAAATGCATTCGACAGATGTTGTGTATTGCCTTGGAATAGTTTCCAAGCGCCGCCACAGATAACAATCAGGACGGCAACCAATTTGGCAGCGGTGAATATATTCTGCACAGCCATGCCCAGATTCACACTATAACAATTCACGAACAGTATCATAACTATAGAGGGGGCAGGTGGACGAAGGCGAAGAAGGCAGAGGCAGAGGCGGAGGCATCGTAGTGGGACGTAGGATGTTTTGATTGTTTGTTTGTTTTAAATTTTAAATTTTTTTTAAATTTGATAGGACGGATGAATGGATACAAAGAGTATACAATAGCCGGAATTTTTGAGGAGAAATATAGAGAATAATTTTGTCAAAAAATTAATAAAAAATAGTTTAAAGAAAACTTCGCATGTATGAGTGTATGTTTGCATATGGAAGTGTGCGTGATCCTTTTTGTTTTTTTTTTCCTTGGTTTTTTTTTTGGTATTGCTATTTTTTTGGGGAGGCAACTCTTCGTTTTGTTTCAAAGGATTTTCAGGATAAAAACAACACAACTAAGCAAACGAAAATGCAAAATATGTATGTGCGTATATAAAATATGTCGAATGCTTACCAATTGCCAGCAGTGCAACCATTTTAACCACCGATGTTGGTGGATCACATTCGGCAACGAATGCCTCAACTCCATACTGCGCAAAGGAGAGACAAATTATAGCCATTTGCGATGGCTTCAGGACCAATGTCGATACCCATGAGAATAAAAATGCGGGAGCCGGACCAAATGCGTCCATAAAATATGCCCACTCAGCGCCAGACGATGTATTCATCGTACCCAATTCAGCATATGCCAGAGCGCCTGAAAGTAGATGAAAAAAATAAAGTAATCATTCAATGTGGAATGGAAGTTCAAAGGGCTAGGAATAAGTAAAATATTGTTTTGAACGGTGTACCACATTTTCAACTGAAATACTATAGTGCGCACAATTCGTCAAGTAGAACGATTGTCGCGACTTATTTCAATGATCTACAAATATAAGTATTTGCGACCACAAACTCACAATTTCGGTAATAATTTTGTAAATTCAAATGTAAAATTCAAATTCACCATAACCAAAATGTAAACCCTTACACTAATCGGAAATAGTATTTCATGTACTACAGGACCTTTCAAGTTCAAGATTCAAAAATTCTGCCCTCGAAAAAGAAAAGTTGGAGGCATTATGAACAATAGCGTTGAATTCACGAATAGATCAAACAAAAGTTGCATTATAGCCTAGAAAGGCGGCGGCGTTAAGCAGGACTATCGTCGCAGTTAATTCTGGTTAAAATTCCAGCGTGGCAGATGGTTGCTACGCGGATTTGTTTATTGGATATTTTTGTCAGTAAAAGATGGATCACAGGCGACAAGTACGGATATGAGCTACCCTGATACTAGAGAATAATTATTTATTTAGAAAAAAATCTTAAATTGCTATTTCTCAAACCGCTCCGAAACTTCGAAACAATTAATGAAATTTCGAACCTGTTAGTGCAAACCAGGATTGCATCCAGCCTTTCTTGTTCCGCTCTTTAGAAGTTTCACTATTTTTTATTCACAATTGATATTAACTGTCATTTTTCGGCAATGTTGCCATCGAAAATTCCCTTAATCGGCCTAAATTATGAGAATTAAGTCTAGTTGTCAACCCACATTAGTTGCACTTAATTCCTGCGATAATTCCGAATTATGTCGTTAATCCCGATTAACACCAACATCAGTCTAGGCCATTAGATGAATAATTAATCCTCACGAAGAGGATGTTAACAATTACACTACTAATGATTTTATAAAGAAAAGAAATGATAGGCCTACGATTCTCAAGGAACTTAAGGTTTATGGACTATGGCCAACCAAGATATGAGGATATGGGTTTGCTAAAGTTTAAAGGGCGAAGAGCGAAACATTTTAAACAGGTGCAATCCTATTGGTGACAAGTTGTTTAGTCAGTATCCATATAAAAAGAACATATTCAATATATGACCTAAAAAATGATATGAAGAGAAGCTTAAGGTTATTCGGCCAGAGAATTTAGAGTTATTATGCCTCACAAAACATAGTATAGAGTAGAACTTCGACGTTATATAACTCATATGCTTATTAAAAGAGAATCATCTATGAGCAATTACTAGAAAGGTCTTTAATCTCACTAATGCGCTTTATTTTGACAGCTGTCAGAGTTCGATATTGTGAAGTAGAAGATCTACATTTTACTAAACTGAGTTTTATTTCACTTGAAAGCCGTATGAAAATAATTTAAATTCAAATTAGCTGATTTTAATTTAAAAAAAATTGTATGTCAATCGAAGCTCATTTCCATTAGAACAGACCATTTTTGGGCATTCTAAAATCTACGGCGTTATGTTGAGAAGCCTGTAAATTCCACTTGTGCTACTGTTTGGTGCGCACTATTGTCCGGTGGTATGCCATTGGGCAAGATTAATCTTTGCAAATGCAGCTACAAGCTGGCGCAAAATTAATTATACAATTATGTTTTTTAACAACTTTTTTACTGAATAAAAAAATATTTTTGTGATGGAAACCTTTATTTTGACCTTAGCGCGGTTCATTGCTTGGCTGTTTGTATACTGGAGCGGTATGTTTACAAGTGTTAAATATAATTTACCTTCGACGCCACTTGCAGAAATTATGGAGCTTTGGACAGGGTTATTAATTCTGAGTCACGTCGTAGAAATAATTACTGATTGTATGAGCATCTGTTGAGTTGAAGGCATATGGTTTCAACTAAGGGGTGGGTGGAATGTGCCATACACAATCGATGAAAATATCAATTTATTGTAAACCAAATACTCTGGAAGAATAATTTGAGTAGATTCTACAGCCATTTGGTGGACTAATAAATGGAAAGTTAAACTAAACCAAACCAAATCTTTACACGTAGGTACCATACTCAAACTCTACAAAATACTTAGGTATGACACTTGATTGTAAACTTCAAAGGAAAGAGGGAAGAATTAGACATCAATTGGACATTAAACTTAAAAACATGTAAGGGTTCATGGGTAGCAGATCAGCTCTAACTACAGAAAATAAACTATTAATCTACAAATCTAACAGCTCCAAAATAAAGTCCTTAGGTGCATTGTCAAGGAAGCATGGTACTGCAGAAGTGACGACATTGAGCGCAACCTTAAAATAAACTACGTCAACACTAGTACCGCAATAATTGCAGAGACCCATAAAGAAAGACAATGAAAAAGCACATAATTTAATTGAAACACACGGACTAATATGAAGGCTCAGACGCACTAAAGCCCAGCGATCTCATACTTCCATAAAAGTGATCTTTGTTATGAAGAGTGAAAATTGTATAATATTGCCATATTTAAGTTGCTTATTAGTCATTTGTAAATACCTATTTACGAACTAAGCGCCATAATTGCACGTGGCCAAGATTGCACGATTTAACGCCTTTGGACTATTAGCTGTGCAGCCATATCAAAGATAAAGCGGATTTGAAAAAATCAGAAACCACTGGTGCTATCAGAAATAAGAGTGGGTGTGAAGTTGACCGAGGAGAGTCCAATTATGATTAAATGTCCACGCAATTTACAACAAAAGAAATTACTACTTCTTTACATTCATAAATTATAGACCTTCTACCATATATATGTATGTTTTATATACTCGTATATACCTATGTATATATGTAATTGGCGCTTACACTCCTTGTTGGGCGTTTTGTTGTGTACGTCTTGATGTTTTCCCACAAATGGAGAACCGGAGGACCTACCTATTGGCCAACTGACGTAAAGAAAATTCAAGACTTGATCGATTTCTGCATAACCAGAAACATAAGCCATAACCAATTGACAGTTCAGTCGTGCTATGAACTTTCTTCTGATCACTTGCCGATATTACTTGAATATGTAAGTTATATTAAATCTATAGATACACCTTTTCGCATACCTAATGACAGAACCAACAGGAAAAAAATGACTATATTGACGATCAAATGTGGTATTAAAAGAAACAAAATAGCAGCTATTAAGAAGCAAATTATACAAAAGAGGAGAAGTTAAGATATAGATGCCAAAAAACTAGATCACCTAATGAAGAAAACTAAACTTAGCTACAAAAATTCTAAAAGATACCTTAAATAAGAGAAATAACAGAGAAATCGAAAAATATTTGAAGAACCTGACTATCTATCAAGATGCAATGCAGTCTACTCTTTATGGAGATATACTAAACAATTTTAAAACCCAAATAAAAATAATTTCTGAAAACTTCCTTCGACTAAGCCAATTTCTAGACCAAAAACGTATAATACGGATCATCAATTTGGATTTAGAAAAAAGATTCAACTATCCAACAGAACCATAGAATTACAAATAAAATCCAATCAGACCTGGAAAGCAATCGATACTGTGAGGCAGTATTTTTGGACGTAGCTAAAGCGTTTGACAAAATGTGGCACAAAGGCTCAGTCTTCAAAATAAAAATAATGCTACCTTTTGACTACTATCCCATCATAAGAAGCTACCTAACCATCCGAAGCTTTTATATTAAATATGACAATCAATGTTCAGATATTCATCAAATAACAGCTGAAGTTCAGCAGGGAAGCGTTCTGGAACCACTACTATTTATATCTTTTATTCACCGCAGACATACCCCCTCCTGACGAAACTAATTCTTCCATTACAACGTTCGCAGACGATAAAATACTTTTGGCATCAGATAAAAACTTAACTATCGCTACTGAAAAACTGCAGCGATACACAAAGGCAGTTAAGGAATAGTTTGATAATTGGTGCCTAAAAATAAATGAAGACAAAAACGTACAGGTTATGGCCCCTATTATGAGCAACATTCGATCTTCGACTGTAGTCGAAAGTACTGATCGAACGAATTTTCATTTGGTATTATGGTACTCATTCGTTGAAGAATAGGACTATTGTGAATTTCGATCGCTCGACGCATTTACAATAGATAATTTTTCTCAGCTGATACAGCAAATCAAAATAAAAGAAAAACCGATTGTGTTGAAATTCTTTGCTAACATTATTTTTAAAAGGTAAAAAAAGTATTTTTTTGTGAAAATGAGTACAACGGAGTTGTGGTTCGACGATTCATCGGACGATGAAAGATTAGTGGAACTAGCTAGAAGTAGAAAACAGTTGAGGGACGCATCCAAGCACCTAGAAATGGCTTCCACTGAGTAAATTTAGAATTTTCAAAATGTGTTGACGTACTTAATATTACAGAAATTTCCTTACAGATTTTTAAAGAACTTTAGATTATCTAAAGAGCCGTTTGTGAACCTACTGTCCAGTACAGAAAACCAGTTGCAGCAGTGCACCCGAGCCAAATTGATTCCAAATATTTTAAAGCTAGCCACAGTTCTGCGAGTTTGTGCTCAGAGATCGTACCAATTGAGTATTGGTAATGAAGGTATGCTAGGACTTGCTCAACCCAATGTGTACGATGATGCTGAAGATATTGAATTGGAGTCAAATAACGGAGAATTAGAAAACATAAGAAATGAAATTTTGAGAATATTATAGAAAAATCTAAAAAGTATTAAATAGAAACCTTTACACCACCACACTTTCTGTTTTATTTTTGTTATAAATTTTCTTTATTCAATTATTCGTTATTCGAAAATGTATTTCTATAAACATCACAAAAAAAAAAACCATTATCAAGCTTAATCCATTTTGCTGCCCTTCTCACTGGTGGTCCCAAGCAATTCAGGTCCGTTGTAAATTCCTCCCATTTTTTTGCTCCTTGAAGTTTGGTGCAAATCCCTTTTGCGAATTGTGGATTCGCCTTTCTAAATGTTGTTTGGTACTCACGACTTTCGCCCTGCATAATATTAACAAAATTAGTATATATTTATTATTTGGTTACTATAAAACCATAAATAATCGCAAACAACTTACACTTTAACAAGTTTTCCCACTATACGCTACACGATCGAAAGCAAAATTGCATTCGACTCTAAATTCGGTAAACAACGAAAATTTCGATAGGGTTGCACCGCTCATAATACCAAATTGACATTCGATTTTCGATCTTCGACAACCAGCGAATATCGAAGATCGAATACAACTCATAATAGGGGCCTATATTTACTAACAAAACAAAATTTACTGCAGTGCCAATAAAAATAAATTACAATAGAACCAACTACTAAATATCTGGGAATTCCCATGGGATCCAAACTTAATTGGAATCACCACATAAAGCAAAAGGTCAAACAAATAAAGGAAAAACTTCGACAACTTCATTATTTATTCAGCACAAAATCCAGACTTACTATACAGAACAAGCTGTTGATGTACAAAATAATGATTAAACTAATCTGTCTATATGGACTACAGGTGTGGGGAATGGCTAAAAAAACTCATATAATAAAAATCCAACGACGACAATCGAAGATTCTTCGAATTTTGACCATGTCTGACAGGTACACGAAAAATTATGACATCCACTGGACTTTTAATATAGCAACAGTAAACGGAGAAATCAAAAAGATAACAATAAGGCACTTCGAAAAAATACACACACACAGTAATGCAGAAATCAACAAACTTCTTGAAAGGGGAAAACAACACAAAAAGACGTCTAAAGAGAACTCGACCAAGCGAACTAATGATGTTGATGTTATATTGTTGTACAATTGTAAATATGTAAAGTGAATCTTGTATTGTATATTATTTAATTTTATATTATTTCGTTTATTTTAATTTTATCGCTTTTGGCACTGGCCATTAATGGATGTATATAAATCCTGAACAAATTGTTAAACAACATACTTAAGGGGGGCCTCTTATCAGTCGGCTTCAAAAAATCGTTTTTTTTTTTACTGCAATCGATAGATATATTAAAGGAGAATATGCCCTCAAAATTTTATAGCGGAATTCAAAGTGATTTCGGAGTTACAGGCCTGTGTACCGTCCCTCGTGTGAATATACTGTCTACCTTCTGAAAACTTTGAAACACGTTTTCTCAAAACCTTGTTTTGATAATGGCGTGTAAAATTAATAAAAAAACGACGAAAGTCATCGTTTCAAACTGATAATCTATATAAAGATAATTAAAATGCGCAACTAATTAACTAACAAAATGCAAAAAAAAATCATTTTTTAATGTTATTTAACACCTTTTTTGAAAAAAAATAGCGAAAAAAAGCACTTTTTTCAATAATTACTTGTGTGTTCATTTTTTTCATATTTTTATACAAGAGTAGTCTATTATATGCGGGAAAGTGTTTCAGGGGAAAACTACGACCGCAATCTTGCACGCCGTTTTACTAGCGCGCAACGAGAAGCTGTGCGAGATCCCTCATATGTCCGCCATTTTGTTCTTTTATTTATGCTAAAAAATTGTTTATTACTCTTCAATCATGCATTCAAATAAATGCAAAAGACTATTCCTGTGTGTCGCTTTTTTCGCCTCGAAAAAAAATTGGGGGAAAACACCTTTTTTTGAAGCCTCTGATTGGAGGCCCCCCTTAATGTCAGTGGACAGATGTATAAAATAAATGGGGACTAAAAACAACAAAATATTTAAGCCGCTTCCGAAAGGCAAACACGTTTTATGAAGAGCTGTTTTATGGCAGAAATAAACTCGGAGGTTTACCTTTCTAATATAGGGGTTTTCAGTAAGAGCGCTTCAACTTTTGAACTTTTTTGAATAAAACACAAACGGTTTGACTTTTTTAACTAATTTTTGTTTTATTATCGAGTTTGAACATATACATTTACCACCGCGTGCACGTTTTACGAAGTCCAATCGTTGAACCCAATTTTCGACCACTCTTTTGCATAAATCGGCCGAAATTCCAGCAATTTCGCGTTCAATATTGGCTCTGAGCTCACAAATCGTCGCCGGCTTGTTACTGTAGACCAATGACTTCACATAACCCTAAAACGGGACGGCTTGTTAAATGGACCGTAAAATGGCCGTAATGCTCTTAAAGTAGCAGTAACAGAACGATTATTTGCATAAAAAAATTGCACGATTTGCAATCGTTGCTCAAGTGTGTAGCGTTCCATGATGAAATGTATACTAATGAATTTTACAAATGACAAGCGAAAAATAAAAAATATTGCGTCGTTCGCCCTCCCTATCGGAAAAAAGTTGAAGCGCACCTATTGAATACCCCTGTATTTCATTATTTTGAATTATTACGAGTATTAGAGATTTGCCTTTTCTATTATTTGGGTGTATCGTGCTCGAAGCGGGCTTCGAACGCGGACACTTCCGAATATTCACGCACCAAACCATTCAGCTATGGCGGCGATCTTCTACCAAATAAACAGAAAATAAATTCCCATTCCAAAGTATGTGCTTAATTTCAATATCAAAAAGAAAGTCGAAAAAGCACGCCAACCTGTATGTGCGGCAACTCGTCAATATTGCTGAAGGTTCCTTCCGTGTATTGTTTCGATATCAGTGGTTTTTTAAAACTTCTTGAATAGTCGAAATTATCGCCTGTTCTATTAAAGGTAAAATGAAAAATTTTGCTACATTGTTACGTACACACGTACCTATGTTTATGTCTGCATTTGTAAGTACATAGCGCTCCTGATTTGTAACAAATTGGTATACAACCGGCGCACAATTGACAAATGGGCGCCACAACCATATGCAACGAAACACATGCACATGAATGCATTTCTGCTTGATCATGTGTATGTACATTCATACATACATACATACATACCTGCGTAGGTATGTATATCGATGCACGCCAGTAACATTGTTCGACCCCGGCCAACAGTGAAATTATTGTCAATTTGCCAACGAAAAGCATCACATAGAATCCACAGGTCTGCAGGTACGAGTACATATGCACGTAAGTATTTACTCTACTGAGCTTACATCCATAGATACATACTCACATAAAAACATGTACTTATATATGGTATGCAATTTTTTAGGAATGATTTAGACGTTAATCATGTGCAACATAGCTGTATAAAATGCGACGTAAGTAAATTAACAAATAAAATGCGCTTGCAGGCGAGACGAAGTATTAAATATTATACATACTTTTAAAATACCTACAAAGTAATCAACTCTTAGCAAATTTTAATGCGATTTAAGAGTATTTTGTTTAACAAGTGCAATAAATTTCATTGTGGGTGGAGAGGTAAAAATTTTGTTTCGGTCGTTTGCCGCGTTAAGCTTCATAAAAAATCGATAAAAAATTTAAATGACTTCATAAATATGCGCACATAGATACATATATGCTTGCATGTATGTATTATTTGCTTAAGGTAGATTTTCTTATTGACTTTTACTCGTATCAGAGTTGAGAAGTACTAGCTTTCAAATGTTCAAACTTCAGTCATTCTAATACCCAATATAATGCACTTGAAAAAAAAAAATATATTTAAATTAAAATTTGTTTACCAAATTGCAAAAAAGTATTCGATACAGTAGTCCATTCATGCTATAGTACATACATATATTGATAAATATTTGTGTAGGTATTTCAGTAATTTCTATTTATTTATTGCAAAAAGTAATCACTTAATTATACGTAGATTATATTATAAGTTTTCTCAACGAATAACAGGGGGATATTGTTTTTTTTGTTGTTATTTTGTAAAACCAAGGGTTAGAGCACTTCCTTTAAGATATGTAGATATTTAATTCGAAATAAGCTCAAACAATGAGTTTCCTTTGAATTTTTAGTACGATTATTATCCATTTCCATATTATAGGTTCGTTGGAAAGTAATGAACGCAAAAATAAAATAATATGATTTTTTAAATGAAATTATATTTTTTTTAAATTATATCATTATTTTACTTAAATTAAATTGATATTTATTTATATTTATAGAACAAATAAAGTTTCATTTTTCTTATTTTCTTTTTTTTGCGGAATATTACAATTTTTAAGTAAGTGAATTTTATTTTTTCGAATTTCTATCACCAGGAATTCCAACAGGGCATTGCAAATTGAATCATCATCCTACTACATTGAGAATATACTCCAATGGAACTTGCAGGTTCTGTAGGGTTAGAAAGAAAACTGCCGGACATGTACTGGCATCGGGCTCAGCACTGATGCATAAGCGGCACAATCACCTGGGTAAACATTTTTTGTCAGAGAAGGAAATACTACTCAATAAAATAAGACAAATACTAAAATGTATGTAGGAAATTGGGCTTCGAGAAGTACTCTGAGTCCTTGAAGGGGACACGATAGATCTTTCAGATCGCAGTGTTAAATCCGCTCATAATAATAATAATAAGAGTAGTTAAAAAATATTAAAAAAAAGTATCAAATAAATCTCTCTGCACTAATTAGGACACGCTGATATTTTTCATACACAAGTGACATATATTTTCTTTTTTAATAATTTTATTATTTTTATTAATTCTAGTTAAGACTATTTTTATTTAGAACTCAGCGAAAGAAAAAAGGGGAATTTTCGATGGCAACATTGCCGGAAAATGACAGCTCATATCTATGCTGATTGAAAAATAATGAAACTTCTAAAGGGAAGAACAAGAAAGGCTGAATGCAATGCTGAAATTGAAATTTGCATAGGTCGAGCCAAGGAGCGCCAAGAGATTTGGTGGCTCCCAAAACACTCAGGCTAAAAATCCCTTTGTATTTAGAGCTCTGGAAAGCCGATAGATAGTAAAGGGGGAAAGGAGAAAAGTATCAGAGAAAGAGATAGGAAGTAATAGAGATAGAGACAAAGATAGTAAGTCCTGTGAGAATTTTCCAGATTCTTTGGCAAATCTGTAAATATCCTCCAGTTTTAGAGAACGAATATTACTCATTCTCACGACATCGGAACCCAAAACTCGTAGCCTTGCTCTAGCAAAGGTAGGACACTCACAGAGAAAGTCCTCAGTGATATCCGTCTCCTCCAAGCAAGACAGGCACATTGGGTCCTCAATGATTTCCAATATGCTGATCCCATGGGTTGTGTCCTATAATAATACCGACCATCAACCGATCGTCTTCCCTTCCAAGTTTTAATAGAAAGTTTGACAGTTTTCTGTCCAGACTTGTCACAAAACACTTTGCTGTTCTGCAGCGTTCTAGACCGGACTATCGCTCTTTATGTAAATTGCATACATAATAGCTGATCCAGTTCAGGATTCCTGTGGAACTGATTCCGATTATTGGCTTTGGCCCTTGTGGGGGAACCGCTAATCCACGGTTGGCCAATTCATCGGCAATTTTGTTTCCTTGAACACCGGAGTGTCCCGGAACCCATATAAGTACAAGCCTGTTCTGGCTAGCGACAGAATTAAGCTTCTTCTTACATTCTTGAACAATCTTTGAGGTTTGTAACGCGTTCTTCAGGGCCTTCAGTGTAACCTGACTGTCACTGAAAAATCCAATCTGTTTCTCGCTCCATCTCCTCTCGATTATCCATACGGCTACTTTCAGGATGGCAAAAATTTCCGTTTGGTAAACAATTGCCATTTCGCCCATAGCAATGCTAGTTTGCATTAACATTGGTTTGGTATTTCGGAGCAGTTTGAGAAATTTCAATTTAGGATCATTTTAAATAAATAATTATTTTCTAGTATCAGGGCAACTAATACCCGAATTTGTTGCCTGCGGCCCATTTTTTACTGACAAAACTATCCAATAAGCAAATCAGCTGTTCATTAACTCGCGTAACAACCGGCTGTCACACTACAATTTTATTCAGAATTAACTACCCCGGTAATCCCGATTAACGCCGCCGTTTGTCTAGGCTATAAGATACTAGCTTCTTACTATATCGTTCGTTCCCCTTTTTAATGGAAGCGCTACCAGATGGCGAAAAATATCACAGAGTGGGCGAGACTTATTGGAAGAAACATTTGACGGCAATATAATTTCACCTAATGAATCTGTCAATTCAGCTTCACGATAAATCAACTCCTCCTTTTATCAGAAAAACCAGCCTCTGATTTGAAATTCTGCTCTAAGTTATATTTGTTATATCGCATAGAGTCGATATATTTGATCACTAAAATTGTTTGTATACTTTTTTTTTTGTTTTGTGTTTTGTTCAGCAAATAGAATGTTATTGAAACTTGAGTTGTTGATGTTTACATTTCCTGCGAGGGTTGCATATTTATCATTAGCTACATACATGAACATGTCAATCATTTGCGAAAAGTCGGCACATAATATAACGGCGATTCCAAATTGCTATTATATTTATTATTATTATTATTAATACCATTACTATTGCGCTATTTTTTTTTTTTTCGATAATTGTAGCGATTACTTACCCAACAACGAGAGCAAACCACAGGCCAGCCATATTATAAAGCTAACACCAACGGAACCAGTACGAACTAGTAGACCTGAAGGCGACACAAATATTCCAGACCCTGCAATTGGAAATTTATTTGATTTATAAAATTGTGTCATAAATATTTAATGAAATGGAATGACAATGTTGATGTGAATAATTTGATATATACGTACATATGTATTGTACATAACACTATATGACAATATGGGACGAACAAAAGGCCAGTATAAATTACGGTATGACAATTACGAGAGAGGAGGAGCTGTAAAAGTAGAATATAGGACTACCTACCCTTTTGTTCCTAAACGTCAAAATTTTAGTTTTGATTTGTCAATTTTTTAGTGATTTTGGTGCTTTAAATTACTAGGTGGCGCAAAATTAATCATCCAATTTTGTTTCTGAAGAAATGTTTCACTAAATCTTTAATTTGACCTTGGTGCACTCCATTGCTTGTCTGTTTGTATACTGTAGATGTTTAGTTCACAAATGTCAAATCTGTTTGACGATATGACGCCATTTACAAAAATTATAAATCTTCCTAATTTTTCGTATAAAATTACATTTGCCATTAATATTATTTTCAGGGGTATATAATACAATTTAATGGCGTACATTTGTAAGGAAAATTGTAACCCACTATTGCTTACCCGTCTGGGTCATTTTGACCCTTATTTTTTAAAATCTGAAAAATATTAAATGTGTGTGGCTGATGGAGAGTTAAAGTATTCCACAAAAATTTTCACCGTAAAATTTCAGTTGTAGTCTTCTCAGACGATAGCGGAGGAAAAAGTGTACCATTAATTTGATGCTAACACTAAATTAGTGGTAAATTGTCTAAATTAATGGCAACAATTTTTGTATGTATAAAGATTATTTCAGAAAGACCTGATAATTTGAATTCAATTCAAAATTTGTTTCTCATGGCTAACAGTAGTAGGAATATATGTGTGGTATGTTAAAATTGTAATCATTTTTGAACAATTTTGTCTTTGAAATCAATAAAAACTAATTTCGCACAAAAAAGTTATGGTGTTTTGAATAGGTAACACTTCATATCGTTCACCCTGTACATAGCTATAGTCACAAACAATGAGCGCATAAGTTGGCATAAGAATAATTAAGTTTCATATTCCTCTGCATTCTATATACTAACAAAACTATAATATAATATCTACTTCAAATTACCTCTCTAGGAATCACCTCTCTAGCAATGTCCTTTTTATAAGTTAGTAAAAAAAACGTCTGTTTCATATATCGGCTTTGTTATGGGGCATCGCTACCAAAGAAAGCCAATATTAATTTGCCACATTTCACGACGTACGTATATCGTAATTTTACTTAACCAGCATATTCAATGCAGACTAACAAAATTAATCATTACACATCATCTCTTTTGAAAAAGGTTTGGTTTTGACGGTCAGTGTTATTGATTTAAATTTAGACAAAAGTTTAAAATTTGAATTTGAAGCAGAAATTTTTACTCCTAACTACAGTTCAACTGAAACTTTTGACTTAAATACATACTTGTATTTTTTAGTTTGGACTGAGTTGAGTTACTAAGTCAGGATAAGCCAACTCTTGCCCATAGGTAAATACATATGTATCTATATTTTTTCTTACGAGAATCAAGCATCGTAAGCCTTTACCGGTCAGTGTTGGACTTACCCCGAACTACACCTAACTACCGTCTAAACACCGATGTCCTCCCGATTTGAGCACTAGGCTCTACCTCAGTTACTCTTCGCTTGCAGTCCGCCAAAAGTTCCATTTACTTTAAATTTCCTACAGTTTCGTGTTTTTTTTTTTTGTGTTTTTTTCTTGTGTTATTTTTTGGACCTTATGAGCCATTTTTGTGAAACAATTAACCAAAAAAGAAAGATTTGTGGGAAAATAACTTGTGGATTTTGCACTATGATAACTCACCGTCGCACAGTCTCATCATTATCCGTGAGTTTTTAACCAAGAACAAAACGAATACTATCCAACAGCTATCGAATTCACCTGATATGACTCTGTGTGATTTTTTTTCTGTTTGATCGAGTCAAAAAACCACTACGAGGAGCACGTTTTAACAATTGAAAGGAAGTAATAGAAAAATTTAAGACGACTCTGATGGATATACCGAAAATAGAGCTCCAGAATTTTTTCGGGCAAATTTAGATCAAATATCAATTGCAATTGATGGGGAGTATTTTGAAGCGATAATACCACTTTTGAGGAATACATTTTTATTTTGAGTTTTATGAATATGTTCGAGGAAATTTTTTGGATCAAGGTGGTATCTACTTCAAAAGTGGCACAATAAAATTAAAAAAAATTGAAGTTTCATATTTTTGAGATTCATAGTGCATATATCAACTCGGTTTTTGTTGTAAATTTCTTACAAAATATAGTAGTTAAGCTCCCCGTCATGCTTGCAAGCCACTGGGTTAAAAAAATTCTTTAAAGTTTCCGGGCAAACAGAAAATGTTGAGCTTTGTATCTTTTAAAGATTATATCAGATACGTTCATAGTGTACGAGTATATGAAAATTTGCCGCTTTTTGTACTCGAGTTTGACCTTTGGGTAACTTTTTAACTAACTTTTAGCTTTTTGGTCATTCACACTATGATCAACTAAGCAAATCTGAAATTTATTTGTGCTAAATATTTTTTGCTTTCAAATTATTAAATACAAAACCTTTTTTTCTATTACCTTATTATTTTTTTTTTTTTTTTTGTGTAGTGCGAAAAGTAGTATAATGCAGCTGTTAGAATTGTTTTTGAATACAAAAAAAATTAATTACTTTGGCAAATAAGCGACTGGTGTGTAAAGGGAATGCGAAAAATACTCTAAACGGTTACTGATTTTGAATGCCTTATAAATTTGTACTCATGTCAAATTTAATAGCTGTGGCCCAGGTAGAGAACGACCTTGACAGAATGCATTTCAATGCTCCACAGCGTTTAGTTAGCAATTATATTTGACCTTCGGCTTTAAAAAGCAATAGACGCCATGACATTCAGAGCCAGTGCGTTCAACCACCATACAATCGTCTGCATGTGTAAATAGAAAATAGAGAAAATGTACAATAGTATGAGATATTTGCATGCATATAATATAAATGCATATATATCTCGATTAGAATTCGTTCTGCATATTCACATATGTACGTATAATACCATGCACTTTTCTCATATAAACTTTATTCGCATTTATTGTTCCTTTGGCGCCACTTGCACAGTCTGTCACCTGACACGCGATGCACAAAGAAGGTGTAGAAAATTAATGATTTTATTTTATTACAACTTTTTGTAACCCAACTTCAGCTATGAAACTATAGCCGCTCTCGCACAAAACTAACTTCGATGCGAAGTGCGAAAGAGTTGTTTACAAAATATGTATGTGCAACGCATTTAAAGCTCAAAGGGGGAAGAATCCGTTGCCTGTTGAGTAGAACAGAATGGATACGAGTATAAGCAACGCACCTCTTAAAACATTTTCACATTGAATGTTGTGTAAAATCTAAACCAATTCTTCTGCTGGATCATACAAACATATGTACTATTTTTTTCTGAAATATTATACATATATGTGTTAATGTTATATTTTATATATTTATCCAGTAAGTATAAAAAATATATCTATAAATAAATATAAAACTGACTTTTTTGCTTTAAATGCATAAAAGTTTTATTACCCATAAATCGCTGTGCAAAACTAGGAACTTTTTCTTGCATTATGATTTCACGCGCCATAGAACTTTTAAAATTTTTCTAGGTTCGCAGTTTTATAGTTTATAATATTTTAGTATAACAAAAGACAAATTTCGAGTGACTAAAAAATACTCTTGATTTCTAAAAATTTTTTTTCCGCTGAAGTGCCATGCCTTTTTACTTACAAAGCAAATGCTCAAATTATTTTATATGGATGAAAAACCTAGTACCGTCAACAAGCAATTGTCAAAAATCAAACAACTTGAAGTTTGCACTTTATCGTACTAAAATTCCATATGCTATAAAACTGCATTCCCAGGAAAATTCTGAAAATTCTCGTTAATAAGTTGAAAGTTTTGATGAAATTTTGAAAATTTCGGTGCTCAAATTCATATATATGTAGGTAGGTAGGTGAAATGGTTGAAGTGATATTCTGGCTCTACTCAAGTAGCGCTAAAGCGCCATTTTGATACCATTATGAAACCTCCAACAGGCAGATATCGACAGCCAACCATGATATAATGGAGAAGATTGATGGGATTTAGTTTGGCGCACTGCCCGACGCTGTCAAAGAAAGGAGCACCCAGGGATCTTAATCGTCTAGCTGCCAAGCCCGGACATTTACAGAGAAAGTGCTCAACAGTATTCTTCTCTTAAAAGTTCCCACAGCTTCTGCAATGGAGGCTAATTGATAACCCTAGCTTTTCCGCGTGTGTGCCGATCGTCCAGTGACCGGTAAACATTCATATATATATATATATATATATATAACTGTCACGTACACCCTTTTTGGATGTTTGGCCAAGCTCCTCCTCCTATTTGTGGCGTGCGTCTTGATGTTGTTCCACAAATGGAGGGACCTACAGTTTCAAGCCTATGAGGAGCTTTTTCATGACAGAAACACACTCGGAGGTTTGCCATTGCCTGCCGAAGGGCGACCGCTATTAGAAAAATGTTTTTCTTAATTTTGGTGTTTCACCGAGATTCGAACCTACGTTCTGTCTGTGATTTCCGAATGGTAATCACGCACCAACCCATTCGGCTACGGCGGCTGAATTATTGGGCAAGCACAGTAGACCACGTTAGAGGTCGAATAATAATAATAATAATATTCTTAATAAAAAATTCGCCATAATAGCGGAATATTGTCTTAAAAAAACATAATCTAAATACATGAATTAACACAAAAATAAATATAATATAGTATTTGTATGTATTTTGGCTCAAAATTTGCAAACAATTTTAGCAAATGCTAAAATTCTAAAATTCTGTACTTGCCTCCCTTCTATTAAATATATTCTTTATATTTCTCTATGAAATATCGCGCATGTATGCATTTACACCTAAAGTCCCAAGCATTTTTTGCTGCACAATACACACACATACGTACATACATACATGCACCCAGCTTATGCTCTTAATATCGAAATTATTTTGCTAAGGACAGGACTAACCACATACGTCAACTCTTTGCTTGAATTTACTTTCGTTTACTTATTTTTATTTTAATTAATTCTTCTCAAAGAAAATAGGAATGTAATATTCTTATATAAAAAAAATTTATTTGAGAGACAGTTTAATGGAAGGACGTAGATATATACATATACTTATATGTATGTATATGTGTGTTATTTCATTTCTTAAATTGAATTTATTTTCAATACTCTCAGCGGTATGCCAACTATTATGCTTAGAACATAAGTTTTATATTTACATAAATATTTCGCTAAAATTTTGTAAATATATCGGTTCCTCTATGTTCGGCACGTGGTGTATACAATTGGCGTAGTGATATAAGAGATTTCTCAGACGAAATTCAGCAAAATAAACTACGTATATAATATCTGTAATAGTAGCCAGCAAATAGACACCTACGAGTACGAATACTTATACGAGAATGTCGTAGATAACCTAAAACGCCGCCCTCCTCGCCATGTGGATTTCATAACTAGGAAACAGGAATTCATTGGCATTTTTTGACAATTCATTTGTTTTTTATTTAATTTTAATATTTTTTTTATTAAATTATAGTTCATTTTGCCACAAAAATCATATAAGTCAAAGCTTCAAACTTTGTGAAAATAAATTTATTCGAAATTTTATACATTTAAAAAAAATGTTTAGAAAAATTTCGAGTACGGCTTTTATAGCACATTGAATGAGTGAATTGTCATTCTGAGCGACAGTTCGGCGGTAATCAAGGCGTTACCATGCTTTGAGATCAAGTGCTTATGACTTATGCTCTGAGTACATCGAGCGAATCCGCCTCGTGTGGAACCCAGAACATAACTGGGAACAAAGTATGTGATGGCCTCGTTATTAATAGAACCTGTATCTTTCCTTGTCATGGGACAATACACTATCAAAGAGGAGCTTAGAAGCGAAGAGTTAAGGCTTCGAAGCATATGCTGGTACCAAACTGTGGGATACATCAAGCGAAGTTCTTACTGGGAGTATAATCAAAAAAGGTCCAGGCTACTCATAACCCTCGCTAAAAACAAACTGAGAATGCTCAATGGCATTCCCACAGGTCACTGCAGATTGTGCAGCCATTACGCACACCATCTTTTCGTATGCGATGCTATGCGAGAAAAACGATTAAATATTTCGGCCGGGTGTGGCCAGATGAAAAGTACATACGCTCAGCCCAAATTCATCTTAGGTTTATTGAGGGGGCTGGGTTTAGAAGAGGTACTGTAATGAATAGAGGGTACGAAAAAACGTGAGGTCGAAGTGCATACTTCATTTTCGCTCATTCGTTCACTTATAACTCATGGAATTTTGGTAAAATAAAGTGCAGGTTTAAAGTGGCTCAAAACTCGCGTTGATTTTTCACAATTTATTTTGCAAGTGGCCTTATGCATTTTTTCCTAATAGCGAAAGCTCGAAATTTTTTTTATATCGAAGAAAACACCCAACACCGTCAGCCAAAAAAAAAATTTTAAGAATCAACGCAATTTTTAAGCCACCCTTTTGCACATTCTGGTAATTCATGTAATTCATGGTAACCGGTAAAGTGAAATATGTGGCCCTTACATTTTAGACATATGATTTGTTCAGCAGTTCTACGGAAAAGCAGCAAGAGGAAACATTTTTGTGCACTATTCTTGGCGTAAAAGAGTTATTTAATGGGTCAAAATGTACCACAGAAATATTTGTCAGAAAATTCCACTATAAGCCACTTAATACATCAAAGCTCAAAATTCAACATCTTCGTTATCGAAAGCGCGAACAAAGAGAACATCCTATTACGAGCAAATTAAAAAAATGAAAAAAGACCTGTTTTTTTTTTAATCTCGCCGAACACGGTGACAGGTGACTAATACAATTTTCAGATTTTCTAAGCAAAGACTCAGGGAAATCAGAGAGTATGAGTAAATACCTGTGACCACCATTATGTTATGATGAAAGCCTATGCATTCTAGAACACGTCCAAGCCATCCACTATGGCTGATAAAGATCCCACATATTCCTTCTCCGATGCTGGTGCCAACCTCAAATTCCTAGAGTTATTGGTAGCACTTGAGTGTAATGATCTTAAGCTCACCAAGCAAGCTCTAAAGCCCAACTACTATGCAAGTTTTGGAATATATGTACATCTCATGCAACTGCTGCTTATTTTGGATCGTTTTAAAGGGATGGGATAAGCGCAAACGTATTAGTAAATTTCGCAAGGTGTTGTGTTACTCAATAAAAGTCCCGAACGCTGTTTCAAACTTCATAATAACGAAAAAATGTACAATTCAGTATTCAATAACTAAGGCAATCCTGAAGGACAGTCAAAAGGAGTATATATAATATATAAAATATAGGTCATCACATCAACGAGGGTCTTAGAGGCCATGACCGGAACGGAGAATGCCCCCCTATGCAGCAAATGATTTTCCTGACTAAAATGCAATATCATCATTATAAACAAATATTTAACATTATTAACAGATATTTTTTCTAAATAAACATCTACACATTTTAAAGAGAATTTTTTCGTAAACACTTACATATATTAATAGGACTATGAATAAGTTCGTGCGGTTTTTTTTCGAAATTTGAAACTTTATTGACGTAAAATGGTTACAAATTTAATATTCAAAATATTGTCCATCGCTTACTACTACTTTTTCCCATCTTTCTGGCAATTCACGGATTCCCTTTGTGAAAAATTCGGTCGGTTTTGCCGCAATCCACGAATCGATCCATTTTTTGACTTCATCGTAATTACGGAAGTGCTGGTCAGCCAGGCCATGTTGCATCGATCGGAAGAGATAGTAATCGGATGGCGCAAGGTCTGGACTATACGGCGGGTGGGGTAGGACATCCCATTTGAGCGTTTCTAAGTATGTTTTGACCACTTGTGCAACATGTGGCCGAGCATTGTCATGTTGCAAAATAACTTTGTCGTGTCTATCGGCGTATTGCGGCCGTTTTTCTCGCAGTGCTCGGCTCAAACGCATCAATTGTCGTCGGTAGACATCCCCCGTAATCGTTTCATTCGGTTTCAGTAGCTCATAATACACAACACCCAGCTGGTCCCACCAGATACACAGCATAACCTTCAGGCCATGAATATTCTGCGCCGACGTCGATGTTGAAGCATGGCCAGGGTATCCATACGTTGCTCGACGTTTTGGATTGTCGTAATGGACCCACTTTTCATCGCCAGTCACAATTCGATGCAAAAAACCCTTTCTTTTGTGCCGTTGAAGGAGTTGTTCGCATGCCATAAAACGGCGTTCAACGTCTCTTGGCTTCAATTCATACGGCACCCAATGGCCTACCTTTCGGATCATTCCCATGGCTTTTAAACGTTTGGAAATGGTTGATTGATCAACTCCCAAAGTTTTTGCAACCTCTTCTTGCGTTTGAGCCGGATCTTGATCGAGCAATTCCTCCAATTCGGTATCCATGAACTTTGGCGGCGCACCCTCGCGTTCTTCGTCTTCCAAGCCAAAATCACCACTTTTAAAGCGTGCAAACCACTTCTGGCACGTTCGCTCAGATAGAGCATGCTCACCATAAACTTCCACCAAGATACGATGACTTTCGGCTGCTTTTTTCTTCATATTAAAATAATGAAGAAGAATTCCCCGCAAAAACACATTATTTGGCACGAAATTCGACATTTTCAAGTGTGGTAAAAATATTGTTGTTTACGCTTCAAATAAAAAACTTATACTGACGTTTGTGCCTTACGACAGTAGCTCTCCAATGAATGTTTGGAAATGTGGATCGATGGAATAATAATCAAGTTACGCCACCTGTTGTAAAACCGTAACGAACTTATTCATAGTCCTATTACTTTTAGACATATACTGCTTTTCTTGTTTTTTTTTTTGTTGCTTGAATTCTACAATCCCTGACCTTCCAACACAGCTGGCGCCAGTCAACTGAAAATCCTTTATACATATTTCGTGATAATAGACGCGCATTTAATAGGCTTTGAAATATTGTGGGCGCCATAACCAAAAACAATCGTAAATTAAAAACAAAAAAATTCAAAATAATTACAATGGGAAAAAAGCTGGTACTAATACACAACGAATAAAAAGTAAAAATATATACATAAATGTATATAAGTAAAAAAATTTGAAGAATTCAATAGACCGAGTGCAGGGTCATGTTAATATTCATTGCTAATAGGTGTTCTTGAATAATCTTAGAAAATTATAAACTCATTGAGAACGGCGTTCTGTTAACTGCGCCAAATTATCGTGACAAAACGCACGAACGCAGAAAATTGTGTATAATGAAGTTCACAAATTTACTCTGAGTTGATACATACTATAAAAGCAAGCAAGTTGAGGTAGAGGTGACTTCAAAGCAATTTGGCAAATGTGTGTGCAGACATATACCTTCTCATTTTTGTTTCTTAAAAGGAGTAACTTTTAGTTTTATATAAGATTAAGATAAGATTATACATAAACATAGTATTTATAAGCACGCGATCGTTGTAGTGATGTGTGAACTTATAAACTTTTAAGTGCTTGATGGATACATATGTGTGGCTGGAGGCACAAAGAACATCCACCAAGCATTCAGTACTAGTTCTGCCAGTTAAATAGTTAGCCCATCTCATCCGCTGTTTAATGTTTTTCAATAAGGGTCTTTCGAAAGTGACTCCCTCGATCTGTTGAAAATATTGCTGCTGTAGCGCAAAAAGTTGCATTCATGAATTGACTGTTGGGTGGATTTTACCTGTAACCCGTAGACGTGCTCATGGTGGACATTTAAATGATGCCACTCTTCACATTTAATTGCTAGGAGCCGTAGTTTGAATAAAAATAGTGAAAACTGAAAGAATCTCAATTCTTACATGTTTTCTTCTAAAACAACATCTAGGTGCGTCTAGCTTTGAAGACGATCCACGTCAACGACCTCCAAAAACAGCAACAACACCAAAAATCGAATCCGAAAAATACAGGAGCTCTAGAGATCTAGACAGGAAGCTCTAGACATCTCATTGGGCAGTGCAAGCAATACCTTGACTGAAGTCTTGGGTTTCAAAAAGCTGTGTGCACAATAGGTGCCGCATTCGCTAACAAAGGAACAAAAACAAATTAGAATGCATTTTTCTTAGCAACATTTAGAGCGGTTTCAAATGATTAAAGCGGATTCTTGTTCATCGGTTCATCATTATGGATGAGGCTTGGGTCTATCATCGTGATTCTAAATCAAAGCAAGAGGCTTAAGAGTGGTGTGAGCCTGGTTAATCGGCTCCGAAACGAGTTCGGAGGCAAAGAGATGTTAGCATCAGGTTTCTGGGATCCGAAGGAAATTTTGTTGGTAGATTACTTGCAAACTGGTAAAATAATTAAGCCTTATAGGTAGACCAGGTGAAGGAAAAAATTCGTGAAAAAATACCCAATTTGCAAAGAAAAAAATTTGTTTTCTTTTCAAGACAATGCACCGTGTTACAATAGCATTTTGGCAATGGTTAAAATCGTATTCACCAGATTTGGTCCCTTGCGACTTCCATCTGTTTCCAGACCTAAAAAAATCATGCGTATTGATGTTCAGGCAGACTTTACTGAATAATAAAGTATATTTCAAATCATAAAATTGTGCTTTTCTTATCGAACTGCAAAACTGATTGAAAAATCTAGTAGTAATAATGACACCAATAACTGTATTTTTCTACTAAATTAACAGAAAACAAAAAATATATCATGAAAAACATGTGACTGTAGTAAAAAAACCACACTGCATAAATTGTTTGAATGCCTGTAGGTATTTCAGCGATATAAATATAATAAATCATTTCCCTCTGAAGCTACCCCTATACTTTCTGATTTGTATATCGTCTTTATTTCTAACTATAGTTCTATTCCTTCTTCGAAAAGCAGACGGTGCACTCTGAGTACTGAAAGTGCCAGTCGGGGATTGAAAAAAATTGCGCCGTGAGGTCACAAGCTATAACCTTCGGATAGACAACTAATAGGCCACTAAAGGCACTCTTTCAGGTGTTTATAGGCTTTTATTGCTTACCGGAGCTTAAACTTTAATACTTACATTTTTGAACTATGGAAGAATTGAATTTTCTAAGAAAAATATTTAAGGCATTAATAAAGCAGGTATTTTTAATTTAAGCTTCCAAAAAAATTTGTTTTACTTCATAAATATTAAGGTACATATGTTAGGGTGTCTCATCAAAAAAATTTTTGGTTTTTCCATCCGAATTATAAAACTTGTTTAAGACTTTCGCTAAATTATTTCGGAAAAATATTAAAATCGATTTGAAAATGCCTTTAAAAATCATAAATAAAATTATTTTACAAACAATTTTCTAGAAAATCATTTCAGATGATAGAATAGCTTAGCTTAAGTCTATATAAAAATGTTAAAAAAATACTTTCAAATCGGCAACTTTTATAAATCGTAATATTTTTTCGAAATACTTTGGCGGGGTCTTAAAATAAAATAAATTTCGATGGAAAAATTGTGCCGTTTTTTTCTGTTTGGATAGTGATGCACCCTAATGCGTATATATATAAACCTGCCGACTTATATAATACTATAATTTATTTTTTTTAATAAAAAAAAAACAATATATAAATATGTTTATCTGTATATTATATACAAACATAAATTTCAGCTTATTTGACACACCCATCTTTAGTATGATATGTTAGGTTATTAAAAAAGTAAGTTTATTATTATGATATCTTCTAGACTTGCATTGCTTTTGCAAAAACAAAAAAAACCAGAAATGAATGGTTTGGAGATAGTCATGGGATCTATTATTTTTTTGTTGTTGTGTTTTTTTTTTTATTACTACGTGCGTTTTCTTCGCTTGCCAAAACACCCACGCATGAAAATGAGTGTAAAACATTTGCTAAACTCATTTTGTGTAAATTTTTCAATTTAGCGTTTGTCTTTCCTTTTGCCCTCTCTTTCTCTCTCTTTTCATATATTTTATGTTTTTTCTTTTAATGTCCCAATTTCACGCTATTTACTTTTGATCATATTCGAGCTATTCAAAATTTTAGTGTTTTAAAACTGAGATTCACACACTCTTATGTGCATGTGCGTTAATATGTTTGTATATATATTTGTTAGCAATTATGCGTACAAATTGTAGTGGCGAACAAGTGTATTCACTTCGAGGTGACGCTTATTACGTATACGCAGTGGATAGTAAATCAGTAAGAATCGCCAAGAAGGGATTAGAAAAATATCTGCTCTGGTTTAAGTCGGTATTCAGACAGTATCCAATAGTGACTATTAATGACTTATTAGCAATTCTTGGCCCCTACTGCGACTAATGTCTCAGCAATTATTAAAAAAACTAACACTAGAAAAAATTTGATTTTATATAGCTTTAAAAAATAAAAAGAATATTTTGAGTATTTTATTTTGGCTTTTATGCATCCCCTTGCTTGTCTGCTTGTATACTGCAGCTGTTTAGTTCATAAACGTCGATATGATTGACGTACGTCTTTTCGATAGGATGATTAATTTTGTGCCACCATGTACGTTAGGTTAGGTTTTTGTGGCAGTCGGTTTAGAATAGCCACCTCACTTAGACCATGGAGCTCCGTTGTTGTTCCATGGAGGAACACGGAAAGCTGAGCGTTTATTTATCATGGAAACATTTAGACGCTCTTATGAAGCGTAGAATCAGTTTTATCCCAACATCGGATGGTTCTGTAAGAGTATCAAAAAAGTATTTTCCCAATAACCTTGCTCTACTCTTGGCTAAATCTGGATAATTTTAGAGGAAGTGTTCTATTGTTTCTTCCCCTTCCTTGTTTCTACATATGAAAAAAAAAAATTTTCCGGAAATTAAAAAAATATATATATGTATTGTATATGTACAGTATATATATGACTTTTTTCTCAACATTTTTTTCGAATAAGCATATGGCGGGCGCCGTAGCCGAATGAGTTGGTGCGAGACTATCATTCGGAGGAAGTAGATTCGAATCTCCTTGAAACACCAACGTTAAGAAAAACACTTTTCTAATAGTGGTCGCCCCTCGGCAGGCAATGGCAGACCTCCGAGTGTGTTTCTGCCATGAAAAAGCTCCTCATAAAAAATATCTGCCGTTCGGAGTCGGCTTGAAACTGTAGGTCCCTCCATTTATGGAACAACATCAAGACGCACACCACAAATAGGAGGAGGAGCGCGGCCAAACACCCAAAAAGGGGGTAAGCGCCAATTATATATATATATATATATATATATGCCGGTGCCATTCGGCTACGGGGGTCTATTTCGTATATAGATGTATACTTTTAGTAAGATAAATTAAGTTGGCTTATCACCTTTTTCCTGCAGGCAGTAAATAGCATGCCTTTCTCGAAATATTTAATCAATAAATCATTTATAGCCCTAGCTTAAGTAATCATTTGAATAAAAGTGCAAGTGCAATTTTTTTCTAATAAATCGGAATTTATTGACTTCAAAGCAAAATCTCCTTAAATCACATAAATTGTTTTGTTAATATTCCGCAGATAAATGTTAAAGGCTGTTATTTAGGATTACGTTTAGAATTTGCTTGCATTTACAAAAAGTGCAAATGTATTTCCAAAAATTTATATTCCTTACCCCTCGTGTAGAGAGCAATTTGCCCACATTGTACTGCATGTAGTGATTCTATACTTCCACCTTAATAATTTCCTACGGCAATGCTAATATCCCCAAATAGCTAAAAGGTTCCATCAACACAGTGCGGCGTAAAAGCTTTCAACTTTATTAGAACACTTTTAAGTGACCGAATCACTGCCAGCAATGGATCTGATAAATATAAGTTCAGGACATGGGAGTTGACTATTTCTGCTGTTTTTTTCTTAAATATGTCTAGTCAAGTTTTATACTGACAACCACTTACGATTGACGACATGGACGTAAGATCGGTTATGCTGGAAAAGGTAGTGCAACATTGTAACCACAGGACAATGTATGATATCATTGGACAATGTCGAGGTAGCCATATAACAGAGTTTATTTATAAACGCACAACCTTTACACTCAAAACAATGAACACTTAATTAGTTGATTTCAAAAGAATTGCGCATAACTCTAAAGAAAAACTCAATAGATGTACGCTAAATGCGCTTTGTGTATCTAAATTACTTATACATGCTTTCATATATTAGAAATTGTTGTGGTTTTATTTAATTAAATTGCTTATTTGCGTTAAGTGATTATAAATTGACGCTAATTCAGCTCCCCACAAGATAATAAAAAGCTATTTATTTGTGAAGAAATTCAGTTAAGAGATCGAAAGCAAATGCAGGTATGTATGTATGTCTTTTAATCGATATTCTTGGAAAGGCTTCATATTTTTTGGGCTTTTCGAGAGGTTTCTTAAATAAGTCTCTAATGAGATATTTTTTATAAGTTAACTGAATCTTATCTTTCCAAGCATCTATTGAGTCGGAAAAATAGAAAAGTTGAGAGTAAGCAATAAAAAACTGAAAGATACTGTGACCTAAAAGCTTTTGTATAAATAATTATATATAATTGGCGCATCACCCTTTTTTGGGTGTTTGGCCGAGCTCCTTCTCCTATTTGTGGCGCGATTATTAATGTTGTCCCACAAATAGAGGGACCTACAGTTTTAAGCCGACACCGAAAGGCAACGGATATGTTTTTATTTGGAGGTTTTGTCCTGACAGAAATACACTCGGATATTTGCCATTGCCTGCCGAGGGCGACCGCTATAGGTAAAAACCTTTTTCTTCACTTTGGTGTTTCACCAAGATTCGAACCACAAGTACCACTAGACTGCCGTTCTGATACCATAATGTAGACCACTACCTGCGAAAGATTACAATACTTAAAGGAAGAAAAACCATACACAGGTATTCCGTACTTTTGATACAGTGAAGGAGAGAAAAGGGATCTAGGCTGGAGTACTGCCGCAGGCTATCCCCGTCATGCGCCTAGCCGCCAAACCCTAAAATTTGCAAAGAAAGTGTTCAACAGTCCTTTTCTCTGCAATGGGCGTTGTACGGAAGTCCAAATTTTTCCGTATGAGTTCCAATCATCCACCGGTGACCATCGCTGTGACCCGTTCATGGCAAACTCATTGGCAATTTCATTTCAAATATTTCCTGCGCATTCGAGACGTTTGATCTCCTCCTTATAGGAGTTGACCAGAAGAGAGCTGCAACATGGCGACGATAGGGCATTGACCGTAGCAGCTTGATTATCGGAAAAGATATTTATGTCTCCCTCCCTACATTTGCTAGGGATGTAAAACTGGGTATGTGGTTATTTGAAATGGGCCTTAAGTCATTTGACAAGCATTAAAAATGTATGTATGCATATGTGTTAGAAGCTTATGAAGAAAGATTCTTGTCACCAATATCAAATATCGATTTAACCATGAAACGAATATTCAAATTTCTTATTTGAGTGCAGGTAACAGACAACGACACTATGCCCACTTTTTTTTTATAATATTCAACATAAAATATCAAAACAGTTTAGTTTTTACAAATAAAAAGTTTTAGAAGAATTGACAGCAATGTCCAAAATACTGGTATGACTTGAATATTCTACTTGGTCTCTACCCTATTTGTTAATGTTTTTGATCAATTTAGGCACTACCTCAAGATTGCAAATCTATATTTTGAATGGGGTACCGGTCTTCAGCGTGCGAAATTAAAGCACTCATAAGGGTTATGTACAGCGTTTTCTTGTCTAGCTTGAAAAAAAAACAGACACTTATCTAATCTCTTCTAACATCACATCTCTTATCCAAGTTAGAGCCGACAAAAGTATGTCGCGTAATATCAAAGGTCCTCTCTGCCTATTATTAAATTATTTGATACCTCTTTTGGTCTAGGCGCATACAATTTTTTTTTTAGTTTTATATAAAACATATAACTAACTAAGCAGGTACATAAGTATTAAACCTTTTATATTTTATACATTTCATAGACATGAGGAGAAATATACGTAGATCGCAGTATAATAGATGACTGAACATGAATATATGTGTTATTTATGGTAGTGATTATCTTCTTTTCACTTACCTATCATGGTCCCGACAATTAAAGCCACCCCACTGAAGAGTCCCACCCGTCTCTGGAGGTGAATAGCGTCGTTCGGCGCTGAGCCCTTCCTCTCCAACGGCTTCCGCATCCCCCCGGTCCCTGATGAGTCGGTCTCTGTTTCGGGCCCTTCTGCCCCAAGAGACCCATTGGCACTCGTTGTCCCGTTGCTCGTGACTTTAATTGGCACATTATGTCCTGTTCGATTTTATTATTTTTTTTACATTTTAGATTTGAGTCAAGTGTAAGTTGTTGATACATTTTTTCACAATATGCCAAAGATTCACATTTGTACGCAACGCACATCATAAAGAAAGAAAGAAAAGAAGTAGAGAGTCACAGAATTAGTAAAATTTTAATAACCATTTATATTTAACACTATTAATATAGTCAAAGTAAACATTTTTTCTGATAGTTTTTCAAATTTAATGAAAAATGCAGCACGGTGTAAAAATAAAATTGTATTATATTTTAAACTTTTTAAATTTATAATTTCGCGTTATAGGTAATTCCGCTTTTTATGGTATTATATTTTATTCAGCTTTTTTATGCAATATTTTATTAAGTAATTTTATTTAAAAACTTTTTTTGTATCATTTTATTTTAGTTACTTTTAGGTTATGTTTTATTATAATTTTTGTTTTACTTAAGTTGACTTTGTTTTAATTTATTTTCTTTTATTCTTTTTCATTGTTTCATATTATTTTTATTAGATTTTTTCTTTTTATTTTCGTTTGTTAGTTTCATTTTGGTTAATTTTTTTATATATTATTTTATTTGATTTGATTTAATTGTATCTAATTTCATTTAACCCAGTTTGATTCAATTTAAATAGATAAAATAATTTTCCCCTAATTTAATTTAATTTTATTTATTATAATTATTTTTAATTAAATACATTTTTTCTGGTTTGTTTTGTTTAATTTTACTTAGTTTTTTTTTTATTAAATTTATTATAATTTAGTTAAATTTCTTCATCCCGTTTTATTTTATTTTATAGTATCATATTTAATTAATTTAAATTCATTTAAATTTAATTTATATTAGTTTTAATTTTATTTTTTAATTCTGTTTTTAATTTAATAATTTTTTTTAGTTTGTTGGGTACAGTTTTAATTAATTTTGTTTTATTTATATTAGTTAATTTTAAAATAATGCAACCATATTTAATTTGATTTTATTTTAATTGTGTTGTATTTAAGTTTATTGTATTTATTTTAATTTAATTTAGTTAGCTAAAATAAATTGAATATAATTCAATCAAATTCAATTTAATTAATTTTGTTTTAATTGTTTTTTATTTAAATTTACGAAATATTTCTTTAGTTTGTTATCTTTATTTAATGTACTTTTGTTTATTATACTATTTTTTAAACTAATTAAAATTCTTTTTCATTTCGTTTATTTTATACTTATTTAAATTAAACTGAATTATTTAATTTATTTTAATCCTGTTTTCTCAATGATTTATTTTATTTTGTTTTATTAAATTTCATATCATTTTATTTTGTTGTATTTCATTGTATTTTATTGAACAAGGTGGCACAAAATTAATCACCCACCTTGTATTTAATTTAAAGTAATTTAATTTTATTTATTTTTTGATTTTGATTTGATTTTTGCATTTTATTCCTAGCATCTTTTATACTAAATATTACTCATTCATTTATTAGAATACGTCAACATTTCCGAAAATGTACGTTTTGCCTTTGGAAATCCGCTTCATTCGATTTATTTTTAGAAAAATTTAAAGACAATACTAAAAAATAAGTAAAATTATGTAGGTGGCAGAAACACACGCATATCGAAAAACAGTATATACATATATATGTATATATATAAACATATATATACATGCGCGTAGTATATAAATATAACTACACTATGTATGTACTCTAAATGTATTAAATCCGTTAATAAGCACGCACCTCGATTATCTGTTGTATTATTTTTGCATGCGTTCTTTTGCAAGCAAAATAGTTGTGTGATTTTATCGCGCATGGCATGGACGGATAACGAATTTTACAAATTATTTCGCCGCAAATATCAACTACGAGCGAACGACGACAACGACGGATTTCAGCAGACTGTTCGCCTATCGTAGCCGCTCTTCCAACTATACCTCGAGAAGACTCAAGAGTTTGGCGCCTGCTGACGGCTATGATGGTGATGATGATGATGATTTGGATGCTTCAATGCTTGAATGCTGGCGAAGCCCCAAACGATGGCAACTTCTAAACTATGTGAGTGTACGAAGAGGACAACCGAAGACTGGCACGAAAAAAGAGGAAGGCAACGTCAATGGTGTTGGTGCTGAGTAGTAGTAAAAGCGCCAACCCGTGCCGGGAAAATTGTCAACCGAAGCGGATGAGCAAGGCCGAGCAACCGGCAAGTGGGCAAATGAGCAAGTGATTGGAGGAGTGGTGTTTAAAACGGCGGTCGGTAAATTTCGCAAGCACAACGAAGTGTTCGTCAGTCGTCTAAATCGTATATATGTAAGTGTGTGTGGGTATGTGTATATGAATATATGTGTGTATGTGGTTAGTATCGGCGCACTGCTAGATGCGCTAAGACTTGGCGAGCAGAATTTCAGATATAAACCAAAATATTTTAACGTCTTCGCACACTCTCTTCACACTTTACGCGTCACTCTGTAGCTGTAATTTTTTTGTTTTTTTTGCTGTCTTTGATTTTGTGTTTTCTTTATGTGTATGTATGTATGTATGTACGTGCGAATTCCAGTGATGGAGCAAATGTGCTTTAACAAGTACAATGACGTCTTTTGCGCAGCGTCAAAAAATGATGCAAGAATTTTAAAACATTTCACACTGATTGCATTCGTAAAAATATTTGTAGGCTTATGTCTTTTGGTATTTTATTTTCGATTTTCTTTGAGTTATGCACTTGAAATTTTGCGCGCTATGAAAGCGTGAGAGCGTCCACGATATTCGTGAGTTCTTTTGGCACTGAATGTATAATATTCTCGATTGGCATGCAAGTAGATCGCAACACGCTGCTGATGATTTTTTCTAACAGTCTATATATGTATGTGAATTAATGTACTTATATTTTCATGAGATTTTCCGTTTTGCACGCATTCAATTTTTTTATTGCCTGTTTTTATTTTTATTTATATAGTATATTTAAATATTTGATCACAAATATGCATACATTATTTGTCTTTAATGTATCTGTTTACATATAAATTAAAATTGCTTTTTTTTTGCTCTATATGCTGCATTTAAACTGCGAGTTGAAGGTATTTCAGCTGCTATAAATTAAAATAAATTCGTTTTGGTTGTTTTTCGCCACATTAAATTTGCGTAATTTTTCTTTGCCTTTGTCGCCGATTTTTCTTCTTGTCTCTTTATTTTCATGAGCTACTTATCCATTCTTATGTAGCACGTTGAATAAATATAAATTTGTTAAAAAAAAGTGTTTTTTTCAATTTGCTGGTCTGTGCTAAAGCATATTTTAGTGAGGTATTTCGAAAGTATTTTCTTTACAACTCTGAATGCCTATTTTATTGACACAGTTATTTAACATTCTTTCGCACTCGTTTTATCTTTTTTAGCACTTTTCTTACTAAACCGTTTTCCCAACTATTTCGGTCACTTTCACACGTTGTTCTAACACAAATATTCACTCACTTCACTAACTGTGTGTATTCGGTGGATACTTTCTTACAACTGAAACTGCAAAATTGCAATTATTGCTACAAATAATAAATTCTTCTTTCGACAGCCAGATACTCTCCATTGGCCTAGTACTCAAGTGATTTTTTTTTTTTTTTGTCATGTTTGCAGTTCTTTCAATTTGGTCATTTTCTATCACATACGAGTATACATACACATATAGACACATACATGGCTATTATGTACACACGAGTATGAGTTGCTCGTCTTTTTGTTATGTCTCCACTTGTTTTTCATTTGAGTAAATGAGTGACTTTTAGCACTTGCCTCTTGCTTACGAAATTCAATTGAACGGTTTGAGAGGGTTTCTGAACAATTAATACTCAATGAAGATTTAATATTTTTTATTTCGCATATTAGTTCACATTCACCCATAATTACTTCAACATACATTCTCATATACGTAAATACATGCGTATATACATAGATACATATGTAAATGCATACATGCCTACACCCAGCAAACACTAAAAAACATTTTCTCCAACGTTTGATAAACCTTATATAGGTACTTAGTTCTCAAGTTAAGATTCAGCATTCTTCATAATTTGATATTAACGAATTTCAATTTATTTAGAAAAGTTTTATTTAAAAATTGTTGCAATTAATTACTCAGCCCAACAATTTCATAAAAATGTTACTCAACACGAACAAACTCTAATAGTTATGAAAGAGAATATCTCCAGGATCAATTTCGCCGAAGATAATACTAATCCGTAGAGTATGCTTTTTTTTCATGGAAGGTTAAACTTTTGAAATTTTAGGCGAAAGTGTGAATATTTTATTTCAAATTTTACATATAAAAATACTTCAAATATAATTTCTGTCCTCAGACTTCTTTAATAGAATTAAAAATGACTTTTTCTGTGCAAAAATGGTAATTTTAGGCTTCTCCTCAAAACAAGTTAATGAAAATTCATTAAAAAAGTCGGCTAAAGTGTCAAATTGTTCCACAAAAATTTTAAGCAGACAATTTCCTGGACTCCACCGAAAGCGAAAAAATCGCACGGGCTAAGGTTAGTGCGCCAAAAAGATTTGTCCAAGCAAATATAAGCAAAAAGCAAACATTGGGGAGAATCGCTTTGTATGAAAATCGCTTCTTCACTTACTATATAGAAAAAAAAACCAGCAAGAAAACACTAGCAATGCGAATCAGTAATACAAGTCACAACAATATTGTTATCGAGGGGGAAGCGGTGCAGTATGAAGAAAGTTTCTGCTATCTTGGTACTATAGTAGCGACTAACGGAGAAGCCGTAGAAGACGCAGAAAATCTTTTGCGTAAAGCTAGGTTAGCTTTTGGGCGTTTGAAAAAGTAGACAAATTTCACAGAAAACTAAAATATGAATATTTAATGCATGTGAAATCCACACTCTTACATGGCAGTGAAAGGGGCTGGTGTCGAGAAGCATACGCAGAAATTACAAAGCCTTCAGACTTGTGGCAGATCACCGAAAAAGAACCAATCCGAAAGATGCTAAGAGAGGGTAAATGGCGAAGGATCTGGTACACGCTCAGAAAAGGGCAGGGAAAGTAAATGCAGAACAACGTTGGAATCGAAAACTAAAGGACAAAGACGACCCGGTCCACGAAATACGTTGAGGCGTTCCAACCTCGTGAGTTAGAAGCAGTTAACCAAACGTGGGATGTTGCAAAGAGAACAGAAGTTAATAGAATATGATATAAATGTTTTATGTTCCCAGGTGGAATAATAAACGAATACAAAAAAATATATAAAAATAAATTTCCAGTAATTTTTCCGACCAAACTATGGCTCCGGAGCGACTTTTGTCCTATTTTATTCGTGTTTATTATGTGTTACGCAAGTGTAAATATACAAGAATGTATATAGCACTTCATATGGAAGGAACACCTACAAGGTGAAGACCAAAATAAACAGGGCTAATAATAAAAACGACTGTAGCCTTGTTCTGATAACTTTGAGCTTATTTATTCAAAACAGTCCTCTCTGGCCTCAATACACTGTTTTGCTTTCGAAAGAGAATGTCTTTCAGGATGTCGGTATAAGCCTTTTGGATGGCCTCTACGGACGCAAAACGTTTTCCTTTCATGGCAAAATGCAATTTTCCGAATAGGTAGAAGCCACAGGGAGCCATATCAAGCGAATGCGGTGAGTAATTAATGGTTTAATGCAATTTCTAGTCACAAGAGAGATGAGATGGTGCTTTACCATGCAATAAGCGACAGCCTTCTCTTTCGCGGTATTCAGGGCGAATTCGACGAATCCGATGCACCAAATGCTTCAAAACACCAAGATAGAAAATTGCATTGACGGGTTGACCCGTTGGCACGAGAACTCCTTGTGGTCAATTCCCTTGGAATCGGAAAAACAAATGAGCATCGACTTGATTTGTGCCTTCTCCAAGCGCAATTTTTTGGGTGGTGGCTCGTCTGGGGCCTTCCATTCGGCACTTTGACGCCTACTTTCAGGTTCAGGCTCAGGTTGGAAACACTACATTTCATCACCAGTTACAATGCTGTAAAGGAAGTTCTCGTCTTTTCTCGCCTCCTAAATGAGGTCTTTCGAATGTTGAGTTCTGAGCAATTTTTGGTCCTCAGTTAACTTGTGCGGAATGAAACCTGCACAGACCTTTCGTAAGCCCAAATTATCAGTCAAAATGCGATAAACTGTAATTTTGGAGATATCTACAATAACTCCGATTCCATGAAATTCACTGATGATTTCGGTTCATTTTTGTTAAATTTATGAACAATTTCGATGGAGTTTTCGGAGATTTCTTTATAAAAAAATTTATATAATTAAATTTTAATCTAAATTATTTAAAACATTGTAAAATAAAAAATAAAAAAATATTTTATTTGTTAGCTATTGAAAAATTTCCTTCCAAATCAAGTGGAGAATTACTAATTTTCTCAGCTTGATATCTAAGAAAATCATCATGTAAAAAGGTTTTTTAAGTTGAAAATACTATAACCCTTTTGTTAAAATGTTGTTCGACAACTAACATCGGATATCTGAGAAATCATTTTCATCATCATTTCACACCAAACGCATCAGAAATTGGTAAAAAAAGGTTTGTTGGGCAACTTCATTCATATATATATATACGTATATAACCATTTTCTACTCTGGTTTACTTCGTCTTAATCAGGTTCACTTTTTTCTGTAATGTGAATACAATGCCTCAGTCAGGTATAGAAAACAGACGCCTTTTGTATATGACTAATCCAAAACAAACACACATGAAATAATATCTTATTTACTTGTTAAACAAGTTGGCGCAAAATTAGCCATCCTTTGTCTTTGAGTCATTTTTTACTAGATAATAACTCAATTATTTCTTAAGGCCACTTAGACAGCTTTTGCTTGTGAGGAAATTTGTGAGTTATTTGCATTGAAAAGCATTCCTTTTGTGTTTGTATTAAAATAGCATGGAATACTGTGTACCACACTTAAAATAACAATCCTCATAAGGGGTGATCAGATTGGAGGTACTTTTTCCAATAAAGTTTTTTGACAGATCATGCGTGACTACTGTCAAACTAAATGCATAATTTTTATTTTAGTATTCATTGACTTTTGATCGTGGAAACATTTACGCCTCAACAACGTTTACAAATCACTTTGGGACCCGAATTTTTTTCAGCAATGAGGCCCACGTCAATAAGCAAAATTGCAGTATTTGGGCAGAAGAGCAACCTAAAGCCATTCAAGAACAGTCATATCCATTGAAAACAAGCATTTGGTGCGATCTATGGGACGAGGTTGGCGCCAATGTAACAGTCAATGGCGAACACTATCGCGCCATGCTAAACGACTTTTTGATGTCGGTAATTGAAGTCCGTGATCTCCACGTGTGATTATCTCATTGAAATCTTCTGTAATATTAAATGTCGTGCAAAAGCAGTAGGCCTTAGAATAAATGAAGGCAAAAATAAATATCTGAAGGTCTCCCGCAGCGAAGAAAGGCGAAGTCCTGAAAACAACAAAATCGGAACATTTACCTTTGAAGGGGTTCAACACTTCAAATATTTGGGAGTATTCATAAAAAATGACAACACTAGTTACGACACAATGCAAGACAGAATAATGGCAGCAAACAAAGCCCACACAAAATTGCTGAAGTCCAAACTGCTAACGCTCTATCAATCAATAATCCTGCCGGTGCTGTCCTACGACTGCGAGCGCTGAACATTGACGAGCAAAGACGAAAGGAGCTTGAACGAAAAGTGCTCCGAATTCAAGGGCGTTCAAGGATAACCTGGCTTGACCAAGTCATAGCCGGCCTGAAAAGGCTACGAGTAAGGAGCTGGAGATCTATTGCTATGAACCGTGCAGTTTGAAAGAGGATTGTGGATGAAGCTAAAGCTCACTCTGAGCTGTAATTCCTATTTGATGATGATGCTGATTACCTCAATGACATTTGGTTCCAATAAGACGGCGCTACTTGCCATATAGGCCGTGAAATAATGAATTTACTGCGTGGTCGTTTCGATGAGTAATTTACATATATCTCATCTCGGACCAGTGGATTGGCCACCAAGTGTGTAAAGTCTAAATGCCTTGTGGATAAACCAGCTTCGATTGAGGCTTTGCAAGACAACATTACTAAAGTTATTCATGAGATACCGACCGAAGTCCTGCAGCGAGTCATTAAGAATTGGGGTTTACCGATGGCTGAATTACGGCGCAGTTGCCGCCAATATTTGGAAATGAATGTCTTTAAAAAATAAAAGTCATTAATAGTTCTACACAAAACTAATAAAGATTTGTTGTTTTATTTCAATTCAAAATGTGATACCTTTAAATTAGTCACCCTTTATGATACTACATTGTTTTCGTCTCATAAGCCAGAAAGCAAACACACCCGTTTTATTCAAAAAGTATATCGCTCACACTACTAGACAAAACTTTACGTAGGACGCAACCAAAAACAACTCATTCATTAGAAATGTGAACAAATTGTTTATAGGAACTAGAGAACACATTTTTAACATGCATACTTACATTATAGCCTATACGCATATGAGAAAGTGCTAAATTGTTAAATAATATTTTCTTAACTACATTTAATACAAATATATACATACGTACATATATATGTAAGGAACGTCAGAAAAGCAATTATCTTATATTAAGTAAATTTATATCGATATATAGCGAGTGTTTTTTTAGTTGCATGAGAACTGTCGCTATCAATTAATATGGTTTGACAGCTGAGAATGGCAAACTGTGTTGACATTTCTGTTCAGCAAGAAACAGAAGTTGAACAAATCCTTTACCCACGGACGAATGTTGTCAAAAACAAAAGTGAAGAAACACTAAGTGATAAACAGCAACTTATTCATTGTTAGAAGAAACATTTCAATGAAACTCTAAATGTACAAAGATAAGAATGAGAAACACCAGAATTGCATACCGCTGAGGTGATATAAGCAGCCAGAGTTTTGAGGAAATAAAAACCGCCATAAACAAACTGAAAAATTATAAAAGTAGTGGTGATGATGGGGTACCGTCTGAGTTATTAAAATATGGTGGAATAGAGTTGGCCAAACATCTGCACAACCTAATAATAAAAATATGGGAAACGGTGGACAAGCATTATTGTTCCAATACATAAAAAAGCCGATAAAGCAAACTGCCGAAAATACAGACGCATATCGCTACCAAACTCAGGGCACAAGTTCTTCACAAATATATGTATTATATTTAAGTCTGAGCCAATATACTGAAGAAATACCAAATGATTACCAAGCAGGCTTTAGAGTCAACTGGCCGACGATTAACCAAGGCTTCATAGTCATGCAAACTATATGAATGCGACATTGATATTCACTGTCTATCTATCGCTTTTCAGCAGGCATTTGATCACAACCAGCCATTTCATACGTATGCCTATGCGGATGATATACTAATAATGGCAAAAACTAGTAATGACCTGCAGGCTGCGTACAAAAAGCTGGAGGAAAGAATACATCTAGCTGGACTGATAACACAGTCCTGCGAGGGTGAGTTTCTAGAATGGCTGTACTTGTTTCTTGTAGTTTTTTATGCGCTGAAAACGAATCTGACCTTCACGTCAGGATTTTTGGTAAATGAAGCCTAAAAGGTCAAAAAATGGCCATTTTAGCCATTTTTGATAATTTTTTTTGGGATAGAAAATTTTTTTTTTCAATTTTCGACGAAAAGGTGGCATAGTACAACTCTTTAGCTTTAAAACCCATTTTTTAAAATTAGTGTACGATTTTTTAAAAAAAAGTTATGACATTTTGAAATTAACAGTTTCAGTTACGCCAATAGACGTTATACCCAACGTATACGTAACTGAAACTGTTAATTTCAAAATGTCATAACTTTTTTTTAAAAAATCGTACAATAATTTAAAAAAATGGGTTTTAAAGCTAAAGAGTTGTACTATGCTACCTTTTCGTCAAAAATTGAAAAAAAAAAATTTCTATCCCAAAAAAAGTTATCAAAAATGGCTAAAATGGCCATTTTTTGACCTTTTAGGCTTCATTTACCAAAAATCCTGACGTGATGGAGCATTTTGAAGGTCAGATTCGTTTTCAGCGCATAAAAAACTACAAGAAACAAGTACAGCCATTCTAGAAACTGAAAAAAGTTAAATTTCGCAGGCCTGTGTAATCAATGCAGGAAAAACTAAATATATGGTCCGGTCAAGATTAAATATTGTATCCAATAATCTGGAGTGTGGGGCATACACATTCCAATGTGTAAATGAGTTCACGTACTTGAGCATTACATTATCAGCAAACCAAGACATGTCGGTAGCAATCAATGATAGAATACGGGCAGTGAACAAAGCGTATAATGCACAGATCAAAAATATTATCGCGTGAGCAAAAATTAAGAATGTATAAAGCACTGATACGACCTGTGCTTACCTATGGCCGTGAACTATGGGCGCTGAAAGCTAACGAGCCAAAACAGTTAATGTGCTTTGAAAGAAGAGTTCTCCGAAAGGTCTATGGTTTCCTTAGACTGGCAGATGGGACTTATCGCATTAGGCACAATGCAGAACTGGAAGACATAGTTAAGAAAGAAACTATAATAAGATTTATTAAGTCTCAACGACTTAGTTGGCTGCGACATGTGGCTGGAATACCAAGGGAGCGATCAACGAGAAAGGCACTAGATCTTCGCCCAATTGGAGAAAGAAATGGGGGACGCCCGATGAAAAGATGGCTGAAAGATGTGGAAGCTGATCTTAGGAAAATGAACGTGCAATGTTGGAGGGGAGTGGCTATAAATCGCGATCGATTGCAAGAAGCTGTGAAAGAAGCAATGGTTCACCAAAGACTGTGACGTTGAGAAGAAGAACAAGCCATCATGAATGGTTAAACGCCAGAACAATGCTTCCAAATTGTGGGCATTTACTCTGAAAAAAAAAGAATCTCTTCGTGAAGTTCATAGTGCAAAGACCACATCATAGGGCCTTATTTCTCTCGAAATGAGGATGTATCTCGAAATGGCGAGCGCTATCGAACCATAATGAATGAATTTTTGTTTCCAAGCAAACATTCAGCTAAACATTAATCAAATTTGGTTTCAACAAGATGACGCAACTTCCCTTACAACGCGCTTAACAATCGATTTATTGCAATATTCAAGCCCCCATTGATGACACACGGCCAAATTTATTGGAAAAGTATTCAAAAATTGAACCGATCGAGTGGACCATATAACTCGTAGTTGCGGCGGATATGTACCGGATGTCAAATTCAAAAAATGAATGACATCAAGTTATCTACCAGATTAAAATAAAAATAAAAATTCATTCCAAAAATATGTTTGCTTTTTATTATCATTTTAAGTTATCAAGCTCTTGAAAAAGCACCCGATATAATTACACATGCTTGTTGGACAAAATACTCGTAGGCATAGCAATAAGCTATGATAGTGCACGTTCATGTGTGAATTAGTATGTGCATATGTATACCTACACTCATATGTGTATATTAACCTGTAGGTATAGAAATTAGCTGGTACATGAGGTATTTATTATCTCATTCACTGTTGGTCTTACCTTTCGTAAGCTCTTAAGTCTTCTTTAAGCAAAAAATTAAGAGAATGTCGGCTTTCATTGAAATTGGTTGGAAATTCATTTGCCGTTAAGCACAAAAAACGGAAATACTTATGTGACGAACAAAACTGTGCACGGCACATCTATTTTCGCATATAGTAAAAATAAAAATAATCTTCACACTCTGAAAAAACGTAGCAAATGTCTGAAAAATACACATGTCTCCATCATGCTGCTTTTTTGTTATTTTTACCTTTCAATTACTTTCAAACGGACGTAAGTTTCAAGTAGACAGGCAATAAAAAAAATTATATGTAATTCTCTTGATGCCAATATTAGCGGTAATCGTTATACTGGGATTTCGGGATATTTTTAATGCAACCCCTGCATAAAATACAATCCCATTTTAGCACACAATTAAGGTTAAGAGATAGTTTAAAGGTTAGGCCACTGTAGTGGTGTGGGGTTGGTCACTGGAGTGGCCGAACGGGTTGGTGCGGGACTACCATTCGGAATACGTAAGTTCGATTCTCCGTGCATGAAATAAATAAATAGTTTTTTTTCCAATAGCGCTCGCCCCTCGACATGTAATGACAAACCTCCAAGTGTATTTCTGCCATGAAAAATCTTCTCATAAAAAATGCCTGCCATTCAGAGTTGGCTTAAAATTGTAGGTCACTCCATTTGTGGAACAATGTCAAGATGCACACCAGAAATAGGAGGAGGAGCTCGCCCAAACTTCTGGCAGAAGTGTACGCGCCAATTATTTACTTTTATTCACTGTAGTGGTGAAAGGGAATTGTTTCAGCTGGACAATGACATAAATCAAATTCCAAAAAAGAAATTCTATCGATCCAGCCAATAACTGCATAAATTATTATGGTTTTATAACTATTATTTTCAAAGTAATTTACATGAAAATTATGGTTTCCCAGCTTTTCTTCGACGAAGCCAGGTTTTTTTAAAGGCAGCGCAACCGTAACAACTTCACCAGCAATTTTTAATTTATAGTAAACAAAAATTTTTTTCGCTTAAAAATGTAAATAGTACCCTTTTGTAACGCCGAATCACGCTGGCTTAATTTTGGGTTGTAGATTACGGATTTGTGTTCAGCTTTTCTAGATCAGATCATTTTTTTTAATATTTAGAGTTAAACTTACATTGCCTCTCAAGAGATTTATCGATTTTTTGTATGCCGGTCACAGCGGCATAGAGTGAAACTGCTGGGCTGATGAGCTGGTTAGACAGGGGATCCTGCAGAAGGTTTCATCGCAAAATGAGAGGGTTGGGGTTCTCTTGGAAACCTGTGGTCTACTCATAGATAGATGGGCCCCTCGCCTACTCAGCGAGCGCAAACGTGCAAAGTCGGGAGATCCTTCTGGACACGGTTAGTTCGGCGGGGCTTGAGGGAATTTCTAAGCCTAACAAAGCAGTAGCTTTCGAATTTCGTGGGTTTCCTTAACGGACTTTAAGCGTTAGATGTACATGCGATGGGACTTGGAATTGTTCCAAGCCTTTTCTGCAGCTGCTGTCTGGAGGACGGGGTTGAATAATCTACGACCCTCTTTTCAGCTGCCCTGCTCTCGTCTGGCAACATCTGGGCTCTCACTTTCTTGAAACATCTGCGGATATTGCGCGTTTAAATATCACACACCGGTCGAAATTCATCAGTACCTTGAAACAATTAATACGAACTTAATTAGCCACTGTTGGTCGTCATCCTCTAATCCAAAGCCCTTTTTCCACTTATCTGGTTCTTTTTCTTCTTTTGTTTTAATTTTTCAGTGATCCCGAATTCATATAAAATAAACATTCCACATTTTTCCGCATCGCTAACGTGTACACATGTGTGTACGTAGATATATAACCTCATTTGAAAACGCCGCGTAAATGATCACATGAACATAAGTATTAGTATGTAATTTATTTTCGTAAAAAGAAAAAGCGAAAATACGACGTCAAAATTCGCGCGTATTTCCAAAAATACGTCCATATGAATTTTGTTTTTATTGCAATTTGTTTGTGGCCACATACATGGTGATTTTGTTTCATGCTCTCTTCGTCACAAATTTATTGTTATTGCTTTCATTGTTAGCATTTTGCTGTCCAGTGATAATATAGAAATCGGCCGATCGCGTGAAAGCAAGAGAATTAATGCCATTTTCGGCAAAACTGAATGATGTAGCGAGGTAATGCGTTGCTCGATCGTTAGCGAAAGGTTGGCAGATATATTAAAGAAAAATCCTCAGCGTCATGATATGTAGAACACAGAAAGAGCACGGGATACCGGAAAATTTTTTTTAATTTCGTGAAACCCATTAACTCATGCAATGATGACGCAAAGCTATTTAGATAAAATAAGTTTTACCAAACCTCCAAAGTAGGATGAGAGCGCAAGCGGAAGCGGAGTAAATAGAGCATTGATTTGTATGATAATGAAGGCAAAACCGTAAGTACAGGGTGTTGTGAAATTAGAGTGCGCTCTGCACTACTGCGTGTCAAAACTTGATTGCGTACAAATAAAGCAATACTACATCCCAAGATTTTTGGAGAATTCTATTTTTTTACCTGAAAATTTATATATATATATATATATAATTGGCACGTACACCCTTTTTGGGTGTTTGGCCGAGCTCCTCCTCTTATTTGTGGTATGTGTCTTGATGTTGTTCCACAAATGGAGGAACTTACAGTTTCAAGCCGACTCCGAACGGCAGATATTTTTTTTTGAGGAGCTTTTCCATGGCAGAAATACACTCGGAGATTTGCCATTGCCTGCCGAGGGGCGACCGCTATTCGAAAAAACTTTTTCTTAATTTTGATTCGAATTCGAACCGAAGTTCTCTCTCGGAATTTCGAATGGTAGCCACGTACCATCATCAAAATGACACCAAATTTCTTATTTCATACTTCAGCATGTATTAAATAAACTCTCTAAAAAGATATTTTAGTTCTTCTGCCAAGATCCTAAAATAAATCGCCAAATTGTCACCTTCTTTTGCTCCCTATACGGGTGTTAACCATGAAAGTAGAGAAAAATTATGTGGATGTGTAATTTTTGAGCCCGCAAACCCTTTTAGACATATTTTTTCTACGCCACTTTTACTTTTATTTCCCTTATCCATTTGCACTAATTACGATAACAAATTATGTATTTAAAATTTGTTTCACACATACTTAAGTGCATGCGTGTACAGTATCGAAAATCACTGCAAGCGACTCTCATGTGGCACGTGATGAATATCATTAGAGAGTTGACGTCAAATGATCAAAGTATGACTAATGCAGTCATAATCAGATGACTAATTTTTAATTTGCCTAAATAACCAAAGCGACTTAGTGCTTTAATAACTCGTGCAATTACGAGTAATCGCATTACCCTTTCTTTATGAGGTGCTGAACAAAAAATCCGTGAAATGGCGAAAACAATACGGCAATCTTTACACCGTACATGCTCGAATTTTTTTATATGGAAGAAAAATCTTAGCACCGTCAATAATATGAAAATTGCCAAAAATCAACGGTATTTTGTAGTCACTTGAAAGTAGCACTAAAATTCAATATTCTATAAAACTGCGTACTTAGAAAAATTCTACAAATTCTTGTTAAAAAATTTCAGGTTCTGAAAAAATTTTGAGATAAAAAAATCCCATTATCCAAATATTAGATTCAGTTCATAAGAGTTCAGATATATTTTGTTTATTATTTTCAATTAAAGCGATAAAAAATTGGAATTAAATGGTATTGAAAGAAAGTTCATATTAAACCATATTTATGAGGCACGTAGAGTCGGTAGTAGGGTTTTTAATCTCGTTAAAAACTTTATGATTGGGTGCAAGTTTAAGGTTAGCATAAATGGCAACCTCTCAAATTGTCACTCACTCAACAATGTAATCTCTCAAGGGGACCCTTGTCAGTTGTACTATTTGTCATAGAATTTGAAGAATTTAATAAAATTATCATAAAATATAGAAACATAGGTCTATCTGTTTATGTAGATGACGCAGTAATTTTTACAAAAGAAAGGAATTTCACTAAAGTAAAAAACACATTTTAAAACATACAAGGGGTGAGCTTTGCGGAGAAAACCTATCAATTGGAAAATGTAAAATATTGCATATTTGAAAAAAAAACGTAACTGTTTATACCCTACTTTGACAATTAGTAACTTGAATATTGAAAATGTAAACTTCTTAAAAATTTTAAACATAACATTTGAAAAAAAATTTACATTTAAGCAACATTGTTTAGTTTTATGAAAAAATCTAGCTGCCAGACTCAATACACTCAAGTATTTGTCATCCAAACACTCTTTAATCCGTACAAACACCTTAGTCAATATCACTAGAGCAATGATGCTCTCTAAGATAGACTACGATGTACCTGTGTACGGATGGAGCGCCAATACTAATATCAAGCTGCTTGATGCTCCATACCATATTGCTGTTCGTCGTAGTATAAACGAGGATTACATATCGGCGTTCCAACACAAACGTAGATATAGGCTTAAGTCCACAATTTGCCGCTGTATTTGGTATGGCTTAGAGATTGATTTGACTCCACCTAGGAGCTGCACTAAATTAAACTACTAACCATCGTGGTTTATATGATATATTTATAGGTATATCAAATTTCAACACCGTTCTTCACGCACATAATAAATCTACGAAAAGTAGTTCGACCTATCAATAACTCCTCGCAGAACAGGAAAGAAAGGATTGGATTGCTCATTTCTGGAGGTCAGTTACTTGAACACTGCTTGGTGTTCACAATGGAAGCAATGACCATATAAAAAGCAGCGGATTTCGCGCAGTGTAATAAAGGAAAATTCCTCATTTGTAAGGATAACATGTCGTCCATTAAAGCCATGCAAAACATTTATAGTAGTAGCAAATTGGTTGAAAAAATAAGAGACCTTTGCATACGGAACTTAAAAAAGATCAACATCATGGTGCTACACACAGGTCATAAAGGCATCCGAGGCAACGAGCGAGCCGACGAAACAGCTCGACTTATGCCAGCAACAAGCCCATTGCTTCCAGTTTATTCAGAGAATGATTTAGATAGGCATATATAAAAAAATATTGACTCGATTAAACTGACAGAATGGTATATTTAGGCATCGGTATACTGAATTCAATGACAGGCGCAAACGATCTCTATACCCAAGCAATAAACCTCAATATTTCGGCTGACTCAGAATTGGGCATGCTAAACTCACACATCAACAGCTCCTCACAGGAGGCACCCAACAACAATGTCCATTTTGTGATAATAACGCATCAGATGACCAGCTTTTAAACGATTGTCGCACCTTAGAAGGTTTCAGAAAAAATCACTTCGGATCCACCAAACCTTCTGCTCTACTGGCTACTGTTTCTACCACCAATATAACTGCTTTAAATGATTTTTTGAAAGATTGTAATTTAACTACTATCATTTAATATGATTTGCTAATAATACCACAGACTCTTCTATCTTACTACCGAGTTGTAGGCCCTACCAGCTAGTACTCGTTCTTGTATTCGTTTTAGTATTATATATTAATTCTAATAAATAAATAAATAAATAAAATCAAAACTTATCATCATCTGATACTTTTATACTTATTTCTTTGTTTTTTATTTACATAGGTTTTTTTTCATTATTGTAATTGGCCCTTATACCCATATTAGGTGTTTGGCCGAGCTCCTCATCTTATTTATGGCGTTAGTCTCCATATTTTTCCACAAATGTAGGGACCTAGCCGACTTTTAAGTCGGCTCCTAACGGCAGGTGGTTTTTATCAGGAGCTTTTTGCGGCAGCAATACTTTCGGAGGTTTATCATTGCCTGCCGAGGAGTGGCCGCTATTAGAGAAAACTTTTTCTATCATTTTGATGTCTCATGCACGGAGAATCAAACCTACGCACTTCCGATGGTATTCACACAACAACCCATTCGGCTGCGGTAGCCACTATAAATAAGTTTAATTTTAAAGATTATTATTTTCATAGCTTGTTATTTTAAAATGTTTAAACCTGTATAAAAACGATACTAGGTTTATAGAATTTTTACTGAATTTAAGAAAAAAATTTCTCGGAGTCAACCCCGGTATCCCCGAACTGCATAACCTAACATCCCGTGATTAACAAATGCCTCTATTAATTGAATCAAGAGACACACCTAGAAATAAATCATTTCGCAAATCACAATTTTTCGAAGTAAAGCCCACTCACAAAAAATTTGCAATCAATCAAACCTCGACTTTGGCCTAAATTAATAAAAAAAATTTGCCACAAGCATAGTTCCATTTAATTTAACTTATTTTGAACAATCTAAATTAGAGTTTCGGAAATGAAAGGGAATTATTTAGACATTATAATTACTTCCAAAAGCAAACACAAATTAGGCAACAATAAACAAACGACACGAGCAGCCACAACTTATTAAAATAATTGGCAACCAAACAATAGGAAATTTTGCTAAAGTTTTTTGTTCTCATTGAAAAGCATACAAACAAACACAATACAAATATATGTATATATTGTATAGTCATATGTGAGGGACAGCGACACAATTTTGAATGAATATTACTTAAATATTTTTGTTTGAATTTGTTACTTTATAGGGGAACACATGCATCTGAACATACTCTAATAATTCAAATTGAAAGGCGTGTTCGCGATTTTCGATTTAGTGTTAAATATTTGTCATAAATAGCTGGTCTAACATAAACCTGAACTGATCTCTTGTGTTTTCTAAACATTGTGTGGATGAGTGAGAGCCTTTTCGAGTTATACTCTTTAGTAAATTCCTGCTCTAGGACGCAATACCTTCAATGAGGAAAAGGCAGCACAAATACACCTAACTCGGTATCTGCAAAGTGTTTGGTAGAAGATGGAAAAGAAAAAGATGGGTGGAGAGAATAAACCAATGACGAGATAAATTATCAAATACAAGGAGAGGACGTAGAGAGATTTATAATGTCTCAAAGGATTAGATAAGCAGGGCACATGACCCGCATAGAACCGGATTGAGTGCAGATGAGATTGCTAGAAGGAATCCAGGCTACGGTGGAACGAGGAAACAGTAGAGGATTTTTTAACAATGAGAGTTAGAAACTGGGAGAAGACAGCACTTGAACGCCAAGAATTGGATAAGTTATATTGAAAACCATGACTCATAGGGAGGTGTATCGCCATATGATTATATTTTTCAAATAAAAAATAATTAAATAAATGGCGCTTATACCCTTTTTGGGTGTTTGGCCGAGCTCCTCCTCTTATTTGTGGTATGTGTCTTGATGTTGTTCCACAATTGGAGGGACCTACAGTTCTAAGCCGGCTACGAACGGCAGATATTTTTTAAAAGGAGCATTTCCATGGCAGAAACACACTCGGAGGTTTGTCATTGCTTGCCGAGGGGGGACTGCTTTAGAAAAATTATTTTCTTTATTTTGCTGTTTCACCGAAATTCGTATTTTACCAAACCGCAGCGAGGCATAAAAAAACTGTCTTTTTAATTATTTACAAATAAATTCTTCTCGTTCCTGACGAATCCTCGGACCATCAAAGTCTTCGAGCCAAAAACCACGCTAGCTAAGTCATTTAAAGGGCGTCGAATACTCGTATTCGCATCAAGTTGACGTCACTGGCAAAGCAACAGCGCCGCAGTTTCACCCGACCTCGAACCACTGCATTTGAATCCCAATAAAATAAAAACTTTTTTGTTGTATTTTTAATATTTTACTCTGTTTTATCGATTTTTTTCCATTTCAGCTGGATTTTCATGAATCGGATAGGAAAATAGCAACAACTACTTGAATATTTTGAAGCAAGCTTTGTTAAAATTATGCAGAGTTTATTTTTATGTTTTTTATTGCTTTACTGCGTCGATGTGAGGCCAATGTCAAGGTCATATGCGAAAGGCTTTGTTGCTGATATTCGCATACCAATCTCCGGCTACGTGTTACACTGGACGTGCGCGCAACTACAGCAATATTAAGTATATTGGGTGTCCCATTAAGGCTGCCTGTTTTGAATTCAGCGCGTCTTTTTGTTGCTCATGGTTATACGGCTTTGTGGTTGGTCAGCTTTCTCGTGTGAGTATTGCAGGTCGAAGAGAACTGAACTGATGTTCCACAAATGGACGGAGCTACAGTTTAAGCCGACTCCGAACAGTAGATATTTTTTATGAGGAGCTTTTCCATGGCAGAAATACACTCGGATGCTTGCCATTGCTTGCGGAGGAGTGACCAATATTAGACAAATTTTTTTCTTTATTTTGCTAAAAAACTGAAATTATGAGAATTTTTGGAGATGGCTCAAAAATTTCGATATGGGACGTTACTACTATGCGACCTGACCTCCAAAATTATACAATTTTAAGTCTTTGGATTGGTTTGAAAGACAAGGTGCAAGATAATAATGCAAAAATAATAACTGAAGGAAAACGCGGCCAGGATGAAATTAGGCCAGAAGTAGGCCAACCAATGTTTAAAATAGTGCAAGAAATGACCGAATAGTAACAGATGGACGGCATAAAATTACAATGATCTTCTTGCCCAAGTACCATGGCGTCCAAGGTAAAAAAGCAACTGCTGAGTTGGATCGTAACGGCAGGCAATTCAGCGGAATTTTCTGGACTGAATGAACTGCCACTATCAATTAACTGGACAGGAAAGAGAGATAAAGATCGCTTTGCCATAAATGTACTGAAGCCCTGCATTTTCTGTCGTAGCTGCAACGCTCCCGGGCTTGAAAGTAGAACATCTCTTCTGCGAATATTCAGCATCATCCCTTTTTATCATACATGAACGGAGAACAAACCCCACATCACCACACCGCTAAATAACTGGGTATGACAATAGATACTAAACTTAAATGGAACGAACATATTAAAGAGAAAAAAGAAGAGCTGGAAATGAAATACCGAAACAGGTTCCGGCTTATGGGCAAGCGATCTGCTTTATCCGCATACAATAAAGCACTGCTATAGAACCAGATGTTCAAACTAGTATCGACGTAAGGAACGTAACTATGAGGTTGCTCAAGCACCAGCAATACCTTGCAAATACAAAGGTTTCAAAACAAAGTCTTGAGATGTGCTCTTCACGTGCCTTGGTGCGTACGCAGTAGCAATCTCGAACGTGATCTTGAGCCAGTTTCTGCGGTAATCCAAAAATATTCCATATCGCACATGAAGAGGCCCTCTCACCATGTTAATAGCGAAGCTTCACCGATCGGAATGTGTGGAAAAAAGACTGAAGCGTAGACTGAAGACTGAAGTTAGCAGCAGCCAACTACTCTAGAAGAGGTGTGCAGAGCTTCATAACTCATTTGTCTAACGCAAACCCCTAAAGAAATTGCTCATTAGTTACTTATATTAATTAGTTACAATGAAAAAATATATATATGGTACGACGAACCCCCTTTATCACAAAGAAAAATACCAATGATTTGTTTGTTTTTTTTTATTTCCAAAGACTTTTTTCTTGAATTACAAACTAGGCAGTCTTAGCGAAACACTCTTTACTAGTATAGTGAGTAAAATCGCATAGGCGTGTGTGTCGGCATTTGCGTTAGATTTGGAATGGTGTGCGGTCGTGCGGCACATGTTAGTCATATGATTTCAATATACATACATACATATATGACTGGGTATAATTAACGAATCTGGCGGCTGTGACTGCATATACTATAGATATATGGAAATTAGTCGTTAGCAATGTTGGACACAAAAAATTCTAAATCTACATTTTCAACGCCATTATATTCATTCACAAATTTATGCGTTCATAAAAATACAAAATATCTACTTCTTTAAATTGGACTTAAAACAACTTTGAGGCAGCTTTGAATTGCTTCCGTTTTTGTGCACTTGAAAATATAAACGCTATCCTGCAGCTGAAATATACACTTGACATTAGCAGATAAAGGCATATTTATGTTAATGCATGTAGGCGTGCCATAATTCTGGGTTTCTCCCCTAATCATCTACATTTGAAATGATATGATGCTTACTCACACCAGTACACCCATACACAAGTAAAAGGTGGATATGCAAATGAATGGTTTTCTAGCCATCGCATCCATATTACACACCCATGCAGCAAGGACGTGCATTCACTCTGCCTTGCCCATGGGCGACATTGACATTGCAAGTGCAAGCATTCAGCTGCAATGACAGACCTATTACTGCATTGTAGGTATACTTATAAATAGCATAACCAGCTGGGCTATGCACATACAATTGCGACTTTCGTTTATATAAACAGACATACCTACGTATGTATGTAGCTGCACGCTATTGTGCAGTTAAATTGTGTCACTTTCAAACTTTTAACTGCACTGCTCTTAAGTGCTCTCATTTATTTCGACGCAATTGCGGCTGCAGTGGTTGAAAAATGGGTCCAGCATTTTAATAATAGAGAACTTTCCAAATTGGAAAGAAAAATTTAGTCGGCACACCACAAAGTATAGTTTTTCTATATTAGCACTCGTCCTTAGCGAATATTGAGTACTAAAGTTGGCGCTGAAAAATTATTTCAAGGTTTTCATTTCTAATGGAAATAAATGTGATTGAAAGGTATATATTACATACATAAATTATCAAACACACTATCTTAAGTCTCTTCTTTACTTTACCAAAATTGTATGTAAAGGGTTTTTTCACAAGGGGCACCTTTATGCTGCAAAAATTTAAATTATATAGGGAAAAATTAAATCCATTATTTTCTCGGTAGATGGCTGTAGTTATCGATAAATCGTAAAGTATCAAACAAATAATTTAAAGTTTATGCTCGTTGTCAAGGTGATATTTCTTCTTCTTAATTGGCGCGATAACCGCTTACGCGATTTTGGCCGAGTTTAACAAAGCGCGTCAGTCGATTCTTCTCGTGCTAACCGGCGCTAATTGGACACACCAAGTGAAGCCAAGTCCTTCTCCACCTGATCTTTCCAATGCAGAGGAGGCCTTCCTCTTCCTCTGCTACTACCAGCTGGTACAGCATCGAATACTTTCAGAGCCGGAGCGTTTGTATCCATTCGGACGACATAACCCAGCCAACGTAGCCGCTGGATCTTTATTCGCTGCGCTATGTCTATGTCGTTGTAAAGCTCATACAGCTCATCGTTCCATTGCCAACGTGCAAAGGTCCAAAAATCTTACGCAGAATCTTTCTTTCAAACACTCCAAGCGTCGCTTCATCGGATGTTGTCATCGTCCATGCTTCTGCGCCATACGTTAGGACGGGCATGATGAGAGTCTTGTAGAGTGTTAGTTTTGTCTGCCGAGAGAGGATTTTACTACTCAATTGTTTTACTTAGGTGATATTTCACACTAAAAAAAACTTTGCTGGTTTTTGTTTTTTCCAATCCATGGGGAATTACAGAGTGTTAACAATGGATGTCAACAAAGAGAAAATTTGGTACATTTTACAGTTTTTCTTTGATAAAGGCGAAAACGCAAGCCAGGTCGTTGAAATTGTGAATTATGGTGCCGATACTGTAACAGTTAATTATGCGTAATTTCTTTTTGGTCGATTCCAAGTTAATAGACGTCGGTCAAGAACCAGAACCATAAAACACTTTTAATATGTGAAAAGCCCACCGTGAGCACGTCTGCAGGCCGTCATACGAGAATAAAATTTTTCAAGGACTCGCTCACACATTATCGTATTGAGTTCAGCAAGCCGAATGTTGTGTTTCAGCTTTGGAATCCTTCTCAGCCTACTTACATAGACTTTACTTTTCAAAAACCCGCATAACAATTATTCTAGTGGAGTTATATCCCAAGGTATAGGAGTTATATCCCTATAGGTAGCTATCTTCTGCCACCATTACGTGAAATTAACCGACCGGAAAACTTGGACTGCAATGTTTCGAGTGTTGTGTAACTTGCGGCTCCGGCCTGTTGAAAATAAAGATCGTCTATGTCTATTCCTTCAAACTCAGGCCACTAAAAGTCTTCAATCAGCCGTCTTTAGCGATAACTACTGACAGTAACTGCTCCTTCATTTTGATCTTCGAAGAAAACGAGTCAATTATTCCATCAGACCAAAAACTACACCAAACAATACAAACGTCACAATTGCAGTTAGTGTAGTGATTTTTTGAACTTACTCGGGAGTTTTTTTTCATCCCAAATGTGAAAATTTTGTTTGTTGACGAATCCATCCCACGTGAAATGCGTTTCATCACTAAAGATGATTTTGTTGAAAAAACCGGCACCGTGTTCAAACAACCGAAATAGTGATCTGTTGGTTTCAATTCTTGTATTAATGGAATTTTGTAAAACGCAAATGAAAATCCTTATGTAAAATTCGCCAAACAGTCGATTCATTAATGCCTAATTATTGAAACACCGAGATATCGATGTTGAAAGTTGTTCAGCAACTCTTTGCGCTACAACAGTAAAACGTCCAGTTTTAAGTCTGCCAGTCGTTTTTCTATCCTCGACAGAACAGATTTTCACCATTCTTTGAATTTGAATTTACCAACCAAAATAATCACAATAATAATTTTAACGCATTATTCTATCGCGCGCCCGCCGTAGCCGGATGGGTTTGGGCGTGACTACCATTCGGAATTCAGAGAGAACGTAGGTTCGAATCTCGGTGAAACACTCAAATGAAGAAAAAGTTTTTTCTAATAGCGGTCACCCCTCGGCAGGCAATGGCAAACCTCCGAGTGTATTTCTGCCATGGAGAATCTCCTCATCATTTCGACTTGAAACTGTAGGTTCCTCCATATATATATATATATATAATTGGCGCGTACACCCTTTCTGGGTGTTTGGCCGAGCTCCTCCTCCCCTCCTCCTATTTGTGGCGTGCGTCTTGATGTTGTTCCACAAATATATTCTATCGTGTAAGTATCCAGGGTTAAAAATGCATACTTGTCTGTTTGACAAATGTCAAAGATGATGATCTAGAAATTATTCACTACTGGCATATAGGCATCCACCCTTTATTTGAAAGGAAAACTGCAGTCAAAAAGGCTCCCTTTTTATACCATAATTAATAAAGACTACCAATGAACGATATTTCTTTATTCTTAGGGTGAAATGGCAATTGCTTATAAGAATTCCCGAGAGGGTCGAATGGGAAATTCTTACAGAGGTAAGGTTTACTCACGTCTTCACCGATGGCTTAATGGTGAATAAATGGTGAATCAGTGAAAAGATTCCTTTTTTTAAGAATTTTTTTAACGGCACAAATAATGTTTTTATTCTGTCAATTTTGATATAATAAGGCAAAATTTAAATAATATTTTTATAAATTTTCATTGCAAAAATTTAAAAATTGTCAAGTGGCAGTGCATATTATAACTCGAAACAGAATTATCCAAAACGACAATGTATCAAAATGCAAATATTAAAGGAAATTTTTCTCGAAGCAGGTATCCCTCGATTGATATTTTCCTAATTTTTAAATTTTTCGTAGCATTTTGAAGCTAAAACCCAATAAATATGAAGTATATTTGATCGACTTCAAATTTGTATACAATATTGTTGAAATATTTTGCATTAGAAAAAATTAGAAAATAAAAAAAGTTTAAATACGTTAGGGGCCAAGGTAGAACAGCCCTAAAAGAAGAACTAAATCTTCTATCTCACTTAACCTTCGCTTTATTCGTGCAGCGATAAATACCATTACAAGATATGGCCAATGATGTCACACGATAAGCGAATAGGCTGATTTTTATCGCAGCGGTAGCAATGAGTAGGAGATGGAACTCTCCGAACATTATTTTGTCTCATTGTACTGATCTGGCTTACAGGTGACATTACTTTTTTAACAAACATTTATTTCAATGTCTCGAAGGACTCGGACACAATCGATGTTTGCAATTTCTAAATTTCATTAAGAAAACGAAATACGCCTTAAAGTACCGCCTCGAATACTTTGCATCCATTTGGACAACAAAACTTCTATGTTCACAATGGGTATCGAAGAACAGTGTGAAATGCATCATCACTTTTTTTTATATTCTGTTATTTTAGTTTATTTAAGCTCAATTTGAATGAAGCAAACAATCTACAGACGTCAAGTCCTCAAATATATAATATAAAAATCAGTATAAAATAATTCGAGGGAAAAAATTTTTGGAGCTTTTTAATTGAAAGTTTTTCGTGTAGGGAAATCGACTTGGGCTTTAGTGGATAACTAATTTTGGCAACAATTAAAGCAAAACTGACGATGTGCACTCAACGCACTACACTTCGTTATAGAGAGGGTTTGGCTTACGGACTTTAACAATCAATATATTCTGAAATTTTTCATGCTAAAAATTTCTTCGCTATACCAATGAAAAATGGGCCTAAGGGAAAACTCACAACAATGGGGTTTTTTTCAGGGGACTCAGCAAAAATTTTGTTCCTTTGGGTTTGTCATTTCTCCAACGTTCTTATTACAGACTGAATTATATTTTCTCCTCATCGATATCTATGGCGAATTCCGGGTTAATTGCAACGCAGATAGGCTGCTTGCTTGCCCAGCCTGGAAGGGTTTCAGATTTTAACACTCGAAAATTTTCGAAATTCTTCCGGGAAAAAGAGGGAGCTAGATTACTCCGCTCCACAAATCTGTTTTCACAATAATGAGAAACATGTAAATGGGATAATATTACGGACCTTGAACCAGGCCAGGATGAATGCCTATCTTCACTGATTCTAATAAGATCGGGAGTAATTTCCACTCAGATGTGCTGCAGCTAAGTCTGCTTTGCGGGTAGGGAATTCATCTGCTGCAGCAGAACCCATCACTATCTACTCTGTCAAAATCTCTACAATGCAGTAATATTTCTTCCGAAGTAGCAACTGAATGTGGAGCTATTCTATAATGAGATAGTCCATTATGCTCAGTATGTGGGCATCCCTTTGTCTTCGAGCAGGCACTGGACCAGGTGGGTCTACATCTACTAAGTTGCGTTATATTGAGGTTTCATTGTTAATTTTTTATGAAATTGTCCTTCTTTTTGGTACCCGCAGAAGGGCAATGAAAGCAAGTATGTCCTGAACAAAAACGAGATACCAAGATCAGAAATACCTTTCAGACTTGGTACAAATAACTCGGCCTAAAGCGAGAGAGTATTATAGAGACCCATAAGAAGAAGAAAGGGTGACCTTAGTAGTCTAGCATTGTTGCACTAGCCTGCCATCCCATAGGTTCTGGGTTCGAATCCCACGCAAAGCACGGTCCTCGCACTTTTCCAAATTTACCTACTTTCCTTGTTTCTAATATATAAAAAAAAATTTTTTAAAATCCTCAAACCCAAAAACTTATCCTTTGCATCCTTTACATCTTTACTCTCGCACAATAATCAGCGCATTATTTGCATTGTGGCTGCTAAAACAAGCAAAAACAAAGAAAATCACACAGTTACACATTGCATCAAGTGGCGCCAGCAAGAGGAAGCGGGCAACCGCGGTAATAGCGCCAGCACATAACTTTAGCGAAGTCCTCAACCATCTGTGCAATCATTCTGCTAGAAAAATGATACAAACAGATGGGGCTCCAAGCAGTAAGAAAGCGTTATTGATGGCGGCAGGCTAATCACCCACCCTGTCTGAAATCAAATAGATTAACGAAACCAACGCAAGACAAGTTTTGTTGAGGCCCTATGCTCCTGAGAGGAGTGAACAAGGAAAAAAGAAGAAGAAGAAGAAAAATACAGGAAAATCCGATCAACGAATAAGTTCTGTATCAATTACACTTAATATAAAATTATTTACTTGTTAAGATATTCACTTTTCGGAATGAAAAGAAATTTACAACGATCATTCTCGGTAACCGAACCAATTTATATTTAATCGCCTATAATTGTGCCACCTTACAAACAAACACGTTTCGAGAATATTTATACAGGCATATGTATGTGCCTACCTACATATGTACATAAATTGCGCATTAATTTTGTATGGGCTTCTGTTCACCATTCTTATCTCCCTGCTACTCCCTCACTATACAAACAGTTCGTAGAGTTTTGTCATTTTGGTTAGTTTTATTGCCAGGCCAATTTTAATTGATTCCGTCTTCATTTAAAGCTTTCATTGGTGTAAATATTTTCATGCTTTCTACAGGCAGCAAAAATATTCGTCATAAATTGAAAATTATTAAAACGAGTGACACAATTTAATTGATGCTTTATATGTGCATACGAGCGGACTGATGCGACAGCGTTTTAAAAGTTTTGTCGCTAACAGCCTACAGTTTGAGTATAATTTATCATTGTATGTGTGTATGGTTGTGGAGAAATTAATTTATATTTGCGGTAACACATCACTGTAACATGCAACAGCTATTCAACAGTTCGGGTTTGAAAGGGATTGAGTGCGATTTTCGCAATAGAATTTCTAATCGTTTTCTACGGAGATGCATGAGATGTGAATGCATTACATCTCTACATGGAAAACTATAGCGTCTTGAGCAATAAAATGCAGTTGGGAGGGAATTAAAATATAACTAGAACACAAAAGAGGATGTATGGGTAAAAATGATTTTACATTCCTCGTTGACTTGTTTGCTTATACGTTTTAGGTTAAGTTAAAAAAACACCATTGTATTGTAGTGGGATGAACGGCACCCAAATTTTCGGCTTTGTTTTTTAAGTTTACAAGTGAATTCCAAACCTGTCTATAGAATTCGACTAAGTATAAGATGGCGTAAAATGAATCACCCTAATGCAAGATTTATAATTTTTGCACATGGCGTCGTACGTCAATCATATTTAGCACTTATGAAGTAGACAGAAGCAGTGCATAAACAGACGAACAACAGAGCGCTTAAAGAGCGAAATAAAGATTTCGTGATAGATCAGTTTTTATTTAGTAAAAAATGTATTCACAAACAAAATTGGAGGGTTAATTTTGCGGCCCCCCGTATATGTATGTACAATTTTTTTTTATTTGGAGTTTTAGTCTCTCTCTTTGTATCAATATTTGAAAATTCATAGAAGTTCAGGTGTGAATGCTGGCAGCAAGGATATCCACTTTCTCGAAAGATGTAATCAACTCTTTTATAGTGGTGTATATCAGGTGTGTTTTTAAGAGCTTGAAAACTTAAAATGATAACTCAAAATAAAAAATATTGTTGGAATGACTTTTTTTATTATAATTTGGGAGATAATTTCATAGCAGTTATTTCTCATGTTCAATTTTTGACTACTTTTTCCAATAATTGTGGCCGTATAGCATCAATGGTGGCTTGAATATTGCAATAAATCGATTGTTAAGTACGCTGTATGGCAAGTTGCGCTATTTTGTTGAAAAGAAATGTCGTCGATGGTTAGCTGATAAATTTTGGGAAACAAAAACTCAGTCTGCATGGCTCGATGGTGCTCGTCATTTACTGTAACGGCAGTTCCTTCCTCATTTCAAAGGAAATAAGGACTTATGATGCCGCCAGTGTTCTATGAACTTCGCGACAGATTTATTTATTTATTCTTGTTTTTTTTTTTTCAAAGTAAATTTCCACCATTTAGAAGCGTCGTTCTGACGTTAAATGATTCATAACGATTCCTTGCTGAACAAAAATGTCAACTCAGGTTGGCATTATCAGCTGTCAAACCATAGTTATTGATATCGATAGTTCTCATACAGCTAAAAAAAACACCCGATATATTTCACAAATAAAATGTCATCGTTTCGAAGCACTTTATGTATTTCATTGAATTTCATCGCTTTAGCTCAACTTTGGAGCCATGCACCACTGAAAGTAAAGCAGCTTCATAACTTTTTTCGTTTTTTTCTGTCGGTTGATGTAAAAAAAATAGTTTGACTAGTACTTACTTTAATTACTTTTAGATTTATGGCCACAATCTCCCACTGTCCATTGTAATTAAAGATGTGAACAAGTGAATTCCAATTTCCACTGAAATCAATTTTGTCTTATTAGAATATATAAAGCATCTCTGTTTTCTTCTTCGTTTGCCCAACTTCTTTAAGGGTATTGTGCCTGTGCCTCTAGTTGATGTAGGCTTACAATACGCTAATAGGTCTTTGGTAATTTCACAGATGAGTCTATAAAGCTATCTACCCCTCAATACCACTGTTAAGTGTTCAGGTATAAGTGGCTTGCAAGGGTATTCCTAGTTTATCAATTATGTCCCTTTTGCAGAGCTTAGTGCCCAGCCACAACTAGATGTCCCTATCATGAACTTCGCGAACAGCCAGTTTGAATGGGGCTTTTAGAAAAGTATTGCAAATTTTTTACACAAATAATTTAATTGAAAACAAACTATAAAAGTGTTTTGATAAATAAGCCCACACATATAATACAACCATTTGAATACAAAATTTGGACTTCTTTTAAATTTATTAATACTAAATTTTTTCAAGACTTTATATCAACACTTAATAACCCAAACAGTTGTATAGTGTAATTTACAACAATAAAATTTCCTTCTACGACCACTCATTAAATTCACACTTGTTAATTTTTTAATTTATGAAGATCAAAACAAATTCCTGTAACGAAAATAAGCAGACCTATTTAGATATTGTTAGTGCTCGTCCATAAATGAATTTATAAATAGGCTAAGAACGACAGAAGCATCACTGTTGCCATCAATCACGAACGTAAATGTTGAATGAAGAATGGCAAGATTTTATAAAGTACGTCAAAAATGGTATCTATCAGTATTGTGCTCAGCCTCTTGTATTTATTTATATGCCGACACATCGAACCCATCAAGAATTCTGAATAGTACTCGGTGCTAATATTCAAAATAAAATTTTTGGCTACAATCCAACTGACAGGTGACAGTAGAATATCAAGTCGCAGAAAAAAAATATATAAATAAATGTATACAAATACTGCTAATTAAAAAAAAATTTTAATTAAAAAAAAATATTCAAACAAACGTAAGGCAGCGGGGGAGGTGAGCACAACCTTTCTCCTAAATACCGCGTGGTTTGGTTACTCATACGCAGAGTACAACGAGAGCGGCCGCACAGCTCTTTGCCCAACTTAGGTTTGCATTGTGCTTTACTGTTCGTATTAACACTTTGTTGCCGAGTATCGTGCCCTAGATTGTTTTTATTATTCAAACTCATTTTTCTTAATACAAAGTAAGTAGTAATATATGCACAACGGATAATATATTTCTTATATCAAAAGAATCTAAAGAGTGGTGTGAACCTGGTTATTCAGCTCCGAAACGAGTGCGGAGGCAAAGAAGATCCGAGAGGAATTGAGATCCGAAAGAATTTTGCTTGTGGACTACTTGCAAACTAGTAAAACAATTAATTCTGAATATTAATGTAACCTTTTAGACCAGCTGAAGAAAAAAATTCGTGAAAAAATACCCTCTTTGCAGAAGAAAAAAATTCTTTTTCATCAGGACAATGCATCGTGTCACAAGAGCATTTTGACAGTGGCTTAAGCCATAAATTATAGTTTGATTTGTAGGACCATCCAACGTATTCACTAGATTTGGCTACTACCGACTTCCATCTGTTTCCAGACCTAAAAAAATATTTGCGTATCATCAAATGATGAGATCATAACAACTGAGGAAGCGTATTTTGCATCCCTTCCAGATTCTCACTTCAGTGATGGAATTTATAAATTGAAATCTCGCTGGAACAAGTACTCAGGGACTACTGCATAATTAAATGTATTTCAAACCATAAAACTGTGTTTTTCTTATCAAACCGCGAAACATTTGTAAAAACTAACTGTAAAAACCTAAATTTCTACATTTCTACTACATTTTTACTTTGAAATTAAGTTTTCATTTTTGAATCGGAAATGCGAAAATGGCATAAACGGGTTAAGTATTAAAATACGTCAGCAGTGATGAAAGTAAACATTAGCAGAAATTTGTTAGCGTCCACAAAAGCGTATGTATATTATATAGGCATACATATGTATATATGTGTGTGCACTCGTTTGCATGATGGAAAATAGCATTGGGTTTTTGCACAGTTTAATTTACTTTTCTCGTATATTTAGGTGAAAAGCAATTTATAATGTGTTTATTTGCTTTTGGCTGATTTAAATTTGTTGCTATGGCGCTCAAGTTGTCAGTGCTAATTTGTAAATATATAAGTGCATACAAGTATAATTTTACATGCATATAAAAAGGCAGGTACCGTAACCAATTGGATGGGAGCGCGACTCTCATTCGGTAGCTCCAATGCTCGAACGGCACTTGTTTCGTTAACGAGTAAAAATAACTTTACGAAAGAATTTCGTTTCATTTGAAAACAGAATTCACGAAAGAAAATCTAGTCGATAAAATTCAAATGAAATAAATTTACGAAAAGACGTTTATTTTGCTGTCACGAAAGCGTACGACGTTTGCGGACGATGCCTTGCCTGCCTTCGTATGTGTTCATAAACAAGCTAATCGCACGAAGGGAAAAGAACCAAACAGGTGGAAAACGGAAGAAGTGGCTTTGGATTAGAGGATGATCACCAATAGTGGCTAATTTCGTGTGTATTACCGCTTCAAGCCACCACACTAGTACAGCGCACGGCCGATCTTTCCAACAGTAGATCCCAGGTTCTCAGAGGAACCCCAATCCTCTCATTTTATGATGATACTATCTCCAGGGTCCCCAATCTAGCCAGCTCATCAGTGTTTCCCTCTTTTCCGCTGCGACCGGGAACCCAAATGAGCCTAATTTCGAAGTATTCGTACGCAGGCGAGAAAGAAGTCAGGCATTCCCAACTAATTCTAGCGCATAGAACCCAAGGCTCTAATTGCCGCCTAGCTGTCGGAGTATTTATTTACGTTCTTCACAGTAATTACCGATGTAAGTAACCAATCCACTACTTCTTTACTTTCACTCCGCTTGGAAAACACTACAGTGGTCCGGAAGACTAAATTTGAGCTTAATGGGGAGCTCCTCCCAAAATACTCCTCCACAAACTATTCCGTCTTCGAGCAACCAGTAAACATGTTCGCCATGTCCTGTCTCCAAATGTTGCACAACGCCAAATATCGCTTGGACCCAGGACCGCATTGATCCAGCACCACAGAGTAGAACTCAAAGTTTTTAAGAATACTAGAGTATCCATAACTTAAGAGTAGCTTATGACTCAAACAGCTCAACCTGATTGCGACGCGTGCAGCGGTAGTTTTCCCTGCAATGCCCACGAGTGCCACATTCAGTAGTTTTTTAAATTTTGCTAATGATATTATTTGTAGGGTCGCGAGCTTGAATCGCGAAAACCGCCATATTGAATTTCCAATATAGTCACTATATTTTTGAAAACCACATAGTGCAGAAGAATTTTCAGCTCTTGAACGTTCTTTTACTTCGTATTGCGCCAATTTTTCGTTATGGCTCTGTTCTGTTTGACGTGGAATATTCCATAAAAAAAACTCAGTCATGTACTGGCAATCGCACAATAGGAAATCAGTACGATTTTTTAAATAATTTTGGTTATTTCAAATGAAAAGATCGCATCTTTAGTTTGAAAATGATGAAATAAATAAAAGTAAAAAAATAAGAGCAGTAAAAAATTCTGAGTTTTTCTATTTAACATCTTCGGCAATATTTTCGAAATCGTATCGATTTCAAATTGCATGATTTCCACCACCAGCCTGATATGCATATAAAGGATGAATCATCAGCTCATTTCATTTTACAAATATGATAAAAATCACAATTTAATATTTTTAAAACATTTCAAATTTCTTTTTAAAAATTTATATGAATAATAATTTTGTATTTTTTAGAAATATCCACTTTATTAAAAAGAGTAAACCTTCTGATTAATTGTGGAATGTAACTTCACTGGAATGACTGTCTCCGCTGTACCTGCACAGTACTTCATACCGTCAACCCAATTTTTCCAGCCTCATTGGTGGTATGAGTCTCTATTCCGCGCATGACTTGTACGGCAATAGTTTTAAAAATCGGAATCATTGCTAAATTATCGACATTATATCACTCCTTAATCACAATCCACAAGAAAAAGTTTACCTCTAAGAGTCTAACAACCTCTAAACTGGTGGAACAAAGTAGGAATAGCCTTGCCACCTTAATCTGGGTCCCAAGACATTGAAAGTAACGAAAAAGCAGATGAACTGACATGGGAGGATCTGGCATGAATAACGTTCTTGCAGAATCGGTACTCACACCACTGAATGCAATGAAAAATACAATTTCCTCAAAGTACCTCCAAATCGCCGATTGTAGATGAAGAGACCTGCCGACAATGCAAACATGAAACAACGGGAGGCAATGGGCTTTTGGTCTATCGGGGAACAAGTAGCCAAAATGGGCATCCCTCAGAATTTATACTGTCACATTTGTAAACAACGTGAGGAGAAGGAAACGATTTTCCATTTTCTCTGTGGACAAACCACCCTCCGACAGACTCGCACAACTGTCTGGCTTAGACGTCAACAACCTAATAAGGTTCTTAAATCGCACAGACCGGATAAAGTTATGCTGTAAATAACAGTTAAACAAGTTGGTAGCGAGGATGAGGATGCTATCTGGATAAATCACCACTTTAACTTTAGCCAACCAATCAGAGTCTAATCACAATTCCGAGTTGGATAATTGGAGACGGCAGATACCGAAGCTGGCAGATTACTGAACTTAGTAAAACATGGATTGTTTCACAAGTTATGCAAAATGATCCTGCAAGTTCAAATCTAAAATTTAAGCCCACAAAAAGTCGATGATTATAACTCTGTAACTGGAATGGCGCTTCCTGTAGAATTTTTGAGAGAAAATACCTTTCATTAATGCTACCAATCCCAAATCTGCATCAAACTGTTACTCTCTACAGATGCCTTAGCTTTTTAAGTTTTCTTAATCTCAGAAATCTAGAATTTTTATTAAGGGGTTATATACAGTTAGAATTTAAAAAAAATCGATTTTTTTATTTTATTTTTCTTAATGTACATATATTTAAGAATACATACAGAAAATTCAATATCGTTTCGGTGAATATTTTCGAAGTTACATGCAAATTGTAAAAGGCATTTCAGAGTATGGTAAAGTGCTTTTCAAACTTTATACGCGTTTTTCTCAAAATAGTGTTTTCAAAGTCGGTGACTAACATTAGTCACAAACGGCTGAACCGCTTAGTCCCAAATTTTAACACGAGCTTTTTAAATATATTTTTTAGTAATTAATCGAAGATTTTTTCTCACCGATAAACATTTTTTTTATAAACAATTTAAGGCCGAAATTTTGGTGAAATTTTTTTTTTAGGAACCGCCATTTTGACAAAAAAAATTTATTTTACTTAAACCTTCGATTAATTACTAGATTTAACGGTACTTTAACGAAATCTGTTCGGTTTTTTAATTTCAGAGGATCCAATTCAGAGATATAGTGGTCACCGCAAAACGTCTTTTTTGAGATATGAAACCGAGTATCTATCACTTTTCCGTGCGAGGAATTGTTACTAGTTTCAAAGTAACGTACACCGTTTGCCTACCCTGTATGGTATGGGCTCATTGAGTCATATTACAGAAAGAAATATATCTGTACAAATATGTATATGGGTATGTAAATACGTTCTCAAGCATTCTTTCGCGTCATTTCAATCACACTTAAGTGCTGTGCATATACACGAAATAATTAAAGTAAATTTATTTTGTACGTATGTAGGTGGCTGGATATTTCGTTTTCGCACTGCCATGCTCTGTAAGCGGCTCTAGGAACACCAAAGTATTTTTATTAACTGCCGCTTCACTCGTAAAATAATTAAGTCGTCATTAATTGGGTGATTATTAACCTAGAAAAACGCCTTAATTGGCATTCCTTTGAAATACTACACGAAAACATTGGTGTGCTATACAATAAACACAAAGTAAATATAATATAAATAAATAAAATTTTTTTTGTTTTTGCAGAACGCCTTCATTTGATATTTCACTCACAAACCTCTATGTGTGTATGTATTATACTAATTTTCTTTTGAGTATTTTGCTATCGTTTCTTTGTTTTGCCTTTCATTTTTGCAGCCAGCCACTTGTGAAATTATACCACAAATCTATTTTTGGTTAATTGTATCTAATAATTTGACACGCGCACATCCACACACACAAATAAGTCACATAATAGAAGTATGAAAAATTAAATGACGTGTATGCATTCATATGCAACGGGTGTTAATTTTCAGGCATATGAAACTTTCGATAGGCATATACATACATATATGTCGATACTGTTATACAAGGTAGCGCAAAATTAATCATCCAATTTTGTTTTTGAATAGCTTTTTTAAAAATGATTTTGAGTCATGGAAATCTTTATTTTGACCTTTGCGTGCGCCATTGCTTGTCTGTTTTTATACTGCAGCTGTATAGTTAGAAGTGTCAAATATAATTGAGAACGACACCATCTGCAAAAAATATAATTCTTCCGTTTAGGTGATTAATTTTGTGGCACCTTTTACAAAAAATACCTCTTTTGACATTTCTATCCAATGCACTCAGGCGAATTTCTTAGGTACCACGCCAGACTTGCACTCAGCCTGGCTTACCAAAAGTATAACCTTACATTTCCAGAACGCTTCACACAGTTTACTACGACGTAGTAACTTGTCGCTTGGTATTTTTGGGAGCTAGGAAAATTTTCTCATTGACTCATTGACTATTCACTCAGCAACTACAGACTATTTGACTGATTTAAATGCTGGAGACATCATAGGTCCATCCTTTTTTTCAAAAATGCCGATGAAACCAAAGTTAATATTAATATCTACTGCACAATGGTATACAACTTTTAGGCTCCATAAAGAAATACCAAAGAAAACTGCTATAGTGTCCAAGTACTCATTTCTTTATTCGGGCGAACTCTTGGTGATCGCATTATATTATGTCAAACGTCTGCCAATTATTCGGCCAATCAATATGATTAGACTCCTTCAAACTACTTTACTTCATTTCACTTTTCTACTTAAGTAAGCCAACTAAGATTGCGCGTTATTACCGATATGAAGCAAGTCTTACTCCAAAATTGTATCCGACGAAATCTCTTCATGAGACCCCATCAAATTCTCAAGCTAATAGACGCAAAATGTTGGGTATTACAAAGACTTTTTTTAATTTTATTTAAAATAAATAAATAATTATACCTCTGAAAAAGCACCCCTTATATTCATGCCCACTGCAAAGCTGACTTATAAATGCGTGGACGATATGAAACAGAAGATTTTGCGTCTTCTATTAGAAAATATTAAATTTTGATATTACCATGCCTGTCTGTGATCATAAACAATAGCCCCTAAGTCAATTTAAGAAGTATTTAGTTGTTCCAGGTGACGCACAAGTAATTATCCAATTTTATTTTGAATAACTTTCTTACTAAACAAACTAATTATTTTGCATAAAGGAAATCTTTATTTGGGCCTTTGCGTGCGCCGTGCAAAGTTACACTCGAACTTTTGGCTACCGTTTTGGAAAAACGAATAATCAGCCGAAATTCCGATATCAATTGAGCGCCTCGGAGCTGTGATTTAAACCCGTTGGACTATTTTTTGTGGGAAGCCGTTAAGGACAAATGATATGCGAAACATCCAGAGACGATTGATGCTTTAAAACACGAAATCGAAGTTGCCATTCATAAAATTGGAGCCCAAACAGCCGAAAATGTGCTTAAAAATTGGGTTGATCGATTGGCCTACTGTAAAGCCAGTCGTGGTAGTCATTTGAACGATATTATTTTTCATTCATAAGTGACAATGTTCAATCTTCCAAATAAAAGAGAAGTTTGAAAAAATATTGATTAGTTTTTATTTTTATAGCCGATTCAAAAGGCAAATTTTACATGGCCCACCATATATTATTAATATGACGAAATGTATTAAGGGAGTTTTGAAGCTTAGTGAATGTGATTTCATGACGTTTTCCAATATTAAGAAAGAGGCGATACACAAGGCACCAAGTAAATAAATTATCAGCTCAGGCTGTAGGACATAGAATCACTCGGATTTCTTATTTCAGCGTAAGCAACATGAGCCACACATCATATATTTTGATATGTTTCACGTGATGCGCCTTATTTTAAACTAGAGAAAATATCCTTAACTCAGCACCGCAAGTTTTCTCTGCAGAAATATTAAACCGACTATATAATAATAGCAAATTTTATTTTGATCGCGGGCACTCTTACAATCAAACATGCACAAGCACACACATACGAGCGAGCAAATGGCACACAAATTAGGAAATCACTCTATGCATTATTGACAAATGACGGTCATGTATTTATAAGAATGCAAATATATTTGGTATATGGGCTGATTTATAAGCGTACCAGCAAAGCGTTGCGAATTGTATCACATCAGCTACGTACTTATGTATGTATGAATGTGTGTGTTTTATATGGATGTAAATGCGCAACTCTGCGTTGATGTCATAACCGTCACGCTGCCATTGAAGCTTTGCGAATCTCTGCAAATCAATTATTTACATACAAACTTATATATTTGGCATATTTATTAGCCAACAACAACACTTGTTCAACAGTTGTGATTTATTAAGTGAATAACGTACATTAATAAAAAACATTCATGCTTTCATTCACACGCTCACACATATAATGACACGAACTCTATATGTATATATTATATATAAAAATATGTATATAAATGTATGTATGTGCGTATAGTAGAACATTTGTTGCGTCTCATTTAAAGAAAATATAATATCTAAGTTATGTGAGAAGCAGCAGCAGTCACATTACGGCGTTGCTTTATTTCTGTTTCCATTTGCATATGACTAAATTTATATTCATTCATACTTAAATATACAAATACATTTTTTTTATTTGTACATACATACATAAGTATACGATACACGTGAAGCGCGTGAATGACTTCAGACTTGTGACTACACAACAGCGCACGCAAACTTTGAAATGAAGAAATGGAAAAAAAATCAAATATTTGTTTGATAAAAGAAAGGCCTCAGACTCAATTACCTGCAAGCTGTGCACTAGTATTAGTTTACGCGTGTCCTCGTATAAGCAGCCTGTAGGTATATTAGAATATTATACTAAAATATGTTTGTATTTGGTGAAGCAAAAAAAAATTATAAAATTGCCTGCGAGAAGTCTCAAATGTGTCAGGCTCACACTGTCTGCCGATTTAAAATAAAATTGTTGGGAAACAGTTTTGTGTTTGGTGAAGCCAGTTGATTGTTACAGCGTTCTAAATTAAAGGTAAAACAGAGAAACTCTGACTCAGCCTTCAATACACTACAATCAACAGGAAAAGTGGGAGCAGGCAACCAAATAAATATGCATTATTTATTACCCAATACAGTTTCCAATACAGTAGCAAGGCGGTGATTCCACGAATCTTTCTGGTACGCCAAACATCGAACATTTTGATGAGGTCGCGAAATCGTGGGGCTTGCATGTGAGCACTAATGCCATTGCGCAGGAATTAAAAATAAGTCAGAAAACTGGTACCTTGCGTGTGCCTTAGGGTGGAGAGAGTTTCTTCATTTTTTTAAATCACTTCTAACAGATCTGCAGAAAGTTGGCTTTCTAGCTTTTCTGGGTGCAAGGGTGCAAAATATTGTTTGCCTCATCGTATGTTAAGAGATATTCCCGATTCATTTTCGAAAAAATGTTAAATTCAACTTTTTCATTTTCACTTCAAAAAATTGTGTACGTACATGCGAACATTCATTAATACATACATTTCCATTTATTTTTGGTTGTTGCTGGCGCTTGAATTGATTTCAAAGCATTTTCATGGCGTTGTAAGGTAACTGATAAAACTATTTATTGTTGTTGTTGTATTTAGTGGCATAGTGAATCGGAAAGAACTTATCCAAGCCATTTGATACCAAAATAGATTTCATACAGGGTGACACGCTGATATCATCGGCCTTAACAACCGCGCGGTTAGTTCTTTTAGTCCTTCCTAATCATTAAATTTAGTTTTTAAATAACTTTTTTACTAAATAGAGAAATGATTTCAAATAATGGAAATCTTTATTTTGAGCTTTACGCACTCCATTGCTTATCTGTTTAAATACTCCAGCTGTCTAGTTTACAAGTTTCAAATATGATTGACTCACGACGCCTTTTGCAGAAATTATAAATTTTCCGATAGGGTGATTAATATTGTGCCAGCAGCTACTTGCTGGACGAAAATATCATAATAAACATTATTAGCTGTAACTGTAAATAAATAATTACTATTTTTGGAAGGAATATCAATAGTCAACTCTCTGCCCCAATGCAAGTTCGTGTGGTGGATTTACTTTTATCAACTCCGTTGTTCTGAGAAATTTCTCATCCTGTGTGGGCGTTATTTTCTGGAAAAAATGTAGGCCCATACTTTGAGTACTGGCATGAACTTATTTTGTTTAATATTATTTTTTTTTTTCTTTGTATTTAATTTAATTTTATTTTACTTGATTTTTTTTTTTGCATTTTCATTTTTTTCACTAAATTTCATTTTATTTTATTTATTCATTTCAATCTATTTTTTATTTAACTTCTAATTTTTGTATATCAATTTATGTTACTTTTCTTATTTTAGTTTATTTCTAAACTTTGAAATGGATTCGAGCCATCAAAATAACTAAAAATTTTAATTTTGCTTTCAAAGAATCGGTTTGATTTTAACTCTATTTTTAAATTTTATCATTCCTATAATTCTTTATAACATAAACATTTTATTATATACAAAGACTTCTGGCAGCGAAAAACAAGACGACAGTTAAACAACAAAGCAAAGACAAAATAAATTAAGCAACTGACACAAAGATAAAGCAGGCGACGCATAGACTCACTACCGAAGCCTCGAAAAAAAATATTGCGGCTGTAGGCAAATATAGGCGATTTCTTGTAACACAAACTAGCAGGATGACAAAAAAAATCATTCTTATTAAAGATTTGTATAAAATAATATTATAAACACATAAATATTTAGTGTAGGTAACCAATCTAGACATCTAAGCTACAAAACCAAAAATTAGTTGGTGTCCTTTACTCTGAAACCGCATTCCGTCTACTCATTTAACCAATCGGGGTTATTGCCCTTTTTCTGTTTCTTCTTTACTTGTTTCTTTTTATTATTTTATTTTTTTATGCGATAACAAATACTTTCTCTTTCGCTACTTAAATGGCGCCATTTATATTTTAACTTGACTGGCAACCATCCACTAAATAATTCCTTTAATGTTTTCCATTCCATTTTGTATTATTTTCAGCTCGTGTGTGTAGATTTTTATCATTTAATTTCATTTTGGTCTCGGTCTCATTTGCTAGCCACATACTAGCTATCTCTTCTTGAAAGTCCTTGAAAGAGCCTTTTTGGTTTTTACATGTGTTTAATACATTTTGCAAAGCATAGGAAATACACATGTGTCAAAAAAGAGATTGAAATGCAAATAGCATTGATTACGGAATTACTTTCAAATTTAGATAAATCAATCACTTCAAAAAACATGCTAACAAAATATAACAGAATATTTCTATGATATAACGCGCTAAAAATAAAGCTGCCTAACTTACGGATGGATTTATAGCCTTACACTGCACTTAAATCACAAATTTTATTTCCTTGAAATAGTCGGCAGTTAGCAGAAATGTTTATAAACTTCGATTCAATTAAATTTGTCAAGTCAGTCGATATTAAACAGAAATATTTGTAAACTTCTATTCAATTAAATGTGCTAAGTCAGCCCAGCTGTCTAACACGCATCTAGCCGAAAGATATTTATGCAATAGTCCTGCTTTTAATGTTTAGTAAGTATGCAAACCATTTCATTGGGGGCGTATACGTCACATAAAGCGTTTAGCACGGCGTATACGTAACCTATAGCGAACGTCGTTTAATACAAAAGCAGTTTCTGCGAGTGTGTAGCCTGTTGTATTGTGAGAATTTTTTCATAAAAGTATATTTAAAAAATTGTGCATATATATATAAAGATATAAGTTTTAACACGTACAGCTGTGTTCGCAACAATAAGAGCGCAATGAATAACCAAGTTATAATATTTTGGTACCAGTCTGTTTTTCTGGGGTTCCTAGAGGACAATGGCATATGTACCTCCTCGCCATACTGAAACTCAATGTACCTGTTGTGGTCGGAGCACGAATGTTCGGCAAGGAATCTCCAGTGCCACCCAAATTTTGAGTTTGATAGGGTGAGATCAATCACCTCCTGCCTTCTAGCAGTTGCAAACGTAGGCTGTGTGCCTTTGTTGTGTATGTCTAGGCAAGAGGAGGCGATTAACTCGAATAGCCGAGAGCCCCGTCCATTGCACTTGCTGCTGCCCCAGATTGTATGCTGGGCATTAGCATCGCAACATAGAACAAGGCCCAGATTGCGCCGCTCACAGAACCTCACAAGACTAGTGACCTTTCCAGAGCATCGTAAGAAAAATAAGCAGATGCAATTACAAACTTCAACCATCCGCGTCTAAAATATTTTTTTGAACTACATTTTTTGTATGCCCTTATAGAAGTGTAATGCATTCTACAACAAAAACCATGTAACTAAAAGCACGAAACCGAATTTCAAGAAAAAAATTATTAAAACTGTCAACTGTAATCAGAATCCTTAGTAAACTGTAAAGTACGCAGTTTTATAGCCCATTAAATTTTGGTGTACCGAAGTGTTAGTTTGAAGTCGCTCAAAAATAGCGTTGAAATTTTTTTGTTTCTTTTTTTTGCATACTCAATTTTCTTCCATATTCCATGATCAGAAGTCTTTTAAATAGAAGAAAATACTCAACACCTGAGCGAAAACCAAATTTTCAAAAATCAATTAGAACTTGGAACCACTTGAAAATTAAGTTTTACTAATATTGAATGGGCTAAAACACTGCATGCTTTGAATTTTTATAAAGACTCTGTTTTGTTATTTTTTTACAAAGTTTGGTAGTTTAAGTTATATCCCTTTTATTGTAAAATGTGCTGCACTTTACAAAAAAACCTAAAAAATAATAATTTAATGCAAAAAAATAGTCAAGACTTGTTAAGGCGTTACATTCCTATTATTTTGAACACAACCGTACATGAGTGTGTAGGCGTGAATATCAGTTCTGTGTACTTATTCTTGTATTAAATGTAAGCACCGGTATTATTTCATTGATGAATTGCATAGCTTTCTATACAGACATACATACGTACATACATACATACACTCCAGGTAGCAAAGTGGTTGCTAATTTAGTTTTTAAAGTGAAAAATATAATTGCCGGGTGTGTTTTGTATGGAAAGCAAGCTGATAGTAAATTACAATGACAACGGAAGTTCATGAAACGTATTGCAGTAAGACACTAATGAAAGTGGAAGTTTCTTAATTAAATTATTACCCCCCAGGTGAATAAAAAACTTAAATTGAGTATTCAGCTCTCAGGTAATGTGGTATTAAAAGTGGCTATTAAGTAAATAATGAAATTGAGTATGATCAACTTAAGGTGTGGGTAAGGTATTTTAACACGTCATAAGTATCATACATTCAGTGAAGGACATATGCACGCACTCGGCTTCGCTAGAAACACTTATTTTTAGAAACAGTTTACTTTGAGAAGCAACTGCATTGCTGGTGTTTCATATAAAATGTAAATTCAAAAGGTATCGATGGTCTTAAAAAAGTTGTACATACTTTGCATGAGCATTACTGACATTTCAGTCACAAATTTCTTTTTCTTTATAGAGCTGCTTAAACTTCGAATTAGTTCTATTAAGTAAAGCCATCAACCAATCAAAATATTTCGCATAGTTCAAATATAGCAGTGCATGGAAAAACCTTGGAAAAAGTTTTATTCAAGAGCAAATTTTTTTCTCTGCATTCAGTGCATGTCTGTGCTAATCATAGTTGTATTTGTTGTTCTATACTTGTATATGAGTACTGCCACTTACCCAGTCTTTTGCTTATAAATATTTGCATAGAGGCTCTCAAGTCAGTCCGTGTACATGTAACAGCTGAACTTTTGTACATATTTGGAATATTCTAAACCGATTGTGAGTGTAATTTGCAGTTTATCTGGCCACTCAATTTCAATTGGGTTATTGCTTCTCCACTCAATTCGTCAACAATAGCTTAAGTGTTAAAATTTGTGTAATGAATTGCCAATCAAAGTTAATTGAAGCAGTAAAAAAGTATTGTACCTTCCCATTTTTCCACTTGTATGCTTAAATGGAGTGTCGCTGTTGTATAAATTCTCCTATACATTTTTGTCAAATTCCGATGAATTCAAACTTGACTTACCCGGCGTGTGTTTTTAATGAAATGTCACAATTATACAATAGTAATTTAAAAATAATTTTATAGAGTTGAGTTTTTTTGAAATATTGAAAAAGTTGGGGTAATAAGCCTTCTTAGCCTAGTCGCCTTGCAATTGTGATAGAAGCGAGAAAATTACTAAAATTTGTATAAAATTGTAATAATTTGTCGATTTTACAAAGTTTTAAGCAAAAATGGTTGTTTTCTTTTAAAAATTATTAGTAATTATTTCGAAAATGGGTTTCTCGCTAAAACTAATATTTCACCTAAATTTCTTGAAAGTATCTAAACTATTTTTGTTTTTTTTTTTGTTTTTTGTTAATTTGCATGTTTGGGAGAATGGACAAATGGTAGTTAAGCCATGCTGAAAAATTTTTAGAGGTGTACTACCTAGCAGACCGCTATTCGGCCCTGAGCGAATTTGACAGGTATGCCAATATGGTGCCATGTGTTTCACAAAATTTAGCTTTAACTTAGTGAAACTCAAAACGAATGACGTAGAATTTAAAGTTACCCTCAAAAAAAATTTTTTTTTCACCATGCCTAACGAGCAAACCTGGTATTGGTTTTCACTTCTCTGCCTATGGTAACCAAACTGCTATTTGTGGTAGAGATGAATAAAGCGATTTTAAATATTTACACAAAAATTTTTCAATGGGCACTCAACTTTCGTATTTTTGAAAATTTTGAAAATATTGAAAATATTGAATTTTTGTTATACCGTTATATTGTATTATACCGCATTTGTGATTTACCGTTATACTGATTTTTTCTACGTATTTCTCACATTCCGACAAAGATTATTTAAAATATCATAATTATTTTTGGATTAACATTTCTCGACTCTCGCTACTAGTCGAAATTTTAACAGATGAGTAGTGGAATAGGTAGTGCAAAACGCTGGATCAATACGTTTTGGTACTCCTAGTAGCTCAGAGTGGTAGTCAAACAAAATTTTCAATACTCCTTATGGTTGGAGTAATAGCAAAAAACTTGGAATCGGCTGGAGCGCTACTTGCAAATTATTTAGGTGTACTCCAGCTATCTCTACTACTCTGACTTCTGCTTCGATCGCTACTACTACTCCCAAGCCTTCTACTTCTACTTGAGTAAGGTTCGTTTTGTTTTGTTGGGTGTATTTTAATCGCATTTTTGCGAGGGACACTAAAAATATAACCGACAAATTAGATGTCAGTATCCTGTCGGTTGAATACAACCTAAAATTATATTTTTTATACATAGTTCCCAAACCCTCTACCATTTTATGGTATGTAAAAAAATACATATGAGATGGACTAATCTATTAATATCTGGGCAATTTTTTGTTACGCAATGAACTTAAAAAATTTAACATGAAAAATGTTGCAAATAATGGGCGAAGATAATTTTCTCTTAATTAAATCAGCACAAGTGTATGTAAACGATTATGTATATCTCCATTCTCTTATGCTGTGGAAGTAAACGGTACGTGAAAAAAGTTTTAGTGTCCTACTTAATTGGTGTGCACGGGTATCAAAACACATGCCTCTAAGTATGACACACACTTGTAAATTCCCAATGGTTGTGTTTTATTCTGTTTTTATTTATATCTGCAGTTTATTGACCTCAATAATATAAAAATATATTATACATATGTATACCTATACATACATAACCACAAATCTACTCGTTATATAGCCCACAACGAGTAACTCTATACATATGTTGGCAAGTATGCGCTTAGAACTTCACTTCCTATTCATCTGCACGTCAACATAAAGTGCTCCGACAAAATCAATTTAATATTTTCATTTAAATAATAAATTTTGGGTAGAAAGCATAAGAGAATGACATGGTGTCAATAGAAGTATTAAATTTCAAACAGTTTAACTATATATTAAATATATTTGGGATACATAAATACGTATACGTGTCAATTGGATGTGGTTCAAGCTTAGGTAGAGTATATGTATCTATATGTTTTACATGTAATGGAACTTTCAATAGGGGCACAATACAACCACTTTGTATCAAAAATACAAATGTGTCATTAATCGGGCGTTCTTAATTGCTAAAATACTGCAGAATGTAGTGAAATTTTTCTACAGGAAAAGTTATTACCATATCACGATCCGTTAAAGAGAACATCATTCCTAGCTGCAGTTTTGGTGAGAAATGTCCCAGCGCTACCAATAGACAACAGTGCTCAGTAAACAGTAACACAAGACGAATGTCAAAATCAAAGCTGCATTGATGGAACTAAAACGCATCGTTCTCATTTTACACATTCACACTTAAATAATCGTTGCTCTTCATACATAACGTGCAATGCCATTGAAAAGGCGTAGTGAGTGAATGACTTACATAATCGAATGCTTGAAGTAGATAATAAGTACAAGGACATCAAGCGATTCAAAGGGAGTTTTTTTAATATGTCTAAGGAGCTTCATCTAACTTCGAGTTATCAATAAAAATAAAAAATGGGAAATGAAAAATATATTGGTTACAAAATTCTTAGTAATCATTCAAATCCAAGAACATATTAATTATATGAAACGAGCATTAACTGATTAAGTGTAATGTCTCTTGACAAAAATTGACTCCTTTTTTCTGAAATAACATTTCTAACATTTTGGCATTAGACTCCAATACAATATCATTATGTACTTTACTGTTGGAAGAAAGAAGTTATAAAAATAAAGTTATAAAAAAATGCAAGTAAAGGGTTTCCCAATAACAGGTGTTATTGGTGAATGGATTGCTCTATCGATAGATGATTAACGATTTTTTTATGGCCGAAATTGGATGGTATTGATCTGGACAACGTTTATTTTCAACAAGACAGCGCTATGTGCTACACAAGAACCGAAACCATAGACCTTTAAGGGAAAAGTATCCGGACCGTGTTATCTCTCGAAGAGGTGATCACAATCGGCCACCAAGATCTTGTAATTTAACACCTTGTGACTTTTTTCTTTGGAGCCACGCTAAAGAGAAGGTCTACGCCAATAGCCCGGGTCGATTCAAGACCTCAAAAATGGAATTCGTGAGCTATAGCCATACTCGCTAGCGACGAATCTTACACCATAACTTTGCTGTTGCTTTCGCATGCAAATGTTTGTTCAAGTTAATCGAACACAGAGATAGCGAACGGGGAATTAGCGAATAGAAGGGACCTATTATAATTGATAGCAAATGAGCGCTTGATTGAACTACTCATAATGCACTCTTAGTTCGATCTCTCTCTCTCGCTGTGTAGAGTGCATATCAACAAATGCAGTAGTGTTTAGTTAAAAACTTTATTAATAAAATCGGTAGTAGATCTCCAACAAAGTGTGGTAGAATATTTGTAAGAACTTTATTGTACGTTAAATTCTTATTATTCACAAACGAAAAATCGAACTATATAAAGTACCAATTATTGATATAAAATAAAGCATTATTTCGTACGTTATTACGTTACATTGATATTATTTTATAGCAGTTCTGTTGGTAGACAACTCCACAGGTAAGATTGAATCGCTTAGAGATTCGTCTCAAGTGAATGAACCTTTACCATTTGTGTAAGAAATAGAAATTTGTAAATATTTGGCAGCACCTTCAGCTCTTCAACTAATACAAATTCCGCAAATTCATGAAAATTAACTTTTAAATTCATATTGAGGAGAAAGTTAGCTGTTCAACTTTTAGCAAATTTAGTAAAGAAGCTCATTTCAGTAAATTTGTGGTGGTTTTTAAAAATACGTGATAACTGCCCTAAAAGTGAAAAATTAACCTAAATATGGTAAACGTACTGCAATTGTGGTAAAGTGGCAACACTAGTGTTGAGCCAAACTAGTTTCTTTGACGATTACAACTCAATACATTTTTCAATAATGTATTAAATATAGTTTTCACAGATCCACCATTTTTGTGTGGATTTAACCTTTTTGTATACACTCCCTTTGTAAAATCGAACTCATTTTCGTAAAAAATAGATTTTCTACCCACCATCTCTCAGAAGAGATGTTTTCAAACTGAGACTACTCTATCAAAACAAAAAAACGAGTAAAAAACAGACTGTAACCTGAAAACTTCTTAGCGACAATGAATTCCATACATAAAATTTTTATATCTACAACATTTTTATTAGTTCTTAGCACGATATCTCAATTATTCTTTATTCTAATTGAATAAAAAATTAGTGTGCAACTAATACAACACCCTTTATATATACATAAGAATTTTGCTATGTCAACGAATACTCGTGCTCACTCATACGCACTGTAGCACAAATTTAATTAGTTTTCTTCTTCGTAGTGGCTCATAAAATCGGACTTTCGCATTAGAATGTGGCTTAAACAAGGCCATAACATGCTTAAATAGAGATTTTTAAAACACGCACGTGTAACCAGGAAATGTAAGCGTGTTCTCCTTTGCTCACCACAGACGCTGAGGCTTAGAGAATACCGAAACGTCAAAAATTTGTTCACTTATATTTATTCACATGTATAGTATACAGTTAACACACAAACACACACAAATGCTTAATCTTGCTGTTATCGGGTGAAAAGTATTTGCACAACATATTTTTCGGCACATTATGTAACACAGCATCACAGTCATTATTTTAAACTACTTTCGCGCATTTTCTGCACGCCTATTCTTTTGGGCATTTGTATGCGAAGTATTGTGTGCTGCGCGGCGGTGTACACAGTCAAAACTCTCAATGGAGCAGCAGCAACGTGGTGCTGACGCATAATGACGCACAAGCTATTGCGTAGATATTTCAATACAGCGAACCACCACCAACAAACAACAAGCAAAACCTCCCCCATATTTTCACTTTCATACATACTTGTCTACAAACATAATGCATACACACATACGCATATATTTAATTGATGGCTAATGGCAGTGCGTGAGTGCGTTGGTAGTCCCACGTTGTAGTTACACGCGCTTACCGCTTTGTCCACGTACACAGAGTATGCAAATACTCAACAATCCCAATTCCCAGACTAGAAATCAAGCGCCTGCATACCGCCGTAGCCGCGTCTCCAGATTTCGTTGGGCGCTTACTTACCTAGAAAAATGTTTGTAAAAACTAGTGAAAGCGAGTCAAAATAACTCAATTTGGTGGAATCTCTAGACGCTTGCTTTTATTAAAATATTGGCTGGTATTTATTTTGCTTTTGCGCTAGTTGTGGGAGTCAATAAAATTTCTTGCGCTTGCGCGTTATTAAACGTCCTTGATAGGACAAATGAAGTGTGTTTTGAAATGCTGCAAAGTAACAGGAATGACAAAAGCCAGAGCACTGCTGTTTTTAAAGGTGTATCATTGCCTGCCGAGGGGCGACTGATATTAGAAAAACCTTTTCTACCATTGTGTTGGTTGTTTCTTCGACGGCCGCCACATTCTACATTGGCTATCAAAGATATTAAAAATTCTTCTTCTTCATGAACCGTTTACGCGTTTTGGGCCAGAAAATAACCTTATAACATATCTGTGTAAAATTTTTCTATTGAAATATTATTATTATTAAACCATTTCTATTAATATATTACTTTTTTGTAGTTATGAAATTTACCATTATCTATAAAAAGGCGTTTTATTGTATGTACAATTGCATTCGTCAATACCAAGCTACCTTAGGCTAAGTGTATTTTCTATATAAAGTTTCGCATTATTTCAAATTTTCATAGCAAGCACGTTTCGACGGCGATTCATCTCATTACTTTTATATTTTAGTACATTGCATCTACCTATCTCAATTCCGTTAGACTGTTATTAAAAAATTAAAAAAAAAACTCTTTGGGGACAAAATTTAATACACTGTGGCTTTAGTATCCACGCAAAAATTTAAAATTTGAATTTAATTTCACTGAAACTAAATACTTTTTAAAATTAGTAACATATTCCAATTTAAAATTTTGGTAAACCAAGAGTATATACGCCCCGCGGCCTGCATCGCATAACTATTATAATTTTTTTTTTTGTATATGTAAAAGTCAAACTAACAAAGCACGTGTCTTTTTCCCCCTCTTTGCTATTACAGAAAGTGTATACCATTTTTATTACTGCAAGTGTAGGTGTATACGAAAACAGCATCATTATACACTAAATCAGCCATGAATACCGACACTAACAGCAAAAGCAAATGCTCTAGAGTTCAGAAAAACACACCATAACTGTCACCCCCGCTAACAGAAAGCCCAACAGTTAGCATTACATTTATGGTGTTCATGCTCTCGCTGCTTAATGTTAAGTAACACATATATGCATATATGCCTGTACATATATATTTACAAACGAACATACGCACATATGCATATGCATAGGTATGTTCAAAATACTCATGTACTTGTGTATATTATGTTAGCCTTTTTAGCATCTCACCACGCTCTCTCACTCTCGCTCAATCTCTCCCACCCTCATTGTCGAAAGAAAAAAAGAGTCTAAATTTCCGGTTGGTAGCTTTATAGCTACCATAACATCGCATATCTATGCACGTATATATGTATATGCATACGTACATTTTACTGTAGATTTATACATACATGTGTCTATTTATTCAATATGTATTCTATGTACACATGCGACCCCGACCCTAGTCAAGCCGGCTTTTATCTGGGTAGGTTTGGTAGTACATCGCTTGACGGGCCTTTCGTATACATACTTATATGTACGTGTGGCTAACATCTGGACGTTCGGGTTTTCATTGGCCATTCTCTATAGGCTTGCATACATACTAAATATTTTACTAAAATTGTATATGCGTATATGATGCCGTCGCTTTATTCATCATTATGCAAGTAGTGGTAATGCAAGTAAAATTAATATGATTTATCACTAAATTAGTTTTATTATAAACTTATAAGTAATGTAAGTAAATTACAGCACTAAAAAATAACCAGTGTTCCGCGATAAAGCAGCAAATTATGCTTCGTAAAAAACCGACATTTGGAAGTAGAAAGCCACCACAATTGGAGCCTATTTTGAGTTAAATATTGAACTAGAACCAACTTAAAACGTTTTAATATTCGCATCGCTTATGCTCTGGCAATCTTACTAAGCGCTAGATTCAGCATATTTTTCGGAGCATAATTTCCTCAATAAATTTTAGTACATTGACGACAGCGTTCCCATTGACACCAAGCCGTTTCTGTGTCTGTTTCGCTCAAATTATTAGAGCTGAATTAATAATCATAACTAACAGGCTGGGCGGCCAAATTCCAACTTCCTAACCCAGTGCGAGAAAGTAATCAGGCAACGAATATCTGAAAATAATAGAAATCTTCCTGTACAAAAATAATCATTTGTATGTAGCCACAAGAGTTAAGGCTTTTGCATGTATGCGTTTAAGTGTATATAGAGATGTGATCAGTGAATATTTCAGTATTGTCAGTATTTTTAAATGGCATATATATACTTATATATATATGTATAAGGTATTGTTACATTCAACCATTAATGTCTACAATAGCAAGACTTAGCGAGACTTACAGATGATTTTTGTGCATACCCGCAAATTTGCTGACGTTGTTTTTGTCGAATAGCCATGTGTCTGCTTAGCTCTACTTTTGCGCCAGTAACATAAATTTCTGTGTTCCAAATATTATTTTAAATACATACTTTCCCTCTTAGTTGAGTGGTAAAAAACACAGACAGAATACAAGGAAAAGTTTACGTAGTAACATAATTTCATACCAGCCGAGCTGTCTTCAACTGCTTCTAACCTCAAACCTCTTATATAATACAATACTAGGTACACATTATTTTTTAAGTTTTTTTCATTACACGAAGCACTTTCTACGTCACAATCTGCTATTACCAAGAATACTTGGCATAGTTGAACCCTGCTCGCAGACTGGAGGTGTGTCCTATGCAAACTCTTTTGAAGCTAAGTAAGATGTTGGTATGTTTGTAAGCCGAATTGTTTGCGTTGTGGCTTCGCTTCATTGTATGTATATATATTATATAAGTATATTTGCAAATATTCATTCATATGTATATACAAACATCAATGCTGACTTGTTTATCTCGCTCTCCTTTCTTACTTTTTCTTTCTCATTTTGCCAAGGTTATGCGAAGGATTTTGAGATTATTCTCGACTTTTATACGCAGATTTTAATATATACACTTTTTATGAGATGCTTAGAAGATATCCGTAAGTGAATTCAGAGTTCTCCAAGCATTTGTGCAGTATTTGTGGAAGCTGCTGAAAACTTAATTAAATAGCAATTCAATTTGTTTAACATCCAATTAACGAGAATTTAATGTGATTCAATTATTGAGTGATTCAATCCAGCAATCGAACTAAAGATAATGAAGAAATTCTCATAAATTAACAACTTCTAATGACCATTTTTCATATTCAAAATTCTGCCTGTTCAAATTTGTTAAATGAATTTTGCGATTAATGTCATAAATGCTTAAAATTTTTCTAATAAAAGTGGAGGCAGTATTTGGTGACCGTCAGCTATTCTAGCGATTCGAAAAACAGAATTTTAAAATCTCAGCCATCAAAGAGTTAAGTAAGAGATATTCCAATCAAGAGCGAAGGCAGGTAGGGGTTTTGTGGGTTAGAAAATCTCTTCCTTTCTTGCTGTTTAAGCAAATTGTGATCGCATGTTGAGACAAGCCTTTCAAGGGCTCTACAGCTTATGAGGGGCGTATGGTTAAATCGGTAGAAAACGGCATGTTTTTAAGATTTTTGTGGGGCGCTGCAGACAGTGTTACTTTAAGAAATTAATATTAAAATAATATTAAAAAAAATATATTAAAATAATATTAAAAAAATTAATAATAAAAAATAAAAATTAATAAAAGTATATTATAATATTTTATGAAATTTCCATTGCAAAATATTGAAGAATGAGAGTGTGGCAGTGAATCTCCGGTGGTAGAGAGCATCGAAAAAAGTTGCATTTCTTAAAGAAAATGTTTCTTGAGAAACCCTGGTAGGATTTTCTCTTATTTTCCAATTTTTTTCTTAGCGGTGGGATTTTTACTGAAAAAATCGGCTAATTTGTTATTGAATAATTAATCATTAAATTAGTACGGTACCCAATTGACTTGCCTTTGAACACTCTCTATAACTACAACTGTTTAGAAATGGCTGGCACTTAAACTTCATGAAGTAATGCCTTCAGTTCTACTTCTTTAAACTTTTACAGCTATCCAGGACATTGGCCCTTGACGCTCACACTAAGGTTCCCAATTTAAATTGGCTTAGGCATGCACGACACATTCTATCACCCGGAGCACACTCAGTTCAAGCCTCTACAAGTAGTCTTTAAAAAATTCGAAAGCTAAATTTCCGCCAAATAACACGTAAATGGATTTTTTCAGGAGACGCAAAACTACTCGTATAGATATTTAATTACTCGATATTAATACTTGTAGAACCTTTTCACGACTATGATGTCATGCAAGTTTTTAAGTTGAGCTCCTTATAGTTCCAGAAATGTCGTTATTCAAATTGTTCTAAATTTTTCGCATCCATTCTTTCAACGCTACTGATTTTATCTTCAAAATATTTCTCTAACTCCCTCCCTATCACAGTTATTCAGTTTATACCTCGTATAAAAATTTTCTGATCACCGGCCACATGGCGTATATCAAACAACGCCCACAGTCAAGTATAAACGATTTGCATTTTTATTTCATTGTTTTTGCAATCGCTCATCAGGCAAATAAAATAGAAAAACTTCGAATGTAAAAGAGGGAATGACAAATGAGCAAACAAACAAGCAATCTAGTAAGCAATCAAAAAATGACAGGACAGGACAGGACACGCAACAAAATCAACCAAACTCTTCAGAATTTATGTGTATATGTATGTTCATTTGGAAACTTTTATAGTGGTGGACGGACAGTGCCTAAAAATACACATAGTAAAATATTGAATAGATATTCGTAGAATATCAATTTAACCAGCTAAATTTTATATGCACCAATTTGCCTTACTGGCGGATCAATACGTTTTTTATTTATTGCCATTTATTTTTAATGTGGAAAAAATTGATATTTTTGATCCTTTTATAGTATTTTGTTCGGCATTATTGTAATATTTTCTTTTTTTACTAGCAATTTGTTTTAATTTTATTAGTTTTCTTCTTACCAATCACAATTTATTGAAGGGCTAATAATTTCTCATTATCTGAAATTATCTAAGGGTCATAAAAATGGCGATTTATGACAATAATTAGCACAATCATAAACTTTGTTTGAATAAAAAATACTATGCTAGGACTTCTAACGCTTAAATACCGCACACAACAACTGCATTACAATAATTTTTTATTGTTTTATTTATTAAAAATTAATTGTAAATAAAATTTAAAAATAACTCATTCCTAAGCGAAACTAGCTCCGTCGGCTTACGTTGCTTCATTAAATAAATTTTGATACAAAATGAAAAATGTTCGTACCAAATAATAAAGAAGCTCCTTAGAAATATTTGTTTTATAAAAAAATATCTTAGTAGTTATAGTTATATCTTAGATTTCTGCCTTGTGGCCTTCTTAGTTACAGCAACACTATTCCAGAGACTATAAGTAAAGCCTTGGTATAACTCCTACTAAGCGGCGCTCTGAAGCAGTTTACCAGTCATTTGTGTGGTAGTGAGGTGTAGGTTTAGAATTGGCAGCTTTTTCTTATAGCAGTCGCACCTCGGCAGGCAATGGCAGACCTCTGAGTATATTTCTGCCTTAAAAAGTTCCTCATAAAAAACTATTTGCCGTTCGGAGCTGGCTTAAAACTGTAGGTCCTTCCATTTAAGGAACAACATCAAGACGCACGCCGAAATAAGGAGGAGGAGCTAAGCCAAACACCTAACAGAACAGTACGCGCAAATTATTGATTTATTTAATATATTTTCGAACTGGGATAGTTAGGGATACAATTTGTGTACCTATATGCCGTCGGTATCGCAATCACGTTCAGAAACTTATTTCCGCACACTCCTTGTGACTTGATGCAGCGGAGGATCCAAGAAGTGTTAAGTTTGTATACTCGCTAGAGGGTGAACTTGAATTTAAGCAAACTTCCATTCGAACGGAAGCTAAATGGGATCTACAAAAGAGCTCTAGGTGAAAACTGAGTGCTAATCCACAAGCGGTTGCTCGAAACCTGTTCGAGCCCCTCCCCCTATTTGTGGTGTGCATCTTGATGTTTTCCCACAAAAGGGGGGCGGGGGGCCGATAGTTTTATGGCGCCTGCAAGCGGCAGATGGTTTTTTATGAGGAGCTTTTCCCGGCAGAAATACATTCGGAGTCTTGTCATTGCCTGCCGAGGAGCGACCGCTAGGGGAAGAACCAAGCTTTCATTTAATGGTTCGTGCCCGCGGTTTCGAACCCATGCACTTCCGAATGGTAGTCACACGTGTTGGTCGGCTAAGACGACCTCTTAAGAAAAATAAAACAGAAAATCTTATGGTATTTACAATACATAATTCGTGTAATTTGAAATATTGCTTAGATAATAAAAAATCAAAAGCCACAGAATTTCAAACTTTAGTTGGCTCTAAATTCTTAGTAAAGTATGAGATATCGGTCCGTCCTGAGAAGTGTTATAAACCAATAAAAAAAACAGTTTGGAAAAATATTGAGTAGTTTCGTTTTTATAGCATTTTTAATTCCGTAAAGTTATATGGCGGACCCTGTACAAATATTATATTGTATGAATTGCCTCAAAACATAGCACCCACGTATATCGCATTAATATCTGTATATATTGTACATATGTTTGCATGCATCATATATACGTATGTATGTTAGTATGTCGATAAATATTACTGGTCACCACAACAATGTCGTCGTTCCTTATCAACGCCTCCGACGTCACCACAGTCATTTGATGCCGAAATCGATTTGCATGGTTAGCAAAAATCAATCCAGGCGAAAATGCTAATAAATATTTGTCACACCCGCAGTTGTATAGCAACAATAACAAATATGCTTGGTACAACTGACTGCCATCAAGGTTTAACATAGCAACAAAAGCAGTAAAACAAACGATGAAATTACTGAAACACGATGCGTTGAAAAAACCACTTAGAATGGCATTCCAGTCTGGTTAACCAAATATGCAAGTGCACGAGTTAATGTATACATACTACTGTATATATGTATGTACATATAGACATATCACATGTGATGATATTTTGTTTAGATTATTTACGTATGTATATGTGTAATAATCACAAATGTCAACAAGTCTGAATAAGTCAATATTGTTTGATGTGGTGGCCTTCGTAACGGAAAGGGTTTCTACGTCACTATCATTTCTCACACCCCGGCTTGCAAGCCCACTATGATCACGACGTATGAAATGACAAAAAAAAGTTATTTCTAATAGTGATCACTTCTCAACACGTAGTGCAAACATTCGTGTACATTTTGGCTATGAAAAGATGTAGCTACTCTCTCGAGGCTGAGAGACTTTTGGATTCCCACATCAATGGCATTCAGCTAAGTGCTAAATGGTTCCATAAAGCAAATGGTTCCAGAAGAAACATGCTACAGAGCGCGTGAGATCATCACTTTACTGGGATGAATTTTTTAAGACCGACATTCGGTGATCATCTCAAAAAAAGGTGATAATCTTAATCAAATGACCGCCTAAATCATATGCTGTGGCTACTTAGTATTACCTTTTATGATGATACAGCAGCTACGACTAACGACATGGAATTGAAGACAACATTCGGCGCATCGTTAGCGGAACAAGGTCAGTTGTGCTGAAAAATCGGGGACAATATTAAACCGACTGGTTTTCATCTGACATGGTGAAGAATGCCCGAAAATAAGTTTTCCAACTAGACCTATCACCAAACACCTGTTTTATGCAGTTTCATTAAGATAAGTGTCTTAAGATTTATTCTAGTTTTCGTGTGTAGGAATTGAAGTTTCTCTCTTCCACATATTAGCTTTTTAATGGTACCTATCTACCTGGCACCCTCATCAAATGGATGCGGAAATAATCCACCATCTCGTTAAAAGATGCCCGACACTCGCAAGCAATGATGGAATTAGTGACAACACCAGCAAGAGATTTAATCGCCTTGGCTATCACAATAAATATGCGAATAATAAATATAGATTTCCCTGAAGGTAGTCACATGTTTTCCCAACCAGACAGCTACTCCATCATTGGCGAGAGTTTCTACCCGAAATAAGCTTCTGTGATTAGGAAGTCGAAACGCTTAATTTTTGCTTCTTACAGTAGACGCCAAAGCTAACTTTACCGTCAAGCTTCGAGACTTCAGTAAAGAATCGTAAGGAATTTTTTCGACCACGTATATTGTCAACCCACTCATATCTAGCTAGAATTCTAGTATTAAATAATCTATTAAAATATGGTTCATCCAAACAATAACCAACAGGATTTATTAGACCCAGACCGAGTGTTATGGTCGAGCGCCCATCAACTAAATCGCGCCATTGATTAGGTGCGGGAAGCCAAGCAGCATTCTCCATTCTGTTTATCAACCAAATCTAGGTGAAGTAAGGAGAAAAGAGTATTCATAACAAGGGGGGTTCAAAGAGCGCTGCTGGTAGATACGAGGCTTGTTTAAAAAATAAGGTTAATTTTCAAATTTCGCGGGCTACGTACATTCGACTTTCGATTATTTTTTTTTTATGTTACTACTCTCGTCTCGAAGATATTTCAGCAATATGGTATGATTAGTTTGTTTGTGAGAGATATAAATAAGACAAGAGTTTTGTGTGTTCGACAATTTTCTGCTATCGAGAAAAATGGATCAAAGAAGTTACATCAAATTATGTGTAAAATGTAGAAGTAAGTGCTCAAATATACTTAAAATGTTGACAGTGGCATACGGTGAGAGTTCTTTGAGTCAAAAACAAATATTTACAAGTGGTACAAACTTTTCACAGAAGGTCGAGAAGATATTAATGACGACGCTCACTCTGGACGCCCCAGCACATCAACAACCGATCAAAATGTTGAGAAAGTGAAGAAAATCGTTATGGAGAATCATCGAATCACAATTAGAGAAGTTGCTGAGGATATTGGCATATTTTTGGCTCATGCCATGCAATCTTTTCTGAAATTTTGCGCATAAAGCGTGTGGCAGTGTGTGTTCTTCGTAGAAACACCCCACCTGCGTCCTATGGCTTTTCGTTGAAAATAGAGCTGCAGGAGCTTTCCTTCTCTGCACTCTTCTTCCAATTTGGTTTCTTGTCGAGAATTGCACCTAAATATTTGGCACTATCTCTTATCTCTTACACCATTTAGGAATGGATTCACAAATTGTGAAATTTTACAAGTATATTTCCTTGAGAACAGCACTAATTCTGTTTTCTGGGTTGTTTTTTGAAAATGTTTTTCTTCTAACCGGCTTGTGAATTTTGTGCACTAAACGAACGCCCGACATTTGTTTGTATGGAAAAAATATCCAGCACCGTCAGCAAAAAGAATTTCAAAAATCAACGCGATTTCTGAGTCAATTGAAACTTACATTTTATGTTACCAAAATTTAATGACTATAATGAGTGAAAAGGGATGAAAATTTGTTGCATTTCTTTTTAATTTGCACAAAGTTCGAAGCTGGGATTAATATGGCTTTTAAATTAAATGAGAAACAAATAGATTTCAAAGCATACCAATAAGTTCCTGTGCTATAGTTATGTTATAGGTATAAAGCAGTGTATTTTACATATGGGACTTATAGCACAGCCACAGTTGGCAAACGGGTTACTCTAACCCACAAGCGAGCTTGGCAGGCTGAGAGAGGCTGCGACCAAACTGATGTTACCTGTCATGTCCGACCGACTATCGCAGTTCTCCTATCACTAAGCAGAGGAGACTGTAGGAGGCTGGTTGGACTAATGACAGGCCACTTTCTATGGGCAAAGCACATGGAAAAGGTAGGCATCTCAGATGGTGCGCTCTGCCCAGCATGTGGAGAGGAGGATGAGGCGGCGGACCACTTTCTGTGCGTCTGCCCCGCCTTCCCTCGAATCAGGCTTGAGTTCTTCGGCATTGATGTGTTAAGAAGCGATCACCTTGGCTCCTTGGCACCGCCAGATCTACTCAGATTTCTTCGGAGGTCGAGTAGATTTAGAGAAAATTTAAAAGGGAATCCGAGTGCAGTACAATGGATTCAATAGTGTCTGAGTGCTGTCCTTGCTAGTCTGTCCCAACGAAAAAACAAAAAAAAAACAAAGCAGCGAGTTTTTCTTCGAGTATATCTTGATCCCGCTGGTAATTACAAACAATTAATATAAAAATATATAAATAAAATTCGGAATATCCAAGTTGCCAAAATAGGCGTTCAACTTTAAACAGTCATCTAGCACTTTTATATTAGCACACAACAAAGTTGAAAAGAAAACAAATTCGCTATAGTAAATGGTTCAAGCTTCAAATTACATGCAACAAAAACTCGCATAGTCGTAAATCAATTCACAACATTACGCGCTGAGCAGTCATAACAATAAAGATCGTTAGGGAGTACGTACGTACATACTTATATATATCCGTATATATATATGAAGTAAAAAGGTCGCCCTCAGGCATAAACAAAAATCAGAAATGAGCACAAAGCAACACTTGAAATGATGGCAAAAGTGATTGACTTTGCAACAAAATAAAAAAAAGTAGCGCCAAACGAAGTGTTTGCATACATTTTATTTATTATTTCTGAATTTTTATTTTGTTTTATACTTTCTATCGCGAGCTTGGTAAAAAAAAGAATTGTAAAATGCTTGCGTGATTTTTGTCACGGCACTCTACTGGTTTGTTGTATTTCAAAGAAGTATCTAAAGTATAGCCAATTTTCTGTCCCTTACCCTCTTTTTCTGCATTAGACTTCATTCAGTAATTAACTCCGCATGATAAAGTTCAACAAAAAAAGTGCAATAAAATTATTTCTGCATAAATGAGGCGCGTGACAAACACAACGTAGATGCCAAAAGGTTCCGATCAAAAAAAAAACTTTCGCATGTCTTATGGTTTCATGTACCATACTTAAGTGCATATTGAATGTTAAAACTAGATGAGTATGTATAAAAACAGTTCATATAAAAAGCAGCTGAATGATTTGCAAACAATTTTTTTTAACTTGTTTCCAATGTAGCAGGTATTAAATGTGCTTTCTATCAAATGGTTTCTCACAAGCTTATCTTTCGAATTTGAAGCATTGTATGAATGGTCGTAAGGTTTGAAGTAATATATATAACATACATTCCGATAAGAATTCCAGCACTTTGCGAACGAATAACTAACAATTGATTGCGAAAATTGACAGCAGTGATAGCGACTTTGATGTGAAAAATACGTTGAACATTTCCATACTTGAATGTTGCATTTTCTGCACAATCAGCTGATTATTTTCCCGCTGGCCTTGGACATCTTAATGAAGAAGAGGCCGAGCAATTCAACCTCGACCTTCATATGGTAGTATCATAGATGGAGGAGTGCAGCTGGAATGCATACATCACGATGCCTGACTATAGTTGGAACCTTCAAAATAGCTCTATGACTTCAAACTCTGCAAGGAAGTCTTATAAAAGAAAGTTTTGTTCAACTTAAGGGGGTAAGGTTGATTCGGTGAAACAGGCATGTTTTTTTAGGCATTTTTGTTGGCGATAACAACAATGGAACAATATTTTCACGAATTGCATGTTATTGAAAATCGAGCGACGGATAGTGAAACTCCGACGGAGCCTCGAAAAAAATATGTTGAAAAAAAATTCACAGCAAATATGTTTAAAGTTATACCTAGGAGAACTTTCTTTTTCAATTTTTCATAACATTTGAAAGCCAAATTACCAATTTTTGCCTAATTTGGCTTAGCAGATTAATACTGTGCAATTTCCAGATCTGGACAAAGATTTCGGTAGTTTACAGTACTTCATTGACGGCTTCTAAATTTACTGGTGTCCTCTCTATTCTAAGATTGACTCCAATTTTCGAGATAACGGCTTTTGAAAATTTCTCTCGGGGCCGATGAGAGCTCTTGTCGAAAAAAGCTCACATTTACATCACAAATTTCGAAATCGAAAGCCATTTAAATCTTAATGTACATTCTGTCAAAAAAGTATCGGGAAGTATTCAATACAACGCAAAATAATTGTTTAAACATCAAAATTAATTTTGTCGCCTTCAAAATAGGCTCCATTCAAAGTAATACATATGCCAACGATTAGTCCAGTCATCAAAGCACCTTTTAAACGCGTTTGAAGAGATCTTCTTCAGCTCCTTCAGCGAATTCTCCTTAATGACCTCTATCGAGTCAAAGAGGCGTCCGAGGAGTAGCAATTTAAGTTTTGGGAAAAGGAAAAAGTCCCAGGGGGCTAAATCCGGTGAATACGGTGCTTGTTCGATGATATTTGTGGAGGTTTTGGTCAAAAAAGTGTTCACAATATGAACCTTGTGAGACGGTGCGTTATCATGGTGCAAGATTCGTGAGTTTTCTTTTCACAAATTCGGCCGTTTCCGACACACATTCTCTCTCAAACGTCGCATAACTTCCAAATAATAACCTTTAATTATCGTAGAACCATTTGGAACGAATTCCGAGTGCACAACACCATGACAATCAAAGAAAACGAGTAGCATGACTTTCACTTTTGACTGACTTTGACGTGGTTGTTTTGTTTTTTGGGTTTCGGCTCATGTGGATAGCACCATTCAGCCACCTGTAGACTGATTCGCATGTCAAACTCATACACCCACGTCTCATCACCTGTTATGATGCGCTGGATAAATATGGGGTCCGAATTCACTTGCTCAAGCATGCCTTTAGCCACCTTCTTCCGATGAATTTTTTGAAAGAAATTCAACACCCTTGGAACGAGTCGAGCAGCCACGCATCTCATGCCCAATTCATTGTGTAAAATGTTGCAAGCTGATTCGTGAGGCACGCGAAGGACGCGAGTTACCTCTCTCAAGCTTAAATTATGGTTTTCATTGATTTTGTCGACGTTTTCATCCGTTGAAGACGTTGATGGGCGACCAGATCGGGTCAAATCTTCCACAGATTATCAGCCCTCTGCAAAAGCCGTATACCACTCGTAGACCCGTGTTTTTGATAAAGCACATGCGCCATAAGCTTTCGGCAACATTTTCAACGATTCGGCACACGAAATCCCTTTCAAAACACAAAATTTAAGACAATTCTTTGTTCGATATTTTTAACCATAGTGAAAATCGCAGAGCACACCTGCGGTTGACTGATATAATTAAATGTCAAAAACAATCTAAATGACAGATCAATTGACGCTCAAACTCTGCAACACTATAGAGGGCAGTTGTACCAACATTGCAGTAAAAACATTTTAGACATATGTAGTATGTGTAAAGCGCGCTTTTTAAATGAACAATTCCCAATATTTTTTTAACAGAATGCATATATATCCATCCATTTATGGGAAAACATCAAGCTGCACACCACAACCAGGAGGAGGAGCTCGACCAAACACCCTATAAATGGTGTAAGCGACAATTATTTATACATACAATTATGTATACGTATAATAAAAGATAAAAAAATACGGAATTTCGTTAATAAAAAAAAATCGGCTAATTTGTTATTTTGAGGCTTTATTAAATTATTATAAATTAAAATATTATTAAAAAAATTAATTATTAATTTAACAATCTAACAGTTGTTATGTTGTCAAATATTTATTAAAATTAGTAATCATTAAAAAATTCATTTGGAAGCCGAAAAACCGAATTTCGTTACAAAAATTAATTATGCGAAATAGTTCAAATAAGAATGGAAATACCTTACAACCTATCTGCGCTCTTTAGAAATTAATAAAATAAAATTAACTTGAAACTTGTTGTGTTTCATTGTAAAACGTCCAATGTGTAATAATCTAAACTAGAGTAGATACAGAAATTTCCATCGCAGACATGAAATTGTTTTTAAAAATTTGTCTAGTATCTTGTAATATAACACTATCAGCATAAATGCTGTTGTGCAGTGTAATCGCTTTAAAATTTGTCAACTCCAGAACATTCTAAAATTTTTTCCTTTTACATGAATGTACTTAACACTGCAATTTTCTTCATTTAAACACTAAAGTCGAGACACTGCGTACTTCGAAATTTTTATGACATGTTTGGTCCAAGTTTTCTATCCCTTAGCACACACAGGCGAAATTACTAAGTAGAACGTTTCTCATCGCTTTATATAATATGTAACATTAAATTGGCTTAACTTTGCAGTCCGTGAGAGTGTAAAATATCAAATTGCAATTACTGGATTTATGTAGTTTGTATGAATATGTGGTGAAAATGGAAAAGTGAGTTACATTAGTTTCCCTCCAAATATATATGAAAATCATGTGAAGCAAGAAAGTGTACTATCGTTAGAATATATTGTATAAAGTTCGAATGAATCGTAAGTACTTTCAGAAACTTTTACAACGCAGTCTTCTACATACGCAAGGTCATATACATATTTATATGTAAATAACATCAGCTGGCGTTCTTCTGATAAATTTGCAACTATGAAAACATAGTTGACATCCATTCTAGCAGCTGGTGAATAATGAAGTGCAATGGCATAGGAAGTGTCAATCGGAATCTTTTTTTTTTTTTTTAAGTTTGTAGTAATAAGCTAAAGTGGCCCGCTTTACATGCTCTTGAAGCTCTAATCAATAAATAAATGCTAAATTACCCATTTCATTTCTTTTTCAGGTTTGTTAACTTTAGAATACCCATCGGGTTTATGAAAGAAGTGTGCGCGTCTTCGAACCACTCAAAGTTGAACTTAATAGCTTGGCATCTGTTCGTGCAAGCATCTACCGACCTGACGCACGTAATTGCAATTGTAGGCACAATTGATAGTGGCCGATAGTTTTTGGCACAGCTTCAATAAACTTTTGATAGTATAGACAAAAGACAACAACAACAACAATTAACGGAAAAATTGTACACAGGCAGCCAATCATATTTAGTTAAAGATATGCTCCGTCAACATCAAAAAAAAACCCCACGCACCAGTTTTTAATATAAATTTTGATGTCTAATTTTTTTAGTTTGATTTTAAGTAATTTTCAATAAGGGCATAGTGCAAAAGCTGTATGAGTCAAAGTTCCGAACTTTGTATGAAGCTCAGTAAAATTCAATAAATTTTCATCAAGATCATAAAACAGTAACCTCTCCTAACGGGCACCTCTCTTGAGCGGGCATTTTTTTTATGTATACCAAATTTTATGTTCCTAAAGAAGTTACCCTCTTTTAAGTGCACACATCTCTTGGATGGACAAAAGCAGAGCGACCGTAAGTGTACGCCTAAGGCTAGTTTCACTGTAGTTATAATTCACATTACTTATACGCGACGTAAAACTTAACTTTGAAAAACTTCGAAATACAGGAATAATGAAGAAAAGTAATATTGAAATAAGAAAAACAGATCTATGACATATGGCCATTGTGGTCATATGGTAGAAATAGGCACGCTGCCTTTATATGTCGATTTCCTTATGCCGCTCGGAAAATTTTAAAGCTATTATTGAAATTTCTTTTCTTTTACGAATATCACCAATACTTCGTTGTGAATTTAAAAGAGTTAATGTAATAGTTGCGTTATTTGTTGCACAGATTCGGTAATTTTCATAAAGGGTAATTTTACGTGGCCACTAAAATAAGTACTTTGCGAATAACTCTTGCATTTCAACTAACTAAGTGAAAAGTATTAAATGTAGCGTAAGTAGCGAATTAGATGGTTCCTTTAATAACTAATAGTTAATATGAATTTATTTCAAAGAAGGCTCATGCGCAGCATTGCACAGTTGAGAAACGGGGGCTTGTTTTCAATCTTCGAAAACAAAAAAACTCGTAGAAATTTATCACTGAGTCACTTGGATGGTCCAACAATTTTGTTGCAAATGCCTTTAAGCCAAAAAAATCCATGAAACGAGGTGGTGGCGAAGAGAAAATGACTTGCCTTGCTGATAGTTTAATTGTAACTCTTGCCAAGAGGCATCCTTTTAAGTCATCAAAGGTCATTGCTGCTGAAGTCAATCACATAGTATCAGCGAAAAATATGCGGTGTTTATTAGACAACATGAGCCTACTACCTGTAGACAGAATAGCTCGTAAGGTTTGAAACAATTGTATAACGAGCTTTCGAGCGATGAAACCCAAATAAACTTGTTTGGAATTGATGCTTGGTGAAATGGTAGACGCCCTAATGGACAAGAGTTCTCATCAACAAAATAATGATTTCAGGATGCTTCTTTTAGTAATAGGACCTATTCCCCCCTTAGCCAAATGAATAATTTATTTACAAGAATAAATTTATATACTTCGAGCAGTGATGTAACCTTTGCTGAGGAGAACATGCCACTTCGGTGGCTTTTTATGCAAGATAATGGCCCAAAACACTTATCAATGTTAGTAAGTGTTATAATGTTAGTTAAAGTTATGGATTTGACAAACCAGTTACCCCACCTAAGCCCCATTGAAAATCATTGGGGAGATTTAAAGAAGCGAATCGGAGAGGAAACATAAAAAACTGAGAACGATTTATGGCAAAAAGCTAAAGTACTATGAGATTCAACTTCCACAGAAACCTGCTGTAGGATTATCAATTCTATGCCAAATCGAATACAAAAGTCATTGGTAATCATCGTGGGCACAGTAGATATTGATTCAACTTCGCTAATTTAAACAGAATTTTTAATAAAATCACTAAATTCAATTTGTATCGTATCTATTTCTATCTCGTAGCTATTTTAGTGGTCCCATGAATAGTTTTGTTCCTATTGTGACTAGTTTAAGTTTTAAAAGATCCTTGAGTAGTTATTTATATTTGTTAAATTAATCTATGAATTAAAACCCCCATTAATACCTGTTATTACTTTAAGAAACTTGCATTTTCTGTATGAACGTTAGGTGTACATATTTTAATGGCCATATGTAGGTAGAGACAAGTAGAAAGTACCGGCTATAAATGTTATAATAAACCACAAGTTTAGGAAAGCAACATAACATAAAAACTTTAATGAGAAAACTTGACGAAATAAAGTAATAAAGTGATGAAATGTCATCAAAAATTCCCGCTGACAAACGCCAATTCGGCTAGTCGATATAATTCATAATGCCTAGAAATAAAAAAGGTCAACACGAAACAAGGCCACTGATAAAAGCTCCAATACCGGCACCGTCGAATAAAAAACTGAAGCATATACACTCCTACATGCATAACATATATATATACATGTATATATATGTGTGTATGTATATGTATACCTAAACACACAAATGCAAAAATATAGACGAGTATATATAGCCGCATTAAGGTGATATATGCATACATATAAACATTTACAAGTACTTTCATATATACATACATACTGACACATTTACGTGCCTTTTGCTGCATTGCTTACAGCTAAATATTGCCATTGATTGGTGGACACGACAGCAAGAACAGCTGTTGCCGCATGCAGCTGGTGTTTTACCATTCTAAAATAAGCAAAACCAGCAGTGAATGACTCTGACGAAGAGTGCGGCATAGAACAGTGCGACCAAAAAACAGCAAGCAACTTGGGCGCTATGTATACTCGTATGTCGATTAGACCCGGTCGCCTGGTATCTTATTCATCTGCACACAGAGTTCATAAAATGCAGCCACAACAAAGTACCCTTTAAAACTTCCACTTGTCCTCGGTCTAGCTTATTCTCTCTTCCTCTCTATATCTCTTTCGCTCTACCTGCCTCTATTCGGCTGTCCTTCTATCGGCTCACCAACAGCATTTTCCTTATTTTCCGGCTGCGAATATGCTCTCTCACTTTCTACTTCAATTACATTTTTTAATATATTTTCTCACTTTAATTCGCTCTCACATAACCATTTGTTGGCTACAACGTATGAGGCGCACAAATTGCGGGCGGCAAGATTTTGCTTATATATGTGTGTGTACGTGTGGATTTATATTGGCTTACAGGCATATTGCACGCCATCGTAAATATGTGCATACATATATGCAAATGTGTGTGAGTGAATCTCATTCTTCCCTCTCAATTTCGTGTTATCACTCTCTATGCTCTCCCATACATTTAATTGCATTCCAAGGCTCTTCCGGCCGCATGCGCTTCGGCAAATTTTAAATAACATTGGGAAATTTCGCGCTATTGCATATGTATTGTGCATATATGTATATATGGCGCATATAAGTAACAAAAAAGAAATCATGTGGCAAGGAAAAATAAATGTGATGAATACCCGACAACGTGCTACGCCGCAACTCACTGTGTTCTTGTTGGATAAGATACGCAAAAAATTATTTCAAAGCTAATAAGTATTGTAGAATTTTCGCAGGTACAAATAATATTAAATACTTGAGAAGTAGATATCCTCAATTGCGATTTTTTTTATTGAAAATAATTTTTAACAACTCATGCAAATTAAGAACTAGAATCTTTTCTAAACTGACGAGAATTAGTATATGAAAAAAACTGGAATTTTTTAAGCCTCAAAACATTAAAAAAAAAACTCAGCAGCATAGCAACTTGATAGTAGTTCACTAAACTACCCGTCAGCGAAATTCATTAGCATCGAACTGGTGTACTTGTAATGAATTTAGTAGAAATTTTGTTCGCGTTCCTTATCTTTTTCATAAGTCTAGTGAATTTTATACGACGATGTTTAAGAAAGTATCAATAATACCCTAATACACACATCTTTTGGCAAAACCGACAAACTCCAGCTATGAAGAAAAATAGACTAGATTAAGCTGCATTCACTGTCACAATAATCGGTTATTTAAAGCATTGGCTTATCGTTCATAAGGACCTAGGCTCGCTTCTGCTTAACATTTTTTTTTCTTGATATATAAATTGCTGTATTTAAATTTGTACTAATCTTTATACATGAGTAAAAAAAGAAGAATTTTTTAAAGTATGTAAAATGTAAGTAAAATGTAGCTACATTGAAACATAAATACAAAATAAAAAAATATTCATTGTGCTTTGGCCAAATTGACAGAAAGTTCTGTTGAAAAAAAGCAAGACTATGAAATCTGCTCTGATCTGATGCCCATTCGGCTGCCAATAATTTCTAGAAGGCCCTTAATATTCGTAAGGCGAATGCACTTTACCGTTCGATTTTCTAACTGAATTTTCTGACTCCATTCGCTTACATCCTTATCCAATTCAATTAAAGCAAAACGAATTTCAAAAGCGTTTTAATACAGGTACGCCGACAAACTAGCACCCTTGGCATTCGCTCTAACCACTTCTTGGAAACAGCCCTTCGAGGAATTCGGAGACCAAATCATGGCAGAAGTTTCATATGGCCCTCGAATATGATCAAGATGGTTAGTATTCTCATTCGGTACTATGAATTAGTATTAAACATCAATGCATGGATTTGATACACAGTTATGCTGCCTGCGAACGGCAGATGATTTTTTATTAGGAGCATTTTTATGGCATAAATGCACTAATAGGTTTACCATTACCTGCCAAGGAACGACTACTATTGGAAAAAAACCTTTTCTATCATTTGTTTCATGCCCACAATGAGTTTCATTGTACTAAACTCACACTATCTAATTGAATGAAAGTATCAGCTGATTTTGTATACAGATTCAAGAGCAAAACTTTCCGCTACTTGAGTAAAAAACAGCATGACACAGTAAACAACTGGCTTCTGCTAATCGTAATTGCGCTCTTATGTACTAAACTGTATCATAAAGCTCAAAGTTTTACTCGTACCTCTGCTTACTACGATTTATTATTTCTTTTAAATAAAAGAAGATTTGAGTTTTTCATATTTCAATTTTTTCATATTCCAAATGAAATCCATAGTCGTTAAAGATCCTCATAAGACGCTAAGTTTCAAAGCCAAAATTTGTTGTTTTATTGTTTGGTGACAATTATAGACAATTTTAGTTTAAGTTTACTTATTTTTATTCCAAAATAAAACACTGTATCAAAATGTAGCGGAGCAGATACACACAAAAGTGTTGTGGCAAGCAGGCGAATATTAAGTGCATGGAATTTATATGCAAACGTATACACACAAACGTAAGCGAATAGCTGAGGATACATACACATTTTTAAGTCTGCTTTTTTTCACATGCAACCTAAGTCAATTGCAAAATTCTTCAACAGTGCGATTTTTGCAGCCAGTAAATAAATTCCGCCGTCATAAGCAGTTGCCGCCAATCAACCAAACTTAATGAGCTAACCACAAATATGCGTAACTACGTGTAATCTGAAGGCAATTCAAAAACATAATTATAGCATTCATTGAGTTATTGTAGACAATTTGTTTATTAAGAAAATGCGATTGTATTATGCAGAATGAAGAGGAGAAAAATGCAAAAAAAAAAAAAATATTGCAACTACAATATTTATCAAAAGCTATTTTGATTAAATTTTTTGTATACATATTTAAAAAAATACAAATTTAACTTTCTTAACGTAAAATTATTTTTTTCCCCATTTTTACTTATTGCATTTATTCGCCAACCAAGGTTTCTAAATCGAAAATTATTGTAATAGGTTATGCATATCTTCTCTTCCGCCAACTTCTCTTATTAACTTGGAAATTGTTTTCAACTTTTTATTGTTAATTGTTAGTACCCATCACCCACGCGCTGGGTCACAGTACTGCAAAAACATATGAATACCACCTGCTTGGTGTACGCCGAACACAAGATACGCCGCGCCCTTATTTTGCACAAACCGAAGACATGAAATCAGGCGAAGAATGCCTGACTGCTAGAAGATTTCACAGCTTTTAGAGAAGCCACATGGTGCACAGGCAAAAAACAAAACACATTCATCCAAACACACACACACACTCTTTAGACGCGCCGGGCACATCTGAAGCACTAACATTCACATATGATACATGCACGAGCTATTGAACTTATTTCTCATGTACATATTTTAATTTCTTTTCGGCCAGCATATTGCATTTGACACTTAATTTTCACTACAAATTACACAAATTTTCTCAAAAGTCCTTTTTCATATAGAAACTTATTTTTCAGAGTCCATTATTACTTAGGCAGCTCATTATTTTTTCATTTTTTTATATGATTTCTAATTTTTTCTATAACTTTTCGCTTACCATTGGCAAGAATATTAGCTGTGTTTGGATCATGATACATGACTTGCTACAGTGCCCCAATGTCTTCACTTTCATGTCACTTTAACCACTGCGAGAGAATGAAAGCCGGAAAGTCGCGCTGTCCGTATTTATAACAAACACAAATACATTGCTGAGTTGAGTTCAGTTAAGTTGAGTTGAGCTGCAAATCAAACCAAAGCAAATCCCAACAAGTTGAAATTAACGTTAAGGGGGCGCATTAATAGCGTCGGCGCAAACGAGCAATTCAACGAGGTGTGCACGAATAGCGCACTGCTACACACAAAGCTTTTAGTTAGTTGTTGCTATACCACAATAAAATTGTAAGTCTCTCAGGCATTACTCTCTGTATTGTAAGTGAAAAATATTTTGCGAAGGTGCTGGTACATCCGATGCATTTAATATTCCCTATATTTATGTAATTTCCTTGCAGCGAAAAGCCAAACTAGTCCAAAACAATTATGTTTCATGAATTAGTATTTATGTATAAGGGGATACGCGAACTAGTTCGGCAGTGACTTGAATAATACCAGTTTCGAAATGGCCAATTCGAATTGTATTCAAAGTAAATACCATTATAATAAATAAGAAGGCTACAGACTTTAAGGGGTTATTACAGTTAGAATTTTCAAAATATCGATTTTTTTTTAAATTTTTTTTTGTTTTGCTTAATGTACATACATTTAAGAATACACACAGACAATTTAATATCGTTCCCATGAATATTTTCGAAGTTGCACGCAAATTTGAAAAGGCGTTTCAGAGTGCAGCGCAGATGAGCAGCGCGTGAAAGCACCCGACATGGAAGAATGGCCCGCAAACCACATAAACTCGAGTTATTAGAAGCTGCCAAAGCGGCGGAGAGTGTATTATATGGTCCTGGAATAGACAACTCCACGTAAGTTAAGAAAAAAATGATCATATTTAAAGTATTTTTCAAACTTTAAACACGTTTTTCTCAAAATGGTGTTTTCAAATTCGGTGGCCAACATGACTCGAAAACGATTAGTCTCTCAGTTTAACACGAGCTTTTTAAATATATTTTTTTAGTAATTAATCGAAGATTCTTTCTCACCGATAAATATTTTTTTATACACAATTTAAGGCGGAAATTTTGGTCAAAGTCGATTATTTTTTTTGAGAAACGGCCATTTTGTCAAAAAAATTGATTTTGCTTATTCCTTCGATTAATTAATAGATTTAACAATACTTTAACAAAATCTGTTTGGTTTTTTAATTTCAGAGGATCCAGTTCAGAGATATAGTGGTCACCGCAAAACGTCTTTTTTGAGAGGCCCCTAAAGGATGCACTTAACAAACACAGCCAAACGTATATAGCTCAAATCATCAGCATCCAATGACTTATGCACACTTTAAGCTGTAGAATTTTTTGTTTGTTTTGGTAATAACCAACTCTACATATGAACATATATATGCATTTAAAATGAGATTAATTCTATATTACAAACACATATGTAAAATTTAGAAAAAATTAAAATACAATGAATAGATATGTATGACTGAAAACGTACTTTCCTTTACGAGTTTTCAGTTAAAAAAGATTCTAATTTTTAGTGATAAAAGTATTTTAGTGATGGCCAGTATAAATTCAAACTCTTAAAGCAATCTCTTATATCATTACCATTGCACCCTCATCTTTACTTTTCGTTTCACCCAAATACGCTAACTGGTGTATCCAAATGCATAAATGGATTAGTTCTTAAGTGGTATAATTCCAATCCATGGGCTATAGTATAGGAAGAAAAGGGATGTAAGAACTAAAAAATGTCAGTATTTTTGCATGGCATTTAAGACTTTATTTCGGGGACCTAAAGAATTGTTAAAAGCTTGAAATTGCAATTTGAATAGGTCGAGCCAAGGAGCACCAAGAGATTTGTTGGCTCATAAAACACTCAGACTAAAAAGCCCATTATATTCAAAACTCTGGAAAGTATCATAGAAAGGTAGGTAGTCTAGGAGGAATGGAGAGAAGTGACAGAGAGAAGAGACAGAGTAGAATAGAGACAGAGACAGAGATAGCTAATCCTGTGAGAATTTTCCAGATTTTTAACAAATCTAAAAATATCCTCCAGCTTGAGAGAACAAATATTACCAATTCTTATGGCATCGGCACGCAAATTTGTAACCTTCCTCTAGCCAAGACAAGACACTCACAGAGAAAATGCTCAGTGATATTCAAGCGGGCAAATGAGTTCTCAATGATTACAATTGTGGTCATATCATCATCAACCGAACGTCTTTTCTAAGAAGTTTTAGAAGAAAGTGGTTAAAACGTGACTTTTCGCCAAAAATAAAAGGCTTGGCTGAATAAAATGAAAGCCTTCAGCTCGAATTAAGATCACAGCTGGTTTGTGTCTCGCTTGTTGAGTCAGACTGACCCAATACCAACAAATTATTTATATATTTTTGAAATCTGGAAATTCTCTAAAATTGTACTGCCGGCTTTTTAGTTATTAAACCAAGCCTTTTATTTTTGCCAGAAAATGTATTGCGCTTTTTCAAAAAGATAGCAAAATGAAAATTCTTGTGGAGGAGGACAACACAAATGTTTGTCTTGAAAGATGTGATGACAGTTATTTTGGGTTCCTGCTTTATTTTAGTTTGTGAAAATGATACAATTTGGGTTAAATATGCACTGTTTTATTCGATAGCTTATTGCAATTTTGAAGGTAATTCCATTTTAACTCCCTCACAGGAAGCCTTATATCTATTGGAAAAAACTAGGACTGCCTCTAACGTCTCTAAATTCGAATATTTCACCAGCAAAATCTTTCGCCATAGACTGTAACAGACGGTAATCACTCAGGGTCCTGTCCGGATTATAAGGTGGGCATATAAGTTTAAAAACCTCCCAGAGCTTCTGGCGAGTCTCTATGGATATGTGTAGCCTGCCTTTGTCCATTGTCCAGTTTCTCTCCTATTAGCCAAAGCTAACTTCCATCATATGGTCAAATAGTTGACACTACAGGTCCAAATTAAGAATTTTGCTCAACCCAATACGACCACGATCGTTGTCGTAAGTGACTTACTTTTCAACACCAACCACACCATCCTTTTCAGAAAAATGTTGATTTTTTCGCAGCTGGTGATTTGGTACATGAGTTTTTTTTTTTGCGTTAACTCTTCTGGCACCCATACACCGACCTTCTTTTTGTATTGAGCCTTATACAAATAGCATAAAATATTATATTAAATTAAAATATTTCTTTGTTCAATATTTAGCTGTTGGTCAATCGGAAAAATGCTTACATGAAGATCGATGTCTTCCATCTCTATTATTTTATCGACATTTGGACATATACTCGTAGAGAGTCGGATATCTTTGGCATTACAACCACTGAAACCCATCGATGAAACCAAAATATATACATACAAATCGAGATAGCTGCTGAGCAAACTGGTAGTAAGCTAGTCCTTGCATAACAAGGTTGTTGTTGTTAAATTCTAATATATGTAAGATATAAATATAAAATAAAATATCAATTAATAGGGAATTATTGCAATTATTGCAATTTTATGAGTATTGCAAATTGAGCCACTGTTATCGCTGAAGGGACTCAGTTTTGTATAAATTCAAAACTGTTCTGTTTATGAAAAACCCCCGAAAAAGAAATATCAAACATTGCAAGCACATGACTAAACGACTATTTCAAGTCAATGATGTGACTCAAGTAAACTTACATTATAGCAGATCAACTTATGTCATCGTTATGTTAGGCTTTAACGTTGATTATCATTGGAATAAAATAAATAATAATTCTTCCAAATCCGTCGATAATAAACGTAATAACTTTTTTTCTAATCAATGTATTTAACTTTTTGTTTTTTTATTGTATAGATAATTCAATTTTATTTTATGAAACTAATTAGTTTTGAAAATAATAGAACGTAAATGACCTCCATGCTCATTCACGCATATGCGACACCTGATGAGAAAATTGTTCATTGCGCACTGAAGGGTTGAAGTCGGGATCGCCTCAATTATTGTTGTGATGGACTGCTTCAATTCAGTCAAATTACTTGGTTTTGCTTTATACACCTCTCGTTTGAGATAACCCCATAAAAAAAATCTGGTGCAGTGAGGTCAGGTGTCCTTGGGGGCCAGCGGAAAGTGGAATTTCTGGATATCAATTTATTTCTAAATTTTCGTTGGAGCTCCTCCATAACCGGTCTGGCTATATGTGCAGTTGCTCCATCTTGCTGGAACCAAATGCTGTTAAAAGGGATACGTCTTCGCCGCAGTTCTGGATAAAAAAACTTCTTCAACATGTTTAAATAACGGTCCCCATTTACAGTCGCTGTTACACCGTTTTCTTCGAAGAAGTATGGCCCGACAATGCACCTTGATGAAACTGCGCACCACACTGTGACTCGTTCTGGGTGCAGTTCCATCTCATGGAGTATTTGCGGATTTGATTGACTCCATATACGGCAATTTTGCTTGTTTACATTGCCGTTTAGATCAAAATGGGCTAAACAAGCTATTTATGAAGTTGTTGTCTTCTTCGGCCATTTCAATAATTTTTTGGCAAAATTCCAGGCGAATAGGCAAATCCAGAGGGTTTAATTTGCTTGTGATTTGAACTTTGTACGGAAACAAGTTTAAGTCATCATGAACTATCCGCTGCAATGACCGTCTGCTAACTCCAATTTGCGCCGACAAGTTACGAGTCGAAACTCTTGGATTTGCCTGAATTGACGACGCTACAGCCGCGATTGTGGCTTCGACCCGAACATGGGGATCTCGATGGTACGGTCTGCGTGCGATGCTTCCAGATTCAGCAAACATGTTCACCAGCCTCATATTGGTCCATCTGCTAGGGGGAGTGCCGCCAAACTCCCGCCTAAATTCCCTTTGGACGGAAATGATGGACTGCAAAGCATGGTACCGCTGCACTATCCAAATCCTCTTTTCGGTATCCCAAGCCTCCATTTTTTGTAAATCTAAATACTAATCTGCAAAATAAAAAAAAAAAAAGCCGATTACTCACACAGAAAAAAGTTATTACGTTTTGTTTTTGTAGCACGATTCGTGCGCCACCCTGTATTAACATAATTTAATTTAACAGCATGCGTTTTTAAAATAAGTTTGTACTCTAGATCATATGAAGATTGTCGAGTAGCATTTCTTGAGGTAGAAGTGGAGAAGCTTAAAAACAAACTCGCTGCATACGAAGAGCTCAAAACTTGTGTGCAGCTCATTTTTACTGAAGGACAGGTGCGTAAACTTAGAGATGGCGCCAAAAACGTTCACTGGACTTGGAACGATATTTCTTCAGCTATTGCTCTACACGCAGCCAGACCAAGGGCATATGTAAATATACTTGTGCAAGGATCGATATCCATTATCTGGCGAATCGAGTGTTCGAAGATGGCTACTGAAGGTAAAGGTAGACGATGGAGTTTTAAACTTCTCGTTAAACATAATGCGGAGAGCAAAAGAAGCATCTGTTGAGGATATGCTGTGCATAATTTGTTACGACGCAATAAAAATTGAAGCTAAGTCCTCTTGGAAGCAGCCAGATTTCTGTGCGTACGACTGCAAAATTACAAAGTGCATCTTGGACAACCTAATACAAAAAATTCACGATTTGGGTTCATTACCGTAGGAAGGGGGTCAGATATTGGTGCAAGTAACCAATCGTTATGGAAAGAGTTGAATGTGTCAAGTGGCATGCTAAAGTTCATCAATATTTATTAACGTGGTTTTCAAATATAGCAACATTTGCCACATTTGTTTAAGCTGATTTAAAATCACTTTTTTACACTGGATATAGTTATAAAGATAAATTTCTAACGTCAAAAACAACAGCACAGTTGCGCACGTTATCATCAGCTGGTCGTCAGGAGGTGAAGTTACCTTCACTTACGTGGATGAGGTGTTCAAAGCCCAGCACCAATTTTCTAAGTGCTGCAAAACAATTAGAGCTTGTACTCCAAAATTTTAACGGTACAAATGCTCGGCACTGCGACAGCTATTTGGAAAAACTGATTGCGAGTTCGGAGGACGTAAATGTCAGCGTCTGGCTTAAGAAACTTTTTTTAAACCTTTAAACAAATCATTGCGAAATAAGAGATATTTTAAAAAATTTCTTTTAGCAGCATACAAAAAATTGTGACTTGGGGATCAAAATTCCAAACTTACGTAGATAAATCGTAATGAAGTATGGTGTAACTATGTTAAAGGGTTATATACAGTTAGAAGGCCGATAAAAAGCGAATTTTAGAGCATTTTTTTCTGAGAAAACTTTTAAATTCATTGATCTAAAAAGTTGTACACATATTATGTAATTTTTGACTGTATTTTAAGACTGAGTATTAGTAAAAATACTAATGATTACCATTCGGAATTCACAGAGAGAACGTTGGTTCGAATCTCGGTGAAACACCAAAATTAAGAAAAACATTTTTCTAATAGCGGTCGCCCCTCGGCAGGCAATGGCAAACCTCCGAGTGTATTTCTGCCATGAAAAAGCACCTCATAAAAATATCTGCCGTTCGGAGTCGGCTTGAAACTGTAGGTCCCTCCATTTGTGGAACAACTTCAAGACGCATACCACAAATAGGAGGAGGAGCTCGGCCAAACACCCAAAAAGGGTGTACGCGCCAATTATATATATATATTAGTAAAAATATTTACTTGAAAAGGAGCTACAGCTGATCTCCGAGAGCTCCTCTCATTTTGCGGCGACCACTATATCTCTAAACTGGATCCTCTGAAATTAAAACAAACCAAACAGATTTCGTTAAAGTAATGCTAAATCTAGTAATTAATAGAAGGAATAAGCAAAATAAATTTTTTTGACGTAATGGCGGTTTCTCAAAAAAAAATCGATTTTTGACCAAAATTTCAGCCTTGAATTGTTTATAAAAAATATATTGTATATATAAGGGGTTTTCGAGTAATGTTGGTCACCGCCTTTGAAAACACCATTTATAGAAAAACGTGTTTAAAGTTTGAAAAGCACTTTACTTTACTCTGAAACGCCTTTTCAAATTTGCGTTAAACTTCGAAAATATTCACCTGAACGATATTAAATTTTCTGTGTGTATTCTTAAATATATGTACATTAAGAAAGAAAAAAATAAAATCGATTTTTTGAAAATTTTCCGCTTATAATTTTTAAGAGCCGTATTTAGAAAAAAAAATAGTGAAACCTGAAAAATCAAAATTTTTAAATGTTTTATTTTAAAACCACATCTAAATGAGTCTTTTGAAAGACCCTTTAAATATCAATAAAGATTTTTGTTCGAAATTATTCCATCAAATAAGTTCGTATAAAACCCCTAATTATTTAACGCTTAGTCGACTTGCATACTTACTGTAATTCTGTTATAATTATTGTTGTTTTCAATTTTCTATTTTTCTTTTTGATATTGTAACGCTTCACGTCCTTTTCGTATTCCAATAAATAAGCATTTCTTTAATAAAGCTTAGTTTAGTGAAATTCACAGTAATTCTGTCTGCTCGCTCGTCGATCATCAGCACTTCAATGTACTCCGACATTTTTTCAGCTGCATGTGAATCACTCGCAGCAGCTCACTTATAAGCTTGTTTACATATAAATATGTGTATGTATCGTAGATATGTGCAAAGTTTTATATATTTCCCGTATTACAATCTCATTATTCAAATTTTTCTAATTTATATTTAAATTTCTTTTTTTTTTCTCATCAAATGTTTACTTTGCAATTAGCGACCGCTGCGTATACGTAACGCAATTTGTTTTAAATGGCATAGTCCAAATTGAATCAGAGAGCTTTTATGTATGTATGTATGTATATTTAAATAAGTAAAGCTGTTAGTTTGATTTAATTAGTGGATGCATTGTGAAAAAAATGAATATTTTTTTGTTATTTACTTGCAAATTTGTGTCACGAGTATTTGACAGCGTCACTTTCCTCATCTCTCCAAACATTTGCAATAAAAGCGACCGTATACGTTAAGACAGTCACGGACACCAGGCTTTGAGAATTTTTGATAGATTTATAATTGTTTAATGTGCTTTTTGGGGTTTTTGCGGTTGTTGCAGTTTAACCTATTGGCTGGTAAGATAATCCATTATACATCGTATAATCCATTACAAAGCCATTGGCTTGCTTTGCACTTCATTATACAATATTTTTATCATAAATGATGTAATGAACTAAGTAAGCAAATGAGTTCAGTTTATGCATTTACCTAAAAACATTCATTCACACTTTTGTCCAGTATGCAATATTTGCGGCATGAATACACTTCGGAGAAACAGCCACAAGAAACGATCGGAATTATTTAAAACAATTTGTAGATTCTGCATGACGACAACGATAGTTTGCATCGAGCAAAATTTGTTAATGATATTTAGTAAAGTAGCTCTAAATACCGGAGACCAGCCACCGATCATTGCCAAATATGGTCCTGTGATACAATCGTTTTTCAAACTGAAATTACCGGTCTAGGACATCTCTTGTGTGTCTATTGAAGTCAAATGCCAAACTTTCCGGAGAGTATTGAAAGCAATACCCAAAGTCGCATAGAGAAATCGTCTCAAAATATAAAATAAAACATTGGCAAATATGTACTGACTTTAGAGGAGAGCACTTTGAAGGAGAAATTTTTGTGTGAACGTAACTGCTGTTAAGAGCTCTGACATTTATAAGATGTCTAGCATTTCCACCGCAATAAAGTTAACTGTGAAACAGCTGGTTTTTTTCTTAGATTTAAGCTTAGCTGATATGTGAGTACCAGAGTTGTTTGAATTTGTATATAGTAAACCGTGTCGCTTGCGTGTTTCATGTTTTTGATTTTTTTTTTTTCAACTTTTATTTCCATAAATTACGAAAATTCTATCACTGTGGGTATAACTTCAGATATCTGGTAGACTTAAAATACCATTCACAATATTTCATCTTTCATTACAAAGACGAAGTGGGTCCAATTTCTTGGTAATAAGAGGTGCAAAATTAAGTCCAAGCAACTCATATAACAATGGGCATCCGGTCTGAGAGTGCCCCTCAACACGCTTACGTAGAGTGGCAGCTCCCGTAACCTAACCTAAGTTACAGCTATGACTGTGCCTGAAAGTACAGGGTGCATCAAATTAAACATTTTTTTAGCAATATTATGTTTCGGAAGATGTCACAAAATTTATAATAAAATATTGAATTTACTAAAACGAGTTCGATTTCGCTCGAGAACCATATACAAATACATTTGGCGAACATTACTTATCATTCACAAACATCTAAAATATTATTTAATTATTTAATCGGAATTTAAAAAATAAACTTAATCCTTAAACACGCTAATGCTTGCTTAAAAATGTTTCATTTATAATTTATTCTCTTAAACGAGTTCAGTTAACTCTGATATGAACATAGGGGTCATATTATACCCGAGCACACTAAAGGCACAAAGGTATGAATGCCTTAAGGACAAAGTTTATTTCTTTTTCCTAACAAAACCATAGCCAAGAAGCCCAACATAAATCCATTAATATCGATATATAGTAATCAAAATTCAACAATAGGAGCAGGATACTTTATCAAAAACATCGAGCCCTTTAGAAATGGGGTGATGTCGCCGAAAACAATTTTGCCCGTGTGTCCGCGAATGAGACATGAAAAGAGAATTTCCAGTGTCTTCATTCCAGATGTCTCCGTGTGTAAATGGGGTGATTTATATTTTATTAAAATTTAAACTTATTTATAAATATTTTATATATAAATAATTACTATTAAGAATTTACTAAATAAATAGATTAAACTAAATTTTTTAATTAGTTTTAGTTATTATTAAGTTAATTAATTAATAATTTATATTTATTGTGTTGATTTTATATAGGCATGGGGTGATTTACACACGGAGACATCTGGAATGAAGACACTGGAAATTCTCTTTTCATGTCTCATTCGCGGACACACGGGCAAAATTGTTTTCGGCGACATTTTGACATTTAATACTTTAGCATCGTCTGGTTCGGATGTATTCTAGCACGCGCTTACATGTAAAGCAGAGAGCGTTCGACAACAGTTTCTTAAATATATGAATGAAAAATGCAAACTGGTTAAATAATAAATAATTTGTTGTTTTTTTTATTGAAATATATTTATAAATTCTTATACTTGAATAAAAAAAATTAAATTAAAAATACTTCATATGTAAATAATTAACTTAAAATTAAACTGAGTATCTAGAAATGCAGGGAAAAATTAGAAATCAACATAAACATGTCCCATAACTATTTTAAATTATACTACTTTACTAGCAAAAATAATTGTGCATTTCCCAAGCAGCGTTCGTATGTTTGTCATCGTTGTTATCTTCCGTTTGCTTGAAAACCAACACATAACTTAGAACTTTCTTCCACGAAAGAAGAAAACGAATGAAGCAACTGTCAAAAATTGCTTTAAGATTGGAAATACGAATAAGAAGAGCAAAGCGTGTCGCCAGTACAGGAGACAAATTCCCTTCTCTCTTCCGCGGCCGTCCTTCACCCCCGAACAAAATGTTTTCCTTCCAGAGGAGGCATCGTGTAAATGGGCACAATGGGGTGAAATTGTGGAAATTTACTTTGAAAAAAAAAAAATTCGTTCGCAAAGTTCATAGAACACTGACGACATCGTTTGGAATTTGGAGTTCAGACACATATAGGCCGTTTTCCGTAACGCCTGACGGTGTGAGAAGAATGGAGAAAGCTTAACTTTAGAACGAATTTAATTAGTTTATAAGAGGTGCTATTTGAGCTTAAGCAGTCAATACAAAAGAATTTTGATTGTAACCCGGCTTTGTTCAGAAAAAAAAATCACTTGATACTGCTTCAAAGTTTAATGAGACAGCAGCTATTGTTCCTTAAATTATTTGAACAAAATGCGACTTAAAAGTCAATTGCAACTGATTTCTTCCGCAGCCCATGGAGCTCCTGTCCTTGCTCTTCACATAAGTAGAGAACATCGACTTCACCCTCTCACTCGACTCAGTTCCTTTTAAATTTAAATTTATATTAAGCATTATTTTCGAAAGAAATTGATTCTGAAAAGATAATTTCATTGAAAATTCATTATTTTCCCCCGATTTGATTTTAATGCCATTTCTTTTTCATGTTATTTCGTTTCCTCACTGAACAGACACTTTACTCTTCTCACTAAACAAGCTGCACAGAGTTGCTTAAAGAATCTGGTACAAATTTATTGCCAATTAATTCTTAACTGGTTGAGTTTTTATTTGCCAAATAAAACGAGGTAAGTAAATTTAAAATTTAGCCGATTTCAGCTGTTCTTATGCAATTCCGATTTGAAAAGAATACCGCATGTTTTAGTTTTAAGATAACGAAATATAATTTATCTGTGCGTGGAAAAATTTATTAAATCTCAGTTAATGTAATTGAAAAAGGTAAAATCAAAGATATGAGCAAATATGTATGTGTGTATGTATTTATGTAAATTGTTCATTGTAATGAGTGATTTTCCGAAAAAGGGCAAAACAGGTAGTTACTACTCTTTTGATATATTATTTTTCTCGAAGTCATGGCATCACTGTTAGTCGCTGAAGTTTCTCGGCAAGGCGAATTCATTCACACGAGAGCAGCTGATTTGCGACTTGGTATTTTGAATGGCAAAGTGGTTTACATCTTTGTGGTTGCTTTCTTTGTTTGTTTACATTCTAGTCGAAGTTTTTACACTCAGCACACAAATTACAAAAACAAAATATTATATATATACATATATATATATATATATATAAATTTTGCTCTTGCTGTACTGCCACCACCTTGTATATATTCGCTTTGCTTCTCAGTATACAAAAGTTCTCTGTTGTCGTTCTACGGAAATTAATTGTTCGATTGCTACTAGTATAGTTTAAGTAATTCATAGTGTAGGAAAAATGTCGTCTTTTGATGAGGATAATAGTTGGATGCAATATAAACCAAATGCAAAGTTTCTTCCAGTTGTGGAAGGCAAAACGGCGGAATGCCCTGCTGCAGGTACAACGGACTTTGAAAATTTGGAGACGCCCATTTTCAGCAAACGCCAAATAACGCTACGCATACCATCCATCTACAAAGGGAATTTAATGCATGTGGCTGTGAACAAGAATTGGTTGGTTTGTGTGCTCGACACACAGCAAACGATATTGTTAAGGTTCTTTTTGCCTCGCGCTTTGCCTCCAGGAGGTATGAGTTGGAACATTTTTGAACACTAATTAGTTGCTTAAATATTATATCATTATTTCATAGAAATTGCATTGGAAAAGTACTTAGCTGGCTATGCTATTTCAAAAGTATTCCTTGATTACACTGGACATCACACACTTATACCATTGGTACCTCAAACACCCGGCTTATCTGCCGACTTTCTGTACATACATGCGAACGGACCTAAAGTGCGACGTGTGGAGAAATTCATAGGTCATGAAATTACATCTGTCGCATTCAATCGTTATATGGGAACAGAATCCTCTACGGGACCAATTTTACTTGGTACAAGTGAGGGTCTTATTTTTGAAACGGAACTAGTGCAAGATGGCTCGTCACCGTTATACCGAAAACAAGTACGAACAATGTTTAAATTAGCACAAATCAAAAAAAAAAAAGTTATTGACCTCAGTTTTATCTTTATTTCTAGTTGTACGATTTAGGTTTGGGACGTACAAAGTATCCCATAACGAGTTTAGAGTTACTACGCTTACCTAATACTAATAAATACATGGTTATTGCCACAACGCCGGATTCCATATACACATTCCAAGAGAATGCGAAATCAGATGATAGGTATCTGCAATTTATTTTTGCCAATTATGTAAATGGCCAGCAAATTCATGGGCCAAAAATTGTTGATACTGAATTCGGAAATTCGCTGCTGCAGCTATATGGCGAGCCCAACGAAAAACTGCCCAAACAGTGGGCATGGTTGTGTGGTAGTGGTATACGGTTTGGGGAGGTATGCTTTTATTAATGTCACTAGTGCATAGAATATTAATAAAATGTGTTTTTGCTTTTCGATTATTCAATGCAGCCAATTTTAACCAATTAATGTTCTAAATTCTTTAACGCAGATATCCACCGAAGAACGTTCTAACAACGTTTTACTTGGTGACAATCTCATCAGTTTTGATTATAAGCAATACAAATATCTGTCCTACGAACAGCGTCGCCAAAATGCACCACGCGCCCTCGCTTTAACCGAATACCACGCACTATTACTCTATTCGGACCACATTACTGGCATTTGTCTACTAAATGAAAAAGTGGTTTATGAGGAATATTTCCATGAACAAATGGGAAAACTACTGAATCTTATGCGCGATCCATTCACTGGCATTATTTATGTTTACACTGAAAAATATTTCTTTAACTTCAAAATCATAGATGAGCAACGTGACATTTGGCGCATCTATTTGGACAAAGGACAGTATGACTTGGCTGAAATCTACGCCGCTGAGCAACCCGAGCACTTAGACATGGTGCTTACTAAAAAGGCAGATGCTGCTTTTGAAAAAGGCGATTATAATATAGCAGCAGATTTCTACGCGGAATCATCGAAGCCTTTTGAACAGATTAGCTTAAAATTCATGAAACTGGAAAATAAAAAACCAATTATACGCTACGTTAAAAAACGGTTAGCGAAGTTGGATAATGATCCAGAGAAGATATCGGTATTAGTCGTATGGCTTATAGATCTCTATTTGACTCAAATCAATTACCCACGACGTAGTGCGCAGGAACGCGCAGAATGGCAAAGTGAATTCGACGAGTTTATGCAGGGTGCACGCGTGGCAGATAGTGCTCGCCAAAATAAAGAAGTCATACGCAATCTATTAAAGGAACACGCCGATGTACATAATATTGCACAGTTTGCTATAGCCAATGGTGATTATGAAGAAGTGATTGAGCAGCAAATTGGTGTGGAGAAATTTCAGGATGCGCTGCACACATTGACTCAGCAAGATAATCTGCAATTGTACTATAAGTATTGTCCCATACTTATGGAATACGTACCCCATGAAACGATAGCCACTTTAATGTCACAGGGGCGAAAACTGGACATTAAAGAACTCATACCGACGCTGGTAGTGCAGGAGACCGAAAAGCATATAGATGAAATCATTAAATATCTAGAATATGCGATATACAAGTTGGGTGAAACTAATCAAGCGGTACATAATTACATAATACATTTGTATGCAAAGTATAAGCCATCTAAGGTGATAACATACCTAGAGAATGAGGGACAAGACTTAAGTTTGATTCACTACGAAATAAATTATGCGATGTTCCAATGTCAGCAATTTAATGTTAAGGTGGCATCCGTTTTTCTAATGTGTTTAAATATGATGTGGGCTGCAGCGGTTGAATTGGCGCTGACTTTCGATTTGAAGCTGGCAAAAGAAACAGCTTCAAAGCCGCCGAAGGAGGAGGACCGCGAAAGGATGTGGCTGGCTATTGGTAAGTAAAAATCTAAATATAAATTGATTTAATTTGTTAAGAATAGAATGAAAATACACACAGGTCACGAAAAATTCATCCAAAATCATTTTATCCTTTTAGCACAACATGAAATACAGGGCACCAATGATGTGAAAAAAGCACTAGATCTTCTAAAAGAATGTGATTTACTACGTATTGAAGATTTACTTCCATTCTTCTCCGATTTTGAAAAGATTGACGATTTTAAAGAAACTATCTGCGCAGCATTAAAAGTATTAAAATCCTTACGTAACTAAAATAGCAACTTAATTGTAATTTACTTCTTTACCTAGGACTACAATCAAAAAATTCTCGAACTGAAGCATGAAATGGATGAGTGCGACAAGCAGGCCATGCGTGCGCTCAAAGACTTGCAGAATGTGCGCGAGCGCAACATGCGCATTAGCGCGCAAGAGTGTTGCAGTCTTTGCGATTCATTTCTTTTGGTGAAACCATTCATCGTGTTCTTTTGTGGCCATAAATTTCACAGTGATTGCATAGAAAAACAGATTTTACCGTCGCTAAGCAGCGATCAAAGTCGCCGACTCGCCATGCTCAAACAACAACTAGAAGCTTTGGTGACACAAAGTATGGCAATGGATGACAACTCGGACATTCTGCTAGAGCAACGAGCCGAATTAAAAACAGAAATCGAAGAAATTATTGCAGCTGATTGTTATTTTTGTGGTGTAATGATTGAAATGATCGATCAGCCATTCGTCGCCGATTGGGATCAGGTCAACGTGGATTGGGAGTAAAACTATTTGTGAAGCAAATCGAGAGAGATGAATTATTAAATGTTTTAAGGTTAAACTCATACGTGAGTAGAGGTAAGCATGCAATAAACATAGCCATTATATATTTTTACACATAATTATACTTATTCAATTATTTAAAATTTTTTATTAATGCTAAACTTTACGCAGTTAATAAATGAAAGAAAATGTATGAAACTTGTTTTTCACTGTATTTTTTTTTTAACATACGTACTTATTTTAATTGAATATGAGCTAAAATGCTATCAAATAACGCTCTAACTTAAGGAGAGCTGAAAACAACCATCCACAAAAATTGCTTCATTTAATTTAATTGCTAAGAGATATGGTTCTCCATCTTGTAATTTAAGGGTTACATTTTATATGCTTTAGTAGCAATAATATTTACAATCAGTTGATAAATACATTGCTAACTTATGATAAAAGTTGATATTTACATTAATATTTCATATCGCAATTAACTTAAAATTATATTAGCATATACAAAAATTAAGAACATTACGCAAGAACATAGAGAAAGCAAGCATATATAGAGAGAACTTTTAAAAAATATTGTAGCTAATAGCTTTATATGTTCTCTTGCCACCCAAATAATGCCCACAGGTCAGTCGATTATTTGCATCTTAAGCTCATTCGATACGAAAGTGATAGCTGTTTTTAAAACTGCCTGCTGGATACTCGCGTTGTTCATTAATAACGGCAATAACACTGCCAAATCTGATATTTCGAACTCGGCAACTGCATTGTTGACATGTCGCACCAATTGCTCTTGCTGCTCATCAGTTAAATCATTAAGCAATACATCAGCTAATGGTCGGAAGGAACCTGCGGTAGAAAATTAAGATTAAAGTCCACTTTTCATACTTTCATACGACGACAAAGTTTATCAGCATTTAGTTTAGTACACTGCTACAATAACAACAATCAGCATTTGGTGTTGTCTATTGTCAAAATCAATAGCAAAAAAGGCATGATTCATTTGTTGTTGAATGTTCTCGTAAATATCTAGCATTATATTATGTCTTATAACTTACCACTGGTCATTTTATAAGCCATTAGGCCACCGGCAGTACCACCAACTGCTAGACCTACAGGTCCAAGCAGTAGCCCGCCCGTAAAAGCGCTGGCTGCACAAACTAGAAAAAAAAATTGGTTTTATTAAAAGCGGAGATGAAACTTATATCATTAATTTATATTATAGCATACCCATGGCTCCTTTGCAAGTCTGTTTCATGGTCACACGTACGTTACGCTCATTAGCAATAATAGAAATTGCCTCCATTAATTCACGTGCATCAACAGGCATTTTGATGGAAGTTAAAAGGTTTACTTAAAAACAATTTGTTTAAAAATTACGTGTACAAAACAAAAAGCTAGTTTATACTTAGTATCAACAAACTGTGCGTATTATTATTTCCATAAATATTGTAAATGTCACAAATATAATAGAAGTGATAGAGTGTTGCCACTAGCGAAGTTCAATTGCTCGAGCTTAACCCTCGAATGAAGATGAATAACAAAGAATAACATGTACAATGTGGCGAAAAATAATCATCCAATTGTTTTTGAATAACTTATTTACTATTGTATATAAAAAAATAACATTGAAAGATGGATTTATTTTTTTGGACCTGCAGCGCTCGTTGCAAGGCGAATTTATTATTATTAATAAATCCACCTTGGCTCGTTGCTTGTCTTTTTCTATACTGCAGCTGTCTAGTTCACAAATGTCAAATATGAATGGCATACGACGGCAATTGCAAAAATTATTACATCTTCCCATATGGTAATTGTGATGCATATGGGCTTGCCAAAATAAATAGCTTTCGTCTGTTAAAATGAACAGCTCTAAACGCGAATACTAAAAAATCTGCAGTATTTTTGTTCGTATTTTTATTTTCATTAGTGGCCGTCTGACAACCTAATCAGTTTGGCAGTTCCAGTGAATTATTATTTGGGAATGAGTTGGTGTGCGACTACCATTCGCAAGTGTCAAGGTTCGAGTCTCCGGCTATCAAATATCAAAAGATAGAAAAAGTTATTTGTAAAAGCGGTCTCCCCTTGGCCTACAATGGCAAACCTCGAGTCTAATTCGTCATAAAAAATATCTACCGTTCGGAGTCGGCGTAAAACTGTAGCTGCCTCCATTTCGATAAACAACATCAAGATGGGCACGACAAATAGGACGAGGAGCTCCGTCAAACACCCATTCATACTTGCTATTAGAGATTTAACTCCAGCTTAATAGGCTCGTCACAATGCATCCGTTTCGGCCGTTGACTACAGCAAAATAGATTTTGTGTATTTGAGTCGAAGGCGTCACATTCACCATGGCGGAATGCACAAAAATTGGCAATTTTCTACTTTTGCCGTATAGCAAGTGCGACGAAAATGGCCACTGTTTAAAGAAGAACATTTTTGTATTACGCAAATTTTTATCGATGGTGTTTTTATTATATCAAATTAAATGCAGAAAATAAATGGAATTTAAATAAATTGATTCAATTAAAATACACCCTTGTCTTTTCAATAAAAGCTTGAAAGAGTACATAAAAGGCTGGGTTAACCCAAGTTGTCCTAAAAATTAATCCGCACCCCGATTTCGAAGTTATGGTCGCACACACCGAACTACGTCCACTGCCGTAAATTCTATTAAAACACTCTTTCGCTTCAATAAGGATTATTTTTGTAATATATTTCCAACAAAAACATGTTTATACACAATGAAATATAATATTTGCTTTCACGACAAGAGTATAGGTTACTCTTTTGTTTATTTGCGGCAATACTTTCATTGTGGCACCACGGTACGTTTTACATGTTACGTCGGTCAAATGCGTTGCCGCAACAGTCGGAATGGCCCCATTATGACAGCCCTATAACTTTTTAAGCTCTATAGATATAAGGTATTTGTTTATAATTTAAATAGATAGAGTTTTACTACCAAATATGTTGCACTTTATTATCGAGAAATGCTGACAGGCGTCTGTAAGATGAGTGACAGACGCTTTTGTTTCATTGCAAAATGGGCACGGCGCAGGACTTCATATTTTACGTAGAAAAGTATGACATTTAATACTTGTGCAATCTGGTGCAGAACTACAAAATTGAAAACAAACCAGCTTTAAACTTAAAGGAAATATAAAAACATCATTCAACATTTTACCTAATTTGAATGTAAACAATGTAATTTATCAAATCGGCAAAAATCTACAAAAGCGGCAGCACTAATTGTCAATTGCTCCAATCGCCCCAATCGCTTTTACTTCATTGTCACTTCAGTGCTGTTCAGTATGTTTTTGGGGCTGCTTATCGCTTCATCGTATTTCGACAATGGTAACGGCGGTAAATAAGAACGAAATAAAAGTGAAGCAACTGGTGTCGGTAACTAAACTTATTTGACGGCTAAATAACGCCTATAGATAAGCCGAACAGATAGTTTAAGGAAGATGCGTCCAAACTGAACTACAAAATGTGTACAATATAATATTTAACAAAATTAGATTTACATTCATACGCAAAGAATTCATATTTTTATATAAATACATACGGATGTGCAAATAGGCGTACTATATATCGTGCATACATACGTAGGTGTTGGAATGGAATGATAATTGTTATGGATCATTTGCCCATTGTTTCGGTGATCGTTTTGTATATTTCAAATAATAAAAGATGGGCCCAATGTACACACAAGCAGAAAAAATGTAAAACATTCTACTCTGTGAAAAACAAATAAGAAAGATAATAAATATAGTACTTTAATTTGACGATTTCAGTAACCTCTTGGAAACTTTCGATTAGAAGTGTTGTTTTTTAAACAACAAGTACAATTAAAGTAAACGAATTTAACCAATAGTTATACGAAATTAAAAATAAAATGTTGTCGTCCATGCCACGCGTTAAATATGTGAGTATAGACTCTATAGAGTATAGGCATACAAAATACCATCAACATATGTATGTGCATGCATAACTTGTATTACATATATTAGAGTGATTATCATATCATATACAGTGAAATCATAAACATGTAATAACTTCCTCCTACACATGGAATTATTATGAAATCATTACAATTGTTTATCGAAAATATTTGCTTTAACGCTATCAGCGATATCAAGGCGAAACCATGCAAATGATAACAGTAGTACAAAAACAAAATTTATATGTAATTTTTGGGTTTGCAATTTGGTCGATTGAATGTTAAAATTTCAATCAGAATGTAAAGAAAATTATAAGAAAACACAAATCACTTTGATATTCAAACCACTAATTAGCAAGAAAAACCAACAAATCAGCTGTTCTATTGATATCATCTTGTGTAGTTTCATCTTGGCGGGTATGACCATCCAAGCCATATGTAGGCAATATGGTATTGTGGCATACACTCAAACAAATCTAAGGGCATGTTAGGTACTTGTCATTGTTGGAATATTGTGTTGTATCTCACATAACAGTAATGATTTTGAGTTTTAACAATTTTAAAATACACCAGGTGTATAGTTGTATTTACATAAATGCATACATACATAGGTGCTCGAAGCGCTGGCTAGAACTTGCAATCAAGACTATTTTTAGCACACAAAGCACAAACAATTATAAAAGACTAAAACTTATTTCCCCTCCTATCATCTCTTTATTCGTTTTATAGTACGATGTTTTTATATATAGTACATATGTATGTACATTAATACTAATAAACACATACATACATGTATATTGTGTGTACGTATATTTTTATCTACTATATTGTTTACATTTGCAGTGTTAAGCAAATAAATTTTTTTTTCAATGACACTTTAAACTGTTGAGTCTTTTCTTTACGTGCATAAGTCGTTGTTATAGCAACAGGTTTCTCTTAAACCTGATAAGTAGTTAGTTTAGTTGACTTTTCCAATCGACTATTTCAGATAGACTTCTTTAAAAAGCTATAGTTTTCTATTATCCATTTATTATACATATGGTACTACTAGTATTATGTTTATATTAAATAAATACTACACACCGTATAGTATGACCAACAAGGAAGGTCCAACGATTGCATGAAAATTAAAATCTTTTAATTTTTGGTGGCCTGAATTAGCGGTTGTACAATGAGCTAGGACGTCTGTACGTGGGTTGCAGCACCAACTTTGTTTACATTTTTCTTTTTAGTTCTTTACACAGAAAATAAATTAAAACAAAAATAAAAAATAAAAAAACAAATTTAAAAAACAAAAAATTAAAATAAAACCAAATATTAAATAAAATAAAATATCATCAGTTATTATTATTGAACAAATTTCAATTGATATCTGGATTTTTCGAAATGTTGAACACCACGAATATGAGAATAATAAAGTTGGACAACGCAACGGCTATATCATGTTGGAACGTGTGTACTAAATAGCCGTCCAACTCATTGTAAAACGTATTGATACAACGATTGGAGCCTGTTTACTCTACATAACGACTGAATAACATTAGGAAAGGTTATGATTCTAAAAAATCTTAATACATACAAAGAGCATCCCCGCAAGTGTTACTTAATTCGTTAAATTTTAACAGCCTCAACACTGAATATATTTTACTCATATTTAATCTACAGTGGCTCAATAAAGCACTCGGACATACATAGCATGCAGCTTCAAATTCAAAACTTTTCTAAGAAAAGCATGTTAAATATTTTTATGTTTATATTTTTCTATTGGGTATTCAAAGGATTCTGAAAATAGTAACAAAAATTTACAAATCCATTACCTCCTTATTATAAAAAGTGTATCATGCAGCATTCGCAAAATTGGTGTCAAATAAGAAGTCGGACATCTGGCATTATTGCGATTGTTTGGCACTTTAAAAGGGGGGATCCTACAATTAATTTGCTCTCGGTAGAACAGTGCAAAGAAAGAACCCAACGTAAGAAATTTAAATAAAATTTCAATCATGTTGTTTGAATAAAAGTCCAAATTATAAACATGGGTAGACAGCCGGCACAAAGCTCAATTAAAGTCAGAAATTTAATTATTAGTCATCATGAAAAGGATAAAACCGTTCGGGAAATCGCAGAAATAGTGCATAGACCCCGTTTGACTGAATACGACGTGATAAAACCTTCCAAAGAAACAAGATCCTTGGGAAATAAGAAGAAATCGAGACGACTAAAACCGTTTTCGGATGCAGATGAACGGTGGATAGAGCAACGAATTAATCCAAATTATAGCGCTCCTAAGCTCGCAACAGAAGTCGGCCAACACCTTAATATTAACTGCAGCCCCGAAAGTTTACATATAGAGTTGCGAAAGAATAATTACAATCGAAGAGTTGCACGAAAAAAACCTTTCATCAACAAAGTGTCATGGGGATAATGATTTTGAGTGCAGGGAGATGTTTTATTTGCAGATGAAAGCAAGTTTAACATATTTTGGTTAGATGGGCAATCATGTGTGGAGAAGACCTAATGAAGAGTTGCTGCAAAAAAACTTACGTCCGACAGTTGCACATGGAGGTGGATCGGTAATGGTATGGGGTTGTATGCCCGGTGCTGGTACTGGAAATTTGTGTCTCATTAAGGGCAATATGGACCACAAACAATACCTAACAATTATGAAAGAAAATTTGGTCCAAGTTGGGAATTAAGTGCAATTTCTAGTACTATGATGACAAAGATCCCAAGCATAAGGCATATGGTGTCCGTCTGTGCCTTATGTACAACTGCCCTAAAGTATTTGAAACACCTCCACCTGTGGGATCATTCGGAAAACCAACTGCTTGAAGCTTGTTATTAGATAGAAACAAGAAAGACCTAGAAGATGATATTAAAGAGTGGGGGAAATAGATCCTTTAACATGCAAGAAGCTGGTGGAATCCATGCCAAGAAGAGTGAATGCCGTGAGAAAAAATAAAGGCTTGCCGACTAAATATTAATTATATTATATTTTTTCTTAAATACTAGTTCCCTAACTCTACTATATATAAATGCGCGAGTTCTTTTTTGTCATGTATTTTGTTAAGTTTTTATGTTTGTATTTTATATGTACGAAGTTTGTTTATTTCTATGTAGAAGTTTGCTTATGTTTTTTGCAGCTTTGAAAAGTACGCTTGAAGAATTGCATTTTAATATATGTTTACTTGGGTGTCCGAGTTCTTTATTGAGCCACTGTATTTACAAAGTGTTTTTAAATACAAAACTCACGTGCATGTCTTAGCTTTAGTTGAGATATGAATGATATTAATAATAAAATATCATATATTTAATCAAATCCTTCGTGTATACTGATTTATAGGAAATTGACGTTCTTCCAGCAAATCGCGATGTGTAAACACGAAATAAATTCTTAAGCGAACTCTAAAAAAAAATTGTTAATATTGTTTTCACCTAATTCTCTTTTCACACTAATTTTTTGGGGATGGTATCTACCGGGTAAAAAGAGAATTAGATGTACATAATATATAAATAATTGGCCTTAATATGTACTATATACTTGCAGAAATGCATATGTATATATACTATACATATGTATATACATCATATCAAAACACAATCCTACACAAATCAAATCTCATCTAACGATAGCCCAAGGAAACGGGCCGTTTCAACAGGGTGTGACCGAATTTAAGTGGGCATGTATTTCGAGGTCAGTAAACTGCTACAACTGCAGGCAATGGCAAACCTCCGAGTGTATTTCTGCCATGAAAAAGCTCCTCATAGAAAATATCTACCGTTCGGGCTCGGCTTGAAACTCAAGGTCCCTCCATTTGTGGAACAACATCAAGAAGCACACCACAAATATGAGGAGGAGCTCGGCCAAACACCCAAAAAGGGTGTACGCGCCAATTATATATATATATATATATATCTACACTAATATTATAAAGAGGAAAACTTTGTATATATAACTTAAGCCCTGACCGATAGGGGCTTCCAAAAAATTAAAGTTGCGGTGAACCAACTGTTCACCGATAACATAAAAAACGCGATTTCAATTGTTCACATATAATTTTTATTCCGCACTAGTTGCGGTTCTGATTCTAACTGAGCTTTACAAATTATAATTCTTACCAACTAACTTCTTAACCTAAGCTAATTCGCCAACGTTGCAGTTCCCACCACTTGCTGGTATTTCGCAATCGTTGGGTTGCGCGTGTTGGCCAATATGCTGGCCTTGCAATTCCCAAGCATTGGATATTGCAATTGATCGCTTGCGCGTGTGTCGCGTCAGCGAAAGTTCTTGTGTGAACTTTAATTGGAGCAATGAACTCACGTGTAGTGCAATGTGATCACAGGGTGCGACGTTGGGAAGTGTAGTGGTGTATGGCAACATAACTTATATATACCATATATATATATATATAACTGCTACAACAACAACATCAGCGTTTATCACCATCGCCCTAGTATGCTTATCTTATGTTATACCCTATAAATTTTCATGTTTGAGGCATCAATTTTATTAAGATCAAGCCCAGTTTTTACAACAGTTTGTTTATTATTTGGCTTAACAATAATAAGAGATAAACCTTTTAAAGCATACTGTTTTTGTTTGTAGGCTTCACAACTTCATTTAGAAGTAATTTTTCTTTTTTAAGTGTGAAATGTCACCCTGACAACGAGCGTAAACTTAAAATTGTTTGATCGACACTTTACGATAGATCGATCAGTACAGCTATCTACCGAGAGAATAATGGATTTCCTGTTCCCCTAACTAATATTATATAAAAGCGTTTAAACTTTAAACCATTAACCGAAATTCGATTATTTTGTTTTATTTTGTGTGAATGGCATTGTATGATTTTTTATGAGAAGCTAATTATGATAATTTTTAAGCTAAACAGTAAATAGCATAACAAACTGGAGAGACAACGAGGTGATAAAAAGAAGTGTTGTGTATTTGTCACTTGTACTGCTAAAAATAAGCAAACATTTATAGATGTATGTAAATATAAACATACATACATACCACATGTACCTATCCAAACGAAAATTTCTTATCAAAATATTTATATAAAACCTAAATTCGTAAAACTATGTATGTATGTGTGTAAGAATGTACACCTGTGTTCACATTAAAGCAGCGCATATATTGCAAAGTTTTGATTATTTATTTATTTTTTATAAAAATATAGTCACCACTACAATAAAAGATACATATATACAAAATTCAAAGTTTAAAATTTTGTACAAAATTAAAAAAAAAATTCTTGAACAAATATTCTCAAAATTTAAACATTTTTGGTCAGCATTGGTAAGTTGTAGTACCCCGGTTTAAAATGATCCAAAATTCAGGAGAATATTTGGTTTTTTTTTGTTGACCGTGTTATGCATTTTCTTCATACAACGCATGGGCGATGTTTTTTACATGGAGAAATGTAGCAGATCGCCAGCAAAAAAAGGCCAAAAACATTTTCAAATATTTTCACTTTATTATTATATACCAAAATTCAATGGGTTATAAAACTCGCTATGGGCTATACTCAAAGATTTTGAATAACAAGTTTGAAATTTTGATAAAAAATTTTTGAGATTTTCAAAATTGCGTACAAACTTTGAACTTTTGTTAAAAAAATGTAATTAAATTAAAAAAAATAATAATTTAAATTCAAATTTATTTAATAAAATTAATTTAATTATTATAATTTAATTAATTTAAATTTAAATTTTTGTATTCAATCACTTTTTTTAATACATTTTTTAAATTTAACCAAATTTTCTTTAAGCTAATTAAGTTTTTTTATCAAATAACTTTTTTAAATTAAATAAATTTTGTTTTTAAATTAAATAAATACTCGTGTTTATAGAGCACTATTAGAAGACCTTTTCTTGTGGCAGAGGTATAATAAAAATTAAATTTTTTGCAATTGTGCACTAAATATTTGATTCGAATATGAACAAATTTTTTTCTTTATATTTATTTTTCATCACCACGAATTTTTGGGTCATAAAAGATAAAATTTCTTTGTTGCTAGAGTTCTGAACTGATGATTTTAATAGAAATAAACTAAAGTAAAAAGATGACGCTTCGTCCCCTTAGTATAACAATAGCCTATGTGCTCATAGGCTATTATTTTTTTATTGAATTTTTGGATTCTCCATCGTCGATTTTACATGTGGTCAAAATTTTATCAAATTCTATTTCCACAAAGTGGGTCAAAACGTCAGTCAAAAAATAATAAATATTTACAGACATAACGAGATTTGAGTGAAAGCTACTTTTGACAAAAAGTTTAAAATTCATTTTCTCAAAACATCAAAAAATTTATAGGCTATTTTAATACTAAGGGTACGACTTGAACGTTGTCAACAAAGCTTCACTGATCATAAAAAAAAAGCAGAATAATGTCCAAAGAATAACTTGTGTCAATATAACAAGGCCCACCAGAATGAGTCCGCTAGGACGATTACGAAGCGGATCGTCATTTGCCTTCAATTGCTGAGTATAGGAAATTGGCCTTGCTGGAAACGTTGAAACTTTTTTTTTGTGAAGTGCCGATAATATGCCGACAATCCATAAACGATTCATGTCTATTTACTATAGTTCGGGTTCTGACAGGAATATGTAGAGCCAATAGAATCGGAAATATTTCGCAAAATTGGTTGACGGAAAGAACTACTATAGCTTCAGCCAACAAAGACAGTAAGTAAAAGTTGAAGAAAACATCAATGAGAAATATTAAATGGGGTTTATATACTCGTACAGGGCTAGCCATTGAGGCCCCGTTTTCTCAACTAATCTCTTGCTTTTTTTTTCTTGTTCACTCTTCTCGGGAGCACAGGGTCTCGACAAGACTTGTCTTGCGTTGCTTTCGTTAATCTATTTGATTTCTGCCCACCTGTCGTTGCTTAGAAACAACATCTTAAATTAGGAAAAGTGCGAGGACCGTGCTTTACGACAGATTCGAACCCACAACCCCTGGGATGGCAGGCTAGTGCACTCACGCTAGACTACCGAGGCCGCTCTCTTGCTTTACAGGCCACTTTATCGTGCTAATTTGCTTACAAACTGCAAATATGTAGCTATAATTGAGTTCAAATTATAATTTTCAATTTGCAAACGCTCCGGCTCTGAAAGTATTCGAGAGGGGAAAAAAGGCCTCTTCTGCGTTGAAAAGCTCGGGTGGAGAAGGACTTGGCCTCACTTGGTGACTTGGTGTGTAAACGAGAAAGAAATGACTGGCGCACTTAGTTAAACTAGACAAAAAACCCTTAAGTGATTATCGAAACAAGCAAAACAGATCCTAATAGTTCAGTTTCCTTTTTTGACAATTTTAAGTCGCTCTCGTCAGAGGTTGTATCATGAATTTTTGCAAAAGCAGCGATCAGATACTTTGTCTACAGACTGTCCAAATCATAGGTTTTCGGAAAGTCACAATATCGCGGATTTGCAGATTAACATACATATAACATTTATTATTTTATTTCAGTATTATCAAAAAAAAAATGCAAAAGATAATAAATCAATGTGTTCAATTATAAGCAGTTCGAAAAGTCGGAATTGATCACATTTTAAGCTGGACACTGAAATAGCGCACTTTTATCGATCTGCAAGAAAAACATAAATGAGTTATTTCAAATTGGCAAAACTTGTTTATTAATTACTTACCTGATTAGTATTTTGTTGAGTATCCATTGTTTTTTAAAACTGTTTCGCACCTGCGAGGTAAACTTTCCATTAACTTTTGGCATCTCTCCAAAGGAATAGAGTTCAATGATTCCTGTACTCCTTGCCATAGTTCATAACCATTTTTAACTTTTCGTGCACAACATTAACGTTAATATCGTTCCAGAGATTTTCAATGGGGTTAAGTTCGGGGCCTTGTGCTGGCCAACCCAGCCAATTGTTCAGATTATTTTCCTCATTTATTTACAACGTTATCGGTCGAGAGAACTTAAAAGGGTCAAGCTTACTTTTTTAACGATGGTCTTGTCCTGCTGAATTGCAGTTTTTCGCGCAGGCGTCTTTTGAGCTTTCTTTCTTTTAAGTAATCTATATTTTTGCCGATTTTAATACATTTGATGACATTGTGCACCATTTTACGTGAACAATTATTTCTGAAATTTTTGTTTGTTTTGTACCTTTTTCATAAATATCCCAATAATGTGATATCCATTTTCGTGCCCAATAATTTTCGCAATAAATCTGTGAGTGATAGAGAAAAAAACTGTCTGTTTTATAATGAGAGTAGGTGGTAAAATAATAATTAGAAGACAGAGATTTTGAGCTGACCTTGTCGATCAGTGTGAATAAATGAACAACACATTTTTTTTGTTCGATTTGGCATTTTTTTTTTTTTTGGACTCCAAAACGCTATTAGGTTAAGGAAGTTGGCCTCTGGAGGCAATCTCGTATAGGACATGACAGCATTTTCAGGCAGATTTCTCCTCCCTTCCCTGTATTTCATACAGATCTCCATATCCGCAAAGTGGGTGTTAAGGATTGAGCTAGGACTATCTTCCCAAGCAGGCTACATGGGAAGGAGGGGAGAGTCTGCTTGGACTTAGTACCTCTGTTTTCACCAACGGATCCAAAATGGAGTCTGGAATTGAAACGGGAGGTTTCTCTAGATCAGTCAATATAAAACTGGTAATGTTTTTCAAGCAGGCATGCAAAATTCTTAGAAGCCGCTGTTGGGAGGGAGACATATATATTTTTGCCGATAGTTAAGCTGTGATCAAGGCCCTGTCATCGCCATATTGCACTCTCTTCTGGTCCACTCCTGTAAGGATAAGATCAAAGGTTTCGAATGTGCAACATAGAGGGAAATGAAATTGCCGATGAGCTTGTCAGGAAAGGGTCAAAATAACCGATTTCAGTTGTCCCCATCTCAGACATCGATGTCCCCTTGACCGTTGTTGAAGAGAAACTGCATAATGTATTTCTTAAAAAAGCGCAAGACAGATGGAGTTCTATCTTATCGTGTACTATCTCAGGAACACCTTGGACTCAGTACGACAAAAACAAGACGGTTAAAGTGCTAAGGATCTCACGCCACTCAATTTCCAAACTCATTGCGGTAGTCACCGGACACTGGGTGATCGGAACTCATACGAAGAAGCTTGGACTTCCGTACAACCCCCATTGCAGAAATTGTAGGGATCCAGCAGAGGAAGAGATTGTTGAACACTTTATTTGCAAATGTCCGGGTCTGGCGGCTAGGCGCTTGAGGTTCCTTAGTGTGCCTGTCGGGAATAGCCTGATGCAGTTCTCCAGTATCGATACCGTTTCTCTCCTCCACTACATCAACAGCACTAGATGGCTTTAGATGGATTTTCTTCCTTTAAGTTTTTGAACTTGTTCGCAGGTATGTAGACCACTACCTGGCTGGCTTTTTTAGAAACAAATGCTACCACTTTGAATGGGCAGCTCTTAAATGGCTATTTTAAAAAAGAAACTTGTGTATGCCCTCCCTTTACAAAATTCGCCGTTGGTATTTATCTGAGTATAAAATGTAAATCTCATTTAGAAAGTATTTTCATTTAAAAAAATACCAACAAAAGCGCAATCATAAGCGGTATCCGCCTACCATAGATCGATTACCTGTCGATATTTACACAAAGATTACAGATAAACACAAAAATGCTAAATAATGTTTAAATTAGCAGAAGTGTGCGATTTATCGGTTGCTTAAATTATGCACACTTCACAAATTGTGCTAATGACTGCATGAATTATTCATGAGTATGTCCTAAAAGGCTCAGTAAACAAGCTTAAAGCCGGCTGGTGACCATTGTATAAACAATTAAATATAAAATATCACTCACTTACGCCATGCGGGGGTCCTACCATTTAGTTTTTTTATTATTTTTGTTTTTTTGCACGTACAAATTGGCAGACAAAGTGGTTAAATCAACAAGTGTCACCAATTACTGCATTACTTACTTATAAAATAATCAAATAAACGTGCGTGCGTGTGTATGTATGTGTGCGTGCGTAATATATTTACCACCTCTGCTATACATTTCAATTAGATCACATTCTTAGCATATGCGACGGCGTTGCTCAAAGGATATTGCCGTGCTCAGCGCTCAGTTAGCTGTCGAGTAAACGCTACAAGTCGCAACAGGGTGCAAGCAAATGTGTCAACAAGGAGCACCAATAAAATTATTTACTTGCCCTACCCAATGCACCCAACCCTATTTGTCATTCATTGAACTGATAGCTTATGAACACAGCAATTGTGCTAATTTCCATATTAAGCACCACCCACTACTTTCCCTTCATTCTCAGTCAGATATTTAACCAGCTGTTGCTGCAAGCGTAGAGTACGTTTAAGCACCAGCGGCACCCTCTTTATCCCAGCGTAAAATTAGCGAGCAATCGTCAAAGCGGTTACTTGGAGATTGTTTCACCAAAGGCTTAGGGAGATTTTGAGTAACGAGTTATTTTGCATCACTCTTTTAATGCCCTTTGCAACCTCTGCCGCATTTTCAAATAATTTTTTCCTTAACTACACTGAAAAAGCATCGAAACTCACTTCCATAGCGTTGCTTTGAAGAAATTGTTTGCGGGAATCCATGTCAGTGAAAAGTGGTTTTAATTGTTATTTGTGTGACAGCCAAAACCATTGAAAGTGAACTAATTTGAAGAAGAGGACACTACGATTCAATCGGCTTAAGAATGTTATCGGGACGACCCGTGTTTGTATCCTTCCACAGATTCATTTGAAAGAAATGCTTTTACTGTTACAACAATAACAACAACATTCGGCTTAAGCAAACGCAAACGGCGACTGCTCACCAAAAGATGATGTGGTAGTAAATGGGTATCATTGGCATATGTCTTTGTGCAAATATCTCGCTATAAGCCTGCTATTTCAAAACTCTGAACTCTTTATAAATAAAAAGAATTTATGGAAGAATTTATCTTTTCAATAAATTTTTGAATCCGATATACCAGGCCAGGTTTGTCATACTATCATATAAAATGCTATAAATATAACATTCTAATACTGAAGATAAATTCAGAAGGTATGCCCAATATCAGACCGTTAACCGGCTCTCACCGAATTCGAAAGAATCAACTGTTTGGCTGACGTCACCGGGGTCATGATAGTGGTTTGTCTACAAAACAAAACTGAGATTGTGTTGGTGATATACGAAAAAAAATAAGTACAGTAGTCGCTAATTTTACTTCGTTGCCTCCTGAACAAAGATTGATTGGATGAGTGTATAAATACGTGTGAAATGAGCGGGCAGAATTAGGCACCGAGTCCCCGGTAACGTAATCAGTCACCCTTGTAACATTTCGATTTATATAACTTTCATGTTTGTTAGTACTCATATGTTTTACACTGCGGCCGGAAATTGATTTTCAAACACAGATGCGATTGAATTTTCTATTAAATTTTCTCGTACGCATGCCCAACAGTAATCCAGGCGTCTTAAATCGGGTACAGAAAGGATTAGTCGCAATGAAACACCTGACCTTATCGTTCAATGATTGGTATATTCCCAGAAAACATTGAAAAAGCCCATGACATTGAAAAAGTCAGACTGCTGTATATCGCATTTTATCCATCATAAACCGCTTGAATATAAAAAAATTGGGAGCTGGTCAATTTTATACAACAAATCGCCATCCGTCAGTCATGAGTCGTGAGTAAAGTTTTGGCGCAAAAATAAATTGTTTCATTGCATTACCTGTTTTGTTACCCTATATACTACCAACAATACATGAAAATAACCACGGCATTTCATACATCATCTTATTTAAAATTTCTTTTGAAACTTTTTTTCCGTGTGATATCTGCCTTTTATCTACTTGTATTGTGTCCTGCGCCTTCAAATGATTTGTCATGATCGCCGTAACCACCGTTTTAAACAACAGGGCATATGTAGATCGATCGTTTGATAACTTGGAATAGGGTCTTAAACGCTGTATCGAAGCATGTAAATATATTGATTACATCAGCACAAAATATACACAACTTGGCTGTTTCTACTTCTAAAAAACTTTTTTTTTAATAGAGGGTGTATAAAGTAAATCCCCGGTGCCACTAAGAGTAAAGGCCTCTGTGAATTGTGCTTATATCATTTGTACCTTTTGTTCCAGTGCCCTGCTCTAATGAGGCAAAGACGATTTTTTGGTACGTAAAAACACACGAACCTAAGTGTGTCTAACTATAGGACAACCACGTTAACCTAGGCTAATGTACGACGCGTAAGTGAAAGTATATTCCTGTGGTGCGAGATCAGTTCCGTCTCTGTCTAAAAAAATCACTTCAAGGGACATGCAATTTGCCACAATTTACATACATTAAAATGTTTCAATATCAATCTCATTTGATAAGAAGAGAAGAACATTGCCAAAGAATTTTTTTCATTTCGGCAGTTGGAGCCCATAACGAAGGCTGCACACCAATTTCCAATTCAGATTCGCAAACACTGGTGAACGAACAGATTGATTGTGGCAATCGCAAAAAACGCTCAAGAATTTCACCACTTGGATCTCGCTCTTAGAGAACAGGAGTCCTATTCAATAAAAGCGAATGTACAAGTAATAGGATCACGGAAGGCACGAGTACCCAGGGATCGGGCTCAACGTATGTTCATTAAAACAATATCGGAAACTAAAGTAGAAAATTAGATCTATAATAAGGAATAATAAGAGAAACATTGAAAAACGTGGACGTAAAGGACTTGAAATTGGATCTGATAAAAAATGCGACTGAAAAGTTTACCAGTAGGTTAGGTTAGGTTATGGTGGTAGTCGGTCTGTACGACCAACTCACTTAGACCGTACAGGTCCGTTGTGATACCACTGTGTTGAACGGGAACCTGTATACTGTAGTAGGTTAAACTCCTACTTATCCAGAATCGTCCCCGACATACCATACTAAACATATGTCCGGCATGTGAAGGCACCCCGCACGACACTAACCTTTTCACATGCCCCATCAAACCCACTCATCTAACACCCCTCTCCCTCTGAACCCAACCCGTCGAAACAGCTAGTTTCCTGGGCCTACCGTTAGATGAGCTAGACGAAGACGACCGGTGATTACACGACACTGACAGGGCAAATTTACTGCTACAACAACAACAACGGGAACCATATTTACTTTCCCTTTAGGAACCATTTTGTGGCTATTATGAAACTTAAAATTGATCCCATCCCCACACCAGACAGCTCTGTAAGAACATTGAAGAAGTATTTACCTAGACAACCTGCTCTGATTTTAGCTAGGGCTGGACAATTGCAAAGTGCTCAACTATTTCTCCTCTTCCTCATCTCTACAACTTCTGCAATATTAATTGGAGAAAACCCCTAGCCAGTGACCGGTTATACAAGCTACGACCTTCGAGATATCATCTCTTGAGAGGCTAAGCAATTCCTTTGTCTTTTTCTTGTTTCTTTGATATGGTAGTCCAGCTGTTACTGTCTTCATCTCTCCATGACCTATTGGAATCTTGGATTTTTGTTTATTAGTTTACTCGTGGCCAAAGGTATCCCAGGTACTTTTATCACTTAGCAGTTGAAGAAGAAGAAGTTGACCGTTAAGTTCAACGCCATATTAAAGGATTCCATATTGGAATGGAATATATCCACATTATGGAGGTAGCACTTTTCCACACTGGTGAATGGTAGACAATTCCTTAATAGGTTATAAGATCTCAGCACTGTGAAAATCAGGGATCTGCTAAAGTTTTTGAAAAGTTCAAATTCGTTTTAGACGGAAAGTTCCCCATCAAGACAAGTTCCCTATGCAGCATAACTGTGGGATATGAGCCTATATTGGACAACCCCTGCATCCTAACCTAATGGTGTTAAAAATTGGACAGAGATTCCAGGCAGGATAATTCTTAATTTCTTCAATCTCATGATAAGGAACAAAACTCGATCTACATGATGGAATCGTTTATATTCCATTTTTGGATGCAGATCGTGCAATTACTGGCTTGTGCTGACACCATAAACTGTGTTGGGTATAACAATCGCGTTATTTGATTTTCTGTCTCTTAACTAGCTACTCTACCCAGCCTAGCGTGGAGTCTCCCGTCAAAGGACGGCACGGCACCGAAGTCACTGTCGATAATTTCGAAATACATCTTATATTAATAGGACTATGAATAAGTTCGTGCGGTTTTACAACAGATGGCGTAACTTGATTATTATTCCATCGATCCACATTTCCAAACATTCATTGGAGAGCTACTGTCGTAAGGCACAAACGTCAGTATAAGTTTTTTATTTGAAGCGTAAACAACAATATTTTTACCACACTTGAAAATGTCGAATTTCGTGCCAAATAATGTGTTTTTGCGGGGAATTCTTCTTCATTATTTTAATATGAAGAAAAAAGCAGCCGAAAGTCATCGTATCTTGGTGGAAGTTTATGGTGAGCATGCTCTATCTGAGCGAACATGCCAGAAGTGGTTTGCACGCTTTAAAAGTGGTGATTTTGGCTTGGAAGACGAAGAACGCGAGGGTGCGCCGCCAAAGTTCATGGATACCGAATTGGAGGAATTGCTCGATCAAGATCCGGCTCAAACGCAAGAAGAGGTTGCAAAAACTTTGGGAGTTGATCAATCAACCATTTCCAAACGTTTAAAAGCCATGGGAATGATCCGAAAGGTAGGCCATTGGCTGCCGTATGAATTGAAGCCAAGAGACGTTGAACGCCGTTTTATGGCATGCGAACAACTGCTTCAACGGCACAAAAGAAAGGGTTTTTTGCATCGAATTGTGACTGGCGATGAAAAGTGGGTCCATTACGACAATCCAAAACGTCGGGCAACGTATGGATACCCTGGCCATGCTTCAACATCGACGTCGGCGCAGAATATTCATGGCCTGAAGGTTATGCTGTGTATCTGGTGGGACCAGCTGGGTGTTGTGTATTATGAGCTACTGAAACCGAATGAAACGATTACGGGGGATGTCTACCGACGACAATTGATGCGTTTGAGCCGAGCACTGCGAGAAAAACGGCCGCAATACGCCGATAGACACGACAAAGTTATTTTGCAACATGACAATGCTCGGCCACATGTTGCACAAGTGGTCAAAACATACTTAGAAACGCTCAAATGGGATGTCCTACCCCACCCGCCGTATAGTCCAGACCTTGCGCCATCCGATTACTATCTCTTCCGATCGATGCAACATGGCCTGGCTGACCAGCACTTCCGTAATTACGATGAAGTCAAAAAATGGATCGATTCTTGGATTGCGGCAAAACCGACCGAATTTTTCACAAAGGGAATCCGTGAATTGCCAGAAAGATGGGAAAAAGTAGTAGTAAGCGATGGACAATATTTTGAATATTAAATTTGTAACCATTTTACGTCAATAACGTTTCAAATTTCGAAAAAAAACCGCACGAACTTATTCATAGTCCTATTATAAGATTTTGACAATCGATCGTTAAAATACTTTCTGGATGAAAAAAAACTGCACTTTACAATTTCTAATTTCCATGACTGTCTTATTTACTTTTATTTTTTTGTATTATCTGCGATGGAGAATTCCTTGAAATATTCAATGGAAAAGTTTTGAATAAAATCGGTTTAGCTCTGCGCGTAAGCGACTGGGAATACCGTAGATATCGACAAGTCCAGCAAACTAGGCTGGACCTAGTACTATTTGATATCGCACATACGGATGGTGTCTAAACAATGCAAAGGTATCCTCTGCGTATTCTATATTCAGTTTATATTTCCAGTTATTCTTTGTTTGAATAGAAAACGGCTTATCGACGGTAAAAATTTCACCGCGGGATAAAAAATAAAGTTATGGGTCAGATGAACCTAAAAGTGAAGAACATGATGCTTGAATCAAATGAAATGAAATGAAAAAAGGGAAGGTTTTCAATTTGAACTTAAGGTCGTTTGTGTCCTCTACTCTTCACAGTGCTTCATCCACACCCAACTCTCTCACTAAGGCTGAGCTGAAGTTGGATTGTGCTGAACATACATATTATATGTGCCTTTCTTCTGGCCGTACTTTTTTTCTCGCTATAGCATCACATTCTAGAAAAAATTGTGTTGGAGTTTCGACAGAACCAGCAGAAGTAGGAGGCTATATCCAAATCCTGTGTAAATGGCTGCGTAATCTGCAGTGATCTGTGAGAATGACAGTGAGCATTCTCAGTTTATCCTTACGGAAGGTTATGAGATGATTTAAGCTCTCTTATTTATACGCCCCCAGCTTCCACCTTGTGGCCTTGGTTCTTCACTTCTGAGCTCTTATTTAAGTACTTGTTTTCCAATGGAAGGGGAAGGCTCGGCATTTAAAAGGCATCAGTAACGAGACCGCAGTCTCTCTAGCCAATGCATGCATTCTTTCGGTCTTAGGTATTCCCCTGGAACCCATTTGAGCCGAATGCGATTGTGCATTCCTTGCTAATTTGATGTCGCGATGTACTTGAATGCAGCCTGACTGTCGCTCAGAATGGCAATTCGCTCATTCCGGAGGATTCTATGTAAACTGATCTCATGCACATATTTTTCTCGATATTGCCTCCAAAGTTTTTATCTGGCTGTATTTAATTGTATATTTCTTATTTTTAGCTATCTCAACCACTCCTTCTGTTCATGGTAGCGTCTCTACTCCGCTGGCCGGCGCTGCACGCATTACCCCATGCTCAGCCTTTTCCTGCCGAAGACATGCCAGTGGCACTGCCTCAGGAACCTCTACCAAACGTGCCCATACTACAGCCACCATTACCACCACAATCAGTGCTGCCGCTAAATGTGTTGCCAATTAACGCGCCCATTGTGCCCACCACCACTAGCGCTACACCTGCTGAGCCCGAGATACCGGAATATCGACGACAATGTTTCTATGCTGAAGAGGAACTATGTGACAAACCACTGTCGAATTGGAGTCCACAAGCCAGTGATGTCCACACACATTTAGGCACCTGTCATTGTCGACCACATTCTACTATGCCCGCTTCGTGGTATTGCTGCAATGTCACACACATGTCCATGATCTCGTCGTGCAGCAACACCACTAATTGGACCAACTTGCATATACGCAATGTAACGTTGCATGAATTGGATTTATCGAATTCACTTTACCAAACGCTGCAATCGCTTGCAATCACCGATGGCAACATCACCAAATTAATAGGCAGCTTCTCGCGTTTTTCCTCCATCAAATGCCTGAACGTGTCCAATAACAACTTGTCGGAAATCACGCAACGTGGCTTAATACCGCCAAATCTTAAAGTGTTGGATATATCGCAGAATAATTTAACGGGTATACCCAACTTTAATCAGAATCAAAATATTACTGTGGATGTGAGGTATGTAAAAATTTATCAAGCAAATTGCATAGCAAAATATATAGCAAGTTTCAAAATTCTTAAAAAAACTTCTATTATTTTAAAGTGGCAACAACAACATGTTATGTTTCGATATATACAACTCCATCTTTCGTGATTCCTTGATGTTCGTCAACCAGGAGAATTCTTTTTGTTTGCAAAATTTTACTTTTCGTTGGTTCAATTCAACTGATTTAATATCCATTAAGGAGCTAGTCAAATGGCGGCCGCTTAACACAGATTGTCCCAGCATACCGGGGTATGGAAATTGCACCTGCAAGAAGGAGCACATGGTCACCACTGTAACGGTAAATAAAATTACATTTATTTATGTTACCTCACTCATTATATTGAAGTAACTCTCGTTAGGGCGATCAATCCGAGGCGAAAACAAAAATTATATCCGAAGTTGATTGCTCAAATCTTGGACTAGTTGAGCTGCCGCCAAAGCTGCCCGAAAACACATTTTCGCTGAATGTGTCTAACAACAAAGTAAGAACTTTCGATTTTCTCTTCTCTTACTATCACTAAATTCGTACGTCGCCCATAGATCACGAGCATTGGTAAACACTTCCATACAAATCCAACCTATCAAAGCCTAATCTATCTGGTTGCGGACGATAATAAAATATCAACAATGTACGATTTGGAGGGAACAGCTTTTATGGAACACTTTCAAAGGCTGTACTTGCGTAATAACGCACTCAACAGTGTAAGTTTCAATATTTTCGATGAAAGCGCGTCCTATATTTGGTCAATTAAGGGGTTAGGGGTAGTCAGAGACCCAAAAAATAATGATTTTCAATCATTTTGTTTTGCTAGTCAATTGATTTATTTTACATTTAAATAAAAACATAGCATTAATACATCGTGTGGAGCCCGTTTCTCCAGAAGTTCCTTGCGGTGATCATCACAAGACTTTGGAGATTCATCTAAAATCAATCGGACAAGAGAAATTAGTTTTATTAATAGATAATCTTGTGCTTGATCGAAGCTTTTTTTGTGAATCAGGAAATATTTTTCAGATTTTCCAAAAAAAAACCGACAATTAATTGTTTAAAAAAAAATCGAAATTTTTGAAAAAAAATCCTTCGTTCGGGGGCGAGTTTTTTATGTTTTTCAAAAGCAATACAAATTTTATTGAAATCTACCAAGTAGTTTTTAAGTAACAGTGATCACCAGTTCAAAAAACATAGTTTTGAGAAAATCGCATTTAAAGTTTTGCTATCTAATATATATCCGGAGCGCCCTTTGTTAATTGTTGAATAACTTGAAAAGTATTTGTCGGATTCACTTCAAATTTTCATACAATATTTTCAAGATATTATATTTTAAGCAAACGCAAAACACAAACATTTTTTGAAAATTCTGACTACCCCTAACCTCTTAAGATATTATTATTGAGAAATTATTTCAAATCATTTGGCCTTTGGCCGGTAGCAGAGGTTGTTGTTGTCGTGCATAAACATTCCTCATGCATGCTGCTGGAGTGGCAGTCCTTGGCCGGATATAAATACGGGTCGTTCGGGTAACGTAAAGCCGACTTTCGTGGAAACGCCGGTAGTATAGGTTGTTGTTGTTGTAGCAGTAACTTTATTGTGTGAAACCGGTAGTACAGGTCATACTTACCGGTAGTACAGGTGGAAAACTTGCAGTCGGGGACTTTTTTGCCCGGGCCCGGAGTTCTCAGAGGGGCCCGGACTCGGGAGTAATTCGCATTATATGAATTAGACATAATTGGAAAGGGCCCGCATTTGCAGTTTTCCCCCGGGGCCCGGATATGCTCTCTACGGCCCTGTAAACAACACTAACATTTTCAGACAAATATTTTCGTAGAAGATTTTAGTTCTCAAATTTCGTACTTAAAAATATATTACTTTTCGACTTTTCTTAAAAAAGCATCAAATTGATTTCTAAAAATGAAAGGGCGTTAATATGTTTTACAAAAAATGTGCTCCTGAAATTGACAATAATATTTATTTCCATTTAATTGTAGGTAATATTACAGGACACGTACGGTATTTGAGGCCAACTTAAGCGTAAAACTAATTAGCTTTTATTTTGAACATAATTTAATGAAACTTAACGAATTTTTTACACTACATTAACACATTTTGTATCTATAAAATCATTTTAATAAAATTTTCATTAGCTGCAATAACCTCAAGGAGGTCCGAAAACGATTGCATGCCCGGATGAGGGTGAGGTACGGTCCACTAGGCAGGGCTAGTTTACTGGGGCGGCAGCCCTTGCTCGGGAAAAACTCGAGGTATTCCGGTAACGTAGAACCGGCTGTCATGGGCATGAATGCCCGAATCAAATTCTCCTTATTCATATTGACCATAACGGTATTAAGATATTGACCATAACGGTATGCAGCCTTCAGAGAAGAAATGGTGTTATCAGGATGCTTATTGGTTTCACGTTCAACTACGCCTCATACGTAGTAATCCAGGGATTAAGGTCTGGAGAGTTAGGCTGCCATAAGTTCGGAAATGTGGAAATTTTAGCCATCAAATCTTGTGCCGCCATCGCCTTGTGTGAAGGAGCATAGTCTTGCTGAAAGATGTTTGGGATGTCGACGCGTACACGTACTTTTCTCTACTTTCTCTAGAACCTCGATGTACGCACCTGAACTCGCTTGAAATCCTTGAGTAAAAAAGTGTGGTGGCATGATGTATCTTTTGTTGCTCACAATACTTAAAACCATAACAGTGGCTGAAAGTTTCATGTACTTGACAAAAGGAATCTCTATAGGAATGAGACATAGCCATATGTCATTTCTGCGGTTGGTCCTTTGGTCTTGGTCTTAGCGCTTCAGGCTATTTAATTTTGTTAAGAAGGCCTTTTGATGATGATGTTGTTGTTGTTGTTGTAGCAGCATAAGCATACCCCATATATGTACGGGGAATACTGCTGAACTGACAGTCCTTGCCCAGATATAAATCCGGGTCGTTGCGGTTACGAAAAACCGAATGTCGGATAACTCGGCGTTCTCGTGGTTGCGCCCTCATAAACTGTCTTCTGCGCATAACGTATGATTTGTACCAGAGATCTTCATGGACAACTCGACGAATAAGACTCTCAGAAAAATAAAACTCCCTCGCTAAGGCCCTCATTGACTTTGAAGGGTCCTCGCCGCTTGATGCTTCCAACTCACGGCGAACGAACGGTGAATGAATGAAAGTGCGCACTTAAGAAAATTAGGGATTTCTAAATCGGTGTGATTTGCACATACGAGCGATATATAGCGACGATAATTGCATGTTTCTTCATTTCTTGAGTTAAGTTGTAGTCCTCCATGTCTTATCTGAAAAAGAGCAAAAAAAAAAGCAATGGTTTGGGATGGTTATGGCCACATACTAGGTTGGTCACTAAGTTTTGCGATTTGATAAGAGAGGGCGTTGCCTAATTTTTTTTTATTCTGGTACACTCTTCGTATGAACTTATGTGAACTTTCATTTCAAAATTCCTGCATGGAAAGCGTTTTTCATTAAATGATGAGGTCGGAACAACTGTGGAAGCATATTTTGCAGCCCTGCCAGGTTCAACAAAAATAGTCTAGATATAATGCCCTTTCGAAAAATCAAAATTTGTTGTACTGTGGCATCGTGTTAGACAACATTGTAAAAAAATGCTTTATAACCATAATAGACAGACGGTGGCGTTAATCGGGATTACCGACGCAGTTAATTCTGATTAAAATTGTAGTGTGACAGAGGGTTGTTACGCGGATTAGAGAAGAGCTGATTTGCTTATTGGATAGATTTAACAGTAAAAGATAGACCACAAATACGGGTGTTCGCTGCACTGATATTAATAAATATTTAGTTATGTAAAAAATCTTAAATTACGGTTTCTCAAACTGCTCCGAAATATCAAACCAATTAATGTAATTTGGAATGTGTTAGTGCAAACTAGCATTGCACTCAGTCTTTCTTGTTCTTCTTTTTAAAAGTTTCATTATTTTTCATTCACAATAGATATTAACTGTTATTTCGCCGGCAATGTTGTCATCGACGGTAATCCGGTTAAATTATGACACTTAAGTCTAGTTGTCAATCCACATTAGTTGCACTTAATACCTGAGATAATTCCCAATTAAGTCGTTAATCCCGATTAACGCCACCATTTGTTTAGGCCGCTACTCAAAAACTAGATGAGGCAGATTAAATGGGCCCTCCAAAACAACCCTAACAAAGGTAATTCGAGCATGAAACACTTCGAGTTAAACGATTTTTTTTATTTTAGAAAAACAAAGTATGTACTATGTGCAAAGCAAATGAGGCATACAACTTATTCGGCCGCCCGCCGTGGTGTGCGTGACAAATAGCGTGTAATAGGTATTTGTTCAATTCCCACAGTAAATATTAAGGGGTTAGGCATAGTCAGAGGCCCGAAAAAATTATGATTTTCAATGATTTTACAAAATTAAAAACATAGCATTAATACAGCATGTTTCGACTTGACTTTAGCAAAATTTCAAAAAAAAAAAATAATAATAATTGTAAAAATTATCGCGGTTTTTTTGAAACTCGTTTCTCCAAAAGCCCCTTACGGTGATCATCACAAGTCCTTGAGATTCATCTAAAATCAATCGGGCAAGAGAAATTAGTTTTATTAATAGATAATCTGATGTCTGATCGAAGCTTTTTTTTAAAATCAACAATATGGCGGCCTCAGGAAATATTTGTAAGATTTTCGAGAAAAAAACCGACAATTAATTGTTTAAAAAAAATCGAAATTAAAAAAAAAAATACTTCGAGCAGGCACTAGTTTTTTATGTTTTTCAAAAGCAGTATAAATTTTATTGAAATCTACTAAGCGGGTTTTAAGTTACAGTGATCACCAGTTCAAAACGTTTCCACGACAGTCGGTTCTACGTTACCGAAAGGACCCGGATTTATATCCGGCCAAGGACTGTCACTCCAGCAGCATTCACCGTATGTAAGTATGGGGAATGTTTAGGCTGCTATAACAACGACAACGAGTTCAAAAAACATAGTTTTGAGAAAAACGCATTTAAAGTTTTGTTACTTGCTTTCGAACGCTCCGGAGCGCCCGAGCGCCCTTTGGTAATAGTTGAATAACTCGAAAGTATTTGTCGGATTCACTTCAAATTTTCACACAATATTTTTAAAATATTATACTTCAAGAAAATGCAAAACAAAAAAATGCAATTTTTTGAAAATTCTGGCTACCCCAAACCCCTTAAATATTTCACCTTTTCTTTTTAAACGATTGTACCTTTAAGACATTTTATGCTTTATCCTAATACCTGACGCTACTAGTCTTCTTTTGTTTTACTTTAGATTCCAGAGTACTTTTTGAGCAATGTACTGGATAATCATGATGTTGGTCGTATTATTTTTCTCGGTGGAAATGAACTGAATTGTGATTGTAATTCAGCTAAAACATTAAAGGTATATCTGACATAAATATCGCATGTATATTAACATAATTTGTTAATTGTATTTCTATGTTTTAGTACTGGCTGCTGGAGCATAATCGTGATATCCCCGATTACAATAACATACGCTGCCGAAACATACCGCAAAGGGTAATGGAATTGCGTGAAATGAAACTTTGTCAGTCGCCGCATGATTGGACGGATTATATATATTATTTAATTGCCACTGAAGTTATTTTACTGATTGCCTTAATCACAAAAGTCTCATACGATTACTGGGTATTCAAAACGGCTGGTTATTTGCCATGGCCGGCTAGTAAAATGCCAAAATTACCTTGTGATTGGTTATGCGAATCTTAGTTCGCCGAACAAGTGTTAAAAGGAACAGAAAAAAGACATGAATACATACATACAATACATATGTATATTTTGAAATTTTTTGATCTGGACTGCAATTATTGCTGCATTCACTATATTTCTACAAGCATCGAAAGTTTATATTTAATAGCTATTAAGTAAGACTAGTTAGTTTTATAGCAAAATAATAGTACGAAATCAATGTGCCTATATTAGTTGTGTAAGCGCGTGCTACTAACAAACATTAAATTCATTCATACATCCACATTTGAGAAGTGCAATTAAGTAAAAGTGCCTACAAATTTGTATAATGTCGCTAATATATAAAAAAAACACACACACACGAGAGGAAAAAATCCACGACAAATTTTTCATACAAACGTACATAGGTATGTACATATAATTAGTTTTCGTTAAATATTTGTTTATAAATGTATTTATTAATAAAAGCAAAACAACTGAATTCAATCTAAACTAGTCCAGCAAAATTGTGTTACTGTGTTTTCGATTTTATTTTTTTGCGTTGCGTTGGCTTGGCATTTGAAGACATTTTGGCATTTTTATTAGCTCGAGCACCCTGCGCGTCCAAATCAACCTTTGCCTTACGCTTTTTCGCTGTTGGTTTGTCACTTTCCACTTCATCATCTTCTTCCTTTTCTGCATTCTTTGATATTCTTGTGGAGATACTCTGGCGCTTGGGTGCGTGATTTTCTAGCCACTTGCGTTCTGTTTTACGCCGTTTTTTCAAATTCAATATGAAATCAGGCACTTTACCATTGGAGTTCTTAATAATTTGTGCAATGCTTGAATGAGAAAATATTATATCAACAAAAAAAAATTAATAAAAAAATTGTTTACATTCGTAACACGTACCTTTTTAGATTTGGGGTATCACTTTGTGTGAAGAATGTTATGGCTTTACCACTTCTGCCTGCTCGACCCGTACGTCCAATACGGTGTATATAAGAAATGACAGATGGCGGAAAATCGTAGTTTATTACAAGATTAACGCCTTTAAAATCAATACCACGCCCCATCAGTTCAGTACAAATCAACACCCAAATATGCCCTTCCCGAAAAGCCCGAACACAATTGTCACGCTGTTGTTGTGAACGATCGGCATGTATAAGATCAACGTTGATGCCATCGTAAAGCAGCTCCTGAAATAGCTCCTTTGCCCGTTCCTAAGAATACATCACTTTAGCATCCTTATTATTCTCCATTTAATAACGTCACTCACCTTACTTTGTACAAATACCAAAACTGGAGGTTTTAATCCTTTGCGCACCATATCTCTTATGGCCAACAGTTTTCCACTCTCGGAACCAACAAATAGCAATTCTTGCTCCACCGAATCGGTAGCACTATTTTCTTGACCAATTATTACTCGTGCTAAATTGGGGAGATTTTTTATCGCCCATTTTGCCACAGGAGCTGTATATGTTGCACTGAATAGAGCCAACTTCTTATGCTGATTGGTGCATGCCGCCAAAATGACATCTACTTGGTCTTTAAAATTATTTATGCCTTCCTCCATTAAACGATCCGCTTCATCAATAACCAACCATTCGACTCTTTAAATATCAAAATACATATGCAAATTAAATTGTGTTATTAAACAGTTTTTATAAATATGTAAATATAACTTACTCTGTTAGCCGTAGAGCTGGTGGTTCCTGCTCCAGCAGAAAACGAACACGATTCGGTGTAGATATTAGTATGTCATAATTTTTGTTACTTTGCCCCGTGGCCAATTTATTACTTGTCGCTTTGGCCTGAAAATATATTTTTAGGGCCGTATTTTGTGCCAACTGCACGCATTCTCTGTAAATTTGAGCTGCAAGTTCACGGGTTGGCGCCAAAACAACAGCGCGAAAGCCAACTTTGCTGGGCTTGCGCAAATCATTAATTAACGGTGCCAGAAAGGCAATAGTTTTGCCAGAACCAGTCGGCGCCGAGGCCATCACGTTACGTCCTTGTAACAAAAGAGGCATAGCTTGCATTTGTACAGGTGTGGGCGACGCATATGTGGCAGATTCAAGATTCAGCAACAGGCGATCAGACATTTTATATTCCTTTTTCAATTCCTCAAATGATGTGACGGGCGGAGGAATGTTCTTTCCACGTACATTTATTAAATAGTCTTTGCGAAGCAGTGCCACCTGTAAAAGCAATCGTTCTAATAAACTGTGTATGTAATAGATTTTTGGACTCCTATTAATACGCTCACCATCTCCTCTTTCTGATTTGCTTCTCTTTCTTCAGGCGTAGTAGTCTTTTTCTGTTTCACTTTTTGACGTTTAATAACATCTTTCCCACTGATATAGTTGAACTCATGCTCCTCCTCTTCAGAAACGAAGTCAACGCTCCGAGAATCATCTTCAATATTTGAACTTTTCGGAGAAGTCTCAATTATGGAGTGTATCGCCTTGGACTCTGTTAATTCCACTTTCGTACTTACTTTCTACAAATGTACAACGCTGATATGTAGATAATGTAGTATTTAATAAAAAAATTATATTTACTTTAGTTTCCGTTCTAGGTTTAGAGTGCGTAAATCGTACACCCCTTGTTAGTTGAAGGAATATATCATGTGAGTCCATGGCTGTTTATTCTTACTACAACTTTTTATCTGTTATTAGTTATTTTATGGATACACGAAATTATACAGCACAAATAACTACTTTTGTTTTTTGCATTTATAATCAGAGCCACATATTCCACAGCACGTGTAGCAGCAGAAACAAAACAAAAGTTACAATATCAGCTGATTTGTACAGAGTTGCATTTGAGTGCAAATTAAGCTACGTATGCAGTGCTCAAGGCATGTGAAAGTGCAACTTAATAAAACACATTGCCTAATTTCTTGTGCACATGTCTAGAACTATGTATACATCACCCGGAGTCAGGCGGTATAAACTTTGAAATCGCTCAACGTCCGAATGAAAGGAACAGTCCCCAATGAAAAGCATTTCGATTTTACCATCAAATCCAAAAAACTGGAACGCCATTGTACTTCGCAAGAAAGTTTCACCTTTACTTGTGACCAATACATACTACTTACTAAAACTTTCTTTCCGTTAGGTTTTCGCTTAGTTTTTTTTTATTGAAAATGCTAACTAATTTTACCGTTACACTTTTCTATTTCAAAATATTCGTAGCTAAGCTATCAACAATTATCATTACAAAACTGTCAAAGTTAACTAAAAAAATCGATAAAAGCATCCTCAAGCATTGCAATTAACCAAAATTGTTGCTGAATAATTTGGGAATCGTACTACTGGTATGTTGTGCGCTTCTGCCTGCTGTCTGATCAACGTCGGTTTGCAATTTGCAAGTGATGGCAAAGGATACTACTTTTGTGATGACCTGTTGCTAATTGGCTACCGTAATATTGCAAAAGTTATTTCGCGCCGAACGTGTTGTTTAAAAATATGGAAACATGGACCAATAAATTGGTTTGATTTGAGCTTAATTTTACACTAAAACCAATAAATAAACAATACTAAACTTCAAAGTAGTATTTATTACATAAAAGCTATTAAATTTTGACTCTGCAGTGAAAAATTTTATGCTGCGCTTAATTAACTAGTGATTGTCCACATTTTACTGACAGAGTTAATGAGACAGACCGTGATGTTATCTCTCGAAAAATAACGCAACGGGTGAATTTATCTATAAAATATTCGACGGTTACACATCTATTGGGTACCCGGACATAAGGGTATTGCAGGAAACGAAATTGTAGATGAGATTGCGCTGTTTACATACAATTCGAGCAAGAAAACGACACACAGAAACCTTTAAATTCGGTATACAATGGCATCGCTGCGGACATGAAATCACGGATCGATAGGAAGTGGAGTAATCTAGCCACTTGCGAAACCGCGAAAATTATGTGCGCATAGAATGCAGATAAATACGCCAGATTCGTACTAGCCCTCTCTAGAAAGAAAAGCAGGACTATCGTAGGTATACTGACAGGCCACAATGTTTTAGCGGCACACGCATGCAAGATTGGAATTACAAGCAATGATAGCTGCAGATTTTGCAATGAACTGGAAGAGACGGAAACTCTTGAACACCTTCTATGTTCTTGCCCTGCATTAGCTAGAACCCCAATGAAATGTTTAGGAGCTCTACAATATGAGAGGTTAAATGTCTCTCGAGGTTAGAGCATCAGAGCTTACTTAGATTTACAAAAGAAGAAGCCTACTAGAAGAAAACGTAAAGGCCAAGCTCCATCTGGTACCACTAAAGACCAGTAGGTCTATGTGATGGTTTTCGGCCAGCCAAGTCAACCTAACCTAACCTAAACCTCAGGCGACCCGAAAACTCTGACTTCAGATGCGGATTCAGCTGACCCAACAACTTTGAAAGCCGTTAAGGAACCTGGTGAGATTTTTTGACTATAATACAGTGTAACTTTTTTTAGCTCAAGTGTTTCTGCACCCCCAACAACAAAAAAACTACGGTTTATATAAAATTTTATTGTGAATATGTAATACTGAAAGTACAGGTTTACGCACATACATACGCATGCTGGTTTTTATTAATTTATTATAAATGTAACGTTTTGAATATGTTTTTATAATTTTACTATAAGTTATTAAAGCTGTCAGTTTTCAATATCCTAATTGTTTTATGTATGTACATTATAATACTTCGTAAAATAAAGTAACTTGTATTTACATTGCTAATTCTTATAAGTTCATAATTTGTTACAATAAATTTGTTCAAATTTATTCACTCACTCCAAGTGTCAGAGTAGCTGTTTGCTTTTTAATAAATTTGGCATTCATCGTGGCTTCTAATATTCCTAATATTATTTCTGTTTACGTAGTTATTTTCTATTACAATATACAATATTACCGGAATACTAAAGGCTATTCCAGTATAACTTCAGTAAATAATTAAAATCTTACAAATCTCGACTAGTTTCTAAGTAAAATATACTTTTATTACAATAATATACTAAATTTGGCCCACTTGACTATAACTTCATCGTGCAACGCAGTTATAAATATTATATTTCTATAATAATAACAAAAATTGTAGTTTGTCGTTCCATTCGGCATTGATACTGATACGAATAAAGAGCCAGTTTTGGCACTAACAGTTTTGTTTTTTATTTGCACATACATATATATGTATTTATCATAGAATTTCTCAATTTGTGATGAACGTTCCAAAAACTAGCGATCTCATAACCCCTTAATTATTTTGGCAACAATGCGAATAGTTCTAGTTATTATTTATGAACTATTTAGCTTAAAAAATTGTGCTAATTTTGTATGGCCGTATAGTAATTTCAAAAAGGCGTATTAGATTTAGCATCTACCAAAAAAAAAACTAAGGTGTTAATTAAATTATATAATATAATGCGCCAAGCAGTTGGGTTGTTATTTTAACTTATATTAATGCTCTAATTATAATAAATCACTGTTTTTGTATGCCATTGCATATATGTATGCTGGTTGTGCGACTTTACAAAAAAAAAATAACGCTTACTATTTTTTAAGATTAGCACACTGTCAAAGTTTTTTAATAATACACTCCTTATGTAAGGAATACTAATAGGCAAAATAACAATAAAAGTCATAACGAGGTATTGGGAGCCCCACTAGCGCCATATTTACACACAATGTTGTTGTTTGGCAGCTATCTTGAGGGAGTATTGAAGCATAGTTAATGAGAGTTACATTACCGCAACACAAAAAATTATGAAAACCGAATATTGCAATACTGAGCAGACTATTCGAAAATGGCGTAGCCGACGGTCGCAAAGTACGCGAGATGTTCGCTTACTTGACGGAGTACTTCAAATACCAAGTATGCCTTCTCTCCACCCTGTCAGGCTTGCGGTTGGAATTTAATCTGTCGATATTTTGGACTTTGACAGCTAAAATAACGTGTCGGCTCAATATGTAATGCCCTACCCAAGTCTTCAAAATATCGCATACAAGGTCCTATCGAGCGTATTGTGCGAAAGACTAGAACCAACCACCGGCCAACTAATTGGATCTTATCAGTGTGGCTTCAGATCTGGAAAATCCCCAATTGACCAGCTATTTACAACACGCTAAGTTTTGGAAAATACCCATGAAATCAGAATCGAAACACACCATCTGTTAGTATCATAGATTTTAAAGCCGCTTTCGACAGCATGAAAAGGAGTTGCCTATATGCCGCGATGTCTGATTTTGGTATCCAAACTAATATGGCTGTGCTAACTGACGTTGAGCAGTACCAGCGGTTCCGTTGAAATTGAGAAGGACCACTCCGAGTTATTTGAAACAAAGTTTCAGACAGATTGACTCTCTTTCGTGTGACTTCTTTGACCTAATGCTTTTGATATTTGTGAGTCTCAGAATTTAATCGCCCAGGCACCATATATTATAAGGGCGTACATTTGCTGGCGTTATTTCCACCTTTTCTAAGCTTGATAAAGAAGCGAATGAGGACAAGTGAAGCTTTAACACACCTAATAATGTTAGCCTTGAAGTCCAATGGAAAATCTCTTTGCCAACAAGTGATTCTTTGGACTACTAAAAGTGGGCAATTGAATAGAAAATTCCTCTCACGACGGACAAAAACCACACTTTATAAGTCTCTCACCATGCCCGCTGAAGCTTGGACGACGGCTACATCCGATGGCGTGCCTCCAGGAATGTTGGAGAGAATGATTTTGCGGAAGATTATTGAACCTTTACGCGCTGGCGACGACGAATATCGCAGACGATGGTGTATGAACTTCGCGGCGACTTTGACATAGTGCAGCGATTAAAGATCGGGTTAAGGGTTAATGGTTAACTTTTAGTTTTAATGATCTTTTCCAAATCAAATAACGGACTCTTATTGAAAATTACAAGGAGAAAGTCGTATAGGCTTATCTACGAAAATTTAAAAAAAAAAAATCCTGCTTGGCTCCGAATTCGTAATCAACGCCATGTTTTTTTCTTTGTAATTGATCCGTGATTTTTGATACAAACTAACTTATTTATCTAATATTTTACATAGATACTTTTATCGTCTACTGAATATTGGTTTGAAGGCAATTTTAAATTTCAGTTAACTTTGGATTATTTTAACACAATTCAAAAAAGCAAATGCATTTTCAACAGCTCTGAAAAAAATCTCATAGCTTAACTTTGCAAAATATTGCGCGCGAAAATAGTACAACTCTGTCGGAGAAATATAACATTTCAGGTCATATTTTTAATATAAATTTTGATAGATTATTTCAAGTGAAAGAAAATATGATACTACATAAGTATATTTAACGGAAAATATGAAAGATTTAATTGAAATTTTATAGAAATTCATTATATTGTACCTTTTTTATAACTATTGAGCTGCACTACCCTCGAATTTGTTTGTAGAGAGACTACGCTACGTTTAGATTAATTGTAGAGCTTCTCAAGATATCTATTCTTGACTTAAGATTATTATTATTCCGCTACCAAATAGAGCTCATATGTAGATACTTTAAGAATATGTGGTCATGCTTATAGTGTTCCTATAGAGTTAGTATACATATGGATAACTCTTAAAACAAACATACACAAAAAGCTTTAGTAAGGGAGAGGTAGGCAAAAACAAAAATGCATTACCTCGGAACCCTTCAAACTTCCCAGTTTTAATGTGGCAACTAAAAGTACATTTACGTTTACAAGTATACTTTTGAATTAGTGAAGAAATTTCCGAAAATAAAAACAAAAAACAAAAAAAATACTGAAAAAGGTTTTTAATTGTAAACTTTGATTAGAAGGACTTTGATTGAAGTTAAAAAAGAAATTGATGGCGTATGCGTCAAATTACTAAAATCCATTTATCTGCAAATCAGGAAGGAGGAACCAGAAATCGGCAAAGGTTTTTAGGCCTTTAAGACTCATATACTTTGTGCTTGCGCTAGATTAGATTGAGGTGGCTTGTGACAAACCTGCCTCGAAATGCATATAGTCCCATATTGAGCACTTTGTAATACCACATGGGGCCAAAGCCTCCAGTTCTGCTTAAATCAGCTCATAGAGGCTACAAACCTGAGTAGCTCCGGTACTTTCTATTGAACCCTTCTTTACCTTGCCCCACAAGTGGATCGCAATCCCGGAATAGATGTTTTTCTCATCTTCGACATCACAGCTTCTACAAAAGTCACCCTTAGCAGATCTGCATGTCTCTCTCAAAAAGTATGTAGCCTGCTAATAACCAGGCGCCAATAAAAAATTCTCTCCTCTTAGGTGTAAATGAAGAGCGGTGAACTCTTTAAGGCCCGGTGATATTTTGTTTCAGTATACATAAAATACAAAATATTTTTTTGGAACTTAAGGGGTTACATACGTCCAGAATTTTCAAAAAGTCGATTTCTTTACAGATTATTATTCTTTATAGTTTTAGGCGTATTTCTGTGGAAGTCAATTGTAAAAATTCCTCATAGATACAAAGTTATGGAAGAAAATGTAATTGCGCGACGTGAGTTTGATGCGCACAAGTAACTGTCCTTCGTTTGAGACTGCTGGCCGTTGTGAAATGCACTTGAAAGTTTAAACTCGTTTTTCTCGAAACTACTTTTTCCGGCACGGTCTGCATGATAACTCATATAGCTTTTTATGGAGGGTATAGATAGGTCACTACAGTTAAGCTGGAAGATCACTTCGAAGATTGTAATTGAGAACTGGTGTTACAAATCATGCTAGCAAGCGAATATTTAGTAGAAGATGGGGATTGAGACTAGATTTTGTGATGTGGATATTCAGCACCATTGTGTACCAATTTTATCCACCTTAAGTTGGAAATATAGTGACAACAAACTAAATAATGCGGAAAGAGCAGAAGTTGCAAGTATAACAAATGCGCTAAAACTAAGATATGTTATCTATGCTATATATAGATAAGCTCCTTCGAAATTGGTCGATTTTAAAAGATACTGGCCGTGGATTTGGACTATATGGTGGCCAGTCCAAACATCGGCAATGACCTTCGCTGGGTACGCTTCCGATTTCAAAGGAAATTAATGAAAGATAAAGTTGCCGATAAGAAAGTCATCTTCAGGCTAAAGGTTCAAGATGGGCTGACAGCGATATACATATATTCTCTACAACTTGATGTCGCCAAGAAACCACAGGAGCAACAACATTTAAGAAATAGTTAGTAAACGATATGCGATATATCATCACCTATAACTAAATCCAAGCTAATCTATCAATGCGAAGAAGAATATAACTCAGTCAGTTGTCATCTCTCTTGTCTACGCTTCCAATCAGATGCATGTCGACAGAAATGTGAGATAGCAGTAATACTGTGAAGCTCTCTCGGATCTGTCTGAAGTGTCAGAACTTGCAGCAACTATCGCCTTGACAATAACAGGAGTATATCCAATATTTCCTGACACATGGAGGTGAGATAGTTCTAAAGCGCGTCATTCTAGTGATAATTGGGAATCATATTGGATAACGTCACTAAATTTTTTAAAAGCGTCAAATTGGTTTGACTTATTATGTCCATTAGCACCAATAACGTATGTATTACTACCCGCGAACAGTGCCATAAAATGGTGCCTCTATGATTTAATTGACTTGCGTGTTGTCTAATGGGAAGCACTATAACCAACCAACCAACCATATAACTTTCAGGGGTTCCGAGATAAAAGCGTAACGCTTCTCTACTACTTATTTCCTTTTTATTTGGAAACATCTTTGCACGATAACATTTTTCCATCAGATTATTAGCATTGCTAACACGATTCAGATTACTTTCGATATCATTGCCTCGGTCCTGCACTGAAGACATCTTTGTTATTCGCTAACTTTTCTCAAGCCCATGGAAACTTGTTACCTGATTCTATCAATACATTTATTCCTAGATAGTATATTGGCAAACCTCAAAGCTTGTTTTTATCACGATCAATACTTATTGCTTTAAAAACGCCTTTTCCAACACCGTATCTTAAATTAAATTGATCTAAACTTGAAGCTCTAGGTCTGGATAAGGTTAAAGCTTCAGCATCTGCATCTGCTTCACTAATATCGGTCTCAGTATCACTAAATTTTCGACGCCGACGTAAAGTAGAATTGCTATATTTAAAATCTGTGGAATTTGCCCGCTTCCTTTCCTGTTTGGCCATTTCCACAGCCAGCATTTTCAATTCCCAATCGTTATGATCAACATTTTCAAACACACGTTCGACATTTTTTTGCTCCGAATCTTCATATTTAACATTCAGTTTGGTTGAGGATGAACTAGAGCTTGAACTATCACCAATGTCTAGGACAACACTATCTGACCTATTTAAATTTCCAGTTACATCTGAAACAGTTACAATGTAATTTCCTTTTTGTTGCTTCTCAATTGCAATATTTTCCGCCGATTTGTTTTTATTCAAACTGCGGGTTGAAATGTATCCAGATGAATTCTTATAGAACTTATTAAAAATAGGCGAAGAGCCATATCGTTGAATTTGCGGTGGAGATGACAAAAAAACTGTATCCGATGAGTCACCTCGCTAAAAAATTCGAATAATATAAATGTAAATTTAATATCAACATTCATTTAATGCATTTATCTAAATATATATTTACCATAAACAAAAGTTCTGCTGATGAACTCGAACTACCGTGGTCATCTGACTTCGGATCCGCATCATCCCATAAAGTATTTAGTTTATCTTGATTCATAAATTCTGTTTTTTTCCGAGGCGAGGATGATTTCAGTTCAATATTTCTAATTTTTGTCTGCAAATTCGCGATAATTTCATCGCGTTTTCGTACTTCTCGCGCCATTACCGAAAACTGTAATTCGAATTTTAAATGCATTTCAGTAATGTGCTCCTTAATAACATTATTAATTTCACTCCAAACTCTACTGAAATTCTCTTCCATGTTTAGAATATCTGAAAATAATAAGTAATAAATATGTATATTAAATTAAAGTAAGTAAGGCATAGCTGTGTCTTTTTTTGGAAGTATGTATGTATCTGATAGTAATTTTGAAAGGGGTTTTAGTGTGAAAAGCAAAACAAGCATTACTTTAATATGCATTAAAAATATAATATAATGTGCATAATTTTTCGGTTATATTTACAGTGTAGCACCACAACAACGCACAAATGCTTCCAACAAAAGAACATATCTAAGTAGCAGCTATGGGCAGAAGCGAGAGCAGTGAATAATTTAACAGGTTGCGCTCCGGCCGACTCCGAATTCTTTGTTACAACTCCAACTACAGAGAGCGCTTAACATTTTCTTGACTATTGCTCCGAGCTCCTAGCAGTAACGGAACGTAGCTGAGAGCGCAGCAATACAGTTGATCATGCGTTTTGTGCCACCTACTCTACTACTCATCTGTTCAAGTTCAGAGCAGTAGCGAGAGCAAAACTGAAAACTATAAAATGGCGGAGCAATTTCAATAACTGTATTAAAGTTCTTTCACTTATATATGTACATACATAGAGTGTTTTCGGAATAATTGTTAAAAAGGAATTTTCCAGCTACCACAGATAGGTAAGCATTTTTATTTATTACATTTCATCATGAAAAGATTGACGCGTCAACGACGTTTTGGAATTATTGCAAGCCTATCAAAACACTCACCCAAGTCAATGACGAGATACAAAATCTGCACATTCAAGCTTACATATATGCAAGTAGTTCCTATACCCAGGAAGCAGTTCCTACAGTAAGCACTTACTGGAGGCTAAGTCATCTCTTAGGCATCTACATCACTTGACTGACGAGTTCCAGGAGTACACACGACAATTACTGGACGTCGTAGCACACAGACAGGGGAGTCCCTTACCACCTTTATAAACTCTTGGTCCAAAAAATTATACCAGATGCTTTATAAAAATGATATTTGTTTTGTTTTGACAATTTTCGACGACTGGTGCGCTTTGTTAAACTCGGCCAAAATCGCGTAAGCGGTTATCGCGCCAATTAAGAAGAAGAAGAGATAATTTTCTGGACATTTGTGAAGGAAAATGAAAATAGGAAATCAAATAAAACGGATCTGAAAATATTGTATACCAAGTTTCCTAAAAGCTGCATGTTTCCTATGAGAATTCAATAGGAATTTTCAAAGCGTGGGCGGGATGAATTCTTATTAAAAAAAAAGGTTTTTGACCACATATAAAATTTACGGATAGCGTGTAGAAAAAAGAGATTATGTTAGGCCTTCCTAACGCACAGGCTACCGTGTTGCAATACGCTCTATTGATAAAAGTAGCCCCACCCTAATATGCACACATGTATTATGAAAATATTAGTTTCTATAAATATTCATTACAAGTTCAAGTATATTAATCACCTTCTGTTCTCAAAGACTCTGCAATTGTTGTTTTCAGCCGTTTTGTTGTACGTTGATTACTGTTTGAAGGAATTGAGGAATGTTGCATCAGATTATTATTGGTTTGGATGGCGTTTCGATGTTTCAACTCAGCTTTCATAAAAGGTTCGATAAAGGCTCGATTTTCGGGACATTTTTCGAAGTTAGAAGCCGCAAGTACAGGCAAAGGAGATGTGAGCAGAGCTTTGTCACGCTGCTCACTAGACGGCCGCAAACCACTATAGGATTCATCTTGGATCGCCTTCTGGGCGCTGTTGGGCGGACTAGAAAGAGTTGAGTTGGACGTTACACTTTTCATTAGCATACTATGTCTAGCCACATACCCTTCCAATGTTGGTTCCCTTAAGGAATTATTGCTGAACATGTCCATTGCTGTTGAATCCTCATTTCGACCAGTTACAGGACTTTTACTTTCTTCTGTACTGCGATGTAATTTTGTTAAAATGCATTTCAATTTACGACGTTCAGCAGTTTCATTTTGTTCTGGACTAAGAGGTAAATAGGCGGGTGGTATGTAACTGTCTCCCTTTTGATTATAGGTAGTTGCCATAGGTGTGTTTGTAGATGTGGATGAACTGGACTCATATGCTGAGAGGAATTGCGAGTACATTCCAGATGTGTCACTCAAACACCGGTACAAAGGTTCTGATATAGCGATTTGATTACTGGTTTTGGAACTATCCAAACTAAAACTTCTCATTTGTACAACTTTTTCGAGTTCAGCTAATTTCTGACGTTCGTTTAAAATTTTCAGCCGCTTTACAAATGGCAATCCACTATACTCGGGCGACAAGTCGAAAACGGAGTGATAACATTTTTTACCATCGCCGTTTTTACTTGCAGTTGTTAGTTTATTTTGTTTTCGCAAATGATCGAAAGCTTTTGCGTGTGTTGTATTGAGATCTGATGTTGCTGCTGCTCGTGTAGATGTTGTAACAGAGGTTAGCGTTTGAGTTGTGTCATTTGAAGAAAATGTTTTTACTTCTATGTCAGAATCTCCTGGGGAAAATTTAGCTAAATTATTATAGCTTGTTGATATTAACGTAGCTGATTTTAATTTGGACCATGGCTTAATGGATATATCACTATCTGAGCGCTCTGATGAGGTGTTCATGGACGGCTTTATGAATTTTAATGACTTTCCTGATACCGCCTTGGGCGATTTACTAATTGCACCTTGATCGCGTTTAATCTGATTTTGTTCTTCACGTACTCTGAGGGGATTTGTTTGGCTGATATCTCCAATGGTAGGTGATTTATCCTCTTTTGGCTTACTTTCCAAAGAATCAGGGTTTGTCACTCCGGCTAAATTAAGCATTTGGATCTTCTGCTTCAGAGACACAGCCGCATTAGATTTGATCTGGTTCAAAAGATATAATTAAAACACCATGACTTGCATGCATATGACACATAAATATATAAGTAAATTTACATATATCACACAAGGTGAAGTCCAAAAGACTGGCGGAATAAAAATGTTTTTGATGACACCGTCTTTTTAATGAGTTAATGCGTTGGAAGTTACATCCCTAGCTGACTTCTAGTGAAAGCTTGGTGACATTCGGAGCAGTGGAAGCGAAGTTATTGCGTCTAAAGTGTCAGTATGTTTGTGTCATCGGTACAAAAATGAGTTTCAAACAAAGAGCTAATATCAAATTTTGTTTTAAAATCGATAAAACGTTTATCGAAACATTTGAATTGATGAAAAAAGTTTATGGCGATGATTGCCTATCTCGTGCCAGAGTTCATGAATGGTTTACACGTTTCAGAGATGGTTGTGAGGACTTAAATGACAATGAACATACGGGCCGCCGAAAATCGGTAATCCCCGAAAACTCCGTGGAAATTGTTGAACCGAAATCATCGTTGAAGTTCATGGAATCGGAGTTAAATATCTCTGATTTAACTGATCATTTGGACTTACGAAAGATCTGTGCAAGTGTCATTCCGCACAAGTTAACTGAGTACCAAAAATTGCTTAAAATTCAACATTCGAAGGACCTCACTAAAGATGAGAACTTCCTTTATAACATTGTAACTGGTGATGAAACGTGGTGTTTCCAACATGAACCTGAAAATAAGCGTCAAAGTGCCGAATGGAAGGCCCCAGACGAGACGTTTGAAGAAGTCAAAAATCAAGTCGATGCTCATTTGTTTGTATGATTCCAAGCGAATTGTCCACAAGGAGTTCGTCTCAACGGGCCAAACAGTCAATGCAATTTTCTTTCTTGGCATTTTGAAGCGTTTGCTGCATCGCATTCGTCGAATTCGCCCTGAATACCGCGAAGGGGGAAACTGGCGTTTATTGTATGATAAAGCACCATCTCATCGATCCACTCTTGTGACTGATTTTTTGACTTGAAATCGCATTTTAACGATCAATCACGCACCGGGTTCGCCTGATATGGATTCCTGTGACTACTACCCATTCGGAAAATTGCCTTTGGCCATGAAAGCAAAACGTTTTGCGTCCGTAGAGGCCATCCAAAAGGCTTGTACCGACATCCTGAAGGACATTCCGGTCAATGACCTGAAACACTCTTTCGAAAAGCTTTTGGATCGCGCAAAACAAGTATCGAGGCCAGAAGGAACAATTTTAAATAATAAACTCGAAGTTATCAAAACAAGGCTCCTGTCGTTTCTATTTGAGCTCAGCATTGTTTATTTTAGACTTCACCTTGTATATACAAAAAATTTAAAAATTAAAAGTTGGGTTTGCCCGCTAGTAACGTACTCCGCTCCATCTGCAAAACAATAATAAAACATAGTCTAGGAATTGAGAGGAAACTGGACCGAAAACACTTAGTAAAAGATGTATGGACACATTAAAGCCATTTTTTGTTTTGTTTTGTTTTATTCACACCTAATTGCATCGCATTTGTGGAACAACATCAAGACGCACACCACAAATAAGAGGAGGAGCTCGGCCAAACACCTAACAGGAGTGTACGCGCCAATTATTATTTTTTTTTTTAATTGCATCGCGATGCCAGGAGTATAACTCAATGATAGTAAATATGTGTTTTTCCATCATCACATCAGGATTTTTTAAAGGACCTCAAAGTTGCAGTTATGAGCCAGTATTAAAAAAAAAATTATCCTATTTCTACAAAATTACATGACTCTTCAAATGGAAGAAAAATGTTTTTATAACAAATGTGTGTATTTGTATGAATAATTAATTGCACACTTCATTGTTATTGATAAATTGAACGAACGAATAAACGAACCCATTCAATATTTTCAAGGACGTAGACTGAGTAAAAAGTCTCAAGCGGTAAGACCAGAATAATGACTAGTTGGAGCAATAACTTCAAGGAGGTGAGCAATAAATAATTCTCACTGACCACACCACGTAACTGAAATATGAAAGTAGCTGAAATATGTAAAAAGTATATCTTACTCCGGATTTTATATCGCCGCAATTCGTTTCTTGCTTATTTTTTAACAGTTGTAGCCTTTGCATCAGCGGAAGGACCTCATTAACTTCAGTCTCGGGCTCTTCTTGAATTGATTCCTGTGGCGATAAGGCGCTAGCAACATGTGTGTGAGGTGGGGATATCTGATGTTGTATCGTTGGTTTGACCGCCCTCTCCTCCCGGTCCTATGGAAGAAAAAAATATGGGAAAAAAATTACTGAGCTTAATTTGTAGATAAATATAAAAATATTTAAAGTCATACTCATAAATTCTTTGGTGATTTGAACAATCATTAACCATTATTTTTATGACTTTTAACTAATGAAATTTCTCCATATTTAAATGCTATATTAACAAACAAAACTGCCACAAATGGAGATCGGAAAACCTGCCCGTGCCGATGCATCCTCAGAGAGTGGGAATATGGTACCGATTTTCGAGCAGTGCTATCATTGCATTATTTGCTCGGTCGACGGAAATTGAAGACATGCACGTGGACGAACGCGCTAAGTTCGGTAATTGTATTCTCAACCGTCTCGGCAATGTCCCTTGATCACATCAGAACTGCGATTTGACGCCAATCCATTAACAATTCAGACCTTAAGGCGAATATTGAGCTATGCATTCGTGGGATAGAGCCAGAAACCATCACCGAGGTCGTTAAAAACTGGGTTAACAGGATACGCTGACTTCGCAAAAGTTTTTTGAATTTTGCGTATAATCCAAAGGGAGAAATAATGTATTTGTACTTCGTGAGCTAGTTCGATTCCACCCTGCTATATATATATATATATAATTATCGCGTACACCCTTTTTGGGTGTTTGGCCGAGCTCCTCCTCCTATTTGTGGTGTGCGTCTTGATGTTGTTCCACAAATGGAGGGACCTACAGTTTTAAGCCAACTCCGAACGGCAGATATTTTTATGAGGAGCTTTTCCATGGCAGAAATACACTCGGAGGTTTGCCATTGCCTGCCGAGGGGCGAGCGCTATTAGAAAAATATTTTTCTTAATTTTGGTGTTGCACCGAGATTCGAACCGACGTTCTCTCTGTGAATTCCGAATGGTAGTCACGCACCAACCCATTCGGCTACGGCGGCCGCCGTGCTATACTTATTCTAAATTTCTCCTTTAATCAATGAATTTCGATACTTTTACATTTCCTGATAATAGTCAGATCAAGTCAGAGACGGTGAAGAGAGCAGGTTTTTTCTAAGCATGTTTCTCTTATTCCAATCTAATGGAACATGTAGTCCGCCAGATATATCCTAGAAAGTGACTAAACCGATTTTAATGATCAGGCTTAATATAAGTTCAATAAGAGGAAGATGACAATCCTATTTCTAAGCAAATACTCTACGGTCTAGGAATTAAGCTTCAATGATCATACTTCTGATGGTCAAGAAAAACCAGCCCGCTTAGCTGAGTAGATGTGTGCCTGACATGCCAATAAAGATTCTTTGCAGTTTAATTTCACCTAACTCTTTTTGTGAGGGACAACGTCGTGACACATACCATAAATTGGAGGCATTTATACGTCAGTGTATTATTTTTATTTCAAGATATTAAGTTCATTTATGCCTGCCATCTATGGTTTGACAACATTTCTTTACTTGTAATTTTAAAATTTCTAAATCCTTAATAAAATTGTGAAATTATTGGTTAAAATGATGCACTACTGTTTACTGACGCATATTTTTTATAGGAGTATAGCAGCTAATGCAATTTTCAAAGGAATTAAACGTTAATTTCTCTAGAACTATTAACTCTAAGAACTATTTTTTTCTTACTTGCTTCTCTTTGAGTAAACGTAGCCTTTGAAGTAATGGCAGTCCAGCACCAATTGGACTCGGTGTTTTGTCTTGATGGACTTTTTCTTTAATTTCCTCCTTCTCTTCTGACCGCACATGTGACATTCTCTTCAAAGCTGTTTTATTTCCTTTATTTGAAATTTCATGTAGCGGTTGCATTTCTAGCGATTCATCACTTCTTCTGCTCGTCCTGGAAATGTTAAATTAATGTAATAAATGAAGTATTTGTAATATTAATAAATAAAATTTTATATTGAAGCTTAAATAAAATAAGCCAGCTCAAATAAAATAACTTAAAGTACAAGGTGTTTCTTTGTACGTAATTTGTTTTTGTTTAATAAAACATGAAAGTCCATCGAAGGCCAAAACTTGATTTTATTGCCTTGAAAATTGTATAATACTTTAAAAATAATTGGGGCATATTGCAATGCCGGTTGCGAATTATGAGGACAAATTTTGTACTTCAAGTGGCGTCTTGAGATGATTCGTTTGACAAAAATTCATCCACCGTCAAGTAACGATTTCAAAGGGTTTTCGAAATAGCACATGAAGAAATGAAGCTTTTCTGCGCTTTCCTTAGAAATAAGTTGTGGAAGTTAATGACACATTCTTTTATTGAGATCATGGTCAAGGCTATTATTTTGTACAACTATGTATTTTGTTTTTGCATTTTGATGGAATTAAAACAGTAGAGCAAAGAGTTTTCTAAAATTGTTACACAAATTATTCGAAATTAAAGACCTAAAATTAGTCGTTATAAAACTTTCCACCTTTCTACCATCAACGGTGGATTTTTGGCACTGAAAGAGTTAAAGAACTTTCTTTATAAATATAGTTGATATCCTTAACGGGTGTTGCGCTTACTGTAGTTAAAATCAAACATCAAAACGGTGTAGAATTCGACCACTAGGGGATATAGTTAGTTTGATATTGCTGCTTTACGTATTACAATACTGGGACACGCATGGATACGTAAATATGTACAAGGTGGCGCAAAATGAATCATCCTCTCGGAAGATTTATTTATAAGTTTTGCAAATGGTGTCGTACGTCAGTCATATTTGACACTTATGAACTAGACACCTGCAGTAAGCAAATATACAAGAAAGAAAGCTCCTAAAAGTCAAAATAAGACTTTTTTTATTAAAACAGTTGTTTAAAAACAAAATTGGATGATTAATTTTGTGCCACCTTGTATTGCATATCACAAAAAATATATAGTATTGTAATTAAAAATTTACCTTGCATTTTTCAGAAGGCTTCGTATTCCTTTTACATCGTTTCTTAATTTGTACACAATTTTTTTTGAGGCACTATTTTCGCTACTGTCACTTCGATTAATATTGCTATATACAGTTTGATGGTCCGACTGATCTTTGTTACTTTGTGCTTTCGCATACTTCTTATTTACACACCGCACTTCCATTAGCCGTTTACGACCAAGAGTTTGTAAAATTTCTTGTGCTTCTGGATAGTCTTTCATAGCGGCAAGTACATCCTCCCTGGATAATGAAAAGAGTTCTGAATAGCCAACTGAACGGACATCAGCGGTGCGCCTAAGATGAATGAATTAATTATTTAATTATTTTAATATGATATGATTTTAAAAATTATCACACACTTATTAAGGCCATCCAAGTTTAGAATTCCTATTTCGCCAAAAAAATCGCCAGCTTTCATTGTGGTTAATACTTTTCCTGTCTCGCTAAGTACTTCCAGTATGCCATCAGCTATTATAAACATTTCCCTCGCTACTTCACCTTTCCGACAGATAGAGTCTCCTGGTGTAAATATGTATGCTTTCATTTTCAAAACCAAATCGTGTAAAAATTCTGGTTGGCACTCTTGAAATATAGTGACTTTCTTTAAGACACTCAAGTTAACGTGTAACGCTAGTTCTGTTTTTAGCTTATCCGGCAATAGACCCAAAGCTGTATTTATATCACCACCTCCCTGGATACGCCCTCTAGACCAGCTGTAGTCGTACCAACGAAGGACCCGTCGTTTCATTCCACCTGGAACCTAAATAAAATAAAACTTTAGTAATGCAGAAACACTAAAACTTTTATTATATTGCTACGAGTATTTAATACTCGTATATTTACTTTAGGTCAGAGCATCTTAGACTTTTTTCTCTCACAGAACTCTTGACGATTTTAAAATATTTAATAACAAATTTAGCTTATCAAAGTTAGAAGTCTCAACTAATATGTGCTAAATATTAAGCCTTTTTTGGCCCATGAAAAACATACCTACTACGATTCAGGGGACAAAAGTCGAGAACATTTAAGTGTTAGATAAGTAGTAACATTTTTGGCAATCTAATCGTTCGAAAGTTTCACAAATCTAAATCGACGTACCGTTTGAAAGTTTTGAATTGATTGCAATAAATATGTTTTCCAAGATATATCTGAGGACTTATCATGCATGCCTTTCTAGATTAAAGAAAAGATATTCCCGTGGTGAGAAGCCATATACTCAGCAAATGTTTTAGTTCATGAACTAGTATTTGATGGATGAAGTCATACTAGTTCGAGAGTGACCAGAATTGCACCAGTTGTAAAATTACAAATTAGAGCTCTATTGGCTTTAATTGTTGTCATGTTTTTAACCCTAGACTTAATCAGTGTTATCCACTAAACTTAAATCAGTGTTACTCTGTCATTCATTTTTTATATTTCCTTTTTTTATTTCAAACAAATAAGTGTAAATTAAGAGAAATATTTTTGCATTTCTTTTTAACTAATATATTTATGAGAATTCTGTTAGTGAGGTGGTGTGACGAGAATATGTCGAATTCGCAAAACTGCAAATGGAATATTTAATAAAATTAATTTCTCTTATTTTTTATTTCTTTTTAATAAAATCATATTAGGACGAACAACAAATAAACGTAGAAAGTTTCTTGGAGAGAGCATCACTCAAAAACTACTGCCCCTGTTTTAACACTTTCTGTACCGTTGGAAATGCCATCAGTAGTAGATTGTAACACTAATTTTAGCATTAAAAAAGTAATTTTTTAAAAAATAGATTTCTTTTTGATAGCGTTGCCACCTGATTTTTTACATAAGTAACAATTTATTACAAATTTCAGTTTAATATAGGATATAGGTATCGAATGAAAGGTTTTTTATCAAACTTCAATAAAAAACATATTATTAACTGGTGTTGCCATCTATTGTTTTAGAAATTAAGGAATTGATAACAAAAATATATTTATAAAACAAATAAATATATGCATACATCAATATATAGGTAAACATAGCTTGAATACAATAATATTTTTATTCAGTGTTGCCACTTAATTACAAAGAAAATTAATTATTGCCATAACGTTATTATAAGTTAGGCTATGGGTATGTATTAAACGAAATTTGTTTTGTCTGTTTTAATTAAAATTAGTTGCACATGGCTTTGTCACCATCTTTTAATTCAAAAAGTATTGAAATTGCCATAATTTTTAAAGCAGGAGCATTAGAGCGTTCCTAGCAGATTCAGACACTACCTAAAATTATAATAAAAAAAGTCTATTAGAGCATAGCGCCAAAGTCAATTTCGAGTGCCCAAAAGTTTTAAAAGAATCTACACTTGTGCTTCCATAATAAAGTCACTTAATCTTTTTACCATATTCACCATATTTTTCATACCAAAATTTTTCATTAATTTTTATTAAAAGCTCGTTGTATAACCACAACCTTATAAATCGAAGTTCATGGCAGAAAATTTACAAAACCTTAACAAATTTCAAAAAATTATCATCAACATTTAAAATTTGTAAGTAAAGTTTTTAGAAAACTCTGGGTATACAGCCTATTCAATTTTAGTAATATAACAAAATGAATGAAAAAATAAAATGAAGTCGTTTAAAAATCGCATTGCTTTTTGGCAATTTTTTTCCATAGGAAGTTGAGAATTTTCGTCCATATAAAGCAAATGTTGTATTATAATAGGAAACGTGACTGCATGTAATGTTTTCTGTATGTAAATAGAAATGATGTCAAAGCAATAGCACGCCTTAACGTGTATCTAATTTTGAAGCTGCATCAGACGAAAACTACTACCGATTTTAGAAATTTATTAAAAAATGTTAAATACATTAAGTATTTCATTTTCTACGCAAGGAAAACCTAAGACACCGACATGTTTAAATATAATATAACAAAAAAATTGTGTGATTTTAATTCATAATATATTAGTATTTAAAACTGATACTTTTCGCCACAAATTGGACTATAAATATGAACTGCTTCACTAACTAGTGTAATGCCGATGACTTTGCCCTCTCATTCGTTAAATAGTATGATGCTTATGCATATACATCATACCCAAGACTTCGGGATGTTAAAAATAACAGTTGTTAGCACTGAAAAAATATAGAAGACGAACTACTTCTGCAAACTGGTAATAAGATAGTTCAGTATCACATACATATTATAGTATCATAGATTTGACTGCAAGGATGTTTCAACGACTCAACACACATACTTGATTTTTAGCTTATTTATAGCGACCATGCACATATATTACAAATACATTCATATGTATACAAACCTTATGATGACGCATGTAAGTTTTTGCTCCATCCAATAGCCGCTCGAATTCCAAGCGGTTAGCATTACGATTGGTTATCACATTTCCAACTTGACCCACAATGGTTGCAAAAATAAATACTCCAATAAGATAGCTGACAATTGTAAAAATGTACCTAAGAAGAATGAGAAGCAATAATACGACATTAGAAAATAATAAATAAATAAATGCATCAAAGTTTCCGAAAAAACCTGACATGAACATTAACGGATATCTAATATCAATAGGTGTTGAAGGCTGTCACAACTTTCGAAAACTTTGATGGCTTTCTTACAACTTTTTGATACGTGTGTACATACAATTACATATTAATTACAAGTAGTTTTTGGTATTTCAAATAAAATCACGTGGACAGCCCCAACATCATTGATATGTATTGAATTTGAGGTCCAATCGCTCACTATGCAAAAAACTAAAGGAGAAGTAGTAGAATTTTTTTGTGTAGGCATACCCTCGAGGGAAATCCACTAACACTAAGTTGATGCGGATCTAGAGATTTTAGAAATTCGACTGCTATTTTCCGTATGTGCAATTGATGAAATTAATAACCCCCTGTCAGATATTCCTCAATTACTTTTGGTAATAATGGCTTACCAAATTCAATCGTAGTCGCACTTTGCTATAGGACGAATTTCGGACGTTCAAAATCAGTTGTTGTGTCAAAAAAAATTAATGCAGTGCATTGAGGCATGCCTGGACATTAGTTCCACTCGCATACATATGAACATACTTTCAATATTTCATGAAAAGTTTGCCGTCAAAAAGAATGTTCATTTTGGATACCGAATTCCTGACGATTAGGTCAAATAATTGTTGGCAGTACTCAAAAAATGTCTGTAAGATCATTACAGATGACGTGTAATGAATTTATGCACATGTAGTCGAAACTGCAATCAAACAGTAATCGGCTGTACAGGTCTTCCAAGACGAGTCAAGTGCAACAAAAGTATTTCACGCACAAAACGGCTTGAAGCGAAATAATTTAAAATGTCGCTACCGTGCTATTAGAGCAACGTAGAAAGATCAATTCTGAATGGTACACCACATTTTTTGCCAGAAGTGTCCGGGAGAAATAGAAAAAACCAATCACAAAAGTCGAACCATTCTTCATCACTGCAATGCAAGCTCTCATGCATTGGCTCAAAAACGTGAATTTTTGAGCATTCAAACTAATTTACAGTCCAAATTTAGCATGATCTCTTCTCATTTCTACAGATCAAAAATAAAATGAGAGATGACAGTTTTTCGATGCCTGAAGAAGCGATTGATTCATTCAAATCAGACGCTTGGAGTTACCTCAAATGTAGTGGAAAAAGTACTTCAAAAATTGATTCGAACTTATACAAATGTAAATTGATCTTCACGATTAAATAGTAAAGTCCTCTCGACGAACAAAGCTAGTACTCTATAAGGCTATCATTATGTCCGTCCTAACGTATGACGCAGACAATGACAATATCCGATGAGGCGGCCGTTGAAGTGTTTGAGGGAAAAATTCTGCGGCAGTTTTTCGACCTTTCCTCGTTGGTGACGGCGACAATCGTTGGTAAATGAGTTGTATGAACTTTATGGCGACATAGAAATAGCGCAACGAATAAAGATCCTGCGACTTCGATGGCTGAGTCATATCGTCCGAATGGATACAAACGTTCCAGCTCTGATACTATTTGATACGGTACCAGCGGGTGGTAACAGATGAAGAGAATAGTAGTCTTTTGGAAAACAATAAAACCATCTGGTGGTGTTTCACCGAGATTCGAACCTACGTTATCTCCGAATTCCGAATGGTAGTCAAGCACCAACCCCTTCGGCTACGGCTATATATCGAAAACAAAGTATCGATACCAAGATTTTATTAACAGTAGCATGGCAACGTCTCTACGCAGGGTCGACAGCCTTAAGTGCAGTTGTGGTGCATATGCTAGGTGCTTACTCAGGCTGCGGAAGAATATTACTTCCAAATTTTTGGTCTCTATAAATATCATATGAAGAAGGTTGACCTGTACTATTATCAGTTTTCCAAATCTTGACGATGACATATTGAACGTCACGGTAAAATACTTGACAACACCCGGGTCTAAAATTATCAGCAATGTATAAAAATTTCACCTTGGCATAGCGCTTGAGCGCTTTTAAGAGCTGTCTGTACCTTTGCGACTACAAAGTACGCTTTTGCGCTTCAGAGACGGATTTTATTTTTTTTCACTTATGTTCCTATTATTTCGCAATGCTTTCTCTTCCACCAGATGCCGATTGAATTTCTTACTTGATTTGAAAGGTTATTTTAGGGAGAGCTAAATAAGCGAACGGTTCCACCCTATACAGATTATTGGACAGCAGTAACGCACCTGATGTAGGAGTATAGTGAACGATTGTGACCTCGCATATATGTATTTGTATACATATGTATGTAGACTAAGAAAGTATAATTTGAATGAAAGGGAAATCATACCCATAATTAGAACCGAATTGTAGTAATCTAGATCTTATACCACGTCTTGGTATAGACCTTGGGCCGTCCACTGAAAAATTTGGTCTTACGATAAAATAAAAGAAATACATTTTATAAGTATAAATTTAGTAAATTTCATACGTGTAACTCAATATATACAGTTTATTATTTTATATATAAATAATTAATAATAGACTTCGGTTAAAAAAATAGTTCGGCATTCTTGAAAAAATCTCATTCCTAAAATTTAGCACTGATTAATTTATCTACTCGTATAACTTTTAGAAGAATCACAAATATGTATGTATCTATTTTCGGATTGAAAAAAGTCCAACTTGAAAAAAAAAATGTAAATGTATTCAGAAGCGTATAGTAGCATATTTATTTATCATTCTCCATTAAATTCTTGGTATAAATTATTTGAATCAGCTGTTTTTTAGGAGCCCGAAAATTACAAATGTAATTCAAAACATAAATATTGTTGGAATGATATTTTTTTTATTATAATCTGGTAACTGATTCAATGGCATTTATTTCTTGAATATGATATCCGGAATATGTCCGCCGGGGCTACGAGTTACACGGTCCATTCGATCAATCCAAATTATGACTACTTCCGTATAGCCGTATAGCGCCAAAGATGGCTTGAATATTGCAATAAATCGATTGCTAAGCGTGCTGTAAGGCGAATTGGGCCACCTTGATAGAACCAAATGACGTAGATGTTTAGCTGATTAATTTTTGGAAACAAAAATTCAATCAGTATGGCTCGATAGCGTCCGAAAGAAATAAGGACCGATTATGCCGCCAGCGCTCTATGAACTTCTCGAACAGATGTTTTTTTTTCAAAGTAAATTTCCACAATTGGAAGCGTTTTTCTGGCGTTAAGCAATTTATAATGGCTTGCCCGATCTTACTGAACAGAAATGTAAGCACGGTTTTCCACTCTCAGCTGTCAAACCATTGGTATCGATATCGATATTTCTTATGCAGTTTAAAAAACAGCCGACATATTGTAATATTGTTTTTGGCTACTTTTTGAAAATGAACACATTCAATTAAAAATATCTGTATTTTTATTCACATATGGGCATTTTCACAAAAAGGTCAACCACGAGTGGGAAACTCAAACTGTTCCTGAAAACTTTTTGTTGATGAATAATAAATCTCAAATGTGTTTACTTTATAAATATAAAAGAATTTTTCTTTTCTTTTAATTTTGAGCCGAAATATACAACGAATATACAAAATTTACAAAAATCTAACTCTTTTGCCCAAATATACCAACTTTTTTCCGTGTAATATTCGCGTATTCAAAGCAATACTATGATGTTTTTATAATTTAAAAATCTTCTACTGATAGTATCATAATGTTTATCAAGCAGAGAGACTTAGTGGAGATCGAATAACGGTAGGTTTTTTTAGATTACTTTTGCTTATATTCGTATGTCGCGTCCGTTACCGAAAAATAGCATTTATTGTTCTCATTAGTGCAAAAAGTGTTGAAGTATAAATTGCTTTCAGACTTTCAGCAAATAACTTATTTCACTTAAGAAAAGTAGCCATTGACTTTCGACAAAAACGATTAATAAAATTTATTGGTGTTTGAAATTCGTCGCGTCCGTTACCGCGAACCTTAAATTTTAAATAAAGTCGTAGAGATACAAAAACGGCAAAAGAAACAAGAAAAGCAATAACAACGAAATATAGAGAGAAAATGAAAGAAAACGTCGAAAAATGGCAGGAATACAAGAAGAAAGAAGTTAAACGAAAGCAAGAGTACCGAAAAAGATTATCGCAAAAAATGAAAAGTGATAGCAATTTATTAGAAAAGAAGAAAGAAAAGGACCGTGTTAGGCAGCAAGCTCCTGGGAGAAAGGATACAATGCTAATCAATGGGAAAGTAGTGTACGCGATATTAAAGACGATCTAGTTCCAATACAGTTTATTAATCAATTTGATACGCAAATAAAATGGAAACAGTGGAGAAAAGTAGACGATCGCATAACTTTAAACTACACTATTGGTCCTTTAAGCGACTTAATTCATGATGTAGAGATTCAGCTACCATCTTTTAAAATGCATTGTTTTATTAAACGTCACCAACAAAATTACTTTGAAATTAAAAAGAAAAATTTAGCAGCTAATGAAATTGTTATTCAAGTTGATTTTGCTGAAAATTATCGCTTGACATGCCAAAACGAAATTCAAGATGCCCACTTTAGTTATAACCAAGTAACAGTGTTTACGTGCGTAGCTTGGGTTCTTGGTGAAACCAAGTCCTATGCTGTCATCAGTGATAGATTGACTCACAGTAAATTCGACGTTTACTGCTTTATTCCCAAAATTATCAATATCTTACAAAACCAGTACAAAGGAGTTACCAGCATTTATATTTTCTCTGATGGAAGCACTTCCCAATTCAAAAATAAATTTATTCTTTCTAGTATTCCAAGACTTGCAGCTGAATTTCATTGCGGAATCTTAGAGTGGAATTTTTTCGCCACTTCACATGGCAAAGGTGCTGTAGACGGAATAGGTGCCGTAGTTAAACGAAAAGTCTGGCAAATCGTTAAAGCAAGAAATATCATTCTTGGTGATGCCTTATGCTTCTATGAATGTGCTATGAATGCTCAATGTGGTTCGATGGAGTTAAAATTTTGTATATCTCTGGAACACAAATTGATATTTTTTCTAATCAACTGTCAGAGTTATGGCAAAATGTTCCAAATATCAAAGGAGTTAAAAGTATGCATTGGTTTTCATATTTCGACAGTAAATGTATTGAAGTTGCTCGGACGGCCTATTCATTAAAGAAAATAATTAAAATAGACCATTCTAAAAACTAATAACTTTCTTCTTAATTTTTTAAGTCGTTCTTACTGTAATATTACTGGAGATTTTATTTTCAATAAAATTGAAGTGTTATAATGAAAAAAATTCTATTTCCTAGCTCATGGAAAATTTTGTCGCGTCCGCTATGTCCCGTCCGTATTTCTTCTATACTCAATTAAAAAAAAACGAAGAGAAAATTATCATATTTCATAAACCTACGAATAACAGTCATCTGTTCGCATTTATTAACATATATATTGTATATATATAAAAATCCTTAATTTGCTGAATTTTGTATATTTCTGAATGCGCCTCAAAAAAACTTCTATTTTTTGTCGCGTCCGTATCACTTTATAATTGCTTATAACTACGTACTTATTTGTAAAAGATCTTTCCCGTATATATTAAAATCTAGCACTCCGTCAGCCCTTTAAAACAATATCAATATATATAAACTTTTACTTTGTCTTCATTGTTTTGGACGCACTTAAAAGCGTACAAATGTCGCGTCCGTTACCGTGAAAATGCCCATATGTATGTAAGTAAATATTTATTTTCAGATTCCACCAACAATTTTTTAATATGGTAAACTTCTCATTTCATGGCGGCCGCCGTAGCCGAATGGGTTGGTGCGTGATTACCATTCGGATTCATAGAGAGAACGTTGGTTCGAATCTCGGTGAAACACCAAAATTAAGTAAAAGATTTTTCTAATAGCGGTCGCCCCTCGGTAGGAAATGGCAAACCTACGAGTGTATTTCTGCTATGAAAAAGCTTCTCATAAAAATATTTGCGGTCGGAGTCGGCTTGAAACTGTAGGTCCCTCCATTTGTGGAACAACATCAAGACGCACACCACAAATAGGAGGAGGAGCTCGGCCAAACACCCAAAAAGGGTGTACGCGCCAATTATATATATATATATATATATATATATATAAGCTTCTCATTTTTATAAAAATAGCAAAAATCGCATTAAGTTTTTATTGAATTTAAGAAAATTGTATCTCAGGAGGACAAGTTCCGGGATGCCGGATTTATTAGATTTAAAATATCTCAAAATCCTGAGATTCCCAAATTACCATGGCAATACAAACACAAAAGGTATATTTTTGCTATGACACTTTCCAAATCCCGTAATGCCATTTGCACTTAAGTGTGGATTGCCATGGTCGATAAATTATGTTTTGAGAAATACCGTTAAGTGTAGTTCTTCCACACATACAAAAACTATTTGAGTTTTACAAAAAATATCAAACTCTACTTACTCTGCATTTGTTTCAGGTGTAGGTAGATCTCCGATTGTAGTTAAAGTGAGCGTCGACCAATAAAGGCTCCCAAGGTATTTCCTCGTCAATGTAGCATAATCGCCTGGTCTGTAGGGATATACCCAGTCACCCTAGATAAAGGAAATATATTTATTTTTAAATATTACTTGAAAATTCTAACTCTCTTTAGCTTGTCATCCAACCTGAAATCCTTCGGCTTCCGATAAAAGATAATAAAAACAACCGAACCAATGCGCCAAAATTAGAAGGATGTGTATTAAGTTTATTACCCGCCACAAATTTGGCCAAACAGTTCTACTTTCAACAATGTAATAGAATTTGACGCATCGATATACCTACAGAAAAAAATAAAAATTATATTAAGCAGAATTTAAAATTATAATATATTATATACTGAAAGCAGTTACCTTAAAAAATCGTGAAAATCGTAAAAGAGGTTGTGAACCAATTTTCAGTTGTATCAAATCCAAAGGAACTAACGAGATCATATCGAAAACAAAATCTGTGGAATGAATATAATGAAGTGCCAATTTTTTATCATCATAGACCATCAATCCTTGTTCCAGATATCCTGTACGTAGCTGAACGACGATATCGAATACGAAGACGACATCCGTGAGCGTATCACAAACGAACCAAAATATAGGAACAGCTTGCTGAAAATAGAAATATTGTGCTTATGATTAAAATCCAGTTAAAGCCCACAACTACTTATATACGGTAATATGGAAACTTTATCTGTTGTAAGTACTCGTAAATACATATGAATATGTAAACATAAAGAAAATGATATATGACACATGGCATTTGTAATTATGTGAAACTACTATTCGCAAAACAATTCAAAAGAGTTTTTCTCTAAATTGTTGTATTACCTGGAGTTCGGGAAAGCTTTGCCGTACAATTAGAGCCCATAAATTATATAAAACGGATACCGTAAGTATCATTAGCCAATAGAAATAAAAGTTTTCATCAGGATTGACAACAGACCGTCGCTTGTGTAAGAATCTCCGCCGACGCTTTACACTTTTGTCAGTTCCACCAGATGCACTCTCTGATCCAGTGTCCTCAACCGTTTCCTTAAAGTAAAGAAAGTATATATATATTTAAAATTCAACTTAAATAAAATGTATAAGCAATTAATGCGATTTTAAATATTTGACATACGAACTTTTCAATAGAAACTTAGCAATTTGGTATTTAAATACAAAGACATCCTTAACTTTTTTTATTATCTGGTAATGTAAAAACGCATTTAAACTTTACATTTTTACACGAACGAGCAAAGTTTGGAGTCTATTGAGAATTGTTGACGAAATTTCGAGCCATGACTGGAACTTTAAGATTTACTCCAATATTAGGACTCCTCCTGCACTTTAAAATTTTCCATTTTTGTTTTTTTGTTTTGCTTTAAAAATTCATTTACAATCTAAAGAATATCTTTTCAATGTTTTAAGCTTAATAGAAAGTCTAAAAAGTCCCTATAAAATCAATGAAGGGATGACGTCGAACAAAAAATGAGTAAGAGCGAAAACTTTAATCGCATCATTTTTCTCCTAATGCGTTTTCTTCCGCAGTGTAATTTTTTTCTCTTCAAATTTTCATTTTTTTGTTTTTGTTAAAAATATGTAAATGCAAAGCGGAATAAATTATTTTAATGAAAAATTTTTGTCTGGTTGGTTTCAGAGGATTAAAGGGGCCATTGTTTGAGAGCTGGAGGAGCTGCCCCCCTTAATAGTCGCCCCTCCAGACAGAGGTGCGCGTGCTATAATCGACAAATTCAAGTCAACATATTCACTGTTGAATCTTCCAGTTTCTCCTCCTTGGCAGCACTATTTGGGATATTTAAAGTTTCTTGGTGAGACAATGGACACTACAGGCTTTGGCCAACTTAGTCACAGAGCGATAGTCAGTTGATCAATACGTGAAAGTGATCCAAAAGTTTTATGAAAATGGTATTTGCGAAGGAAGCACAAATTCAATTTAGACAGACAATTGCTATGAAGGAAAGATCCGGTATGTCTAATAAAAGCAAAAATGAATCTTAAAATGTAAGTACATTTATTACACATGGAACTAATAGAACTTGTCGACCAATTTTAAGGCGATAACTGCATTTATCAGCAGTACCAAACCACCATTAAATCCTTAATCAACCCTATGCCATTCCGACTCAACGAAGCTATTTTAAAAAAAGAACAAAATTATAAATTTTCAATTTTTTTTCCATTTTGTAAATTTTAAAGTATTATAGAAAAATATCAGGAAACATTAATATTTACGTTGTGTACACATACACTACATATATGTCATACGTAGTTATACGCGCCTCCTTTTTTAAATAATATTTTTCAAAGAAATTCTAACGATATGATCAGTACAAATTCTAGTTCATCATCTTCGTAATAGTACTTATTTTCGGTAATATTTATATATGAGTTCTGTTTTTTTTTGCTGTTAGAACGGTTTCGGGGCAAGTAAAATATTTAATAAGTTATTAATTTATCGGGTTTCTATAGAATTCTGTACGGAGCCTCACAATGGAAGCAATACGAAAAAAAGAAATTGACATTAGCTAGCGGAAAATCATAATAAAATCGCGAAAAGAAGGTTTAGTTTATCTACAAATAGGAAGAACAACAGTCATTGCGTGGGCATCCGTTCGGCCAAAACTACAAAATACCGATATTATAACTTCAAGGACAAAAGCAGGATGTCCCTGTAAATTAACAGAAAAAGAAAAGCGTAGGACTTTTGAAGAAAGATACAAAGATAACTGCTTCAAAAGTGAAAGATGAAATAAGGAATGAGTTTCAAAAATATATTAATGCCTCAACTGCCAGAAGAGTCTTAAGAAAACCTGCCTGTCATGGAAGAGTACAAAGAAGGACACAATAAATAGGACAAAACGCATTGCTTTCGGAAATAAGCATATTCACAAGCCTCCAGAATTTTAGAAAAAGGTTATTTTTTCGGATGAAAGCAAATTTTGCATTTTTGGTATTAAAGGAAGAAAAAATGTGTGGATAAACTCTGGTAGAGCGCTGAATAAAGAAAATACCAATAGTAAAACATGGTGGTGGTGGGGTGGTGGTGTGTGGGTGTGGGAAAATTGCAGTTTATTGTTAAAACAAGGGATAATTTGTTTGTTTAGATAAGTTATAACAAAATTTAAAACAAGGCGCTGAGATGTTTGAGTTATCAAAAGATAACTGCTTTCACTAGGACAACGGTCCCAAGCACACGGCCCATATAGTAAAGTTATGTCTTCTCAATAATGTTCCCAAACTATTGCTAACATCTCCACAATAACCAAATTTAACCACTAGGGAACACTTATGGTTGATTCTAGGAAGAAATCTAAAGAAATACTAAATTACAAGCAAAGAGGTCTTGAAAAATGTTATGTGGGAGCAGTAGGAGAAGATTACTGTCAAATATACTCTATGCCCAATAGACTCAGAGTTGAACAGAAATGTCAACACAATTTGCCTTTCCCAGCTGTCAAACCATAGTTGTCCATATCGATATTTCTCATGCAGCTAAAAAACTGTAAAAATTAAACTTTTAAAAGTTTTGCTTTTAACGCAATAATATTTTGTGGTGCACATGCAACTATTTGTATGAGGTTTGTAGGTATGTACATATTCATTTATGAATTCTGAAATCAATCGATAATAATTTACCTGTGCTTCTGGAATTTGCCGTGTTGAAAAACGTTTTAAAAAAGAGTCCTCACGTTTTAACGGCGGTTTTTTCTGTATTGCTGAAGATATTTGTACTGTTGTTCTGAGCTTCATCCATCGTTGATTTGATCGGTTCCTATTTTTTCAAAAACTATACTGTAGTTTTATAAAGTTTATGAGTAAGTCGCATAAGTTAAAATACAGTTATAAATATAATTGTTTGGATATATTAAATTCAAGCACTAAACAAAATCATTTCATAAGTGCTCAGGGATGAAGCTAACTATCTTTTCCAGTTGTGATAAGCGTGTGCAAAATTTTCCACATATATACAGTGAGTCAAAAATGTTTTGAAACAGTGAGTTTTTTTAATATTTTCAATGTTTTTCGTGCCAATTTTTTTTTCTTTAATTTTGTATAAAAATATCGTTCATACTACAACAAAAGCAAGTTTATTTTAAAGTTTCAAACTTTACACAACATTAAAAAAGTAATCTTCTCCCATACTAAGCTTGAACGCTTGAAGCAAAAAAAATGCAGAGGCCGTCAACAGAAAAATTATACAATTTCGAACTTGTACTTTGCTGCACTTGAATTAAATTAGCTGAAAAAATTAGAGTAAAAAATCGGAATTCTGATGAAACTGTTGCGAATTTTTTGGAATATAAGATTAACAAAAAAAAATTAGTATAAGAAACATTGTGAGAATAGCAAAAAAAAACTTTGTGCCAAAACTTTTTTGACTGACTGTATACAAGGACAATTCAAAATTAAGAGCAAACGATGTTGGCAAATACATACTTATGTACATTTTGTCGCTGTAATGCTATAGTACACAATTGCAAATATCGTAATGCCAGATCTTTTTCTCTTAATTGTGAACAGCCCTACAGTAATATTCAAAGCATGTGGTTTTAAACTGAGGTGAAAAATTATTATTTAAAATTTTTTTCTTAATAATTCTAATTTATAATATGGAAGGGTTGGCAATAGATACTATTTTACTATAAAATTTCGAGGTAAGATTCGTGCAAAGAATCGATGCTAGATTTAATGGGATATACGAGTATACGAAAATATACATAGGTGCATATTCAAAAGAGTCCAACATAAAAATTGTGCATTAATTAAAAACAATGTATATGAAATTTTAAGCTGAGATGTGTTGCAAAATATTCTTGAGTTTCTAATAAGGGCACACTTAGTAGCCCTTGTGCGAAAACCCGAAAATTGCAACGCATAATAGAAATCTAGGTACAGTTGTACCCGTGGGTATTTGTATGAATTTATATATGAACGTATGTTTATTCAGCTTTTTGATCCATTTATTAAGACTTCTATTGGTTTCTGGAGTTATGAGACTAATCATATAGAACTAAAATGGCGGATTATTGCCCAACAAGTTTCTTTAAAAATGTTGTGTATCCGCATTCGCATATGTGTTCGAGCTTTCTTCTTCCATACAATGCCATCATCAAAACATGGTACAACTTGACCAACAACTTGAATCTGGAGCAATTCAACAGTACTAGCTGCAGCAACGATAGTGTCGTAATGGTTTCATCTCGGTTTGTATATAGAATGTTTATTGGTATCTTTGTACCTAGAAATCCGCTCTAAAATACAACATTTCAAATCAAATTTAAAGTGTACTTTCTAAAAATGTCAAATACCTGGGACTAATCAAAGAACTTCACAAAGAGCCTGTTTTAGCCTGTGAAATTTAAGCTCTCTCGTGGAATCATAAAATTCTTTTTTATATTTGAAGTTGCTTAAAGGTACAGCTGAACCTAGAGGGTTAATAAAAACACTCTTAATATTATATTAAAAGTAAATTTCGAATTTGATGGAAACCGAAGAGGCAGTCCATTTTCCGTTCCTTTCTATCATAGACTACTAAAAATCGCCTGCTCCTCGCCTACAGCAGAAAACCGGAGTTTTTAGTGTCAATAAAATTGAGAGACGTTTTAAAACTCTTTAAGGAAAACACAGCAAAAAAAAACGAAAAAAAACAAACACACCAACATTTAGTGGTAGGAAAATTTCTAGAAAAATACGACCATATTTTTCGTCTGTAGTGGAGGCCGCACCTACGAAGCAGCAAAAGGAAGTCATCGCGAAAAAATATCGTATAATGGATGTAGTATCTAGCAACAATAAGTATCGGGTGTTTTTTAGCTGCATAAGAACTGTCGATATCGATAACTATGGTTTGGCAGCTGAGAAAGGCAAACTGTATTGACATTTCTGTTTAGTAAGGTTTGGCAAGTCATCACGAATCGTCTAACGCCAGAACAACTATTCCAATTGTGGAAATTTACTTTTAACAAAAATAAATCTGTTCGCGAAGTTCATAGAGGGAAGTGTTCAAGGTCGATTCGTCCTCGTTTGCAACTTGTTGGCCTTTGCCCTTCGACTACGTGAAAAATTTTACATAAGGATCTTGGGTTCATTTACATTTATTTTTCAGATTTATTAGGAAAAGTAGTCAAAAATTGGAATAATCGGATGGACCATCTAACTAGTAGCCGCGGTGGACATATGCCAGTTATCATATTCAAAAAAGATTATAATAGATTATATAAAGAAAAATGCATTCCACCAATATTTCTGTTGAGTATTATCATTTCAAGTTCTCAAGCTCTTAAAACACACCCGATACAACTACAGAATGTATAACACTCCGACCGTTTCACAAATTGGCAATGTTCACTAAAAATTCCCAAAAGATAGAAGTTGATTGCCAAAAATGACAGCTGATGAGGAGGATCAATTAGAAGAAAATGGCTTTATCGACAAAAAAATAAAGCAAATAAAATATTAGTCTTGAGAGAAAATCGGTATTTAACAGATGGTGGAAATGTTTAATATTATTATTAATAAGTGCCACAGGAATTGGAAAAGAATAGTGGCACGAAGTGCTGGTGAAATGAAGCGAAACCTCAGCCGTCGTATCGACGTTAGTTACAGTGAGTTAGTCAAATGACTACCTTAAAATTGAAAAGCAATAGGAATTGAAAATTATATAATAGACACTTGCAAAGTCCCGTAAAATAAATGCTACCAAATTCGAATTTTTGCATTGAAAATTTATTTTTTCAAGCGCAAAAGAGCAGGAAAATTCAAATTCCTTACCCGATATTGATACCAATTTGTACATTACCCTTAATGGCAATTATAGTTACGTAGCTTACTTACATGATGAATTTACTCATAATATTTATTTTCCAGTCCGAGCTGAATTTTTCACACTTCGTCATAAAAAGCTTAGAGACAGCTTTTACAGAAGAAATTTCAACTCTTGACTTTCAACATCTTTTTTTTTTTAATTTACTATGATACTATTTAGATAAAATTGAAAATCGTGCATTTATGAGGTGCCGCAAACCATGCTGGGTGCTGACTAGTGATAAATAAAATCATTAAGGATTACTAAAGGATTAAGTAGGGACTGCTAACATAGCGCATGCAATTATTGCTATTGTGCAATAAACGATGAAAAACTCACCAATCAGAATCTGGGTCTGAATGCCTATCTCCATTATCTGATTTCCTGGAATAAGAATTTTATCTTGTGAATACACAAACATACATATTTGAATATAACAGGATTCACAATGAGCTTGTCATTGTCGTAATTCGTGACTTTGACTGTTTTGTGGTGCGATTTACTCTTGTTTTTTGGGTTATTCGAAAAAATAAAATACGCGCCAAAAATTAACGAACACCGCATAACCGAATAACAAGAATGGGAAGACCGTATCTGTATCGGATGGCCAAACATTGTATTTCATCATGCTTGGATTTATTCTACATACATATATTTTTGGGTTTGATATTTGTGGATATTCTTTCTCTTCTTTTTGTTCTTTTATTTTCTGTATTAACATCACTCACTTGTTAAAATCGTCAAAAATAAGGTAGCCCTAGCGCCGCCTTCTGTATTCTCTACAGCATCCAAAATAACTAGTTGCAGGCTGCGTACGGTATTTGAGGACAATTTGAAAATAAAACTAATTAGTTTTTATTTTGAGGAAAATTTAATGAAACTTCTCGAGTTTTTACACCACATTAACTTGTTGTATATCAGTAAAATCATTCAATAACATTTCCATTCGCTGCAATAATCTCCTCGATCTGGGTCCGGAAACGATTACATGCCCGAATCAAATGCTTCTTATTCATATTGACCATAATGATATTAATTGCAACCTTCAGAGAATAAATAGTGTTATAAGGATGCTTATTGGTTTCACGCTCTACTACCCTACAAACATAACAATCCAGAGGACTAAGGTCTGAAGAGTTAGACGGCCATAAGTTCGGCGCTATGTGGTCATGGAAATTTTCAGCCGTCCAATTTTGTGTCACCAACGCTTTGTGTGAAAGAGCAGAGTATTTTTAAAAGTTGTATTGGCGTATTCGTAGGTTCTCTACTGTCTCCAGAAACTGCAGCAGAATTCACTCGAAAGGCTTTAGCAAAGAGGTGTGATGACATGGCGCGTCCTTTGTTGCTCACAATCTCTTAAACCATAACAGTGGCTGGAAACTTCGTGTGCATGACATCAGGAACCTTGGAACATAACCATCTGTTATTCTGGCCATTTCTGTGGTTGGTCTTTTGGTCTTGGTCAAAGTTTTTTCGTCAGAAAAATACCAGTAACATTTTAGACGCTTCAGGGTGTTTAATTCTGTTTAGAAGGCGTTTTAATCAGTTAACTCGCTGTTCTCGTTTTTCCTCCCACACACTGTCTTCTGCGCATAATGTGGGATTTATACCAGAGATCTTTATGGATTTATACCAGAGATCTTATCAATTCGACGGATAAGATCCGCAGAAACATTAAGCACCCTCGCAAGAGCCTCATTGATTTTGAAGGGTCCTCGTAAAAGATCGTTTGCACTTGTTGAATAAATTCTGCAGATCGGACGAATTAATGCCCGTATGGTCACAAATGTGTTTTGATGTATGCACAAGTTGTGATTGGCATGTTCACCACATATTTTAAAATGTCACTTTTGTCTTGCAACTCAACTGCATTTTTTGTATTGCTGATGGATGAATTGGAAGTGGTTGATAAGAATGTAAATTTTGGATCTCTAAATAAAGGTGTATAGTCCATACCCTCTGTCTGATTTTAAATTTCTTATTAATCGTATAATGCTTTACTCAATTAATTAATTAATTTGACACTATAATTGATCGATTAATCGACTTCACGCAACCCTACTTAAAAAGAAAAAAAAAAAAAGAATCAGTTTCATCAGCGTGCATTCGACTACCCTTGACACTTCTTTTGAAATCTAATGAATTTGATAAGTAGTCATTGAAATTATAAAATGTTTGAAAAAATAGATTGATACATTGATTTTTGTGTGTTTTATATGGTTGTTTGGCCGAGCTCTCTTCCGTTTTATGGTGTGCGCCTGCGAATGGTAGGTGACTTTTTATATGGAGCTTTCTGATGGTAGAAATACAACATTTTCCGAAACATTTTCAATAGCGTTAGTATTAGGCGACTGTGAAAGCCAGTCCAATCCCAGTTTGCTGTTTCCACTCTAAACACTTGCGGCCTCAATGCTTGGGATCGTTGTCTTCTTATAAAATCCAAGGTTGGCTAGTTCTTCCAAACAGCTTCGCAGCTGATGCAATTGCAAATGAAAGTACTCATGTAGAATAGTAAAACCCCAACTGGGTTTTGGTCTACCGGATCACAATTTTTTTTACAGTGTATTAAAGTTTCGCATAATTGATCAAATCCCATATTAAATAATATGGTAAATCCAAGACAAATATTGATTTTTCTTAAATTTCGTTTTAGAAGACTTTTAATAAAATTCAATGATACATTTTTTTGTTGAACGTTTTAACTCGCTGAACGCCACCGTTATGTGACGATTTAACCCATTTTTTCAAAAACTGTTCAAAAAACCTCTTAAACTGGGTATTGAAGGGTTAATTTGTTCTACAAAAAGATTCCTTGGAAAATTTCACTAGGGGATGTCAAAGACATTGGGAACCTATGGGTTAAACGTACTTGAAAAAGATACAATTGGTTGGAATTGGTTTGGTTTGGGCCCGAGCCGATGACCTGAAAATTTTCGCACTGTTTAAATGGTCAAATCCTTTTTCGGCGTATCAGCCCCAAACATGAACCTTAACAGTTCATTGAAGTTGTTAATTATCAGCAGTGCACCAGGACCGACGTATGCAACTATTCGCCTAAAAGGCGTGAGCATTAGGTTTGCCCAAGCCATGAATATTACGTTTACCTAATTCCGTTCTGAATTTGACTTAGCCCATGCACTTCTTTATTTATGTTTGACATGAGATAACTGGGTTTTTCAAACCATTAGGCTACGGCAGCCCCCAAAAATCACGCATTACTAGTAACAGAGAATGCTCATAAAGGGAAATGAATGTTCGTTACGAATATATCAGATTTTCTCAATATCTAAAATACATTGGGTCTGTACAATCTAAAAATTATCCTAGATGAAGTAAGGAGTGTATCAAAATATGATAAAACCATTTTTAAGAAACTTTGTTTGCTTGTTTTTTTTATTTCTTTGTCTGTTTAGACGCCGTAGCTCTGCGATAGATGGGCCGAATGTGGCAGAGTTTCCACAGATTCTGAGCAGATAATATAAGCTACTATTTATCCTAAAAATATTAGGCCCAGCTGGCGCTGACTTCGAAATATTTCTAAATATTCGAAAGCAGTAATTACATTACCTACTCAAAGCTATAAATATAAAGGGTTATCAAATTGGAGGTACTTTTTCCAATATAGTTTTTCGACAGATCATGCGTGACTACTGTCAAACTAAATTCATATTTTGTTTCAGTATTCACTGCCATTTCATCATGGAAAGACTTGCGCCTCAACAACGTTTACAAATCGTACAATTGTATTACGAAAATCGACGCTCTGTGAAAAGTGTTCATCGCGCGCTTAGGCTAACTTATGGATTACATAACCGTCCTACCGATGAAGGCCAATTTGGCTTAGTGGCTAGGTCAATAAGCAAAATTGCTGTATTTGAGCTGAAGTTCAACCGGAAGCCATTCATTGACAGCCATTACATCTATTGAAATCAACCATTTGGTGCAGCCTGTGAACTGGAGGAATCATCGGCCTATATTTCTTCAAAGACGAGGCTGGCGCCTATGTAACAGTCGAACGCTATCGCTCCATGATAAACGAAATCCGCGAAACAATGAAGTTACTACGTCGTCGTTTCGGTAAGCAATTTATCTAACGTCTGATATCACACCTTTGGGCTTTTATAATATTTGTGGAAATATGTAAAGTCTAAATGCTTTGTGGATAAACCAGCTTCGATTGAGGCATTGGAGGCCAACATTACTAAAGTTATTCACAAGATACCGACCGAAGTCTCCAACGAGTCATTCAAAATTGGTGTTTTCGGATGGCCGAATTACGCCGTAGTTGTGGCCAACATTTGAAAGCGATTATCTTTAAAAAATATATGTCATGAATGGTCCTACACAAAAATAATAAAGATTGCCCAATCAATTTGAATTTTCGTTGTTTTATTTTAATTTTAAATCGGATACCTCTAAATTGATCACCCTTTATGTATTTAAAACATTCTGCAAACAATAATTAATACACCATCAATTAACAATTTTCCACTTTCAATTGCTATCCAGCGTTGAAATATGATTAAAAATATGTGGAAAATATAAAATACAATATAGTATATGGGCGAAAAGATTAAGTAAACAACAAGAAATGCAAAAGGCTTATCGCAAGTCTCAATAAGAATTCCATAAGGCCTTTGGAATTAGAATTGAAAGGAAAAAATCAGGTACTGGTTAAACGAATTAGTAGGAGAAGTCCCGGGCAAACGAGTACCCAAAATTTTACAATCGTGGGCTCGAGTACATCGAGCTTTTTCGAGTAAATCGAGCAATACATTTGATTACACATTTTGACTTTTTTATTAGCCCTTTTTTTAAGTTTACAAATTACATATTTATATAAGTACATAGAGCTGACAAAAAAGTAACAGTTTTCGTTTAGCACCTCAAATTTTTGAAAAGCTTGAAATTTTCGAACAAACATTTGAATAACTAAGCAATGAACGAGTTTCGAGCGAGTATCGAGCTAGATGCACTACTTGATATCCGGGCATCTGGAGCTCTAGTTAGTAGCCAGTAAATGAAACCTGTTTGATTCGATCCCCAAATTTTAACTTAAACTTTCTATTCTATCAATATTTATTTATTTATACAATTTCCGAAAGATTTATTACCAACCTATTTCTCGAAAGATGTAATGAATATTCATAGGCTTGTTAAATGTTTTGAGACCGTCGACTTTGAAATTTGAAAACGCTCTTCTAATAATTATATTGTGATAAAAAGCATTGCGATTGTCTTAGGCGTTGATCTTTTTGATGAAATTTTTGACGAAGTTTTCACATAGTGTATTCCAAATTTTTTCATGGAATGTTGTCTTTCAGTTTGTGAATATTGATGCCAAAAAACATTTTCAAACTCTTATCATTTCAGCAAAGGATTTCATAATTTCAATATGTTATAACCTAGACAGACGGTGACGCTAATCGGTATTAACGACTTAATTCGAAATTATCTCAAGAATTAAGTGCAATTAATGTGGATTGACAACTAGACTTAATTCTCATAATTTAAGCGGATTAGCGGAATTTTCAATGGGATCATTGCCGAAAAATGGCAGTTAATATCTATTGTAAATGAAAAATATTAAAATTTTTAAAGAGAAGAACAAGAAAGACTGAAAGCAATCATTGTGGTATGGATGAGGTAGTATGGATGCAAAGCTAGTTTATACTAACACGATCGAAATCGCATTAAATGTTGAAATAATTATTTTTTAGTATCACCGTTTACTGACACCGTCTGTCACACTACAATTTTAATCAGAAATAACTGCGCCGGTATGCTCGATGAAAGCTGCAGTCTCTCTAGAATATTATGCAATTCCAGGACTATTCGCCAATATTGACAAATGACAACTTTCAGGCAACAAAAAGCCGCGAAATTCAAAATAACATTAACACATAGAGTGCCATGCGGATTTGAGGAAATTTTCCCCAATGCCGAAGTAGTTGTATTTATTAGAAAGCGTGGTGAAAGTAATTTCTTAATTATCCCTTATTGCTTTGTTGTTTGTTTTCCGTTTTAGAACTGTTTTTATAGGTATGTTGCATGCTTTTGTACGACGTGACACTGTGCGGCTTTTTGATAGAACTGGAATCGTTTCATAGTACTATGAAAATTGAGGGGGCATAAAAAATTGCGTGAGGTGCCCCACGCATGTTAAGGCCTAATGTACTATAAACAACCTCGATTGTAACCTTTAGTGCATCCTGGCGTCCCGGAAAGTATTAGGTGTCGTACAAAAACATGCGTCATTTACTCAATGTTTTAAAAGAACACTCATTTGCATATGTATAACGGCAACAACGAAGTGCAAAACTTCGAAATTAATTAAAAAGCTTCCACCAAACAGCAAGCATTTCTTTTTTACGTACTTTTGTCCAGGACTTTTTATATCGGAATAAGTTACAGTACTATTATCGTCGTCACTTCCGCGTGGCTGAGATTTACTGATAGCGCCCGTCCGCTCCTGGCCCGAGCTGCTAGTACCAGAGGGACTCACAATATCCGTGTCACTGTTGCACTCGGCCCCACGGTGATCTTTGGCGAATGACATTGCGCCTTCGTTGGGGTCCATCTATAGCAAAATACAATAATATAAAAATACGATTTACGTATAAAAAAAAATTTTGAATATTTTTAATTTACCATTTGCAAGACAGCAGAAGAAGAAACTGCCGCACCTGTACTGCCGTAATTGAGTTGGGAATGGTATCCGCTCGAAAGAATTTTTTTGTGTGCTGATGCGTGTGCGCGATACGCACTCACACTCAGTTTCATTGTGACATGAATGCAAGTTCAACATAACAGTACCAAATTTATTAACTAATCCGCAATTTAAGTGAATAACAATATTCGGCAAGTAAAATATGTTTTACTGCCAGATGGTTGTAAGGAGTAGCTAAAAAATTGGCAGTTGCATATTTCTTCTGCAGCAGGTAACAGTACGCGTTTTTTGTACATAAGGCCTCTTACAATGATGGACGAACCACTCCTGTAAGCAAGAGAAATAAGCAATAATGTAGCATAACAGTTCAAAATTAAATAAAGTTTTCATATTTCTAATATAAACAAACAATTAACTGAAATACTATAAAAATACGGAAATTTATTTATAAGTAGTAATACAGAATGAAACCGCAATACTTTAAAGAGTTAGGGGTAGTCAGAATTTTTAAAAAAATTAGATTTTTTTTTGCATTCTCTTAAAGTATAATATCTTAAAAATATTGTGTGAAAATTTGAAGTGAATCTGATAAATACTTTTTGAGTTATTAAACAATTAACAAAGGGCGCTCGGGGACTCCGGAGCGTTCGAGAGCAAGTTA